>NC_084472.1:75730426-76980426 GCF_027409185.1 Cynocephalus volans | reverse complement strand
GTGCTGTCTCATTGTATTTTTAATTTAGATTTTTTTAATGATTAGTGATGTTGAACATCTTTTCATGTACGTATTGGCCATTCCTATATCTTCTTCAAAGAAATATCTGTTCAACTCTTTTGCCCATTTTTGAATCAGATTGTTTGTTTGTTGTTGTTCTTGTTGTTGAGTTTTAGGAGTTCTCTGTATGTTCTGGATATTAATTCTTTATCAGATATATAATTTGCAAATACTTCCTTCCATTCTGTACATTGTCTTTTTACTCTTTTGATAGAATCTTTTGATGCAACTTTTTAAAATTTCATGAAATTCCATTTGTCTATTTTTTCTTTTGTTTTCTGTTTTAAAGTATGAGTCCTTCCACTTTTCCTTTTCAAAGATTGTTGTAGCTTTTTGAGACCCATTAACATTTCATATGAATCTTTGGATGGGATTTTTATTTCTGAAAAAGAAACCACTCCTTTCGGGTTTATTTTTTTTGATAGGGATTATGTTGAATCTGTAGATTGCTTTGAGTAGTATTGCCATCTTAAAAATAATAAGCCTTTAAATTCATAAACAACAGATGTTTCCATTTATTTACATTGTCTTTGATGTTTTTCAACAATGCTTTGTAGTTTTAGTTGTACAAGTCCTTCACTTCCTCGGTTACGTTAATTCCTAAGTATTTTATTACTTTTGATGCTATTGTTTTTGTAATCTTTTCAGATTGTTTAGAGTATACCATTGCAAATGATATTTGCATGTTACCTTTGTATCCTGCTACTTTGCTGAGTTCATTTTTTATTCTAACAGTTTTTTGTGGGGTCCTTAAGGGTGTCGATATATAAGACCATATCACTTGTGAACAGAGATAATTTTACTTCTTCCTTTCCAATTTGGGTGATGGATTTTTTTTTCTTTCTTAATTTCTCTAGCTACAACTCCCAGTGCTATGTTGAATAGAATTAGCAAAAGTGGACATCCTTGCCTTTTTCCTGATCTTACAGAAAAAATTTTCAGTATTTCACTATTGAGTATAAATGTGTGGCTTTTTCATAAATGACTTCTATTATGTAGAGGTAGTTTCCTTCTATCCCTAGTTTGCTGAGCATTTCTATCATGAAAGGGTGTTGAATTTTGTAAATGCTTTTCCATTATCAATTGAGATGATCATGTCTCTTTTTCCAGTCATACTATTAATGTGGCATATTACATATATTGATTTTCATATGGTGAAAACATCAGGTCCAAGGCTTTTTGTGTCAGGAGGTTTTTGATTATTAATTCAATCTACTTACTAGTTATATTTACTGAGATTTTCTACTTCTTTATGATTTAGTCTTGGTAGGTTTTGTGTTTCTAGAAATTTGTCCATTTCATCAATGTTATGAATGTGTTGACATACGATTGTTCAAAGTACTCTCTTATAATCCTTTATATATCTACAGAATGGTAGTAATGATCCTGCTTTCATTTCTAATATCAGTAATTTGAGAATTCTCTATTTTTTCTTCTTGAATTTAGCTAAAGTTTTGCAAACTTTGTTAATCTTTTCAAATGAACAACTTTCAATTTGAACAATTTTTTCCTAATATTTTTCTATTCTCTATTTCATTTTTCTCTGCTCTCATTTCTTTTTATTTCTTTCCTTCTGCTAGCTTTATATTCAGTTTGTTCTTTTTCCTAGTTCCTTAAGTTGTAAACTTAAGTTGTTTTGAGATCTTTTGTGTTTTTTAATGTAAGCATTTATAGCCTTAAATTTATCCCTTCTCACTTTTCAGTAGGTCCTATAAGTATTTGTATACTGTGCTTTCATTTTCATTGGTCTCTAAGTATTTCATAATTTCTCTCGTGATTTCTTCTTTGATCCATTTGTTGTTTAAGTGTGCTTATTTTAATTCCTTTTTTTAAAATTTTATTTTATTTTATCAATACACAGTGTGGTTGATTATTGTGGCCCATTTCCAAAACTTCCCTCACCCCTCCTTCTTCCCCCTCCCTCCCAACAACCTCATATCTGTTCACTTGTCCTATCAACTTCAAGGAATTGTGATTGTTGTGACTTCTCCCCCACCCCAAGTTTATTTGCATATTTATGTATTTATTTTTAGGTCCCACAAATAAGTGAGAACATGTGATATTTCTCTTTCTGTACCTGACTCGTTTCACTTAATATAATTTTATCTAGGTCCATCCATGTTGCTGCAGATTCACTCATCTGATGATGGACATTTGGGCTGATTCCAACTCTTAGCTATTGGAAAGAGTGCTGCAATGAACATTAGAAAACAGGGATACCTTCAACTTGATGATTTCCATTCCTCTGGTTATATTCCCAGCAGTGGGATAGCTGGGTCATATGGTAGATCTATCTACAATTGTTTGAGAAAACTCCATACCATTTTCCATAGACACTGCACCATTTTGCAGTCCCACAAACAGTGTATGAGAGTTCCTTTTTCTCTGCAACCTCACCAGCATTTATCATTCACAGTCTTTTGGATATTAGCCATCCTAACTGGGGTGAGATGGTATCTCAGTGTGGTTTTGATTTGCATTTCCTGAACACTGAGTAATGTTGAGCATTTTTTCATGTGTCTGTTGGCCATTCACATATCTTCCTTAGAGAAATACCTATTTAGCTCCTTTGGCCATTTTTTAATTGGGTTACTTGTTTTTTTGTTGTTGTAAAGCTGTTTCAATTCCTTGTATATTCTGGATATTAGTACTTTGTCAGATGTACATTTTGCAAATATTTTCTTGCACTCTGTTGGTTGTCTTTTAACTCTGTTAATTGTTTCTTTTGCTGTGCAGAAGGTTTTTAGTTTGATTTCCTTTGGTTGCCCTTGCTTTGGGGGTCACATTCATGAAGTCTGTGCACGGTCATACTTCCTAGATTGTTTCTCCTATGTTTTCTTTAAGAAGTTTTATTGTTTCAGGGTGTATATTTAATTCTTTAATGCATTTTCAGTTGATTTTGGTATATGGTGAAAAGTATGGGTCTAGATTCATTCCCCTGCATATGGATATCCAGTTATCCCGGCAGCATTTGCTGAAGAGGCAGTCTCTTCCCCAATGTATAGGCTTGGGGCTTTTGTCAATGATCAGATGGCTGGAGGTGTGTTGGTTGATTTCTGGATTTGCTATTCTATTCCATTGATCAGTGCATCTGTTTTTATGCCAGTACCATGCTGTTTTGGTTATCATAGCTTCATAGTATAGTTTAAAGTCAGGTAGTGTTGTGCCTCTAGCTTTTTTTTTTTTTTGCTCAGAATTGCTTTTGCTATGTGTGGTCTTTTCTTATTCCATATAAATGTCTGGATAGTTTTTTCCACTTATGAGAAAAATGTCATTGGAATTTTGATGGGGATTGCATTGAATTTGTAGATCACTTTGGGTAGTATGGACATTTTCACAATGTTGATTCTTTCAATCCAAGAGCATGGAATATCTTTCCATCTTCTTATGTCCTCTTTAATTTCTCTCAACAGTGGTTTGTAGTTCTCATTGTAGAGATTTTTCACTTCCTTGGTTAACTCTATTCCTAACTATTTTTTTTTGTTGTTGGCTATTGTAAATGGGCAAGCTTTCTTGATTTCTCTTTTTCCGTGTTCACTATTAGAGAATAGAAATGCTACTGATTTTTGTTTGCTGATTTTGTGTCCTGCTACTTTGCTGAAATAATTTATCAACTCCAAGGGTTTTTCTGTAGAGGCTTTAGGGTGTTCAATATATAGGATCATGTCATCTGCAAAGAGGGACAGTTTGACTTCATCTGTTCCAACCTGGATGCCCTCTATTTCCTTCTCTTCTCTGATTGCTCTGGCTAGTTATTCCAACACTATGTTGAATAGGAGAGGTGAGAGTTGGCATCCTTGTCTAGTTCCTGTTCTTAAGGGAAAAGCTTTCAGCTTTTCCCCATTCAGAATGATATTGGCAGTGGGTTTATCATATATGGCTTTAATTATTTTGAGATACTTTCCTTTCTATACCTAACTTGTAGAGAGTCTTTGTCATGAATGACTGATGAATTTTGTCAAATGCTTTTGCAGTATTTATAGAGATGATTGTGTGGTCCTTGTGTTTGATTTTATTGATATGGTGTATCACATTTATTGACTTGCATATGTTGAACCAACCTTGCATCCCTAGGATGAATCCCACTTGGTCATGGTGTATAATTTTGCATATGTGTTGTTGTATTTGACATTATTATCTGGCTAGGATCCTGCCAGGACTGCCTATTTGGCATGGCTGCTTCAGTGCCTGTTGGTGGAAGGTTTGGGCCTCTCTGGTTGGCACCTACTCGCCTGGGCATGGGGGGCTGGGTCCGGTGGTGGCAAGGCCTACCTGCTGGGTTGCACTGGTGCCTTAGTGCATGTGGTCTCTACAGGTCTTGGGCCTCTCCGGGGGGGGGTGCCTCTCTGGTTGGCATGCATTTGCCTGGGCTGGGGATGGGGTTCGGCAGTAGTGAGGCCTACCTGTTTGGTTGCACTCTCGCCTCAGGGCATGTGGTCTCCATGGGTCTTGGGCCTCTATGGGGGGGGCACCTCTCTGGTCAGCACGTACTCACCTGGGCTCTAATTTCACCAAATTTGTAAATTTTTCAGTTTTGCTTTCATTATTGATTTCTAAATTTATCCCATTTTGGTTAAATATGATACTTTGTATGATATCTACTTTTAAAAATCTATTGAGAATTTTTGGTCTAACATGTGTCATCTAAAATATCCTATATGCCCTTGGGAAGTATGTGTATGCCACTGATTTGGAAGAGGGTTTTTTATATGTCCATTACATCTAGTTACTTTGTTGCATGGTTAAGTCTTATATATCTTTATGTATCTTTCCCTGTTTGTTCTATCCATTTTTGAGAGTGGGGTGTTGAAGTCTCCAGCTATTACTGCAGGAAGGTCTATGTGTCCCTCAGTTGTTTAAATTGCTCTTACATATTTTGATGGTCTCTTATTGGATGTATAAATATTTATAATTGCTATATCTTCTTGCTATAATAAACCTTTTATTAATATGCAATGCCATTTTTGGTCTCATAATTTTTTGATTTAAAGTTCATTTTTTCTGATATTGGTATAGTCATCTCTGCTCTCTTTTGGTTACTACTTTCATTGAATATCTTTTCTCATCCTCTCACTTTCAACCTCTTTGGGTCTTTTACATAAAGTATTTTTCTTGTAGACAACATGTAGTTGGGTTATATGTTTTTAGCCATTCTACCAATCTTTCTTTTAATTAAAGAGATTAATCTATTCATATTTAATTAGTTATATAAAGGGACTTACTTCTATCATTTCACTATTTGTTTTCTATATGTCTTAGAAGATTTTTTTTACTTCATTTTCTGCATTATTTTCTTCTCTTGTGTTAACTGATATTTTTAATAAAACATTAAAATTCTTTCCTCATTTCCTTTTGTACATATTCTATAATTATTATATTCATAGTACTATGGGGATTAGATTTAGCATCCTAGTTGTAGTACTATAATTTGAATTTATCCAGCTTAACTTTAATAACAGACAAAAAAAATGCTGTATTTTGCTTTATCCCAACTTCTTTGGCTGCTGATGTTACAAAATTACATCTTTATATATTTGTGTCACAAAATATAAACTAATAATTTAAATGCCTTAGTCTCTTAAATTATGTAGAAAACAAAAGGTGGAGCTGCAAATCATTGTTACAATAATGCTAATTTTGCACATTGGGGTCATCAAGATGGTGGAATAGACAAATCCCAATATTGCTCCCCCCACAAGTAACAATTTTCAACTATTAAAAAGCAAAGACTGCCAACATGGGAATGCTGGAGCTGGGAAAAGAGGAGGGGAGACCCATAGAGATTGTGAAAGCACAAGAGGCCAAGACAAGGGGGTGGAGGGATGGTGCCTATCCTTCTGAGCCCTGGTTACTTCTGTACCAGTCTGGTGTAGAGGAAGGGAGTAGCTGCTGCACACAGATTGAAGCTGGAAAAAGCCTCAGAGGCAACCCTTGCACAAACATACTTGGGGTCTGTAGGGGAGAGAGGGGTTTCAGAGTGCACCATAAATAAAAACCACCATACAGAGAGCCCACATGCATAAAGACCACTGGCAGGATTCCCCTGGGCCTTCACAGAAGCAAGTGGCCACAGCAAACTGGAGAAAGGAGCTGCCTAGAGGCTAGTGAGTTACTGGGAGGGACGCATAAATGGGAAATGGTTGGAGTGCAAGGGAAGGCTGGCCCACCAGGGGATCATTGGGCACAGCCTGGGTATGTGGTCTCAGCGGAAATTGGTCAAGGCCACAGAATGGCAGTGGGTGTGATCTGCAGGAAAGACCTTATCCCAGGCTAAAATTTCTCCACAGCTCAGACACAGAAGTGATTAATGATCTGCACACGAAAAAAAGACTCCAAACCAGAAAAGCAGCAATTTAGCTCAAGCAGAGATCAAGGTCTGGTGCCCACAGGAAGCTCCCCCAACTGAGGAACTAACCAAAGGACAGCACATTAACTCCACTTCAGAGTCTAACCAGTGGTGGTGTTATTAATTCACCATAGAATGAATAGAAAACAACAAACCAGAGACAAAACTCTGATATTAACCAGTAAGGGTCTAACACAACAAAATAACACACAAAAACTAGAAGATGTAGCAGTCTCCTCAAATGCTCAGGTATCAGTGTAAAACCACAAAGATCAAGAAGGAAAAGAGAAATAAATCACCACCAAAGGAAATAAAGCACCAACAATGGATGCAGAGGAACAGCAGATCTACAAAACGTGTGACAGAGAATTCAGAATAAACCTCTTAATGATACTCAGGGAGTCACAAGAATATACAGTTAGAAAATTAAATTATATCTGCAAAAATATTCAGGAGCAGAACAAGAAACTTGACAAAGGAATAAAATCAATTAGAAAATAGAAATTTTAGAAAAAAAGAATACATTATCTGAATTGAGAAATTTGATAGAAAGCTCCACCAGCAGACTTAATCAAAGGGAAGAAAGAATTAATGAGCTCTAAAAGAAAACGCACAAATTATCCAATCAGAAGAGCAAAACGAATAAGAAAAATGAAACAAATACAGCAAATATGGTATTTCCTCAAGCAAAATAACCTCCACATAATCGACATGTCCAAAGGAGAAGAATAAAGAACAGGCTTAGAAAGCACATTCAAGGAAATAAAGACTGAAAATTTCCCAGGGATGGAGAAAGATGACTTACAGGAAACTCAGGGGCCACCAATTAAACTCAATTCAAAGAGGAACACTGTAACATGTATCATCGTCAAATTATTAAAAACCAAAGACAGAAAAAATACTAAAATCAGCAAGAGAAAAGAAACACATAACATTAAATAGAGCCCCAATTCATCTCTCAGTGGATTTCACTGTAGAAACCCCACAGAACAGAAGAGAATGGAATGATATATTCAAAGTCTTGAAGGAAAAAGACTGTCGACCAATAATTCTGTATTCAGCAAAACTAACCTTTAAATATGAAGGAGAAATAAGGTTTTCCCCAGACAAACAAAAGCTCAGGGAATCCATCAATACTAGACCTGCCTTACAAGAAATGCTAACAGATCTTCAATATGAAAGAAGATGATACTAAAGAGTAGGAAGAAAACATCTGAAGATATCTTCTTTGGATGTATATAAATCATTAGTAAATACATATACAACTTCAAAATACTCCAATATTGTAAGGATGGTGAATAAACCACTTATATCCTTAGTATAAAATCTAAGGGACAAACCTAACAATAAAATAATATATAGAACAACCATATAAGAAACAGGCAATGTATTAGTCTGTTTCTGTTGCTTATAATGAAATATCTGGAACTGGGTGATTTATACGAAAATGAAATTTATTGCTTACAGTCTTGGAGGCTGGGAAGTCCAAAGTCCAGGGAACACATTTAGTGAAGGCCTTGGTGGGGGTGACAGTGACCCAGGGATCTCACATGGCAGAAAATGGCAGAGGAGATGGAGAGAGAGCCTTACACATGCTTTCCATTTACAGCCCTCAGAACCATGCCCTTGAGCACCATTGTTAATCCATCAATATTGCATGATTCTACAATTTAATCACCTCCTCAAGGCCCAGTCTTTCCATTACCATAATAGGATTTCCCACCCTCAACTGTTACAGTGGGAAATAAGCTACTAACATATGGACTTTGGGGGACACAATTCAATCAATCCATAGCAGGCAATATTAAAATATGTAATGTAGAACAACAAAATATCAAAAAGCAGGGGGGGGGAAAGAGAGGGAGGGAATGATACCAAAGTGTAGAACTGGCTTTGTTTTTTTCTTTGTTCTTAGATATCAAAGTTGAGTTGTAGTTAGTCTAAAACAATTCATTATAACTGTAACATGTTTTTGGTAAGCCTCTTTGTAACCATAGCACAAAAACTTAAAAGAGACATGCTAAAAAAAAATAGTGAAAAATAAAGTGTAAAGCTACAGAAAACCATTCAGCCACAAAGGAAGATGGAAAAACCAGAGAAAAAGAAAAATGAACATAAAAAACAAGCAGAAAAAAATAGCAAGATGGCAGTAAGGAGTCCCTATATATCAATAATAACCCTAATGCTCCAATTAAAAGACAGAGAGTGGCTGAATGGATTATAAAACAAAAACCAACAATATGCTGCCTATGAGAAACTCATTTTGGCTGAAAATGAAGGGATGGAAAAAGACAACTCATGCAAATGGAAACCAAAAAAGCAGGAGAAGCTATACTTATATCAGATAAAATAGTTTTTAAGCCAAGGAAAGTAAAAAAAGATAAGAAGAAGCATTATATAATGATAAAGGGATCAGTTCAACAAGAGGACTTAACAGTCCTAAATATATATGCACCCACCTCAGAGCACCCATTTATATAAAGCACTTTCTTTTTGACCTAACAGGAGAAATAGATTCCAACACAAAATACTTGGGAAATTTATCACCACATTTTCAGCAAAGAACAGATCATCCAGAAAGAAAATTAACCAGGAAACATCAGAATTAATCTCTACCGTAGGCCAACTTGACCTAACAGACATTTATAGAATATTTTATTCCAACAGCTCAGAATAAACATTCTTCTCAGCATTATATTGAACATTCTCTAGAACAGACCATATGTCAAGACACAAAGTCTCAACAAATTTTTTAAAAAATTGAAATCATATAGATAGTTTGGATGTGTTGTCCCCCCAAAACTCATGGAGAAATCTGATCCCCAATGTGGCAGTGCTTGAAGCTGTTTGAGTCATGGGGGTGGATCCCTTATGAATGGATTAATGCTTGCCCTGGGGGAAGAGGGGTAGAGAGTGAGTTCTTCCTCTATTAGTTCCCATGAGAGCTGATTGTTTAAAAGACCCTGGCACCTCCTCTGTGTCTCTCTTGCTTCCTCTTGCCATGTGACCTGCTTGTACCCGCTGGCTTCCATGTTGCTTTCTGCCATGAGTAGAAGCAGCCTATGGCCCATGCCAGATGCAGCTGTCCTAGAATCATAAGCTAAATAAACCTCTTTTCTTTATAAATTACCCAGTCTCAGGTATTTCTGTCATAGCAACATAAAACTAATACAACGTATCAAATGCCTTGTCTGACCACAGTGAAATAAAACTAGAATTCAAAGGACACTAGAAACCATACAAATACATTGAAGTTAAACAACATGATCCTAAACAAGAAATGGGTCAAAAAAGAAATCAAGAAGGAAATTTTTTAAAATTCTGAAGACAAATTAAAATGAAAGCATAACATACAAGAATCTATGGGATATCGCTAAAGCAGTCTGAGAGGGAAGTTTACAGCAACAAATGCCTACATCAAAGAAGAAGAAAGACTTCAAATAAATAGCTTAACATTACACCTCAAGGAGCTGGAAAAAAAAATAGAATAAACCAAACCCCAAATCAGTAGGAGAGAAATAACAAAGATCAGAGCAGAAACAAATGAATTAGAGATTTAAGAAACAATACAAAAGATCAATGAAACAAAGAGTTGTTTTTTCAAAAATATGAATAAAATTGATAAATCTTTAACTAGAGTAATAAAAAAAAAGAGAGAATTCTCAAATAAATAAATTAGAAGTGAAAAAGGAGGCATTACAACTGATACCTCAGAAATAGAAAAGATCAAAAGAGACTACTTTGAAGAACTATATGTGAATAAACTGGAAAACCCAGAAGAAATGGATAAATTCCTGGACATATACAGCTTACTAGAACTGAATAATGAAGAACTAGTAAACTTAAATAGAGAAATAATGAGTAATGAGATTGAAGCAGTAATTAAAAAGTCTTTTAACAAAGAATAGTCCAGGACAAGATGGCTTTACTGCCAAATTCTACCAAAATTTAAAGAACTGATACAAATTCTTCTCTGACTCTTCCAAGAACTGAAGAGTGGGAATACTTCCAAACTCATTCTGTGAGTCCAGAATTACCATCATACCAACACCAGAAAAAGACACAACAAATAAGAAAACTATAGACCTGTATCCCTAATGAACACAGATGTGAAGAGCCTCAACAAAATTCTACTAAACAGAATCCAGCAACACATTAAAAAGATCACACACCATGATCAAGTGGGCTTTATCCCAAGGATGCAAATATGGTTCAACGTATGCAAATCTATATATGTGATGCATCACATCAACAGAATGGAGGAAAAATCACTATTTGATCATTTCAGTAGATGCAGAAAAAGCATTTGATAAAATCCAGCACTCCTTCATGATTAAAAACACTCAACAAATTAGGTGTAGAAGGAATGTGCCTCAGCACAATAAAGGCCATATATGACAAGCCCACAACTGATATCAGCCTCCTGGCTACAAAACTTTTAAAAGTGCATGACAGCATCTAAGTATTTGCTATCAAGCAATATAATCCAGTTTTTAAATCTAGAATTCCTATGGAAAATCAGGCTATAGCTGGCTGTCCTAAAGAAAAGGTGGAGGGGGGGAGGTATCTGTGTTATATTCTAAAAAATATTTATTTGTCATTCTATTAATTAAATATATAATTTGCACTAGAATATTAAATTAGATTATTTTATTATGGGAAAATTAACAAATGCTTCTTTGAGTAAGCTTAGAATAATAAGTTGAAATATAGTTGCTTCAGGACCACTTGACCTAGACAGAAAATAATGACCAAAAAAACCCCAAAACAAAACACAAAGAAGAACATATACTACCAAAGGGAGGGCAAACTATCAAATACTGTTTTAGTAAACACACATCTTTCATTTTCTCCAATGAAGATTTTTCTTTTTTGGCTCTATATAAATATACAATAGCAACAGTACATTTTACATAGGAAAGCAATTATTTAAGCTCTATTCTAGATTTATAATTCTAATATAAGGATATGTTAATATTAAAACATGTTTGAATATCATTACTTTACAAAATGCATTGCACTTACTCTGTATAACCCTCCAAAATGTCTACTTTTGTGAAATTGTTATACAATAATTCTTCTCTTGAGCTATGACTGAAGTATAAAATTTATCACCAAAATTATCTTCCTTTCCCAATTTTACCTAAAAACCTCTAAATATGGCTACATAATCCCATGGTAATTTTTGCATCATGTTGTGAATCCTGCTCTAATACTCATATGCACTGTTCTCAATTTAATGAATGTTAAGCTTAACTGCCAGAACTGCATATAAATAAGTTGGTTCTGTGAATGAGCATTTTAATTACTGATTTTACTCTGTACACAACCATGAAGTTAATAAAGTACTCTACTTGTCATCAAGTTTGTTAACAAGAGAAATTCAATGAGAAAAATATTTCATTTTCACAATTAACTAAGAACTCACTTCCCTGAGTCTCATAGATATATTTTAATTTTTTATGTATCAATTAAAGTCTGTCAGGGATGAGAATTAAATGAGTAAGCTAGTACCCCAATTAGAATATAATTTGCACATTTAATACTCATGTCCTCATTTATTATTAATTGACAGCCACTAAAATAAAAATAATGCAATGCATTTCTCATTACCAAGGAGGGAAAAATATTCCTTTTTCTCTATAACTGCAGTAATAATTATAAATTCTGAACATTTAAGAGGAAAAAACTTAAACGATGTCTTCATCAATTGAGCTGTAAATAGTTAACAACTGCCTGCTTCCCCAGTGCTGTGGCCCACCTGACTTAAAAAGTTTATTCTGATTTTTTTTTCTATGTGCTATTATATAGAATTGTTATGATGATTGGGGTCTCAGAAAGTCTTAGGTTGAGATTTAGTACTGTTTCATAGCACTACATGGCACTAGATAATTTACTAATCTATTTTGAGACTCAGTTTCTTCACTTTCAAAATGGGGACAATAATAATACCTACTTAATAAGATAATGAACATTGAACACTTTGCCTACTGTTTGGCACATAGTATGTGCTCAGTAGGTGTTGATTTTCTTTCCCTTGTTCAATTTTCTTTGTTTGACTGGAAAAAGTGACATTATTCATAAAATAACCCAGAATGCTTCTTGGAACCTTACTCTAGATCCCTGCCTGCAAGATGTAACCTAGTAACAATCTCAAATCTATAAGTGATGTACAACCAATAGAAAAACTGACGTAGTGATTAGAGAGTGGCTATTCTCTTTTCTCTATTCTTGGATTTTCCCACCTTTTTACAGTTATAAAATGCTAAACTCCCCTTGGACCTCTGCTGAGTGCATGTCTCAGGTTTACCTGATCAATGTCTTTCCTGTTTGCAATTGTCAAAATGGCTCAATAAATCCTACGCTTTATAAAAAAGAAAAAGAAAAAAATTAAAAAGGAGATAGCAGTAACACCAAGACCTCTTTTATAAATGTCTATCATTTTCTTAAGCAGTTCTCAGAAACTTGGGTTTAAACCATATAACATTTAGCACACAACCTAAATTCCTTGAAGGAATAACTTCAAGGCCTGGATTCTAAAAAAATTACAGTTTTATAAGTTTGTCATAAAGTACTTACAACACAAGTATTTATAACTTTGTTAATGAGATCTATGGAACAGAATCAGGTTGTAATTTATCTTCCATCACACAAAATATATCCCCCAAATCTGAAGCCATCCAGCCATTTTTCCATCCTGTTCTGGGTGTCTCAGGTAGTAGGCTGTGTGCTAAATGTTATATGGTTTAAACCCAAGTTTCTGAGTACTGCTTGAGAACATGATAGACATTGTATAAAAGAGGCATTGGTGTTATTGTTGTTTCATTGTTTTAACCTTAGTGATCTTTTAATAATGCCTAATAGTTTGGAAATCTTTCCAACACTAGTCACTTTCCTTTGCATTCTCTCCTACCATTTAAACCAAAGCATTACTTATTTTACTAAAATAATAGTTCTCCATTCATTCCCAGCTACTGATTTCATTAAAAAATGTATAGCCCTAAGACAAAAATTTTTTTTTAATATTTTCTTCCTCATCATCCACTACAGCTGCATTTGTACCTACTCTGCCCTTCTTGCCTTTTGTCTCCATGGAAAAAAATTATCTCCCATTCAAGTCCAACAGCTTTGGTAATGCTTTGTGACAGTGGACTTCAAAAGGTTATTTTGTGAACCCCATAAAAGAATTTTTTTAAAAAATTTTATCCATAAAAGAATTTTAAAAAACACTGTATCCCCTCACACATTTTCAAGTTCACATCAAAATAATTTAACATATATGTATTAGTCTATTTCTTTTCCTTATAGCGAAATAGCTTGAACTGGGTGATTTGTAACAAGACAAATTTATTGCCTACAGTTTCAGAGGCTGGGAATTCCAAAGTCCAGGGAACACATCTGATAAGCATCTTCTTTGGTGGTGGCTTTACAGCAATGCCAGGATCTCATGTGACAGAAAATGGCAGAGCAGAGAGAGAATTTCTCATGTGCTTTTCTTTTAAAGCCTTCAGAACCATGCCTATCACTACCATTAAACCATTCCTTGTGGCACGGTCCTCACAACCTAATCACCTCTTCACTCTGATCATCTTTCAAATTACCATAATAGGATTTCCCACACTCAACAGTTACAGTGGGGATTAAGTTCCAATGACTTTGGTGGGGGTGGGAGACATTCAATCCACAGCAATATGTTTAAATGGTTGAAATTTAATTTAACTTAATTTCCGATGTGGTGCAAATATCGACAGTTTAAAATGCATGTTACATCAGTCTTTTAATCATATTTAATAAGACACAAAGGGATGCAATAAACAAGCCCATCTTTATAAACAGAAAGTTCATGGTTTCATAATGAGTTTATGTTTCTTTACTTTGTTCCTAAAGAAGTTTACCTTAAAACAGTATATTTTATTCTTAAATTATCTTAATTGGCAACAAATGCACACCCATACACGCAATATAAAATTTGCTATTGAATAGCAAAATTTGTAAATTTTGTTTTAAGTTTACTATTACCATAATTCTCTAGGTGAGACATTATTTTATTCTTAAGTTATTATTGCTATTATTATTACCACCACAAATTAATCAAACAGACAAATTTAAATTAAATATAAAGAAAAAATTTGTTGAAATTTTTAATTAAACATTTAATTTATTTTAAATGAAATTGAAATTGAAACAATGGAGCTTTAAAATAAATTTATTAATTAAAATGCCAGAATGAGTAATTTTATTATCAGTTCTATTACTATTTTTTATTCACTGTTACAAATACAAACTCTGAAAACCTTCTACCAAGTGATATGCTAACAATAACTATGGGATATACTATTGCATTTATTGTTAATGTTATATCTGCTGATAATTCTATTAGGTTATACTACAATTTTTTGAAAGTAAGGAATTGAAAAACTTCTGTTTGAAAAGTAATTTATTACCAAATCATAAGAATCATTCCTTTTTTTAGCATCACCACCAATACTGAGAAATGTCCATTCATTTGAACATGTGTGTTCCCTAGAGCAATGTGCCTTGGTAGATAAGAGGAGAATGATTATAAAACAAGTCATAGGAAAATTATTCAAGCAGGACAAGTTTAGGAATGAGTACACATAGAAGGTGAGGATCTGACATTGCTTCCCTCAAAACCATCTGTTTCAGCCCCCAGTGGAATGGATTTATACTTCAGGAGTGTGCACACTGGTATACGGCTTCTGCAATCAAGACTGCAGTTATACATTCTGTCTTCCTCTATTCAGTCTTTGTCTGCTATACTGATTTTTCAATATATAAAATTGCTTGAATTCTCCTACTTAAAGGAAAAAAATCCTCTTGACCTCTATTTTCCTCTCTAGTTATTTTCCTAACTCTCATAACACAATATTTTTTTAAAAAAATACTACTTCAAATTTGATTTTAGCACCTCACAATCACTTTACCTTTTTCTTCTTTTTGGTCTCCCTAGGACACTAACATTAGGCTTATTAGTATCACCAATGACTTTCATATGAATATATCTAATAGTTACTTTTTTTCTCTGCTATATTTTTTTCATTTATTCAGCCATCCATTTAACAAATATTTATTGAGTATACACTATGTGCCTAGGACTGTATTTTGTGATAGGGATTCAGCAATGAAGTTAAAATACCCAGTGGAGTGACACTATCGACCATTTTCTCCCTTTGGTATTGTCTCAGTATGCTTGGGCTGCTATAACAAAATGTCTTAGACTGAGCAGTTTATAAACAACAGAAGTTTATTGCTCACATTTCTGGATTCTGGGAGTCCAAGATCAAGACACCAGCAGATGTGGCATCTGGTGAGTCTCGGTCTCCACCTCACAGGTAGTGCCTTGTTGTCGTGTCCTCATATGGTGCAAGAGCAAAAGGGCCTCCTCAAGCCTCTTCTATGAGGGCACTAATCCCAATCATGAGGGATGGACTAATCGCCTCCCAAAAGTCTTGCATCTTAATACCATCATTCTGTGGGTTAGGTTTCAACGGGGGAAATACAAACATTCAGACCATAGCAGGTGTGATTAATATGACATCCATTTCACAATGAAGAGAGACTTTGGAACATAGAAGCTACCTAAGTTGCTGCAAGTCACATGGCCAATAAATCGGAGAGCTGGGATATACACCCAGACAGTCTGACTCCAGAGTCCAGACCCTTATCTGTTATGTGACAGTGCCTCTCAAACCACTGGTTCGTCATTCAAATGTTTCGAAGAGTAGGTTACCCATAAGACCCATTAGAAACCAGAGTCTTGTAAAATTCTAAAGGAATATTCTGCTTATTATGGTAACATTTGGCTCACTGTCTTTGAATAAATAGCATATGCTTCCTTTAGTAAGGACACTGACGTCATGGACAACTTCAAAAGCTAACTCTTACTACTGGAAAGATGAGAGGGGATTTGGAAACTTCACTACTTTTCTTACTTTTGGGAACACAAGCAACTCTGAAAGTCTGCATCTGCATTTGGCTATTGCTTGAAGTGCTGAACTCAAGGGCTCAAATTCTTCTTTCCATATAATTTCCCAAGTGAAGTATGTACAACACCAGTACTGAGTGTTTGAAACTGGGCAATGAAAGAGAATTATGCAGTCCTCCTAATACTGTGGAACAAGAGAAGGAGCAAGTTAGCCACCTACCCTATGCTACTCCATGAAATCTTTCTGATATTTTAGTAAAAAACCTCAGTGTATCATTTTCAGTATGGAATATGTTAGGTTGGGGAAAATTGCCCTGTCAAGGCAGGAGATACAGTTGTATATTAGCTATGGGGGACCTATGGCTCAGTAGCTCTGGTTCTCTCACCCCCAACTTTACAGTTTAGCAAGTCATACTTCCAAAGGGTAAAAAAATAGTCCTCTCACATCCTATAGACAAATTGGCTTTACAGATAGAAAACGAATCAGAAAATATACGTCACAAAATATGAAGAAAAAGATTACGGTTGGCTGATGAACTATTTTTATTTAGTTGCTTTAAACCCATCATATGTTGCTTTGTAATAAAAATTACTTTTAAAAGTATATACACAATATAGCACACTATGTATAATCTATAATTTTGTGTATATTTTTCTGTTACAGTAATTTTCTATTTTCTACATGCCCAAAAAGCTTTTCCAAAACTTATGTAGAGAGCAATGTTTTCTCCCAGTCTTCAAGTTCCTGCATTATTCAGTAAAATAGGATCTTCCATGTTTTGGAAAATTTGGGAAGAAACATTCTACTGTGCTTTCTATTTGGCTCACTCGCTCTTCTGCATGAAGTCACTTGCCTTCTTAGTGAGACTGCAAAACTCTGTTATCCTTTGATCCCCATTTCTTCACTGGCTTAACTTAAAGTATGTAATGGCCCCTACAGATATAAGGACTGTATCTTTCTCTCTTCTGAACTTTGCATACCATAAAGTATGGTGCATGTCATGAAGAACAGGAAGCTGGCTAGGTAAACACCTTCCTTTGAACACACTATAGTAAGACTTGGGAATTCCAAGGTCTGACCATGGAGTGAATCAGAAAGCAGGGGTAAATATGATGAGCACCCTCACCTGAAAAAATAAAATAAAATAAAAAATAAAAAAACCCCAGCCTTTAATTGGTTGGTAGTATTGCTAATGACCACTGCAAAGTTATATGGCATAAAACTCAGTGAACCGTGGAATTACATATCGATTCAATCTATAGATTTGTGACCCTAATTTTCATTTTAAATTAAAAGAAATTGTTCTGTCATTTTGAAAGTAACCATTTATTTCAAAATATAATATTATTTCATGTTTTAAATACACTGGGGAGACACCTAATCTAAAAATGAATGTACCAACATCATGATCTTGCTTAGATTTCTCTAGTTTTACTTCTTCAAATCCCCTTGGCATACTTTTTTCTAATCTTATATTGGTTGTTTTGAAATTACAGTGGGACAAGAATCAGAGAGGAACTCACTGGAAGTTGCACTATAGCTGCGGGTGAGCAGGACAGCATGTCATGTTCTGCTCACCTTTGTGTCAACCATAATTTCTCCTTCAAAAAGGTGATGTGTAATTGTGGAGAAGAGAGGAGCTAAATAGAATGAGGCATATGAAGTAGTGAAGCTGCTGATCACAGAAGGGACAAATCCTTTAAATATTTTATAAAAATCACATTTATACTATGTATATTGACTCTTCTTAGAAGCTACTTACTATTTTTAACATAAATCTGGGGCTACTTAACACTCTCTTTAATGTTCATCACCCTATGGATGCAAGTGTGCATTCACATATTGTTTCTTACTTGCCTGTTTTCCAATAAAACCAAGCTAAATCTGACCTTTCTAATCCTGACCCCTTCCATGTATTTCCTTTACTTATAATGTGTTAGAAAAAAATTCCAAATCTTACATAGTATTGTTTCTGATTTATTTTCTTGTGGATATATATAAATATTGAATCCACAACTTACCATGGCTTGACTTAATGATTTTTCACGTTTGCAATGGTGCCAAAACTATATTCAGTAGAAACTGTACTTCAAGTACCCACACAACCTTTCTGTTTTTCATTAAGTACAGTATTCAATGCATTACATGAGATATTCAACATTTTATTATAAAATAGACTTTGTGTTAGATAATTTTACAGAACTGTAGGCTAATGTAAGTGTTCCGAGCACATTTAAGGCAGGCTAGGCTACGCTATGATGTTTGTTAGGCTAGGTGTATAAAATATACGTTTGACATAGAATATTTTCAGTGTACAGTGGGTTTATCAGGATGTAAACCCATTGTAAGTCAAGGGGCATCTGCATCTATGCATCTATGTATCTATCTGTCTATCTATGCATACAACCACTTTTAAGTTTTCATTTCACGTTAACACTTTATTAAAGGGAAAGAAAACATTCTATCCAAAACACGTGGTAATAAATATAATAATAACAATATGACACAGGTAAATAAATCATCATATGGCTGACTTAAAGCTGTGATTAGCCCAACTGTTATAAAACTATATCAGATTACATTTTTATGCCTTTTTCAAGAGATATACACATTCTCAATTCTAAACTCTGAAATTTGCCTGTTTTATGTTTTGAACATTCACCCTTCTGAGCACAGTTCAATGTTTCTGCAAATTAATTTCTGGGTATGAGAGTATTTCAGTGAAAGGCATTTATTAAGAAACTGCTCTAAGGAGAAAATGAATAAATTAGTACTCTTAAAAGTGTATTGGCATATTTAATCCATTTTTGAACATGTCAGAAAACAGTCCTTGATGTGTAATGGAGTTTGGATGTGTTGTTTACTCCAAAACTCATGTGGAAATTTGATCCCCAACGTGACAGTGTTGGAAACTGATTGAGTCATGGGGGCGGATCCCTCATGAATGGATTAATGACTGAGTTCTCACTCTATTAGTTCTCATGTCTTGAAAGAGCTGGTTGTTTAAAAAGACCCTGGCACCTTCTCTCTCTCCCTCTCCCTCTCTCCCTCTGTGTTGCTTCCTCTCGCCATGTGATCTGCTTCTACCTTCTGGCTCCCTGCCACTTTCCACCATGAGTAGAAGCAGCCTGAGGCCCGTGCCGGATGCAGCTGTCCCAGAATCATAAGCCAAACCTCTCTTCTTTATAAATTAACCAGTCTCAGGTAGTTCTGTTAATAGCAACACAAAACAGACTAAAACAATGTAGTATTTGGAATTATGACATATGTAAAGCCATATTATCATAGAGATTCTGAGAATAAAAAATGTGTCAATTTGCTCACAACTAAGAAGTAAAAGCACAGGTATCCTTAGGGCATTTATCATCAGCAATCACATCACTGATGCATGGCTTTTCCTTTAATCCTGAAATAGATTCACTGCTTGGTGAAAGTTTACATGGCCAAGGATAATTCAATCTGACCACAGTAAAGACCAAAGTGATTAATTCTGAAATCTTCACTTATGGGAAAAAAAAGATTTAAATAGAAATGAAGAACCATCATAAAACTTGGTGATAAACAAGAGATTGGAAGTTCAGGAAAGGGGTAGGGTTCAACTGCAGATAGATTCAGTATATAGAAGTGTACTTGGTGAAACTATAGGGGGCCTGACAGTGAGCTAAAAGTGTGTGAAAGCTTGAGTTATTGGAGAAGGATGCACTCCAGGCAACATTAAATCAACAAATATAAATTTAGCATTTACTATTCATTCAACAAATCTTGAACAAATATTATATGGCAGTCAGTATTCTAGGTACTAGAAATAAATCAGTGAACAAAACAGGCAAAGTACCTACTCTCAGGGAAATTAGATTATACTACAGAAAAGTAAATTTTGTATACATAATCAAATAATTTCAGATAGTAAATCCTATGCAGGTTTAAAATAGGGTGATGAGGTTGAAAGCTACTTGTAATACACTCTAAATTTGATAGCTCATAAATGTGTTAGGAAGTTGGTAAGAAATGAATGACTCACTCAAAGAGGGCAATTGAGGAAAGTTTAATGGAGAAATTATTTATAAAGGAAGATGTAGGGAGGGGTAAAAGTAACAAACAGGATTGAGTAAATTACTTAGGGCTGACAACCAAGGAGCCATTACCACATCTAAACCTAAAAAAAGCAGGTGAAGAGAATAGTCAGATAAATAGCTGCAGGAGATGCATGACAGATAGGAGTTGGAGGACATAGGGAGAGGGGCAGCCTTAGGATAAACAGGGAGGGTGATGGAAGATGCATAACACAAGATCAGCCTTTTGTAATCTCCAAAATCCCTCACTGACCAAAAGTCAGATGTAGGGCTTCATCTGAGGCATGCCACAAACGTCAGTCTCTTAGGGACATAACAAGGTGAAGAATAATATTGAATGGCACATGAAAAATAATCAGCACAGAAGGCTTCTTTGAAGAGGTGGCATTTAATCTAAAACTGAATGACTAGCAGAAAATGTGGTTGTAACACAACTGGGATTTGGAAGGTGCTGTGAATTGGTGATACAGAAACTATACACAGCACATCTCATTCCTGCCTCTTTTATTGTAAAAGTTAAAATGTACAACATTCTTTGCACATAGAAGTGTATATGTGGCATATTTCTAGCCAATGCAGTGAAGGAGGAAATATGAGACTAGGACTTTCCTACTAGAATACATGAACAAATTTTTATGAGATGATGACTTTGTGACCTTCCTCTTATCCTGCCTTTACATGGATGTAATGCCTGGAGATAGAGCAAACATATGTCTTTTATGAGAACAAAAGACAAACACAAGATACGGTTGTGCAGAGAGTTAAAATCATCCTGAGACTTTTAGGATATGGTTGAGCCATCAGAGCATTCCTAGACACCCTACCCTTAAGTTTTTGTTATATGAAACAAATAAACCCCTTTGTTCTTTAAACTGTTGTGGTGGAATTTTTTGGTTACACATTGTTGAATGTAATTGTAACAATTATAACTGATGGATGAGGAAAATTAGGTAAAGTAGAAGCTAATACAGATACCTTACATTGGGTACCAGCTGGGCTAGCCCAAGTCAATGTGATTGGAGCAAAAGGTGCAAGAGGCTGGTCAGAACCTATCTAAGGCCTTATAATCTGTCAACCAGAATTTGGATTTTATCATGAATCTAGGTGGGGAATCAAAGAAAAGTTTTAAGCAGCAAGGTAACATGATGTGATCTATTTTCTAAAATTACCTTCTGTGTTATGAATAATGTACCATAGGAAAAAGGAAAATTAGGGAGACCAATAAAGAAATTATCACATGTGGCAGAGACTACTCTCTGTCCATCTAAATCCGTCTTATTTTCTTCCTGGCATACATCTAGACTGCATTATCCAACCTCCCTTGCATTTACAACTAGTCCTGTGATTGGGTTCCAGGTAATGGAAAGTGAGCTGAAGCAATGTATGTCCTGTGAATACTTAGCCCATGACTTCTATTGTCCCTTCTTCTGCCCATGTGTCTTACTCCATGCTTGTTTCCTTTTCTTACTACCTAGGATGGCAATGCCAAAGGGACCTTGGAAGTAAATTATATACTGAAGATGGTAGAGCCACCCTCAGCCTGGTTGAAATGAAGAGTAGCAGAGCTCTCCTCATCTCCCTCCCTATTAACCAGGAACCAAGAACCAAGAAACAAACAAAAAACACATTTCTATTTTTGTTGAGGCACTATGTTTTGTGTCCATTCCTTAAGCTACTCTAATATATTGTCAGCTAGACACAATATTATATAATATGAGAGAAGCTGATTCCTGGAGGAAGAGGTTGAATAGTTGTTTTACACTGATTTCACTTAAACAACTTGGGGATCAACCTCCTGTAATTATTTGATTGTCAAGTTCAGATTTTCAAGGAAGTTTGTTTCAATTGAATAAAGATATGAAAGTACATATTACAAGATGCAAATAGAGGGTTGATTGGGGAAAAATGTAAGAGAGAATGTCTCAGGAGGTATTTTCTGATAATGGCACTAGGGATTAGGAATTTGTAAATGGAAACAAAATGGTTATGCAAATTGCATCAAGTTGGCTGAGGGGCCTGTCAAGCTAACTAATTCCGGCAGTCCAACTGGGGTTTTGCTTCCTCTTGTGGCTAATTAATTCTAATATGACCATATTATTTATCTTCCAAACTGGGACACATTTGAGAGTGACTGGAAGTAAAATTAAATAATCCATCAGGAAAATATACAAAACGAGGACAATCTTGGTGAAATCAAAATAAAAAATGAACAGATGTCCATGGTTGTTAATGCAGAACTGGTGCAGAGAAGGTTCTTCCTCAGCAAACCTCCATCCCAGATGGCTAACTTCCTGATTCAGAGGCTGTTAAAACTAAAGCACTCAGCACTAATGTTGTTTATCCAATTTTTGCAAGTTCTCTCTTTGTTTAGGTATGATTTACATACATTACATACATTTAATCAGTTTTGACAAATGCAAACAATACCATCAAATTATAAAACATTTGACCATCCCAGAAAATTGCTTCATGCCTCTTCTCAATCTTTCTCTGCAAGTAACCTCTGTTCTGATTTCTATCACTGTAAATTAGTTTGCTCATTGTATGACTTCATATAAATGACAATATAGTATGTACTTGTTTGGTGTTTGAGCATTTGTGAAATTCAACTTTGTTGTTCTGTGTGTTAACAGTTTGTTCCTTTTTACTGTTGAATGGGGTCTACCCAATGTTGTTATTAATTCCTAATTGATTCATCATGCCTAAATATAGTATCTTTAAAAACAAAAGAATCTTACATATGGAGAATAATCAGATGCCAATCTCTTTTAATAATTATTTCAATATCTAATGATCTCTATAAATTACCCTATATGAGTAGTTCCTAGATTTCATATCGCTAAGTAGAAGAGATTTATTAAGGATAAATTTAAGTAGGGACCAAGGGTTAGTTATGCATTTTATTTAGTGACTATTCTATGCCTTCTCAAGTCAATTTATAACCCATTCTTCAGGAAAAGCCTTAGAAAAAAAGTAGCAGAGATAGATTCTGCAATATATTTACATTGATTTCGTGAGAGAAATAAGGCAATCTATTTCAGAGAGGCCAGATAGTCTTGGCAGTCTATCTCAAAGAGGCCAAATATATTAGTATCTGGTTTCTATCATCTCGTTATTGATTTAACTCTCATACTTGCATGTTTATTCTATAATAAAGAGTACTACTGGAACATAGGTCAGTGACAAATGTATGATGGTCCTCTTAATGTGTTGAATTAGCATGTGCATATTGCACTTTTTTTCAGATTTATATTATTTTAGTTCCACGTAATTAAACAATAGAGCTAGAAACTTAACTGAACATCAGTCTTCCAGGAAGTCTTGTTTTTTTATTCATTTATTGAGCTTACATACTATTATTTTTTAATTGCAGGGAGCCTTCTAGTAATTAAACCAATAAAATTTTCTGATGGTAAGCAATCATAACTGATATTTATTTTCTTTGGAGAGAGTTAAAAAGAGAAAAGGACTATCACTTTCCATTAAGATAGATTTCCTAGTCTTCATTCTCATTATTTCATTTATTTACTAATTCAACCACACACTTTAATTGGAGATCATGCTATGTGCTAAAAATATAAAAATTAACCAGCTAGATGATGTCTCTACCTTCATGATGATTACATTCTACTGAAAGATAAAGGTAAAATAAATAAAATAATTTTCAATTATAATTTACTCTATGGAGAAAATAGGTGACTAAAATAGAGAACAACAAATAGAACAGAAATGAGGAGGACATGAATAGAAAGGTCAGGAATGTTTTTTCTGCGTAGATAATTGTCAAGATGAGACAAAATATTGGAAGTAGTTGGTCTTGCAGTAAGCTAGGGAACACAAGTTCAGGCAAAAGAAGTAACACATACAAAATCCTTAAGTCAGAAGAGAGCCTGGCAAGTTTAACTAACTCTTTAGTGACCAAAAGAAAAGTGGCATAACATGAAATATAGTCTAAAAAATGATCATGGTTAAAGAGATGAGGTCATTATAAAATCACACACAGTAAGACTGCAGAACAATTCTCAGCACTAGAGAAAGACATACCTCTCTACACAGCTACATCCCTTACATTATCAGAGGCTGATGCAGAAAATCTTTAACTACTTTCTTTCTTCTAAAGCATATTATAAATATTTACCTGGAACAAAAGTGTTAAATAACAAAATGTGTAATAAATATATTAGTACCTTATCCTGGAATAGGAATAAACCAATGAAGAGTGTTTATTGCACAGGGCATAATCAGATGTCTATTGTTCAACTTCAAAAGATCTTGAATGCTTTTTTAGACTATTATAGATAGCACCAGAGCTAGGAGAATGACTACTGGGCTGGAAATAAGTAGGTATATTAGATCAAAAGATAAGTTACACATACACATACACACAAATATGTACAACCTTTGGGCCAATTATTTAACCTTTTGTCTTTCATGACTTTCATTTCTAAAGGAGAAATACACATATGTTATAAGATGTTATAGGATTATTATGGTGATAAAAACAACTAATACATGCAAATAACTTAGAAAAATGCCTGGCACATGTCAACTCTTTAATAAATGTTAGTTGTTTATGATATTCTTGTTACAAGCTGTAAAATACTGCCATGTCCCTTTTGTGAAAAGCACTGTTGCTGATAAACACCTTAACTACTAAATAGCAGGGTGATGAGAATGCTTATCTCTGGTTTCAGAACAAAGGAAAAAAGAATCTGTACAGATTACGAGAGTGGCAGGTGAAGGAGCTTTCTCTATCCTGTATTAGATGAGGATGAATATAGCCTAGAGTCAAGGGGTAATTAAAGATTACTGGTCTTGAGTTCCAGCTATAAAGTTTATATACTGCCCTTAAATGATGGAAATCTCCTTTCATCTTTTGGAAGAGAAAGGACTTTCTAAGAAAAATACCTAGCTTTATACTTTTGAAATATTAAATGAACAATAAAGATAGTCTCACTGAAATTTCTAGAACCCCAGAGATAATTCATTGTTCTCACATTTTAAAAAATTTCATATAAAAAACAATGTTCATATAGTAAAATGAACCTAGGTTTAAATTACGTAAAATAAACCAAAAAACACATAGTTCTAATCACCAACTCCTTCCCTCTCATCCATCAAAACACAAACACAAATTCCCTCTGTCTATATTAAAGCAAATTGTTTTGGCTAGTGGCTCCTCCAGTTTTCTGTTAAACTTAACTTCACATTTCTTACTATCACTAATCTTCCTCTTTAGGAAAATGCTGCATTGCTATTTTCTCCCCTTAGATGTTTTTTGGGTTTCTTTTTTTTTTTTAGTCACTTTCCTTGTTTAATTATAGCTGCAATGGTATTATCTTTATATATTTCAGAATTAATGGAGAAAAAATGGTTTAAAAACTTCGACAGCATTTTTGAAACACCTACTGATTTTGGAAAATAAAACAGATTTTACGTTAACTTGTATATTGATCAATTTGGATTATATCACTTCATAGTACAAATCGGTGAAGTCCCATTCCCCTTAAAAAGACAGAGAAAGAAAGCAATAAGGGAGAATCTCAGAACTCCTTGAGTACATGAAAAATCCAAATTCCATACGGTTGATAGATGCAGCAATGATCTCTAATTTGATAGTGTTCCTTGTGTGCTCAACCTTCCTTTCTGATTCAGGGCTTGGTCATGTGATTTGCTTTGCTCAATAGGACAACAGAAAAGATAATGCAAAAAGAGTCTTGACAAGTATTTGGACACTGAAGATTTCTTTCTGTTGCTGTACTTCGGACTATTTCTAACCTCTTCATGTGCAAAAGCCTGACCTAGCCTGCTGGTTAATGGCAGGTGGTTCATTCACCCTCATCATCCTACCTGATAGGCAATTGAACTCCAGGAGCAGAGCCACGTGGCTGACCAGCAGTACACTACAGACACATGAGTGAGCCCAGCCAAGACCAGTATTTAATCTGCTTAACTGAGGTAAGCTCACATAACAGCTCAAATTACCAACCCCAACCCACCGAATCACCAGTTAAATGAATCTTTGTTTCTTTAAACTACTACATTTTGGGGTGTTTTATTTTGCATCAAAAACTCAGTGGTATACACACAATCTCATTTTGAGTATATGCTTTCTTAGCTCCAGCTGACACCAATTACTGCATTATTACATTAACAGCATTTAAAATGTGGTAGTTTATGTAAATAATAGTTTATATAAAGTTTAATAAAATGACTATATCTATGTAAATATAGGTATATACAAAATGTAAGGAAAACACGAGAATTGGTGCAGCATCACAAGATTTGTAATAGTGGGAACACTTTATCACCCAAAATGCTGAAAGGCTGAGGGTGCAAATTTGTTTCTGAATGCCAGTGGTAGAAAGAGATGAGAACTTTTGTTTGAGAAATACAACCGGCTTATGAGAAATCCACATGGCATCCTGTCCTAACACGACTGTCCTTTTTAACTCCAATTACTTAATGTAATTGCTATTGGATCACATAAGTATATTCATTTGAGAGATTTCATCAAGTAGGATACTTAAGATTCATGTAATTCACAATATGCAAATGCTAAAAGTGTAAACAACTTAATCTCTGCTTAAAGATAAACATGCTTATTTGTTGTTCAATGAAGTGTACTGATGTCTGCCACTTTGAAATTCTTCAAAAATAAGATGTGCTAATGACTGTAGAAGACTGGATACATACATATATCTAATAAAGCAAATATAGCAAAATATTGGTTGTAGACTCTAGGTGATGAACACATAGGTATTTATTGAATAATTCTTTTAACCTTTTGTATGTTTAAAATTTTTTATAATAAAATGTTAGAAAAATATATTATGGTGTACAGATTTGACTATCAGTATTTGTGTACAACATGTGATGATCAAAACAATATTATTAGCATGTTTATCATTACAAATAATTCCTTTTTGTGTCCCTTACCCAATTACTCCTTATTTCCCCCACCTTTCCTATCTCTAGCAACTATAGGTCTGTTCTTTCCTTCTGAAAGTTCAATGTTTTATTATGGTCTTTCTTTGTTTCTTAGCTTCCACTTCTGAGTGAGAACATGATAGTCACCTCCGTACTCCATAAATATGTATAAATAAAAATGATAAAAAATAAAATAAAATAAAAAATCTTAAAAAATAATTAGAACTGGAGTTTTAAAAAATTAGGAAAATATAAAAGGATAGGGAAAGATAGACATGACAATATGAATCTGGCAACTATTCTTTTTTTTTTAAAAAAAATTTTATTTTGTCGATATACATTGTGGCTGATTATTGCTCCCCATCACCAAAACCTCCCTCCCTTCTCCCTCCCCCCCTCCCCCCCAACAATGTCCTTTCTGTTTGCTTGTCGTATCAACTTCAAGTAATTGTGGTTGTTATATCTTCTTCCCCGCCCCCCCCCGGTTTTGTGTGTGTGTGTGTGTGTGTGAATTTATTTATTAATTTTTAGCTCCCACCAATAAGTGAGAACATGTGGTATTTCTCTTTCTGTGCCTGACTTGTTTCACTTAATATAATTCTCTCGAGGTCCATCCATGTTGTTGCAAATGGCAGTATTTCATTCGTTTTTATAGCTGAGTAGTATTCCATTGTGTAGATGTACCACATTTTCCGTATCCACTCATCTGATGATGGACATTTGGGCTGGTTCCAACTCTTGGCTATTGTAAAGAGTGCTGCAATGAACATTGGGGAACAGGTATACCTTCGACTTGATGATTTCCATTCCTCTGGGTATATTCCCAACAGTGGGACCCGATCTCGTCTGGCAACTATTCTAACATTAAAGAATGTAAACTTTTAGTATTATAGATATTCTAATATCAGAGAATGCAAACTTTAAAGCAAGAAGAATTACAATAAATAAATAGGGACATTGTATAACAATGAGAGTTCTATTCACTAAGGGAATATGTTGGTTTTAATTTACATGCATCTAACACTTAGCTTTAAAGTGTATAATGCAAGCATTGCCAAACCTAAAGGGAGAAGTACATAACTCTCCAAGCCAAGTGAAATACTTTAATATATATCTTTCAATAAAAAATAGAAAAGGCAGACAAAAAATATCATTAAGGATATAGAAGATGTCAGCCACATTCTAACAAAATCACTCTGACAAAATGCACACAAATGTAACACACATGGATAAAACGTATATAACACAAAGAGAATACACACTAATTTTAAATGAATGTGGACTGTTAACAATGCTTACATTCTGGGCTGGTAATACAATCCTCAACCAGTTTTAAGTAATTGAATTCATTTGGACTATGTTCTTGAACAAAGGTAGAATTTACGCAGAAATTTAAAAAAAAATTTTTTTAACTGAAAAAAATATTTTAAAAAATTTTTTAAAAGTTTAAACTGAAACAACAATAACAAAAAAGAAAAAGAAAAAACAAAGGAAATAATAAACTGCAAAAGCTAATGAAGTAAAATTATATATGACAGAAAAATATCAACAAAGCTACTTTGGTTATTTATAAAGTTGAATAGTATTGATAGATTTCTGGAAAGACCAATTATAAATGAAAGGTGGAAAAGCTTAAGTTACCAACATGTGAAATGAAAAAGGAGACATCACCATCTTTTATCAAAATATTACTATCAATATTATAAAGTTTGGAGAAGATATCACAAACAAATTTATGATAATAATTCTGAATAGTATATGAAATGGACAAGTTCCTTGAAACAAGGTATTTACTAAATAGAAGAAGGAATAGAAAATCCAAGTGTTTATTAAAGAATTGTAAATGGTTCAAAGAAATGAGGGAGATATCAGAATCAGACCTTCATGTACACAGTTATTTCATTTATAAAAAGGTTGACATTGGGAGTACATTGGGGATGAACTTTTAATAAATGGTAGTGGTTGATTTGTATATTTATTTAGAAAAAATGAATCTTTGTACATCTAATTCACTCATCAATACATACATCTCCAACTGATAATTTTAAAAAATGTATTAGGTATTTGAAGCAGCCAGAAAATATGACCAACAACTGGGAACATAATCAGTTAATAACTGATGTATAAAATGAAAGAGATGATAGAAATAGGAAATAGTTATTAAAATAGCTATTTAAAATATTTTCAAGTGGTTAAAGGAAAACATGAATTTAAAGAGGATGGAAATCAAAAATACAAAAATGAAGCAAATAAAATAAAACATACTATGAAAAGTACAATGTCCAAAATAAAACATTCACTGGATAAAATTAATAAAAGATTAGACAGGGAAGAAAAAATATAAGTGAACTGGAAGACATAGGAATGAATATAAACTATCCAAATTGAAGCAGTAAGAGAGAAAAAAATAGAAAGAAAATCAGATGGGGAAAATTAACAGAGACTCAGTGATAGATGGATTAATGTCAGGTGGCCTAACATAGGTGTAATTGGAGTCTCAGAAGGAGAGGAAAACAGGAAAGCAGAACAAAAATCTATAAAGAAATAATGGCTGAAAATAGTCCAAATTTGATGAAAACTTTAAGTATGCATATCTAAAAACTTAAGTAATTTTGAATAGAATAAACATCAAGAAAACTGCACTAAGCCATAATATAATTAAATCGATAAAAATTAGTGTTAAAAAGAAAATTATAAAAGCAGCTGGAGGCAAAAGACTCACTAAATAGGCTTAGAGGAAAAACTGCAGAAACGACAGCAGAACTCATTAGAAACTAGGCAAACCTGGAAAATAATGAAAGATATTTTTTAGGTGATGAAAAAAAATTTTTTTTAATCTTACAACCCATAATTTTATGCATAGCAAAAATATCTTTCAATAATAAAGACAAAATGAAAAAATTTTTAAACAGAAGTTGAGAGAATTTGTCAACAAGACCTTCGTTATAAAGTGGAAATGTGAAGTCACTCAAAAGAATTAAGATTGCGGTAAATGGTAAATATGTGGGCACATATAAAAAGAGTCATGTCATTTTAAAATTTCTATGAAAAAATGATTGACTCCTGAGTTCCACATATGATCTTAATGTCAAATCAGACTCACAAAACCAGAAGTCTTACTCGGTAAGATTTGTTTTGCTAAATACTTTAAAACATAAAAGCAATTTTTAAAAAGGTCCAGATGAACAAGTGAGAGATCTGGACATCACGGGTCCTTTTATCCATCTCAGATATGACCCTTTGGCCTAGAATAGAGGAGGGATCTAAGGATTCCTCACAAAGTGGCGAGTATTTATGTTATGAAACACCCTGGAGGTGTGTATAGACTGTGTGACACTTCCAGATACTGTTTCTCATATACTCTAGGTTCTATTTACTATGGAACATCCAGGTGAGAATATTTCAGAGATCAGTACCTTTCCTCTCAACCATATCATTAATCTAGTTGATGTCCAGTTGGCAAAGACTTTTCCAGCTATTTCCTTTCCTTTCTTCCTCCCAAGGAATTCTATCAGGTAGAAGGAGTGAGTGGATCACAGTCCAGCTACTTCAACTTCTTTCTTACAGCTTTTCAAAACAAAATTAATAACTATTTACTTTTGTTTTAAAAACATATGTAGCACTAAAATATCTGACAAATATAGCACTTTTAACCATAAGAAATGTGAGTGGCTATATTAACTCAGAAAAAATAGACCTCAGAACAAGAAATATTGCTAGGGAATAGAAGAGCATTTCATAACAATACAGAAGTTAATTTATCAAGAAGAGATAACCATCCTGTACTCACCTAATATCAGCACTTCAATATACATGTGACAAAAACTGAAAGAATTGAAAATTTTAAAGGGTCCTCAGTTATAATTGGAAATTTAATGTTCTTCTTATATGAGCTGATAGAATAATTAACTTTCAGAATAGCCGAGAATCACAATGATAAAAAAGTGTTACAAATGCACTACTAAACAGTGTTAAATTCATATAATTACAATAGAAAACTGACAGCATCTAGTAAAACTCAATACCAGCTCTATGGTGTCAAGATCTCATTCCTTGGCATATACTAAGAAATATTTGTGCATATCTATGCATTACAAAAAGCACATATAAGAATGTACAGTGCTAATTGAACAGCCAAACACCAGAGTTAAGTCAAATGCCTGTCAAGAGGAGAGTGGATAACTATATTTTAATGTTTTCATAAAATAAAATATTAGATAGCAATAAAAATAAATTATCTATAATTATTCACAATAGTATGCCCGTATTTTGCAGATGTAATTTTTCATTAAGGAAGCCAAATGCAAAAAGTGCATACTAAATTATGCTATTTACATGAAGTTCAAGAACAAGAGAAAATAACCTACATTGGTGCTCAGAATAGTGATTTTCTGCAGGGGGTTTGTGATTGAGAAGAAGGGGTCTTCTCAAGTGCTAGTAATGTATAATTTTCAATATGGGTGTTGATTAAGCAGGTGTACTCACTTTGTGAAAATGTTTTCATATGTACACTTACGATTTCTCTGTGCAGGTTAAACTCCTATAAATTTTATAAAGAAAAAAAAAAAAACAGAAGAAAACCAGAATACTGGGACATGGCATATAAAAGGTCTTGTAAACAGACTCATTGATATTGTGTGTGTGTGTATAATATATGTATAAACCTGCTTGAGGGTTATAGTTACGCTTTTATTTGATTATGAGACTTCAGAGCAATCGCTTCATTTTTCTTGACTTTATCTTTTCTCTTGTCAGTGACTAAGTCTGGCTGGTTAACATGTAAATTTCTATTTAGTTTATATGTTACATATTGCTATATAGGAGATCTTGATGGTACAAATATAATAGACACTATTGACATGAAATAGAATGAAGAGATGTATAGAACAATTGAATGGGATACCTATTTGTTTAAGTAAAAATTTGAAGTAAAGGAAAAACAAAATGCCAGAAATGTCTTTTACTTTTATGTATCCACTTAGTTGTAAATTTAAATCTTTAGCACATTTCTTTTTCAGGATTGAAAAATGTGTTTGCAGACAGCTTGATAATGTATCTGGCTTGGAGATTTAAAATCACATATGTCATACAATATGTACAAAATTATCCTTCTGTTTTTCAAACAGATACAATGTAAATGCCAGGAACAGAAGTTATATTTTCTCTGTGATTTTAATTTGCATTATTTTCTTCCCAGCAATGATAGAATATTCTTTTAATATGCCTTTCTTTAACTGATTATCTGTTGAAACATTGAATAATTCAATTCTGTGGTATGTAAATGGGAAAGAATGTTTATGTTTTTAAATAGTGCAATCTCAATAATCTGATATTTACATTGTAATACATCTCTATTGCCCTCAGGATTTGATACTAGAAAATATATAATTTCTTTGGAATTTCAACCATGTAGAATATGTGTAATTAAGTATTATCTTTCACAAAACCATTGAATATATTACGTTTACCTTAAATATGTATAAATTTTACTCATGAATGAAGAACTATTCAATTCTCTTTCTATTATTTTGAATCTCAGTATGCCCAAGAAGAATATCTTCTATGTCTTGCTTCTTCATTTTTAAAAAATGTTATTTGTTAGTTTTCTCCTTTAATTCAGAATGTGTAATAAGAAAGTACTCCCCAAATTGACCTCCAATCACATCTTTTTAACTCAAAAATCTTGTATTGATAGGAATTTAGATATGCACACACATATACAGTGTGTGTGTATATATGTATATAGTATGTATATATACAAAAATGTATATGCATATGTTTATGTATGCGTATATATAATATAGAAATAGGTATGCATAACTATACAAATTTAATAAAAATGTTACATCACAAAGTTAAGCAAAACGACTCCCTACTCCTTCAAAACAACAAATTTGAACAGATTTTTATGATTACTTCAGGAAAAATAATCCATATACCTATTTAAATGTTTTAAGCATGTACAAAGGAATGTCTTATCTATACTATATTAAATATAACATATATATTAAATAATAAAATAAAGATTTAACCAGACTCCTACCCCTTTATTTCTTTTCCTCTACTGTCCTTCCAAACGTTATCTATAGAACTAATGATTCCCTTCCTTTCACCGGAATCTTGTGCAAACACCATGAATTTTTAGTCACTTACAGGTGATGAAAAGTCTTCTGGAACTTCCAGTTCCCCAAAGACTTTCATTTTAGTATTATTTTATTCCACTTTAAATTTCCTCTTTCTCCCTGATTTGGGCTTGCAACAGGATGGTTTCTGATAGCGGGAAGTGGAGGGTAGGTAATCAGCCTCCTTGTCTTGTATTTTTTTTTTTTTATTATTATTTTTATATTTCACCTTGTCCTTCTCCTTTTTCTCCTGGCTTTTTAAATGTGGTTTCTGAATTTTATGAGGTCAAAATAGTATAGAAATGTAACGGACCTACGAAGCCTGAAAAGGTCTTACTAGACAGAATTGTTCATAAAGTAGCATCTGTGTCTCTGAGCAGATGTTTAAATTCTCATGAGTGTTTTTATTCTTCAGAGTCCTGCTCATCACTCAATATTTCCTGCCTGTGTTTCTATTGAAGCAGATGCGTGCATTTCTCTAGCTGGTTGCCTTGAGTCCATGGTTATCAGCCTGCAAACCTCCAGCCTCTTTCAGCTGAGGCCTCTTCCCTTTCCAGGTTGAAACTGTCAAGCCAGCTGTAAGACAACCCCCTGTCAGCACTCCCATGGCAGAACTGATGGGTCTCTGATCCATTGACTTTCAGAGCTCTCTATTCTGCACTTTACTCTGTAATTTCAGGCCACTTTCTCAAGGCTATACTCTATATCAGGTGTAAGTCACCATTGTTTTCATTTTAATGTCTAAATAGTATCCAATAAAAATGGAATGCATGATTTTATTTTTAATTTTTAGAAATATTGGCAAATTGTCTTCTGACATTTTATGATCCTGCCAAGTAATAGTGATGAGAATAGATATTTCTCCATACCTTAAATGACACTGGTTAGCAGACACTGTTATTTATCTTGTCATTCAAAATGTATTCCCTCATTTTTCCTTAATTTATGGAACCCCAATGTGTCCAGGTCAAGATGATGAATCGTGACTGACTTAAATCAGTAACTGAAATTTCATTCTCTTCTGCTAGTTACAGGATATGTAACTAAGTTAGCCCAAAGGACATACCTGCTGGAAAGACCCAGTGAAAGACTTTGCTCTGTACATCATGTATGAAAATGTGATAATTAGGGCTGAATCAATCATGTTGCTACTGTGCATTGGTAGGCCCAAGTATAAAAATCCAACAATTTGGAGATGGCAGAAGAGATATTAGAAGAATTTTGTTTTCTGTATAATGTCTAATTGCTGCACTGTTACACACATTAGGGAAATACTTATAATAGATTCTTACTGTATGAGATAGCAGAATAACTTTATTGCTTAAGTGACTTTGGGCAGGTAATCTTTTAGTTGCAATCAAAAGCATCTTAAAATGCATTAAAAGCTTAAAAGCATGATTAAATTTGGTATCATCAAACTTTGCTTTTTAGAAATGGATTGGTCAAAAATAGTTTTTATCCCTTTTGGAAGCTCAGAAATGGAATATATAAAATGAAGACTATTTTTTTGTTGATGTTTAAAAAATGGATCTCATTGGTCTCTCTTCTGAATTAATATGTTATTTTGATTTTATGAAAATATAGCCATGAAATATCTAGTTACCCCTCTAGGTTGTAGAAAATTAAAGATATTGTTTACTTTTGAGTTGGCACTCGATCGAGTTTTGCTCTGGTTAAGCCCACTGAATTCAATTCCCCATATTGTGAAGAAATAGAAATTCTCTTGATTTCTTAGTCCTCCTTAGACATGGAAAATTATACCATATACTCATAGGAAATGTTTAACTTTTCCTAGAAACATTTTTCTATTTATATATTACAAAAAATAAAAATGTAGCCACTTGTCTAGTATATTGCTCTAATATGAGGGATTAATAAAGTTCCTCTATCTTTCTAATAGGGCTAAATAATTATAGCCAGGTGTAGTTCCCTAGGGAAAGATTCTCTCCTTAACCAAACTTTAATCAGGCTTCTCTGAACACTTTCAACTAGACCTCAACCTTGGCCTGCCACTCTGCTCTTGGACTTCAGAGCCCAGTTTTAGCCAAAGAAAGGAAAATCCTGCTCAGTCAGTGTAGCAGGAATCCCTTCATCTTTGACATCTAACCAAGTTCCTCATCTCCCTGCCTCAATATCTAATTCCTTTATCTATCTTGAGCAAGAATACTGTTAAGTGAATTTAGAAAGAATCCCCCTACCCTTGATATCTAATCAAGTTCCTCTTAGTAATTTTCCATCCACTGATTCCCCACTCTGCTTGTTGGCTATAAATCCCCAGGTGTTTTTACTGTATTTGTAGTTGAGCTCAGTTCTGTACAGAAATCTCTCTCCCCTACAGCAATAGTTTAAATAAAATTTGCATTGTCAATTGTAATAAGTGTCTAGTACAAAAGTTTTCTTTTACACTGGGTTAAGCTACTGAGGTACTACGAAGAATGAAGTGCTATACATCTTCGGAGAGAGAGAAAGGGGGAGAGAGAGAGGAAGAGAGAGAAAATCAGGTACGCAAGGAGAAACAGAGAAATGAGAAGCCGGGGTACTCCAGAAGACTGGGAAATTAACCTTAATTATTGCCCTATTATTTTATAACCTTCCTTAATTTTGAACTTTTTTTGTCCCCAAACCTTTCAATTCTGTGAAAGTTGTCTCAGTTGTTTTTAGTAGTCATCATTGCTTCCCACTCCACATTAAACTTGTTACTTGAAATAGATTTCTGTTTCTCACAACACATGATCCTTGGGTAAAGTATTTCGTTCACCTTGAACTAAGATTTTAATCATATACAAATTTCAGAAAATTGTCAGATTAAGTGGTGGAACTTCTGTGACCACCATTCTCAACTTTTTCATTCCTTTTATAATCAATTGCTGGTATATCTGCCCAAAGTTACCTACTGATACCATCAGTGAGCATATCATAAATAAGTATAGAAAGAAAAACCTTAAAACTCTCTCCTAAATTAGCTTATTCACCTGTTTTTAATTTTAGAAAACTGTACTTTGACCTTATAAGATAGCATGCAGAAGAGATACCTTTGTTAAGGAATATGTTTATTTTAGCAAAGCTTTCATTCCCTATGCCATAACATTCCATTTTTTGCCTCTCAGGATAGTGGATCTATAGAAATTTATTGATAAAAAAATTTTTTAACAGAGTCTTTTGTTATATTTCAGTGTTTCTAAATCAGCCTGAATAGCAGAATCACAAGAAGAGATTTAAAATATATATATTATTTAGCCTCATTCCAGTCCAAATGAATAACTTCAGATCTGGGTCTGAAAATTCTGTTTTATTTAAATTATTCCAAAATATTCTAAGGACAAGTCATGTTTGGAAGCCACGGTTATATTTCTGATGACTGGAATCATTAAAACAACAAACAAAAACTGATGTCCAAACCTACCCACAGCTATTCTGAGTTAAATAGTCTGGATTGAAGCCTGTGCAAAGCTCCCCAGGTGATTCTAATGTTCACGAAGATTTAAAAAGCTTTACTTGGTTGTGCTCAGGGGCTATCATGCTTAGAATGAGCCTTTATTTGAATGATCCCTGGAGAAATTAATAATATTGTTCTCATCAGAGTCCTATGTTGCTGTAATCTCTGCACCACTGAGAAACTTCTGGCATAGGAAGGATCTCTATTAAAATCTCACAACAGCCAGTCACAGAATTGTCAACAGGGCATCTGCAAAAGGGAAGAGACCTGGTGGTGCTGAGCATGACGAGAAGAATTGAACATTTTTAACAAGCACGAGAATTCAAAGTGCACTTAGGCAAATGTATTTATTTGTTCATCAGTTAATTCACCCCACAATTATTTATTGACTATTTACTTATGTATCAGACACTGTAGTAGATATTAGAGACACAGATTTAAATCTCGGTGGAAAAAGAGCCATTAAACAATTATATTAAGAATTATAAATTAAAAAGGGCAGGTTGACAAAAAAATCAACAATTGGGTATTCTCATCTTCTCCCCCGGCTGATGTGACTTAGGAAATTATCAATCACTGAATTATAAGTGCCTTAGAAAGGGGCCCGTGCATCTCTTTTTCTCTTTGGGCCTAGAGATACCCAAGCAAATTCTACTTTGCAAAAAATATTCTTTGGTCAATGCACTGTATTCTAGAAACCTTGTTTCTCTAGCCCATATACATATCACTGAGATTAATAGAAAATAAAAACTATTAAGGAGTAGTATGACAGGTAAAACAAGGCAAAATTCTTTAGTAAATGGTAAAACTAATTTAAACATTAATGAGAAAATTGTAAATGATTAATTCTAGAATGGATGGATTTTCTGATAAGCCTTCCATGAGGAGGAAAATTTTAAGTTGAATCTTAAAGGAAATAATGGATATTTTGTGGGGAGGGGTTCCAAAATATTTTTAGCTAAAAAATAATCTACTCATCTAAATCACATTGAAAATGTTAACCATATAATTAGAGATAGAACATCCTTAATCCAAAATGCTCAAAAATCCAAAATTTTTGAGTTCCTACATGACCACAAGTGGAAAATTCCACACCTGACCTCATATGATGGGTCATGTGTCCTTGCACAAAATTTTTAAAACGTTGTATAAAATGACCTTCAGGCTATGTGTATAGGTGTATATGAAACAGAAATAAATTTCCTGTTTAGACTGGGATTCCTACCCCAAGGTATCTCATTATGTGTATGCAAATATTCCAAAAGCTGAAAAATCTGAAATCCAAAATATTTCTGGTTTCAAGCATTTCAGATAAGGGATAACTCAGCCTGTACTAATAAATTCACATATTCCATGAATTATGTAACTAGACATCATAAAATTAAAAGAAATATCATGCGTCAGGGTTTCAAGAAGCTATGTTAGTCAAATTATAGGCACCCAAGATAATCTAGTTAATATAAATTGAGGTACAGTTGACTCTTGAACAACACGGATTTGAACTGCATGGGTTCAATTATATATACATTTCTTTTCAATAAATACAGTATAGTACTGGAAATATATTTTCCGTTATGATTTTTTAAATAACATTTTCTTTTCTCTAGCTTAATTTATTGTAACAATGCAGTATATAATACATATAACATACAAAATATGTTATTGACTGTTTATGTTATCATCAGTAAGGCCCACAATAGACTATTAGTAGTTAAGTTTGGGGGAACTCAAAAGTTATGCACAAATTTTCTACTGCACGGGGTCAGTGCTACTGAACCCCGTGTTGCTCAAGGGTCAACTGTATTCATTCTCTCTTTCATATTTCCCCATATTTAAAAAAGAAAAATGGATATTTTAGAATGTTTATTATTCTCCTCTCTATCAATAGAACCAAATCTCTGCCCCTCCCCCTGCCAAATGCAAGTGATGCTTTTTTAAATGTATTATTTTCCTTATAGTTGATTGAGGTAGTAGGATGCGACAATATTGTATTTTTTTACATAAGGAATAATTAAGAATGAAATAAATATCATGGATATTTGCCATTACTTTTCCTTAAATAAATGTGGACTGTTATGAATCTCTCTCTGTTTTGCTTTCTACCTCCAAATTAGTTTCTTTCTATTGTAGCATGCTTTAAAATTCTGTTAGAATTGTACAATTGTACATTTTCATGACATTTTATTTTATTAAATAAATTTAATGTTACAAAAACAATCATATAAAAATCTTCATTGAATTTTAATAATACTGAGAAAGATCTGTGGCAGATTGGCTTTCCCTCCTGCTATTTCCTTAACACAGAACTAGACAGCTATTCCCTGCCTCCCTTTCAGTTAGATTTGGCAATAAGACTTGGTTGGGATGTGCAAGGAAGTGAAAGTTCCTGGGCCCAGGTCTGGCTAATAAAATTTTCCCATGAACAGACCTCCCTGTACGTTACTCACTACTGGCCTTATATAGGTGAGCTTGGCAAACTTGAAAGCCACATCTCGGAAAGATGAAAGAGTAGTCTGGGTCCCTGAAATCTTTTCTAGAGATTTCCCTGCAATCTGAATTTCTTATTTAGATTCTCTATTAAAAATAAATGCACATTCATTTTAAGCACTTAAATTTTTTGTTTCATTTGTTTTATTTCATTTGACCAAAGATAAGGTCAGCGTTATCTTTATCTATTTTTAATTTTATTGTACCGTAGTAACAATACAACATGAAATCTACCCTTAACAAATTTTTAAGTATGCAATACAGGATTTTTAACTGTAGCACAAAATCTCTACAACTTATTTATCTCAATCAGCTGACACTGTGTGCCTGTTGATAAGCAACTGTCCATTTTCCCCTCTCACCAGTCCCTGGCAATCACCATTCCACTCTATGATTCTACGAGTTTGACTATTTTAGGCACCTCATATAAGTGGAATCATGCAGTGTTTGTCCTTCTGTGACTGGCTCATTCACTTAGCATAAATTTCCTGCATGATCATTCATATTATCACATATGGTAGGATTTCCTTCCTTTTTAAGACTGACTGATACTTCATTGAATATATATATATATATACCACATTTGTTTTATCTGTTCATCTGCTGATGGACATTTAGGTCATTTCCACATTTTGGCTATTGCAAATAGTGCTGCAACGAACATGGAAGTGCTAATATCTCCTCTAGACCCTGATTTCAATTCTCTCAGATAAATACAAGAAGTAAGATTACTGATTCATATGGAAGCTCTATTATTTTGAATTTTTTGAGGACTTTCCATACTGTGCTTCCATACTGCTCCTTACTGTCCCACACTTCCGTACTGTTACACAGTAGAGGTGCCATTTTGCATTCCCACCAACAATGGACAAGGGTTCCAATTTCTCCACGTCCTCCTCAACTCTTGCTGTCGTTCTCTTGTGTATTTTTGATATTGTAGCCATCTTAACAGGTATGGGGTGACTCCTTACTGTGGTTTTGATTTGCATTTCCCTGAGAATTAGTGATGTTGAACATCTTTTCAGATACCTGGTGGTCATTTTTATGTCTTCTTTGGAGAGATAATTATCCAAGTATTTAGCCCACTTTTTAAACAGGTTAATTTTTTTATGTTTGTTTTTTGTACTGACTTTTAGGAGTTTCTTATACATTTTGGAAATTAACTCCTTATCAGATATATAGTTTGCAAACATTTTTCTCCTGTTCCATAGTTGCTTTTTAACTCTGGTGATTGTTTCCTTTGCTGTGCAAAAGTTTTTGGTTTGAGATGGTCCCACTTGTCAGTTTTTGTTTGTGATGCCTGTGCTTTTGGTGTCATATTCATGAAATCATTACAAAAACTAATGTCACGAAGCTTTTCCCCTATGTTAACTTCTGGAAGATTTACAGTTTCAGGTCTTACATTTGAATCTTTCACCTATTTTCAGTTACTTTTTGTGTACAGTGTAAGATAAGAACCCATTTCTTTCTCTTTCTTTCTTTCTTTCTTTCTTTCTTTCTTTCTTTCTTTCTTTCTTTCTTTCTTTCTTTCTTTCTTTCTTTCTTTCCTACTTTCTTTCTTTGTTAAATGTAGATACCTAATTTTCTCAACACCATTTGTTCAAAAGACTGTCCTTTCTTTATTGTGTATTCTTGGCAACCTTGTCAAAGATCAGTGGTCCACATTTGCATAGATTTTTTTTCTGGGTTCTCTATTCTGTCTCATTGGGTTATATGTCTGTACCTTTCATGCCCATACCTTACTGTATTAATATATTTTTAATATATTAGCTATTATAGTAGCTTTGTAATATATTTTTTAATCAGGTAGCATAATACTTCCACATTTTTTGTTCTTTCTTGGCATTTGGCCATTAGGGGTCCTTTGCGGTCTCACGGAGATCTAAGAATTGACTTTTCTATTACTGTAGAAAATACCATTGGGAATTTGATAGCAATTGCTTTGAATCTGTAGATTATTTTGTGTGCTATAAACATTTCAAGATTAGGTCTGCCAATACTGAACATAGGATGTCATGGTTGTGTGTTACTTAATTTTTTTTTCATTGATATGTTGTTGTTTTTAGTGTACAAGTCTTTCACCTCCTTAGTTAAGATTATTTCTAAGTATGTTATTCTTTTTGGTGCTATTGGTAGTGGTATTTTCTTAATATCTTTTTCAGATAGTTCATTGTGTGTAGAAAAACAATTGTTTTGGTAGCTATTATAAAAGGGCTTGCTTTCTTGATTTCTTTTTCTGCTTGTTCATTGCTGGTGTATAACAACGCTACTGATTTTGTGTAGTGGTTTTGTATCCTTCAACTGTTCTGAATTCGTTTATCAGCTCTAGGAGTTTTTTGGTAGAGTTTATAGGTTTTTCCATATATAGAATCATGTCATTTGTGAACAGTGACAATTTGACTTAGTCTTTTCCAATTTGGATGCCCTTTATTTCTTTCTCTTGCCTGACAGTTAATACTTCCAATGCTATGTTACATAGGAGTGGTGATAGTGGGCATCCTTGTCTTGTTCCTGTTCTTAAAGGGAAAATCTTTCAGTGTTTTCCCACTCAGGATGGTGTTGGCAGTGGTTTTTTCATATATGGCTTTTATTGTGTTGAGATACTTTTCTTCTATACCTAATTTGTTAAGAGTGTTTATCATGAAGCAATGCTGAATTTTGTCATATGCTTTTTCTGCATCTATTGAAATAATCGTGTAATTTTTGTCCTTGATTTTTTGGATGTGGTATATCACATTTATTGATTTGCATATGTTGAGCAATCCTTGCATCCCTGGGATGAATTCCACTTGATCATGGTGTATAATCTTTTTGATGTGCTGTTGTAGTGTTTGCTAATATTTTGTTGAGGATTTTTGCATCTATATCAATCAAGGATATTGGCCTGTAGCTTTCTTTTTTTTGTTGTATCTTTGTCTAATTTTGGTATCATAATAGTGCAGGCTTCATAGAATGAGTTCAGGAGAAGGGCCTCTGTTTCAATTTTTAGTAATAGTTTGAAAAGGATTGGTATTAATTCCTCTTTAAAGCTCTGGTAGAATTCAGCAGTGAAGTTGTCCGGTCCTGAGCTTTTCATTGTTGGGAGACTGCTGATTACTGCTTCAATCTCATTTCTTGTTATTGTTCTGTTCAGGTTTTCTATATCTTCTTGATAGTTTATATATATCCAGAAGTTTACACATTTTCTCTAGATTTTCAAACTTGTTGGCATGTACTTGTTCATAATAGTCTCTAATGATTCTTTGTATTTCTGTGGAATCAACAGTAATGTCTCCTTTTTCATTTCTGATTCTTATTATTTGGGTCTTCTCTCCTCTTTTTTGTAGTTAGTCTGGCCAATGGCTTGTCTATTTTGTCTATCTTCTCAAAAATATAACTTTTTGTTTTGTTGATCTTTTGTATTGTTCTTTTGGTCTCTATTTCATTTAGTCCTGCTCTGATCTTAATTATTTCTCTCCGTCCACTAATTTTGTGATTAGATTATTCTTGTTTTTTCACTTCTTTGAGTTGTAAGTTATCTTGTTTATATGAAGTCTTTCTACTCTTTTGATGTAAGTATTCATTGAAGTAAAATTCCCTAGGAATAAATTTAACCAAGGAGGTGAAAGATCTCTTCAATGAGAACTACAAAACACTGCTGAAAGAAATTAAAGTGGACACCAGAGGATGGAAGTGAAAGATCTCTTCAATGAGAACTACAAAACACTACTGAAAGAAATTAAAGTGGACACCAAAGGATGGAAAGACATTCCATGTTCATGGTGTAGAAAAATTAATGTTGTTAAAATGTCCATACTATCCAAAGCAACCTACAAATTCAATGAAATCCCCATCAAAATGTTAATGATGTTCTTCACAGAAATAGAAAAAATAATATTAACATTCATACGGAACAACAAAAGACCCTGAATAGCCAAAGCAATCTTAAGCAAAACTAAATTAATTAATTAATTAATTAAGATAAATAAATAAAGCCAGTGGCATTACACTAACTGACTTCAAATTATACCACAAAGATTTAGTAACCAAAACAGCCTGGTGCTGGTATAAAAACAGGCATATTTCCCAATGGAACAGAACAGAGAATCCAGAAATCAACCCACATACTTATAGCCAAGTGATCTTCAACAAAGACACCAAGAACATACATTGGGGAAAGAGCAGCCTCTTCAACAAATGGATATCCATGTGTAGAACAATGAAACTAGACCAGTTCATCTCACCATATAACAAAATCAACTCAAAATGGACTAAAGATCTAAATATAAGATCTGAAACTATAAAATTCCTAGAAGGAAACATAAGGGAAACACTTCAGAATGTAGGACTGGGCAAGAACTTTATGAATAAGACCTCGGAAGCACTGGGAACACAATGAAAAGTAAACAAAAGGGATTGTATCAAACTAAAAAGCTTCTATACAGCAAAGGAAACAATCAACAGAGTGAAAAGACAGTCTACAGTATGGGAGAAAATATTTGCAAAACATAATTTGACAAAGGATTAATATCCAAAATATATAAGGAACTCAACTTCATGGTAAAAACAAAAACAACAATAACAAAAAAAAAATCTAATTTAAAAATGTGCAAAGGACCTGAATAGACATTTCTCAAATGAAGACATACAAATGGCCAACAAGTATATGAAAAATGCTCACCATCACTAATCATTAGGGAAATGCAAATCAAAACCACATTTAGATATCATCTCACCTCAGTTAGACTGGCTATTATCAAAATGACTGGGAATAACACATGCTGGCAAGGGTGCAGAGAAAGTTGAACTATTCTACACTGTTGGTGGGACTACAAATTAGTACAGCCATTATGGAAAATAGTATGGAGGCCTCTTAAACAACTACAGATAGAACTGCCATATGATCCAGCAATCCCAATACTGGGTGTATACCCAAAGGAATGAAAATCATCATGTCCAAGGGATACTTGTAATCCCATGTTTATTGCAGCTCTACTTACAATAGCCAAGATGTTGAACCAACCCAGTCCATTGACAGATGACTGGATAAAGAAGATATAGTATATATATACACAATGGAATGCTACTCAGCCATTAAAAAGATTGAAATTCAGCCTTTCATAGCTACCTGGGTGAGCTTGGAGAAAATCATGTTAAGTGTAATAAGCTGAGCACAGAAAGAGACATTAGGCATGTCCTTACTCATAACTGGGAGTGAAGAAAGAAAAGAAAAAACAGAAAAAGAGAGAGAGAGAAAGAAAACAAGAAAAACAAGAAAGACAATCACAGTAGTGCACTGAACTTTCAGAAAGAGATAACAGGACTGTGATTACTAGAGTTGGGAAAGTTAGGGATGGGACAGGATTTGCGAGAAATTGGTTAGTGGGCATAAGGAATGATTACCTTCTGTAATGATGAACATGCTAATTATCCTGATTTGATCATCACACATTGTACTCAGGTATTGATTTAACTCTGTATCACACAAATACTTTTAATTATTTTTCAGTTTAAAAATTAAATGCAATTGATTTATTTGTGTTGATTTTGTACTCTGCAACTTTATCGAATGTCTTTATTAGTTTTAACAGTTTTTTGTTTTTTTTAAAAGTAAAGTCCTTAGGGTTTTCTACATGTAAGATCAATTTAACAACACATTAGAATGATCATACACTACGACCAACTGTGATCTATTCCTGGTATGTAAGGGTGGTTCAACATATAAAAATTGCCTAATTTATATACCACATTTACAGAATAGGGAATAAAAATCCCATGATCATCTCAATAGACTCAGAAAAAGCATTTCACCAAAATTTAACATCCTTTCATGATAAAATCTCTCAACAAACTTCAGATAGAAGGATATTAACTTACCGATAAAGGCCACGTATGAAAACCCCACACTTACATACCCCATATACTGGTATTATATAAAAATTAAATAATACTATTCATACATATTATTATAAATAGTATTTATATTGTTTTATAAATATTATTGTTTTATTTATCATACTTCATAGTCTCCCTATTTAGCTTGCAAAATAACTGACGGCAGTGAGGCTTAATTCGCTTTATCACTAGCACCTTGCATAGTTAAATGAGTGAATGAATAAATGACTTTCACTATTCAATGGTTTTTAGAAAACGTGAAATAAATTTTATGTAAGAAATTTGTCAAGAAGCAATACTATGCTCTTTTAATCTTTATAATTGCAGTGACTGAAGTAAAAATGTTCAGAAATATTAATATTAAACTTTAAAAACTGAATTTCCCAATATGTCAATATTTCCGGAAGGACAGATTTCATTTATAAATTGCTACTTTATTTTTATTAGCCCACTGAATTTTTTTTTTACTCCCCTGTGGATTCTCTTCTTGATTTATTTACTTCTATAAAAGTCCATGTCTAGAAACAAAGCCATATATGTGATGATGAAACTCAGGCTATCCCTAGGGAGTCACGGGCATCTGGAGAAAGAGAAAAAAACAAAGAGACAGAGACAGAGAAATTGATTTTTTATGTGGGGTGGTCCCATTAAGTCATCAGATAATTTTTCTTTTGTCAAATTCTATCCCTATAATTCTGCAGATGGAGAATATATTGACTGATACTGGTTAGTATTAGGAAATAAATGAGTATATTTCAAATATATTATGGTGTTTATATTACCCAATTTTGTTGTGTTGGGCTTTGGACTTTTATATACTGCTTATTCATTAATTCTATCATTCTCTGATGACATTGAATGCATTCAGTCAGGACCAGTTCCAGCTTCTTGCACTGGCAGCCATAAAAAATGCTGTAGGAAGTAAATTGATATGTCTGTATGCACCATTTTCAAGATTCATTATGACATGTGGTTGTTAAAATATAGAAAAACTATTTAATTATATTATATGTTAGTAGCCTGGCATTAGCTTACAGTAAGATAGGTCTATAAAGATTTACCATCTCATCTAACAAAAGCTATCATCTAGGAATCACCAAAGGACCTAAGTTTAGGAAGATGTAAATTATCTGGAGTTTGACTTTCTCAAAATACGCTGCATTCAGAGTGCAAAGGACTGACATATAATTGTGATAAAAATGTCAGGAAAACAGACAAATGAAAAGCAAAGGAAAACAATAAACTGTAAGAGCTCAAGAGAAAAAGGATGCCAGAAAAATGGAAAAATGGTTTACAGCCAGACCCGTTAGCAATGAGGACCATGAGAGTAGAATGTATAAAGGGCTAAAATGAGGATAAAGAAGATAAACGTTTCCACAGTACTGAGAAGCTAACAATTCTCTACGCTCATCCATCCAAAATCCTTACCGAACAACTCTAAAAGTACAGATAATAGAAAAGCAATGCATTCTGCTTTCTTATGGGGCATTTAAGAAGACAAACTAAGTTATTCAATAATAATGAACAAAGATATTTAATAACTTCAGAACTTCCTACCTGCAACATATTATTCTAATGGACAAATGTGTATTGCAACTATTTCTTTCAATAACCCTATTATGATAACCACTTTAGTGATTGAGGAAACAATACCTAAAGGGGTTAAGTACCTTACTCATCGACAGTCATGCTACTAAATAGAGTAAAACTTTGCACCTGTTGGTAAATTTTTTATTGGTTCAAAAAATATTTGACCAACTTGATTCTTGTGCCGGGCACTATTCTATGCACTTTGCATATGTAAGTCAATGAAACGAAAGATCTCTTCCATCAGGGAGTTCTCTATACTGTCTGAACAGCTGTAGAATGATCATGTGATAGTCTCATTAAACATTAGCACCTAGCAGAAATTTGCAATAGCAATTTTTATCTCTAATTTAATAACATATTTATACAGTATTTTTCAGAGAGATATGTTATTACACTAAAGTAAAGAGGATAAAAATGAGCAAAATCTTAATATCTTACAAAGGGTTTTTTATTCCAACAAGCCACATTTCAAATCAACTTCTTGGACTAGATAACATTCACACCTATATCCTATAGCATCAACATCTATTATCTCATAGTGAACAAACTAGTAAACTGATTTTCAAAATTATCACTCTGGGCACTGTAGTTTAAGTTGATCTCAACTGTATTTTATTGAGAAAAGAAATTTCAAAATTTATTATATTTAATAACATCTAGATGAGGTAAAATGTTATGACTTCATTTAACAGGAAAACCTTTTTATCTGGGAAAGGTCATTCTCCAGAGGTACTAACAGAAAACCGAAAATAAGGCCTATTTCCTGAGAGAGGTAAGCATTTTTCTTGACTTTTCATATTCACACTGAAGGAAATAAAAAATTAATCTTTGAAATTAAAATTTCCTCTGAAACACAGGTTTTATGTAACTGGGCTTAGTAGATCTATACAGTAGGAACGAACTTTGAAGCTCCTCATTTGAGATATATTCTCAATGAATATGGAACTTTAGGCTGACATTTTTCATTTCATTACTCTAGAGATGTTGTTCCACTGTCTTGGGCCTGCCTAAGAGGTCAGCAGTTAACATGTTCTTTGTTCCCTTTTACTTAATGTGCATTTTTCTGTAACCATGATTTACCACTGATATTTGAGCAACTGACTATGCTGTGCTTTTTGTGTAGTTTTCTTCATATTTACTGTTTTGGTTTTCTTTGAACTCCCTGTATCTTTATCTATGATTATAAGATTATAGCTTTCATAAAATATGATACCATTTTACAATTAATTTCTATAAAAAAAATTAAATCTACCTATTTCTCTCATTTTCTTTGGGGACTCAAATTACTCATATTTTAGGTCACTTGAGGCTGTTCCATGGCTCACGTATGTATTATTTTTATTTCATTTTATCTTATTATGTTTCTTTTTGGATAGTTTTTATTTCCATGTCTTCCAGTTGTTATGTCTTCACGAACTCTGCCTAGGTATTAACTATCATTAGTCACATCTAGTGTATTTTCTCAGCATTGTGGTTTACATCTGTAGGAATTTGATGTGGTTCTTTTAAAATAAATATCTTTCATTTTTATGAAAACCATGTACATTCTTTCCTCTAGCTTCATGAACATGTGGAATACAGTTATTACTGAGGTCATCAGAGGTAGGAAGGAGGTGGGGGATAAGAGAAGAATACATAAAGGGCCATGCAAAATGATACATTGTATAATGTTGAATATACAAATTATCCTGATTTGAGCATCACATATCACACACACGTATTGATATTCAACTCTGCACCCCACAAATATGTGCAATCAACCATGTTACAATAAATAAATAAATAAATAAATAAATAAATAAATAAATAAATAAATAAATAAATAAATAAATAAATAAAAATAGCTTTTGTTTCTTTGTCTAATAATTCTTGCTTTAGTATTTACTGTGTGGATCAGAGCAGTCTTCAACCTAGGGATAATTTTTGCACCACTACTTAGGCAACAACATTCTGTTTTCTCTACTCTATACCCCTTGAATTACAAATGTTTTCACATTAGGTGATAGAAAGCCACACAAACTGTTCCCAGCAGTGTTTTATCTCATTAGATTTTTGCCTCAGCTTTTTCTTCCCCCCCAGGTGGTTCTGTCTTGGGTAGTTTTCTCAAATACACACACCATTTATGTATCCAGCTGGAGACTTGAGAAGGGACCTTGTGCAGAACTACAGAGCACTCCCTCTCTTCAGCTTTCTGCTGTCTGATATCATCTGCCTGGTGATTGTAGTTGCCCTGGCATCTTGAGAATCCAGTTCTGTCTCTTCAAATTTCAGATTCCACCTGGGTTTCCCCTCCATGTTGCACTGCAGAGGTGCTAGCTCCAGATGATAAAATGGAGGCAATTGTAGGCTGCACGTCATTTGTTTTCCTTATGTCAGGGATCACTGTCCTGCATTGCATTTTTTTCTAAATTCTGGTAAACTGCTGTTTCATCAGTTTTGTCCAGTCCTTTTTTTTTTTTTTTACAGGATGGAGGGTAAATGTGGTACCTATTTTTGTCATCTCACCTAGAAGCAAAAGCACCCCACTCGACATTGAAATTGAAGGTTGTTGTCTCCATTTGCTATACCCTCAGCATGTAAGGTAATACCTGGAATATAAAAGACCCTCTAAAATGCACATTGAATCAATCAATAAATAAATCGGAGAATTAATTTCCCATATAGAGAAAGTTGATAATATGCTTCATTCAAGTCTGTGCAAATGTAAATGTGCAGGTCCTCTGCTAAAACCCTCATACTCCAAAGATGTTCAGGTCTTCACACAAACACACACACACACACACACACACACACACACACAATTAGAACTTTTTTCTAATTTACACACATCACTCTTTCCTTTCACTAAGCAATTTTTTGAGATCATAAATTACGTTCATATCTCTTTCATTATTGATACAATCTACAGTAGACTGAATTTTCCTCCTATCACTTGGCCCACTTTGCTCTATTTTGTATAAAACATCCTAATTGCGGAATCAAATACCTATTTCAGCTCTTATTCTATTGATCTCTCTTGAGAATTTGACAGCATGAATCATCACTTTCTTTACAAAAGTGTGTCTTCTTGTCTCTTAGTTTTCACGACTGCCCTTTCTAAGAAACTAACACACCACTCATTGGACTTGATTCTGTATCGATCCTAATATGCTAAAATGGCATGATTTTACTTCTGTTTTCTTTATAGTGTCCTCTTACTGATGTCTACATATTGTAGAGATTAAATGTAGTCCTCAGCTATTGTTTTTTTTTTCTGGTTTATTTTTCTATCTACAATTATTATTTTTAGGAAATCCCATGTAAGTGTAATGGCTTCCAAAAGTTTAAATACTGGCACAGTGATGACTCCCAAATTTGTATCTACGGGCTTGACTTGGTCACTGAGTTGTAGTTTTCTTTATCTGACTGCCAACTTGACATTTTCAACTGTCTATCTAGTACACATTAAAATATATAGCATGTAAAAAATTACTTTTTATCCCCTCGCTTTCATCTGTAAATTACAAAATCTTTCTAACATAGCAAATTTTCAGAATAGAAATATAGCTGTTATCTTTCAAATCTTACTTTCTTTCTCAGTCTACATTCTTTTAATCAATGAGCTTTAAAAATAAATTTCACATCTGTCCACTTCTCGACATCTCTATTCTACTGCTCTTTTCTAAGAAATTATAATCTTTCGCCTAGATTACTACAATTTCTCCCTGATGTTTTCCCCTGCTTTCACTCCTCATTTCCACTTTAATTTTAATCCCCCAAATAGCAAAGAGAAACAATCTTTATTTTTAATTTGTACATTGGATTATGTTATTATTTTGTTCTTCAACATCCAATGGCTTTTTATTACATATAGAACAGGTAAAATTATTAAGATCACATATTAGTTTCTAGGGCTATGGTAACAAGGCACCACAAACTGGGTGGTTTAAACAATGCAAATTTATTTTCTCACTATTCTGGAGGCCAGAAGTTTGATATTAAAATGTCAGCAAGGTTGGTTCCTTCTAAGATCTGTGAGGGAAGAATCTGCTCCAGGCCTCTTTCCTGGGCTTTTAGATTGTCATCTTTGCCCTGTGCCCCTTCACATCATCTTTTCTCTATTCTTGTCTGTCATTGTGCCCAATTTTCTCCTTGTTATAAGAACCACAGTCATATTAGATTAGGGCCCACACTAATAATCTCATTTTAACTTGTCTGTCCTCACATTCTGAGGTACTAGGGGTTAGATTCCAACATATCTTTTGGGGGGAGATCCAGTTCAACCCATACAACACATGACATATAAGGTTTTACGTGCTCTGGTCCCTGTCCCCCTCCCTAAACTCGTGCCCTTCATTCTCTCCCCTTCTCACTGTATTTTAGATATAATGAACTTTGTGGTTGCTGCACTGTCATTTCTTTTTATACTAAGAAGGTCATTTCCACCTCACTATCCTATACTTGGTGCTTACTGCCAGCAACACTTGACCTCCGTGTCTTCCCTTTGTTCTCTCCGTCATCACATTCAGGTCTCTGATCAAATATCACCTCTTCAGATGTACCTCCCATGATTACCATGCTTAGTCTCTCCTTCGTCCCTCTCTATCTCCCTATAATGCTTTATTTATTTTAGTTATTATCTCTGTCTGATGTGTAATGTGCTGTTTACTGATGTTTCTTCTATCCCACTAACATAAGAATTCTGTGACGAAAGAATGGTGCTTGTATTGTACATTTTGTAACCCCAGAGACTAAAAGAGTTCCTGGCACATATATGGCACTGAATATTGAATGAATGAATAAATGAATGAATGAATATTCAGGGAAGTCCAAAACACAAAAAACTTTGTTCTCAACCTCAGAAATAAGCAAGCCTTCAATCATGAGATATCTTTCTTCATCTATCAAATTATTAATTTTAATATTAATACTGAATGCCGACAATGGTTTTCTGAGGTGGCTACTCTAATGGACTTTAGGGGGTAGGTGATAGATTGCTACAATTGACATTCTTGGCAGTACATATTTAGAAACATTAAAATGTTTATACCCTTGCACTATTGATTTTATATTTAACAGTGTGTCATGAGGGAATAAGAAATGTATTTATATTTATGTATTTAACAAACAGATTTACGGCCACAACTAATTCAACACTGTTTTAACTCTAGTCATGAAAAAACCTGAAATGAATAAAATATCTTTTTTTAAAAAAAGCACCTAAAGGGTTTTAATTGTAACTGTGTAGAGTGGTATGCAACAGATACCCTACAACATTGGCTAAATAAAACAGGAACCTATTTTTCTAACATGACTAGAAGTCCAAATATAAGCAGTTAAAAATCCTATAAGGGACCAAAGCTGCTCTGTCACCCTCAACTCCTTGAGTATCAATATTATGGTAGTTGCCTCGTGTTTGCTAATGACTACTTTCCTTCCAGGAGTTGAGTCATTGTTACAGGTAAGAAAAAAAAAGAAGACAGACATTATGAAGCGATATTTTTATCAGAAAAGTAATAGTTTTTACAGAAACCCTCTCTTTACCCATCGTTCTGTGATATATCTACACTTAGAGTGAAAGAGAGATACCAGGGACATCACAACCTTGAGAAAGTTGCAGGGTACATGTATATTGGTAGCCAGTTCTTAATGTCTACTATATACAGAAAAGGTCACTTTCTTCTGTTGAAATTAAAAACAGATTCTGAAAAGTGGAATTATGAACAGGAAGCTTATTGCAATAGTGCAGTGCCCTCAGGATCAATAACTACCTATGGGGATAGGGTGGCAAGGAAAGTAGGACTGAGAGTTTTTGAACTGTGGTGCAGTCATAACAGAGGAATCAGCTCATTCCACAGGGAGCTATGGAGCTGACAGGACTTCTCTGAGTTGCCCCATCTCAAGACAAGGGGGCTGGTACTTTAAACTTCGTATTAGACAGTCATTAGATGCAGACTTCCCCTAGAGAAGGGCGTCCTCTAGATAAGCAAATCTCTTGGGCTGAAGATGCTTTCCCGAAAGGAACACAGTTGAGAGCAGTCAGTCATCAACATGCCCAGCGCTGAGGAACTAAGCACCGAGTCCTGAAGGAGTGATCTCGCAGGTGCACCACAGGATCCACTACTTTGCTGGATAAATAATGAATATTAAAATAGGAAAATGAAGAAATTGGAACAGCATTTAGGAGAATCTTAACTGGCATACAGGAATGCTCATAAAAAAATAAAGAAAATTCTATAAAACTGTATGTGTCTGTGCACTTGAGAATGACAGCTTGGTTGAATATTGACTATGTCGATGCTTTGGAAAACTCTACTATTCTACATAGTTGATCCACGATTAACAGCAATGAATTGAAGTTCACATGTACAAGTACTTCGGTTGGCATAAAATGGAATTTTATTGGTTTTAGTAGAAATTTGTGTATATTTGATGTGCTTTATTATTGTCTTACTTCTCTTTGGATTCATTGTATTTATTATAATAATAGTATACAGTTCCTGATTTAAAAAATCATAGTCTCTCACAGAGAAGAAACAAAAAACTGTTTAATATTTTATTATTATATGTTATGGAATATATACTATTATTAGATTATGTAAACACATTCTTTTCTTACTACACATGTCACTCCTAGTTGAGAATGCTTTTTTTGTTAAGTTGTATATTTTTTTAAATAGCTTTTTTGAGGTCTGATTGACATGCAAAATCTGTACGTTTAATGTATACAACTTGACGAATTTAGAAATGAGTATAAACCCATAAACCCATCACCACAAACATTTTCATAAATATATTCATCACCTCCAAAAGTTTTCTCCCACAATCTTATTATTATTATTTTAAAAAGTATTTCTGTGGCATGGTACTTGTAAGCTTCAATTAAGTATGCACTTATTTTAGCTGCCTGTCCCTCCCCCTGCATGACTTCTCAATGTTTCATTGTTCATGGTGGTGAGATCCTTTTACCTCCTGTAAGTACTGTGGGGTTGGGGAAAAGTCTACTGAAGAGCATTCTGGAGTAACTATATTGATTTACTCTTCTCAGTGGGACCAATTATGACTGCATTGCCAGAACATATTTTGAGATCTTACTAGCTCTACACAGTTGCATTATGTACTTGTTTATATAGTAATCTCTGATCATATAAATGTTCTAAACGTTGGTACATGTCCATAACATAATCAGTGCTGTGTATCTGATCTCTAGAGCAGAAGGCCTTTTTACCATGGTTCTATTCTCAGAGACATGCATTTTGAATAATGTATTTGCCTTTTGATATACAGTGTTCCTCTTCCTATGCTTCTTATTCTACCGATCAAAACTTATCTTTTCTACCAAACAGTGGTGAGAGATCTATTATGGTAAAGTGTCACATTACTGCTTAAGCTACCCATATGTGTGCTTTACAGAAAAACAGTAAGGGATCTTGCACTCTTTCCACCTAAATTGTTCTATAAGCTACAAGATCCTTCCTTTAATTATTTAATTTAGCCAGAGAATTTGTATTAGTTGGAATTAGGTTTGTCTTTTTATATTAGCAAAATATAGACTAACAGTGGCTAAAACAAGATGTAAGTTTAATTGTATCTATCCTTAGGAGCCATAACGTATGCAGATAAGAAATGCAGCTGTCCTCTGTTTTTCTAGCCTTGGGGTAACACCCTGTGGTTCTGTATAACTATTCAAGTCACAGCCACATCTACTCATCAGAAATGAAGAAAGATGAATGAAGAAAATTATCTTCTTTAAAAATTTTTTTATTAGCATGTTCATCATTACCAGCCGTAAGCTTCCCCCATGCCCTCCACCCGAACTATCCCTCCCCAAACCCCCTCCCTCCCTCCCCCCATCTCTAGTATCCTTTGGTTTGTTCTCTCCTTCTGAAAGTTCAATGTATTATTGTGGTCTTTTCTTTTTCACTTTTTCTTTCTTTCTCGCTTTCATTTTCTTTCCTTCCTTCCTTCCGTCTTTTATAACACCTTGTTATGAGTGAGAACATAAAGTATTTCTCTTTCTGTGTCTGGCTTACTTCATTTGACATAATTTTCTCCAAGCTCATTTTTATTGCTGAAAATAACATAATTCCATTATTTTTTGTCTCGGTAGTATTCCATTGTGTATATATAACACATTTTCCTTATCCAGTCCTCTGTCGATGGACATTTGGATTGGTTCCATATTTTGGCTGTCATAAATAGAGCTGTGATGAACATGGGAATGCAGTATCCCTTCAACGTAATGATTTCCATTTCTTTGGATATATACCCACTAATGGGACTGCTGGATCATATGGTGGTTCTATCTGTAGTTGTTTGACAAACTTCCATACTGTTTCCCATAATGACTGTTCTAATTTTTAGGCCCACAAACAGTGCAGAAGAGTTCCCCTATCCTTGTATCATTGCCAACATTTGTTATTCACAGTCTTTTTAATAATGGCCTGTATGACTGGGGTGAAATGATATCTCAATATGGTTTTGATTCGCACTTACCTGATGATTAGTGATGTTGAGTATTTTTTCATGTACCTGTTGGCCATTTGTATGGTCTTCCTTTGAAAAATGTCTATTCATCTTCTTTGCTCATTTTTTAATTGGATTATTTGTTTTTGTTTTTTTTAACTATATAGCTGTTTGACTTCCTTATGCACACTGAATATTAATTCCTTGTCAGATGTATACTTTGCAAATATTTTCTCCCATTCTGTAGGTTGTCTTTTTGCTCTGTTGATTGTTTCCTTTGCTATGCAGAAGATTTTTTAGTTTGATATAATTCCATTTGTTTATTTTTCCTTTTGTTGCTTGTGCTTTTGGGGTCTTATTCATAAAGTCTTCACTCAGTCCTACTTTCTGGGGTGTTTCCCCTATGTTTTCTTTAGTAATGTTGTGGTTTCAGGTCTTATATTTAAGTCTTTAATCCATTTTAAGTTGATTTTGATATATGGTGAGAGATAAAGGTCCAGTTTCATTCTTCTGCATGTGGGTGTCCAATTTTCCCAGTACCATTTATTGAAGAGGCAGTCTTTTCCCCAACGTATGTCCTTGTTGCCTTTGTCAAAAATCAGTAGGCTGTAAGTATGTGGGTTGATTCCTGGGTTTTCTATTCTGTTCTGTTGATCTGAGTATCTGTTTTCATGCCAGTACCATGCTGTTTTGGTTACAATAGCTTTGTAATATAATTTTTTAAATTTAATTTTATTTTATATTACTTTTCACAATAAACTGTACTTGATTTTCATGTTCCTTTACCCATTCCTCTCCACTGCCTTCCCACCCCCATACACACACATCATATCTGTGCACTTGGCTTAAATAGTTCAAGGAATTTTTGTGGTTATTCTGTCTTCTTCCCCACCCTTTATTTGTTTTTGTGTTTATTTATTTATTAATTTTAAGGTCCCACAAATAAGTGAGAACATGTGGGATTTCTCTTTCTGTGCCTGACTTGTTTCACTTAATATAATTTTCTTGAAGTCCTTCCATGTTGTTGCGAATGGTAGTATTTTGTTCTTTTTTTATAGCAGAGCAGTATTCCATTGTGTAGATGTACCACAGTTTCCTTATCCACTCATTCAGCTGGCTCCAGCTCTTGGTTATTGTATATAGAGCTGCAATAAACACCGGAGTACAGGTATCCCTTCAGCATGATGATTTCCATTCTTCTGGGTATGTACCCAGCAGTGGGATTGCTTGGTCATATGGTAGGTCTATCTGTAATTGTTTGAGGGAACTCCATATAATTTTCCATAAAGGCTGCACCATTTTGCAGCCCCACCAACAGTGGATAAGAGTTCTTTTTTCTCCACAACCTCTCCAGAACTTAGCGTTCTCAGTCTTATGGATGATAGCTATCTTAACTGGAGTGAGATGGTATCTCAGTGTGGTTGTGACTTGCATTTCCCAGATGCTGAGTGATACTGAGCACTTTTTCATGTGTCTGTTGGCCATTGCTATATCTTCCTTTGAGAAATGTCTGTTCAGCTCCTTTGCCCATTTTTTAATTGAGTTACTTTTTTTGTTGTTGTAAAGATGTTTGAGTTCCTTGTATATTCTGGATATTAATCCTTTCTCACATGTATATTTAGCAAATATTTTCTTCCACACTGTTGGTTGTTTTTTTACTCTGTTGATTGTTTCTTTTGCTGTGCAGAAGCTTTTTAGTTTGATAGAATCCCATTTGTTTATTTTACCTGTAGTTGCCTGTGTTTTTTGGGTCCCATTCATAAATTCTGTACCCACTCCTATTTCCTGGAGTGTTTCCCCTATATTTTCTTTAAGTTTTATTATTTCAGGGTGTATCTTTAATTCTTTAATACAGTTTGGCTTGATTTTGGTATATGGTGAAAGATATATGTCTAGTTTCATTCTCCTACATATGATTATTCCAGTTTTCCCAGTACCATTTGTTGAAAAGGCAGTCTCTTCCCCAGTGTGTAGACTTGCTGCCTTTGTCAAAGATCAGATGCTGTAGGCATATGGGTTAATTTCTAGGTTCTCTATTCTGTTCCCTTGATCCATGTGTCTGTTTTTATGCCAGTACCATGCTGTTTTGGTTATTATAGCTTTGTAATATAGTTTAAAGTCAGGTAGTGTTATGCCACCAGCTTTATTTTATTTTATTTATTTTTTATTTTTATTTTTTGCTGAGGATTGCTTTGGCTATGCGTGATCTTTTGTTGTTCTATATAAATGTCTGGATAACTTTTTCCATCTCAGAGAAAAATGTGATTGGAATTTTCATCGGGATTGAATTGAATTTGTAGATCACTTTCGGTAATATGGACATTTTCATAATGTTAATTCTTCCAATACAAGAGCATGGGATATCTTCCCATCTTCTTGTGTCCTCTTTAATTTCTCTCAGCAGTGGTTTGTAGTTCTCTTCGTAGAGATTTTTCACATCCCTGGTCAGCTTTATTCCTAAATATTTTATTTTTTTGGTGGCTATTGTAAATGGGCTACCTTTCTTGATTTCATTTTCTGCATGTTCACTGGTGGAGTATAGAAATGTTACTGATTTTTTGTGTTGATTTTGTACCCTGCAACTTTGCTGAAATCGTTTATCAACTCTAGGAGTTTTTTTATAGAAGTTTTAGGCTGTTCAATATATAGGATCATATCATCTGCAAAAAGGGGCAGCTTAACTTAATCCTTTCCAACCTGGATGCCTTTTATTTCCTTCTCTTCTCTGATTGCTCTGGTTAGTACTTCCAACACTATGTTGAATAGGAGTGGTGAGAGTGGGCATCCTTGCCTTGTTCCTGTTTTTAAGGGAAAAGCTTTCAGCTTTTCCCCATCAAGGATAACATTGTCGGCAGGCTTATCGTATATGGCTTTAATTATGTTGAGATACTTTCCATCTCTGCCTAAATTGTAGAGAGTTTTTATCATGAAAATATGTTGAATTTTGACAAATGCTTTTTCAGCATCAATAGAGATGATCATGTGGTTTTTGTCTGTCCTTTTATTAATGTGGTGTATCGCATTTTTTTGATTTCCATAAGTTGAACCAATCTTGCATCACTGGGATGAATCCCATTTGATCATGGTGTATAATTTTCTGTATGTGTTGCTGTATTCTGTTAGCTAGTATTTTACTGAGGATTTTTGCATCTATATTCATCAAGGATATTGGCCTGTAGTTTTCTATTTTTGATGCATCTTTGTATGGTTTTGGTATCAGGGTGATTTTTGCCTCTTAGAATGAATTTAGGAGAATGGCCTTTGTTTCAATCTTCTGGAACAGTTTGTAGAGAATTGGTATCAGTTCCTCTCTGAAGATTTGGTAGAACTCTGCAGTGAACCCATCCAGTCCTGGGCTTTTCTTTGTTGGGTGCCTTCTGATAACTGCTTCAATCTCTTTTATTGTTATTGGTCTGTTCAGATTTTCTATATTTATTGGTTCAGTTTTGGTAGCTTGCATGCATCCAGAAATTTATACATTTCCTCCAGATTTTCAAATTTGTTGGCATTTTGATGTTCATAGCAGTCTCTAATGATTCTTTGTATTTCTGAGGTGTCAGTTGTAATATCACTTTTTTCGTTTATAACATTTGTTATTTGGGTCTTCTCTCTTCTTTTCTTAGGTAGTCTTGCTAAAGGTTTGTCAATTTTATTAATCTTTTCAAAGAACCAACTTTTTATATCATTGATCCTTTGTATTTTTTTTGTGTGTGTGTTTTTATGTCATTTAGTTCTGCTCTGATCTAATAATTATTTCTTTTCATCTATTAACTTTAGGTTTGGATTGTTCTTGTTTTTCTAGATCTTTAAGGTGAAGTGTTAGGTTATTTATTTGCCATCTTTCCATTCTTCTGAAGTAAGTATTTAATGCAATAAATTTCCCCCTTCATGCTGCTTTTGCAGTATCCCACAGGTTTTGGTAAGATGTGTCATTATTTTCATTAGTTTCAGGAAATTTTTTGATTTCCTGTTTAATTTCTTCTTGGACCCACATGTCCTTAAGTAGAATGTTGTTTAATTTCCATGCGTTGGTATAGTTTTAAGAGTTTCATTTATTATTGATTTCTAATTTTAATCCATTGTGATCAGAAAAAATACACAGAATAATTCCAATTTTTTGGAAATTGTTAATACTTGCTTTGTGACCTCACATGTGGTCTATCCTGGAGAATGTTCCATGTGCTGATGAGAAGAATTAATATTCTGAGGTTGTTGGGTGGAATGTTCTGTAGATATCTGCCAAATCAAATCGGTCTAAAGTACTATTTAGAGCTTGTGTTTCTCTGTTGATTTTTGCCTAGATGATCTGTCCAATGATGACAGTGGGGTGTTCAGGTCCCCCACTATTATGGTGTTAGTGTCTATTTCTTTTTTTAGATCTAATAGTGTTTGCTTTAAAATCTGGCTGCCCTGACATTAGGTGCATATTTATTTATGATTGTTAAGTTTTCTTGATGTATAGATCCTTTATCATTATATATTGGCCATCTTTATCTGTTTTAATGGTTTTTGCTTTAAAGTCTATTTTATTTGGGATAAGAATAGCTACTCCAGCTCGTTTTTCATTTCTACTTGCATGATATATCTTTTTCCATCCTTTCACTCTTAGTCTGTGTGTGTCTTTACAGGTCAACTGAATTTCTTGGAGACAGCATATTGTTGGGTCCATCTTTTTAATCCAGTCAGTCAGTCTGTTTCTTTTGAATGGGGAATTTAGTCACTTTACATTCAGAGTTATAATTGAAAGCTGTTGATTTACTCCTAGCATTATACTGATTTTTGTTTAGATGTCTTAAGTATCTTTTTTTCCTTTCTTTCAAATTTTCTATTTGTCTTCTGTATTTGTTGGTTTTTTGGGGTGATAGATAAACTATTTTTTCTCTCTTTTGTTAGCATTTTTGTTTTGCTGATAGGTATTGTTCTTTCTTGTGTATTCATAGTAGTGATAATTGTTTTTGTGGTATCAAACCCAATACTGCCTTGAGAATGTCTTGTAGGGCTGGCCGTGTGGTAGTGAACTCCCGCAGTTTTTGTTTGTCTGAGAAATATACCATTTGTCCTTCATTTTGGAAGGATAGCCTTGCTGGGTAAAGTATTCTTGGCTGGCAATTTTTGTCCTTTAGTGTTTTAAATATATCATCCCATTATTTTCTGGCTTTTAGAGTTTCTGATGAAAAGTCTGGTGTTATTGTGATTGGGGCTCCCTGTATAAGTGACTTGCCACTTCTCTCTTGCAGCTTTTAAGATTCCATCTTAAAGATTGATTTTTGTCAGTTCTAATAGCACATGTCTTGGAGAGGATCTTTTTGGGTTGAATGTGTTTTGTGATCTTTGGGCTTCCTGAATTTGGGGATCTGTGACACTCCCTATACCTGGAAAGTTTTCTGCTGTTATCTCATTGAGTATGTTTTCAATGCCATTTCCTTTTTCTCCCCTTCTGGAATACCCATGATTCACATATTTGAGCACTTAAGGTTGTCAGTTGTCTCTCTTAAGTTTTCTTCAGTTTTTTTGATTCTTTTTTTTTTTTTTGGTCTGGTCTGCCTGTGGTAATTCAAACAGCATGTCTTTGAGGTCAGAAATTCTCTCTTCTGCTTGTTAAAGTCAGCCAGTTAAACTCTCTGTTGTATTTTTTATTTTGTTGAATGAATCCTTCAGCTCCACAAGCTCAGCTACATTCTTTTTCAAGGCATTGATTTCTTTGTACATTTCTTCTTTCAGATCCTGCATGTTTTTTCTCATTTCATTGTGCTGTTTCACTGAGTTTTCTTGTGTCTCATTTAGTTTCCTTAGAATAGTTACTCTAAATTCCTTGTCTGTCGTTTCAAAGACTTCCCGTTCTATAGGATCTAGCACTTGTAAGTTATTAATTTCCTTTGGTGGCAATGTACTTTCTTGATTTTTCATATTTTTGGCTTCTTTCCTTTGGTATTTTGTCTGTGGCCAGGGGTATTCCTGTTCATTCATTTCACCCTGATGTCTGGCTTGGATCCTGAAGGGTCTGCTGCTTCTGGACCGGATGTCCCACTCCTCCTGCCTTACTGGCTGGTCGGGTGGGGTGGGATTCCAGAGGCTCTCAAGTCACTCACAGAGACAGATGGCCTGGGCCAGAAGTCCCGCCCCACCTGCCTTTACCAGCCTGTCAGGCTCAGGGCTTGTGAGCCGGTGTCTCTCAGGTCACTCACAAAGACATACTGCCTGAGCTGGAAGTCCCGTCCCACCTGCATTCACCAGCTTGTCTGGCTTGGGGCTTGGGAACCTAGAGCCTCTCAGATCGCTCACAGAGATGGGGCAGCCTGGGCCAAAATTCCTGCCCTGTCAGCCTTCACCAGCTCTTCTGGCTCAGGGCTTGGGAACCCCTGCCTCTCAGGTGGCTCACAGAGATGGACGGCCTGTGCCAGAAGTCCTGCCTGCATTCACCAGCTTGTCTGACTCGGGGCTCGTCTGGCTCAGGGCTTGGGAACCCGTGCCTCTCAGTTCACTCACGGAGACAGAACAGCCTGCACCGGAAGTCCTGCCCTGGCCCAGCTTGCCTTCTCTGGCCAGCAGGCTCGGGGTGTTTGGGCCCAAAAGCTCTAAAGTCTCTCCACAAAATGGGGAGCAACCTGAACTGGGGTCCCGTGGCCGACGGCTCCTGTCCATTCCAGCACAGAGTTCAGGTCCTCTGTCGGTGCTCCTCAAAAGCTGCAGATTTGTCACTCTGTGGGACCAGGAACCATCTACTCCACCATCTTGACCCCTCCCCTCTAGCTTTGTAATATGATTTAAATCCAGGTCGTGTCATGCCTCTGGCTTTATTTATTTATATATTTATTTTTTGCTGAGGATTGCTTTGGCTATTCAGGGTCTTTTGTTGTTCCATATGAATGTTAAGATTACATTTTTATACTCCAATAATGAACTAGCAATAAAAGAAATCAAGAAATCAAGCCCATTTTCAACAGTTGCAAATAACATAAAATACCTAGGAATCAGTTTAGCCAAGGAGGTGAAAGATCTCTACAATAAGAACTACAAAACATCATAGAAAAAAATTAAAAAGGAAACAGAAAGTTGGAAAGACATACCATACTCTTGGATTGGACGAATTATAATTGTGAAAATGTCCATTCTACCCAAATCAATCTACAGATTCAATGCAGTGCCCATCAAAATAGCGATGACATTCTTCACAGAAATAATTTGTTTTTAACTAACATGATACAAATACAGAAAGTTGCATGAAAAAAAAACATACAATTAAAGAACTGCCATAAGGCACTGTGTCTATCACCCATACTAAGAAATATGGTCTTGCCACATGTAACAGAAGCCCTTAATTTTCCACTTCAAAATCACAACCTTCTTCTCCCTGAAGGTTTACAGTAAAAGTCAGTGATCACAACTTCCCTACTATTTGTTCTGAAATATGTATGTGTGTAGCCTATCTACCACCTACCTACATATTTATAAGCCATCTTTGAATTCTAGTTTGTAGTGTTCCTTCTCTTCATTTAATTTGATTTTACTAGATAATTTAATTATATATACATATATATATACGTAAATATTTTTATTATCTCGTTGTCACTCTTGAATCTTCTGTTTAAAAATTTACCTACTTTTCATTTTCTGCTAATCCTGAATAATTTCCTATAGTGTTTGGTTTTCTTTTTCTCATATGTTCCTTCAAGTTTAATCTTCAGTTCTTTAATTATATTTTTCCTTTATTTCTAATTGTTTCCTGAAATTTAATGCCATATTTTTAATTGTTTTTCTTTCATTTTTGTGATTTTTCTTAAAATTTGAGATTTCATTTTGAAATATTAGATACTTATCTTCATCTTTTTATGGTCATATCTTTCTGGAATTACTAAGACATAGCAAGGGAAGAAAAAAAAGCCATGCCACTGGAGAAACACTTGTGAAGGTAACAGCCCCTACACACAAGCCCCATGGTATGACTGCGATTTAGTTGGAAAATTATAGAATACTCCTCCCCCTTTACAATTTACCACTACAACCATAAAGTTAAAAACAGTGCATTAAAATGGAAGAACTATAAGATACAAACTCTCTCCGAGAGAGTAAAAAGGGAAGCCCATAGTTAAGAGAACCAGAACAAGAATGCTATTGGAATTTAAAGCTTCTAGCACCTATAGCTGCAACATATATTAATAAAGTCCAACTCTCAGATAAATAAAAAATCCTCACACTGAAGGCCTATTTTCCTCAGTATCTATCACCCAATACAACATATCTGGAATACAACCAAAAATTACACAGCATGATCACAGGCAAGAAAAAAATACAATCTGAAGAGACAAGGAAAGCATCAGAAGCATATTCTGATGTGACACAAATGTTGGAATTATCAGATAGGGAATTTAAAATAACTGTGATTAATCTCAAAGGCTCTAATGGAATAAGTAGACAACACACAAGAACAAATGGGTAATAAATGCTGAAAGATATAAATCAAGGTCAAAAGGAAATGCTAGAAACCAAAAGTATGGTAATAGGAGTGAAGAATGTCTTTGGTAGGCACTTCAGTAGACTTTACACAGCTGTGCAAAGATAATCAACACGCTTCAAGATAAGACAATAGAAACTTCTCAAGCTGAAATGCGAAAAAAAAAATGATAGAGAGAAAGAGAGGCCGAGAACAGGACATCAACAAAGTTTTTTGAAAATTTCAGGAGGTATAACATACATACGATTGGAATACCAAAAAAAGAAAATCACAGATTCAGAAAGCTCAGAGAACGCTGAGTAGGATTAAAAAACAATATCAAACAAAACAAAAATATAGGCATATCTTATTCAAAATGCAGAAAACCTAAGAGAAAAAAAAAAATTGTAACTGGGGGTGGGGAGAGGGAGACAGAGGAAGTGCGTTACCTAGAGGGGAACAAAGATAATTAATTATAGCAAACTTCTACTTGCAAATTACATAAGCAAAAAGAGAGGAAAATGAAATATGTAAAGTGTTGAAAGAACAAACTACCAACCTAGAATGTTATATCCAGTAAAATTATCCTTCAAACTGAAGGAGAAACAAAAACGTGTAGGCGTATTCACAGACATTACCTGGCTCTATTTCTCTCCCCCGTTTTCTCTGTACCTTTTGTCCCTCCTGTCTTCATGCTGTTCAAATTAGATTCTATTCCCAGAATTTGTTCTCATCATGGGGATTCTCTCAGAATGCAACTTTGGTTGATTTTAAGAATTCATTAGCTACAGGATGTTTTAGCCTCTTTAAGATGTTACTATTGATCTCTTATTACTTACTGATATCAACTACTGGAGTCTGATTTTCTATTTCAGTTTCTGTACTCAAATTTTCTTGCTGAGCTTTCAGTGAAATGCTTGATTGCTTTTTTTGAGTTCTCAGGCTGGAAAGATTTTATATTCCTTACCTTTGAGTCTTACTGCACAAATACTATGCTGTGAAATCTTGTAACTGATACCATGGAAGCAGGTCACGATTGGTAGCTCATTATCATGATATCCTATCTGGAGAAAGCTTAGTTCATAATTTTTTTGCAGATTTTGATATGGGTTTCTGTTTTTGTTATCCAATTTTCTTTTCCTGTTTTTGTGATTGAATTTGGGCAGATTCAAAAGCTACATCACAAATATTATCTTTCCAGAATCCCCATTATGTTCTCTTCCTTTAAAGACACTTCCTAATAGTGGCATAGAACACACATACCTTCATCCCTTTGGGTACAACTTAGTCATATTGCCAAACTTAGTTTCACAAGAGCCTGAAAAATTTAGTTTGCATTTTGTCCTGCTGTATTGTTAACTTCAAACCATGGGTTTGTTTCCTAAGGTAGCTGAAAATTATTGGTTAATTTCCTAAGAAAAAAATTGGAAGTTGAGGAAGGCAGCTAACAGAAACCTGCAGACCTTTGCTCTGGAAGGATATTTAAATAGAGTAAACAATTCCTCATTCAGTTGCTTACTCTACATTTATTCCCATCGTTTGGTAATTAGTTAATATGTAGCTCATTTCATTTGCCACAGTTTTAGGGGTAGATCTTACTATATAAATCAGCTAAATTTGTAAGTCTGCAGTAGATTGAAAAAATTTTGGGATGCTGTTAACTTTGGTTACACCATGCTTCAGAATAAAACACAACACCAAATTATGCGTTTTATAATACAGTTAATCCTTGAACAACCTGGGTTTGAACTGTAAAAGTCCAATATGTGGATTTTTTTTTAATAAATGTATTGGAAAATCTTTATTTAGGTATCCATAAATGCAAACCAAATTGTTAAGTAGCCTACGTAATAGTAGGCTATTAGTAATTTAGTAGTTAAGTTTTGAGGAAGTCAAAACTTATATGTGGATTTTCATGCGGGGGTCAGTGTCGGTGTCTCAGCGTCTTTAACCCCCCTGTTGTTCAAGAGTCAACTGTACTTGTAACAGTGTAGCTAATTTATGTTGAAATGTTACAAATGAGCATGATGCAGCAGAAACAATTTTAAACAAAAAGAGTTAAGTTGATTACTGAGTTGTGGATCAAGATACACTAATATCTTGCACTAGATAAAGTACATGTGTAGGCACTTTACCCCCACTATATGTTTCTATAAGTTTTATTGTTCCAGAAGAAGACCGATCTAAGTTATTTGTGTGACTTACAATTTCTGATCTATCCTTTGGCTTACAAAGCTTTCAACTGAAAGACATTGCTGTTTTGGAAGGACCACATTTTCTCTCTGGATGTTTATCCTTCCGTATTGTGGAAGCTCAGTTAGTGTAATATGTCCAGCATCTCATGGCCTCCTCACTTTCTCCACTCAGAAGTGGACTTCTCTGATAAGTAAATGTAGGAAGGGGTGGGGGAAAAGTATTGCTTGGCTCAGACTCTTCTATTTCCTTTTCTTCAGAAAATTTCCCTTTTTCAAAGGCAGGCTTCCCGACTGTGGGGTGACCAGCCCTGGGCTAGAATTGCTGATGGGCCAGACCCTTCTTCCTCTTTTGGAATCAGGTGGGTCAGGAGAAAGCATGGAATCTCTATTGCTCTGCTCTAAGCATAAAATATATATTTTACATAAAATATAATTTTTACAGCCACAGTGTTCTGATGCTTGGAGCATGGTGTGTGGGCTATGGTTTGGGGGGAAATAAAAGGCCCCAAAATTTAGCTGACTGGACTTGGAACCATAAGAAATAAATGAAAAATAAAAATTAGAGAAACACAATAGAGGCAGGGTTAAAAAAAATCGAAACTTCTTGCATAGTCAAGGTGGGGTGGGAAACGTCAAATTTTTGTGGTTCTTTTGCCACATATTAGGTAATAAGCTGTACTGGATAATGCTGCTTAGTTTTTAATGCTCAAGGCCTCATGCCTTGGGAAATACTTAGATTATAAAATTCACAGTAAGGAGGTGCTGTCAGAAACAAGATTCAAACAGAGAGGGGGAAAAAAAAGACTTTCTGGATCCAGAAATTTAGAAATTATGAGGTTGAATATTTTTTACTATTGTACTTCTCATTGAGGTCTTCCAGAAAAGCCTTTAAATAAGAAATCGTATATCTAAGTATTATAACATGTTATAACTATTACAGAGCACAAGTTTGTAAGGTGTAAGGTTCTAACTTGAAATTTTGGATGCTATTATATATTTAAGCATTATTAGGTTACCTCTAATTATGTTTTACTTTATAATGTTGATTTGAATAGCCATCAGGGCACGCAGGGGAATAGTGGAAGGAATAACCTTGAATTCATGTGGTTGTCCACGTGGCTCAAGAGTCACCATCCACACAACCACCCTCTCCCCAAGCGTGACGTTTCTATTGGATTCTTATTGTGAGGAAGAAATATCATAGCAGACATCAAACTGAATTTAATGCTCTGTGCAAGAAAAAATGATCTTCAAAGGTGAAATGGAGATTAGAAGGTTTGTATATACTAAGATAAACTTTTCTAAATTTTTTTCCTATATGACTTTATATTTACTATAATAAATATAAAGTTTTAAGGCTAAATAACTAGTACTAAGTGGCTGGCACCCTAGCAAAGCTAAACAAGAGAAGATTTTCTATTTGCCCTCAGTTACCTTTGAGTTTTTTCAATAGTCTTTGGTGACATTAGTAAATTCTTAAAACATAACTTTACTGAATATAACTTGTAAGGGCTGGGCTTTATTTTTTAAAGTTTGTCATTGAAGATTTTCAGTACTTTGATATTGCATATGCCCTAGTAATTATTTGGAGTTTTTTTAAATGGAAGCCTATTTGAGACTTGACGTTGAATTAAATCAAACCTAGCTATCTTGTAAGAACAGCCAAACCCATGGAAGTTCTAGACTGCAACAATCCTGACTCAATTTGGGTACTCAAGACTTCTCCAAGTGAAACTGTACAAAATAAGGAGATAAGAGCAAGAAAGATCAATGTTTCAGGACTTCTTAACTCACCAAGGAAAAGTTTTGATTTAAGAATTTACTTTGATACTGATACTAACTTGCAAAGAAATTTGCTTCTTAGGCTTAAATTTTGCACTAGGATTTTGGAACATCTTTTAGTTGCTGTCTTTATATTACTAATGTGTTACTATGCGTTTTTAGTGATGTGTCTTTATATCATTTGACATTATTGTACAACCTCTAATGAACATATTATATTATATGGCATCATGTAATATGACTTGAGAGATACAACAGGAAATTAAGTTTTAGATTTAAAATGAAGTAGTCTTTAAATTAACAGAATTGATATTCTGTTCAGATTTGAGAGATTTTTCAGGCAAAATCTCATTGAACTTACAGAATCCCAGTAAAATTCCAAAAGAGAAGTTACTGGTTTTTGCTGTGTGCATTCAGGAAAGTCACAACAAAACAGATTGCCTCCTCTCAAGAGAGAGCCAAAACCCTGCTTAATCACAGGTTTAATGTTCAATCTCAGCAGATAAGCTGAGAGAGGGGGGAAAAACTGAGAAATATTAGAAAAATAATTATTCTTCATTCTTAATGCTTCTTTTTGATGTTGAACAAGCTCAGTAATATGCAACTCCTGGCCCTCTCCTCTCCCTTTCACTCATTCTACCTCAAAAGAGTTGGAGCAACTTATCTGGATGATAAATTTGGGAATAATAACTGCAGCATGATTTGTATTTCTTTCAAGTGGACTGATCATGAAATGATAGAGATCTCTGCTCTTCTAAGGACAGGATCTGCTCTAGTCCATAACTAGACAGGATCTGCAAAAGGGTGGACAAAGAAGCTTAACTCAGGCTCTAGTGAAAATAATTCCAAATATCTGCAAATTCCAAATCTTATCCCAAAAATATGGCTACTAAATAAACCCAAATTATGTGTTGCGTGTGTGTGTGTGTTTCTCAAGAAACTAGTGAAAACCTGCAAGATCAGGTGAATTAGAAAATCATAATTAAGGCAAAGAAAATCAGCAGTATAATTATCATAAGGATGTCACTTAGAAAAGCAAAATGAATTGGTTCATTACCCTATTGCCTATGTAAAGAACTGTGGGCAACAGATTTTCCTCTCAGTTTGATTTGCAAGAGCTATTATTTAAATAAAGTCATTGACTTCTTATGGTGGTGGTATGAAACTAAAGTAGTACTTAGACAGGAAATTATAGCACTTAAAGACATTCTGGAAAAGAAGAAACCGATGGCCTTAATTTTCACCTTAGTTTTTTAAAACAAGTTTTGAAATAAAAAACAAGTGGCAGAAAGGAGTAAAGATATGAATAAAATAAATGAAATAGAAAACACAATAAGAGAAAGCCAATGAAACTGAAAGTTGGTTTCTTAAGATCAATAATATCGACAAACTGCAAGCCAAACTGATCAAAAAAACGAAAGTCAGAAATTGCCAATATCAGTAATGAGAGAGTTAACAGCTTGGTAAATGTTATAGACATTAAAAGAAAAATAAGGGAATATTATAAATAAATTCATGCAAATAAATTCACCAGCTTGAATAAACACATTCCTTGAAAGGCACATGTAACCAAATCTTACCCAACAAATAATAGCTTGTAGTTCAAAACCTTCTTACAAAGAATCCTTGAAGTAAAGATGACTTTACTAATGAATTCTATAAAACATTTTTGGATCAATTATTACCGAACTCTTAAGGAAAAGTTAAGCAGAATAAATGCTTCCCAACTTATCTATGAGGACAGCATTACCCTAATACTAAAACCAGACAGAGATATTATAAGAAAAGACTACAGACCAATATTCCTCATGAACACAGATGAAAACATTTTTTTATGATATTTATAATATTTCAGAAGATTTAGAACACTTAGGACATCCAACATTATGTAAAAAGGATACTATATTATGATCAAATGGGTCTTATACCAGCAATGCAAGGATGATTTAAATTTTTAACAAACAGTAAATATATTTCAGTATATACACCAACTGAAAGAGTAAAATCATGTGATTATCTCAGTATTTATTTTAAAAGGCATTTTACAAAATCCAGTATCTATTCCTGATACAAACTCTTCTCAAACTCAGAATTCAAATGTAACTTTCCCAATCTGATAAAGCCACTTACAAAAATCTAGACATGACACATTTAATGGCAAAATACTGTATGCTTTCTGCCTAAGGCAAGCATATGCGCTCTCACCACTACTGTTCAGTGTTAAACTGTGGTTCTAATCAGGGCAAAAAGGCAATAATAATAAAAGACAACCAGGTTAATTACAGTTTTGTTGTATCCGAATACATCTTTATTAATTTTGTGCTAACAGATTTTTCTTTCAGTACTTCGAAGAAGTAGTTCTGCTGATATCTGGCCCTTAGCATTTACTTAACTTTTGTTGTTCTTCCTACTTTCTTGCATCTCAAACTCCCTCCTGGCATAATTTTTCTTCTGAATATATCGTCTTCAATGCAGATTTGCTGGTAACAGCTTTTTCCATTTTTGTTTTTCTAAACATGTCCATTTTTCTCACCCTAATTTCCGAAGGCTGTTTCTGCTAGTTATTGATTCCATGTTAGGGGTTAACATTTTGAGTGCACTGAAAATAATATTCCATTGTCTCTGACTTACCTTGTTTCAATTGAGAAAACTAGTCTTATTATTGTTTCTTTAAAAATAAACTAACTTTTTTCTCACTTAAAGTTTTCTTCTTGCACATATATTTTTCAATATATTGTTTAACTTGATATGCCTATGTGTGATTATTTTGTTTTTATTTTTTTAGTTCTTTACCCTGCTTTGCATTTTTAGAATTTCTTAAATCTGTGTCTCACCATATTTTAAAATTTGGGAAAACTTTGAGCCACTATCTTTTCAAATATTACAACAATCCCATTCTCTCTCTCCCCTAAGATTTTATTTACACACCACTTTAACCTTTATGTCACTTATGTGCCTTAAGGTATTTTCTATATTTTATATTTTTCTGTATCTCTGCTGATACAGAAAAATATTTTCTAAATGTTTTCTTCTGATCTGTCTTCCAGCTCACTAATCTTCTATTTTGCTGTGCCCTATCTCCACCTATTATATTAATTTCTGAACTTAATAGTTCTAGAATTCCCATTTATTTTGCTTTTTATACATTCTACTTAATTGCTAATGTGATCACACTTTTTTTACATATCCATGAATATTTTAATGCACATATAAAACACCCCAATATTTTGGAACCATTTTGTGTCTATTTTAATTATGCTTTGTCTTTTGTTTTGTGATTATATTTTCATGTTTCCCCATATACCTGTTTTTTAATTGCAACTCTAATATTATATGTGAAAAAAACAAAGACATACTTTGAGGCCCGATACAGTGTTATTTACCATTTAAAGTATTGATGTTACTTTAGTAGAAAGGTAGAGTCATTAACAATCCCAAATTTCTTTAATCCCATCAGGCCTTCAATCATTGCCAAGAGCCAACTTTATCCTTACTCTCATTGTCTAGCTTTTCTGGGTCAGAAACCAAAGGTGATGGGCAGGGATGGTTAGCAAATGCTTTTGGTATGTAGGCCTTAAACTTCAAATTGCCTTCCTAGTTCTATAAATTTTTCAATAGTTCTGCTCAGCTTCTCAATTGTTTGGGCACCTCTGTAGGAATACATGCATTTGACCCAATGTTATAAGTCACTCCAAATGCACGATTAATCCTTTTATGCTTCTTTCTTTCTTTTTGATTCTTGCTTCATACTTTTTCCACTGCTTTGTTAACTTCCTGATGTCTCAAACAAATCATTTTTTCTTAATATTTTAAACAGCTATTCTAATATTTTCCACAGGAAAAATTATCTGAGTTATCTTGTCTATGAATACCAGAGGCAGAATTTACATGGAATAAGTTGACAAAAATAAAACGAATTTAACTGTGAAACATGAATAGTTAATATTTTTCTTGCCACACAGTTCATGTTATAATAATTTCAGATATCATCAGTTATTATTGACTTGAATTTAGCAGCTGGCACACCCCTGTTACAGAGTACTTAGCAAGGTGTTTGAATATATTGCAATATATAGCAAACATAAATTAGTTTAGTAGTTGCCAGCACAGACTCTGGAATCAGACAGACTGAATTTCTATGCTGATATAATCCCTCAGTAGCCTTTTGACATTGGACAATTTACAAATATCTCCATGACTTGAATTTTTCAACTGTTGAATGATAAAAATCATATATTCTTCTTAGAAACTTTAAATTAAATATAAAAACAATAATAACAGTGTGTTCTTGTGGACCAAATGCTCCTCAACTAGTTTCAGATGATTTCATTCTATAATTTACTTTATATATTATATCCTTTCCTGTGGTTGTTTTTCTGAAGAACAATAGTCTTTGCTGTCAAGAATTAGTCTGTCAGTCAAGAATTTGATACAGATACATTATTCTAAATAATTTTACTAATAGTCTCCTAAGTAATATATAAAGAAATTGACCATCAGATAGGTTAAAGGGTATAAAGTTATATAGTCAGTGGGTTTTCTCTTATCATTCAATAAGTAAACTAAAAATAGGACACAGAATGGGCAAAGATAAAAACCAAATAAAGGCAAAAATCAGAAGCTTTGGCTGAACACAATAGATATCCCAGAGAGTAAATAACATCATCAACCACAAATGTCAACAGTAAAAGGTATAAAGACTACTGACAGGAAGAAGTGCAAAAGAACAGAGTCATTTGAACTAAGAAAGTTGAGCTTTTTCACAGGTCTTTAAAATAGTAACTACCTGTACTATCAATAATAATAACAATAATAAGTACATATAAACTTTTTACTACATCTAGATGCTCTAAGTGCTCTCATTTAATGATTCTCATAACTCTCCCAAAACCCTCTTTTTTGGAGGGGAGAGAGAGAATTATACTTCTTCATTCATCTATCTCCACCAGTACCACCTGAAAAGTGTATTCAGTAGCATGCTACTGTGTGCCCTTTACAACTCACCAGCCATGTGTGGATAGCTGCTGTATACAACGTAAGCTTTATTATGCTTTGGCTGTAAAAGAAGTTTAAAAAGGACTCACCAGTGTCCAATAAATCATTAAGTTTGTTCTTTCTGCTCCCAATATATCTGCTGCAAATGCACAGCACCATCTACCTTCATCGCCACCTCCTCTGTGAGGAGTTTGAGCATCTTTCACGAGGAAAGAAGCAGCAGCATTGGGCATGCTCTCTTTGCCTTCGTTCTAGCTCTTTCTAATCCATTCACAAAGCAGCCAGAGTGAAATATTTAATGAAGTTTGATAATGCTACTAACTTGGTTAAAATGAATCAAAGCCTTTCTGTGGCCCTTGGAGCATGGTACAAATTTATACCATGACTTATAAGAATCCCTTCTAAGAGGCTTTCATTACCAATGTTTACTGCTTCAGTTCAGGCTACTCTAAACCTTGCACTTTTTATTCCTGATATTCTTTCCTTTTTCCAGGCCTATTTGTCTGTCAGGCTTATATTTAGATGAGGCCTATCCTAATCACTGTGCCTGGAAAATCCTTCACCAACACTTCTACCCGTTCCCCTACCCACTATGCACCTAATCACCTACAGTCTCACTGTAAATATCATATCAACCTTGAAGCTTCTCCTCTGCCCATACAGTTTTATAGGAAATAAACTGACTTCCATACTGTATTCCCTGTTCCTGGTGTAGCATAACATGTTACAGAACATAATGTGTCTTTCTGATGTGCTTTCATACACCCAGCAAGTGTCACAGTGTTTGGTGTACAGACAATAATGAGCATCAGATTTGTCATCGAATTGCTCTTTCATGTTGGACCCAGAAGTGTCTCATGAACTCCATGTATTTAACCTGCAACTAAAAACAAAGGATGCTTCTTTACTTACCTTTTGAGTGTTTGTTCTGTGAATAATTCCTAGAACATGATATGATAAAATTATATAAATAGTTTTATAGCATTTTTATGACATCTCAGAGTGAGGAGATAATGATACACATAAAAGTTTTCATTTATTTTCTGTGCACCCTCTCTTATCTCTCCCTTACCTTTTTATTTTTATTTTTGTAATTGATTAGTAAGATCAGAGATCAGGGCATGCTGGGAGTTTTAGGCCTCAATTTGAGGTGAAGAATGAGGTTTCTGCCACATCCCTCACTTCAACTTGGACATGAAACATCAACATAACACATCTAGGGCATTCTAAGGACCAGTGTAGTGTAAATGGGAATAAAAGGCTAGGGAAAAATTAATATGGTATTTCTTCTCAGGAGCTTACATATTAGACAGGAAAATTGACAATAAACCAATAATTACACCAATGGATCTATAAACAGAAATTGATATATGTATTATTCTGAAAAAAATAAAATATAGTTTCATAGGAACTTAGAACAAAGGACTATAATCTAAACTACTATTAGAAAGGAAAGTTTCGGTTGAGATTAGAAGAATGTAAAATTTAATTGAAGATAAGGTAGAAAGCATTCCAGACAAAGGAACAGTATATGCAAAGGCCCTGAATCAGGAAAAATACTGCAAAGCAGTGGAGCTGAAAAAATGTAAGTGAGGGAGAATGCAAAGTCAAAGAGCTTACCAGCTTTGGGGAGGATTTTAGTTTATCTTAAGAGCATAAGAAACCAACTTGTGCATTTTAAAGTCAGAGTGCCATAATCAGATTTGCATTTGAGACATACAATTTCTTTATTTTTATGTGTGACTTGATATCTAGTAAAACCATTATGGTTTAGCTCCTCATTTCTCTCCATTCTAGTTAAGGAAGGCAAATTTAATTATTGGATGAACAAATAGAATAAGCATATCCTATGAGAGCCTCCGTGCTTCCTAGGTTCGCTGGAAACAGGCATTAAAGAATTGAAATGAATTCCCCTCTTGGGCTTCATATACTCTCCCTTTAACACTCTGTTTTGTTTCAGATATTTTGAACTTATGAATCCTTTGAGCAAAGAATAGAATCTTTACCGCCAGACATACCCAGTAATATGATATTAAAAGAAGGAAAATCTTAATTTAATATAATAAGAAGACACACATTTTAAGGCAACTTTAATCAAAAAAGGGCTTTAGAGGTCAGTATTTTGTGTCAGAATTCAAAACAACTGTAATAACCAGAAACTAGATAGCAGTATAAGCACTATTCCTTGCGGAAAGTGTACATGCTTAAAATAAAAATGCCTGGATAGAAACATATTTAAACAGGCCTAGAAAAAAATAGTATGATCATCTATATACAAAGTGATTTGATCTAAAGCAACATCTTTTAGCATTTGCATTCCATTTTCTAAACTTCCTAACACTGTCATGATACTACTTGCCTCAAAATTTTAAATCATGCCAAATTACTTTTATGCTTCAGCAAATAAGAAAAAAAGAAGTTTAACTTTCTTTATCCCTGGTAAATTATTCTAATAAATGTAATTTTGTAGGTTTTCTCAGTATAAAAAACAAAAAGCTCAAGTACAGTCTAGAGTCATAAAGTTTAAGAATTGTTTCCCATCTATATTTAAAATTTTTATTTATAATTATTTGTGATATTTCATAATTAATGTACTTCAGAGTGATTATAAAATTAAAAATGAAAGCAAAATGTAATGGCACTGATATACTTCATGTTACTGGTATGGACAAAAATTCATTGTTATCATTACACTTATCAGATAGAAAGATCATAGGCTATGAAGTTAGAATTGACATTGAGATAAAGCTCTTCCACCAAAGTTTCTTCAGTGCTAATCATACTTCTTTTAAAGTTTTACAGTGGACATTAAAAATTATATATACATATATGTGAATAAAATACATGTTGCCCAAAGGAAGAATATGAGCATTCAATGTCGTAACAGGAACTAAATAGCACTGTCAACTTGGATAATCTGACGAGAGTTTTATAAAGACATATTGAAAAAGAACTGTCTAGAGTTGATGAGAACCACATGATGTAGGCCAGTCATTCAGGGCTAAAAACCACAACAGAAGGAAAACAGTAAATTGAAAGACCTACATACCCAGAGATTTGACCTTCAGTGGTGGACATGGCCCACCTAAGGACCTTGCATGAAGGACGCCATGCACAGAATATACTGACCTTACTCTCATATTTTTCTTCTTCTCTATGGAACTACTACCAGGGCATATCTCTGGCTGAATGTAACAGGAAGCCAGGGGATAAAGTATACACCGATGTAGGCTTTATAGTTCAGCCTCCTGAGACAGAGAGGAAGACAGAGCGCAGAGAAGAATGAAGGAAAATGGACGATACATAGCTCAATAAGAATCAATAAATGTTAAAAAAAAAAAAAACCTTTCTGCTTAATAGAGATGTTCAACATTCATAAAATCATACATTTGATCAACTTTCAGAAAGTGAATATTAACCAATTCAAGAAACATAAAAATAAATGAATGGTATCAGCACTGAGAATACAGGGCAAATGTAGACCGAAAACACTGGAAGTTTTTTGTGGTTTTTTTGTTCGGTTGGTTGGGTTTGTTTGTTTGTTTGTTTGTTTGTTTGTTTGTTTGTTTGTTTGTTTGTTTATTTTTGAGCTTTGAACAGCCGGCAAGCCTCTCAAAACTGAAAATAACTTCACCTTGCTTACTGACCTGGAGCCCCCTCTCCCTCAGTGCCCCCTGATCCCTTTCAGTGCTTCTATCTTGAATTCAGCAGCTTTGAGGAGAAAGGAAATTGAGATTGGGGCTGAGGTCTGCCTGTGATAAAGGGAATTGAAGGGCATAGGCACCTGTCCAAGTATGCTGGGAACTTGAGGGAGAAGGAAAACAAACTTTTATGCTTCCATTGGCTGCAGGAACCCAAGACACTATTGTACCCAGTCTCGTGGAGGAGGTTTCATCTAGATTCAACTGATGGAGTTTGTTCAAGGTTCACATTAAGAAAGGGACCTTAATGTAAGCTTATATTAAGGCTGGAGACCTTTGGGGCAATTCAATGTACTGCTGTTGTTATATGCTTGTACTTCTACATCCCATAAGTGACAGAAGAGATATGCTAAATTAGTAAGATTCATACGTTGAGAAGTGATATTAAGGCAGATAGGTCATTCCTAACACTTCCCACCTGCTCTCTCCCAGGTGGTCCAACAAAATAATTGGAGAAGGGGAATCACAATGACTAAGGACTTTAAGGCAGCAGAATGAGGAAAAGATACAATATCTTAATACAATATTCCTACATTTCAAAAGATCAATGGGTGCTACAGGCTTACAGAGGATTATTACCAGCCGAATTCATTTTTTGTTTTGTCTCAGCTATTTCAGATTGTATGAGTGCAAGTGAATCCAGGAAAAACAGCCATCTCTTTGACCCCTACCACCAAAAAGTAGACCCCACACCTTGTTAAACTCTTCGGGAATGGGAGGCAGTATGTCCCCCACTTAGGCACTCTACACTGTCATTTTTATTGGCCAATCTGCAAATTAGCATCCTTCGAGTGGGTCCCAACCAGCAGATTGCATTGGAAGCTGTCTAGCAAGCTGTGCCATGCATGTTCTACCTTTGGGGTCCCCACAAGTGAAATTATGCCTTTGGGCTAAGAGTCTCTGTAGCTTTCTTTCTCTTTATTCCAGGATTACTTCACTGAAAATGTGCAAGCTATGGCAGCCTTCTGTTTACTAACACCGCAAGTCAGGAAGGCTCTTGCTGTGTTGCCCAACTGTTTAGCCATAAGGCGTACCCTCAGGCAAAAAGCAACAAATCCATAAATCTCATTAAGTGCAATTTCTGTCTTATAAAGGTAGACTTTTCTGCAGTGTCTGCTTTCTCTTAGTGACACTACAGTGCCTTCAATAAAAAAAATTTTTTAGGTATTATACTAGTTGTCTGTGCTAAGTATAGTCTCACAATCTATTCCACCATTACCAATATCTAGAATCTGCTCAAGTGTTTGCTCATTTTTCTATTGGGCTGTTTTCTTCATGTAGATTTGGTTTACTCTCTGACTTCTTAACATCAATTGTTTCTAGCCTGAGATGCAGGCCCACTTTCAGATATTTGAAAACTTTGAATTACAGGTTAAAACCTAGAATATGATTTATTTTAAATTATCAGCTATATGTACTCTGCTGTACCTATACATTGGAATTTGTACCTTAATGCCAAAAGGCACTAAGATGGTGCCATACCGTTAGGAAATTAATTCTTTAATAACTTCAATTACATTAGCTATTAACTTGGATAGTACATAAAAAAAAAGATTTGTTAAGTAGCATGAAAAAGGGCCTTCATGTGTATTCAACCTCTATGACTTTAAATTTATCATGTCCTTTAATCTTCTCTGACAAAGTAAATCTTTTTGTGCTTCAAAACACTGCCAAAAGTTGTTGTCTTCTTCCCAAAGGACCTCTACAGATTGAATTTATTCTAATTTCTTCTGCAGTACATTTTTGATAAATGACATATTTGATACACACACCAAATTGTCAGTAAAAAGATTCATCTTTATGCAGATGTTGATTTTCTTCAAATATATAAATTTAGTATAATTTCAAATATAATCTCAATAGGATTTCAATATTTATAAGGTAACTTAAAAAGAAAAAATAAGTAAAACAGTTATAGTAAAACAAAAGTAGGGATTTGCCCTGCCATATTAAAATGTTTTGTAAAACAACAAAAGGTAAATAAAGTGGTTTATAGTGCAAAAGGAAAGTCACGTTAATCACATAGAATTTAAGATATGTGATATACCGTATAAATGACATTTCAAGTAAAAAAGAAAAAAATCAAAGACTATTAAAATTTCTATTAATCAAAAAGGAAATTGCAAATTTCAGTGAGATATTTTTATCTACCTAATTGTCAATTAAGGTAGCTAAATCCCTGTACAATTTTGAGTGTGAAAAGTAGATTCTAACACAATACTTATAGGTTTAAAACTAGTATATTTCTAAAGAAAATTTTAATACTATTTGATAATATGTATATTATCAAATGTATATTTGGTAATAAAACTATGAATTAGATAAGTATTAATAATTTCACTTCCAAGAACTGATAAAAGGTACTTATTACCCGAAATATAAAGAGGTATACACAAAGAGTGTATACACATAAGAATATTGCTTACTATGACATAAGTCTTTTTTTTAAAGGAGCTTGGTTAATTAATGTTTTATAAAACAATGAAATTGTAAGTCATATGAAAAATTTATTTAGTTATATCTTAGCTACACTTCCCTTGTATTTTCATAATTATTTTAAATCAGCATGTCAATTGCCACTCAAAACAAATAAATAAAACGTTTAGTGTTGTGACTGGAGTTACTTTACTTGCAGAGATCAGTTCATGGAGAATTGCCATCTTTCAATATCCAGTGTTTCAACTGATGAACATGGTGTATGGTACATCTCCACATTAATTTCTCTGAATTATAAAACGTATATTTTTGTTTTATTTTGTTTTTTACCAGTTTAAAAAAATGTAATTTTCCTAAATAAGCTTTTTTATCTTTTCAACATTTATTAATATCTTCTTTAGTAGTTCAGAATCTATATTCAAAGAGATTTGCCACAGTTTCACTTTTTACATCAAAGTTTTTCCTGTCACAAAATGGATTTATAGTGGTTTAGCTTTTTCTATTCTCTAGAAATAATTATAAAAACAGGCCATATGTCTTTTTAAGATGTGTGATAGACTTTGCAGATGAAGCCACGAGTCTGAAATTATATCTGAGGGAAGCTTTAATAATGGTGAAATTCAATATTTTTCACAAGTATAAGATGTTTAATTTTTTTCTTTTTGTCTATGAATTTTGATAAGATGTCCTTTTCTAGGCCTTTGAACATTGCCTCTGGCTTTTCAACTTTATTAGCTTATAACTGTTTATAATACACTTATTTTATATTTCAAATATCTGTAGAAACTGTATTGACTTCACCCCTTTTCTGACTGAGGTTTTTTATTTAGGCCTTTTCATTTCTATTGTTCAATATCATCAAAAATGTAAGAAATTCATTTAATCCTTTCAAGAATCAACTTAAGGGGTTTTTTTGTTTGTTTGTTTGTTTGTTTGACTGGTAAGGGGATCACAACCCTCGGCTCGGTCAGCCAGCGAGCGCACCGGCCACTCCTATATAGGATCCGAACCCGCGGCCTCGGCGCTACCAGCGCCGCACTCTCCGAGTGAGCCACAGGGCCGGCCCTCAACTTACGGTTTTTTAATCTTTATTTAATATTTATTTCCTGTCTTATTCATTTATTTTCTTATCTTTTATAATTTGCTTCCCTCTTTCTTTTTTATAAATGGATTTGCCTTGTATAAAAACATCTTATTGCAAATTCTCTCCACACGTGTCAGATTTTACTCAGTATCATGCTTTATTCATTTATACTTTTGTAGAAAAAGAGACATTTTGCCTTTATTTTTGAAGATTTTTCTGAGTTTTATAATCTAAGTCATCAGTTGTTTTACTGGCTGAGAAATTAACAGTCTTTATTACTCTTCCCCATCTGAATGTAAATCTTTCATTCCTCTGCCTCCTTTTAGAATTTTCTTTTAGTCTTCAGTCTTACTGTGTTGTTCCTATATGTGGTATCATTCATTCTAATATTACTTCTCTTTTATCTTCTTGTAAGAATCTAATTAACTATTTATGATACTCACTGCTTTACACCATTGGGCCCTGACTCACATATTTATCCTTTTGTCACTCAATAATTTCATGTGGCTATTTTCTACTAAAACTAATTCTCCCTTCAGTTATGAGCGTGTGAGCAATGGCTTCCAAAATGTCCACACCTTAGCTCCTGGAACCTGTGAGTATATATATACATGGCAAAAGGGACTTTGCAGATGTAAATAAAGTTATAGACCTTAGCATAGGGAGATTATCCAGGATTATGTAGTTATCCCAATCTAATCTCATGAAGCTTTAAAAGCAGAAGACTTTCTCTGAGACAATAGAGATTAAGCAGAAGAGAGATACTGCTAGAAGTCAAGGGATTTGAAGTATGAAAAAGGATTTGATTCGGTGTTGCTGGGTCAGAATGCAGGGACCTACATGGACCAAACAGAGGCCTCTACTATCTTAGGACAACACCCTTCTTACAAGCACAGGGAAACAGTGACCTCAGTACTACAACCACAAGGAATGGAATTTGATCAATAATATGAGTGAGCTTGGAAGTAGATTCACCCCTAGAGCCTCCAGAATGGAATGTAGCCAGGCACACCTGGATTTTGATCCTCTGAGATGCTAAGCAGAGGACCCAACTTCTGATCTACAGAACTCTGAGGTAATTGGATGCCATTTTAATCCATAAAATTGGTGGTAATTTGTTAAGGTAACCACAGAAAACACATTTATATTAGTCTACTATTAAACCTATCTACTATACTTTTATTATCAGTGACTTATACTTCATTATCTGCTCCCATGTGTGTCAATTTCTACTGCTTATGTTTTCTGTTCCTTCTATTTCTGTTGTATTACTCCTTATTTTCCTGTTATTAATGTATAACTTGTTAAACATTGCATTTTCAAAATTATTGAAGAAATAATTTGGTGCCTAGAATGATTTTGTCTTCTTCCAGAGAAGTTTCCATTTTGCTTGTGGCACATCCCTTACAGCATTAACTCTCTAGAATCTCCTTCATCCATTTTCAGGAACTGAGATCACTCGCAGCTAAAATGTAATACCTGCCAATTTCTGTATATTTTTTTGTCTGTTTTACTTAACTCCTGGGGCTCAGTCCTTCTGGTACCACTAGAGCCACATATATACAGCTGGGCCCTGGATCTCCATCCTTAATCCTATTGTCCTGTGAGGTTTTCAAATGAGCTACTTAGCTTCTCATCCTCAAAGCCACACACTCTGGGATCAGAATACATACTTCATGGAATAAAGTTCATAAATGCCAGACTTCTTTACAATGTCTTTTGGATCCTAATAGTAATTTTTCACTATTTTGTTAGGTCTCTAATTCCTTCTACAGACATTTCTTATATTTTGTATAGCTGCTTTAGCTTGTGGAAGCAAGATAATTTTAAAAAGCAAGTTCAAAAAAACCCTTACTTCAAACTTTGGAAATAGAAGGATTTTTACCTTCTTGACCTATTTAATTTGAAATCTTACATAAAACATAAGACTAATAAATAAATATACCTGCATTTTATTCAATATATATCACAGTGAGTCCAAAGAGTTTGGGCTCTAGAACCAAATCATTTGGGTTCAAACTCTGGTTCTGGTATTTATTAATGTGTGACCTTGAATAACATACTTAATTTCTCTGTTTTACATATCTCATTTATAAAATAGAGATAAAATAGTACTTCCTTCACAGGGTAACAGTAAGGATTACATGAGTTAATGCAGGTGTATGTATAACAATTAGAGCAGTGCCTGTCACCTGATAAGAATTTAGTAAACAAAACTCTAAATTTTATTAGAAGATGTTTCTATCAAGAAGAAAAGTATGCTTGCAGCTACCAACTTTCCTATATTTCCTGTTTATAAACAACTATTTAGGCAACATGGATATTTTCAATGTTTTAACTCTTTTTCTCTTCCCTTATACCAGAAAATCAAGGTTTTGAATCCATTCTTCACTGCACAGCTTTCATGGAGGTGAACCATGGTAAGTATAAATCAGTAATAGCATTTGCATTTCCTTGTTGTTGATTGACTTACATGTGGGCCAGCAATGCAATTGTGACCAGTGAGAGTTAAGTGCAAGTTTGTGAAAACCTTCTTGGAAATGAAGGACACAGAGAGAAGTAGTCCCTCTTCTGCTCCTGAAAAAAAAATTTGCCAGTAACATTGGACTGTGATGCCTGGAAATACAGCGGCCGTCTGCTGATCTTTAAAGAGGTTCACCTGCCATGCAGAGAATAGCAGGAAAGAGAGAAGAGAGGCAACTGGGTTCTTGATATCTCTGTGCTTCTGAATCTAACAACTTTGTGGCCACTGGATTATGGTTATGTGAAAAAAATATTGTCGTTACATATGCAAGCTGATTTGAGGTATAGCCAAAGCCATTCTACCTGATACAGTCAACATCTTCCTCTTTTCTTCTCCATAAATACCCTGTCAGTACATCCTCTTCAGTGATTTTAAGGCCCTACTAAAATTGGCAGGTAAGGAATGAAAGATATATGTCCTTCTATTTATAGTATATTTTTATACAAAAACAAAGAACCACTACAGATCTATTTCCATTGATAATAATTTATTAGTATTAACACAATAACTGTTCACTGTCTATTCAAAAACAATTAATTACTTTTCTCTCAGCCTTCCTTGTGCTGGACTAACTTCAATTTATTTAATCTTTGTTCATAATTCATACTTCATTTAATCATTTTCTATATTTTCACTGGATAATTTCATTTTCTCCACACTCATCTTAAAATGTGAACATTGACAAGAAGAACTAAAAATGTTATCCAAATAATATTTCTGATTAATTTCACAGCAATCCCAGTTTGCCAAGAAAAAAAATAATGCTATGCCTATTTTCCTTATAAGTTAAAGAGAAAAGAGTAATCTGGATCTGTATGAATTAAAGTACCCGTGACAGAGGGAGACCAGAGCTGAGTTCCAGTGGGGAATTTTTGGCATGAGGCTATCCAGTGAATGGTCACCTTAAAAGAGGGCAATGGGGGCCGACTGCGTGGCGCACTCGGGAGAGAGCGGCGCTCCCGCCGCGCAGGTTCGGATCCTACATAGGGGATGGCCCGTACGCTCACTGGCTGAGCGCGGTGCGAGCGACCCCAAGCCAAGGGCTGCAATCCCCTTACCAGTCACAAAAAGAACAAAGGAAAAAAAAAAAAGAGGGCAATGGAATTGATAAATAATCTCTTTGAAGTGAGACTGACGGTGGTTAAATTACTTTAGGTCTATCATCAAACATTATTTGTTCTGCATTGCTGGGAAGATTAAACATTTGATATAAGGATAGTTGATGATGTCATACAACTCAAGGTATTCATTTACTCATTTTACAAATCTGGGGGGAAATAAAAGGAGATTATAATGTCATTAAATATCTCAGAAAATGTCTGTCTCTCAAATATCAGTAATATTGTCATTTTCTTGTAGAATATGTTATTTATTTTGCTCTGATGTAGACACGATTTATTACTATGCATCTTCCTTCATATTTTTACAATGCTCAGTGGATAGTGATGAATTATACATAAGTTTGGAGAAATGAGTCTGAAGGGTCTTATTTAATATCTATTTCATCAGATGCTTATTTGATTATCAGTGTTTTGGATGTGCATATAACAAGTAGGTATTTATATATATATATATACACACACACACACACATAATTGAAACTCAAAAACAAAACAAAAGTTGTTCAAATAGAATGAAGACTTCATTTAAGAACTATCTAAATTGAAACAGTTTAATTTTGTAATGTAATGGACCAAATAACAACAGAAAATTAGTATAATGTAACACCTTTATAATAGTCAAGGAACATGCTACGAAAGCTACGAAAGCAATTTGGTGAGTGGGGTTTCTCATCATTGTATGTTTTCGCCATGGAGTCATTTGACAGCCTGGTGAAGACTACTGATCACTGTCAGGAAAATGATAATAATGATTAATGATACTAACAACAGCATACGTATATACATACGTATATATATATATATATATATATATATACACACATACATAAACAAAAATACAACATTATTAAGGCAGCTATGTTTATTAAAATAAAATTTCAAAAAAATTACAAAATTACAAATTTGTAATACAGTAGCATATATGCATCTTTAAAAATGCATTAAATAATAAGGTATAGCCATGTCTCCAATAATTTTAAGTTAATGGTAAAAGTAAGTGATGTTTGAGATCCCTGCAATAAGAGTAAGTAATATGAAAATATCTGTAATTTCTACTGGTGACAAAATTACAGGTACTCATAATACAACTGTGATTTGTTGCCTTGATTCATTAAAGGAAAAATACTAAATTTCAATGATATTTTAGTGAAAATAAAAACATAACTTCTTATACAAATCCCTGGGCCCACTGATTTCTGTCTATGGACATTTTGAGAATGAATCTATAGTTTCAATAATTAAACTCCCTTGGATAAACCAGGGCTTTATGCAAACCTGGACTTGAATCTTGACTTTCCAGGGTATTATTGTACGACTTTGGAAAAGTACTTCCACCATCCTGAGTTTAATTTCATAATCTAAAAAATAAGAAGCAAAATAATGCCTATCTTTCAGACTTATTTGCAGTTGAACTATCTCATGACAGTAGATAAAATATGCTCTTAAATACTGCTAGACTTTTTGGATGATAAAAGTATATTGTAGAATTTCTGAATTTTTAAAACACACAGTTTATTTAATCAATGTATTTAAAAACTTCGTGAGTGTGGGTGTGTGTGTCTGTATTTGTTTGTGGATAAGTGATATTAGTTCTATCTGACAGCATTGCATACTAAATATAATTTTATTCTGCTATCTTTTGAACTCATTGAGTCATGCTTCTTATCCTTTCAGAACAGCCCTTTATTCTCTCATTGTTCATCTTCTGAGAACTACTATATGAAATAACTACCTAGAGCCATACTAAAATTCTTTCTGGCTTTGTCCTTACAGGCAGAGCATAGTTCACACTTTTTCCTCATATTTCTGTCTATATCACTGACCTTCCCATGCAACTGCATCAACTGTTACTTAATCTTTGAACTGCTTCCTTAACTTTTTTCCCCTCTTCTCCAGGTGTATTACTTACCTATTGCTACTTTAATACAACCCTAGTGGCTTAACAAATATAAATTTACTATCTTGCAGTTCTTGAGATCAGAATACCAAAATGAGCTTTACTGGGCTAGAACCAAGGTGTTAGCAGAGCTGTATCCCTCTTTTGGAAGCTTCAGGGGAGAATCTTTGTTCTTGCCTTTTCCAGCTGCCTGATGCCACCTGCATTCCCTGGCTCATGCTTCCCTTCCATCCACAAAGCCAGCAATGACTAGTTGAGTCTTTTTCTCATTGCACTGCTCTGACCCTGACTCTGCAGTTTTCCTTCCATTTATAAGAATCCTTGTGATTATATTGGGCCCAGCCAGGTAAACTAGGTTAATCTCCCTCTCTTGGGGTTAGCTAGTTAGGAGCCTTATTTCCATATACTGTCTTAATTCTCCTTTGCCATGTAATATACATAGTCACAGATTCTGGGGATTTGGATGTGGATATCTTTGGGAGGCTATTATTTTATTTACATCAGATGATGAAGCAATGCTTGTTAATGTGCAAACAGAAACTGCGTAGTTCATATATTTCTTGCAGAAAACTTAAGAAAATTTCAATGAACAGTGTTTTCACCCTAAGGAGAAATTCTAATAGGAGTAATTTCAAGCTGTATAAGACAGTGAGAGGGATACTTAGGAGCAGTCTCAGGCATTGTCAAGTTTCTAAATCACACTTGATAGGTGGCCTTCTATTCTAAATGAATGATGTGATCTGCATAAATAATAATAAAAGCCATGTTTTAAGTTTAATGTAGTATGGAAAAATGTCTGAGTGTCCTTGATAAAGCACTGGGTGAAGGCACATATTAAAATCTAAAGTCCTGATCCAGATGTGAGGAGTAAAATTACAGTGCTTTATTAACTCTGATCATAATAATCTCCTGACTTTCACCCATACATTATATGTAAAATTTGAATGTAAGGATGACTGTCTAATTTAAAAATACATAAATTATATTAGCTATGCTAAAACAGAACACATGTTAAAAACTTCTTTGTGGGGCTGGCTAGTTAGCTCACTTGATCAGAGCAAGGTGCTGATAACACCAAAGTCAAGGGTTCAGAGTCTGTATCAGCCAGCTGCCAAAACAAAAAGAAAAACAAACGAAACAAATGCTTTGTATTGGTATTAATTTCCAAATTAATACTATGCTATTTGAACCTTAAATATTGTACTTTGTGGTATTCAGAAGAGTTAGTCAATTAAATAATCTTTTCAAAAGCACAAATCTTTGCAGAATTTGATATTATTTTCTCCATGTCTCAAGAACCTTGTATGCCTAGTCATATTCCATGAGTGGATTTGGAGAATTCGTGTTACAACATTATTTCAAATTGCCACACCTACCTAAGGAAAATACTGAATTAGGTAGGTAATTGGCCATAATGTATCAGTTGGGTCATACTACAGTAATGCTGCAAAACTATCACAAAACCTCAACGGCATACAATGTGCTTACTTGCCTTGGGCTAGATGAAGGTTAGGCCACTGCCTCTCACAGGGCTGGAAGTGAACTGATTGTCGACTGACCTAGGCTGGCTTCAGCTGGGGTAATAAGGAAGACTCAGCTATGCCCCATGTATCTCTCATCCTCCTCAGACAGAGTTTTAACAAGATGACAGTCTCAAGGTTTCAAGCCCCAGATTGCAAACATGTTTCAAACCTCTGCTTATGTCATATTTGGTTGCAAACCATTGACTAAAGCAAGCAAGACACATAGCTGAACCCAAGGTCAAGGGGTAGAAGGTATAATCTAGTCCATAATGCAAAGTTTCTAAAAATAAAGTTACAGGGCAAAAGGCATGGATACAGGGAGGACAAACGATCTAAGGCTGTCATTAAAATGTACCTATCTAGCTTGGGGAACTTATAACTCTAGTAATTGGTTCTTCATCTAAAGATTCTATGTATGTAATTTTGTCATCAGCTTTCTGTAAATACACTACACGAGTTGTCTGGCATTTCTAAGTACACTTTGACCCACTGGAATTAGTTTTCCTCTTAACTGAAACATAGGAACCTATTTTAAAGATATAGTATGAGAAATAAATCTATGATTTCTTATGCGGAACAATTAATCTATGTCTCAGACACCTCAGAATTAAACCATTTCAAGAAATAGTTCTTGTGTCTATTTTATTAGAGAATGACTTTTTGGAAGTAGTAGAAAGAAAATCCACCCAAATAAGATTACCTATTAGATTGCTCGCATTAGAAAAATTTGTATGTGTTTAAGAAGATTTGGTATGTTTAATTGTAGGTTGATTGTAACCTGAATTGTTTTAATTATAAAAGCTTATTTACACACACACACACACACACACACACACACACACACACACACCAGATTTTGGAATTAAAAACCATAATGACAAAACAGTTGAAACATCACAATCCCCTTAAAAAGCAGATAATAGAGCCATGTCCAAATAACAATGTTAACATTTTCATCAGCATTATAGCCCAGCTTCCTAATTTCAATAGAAATATACCTAAATGGACCTTAAGTAAGAAAAAGTGGGTCAAATGAAATTGTATTCCTTATGGCACCCAAAGACTGTGGTGCTAGGACCTTCATTTCATACTTATGAAAATTCCTCTTGTGTATACCTTATACTGATTGATCACTTGCTATATTCCAGGCATTATTGTATATAAATCAACACACAAGAACATTAAAAAATATTATGAATTAGGTATTATTTTTATTATGCCAATGAAGAAATTAAGGACAGGCTAACTACCTGCCCATGATCAAACAACTAGGTAGTGCAAAGACAGGATTCTAACCCTGGCAGACTGGCTCCAGATTCAGCATTTTTTAATATTATGCAATATCAAATTCCATAAATGCTTCCTGTAGTGCCAAGGAGACTTTCACAGCTTATCTAGGCTGGGTCCTTGTTCTAGAGAATTCCACTCAACATTAACCCGTCACTTTTTTGGCCTTGCTTCCTTGCGTCTACACCAAAAGCAACTACCTGAAACCCAAGCCTGTACTGCTTTCCAAAGGGTGTGAAAATGACAATGAAGACAACAAACCACCATCCCACTTAGTTCTGTTTCAGTCCGGGTGCTTGCCTCATTTTTGTTTTGTTTTCTTTATGTCAGAACCATGCTGCTCAAGCACAGCCACTGCCTCATCACTTTGATTTCAGAGAGCTTCATGGTGTTGCTTTGCTGAGATTATTGTCTCTCAGGTTTGCTACATGGTGTTAGTACCCCTTAAACTATATTGTAAAAGACTACCTGATGAATTAGAACTTTCTAATGTCCCATTTAACTCTATTTATAGTATTTAGAACAGAAAAAAATATTTCTTAGTCTTTTTAACCTCTGTAACCTAAAAAAAAAAAGAGGAATTGTAAAAGGAGAATGTTCTGTTATATACATTTCCTATTTACATAGTTTATATTATTTCAACTCTCTATAATGTTTCTCCTTATTAATAGCTTGTAGGACTCTTGAAAAATATGCATAAACTAAAACAAAAATTAGATGATGTTTTCTAAATGCCACTCAATTAGCTCGTGCATCTTTTTCCTTCATTATTTCTAACCGAAAGAATTGCTCTTAGACCTAAGCAGAAAACCAGGTCTGAAAATTTGCCCAATTTAAACCCTTGGATATTACAAATAAAAAATATTTTGTTGTTGACATACAAATAAAGCACCTAGTCTCTGAACTGATCATGAATATCCTTCTAATACATGCAATTAAGCATAATTAATTACCTTCAACATGTAAATGTAGGGCAGCATTTAACATTCATATTTTCAAAAGAAGACAATAGTTCTATAAAAATTTAGGAGAGGCAGGGCAAGATGACTGGCTAGAGGTGCCCAGGGCACACTGCTTTCACAGAAAAGAACTAGAACAGCTAAGAGACAGCAAAATATAGACAGAAGCATTGGTGGGAAGTGTGGGAGTTCAGAAGGAAAGTGGTGAGATCACTGTGGAGCACAAAAGCCCAGGATGGCAACAAAGAGAGAAAGAGAGAGGCACATGGCCTCAGCCACCACATCTCTAACACTGCGGGCAGTGAAGGAAGAATTTTCCCTTGTTGCAAAAAGGTAAGTGATGGACCCACACCAATCTCCATCCTCACCACAAAGGCCTGCAGATCCTTTGGCAGGGCAAGCCCAGAGTCGAGTGGGGAATGCCTTACAAAACACACACTGCATTGCTGTAGAACACTAAAACAAACAGTGCACACCACACCCTCAGGACCAAAGCCAATGCAGGACAGTGCCATCTTGAAAGCAGAGCCATTACAGAAGCACACCCTGCTCTGGAGCCAGTAGCCACAGCACTTTCTGAGCTTTAAAGTTCTGTCCTCCTCTATCCAGTGCACTCACAGGAGAGGCTATAGCACCCTGGGCTCACAGGGGCTCTGACTCTGTTCTGCACACTGGGAAGCCAACCCTAGTCCTGCAGAATTGATGCACCCCCATGTCCCCAGCCAGAGATCAGACGAGCAATCCTTCTCAGGGAGACGACATCTCATTCATCCCCCTACCCCCAACCCTGTCAGCTGACTAAGGTGTGTGTACTGGAGCCCCCAAGCCAGAAAAATAGCTCATGGGTCTCTACCCTAATGAATATGACTTCTGGCAGGTGGAAATAAAGTGCATCCTCCCCTCCCAGAGAAGCAGCCAGGCAGTTCAGTCCTGAACAGTCCCACTAGCAGCCTTAACAACAGTCCCAGAATGGCTACATCAGCCCCATCACTGCAGGACTGCTTAGTGGCCCTGCCCACCACATGGAAACAGCTAGACAGGCCTCTGTGCTGCAGCCCCAACTAGTGGCTTTGCCTACTTACTGAAAAGTGGCTCAGCAGCTCTGTTCTTGGCAAACCAGTTCCCAAACTGCAGAGTATATCATGACCTCACGGCCACTCCCATCACCGTTGCCTGGTCTCAGAACACTGACACTACTGCTGCTGTTCTCCCTGCAGAGCAGTCCATCCCACTCCCCATAGAAGCAAAACTCAGGTGACACCAGCTCCACCTCATTCAGATGCAGATGTTCCTGCATTTTATCAGACAGAAGAAAAGAAGAAAAAGGGAGAAGCAAGAACCTAGCAGAAGCCTCTGCCTGCAGGTAAGAGAAAAGAGAAATCTTGCCCAGGGTCATACATTCAAGCTGAGGAGCTTCAGTACACCCAAGTGCACCTATCAGGGACATGGGACACTGGCCAGGGTGCCAACAAGTCCATCCAGGGTCACCCACCTCAACCAAGGAGCAGCATGGCACCCACATGCCTCTCCTAAGAACTTGAGATCTCACCCACATTCTTGATGACCCAACAGTGTAACTCACTCCAGCAAGGGACCACTTAGTGCCTCAGTGTCTAGGCCACAGAGGGATACATAGACTACTCTGGTGTTGAATATGGTCGAAGTAACAACACAAAGACTGTACTACTGTATCTACCCAGAAACAAAACTAAAACACCCTACCCAATGATCAGTTTAAACACATCTACAAGAGAGAGTTTCTCTCTTCAAAAGCCACTCCAGAGTAATAGAAGAAGCAACTGCTCTACTAGATGACCAGACATAAATGTAGGGATACTAGAAATATGAAGAAAAAAACAAGAAAATATGACACCATCAAAGGAACACAATAATTCTCAAGTACCAGACCCCAAATAGAAAGAAACCTTTGAAATGACTGAAAAGGAATTCCAACCCCAATCTTAAGGAAACTCAATGAGATTCAAGAAGACTCAGATTGACAGCACAACAAAATGAAAAAAACAATCTGGGATACGAAGGAGGAAATTTACAAAGATTGAAGTACCTTAAAAAAGGATGTATTTGAACCCCTGGAAGTGAAGGATTCATTCAATGAAATAAAAAGAACAACCAAGAACTTAAGATACAGGCTAGAGAAAGAGAAGAAAGAACTTCTGATGATCTTGAAGACAGTCTTTTTGAAATAACCCAGGAAGACAAAAAAATATATATAAAAAAGAAAGAAAGAAAGAAAAAAGAATTTAGAAACACGAAGAAAATCTACAAGAGTGATCAGACAAACATAAGCACAAGAACATCTGAGTCATGGGTGTTCGGGAAGGGGAAGAGAAACAAGAAGGTATTGAAGACCTATTCAAGAAATAATAGCAGAAAACTTCCTAGTACAGAAGAGATATGTACTTATTGATCCAAGAGGTTCAAAAAATTCCAAGCAAATTAGCTCTATAAAGGTTTTCTATGAGACACATTGTAGTTAAACTGTCAAAAGTCAAAGACAAAGAGAGAATCCTAAAAAACAAGAGAAAAGCGTCAAGTCACCTATAAGGTAGTCTTCATCATACTATCAGCCAATTTCTCAGCAGAAACCTTACAAGCTAGAAGAGGATGGGATGAAATATTAAAAGTACTGAGGAAAAAAAAAAAAAAAAACACCTGCTAGCTGACAATACTATGCTCAGCAAGGCTATCCTTCAGAAGTGAAGGAGAAATAGTGTATTTCCCAGATAAACAAAAACTGAAGAGTTCACCACCACACAGCCAGCCATATAGAAATCTTCAAGGAAGTACTGCATCCAAAATACAAAAAAATAATAACCACCACCATGAATAGACAAAAAATAACAAAACCCATGTGGAGCAGATATGGCAACTAGAAAGAGAAAGAAACTATATCTTACCAACTCATAAACCAATACATACTGAAGACAAAAAATAAAAGAAATAGGAAAAAAAAGTTATTTAAAACAAAAATTGATAAAATGTTGAGTAAGACAATACCTTTCAATAACAACCCTAAATATAAATGGAATGAATTCCCCACTCAAAAATATAGACTGGATGAATGGATTAAAAAACTGAACCCAACTATATACTTCCTATGAGATACTCACCCTATCTGTAAAGACTAACACAGATTAATAGTGAAGGGATATAAAAAGAAACCATACAAATGTAAATCAAAAATAAGCGGGAGCAGTTATTCTAATACTAAATAAAATAGATTTTAAACCAAAAACTATAAAAAGACACAAAGAAGGTTATTACATAATGAGTAAAGGATCTACCCATCAAAAGGATATAACAATCATAAATATATACACACCCAACAATATATTATTAGACCTAAATAGAGAGATAGACCCCAATACATTAATAGTTGGGTAACTCAAAACCACTCTCTCAACATGGGACAGATCATCTAGGCAACAAATCATCAAAGACACAGGATTTAACCTACACTTTAGAGCTATTGGACTTTGCAGACATCTACAGAGCATTTCACTGAAAAACTACAGAATATATGTTTTTCTCACCAGCACATGGAACATACTCCAGGACAGACCACATGTTGGGACACAAACCAAGTGTCAACACATTTAAAAACATTGATATCATTTTGAGTATCTTTTCAGACCACAGTGGATTAAAACTATAAATCAATAATAAGCAAAACTTTGGAAGCTATACAAATACATAGAAATTAAACAACATGCTCCTAAATGACCTATGGGTCAAAGAAGAAATTAAACAGGAAATCAAAAAATGTCTTGAAACTAATGAAAATAAAGACACATCATACCAAATCCTATGGGACACTGCGAAAGCAGTACTAAGAGTAAAGTTTATTGTAATAAGTGCTTACATCAAAAGAAAAGGAAGACTTTGAATAAACAACCTAACATCACACCTCAAAGAAAGACAAAAACAAAAACAATCCAATCCCAAAATTAGTAGACTGAAGAAAATAACTAAGATCAGAGAAGAACTAAATGAAATAGAGACCAAAAACAACAAAAAAGATGTAAATGATCAAAAAACAAAAGGTTGGTTTTTAGAGAAGATAAACAAAATAGAAAAACAATTACGTAGGCTAACAAAAAAGAGAGAGAAGACCCAAATAGCAAAAATCGGAAATGAAAAAGGAAACATTACAACTGAATACCACAGAAATAAAAAGAGTCATTAGATACTATAATGAACAACACTACACCAACAAATTTGAAAACCTGGAGAAAATGGATAAATTTCTGGACACATACAAACTACCAGGATGAACCAAGGAAAAAGAGAAAACCTGTATAGACCAGTAACAAGCAATGACATTGTAGCATCAATCAAAACTCTCCCAACAAAGAAAAGCCCAGGACTGATGAATTTGCTGCTAAATTCTACCAAACTTTCAAAAGGAATTAAATCATTTGTTTTCAAACTACTCAAAAAAACTGAAAGAGAGGTCATCCTCACAAATTCATTCTATGAAGCCAGCATCACTCTGATACCAAAATCAGACAAAAGATACAACTAAAAAAGAAAACTATAGTCTCATATCTTTGATGAATGTAGATTCTAAAATTCTCAACAAAATATTATCAAACAAAACACCACAGAACAGCAAAAAGATTATACATCATGATCAAGTGGGATTCATCCCAGGGATGCAAGGAAAGTTTAGCATGAGCAAATAAATGAATGTGATACACTACATCCACAAAATTAAGGACAAAAATCATACAATCATCTCAAGAGAAACAGAAAAAGTATTTGACAAAACTCAACATCCCTTCAAGATAAAGACTCTGAGCAAATTAGGTATAAAAGGAAAGTATCTCATACAATAAAAGCCATATATGACAAACTCATATCCAGTGTCATCCTGAATGAGGAAAAGTCGAAACTGTTCTTTTAAGAACAGGAAAAAGAGAAGGATGCTCACTTTCACCACTCCTATTTACCATACTATTGGAAGTACTTTCCAGAACAATCAGGCAAGAGAAACAAATAAAGGGCATCCAAATTGGAAAAGATAAAATCAAATTGTCCCTGTGTGAAGAAGATATGATCCTACATATAGAAAAACCTGAAGAACCTACCAAAAAACTCCTAAAGCTGATAAAAGAATTCAGAAAGTTGAAGGGTACAAAATCAATATACAAAACTCAGTAACATTTTTATACTCCAACAATGAATTAGCAGAAAAATAAATTGAGAAAGCAAGGCCATTTAAAATGGCTACCAAAAAACCCAAAATACCTAAGAATAAATTCAAGGAGGTGAAAGATCTCTACAAGAAGAACCACAAATCACTGCTGAAGAAATTAGGGAGGACACAAAAAAATGGAAAGATGTTCCATGTTCATGGATTGGAAGAATTAACGTGAAAATGTCCATACACACAAAGTGATCTACAGATTCAATAAAATTCCCATCAAAATACTAATGACATTCTTCACAGAAATAGAAAAAAAAATCCTAACATTCATATGGAACATCAATGACCTGCAAATATCCAAAGCAATCCTGAGCAAAAAAATAAATAAAAATAAAGTTGGAAGTATCATACTACTTGATTTCAAATTATAGTACAAAGCTATAAGAACCAAAACAGCATGGTATGTATGAAAACAGACACATGGACCAATGGAACAGAAAAGAGTTACTCAGAAATCAACCCATATACTTACAGACAGCTGATCTTTGACAAAGGACCAAGAATATACATTGGAGAAAGGACAGCTTCTTCAGCAAATGAAGTTGGGAAAACTGGATATCCATGTGTAGAAAAATGAAACTAGACCATATCTCTTGTCTTGTACCAAAAGTAATTCAAAATGCATTAAATCCTTAAGTATAAAGCCTGAAACTATAAAACTTCTAGAAGAAAACACAGTAAAAACACTTCAGGAAGTAGGACTGTGCAAAAACTTTATGAATAAGATCTCAAAAGCACAGGTAACAAAAGAAAAAATAAACAAATTGGATTATATCAAACTAAAAAGCTTCTGCACAGCAAAGGAAACAATTAGTAGAATGAAAAGGCACCCTCCAGAATGGAAGAAAATATTTGCAAACTATGCATTTGACAAGGAATTAATATTTGGAATATACAAGGAACTCAAACAACTTAACAGTTAAAAAACAAAGAATCCAATTTAAAAATAGGCAAAGGTACATACTTTTCTCGAAGGAAGACATACAAATGGCCAACAGGTATATCAAAAAATGCACGACATCACTATTCATCAGGGAAATGTAAATCAGAATCACATTGAGATATAATTTCACCCAGGTAGACTGACTATTAACAAAAAGAGAATAACAAGTGCTGATGAGGATGTGGACAAAGGATAACTCTTCTACACTGTCGGTGGGGCTGTAAATTAGTACAGCCATTATGGAAAGCAGTACGGGAGTTTCTCAAACAATAGATAGAACTAGCATATGATCCAGAAATACCATTACTGTGTATATACTCAAAGTAATTAAAATCATTATGTTGAAGGGATACCTGTACTTCCATGTTTATCACAGCTCTATTTACAATAGCCCATGTGGAACCAACCTAAGTGTCCATCGACTGACAGATGGATAAGGAAAATGTGTTATATATACACAATGGCATACTATTCAGGCATAAAAAATGAATGAAATTCTGCCATTTTCAGCAACACAGATGAGCTTGGAGAATATTACATTAAGTATAATATGCTATGCACAGAAGGAGAAATACTGCATGTCCTCGCTCATAAGTGGGAGAGAGAGAGAGAGAAACAGAAAGAAGAAAGAAAGAAAGAAAGAAAGAAAGAAAGAAAGAAAGAAAGAAAGAAAGAAAGAAAGAAAGAAAGAAAGAAAGAAAGAAAGAAAGAAAGAAAGAAAGAAAGAAAGAAAGAAGGAAAGAAGGAAAGAAGGAAAGAAAGAAGGAAGGAAAGAAGGAAGGAAGGAAGGAAGGAAGGAAGGAAGGAAGGAGAGAGAGAGAGAAAGAAAGGAAGGAAGAAAGAAAGAAGGGAGGGAGGGAGGGAAATAAAAGAAGAGAAAAGAAAAGAAAGAGAACAATCACAATAATTAATTGAACTTTCAGAAGGAGAGAACAGAACTGTGCTAACTAGATGTGCAAGAAAGGGAGGGGTATGTGATCTGGAGAGAAATTGGCTAATGGACACAAAGAATGATTACATTTTGCAATGATGAATATGCTAATTATTCTTATTTGATAATCATATATTGCACACAAGTTTTGTTAGTCAACTCTGTACCCCACAATATGAATAATCAATTATGTTTCAATTTTAAAAAAACTACAAAAGCATCAGAAAAAATTGTGAAATAAATTCTAAAGAAAATTCATTTTCTCACAGACTTCTATTCCCCCTTAATTTAATGACAGATTATAAACAGAAACAAATGCAAATTCTCTCTGGAGGAATGTATTTTCATTTTATGTCTTAAATTATTCCTACAAATAATTTTTGAGATACAACATTCAACACAGAGTCAAAGATAATCAGATAAAGAAAATACACTATATAATAAAGAACCTGCAGGAACAACAGATAACAGAAAAAAAATCTATCTATATACTTGCATATTATGTATTGGAATTAACATACACGAAATAAAATAGGCTGTTGAAAATCATAAAGGATAAACTTAAGTATATATCTAGAAGAAACAGATTTGAAAAAAGAAATAAATATTATAACAAAAATTATAAGTAATTAAAAATTAAAATTATAGTGAATGAGTGTAAGGCACACTTGACACAACTGATGAGACAATAAACTGAAAGGTAGGTCAGATAAAAGTATGCCAAATACAGCATATAGGCACAAGATATTGGAAGGAGGAAAAGAGAGCTGAGGAAAAATAAAAGGGTACAAAGGTAATGCCAAATTGCCTTCAGAAATGCAGATTTACTCACCTGCTGGCAATATAGATATACACACTTAATTTCATCATTTATTTTAATCTCTCATCTTAGCTAAATTTGAACATAGGCAAACCTAAAGCAAAGTATTAAATAATATAACCTCAGTATTATTTTGTAGTATTCAAACAAAGTTATAATACCTGAGGTGTTAAGAATACATTTTCAGGGAGTCAGACTGTTAAAGCATGAAACCTAGCATTGCCAGTTACTTTGTGATCTTTGCAAAAAATGTGCACTCTCTGAGGGTTTGATTTACTTTTGGATAAAATGTGGATAAAAATATATCCTACCCCTAAGGTGGTTTTGTGAACACCATATAAAAAGACAGGCACATTGCCTGGCAGAAAGTAATTACTATTTCTGGTAGAATTATAATCAAAAGTCCACTATGAAAATCTTAATTATTTTTAATATATAAAATAAGTAACACATATCCAATTATTTGCCTTCAATACAATTGCTTTGTGCTTACCAAAGAGAATAACAACTTATTCTTCACTTTCAAACACGTACTCACTGTTTAGTCATGATTATAACTTGTAGAGTAGCTATACTTCTTATCTTGGTAAAGCTTAATTTTATCTAAATTGGGTTGGAAAACAATATAAAGTTATACAAGTGTATATATTTCTATGTTACTAAAGCTTTTTTAAGTTACAAATTGCTAGCTGTAAATATATGTATAATTATTCTAGTCCTTTCTAAAACTATTACACTTTTACAAATGTAGCTGCAACTTTCATATACATGGTCTTTCAGCTTCCATTTATCTATAACAAAGAGCATTTTTTTGCAGTCACTCCTAAACCCTGGTTGGCATTTGTGTTTTCTCATATTTTGAGAGTTAATCTCTCATTTCAAAAATAAATTCATATAATGTTCAGATGTATTAGTAGTTTTTTAGATCACATTCCTGCATTGGATAAATTAGACAAGTAATTTTGAGATTTATTATAATCTAAACCTGTTACTTTATTATATTTTGAAAAATGTAGAAAGTGACATAAATGTTTAATAGCATAAAATGTTAAGATTGTTTGAAAAAATGATTAAAATGACTGTCTTCCCTGAAATCACTCACATATGTGACTTTCCATGTTTTCCCATCAAGAAATGGAATCTCTATGCTTTTCCAGCTCTGTGAACCCCACTGACATAGAAGGCGTTTGCTCTCCATGGCTTCAATTTCAAGACACACCTCTGGCTTCCCAACCACTCCCCAAAGTCTCAAACCCCTTCTCAAGTCCTTCCCCTAGAGAAGAGTTATTGTTGCTTATTGCACCTATTTTCAATACCAACAAAGGGAGATTGAGACCACAAGGAGCAGACTCATGGGAATCCAGTGGCTGAGCATGCTTGGTAGAAAGGAATTATAAAACTCTAGTAGCTGAGCATGCTCAGAAAAAGGAATTTATACAGGCTTATATGACCCCAGAGACCAAGCATGCTCAGTGGAAGGGAGTTTATGTTTTGAATGATCTTCCACTGGAAGCACCAAGGACCACAAAATATTCTTGAATATGTTTGGGGCATGTGATAGAATTTGGCCAATGAACACGCACTAAAAGGAGACGAATTCAGCATATGCAAGACTATGTTTCATAACTGGGAACCACCCCCTTAGTTGAATATTCATTAAATAGTGTGAATATGTATTAGATAGCACACCTATAAAAACTGAATCCCGGCAGAAAGCAGGGTTGTTGCTCACTCTGTTGGGGCCAGCCTTCACTTTGCCTGATGTGTGTATTTTCTTCTTTATGTATCAAACTTGCCTTTAGCAGGCTGCTATTCACTCTAGAGCCAGCCTGCACTTTGTTCATGAATGTGTATTTTTTACTTCTGTATTAAACTTGGTATGGGCCCTGCTCGGTCTCTGGAGCTAGCCTGCACTTTGTCTGTGAAATCTGTATCTCTTATTTGTCACATTAAACCTGTTCTCACCTTCTACTGTGACTCTGCTCTTGAGTTCTTACCTGTGGTTGAGTCAAGGACCTGGTAAGAGGACAGGGTGGATTGAGGCTGGCCGTCAGGTCTCCCCAGACCCTCTTCTCCAGTATCACAGCCTAGCCTTTGATTTCTTTTGACAAATAGAATGCAGTGGAAGAGACATATGTCTCAAAAGGCATTGTATGCTTCAGCTTATTCTCTTGGAATGCTGCCCAGCCACTATGAGAATAAGCCCAGGCTAACCTGCTGGATGATGACAGGCAATTGAGACTCCTATTGTCCTAGAAGATAGCTATCCAACCACCAGACATGTGAGACTACCTTATAGGAGCCGGCACCTAGACAAACTGCCATCTGACTACAGATGTACAAAGAAGCCAAGCTGATATCAACCAGCCATAGGACAAATTTGTAGAACTGTCCAGTGCCCAGTCAACTATATCTGTATGTATGTACTTACTGTATCACACTGCCAAGCTTATAATACAATCAATAGCCTAAAAAAAAGGAAATAAATCGATTCAGTGTGAGTGCAAACCTCATAAATAATGTGCCTGTTCTTATTAACAGGTATTTTGGTATACATCTTAATTATGCTGTTTTTGTACTTTTTATTTATTCTCTAAAATTTTTATAAAGCAAAATATTTCCAGTTTAGTCAGAAGTTTTACTTAATCCTTGTGTTATAAAATAGTCATTTTAATTTTTCCAAAGATTTATCTTACACATTTGATAGCTTCTAAATTGATACTTTTGTAAGTTTACCTACTGGCTCTGACTCTCAAAGAGATATTTTTGAATATTTAATTCCTCTTTTATATATAATCAAACTATTCTGCTTTATAAACAATGTACACTAATACAAACGAAGAATCCATGTACAATATAGCTTTTTAGATGAATTCCACACTATTTCAAAAGACAATTTTGTTCTCTTTATTCAGTCAATTTTTAGTATAGATTGACCTATATTCTTTAAAATTAAAGCCCAATTGAATTAATTAACTTTGGGTGTCCTAAAGTTTATGAAGCATTTCAACTAAATTTTCCTTGAAATTCAACATTTTTAAATACTTAATGCTTATTTAATATTAATTCAATGATTAATTCATAAGCATTAAATATTCAATATAAAGAAATATTAAATAAAATAATATCGCTATTTTCTAACTATACAAATGTTTATTTTTCAATTACTAAAAAGCGTATCTAAAGAATGCAAAAATAGATTTCTAGGAATCTTAAGCAACAGACCACTGTGTAGAAATCTGGTTTCCAGTTTAAACAAAAAGTACACTAATAAATAATTTTTTCTAACTAACAAGATTTTTCAGGCTTTGAATTATAGAACAAAATTAAGATCTTCTAAGAAGTCTTTGCCAGATAACTCAAGAAGAGTTTGTGTGCTTATTTATGTGCTCATAGCAAGTTTTAGTTTTTATATTTATCCACTTGTCTTCCCAACTACATCTTGTGTTCCTGAAGGTGACAACATTCTCGTACTACAGACTTTCCACAGATGTACATTTTAAGGGCTCCTCAAGATTGAACGAATGAATTCAATCTGCATTAAACATATTCTTACTGTTAATACATGTTCCTGTTACTCACTATGGCATTAAAAAATATGGGATCTTTTTCCTTGAACTCTAGAAATCAGGAAACATTTCATGTTATCACTGGAGAAAGAGTTAAAACAGTCATACTTTACTAGCCCTTGGAATGGATAAACAATAAGGTTATAGTCTAGATCCTCTCGTTTGAATTTTCTTTCTTTCTTCCTTTGTTTCTTCCTTTTTTCCTTACTATCTTTCTCTTCCTTCCCTTCTTCCTTCCTTCCATTTTTTCTCCTTTCTCCCCCACTCCGGAGGCACAACTGGATAATAAGACAACATGTTGATGCTATATCCAAACTTTGTCATCTCAGGAAATAATATGATGAATAATTTTTCACTAAAAGTTTGAAACCTGATAAAAACAAACATGCAAACGGAAGATTTAAAATTGGAGAAATAATTTTGGGTATTGTTATATCTAAAATTTCAATATTCTCAGGCACATAGAGAGGACAGATTCTGGTATAAATTTCCTGTTTTTTTAACAGATAGGTGAAAGTGATTAAATGTATTCTTTGTTTTTCTACAAAAATTGGGTTTAGGCAGCAGATCTAATAGAGACACAAGTATCTCCTTTCTTCAAGACTACTTCATATTCACTTTTTCTGTATGATAGATAACTAGATAGATAGGTAACACAAACTTTGAGGTCATCTGAGTAGCTCACCTTCCTTTTTGGAGAAGTTTGCTTTGGAAAACCCCCTTAACACACGTTCCAGTTTCACCGATGCTCTTTGTATATTGTCATACATACTCACACACATACATATAATCACAAAGGCCCTGGGCACACTGAAAGCATGCTCCCCAAAATCTACTCTTACCGTGGCAGTGCATCCCTGCTCCTACCAAAGTTTTAACTAGTTTCTCCCTATATTTAAGTCTTGGAGAAAAAGGATAAAACATTGTTTTAACTTGAGATTTCATAGAAACTTGAAATTTCTTGAAACAAGAAAATTGAAAAATTGATGTAGCAAAAATATTGTTAGGTCTATAAGACATTGCATTTTTATGTGTCTTAATGAACATTCAGTTAGAGCCAATGAGTATCGGGGGTGTATATGTCTCTGTTATCTGGTTGATAACTTTTAGAGCTTTGTGTACTTGCAGAGTAATTTACTGTTAACCTCTCCTTTCCCTTAAATTATTTAACTCTACAACTTATCAGCAAATTCAAAAGAATGTTCTAGTGGCAATAAGAATAGGTTACACTAAGAATTGTAAGGCTTTAGTCCATTAACAGGGATTACAAAAAAAATGGCTTTTTTGCTTTATTAGTAGAATATTAATTGTGTATAAGTACTAAAGAGTATGTAGTAAGAGTCTGACATCTATCACTGACTTGAACTATGGGAAGTTTCACATCCTAGTGTATGGATGGGAAAAGGATGTTAGATGAAAAAGAGTTGTGCAGTTAATTTAAACAAGACTCATATTGTAGGATTTTTCAATCATTTTATAAACAAAGATCATCCTAGCAGTGTAAGTACAATTTAAGATATCATGTTTTGGAATAGGGTAAATTTTCAATGATATTATTAAACCTATGCAAATAGCCATTGGAGAAAGCCTAGAGGAAGAATCAACTCTTTATATATTTATTGATTAGAAGTTAGCATTTTAGAAAATGTTCTGAAGAAATAGCTGCAGAAGATGTGGCCTCCATGTTCACTTGTTGGTAGGCTGACAATAATGAATGACATGAACACAAGCTGTCAGGAGGGGTGCACATAGACGGGGTCTTCATTAAACAAAGTAATGGTGATACTTAGAACTCCCCACAGTGATTCACCATTGAGAAAAATGCCTGTATATGTATTCTGACAGATGGTGAATGACAGTTTTATAATTAGGTAGTAAGTTGGAAGCTAGCAGATAATGTTCATGTGCTAGATTTATATTTTCTTCACTTTGTGGACTTTTGAGAGTCTTTTTTCTATAAGAATTGTATTGCTTTTGCATTTTTCATCTTCTCTACCGCCATGTAGATAATGCATTAATTTTTCCATTTTAATACACTGAAAATAATCCTGCTGACATTTTCTCCACAATTTTTCACCATTACTTTTACAAAATGAGCTTCCAGAATTATTTGAACCAAAACAGGCAAACGAGAATGAACTAGAAATTACCCAATAATTTTCTAACTATTACTATGAGTTTATTTCAAAACACTTTTGTAATGTATTTTTACAATAAATCTCATTGAGTCAGAATAGTTCCAAATCAAGTACATAATGGGGGAAAAATGCTATCCCCCCCCTTTTTTTGTACAGCAGTAGAAGAAATCAACATTAGCATGATTTCAGGCTCTCAATTCCCTATAACCACAAATACGTTTTAAATATAAACTTTTACATCATTGTACTTAAAAAATACTAAAAGAAATTTCTCACAGCAATTTCCAGTAAAAAGTTATGCAAAAAAAGGTAAGATTTATTTCCTTGAGTGATTTTACCACTTAAATGATGAATGCTTGCAAGAGACATTTTTAGTTTGCTACTACATAATTCTAAGAAACTGTATTAAAAAGTTTATAATAGTATAATAGGGAATATTTCCTGGTTGATCCCAACTAGGGGTATATGGACCAAATATGAAATAAGAGAGGCTCTATGTATTTTACATTTTATAAAAGCTTCTCAGTAAATCATCTTGCCTCTCGGTCAACTGAGAGTTAGTACTATGTTTTCATCCCATCCTCAAATAAGGCAAAGATTAAGAGGGAAAGTCAGTGAGTGAGAATCCATAGCCCTTTGCCTATGGGGAATGCTGTTCGTATAATCAGAGTAAAGTCCTCCCACATAGGTGTGGTAGGCCCTTGGTTGCCTAACTTTATTGTTACTTCCTGGTATTCACATCCTGTATAATCTCCTTCCCTTGAGTATGTTCAGGTCTGTGACTTGCTTCTGGCTTATAGCATATGTAAAAGTGAAGGAACCCAAAGTCTCTCTCACAACATGGTAGTTTACTTATTTAAGCCAACCTATGGAGAATCTCAGAATGGTTGCATGTTTTCTTAGATGATCTTTTATTGTTGTCTTGAAATTCTTGATACTTTCATATTTGAACTTATGCTTCACAAGTGAAATCCAGTTAGGCAATAAAGCATACAAAAGAACAGAGGAGATCCGCTCAATCTGTGTGTCTGCAGCCATTCTTCATTGTCCCCTTCACATGTAGCATTCATGATGCCCCATGAGCACAGAATTTTGGTGGATTAATGATGTGTTGCAATTTGACAAGATTCAAAGTCTTGTATAAGGTGAGCATGTTATGTATGCTGCCAACTACTTACATAGAAAGCAACACAGAAGAAAAGAAAAATATGGGACAACTTATTATGCCTTTTCCTTTTAGCTGTCTTTACTCATCAGGAGGCCAAAGCAGAGCATGTTTCTAGATTGTCTCCATATTAAGAAGTAAAATAAAACATTTGAGTTATTTTTGGATAGTATTTCCATTGTCTGGCAAGAAAAAAATACATGTACATATGCAGACTATGAAATACAAATGGTGTGATCTCATTGATTTTGAATACCAGTTAAATGGTTTTATATTTGCATTTAAAATTGCCATCACAAAATGTAAAGATAAACATCATAATTCATGCCAATAACTTAACATTTTAATATTTCTTTATTCAGAATTACATTAAATAGCAAGTAAAGTACCATGATAACTTGAGAGTGAGTGCAGAAGAAAACAAAAACTATATACTTTAATACCTTTAAATGACACTTTTCCTCCTGTTTGAACGTGTGGCCCCACCTTTTTATTTCACAAAGAGCCTCACAAACTTAGTTGCTGACCCCGGATCGAGGCATCTTCCCCTTCCTATAGAAAAGGATAAGGGTTATTTACCTGTTAATATGTGCTAATTCTAACTATGCTTCTTATTTATTTCTCAATATAAAAACATAAACATGGAATTGATATAATGTGTGTGCATTGTTCTATCCCATTTTAACACATATCAAAATATGTGTGAGCAGTGACACAGACTAGATACAGAACTGTTCCATGATTATAAAAATCCCTACTATAAAGCTACCGCTTTATAGTCATACTCATGACCCTCTCTCCAAGCACCCACAACTTATGGTAACCATTAATTGAGTGTACGTAGATATTTTAGTGGTTGCACTAGGGATTACATTATATATACAAAAGTTACCATAATCTACTGGTGTCAACATTTTACCAGTTTGCATAAAGTGTGGAAAATTTATCTCCCTTTAAGTCCCTTTGCTCCCCTCTGTTTAATAGGAACATCAAACAATATTATAAAATTTGCCTCGACTATCAAATGTAATTTTAAAACCTCAAGAGAAAGAAAAGTCGATTGTTTTCACCCATATTTTAACTCTTTGTATTGCTATTGCTTATTTTCTAATGTTCTAGTATTCCATCATTTAAATTTTTTATTCTGTTTCAGGAACTTCCTGTTGCCTTTCTTTTGAGTAGGTCTGCTAGTGACAAATTCTCTTAGTTTTCCTTTATCTGAAAATGTCATGATTTCCCCTATATTCCCAACAAATGTTTTCACCAGATATTGAATTCTGAGTTGACATTACTTTTCTTTCAGCCCTTGAAAAATGATGCGTTACTTCCTTCAGGCCTCCGTTGTTTCTGGTGAGAAATCTTTTGAATTTTTTTTCCCCTATATGTAATAAATTGTTTCTCTCTTGCTGCTTTTTCTGAAAGATTTTTTTTTTTTTTTTGTCTTTAGTTTCAAAAGTTAACTATGATATATATTTGGATTTCTTTGGATTTATCCTATTTAAGAATTCACTCAGCTTTTTGAATTTTTAGCTTTATGGTTTGTTTGTTTGCCAAATTTGGGAAATTTTCAGTAATTAATTCTTCAGATTTTTTTAGTCTTGTGCTTTTTGTCATCTCTTTCTGAGACTTCCATTTCACAAATGTTAGATCTTTTGTTAAAGTCCCACAAGTCCCTGAGTCTCTGTTAATTATGTTTTAAGTTTATTTTTTATGTCACTCAGATTGAATTATTTCTATTAATTTATTCTTAAACTCACTGATTCTTTCCTCTGTATTCTGTATTTCATTATAAAGCCTATTATATCTCTTTATTGTATTTATTGCATTTTTTTAGTTCTAAATTTTACATAGGGCTCTTCTTCATACCTCTATTACTCTACTGAGATTTTCTACCTTTTTATTTGTTTCAAGCATGTTTGCAATTGTTCAGTGGAATAATATTTGTTGCAACTTCTTTAAAATCCTTTTGAGAAAATTTCTGTATCTTTGTCATTTTATCTGTTCTCATTCAAGTTGCAATTTTTCCATTTCTTGGTACGATGAGAGCTGTTATTTGTATCCTGGACATTTTGGGTATTATATGATGAGACTTAGAATCATCTTTAGATCTTCTATTTTAGCTGGCTTTCTCTAGCACCACCAGTGAAAGAAGAATGAATGCCCCTCCTTCTATTGTCAGATGAGGATAGAATCCAAGTTCTTCACTTGGCCTTTGTTAACATCCCTGGGGCAGGGGTGGGAGTTCAGGCTCACTTCTAGGCCCTCACATATGCATCCTGGCTTAGAAGGAGAAGTATACCTCATTTTATTACTCCTTCCTTGTGGCCTCCACTGACACCATGGGAAAGCCTTGTAATCTCTGGGTGGTAGTAAAAGCTCTGGCTTCCAGTAGGCCTGTGAGACCTCTTTATTGCTGGGTGGGAGTGGACATCCAGGCTACAACAAGGCCTCCTGCTGGAGGAATTGTGCTTGCTATTATGAAATGAATATGAAAGTCCCAGATCTTCATTCATTCTTCTCTGAAACTACCCAGACAAATGAAAGAAGAAAAGCAAAAACAAAACCCACATTTTTTATAGAACAAAGAAAAACATTGCAGCAAACTTCTTATTGGAACCTATACATGCCAGATGACAGTGAATTTGTATTTCCAAAAATACTGATTAATTAAACCAAAACAATAAAAATGCTTATTTTAGAATTTTATTCTCCTCTAAATAAGGATATTTTTAGACCAACAAAAACAGAGAATTAATCACACCCAGACCTGCGCTACGGGAATTGTGAAGGATGTTTATTATTCAATAGGAAAATCATACCTGACATATCTGGAATGAAGAGTGCTAGTATTAATAATATTATTTGACAGTAGACTGTGATAGTAAAAGATGTGTCTTGAAAACCCTAGAAAATCAATAAAGTAATAAAATACAGAGGTTTAGCTAAAACACCATTTGATGATAGTGGTTATCAAATGAAATTATAAAGCAACACTCAAACCATAAAAGGCAGAAAATGAGAAGAAAATGAGCAAAGAACAGGGGAGATGCATAGAAAACAAAGAGCAAGTTGTAAGACTTAATTCCAACCATATTGATAATTACATTCAATTTAAATAGTATAAACACTCCAATTAATGTGGAATATAAAACCCACAAGCCTGAGACAAAAGATTTATATGTTGTCTCTGCTCCTGATTTGCTTCAGTTGGGTCATGGCAGTGGTTGTTAGAAAAGCCAAAGAATTCTGATACTCTAAATAAAATATTAACATCCTTATTGAATTAAACATTGAGCCTATAGAAAAGCAAATTGAATTTTATTTGTGAATCCAACCGTAGGTGCCAATGAAACTTGAAGAAATTTTGTTTCCTGTGATCAAATATTATTCTACTCTTATCAGTGCTTCAGAAACCAGCTCACCTCAAGTACTCTATACCTTTATTTCTATGTATGAATAAATGAATTAAGATCTATAGATAGAAATTGAACATATAGATTTTTTGCAATTAATTCTGTCAATAAAAGACTGCAGAGCTTTATTTCATATGTAGGGTTGTGCAATATGTATTTCAACAATATTCTAACATTTTTGTTTTGTCATTGACACCATTTTAACATTAATTTTCAGAACAGTTCTAAGAATCGAAAGTGAATAACAATTGTCATTCACAGTGGAAAACTGCTGCCATTTGGAAGTATAAAGTAAGATAGTGAGGTGCTGAATTCTGTGAATTGCACAATTTTCACTGAATGGTAACTATCCTGTACAGTCCATCCAAACATTTGAACAATTTTTTTTTGGCAGGGCATCTCCATTGCACAAACATATAATGAAGAAAACCTTAGCAGCTAGGTGGTACCCATGAGAATACCACACACTGAAGATAATTAAAGTGTCAGGAGACTGTGCCTAAAGTTTCACTGGAAAAGAGTTGTCCACAACTGGATTTATAAAATACCATCATCAAAATGATGTATGATATAGGTAACAGAACTTTTCAGAACTATAGCTAGTACCTACCAAATCAGAATCGCTGTATATTTGACCAAAATTATTCATTTTTAAATGAATTTAAAATAATGAATTATTATTATAATAATGAATTATTTAAGTGAATTTAAATAATTGCTATGCACATTAAGATATTGGTTATAGTAACTGATATACAGCTTCCTTCATTGTCCCTGAATAGCTCATATTTGCCTTAGGTCACCTAAAAATAACATGATTTTTGCACTCATTTCATGTATAAATAATTGTGTACACTTTTCTCCATAACTGTAGGACTCTATGTGAATCAAATCATGCAGTACTCTTGTAAAGACCAAATACTGACCTGCAGCAGTTGTTACACGGTTTCTGTAGTTTTTAACACTTTACAATATAATTAATGATTAACTGATGTTTACAAAATTATATTTTTCAAATATATTCCTAAAATTTAGCACAGGATGTGTCATAACAATAATTCTTATGCATATAAAATATATTTTTCAATATATTTCAAATATTAATACAAGATGGAATTAAAAATGGGAAAAGATTTTATTTTATCTCAATAAAACACCCACTTAACTTTAAAGTAGCAAGGCAAGAGATTCATTTTTGCTTTCATCAGCTAAAATGACCTTGCTGATTTCTGAAATTGGTATTCATTTACTTATGATAGAAAACTGATAGTTAGAAAACTTACATGAGGGAAAAAGAATGCTGAAAGGCTGATGAGTGCAAGATGGGAAATGTTCAGAATCATTAAACTCTTTGAGACGGTTTTATCTATATCTTTCCAATATAGATAATGAGGTAATAAGTCAAAGACTACAAATTTAATTGTCATCCTGATATTATACATTCTAGGAAACTAAAATATTCTTGCAGCAATTTTATTTCATAAATTAGTATCTACTAATTCATCAAAAGTTAAAAATTAAAATATACATTTAGAATGGTGGATTTCATTAGCAGTTTCATGAAAAACACTTTTACTGCTTATATGAAGTTTATTTTAAACCCATGAATTGATATATTATCACTGTTTCCCAAATCTCATATTCTATCCTGAAATTGCGTGTCTTTTGAGTTTAAAAATAACCTTATTTCCAGATACATTAAAGGAAGAATAATACTTTAAGAGAAAGAACAATATATTTTATTGCAATTATTCTGAAGTAGTAAATGAAAGTAGGTTTATTTAACAAATAAAGTAGTAAAATGATTACCTTTATTCTTGATTTTAACTTTGATAATGAATTGTAAATAACTATGTTTTCAATGTATTTTAGCACAACCTTTAAGAATAGAAATCACATAGACTTTTCCTGTTCCTATAAATTTCTATCATTTGTCAATAGCTTTTCTTTTTCATACTAAGTTTTAAGTAGAGTTTATGTATGTTACAGAAATTGCAATTCTTCATTCAGTAAACGATTGAAGTCTATAGTCAAGAAGTAAATATAAACAAAGGCCACTAGCTACAGCTGTTTAGCAAAAAAAAAGAAGGAAAAACAACTTCCATGCTCAAAATAAATTTCAGATTTTCACTTGTTTAATGTAAAGTATCAACATTATTAAAAAATGATTGATGCATACAACTAATAAATTAATCTTGACTCAAATCATTTTGTGGTGTCCAAATCCTAGTTTAAACATATGTTCTTTTCATTTTCAGTAGCACTATAAGAATCTCCATTAAATTCAAAGTTAGGTGTAAACTGTTCTTAAGCCAATAAGTGATTTTAAAGACATTAGACTAATTTTTAACAATCCAAAAGTATTATGCTTATCCTCCTAGGCCCTTAAGCCACACTGTCACTTTTGCTGCTTTTAGTCTAATACAGCATCCTCTGAAGAGGGCATTTATACCAATGTCCATTTTTGTCTCTCTCCAGTAGGCATTCATTTATGTTTTCAGTGTTGAGACTAAACTCTTTCTTACAAATTTTGGCTTTGCCTGCTTTTCTGAACACATAGTTACTTGTTCTCCTGAGATAGAAATGTTCTCCCAAGCCAGACTCCATGAAGATTAACCCTCACCAGTTCCCTCCAAATGTGTAGCTGCATGAACATTCTATATCAGTCAGTACAGTCTAGTTTACGTTGTGGTAGCAAGAAATTCCCAAATGTTCATAGCTTAAATCTACAAATGTCTATTTCTTCCTTGTGACATGTATTCATCACCAGTGCCAGAGCTGATTATTGTAGTTACTCAGGTTTCCAGGGAGGAAAACTTAAGCAAACATTTTAAATATTACCAGTTGAGAAAAAGAGAGGAAGGATGGATATTACTTTGGCAATTAACTGTCTAGCCTGTGAGAAATGTCATTTCTACTTCAAGCTCATTGGCCAAACCAAGTCACATGGCTCCACTCAACTACAGAGGCCTGGAAGGTGAGATGTTGCCATGTTATAGAAGAGGAGAGAAGTGGAAATATTTGGTGAATAGAACTTATGACTATAACATTCCCTGGCATCTTTTCCCATCTTTTAAAAACTTCACCATACCCATACACATTACAAGATGGAAGATATTCTGCCATTTTTTCCTCATATTTATGAGGTGCTTCTTCAAAGAAACAACCAGAAACAAATAAGCTACTTGGTTGTGTTATTTTCTTACCAACCTTAGAGGCTTTGCTAATTAATATTATGAATTTAGCACTGTATAAAATAAGTGATGCTCAAGATATGTGCATTAACTAAATGCTTCCTCCACCATTATATAAAAAATGCATAAAAATTTACTACATATTTTATTATTTTTATTAGTTTTCTATTTCTGGGTTAACAAATTATCAGAAACATAGAAACTTAAGGAAAAATAAGTTTGCTCACAGTTCTGCAGGTCAAAATTCTGGCATGGCTCAGTTAATTCTCTACTTAGGGTCTCATAAGGCAAAAATCAGGTGACATTCAGGCTAGGAACTTCTCCTAGAGGTTCTAGGAAAGAATTCACTCCCAACCTAATTCAGATTTTTGACCAAATTCAATGCCCTGAAATCGTAGGAATGAGGTCTTTGTTTCTTGCTGGCTGTCAGCTAGAGGCCTATCTCAGCCCCTGAAGGCCCCAACATTCCTTTTCACATGGACTTTCCGTCTTCAAGGAAGCAATGCCACATTTAATCCCCCTCATGCTTCCAACCCTTCTGACTTCCTCTTCTGCTTTTTTCTCTGCCTTCCTCCTCTGCCACCAGCTGGAGAAAATGTTCTGCTTTTGATTGACACGTGTAATTAAATTAGGCCAACCAAAATAATGTTTCAATAGTTAACAGTCAAATCCAGCTTCCTACCCCCCAAACAAACAAAAGACTCAAAAGTCTAAAGCTGGGAAGCCAGCTTTATTCAAGATGGTAACCTGAAGAAGATGATAGACTAACTCATCTCAAAGCTCAATTTTACTGAGGGTTTTTTTAAAGAGGGGATTGAAGGAATGTAATGTGGGAAGTGAAAAGTAAGCTAGAAGGGGATGTGAGCTATGGGGGATCTGTGCAAGAAGATAGGTGCAAAGTCTCGCCAAGACTCCACCTGGTTTCTGGTCTCATCCTTGACATTATCTTAGGGTCCTGAATGATTTTGATTTGCTTCAGGATGGAAGTAGCATAGTTTTATGGATGGCTTCCTTGGTTTCTCAGGGTCTGGATAGTGCGTGTCTCATGGTACGTTTGCAGCTCCAGGCTGACTGGGAAACAACTTTATATTTATGTGAACAATGTCATCTTGCCCCATAAGCAAGGTTCAAAGTATCAAATAACCATGGGAAAAGAGGGAACTCAGAGAAATCCATGCAAAGAAAAAAAAATGTTTTTATTTTTTAATTTTTAAAAATTTTTCCAAAGCCCCTGTGGTTTTAGGTCCCAAAATGGCTTTAGTCTTGATCACTCCAATGCTGTCTTAAGGTCAATTGTGCCATATGACATAACATAATCATAGGAATGTCATCTTATAATATCTACAGGTTCGCCCACACTCAAAGTGGAAGGCATTATGCAAGGGTGAAGGCTGTTGGGGGTCATTCTTGAAATTCTGTCCATCATACTTTTTTTTCTTTGAGTTGGCGTTCTAAGTTGGCTCTTTGTTTCTGAGTCCCAATGCTAATCCTGAGAATTCTTGGTCAAAAATAAATACTTAATGGAATCTTATCACTATGATTTTATTATTATTATTATTATGAATATTCATGATATACAAAGCTGACTGTCAGCCCTCATGCCCATGATGTGAGGGCCAGATTCATACTGGCAGCATACCCATTACCACAAATTTCATTTGTACCCTGTGTCCCACACCCAATTATCCCCAACCTCTCTACCCCACCCTTTTCCCCCCACTCCACTTTGTAGGACAAGGATTGTTCCCTCCCTCTGTAAGTCCAATGTACTACTATGGTCTTTCTGTTGGGAAAATAGAATAATTTAATCAGCCCTCCTTGCTTTAGGTCTGGCGGGGGTGGTGCGGTGCATTCTTTGTAAGCAAATTGTGTGTGGGGGTTGGAATTAGTGCACATGTGTGGCACCACAACCTGGCTGGTGTTTACTGCCTCGGGCATCTGCCACGTGGCCATGCTCTCAGACCTATGGCTCCGAGGACCTTTTGGCCAGTTACCTAGCTCCTAGACCTGCACATGGAGGGTTTGCGACCCAGTCTGGACAACAGGCCTGAGGGGGGCTGTGAGCTCTAGACCCAGCCCTAGCTCAACAATTGGCATCATTGGCAGGATTACAGGCAGGTAAAAGAACATGACAATTGGCCCAGTTGGCAGGATTACAGGCAGATAAAAGAGCTTGACAATTGGTGTAGTTGTAGCAGGATTCTGAGCAGGTACAGGAGCCAAAAGCCCTTGGAAGGAGGAAATGTGGCTACTTTTGAGTATGCTCTTCCCTAGGGCCACCTACCTGTTGACCGGGATCTGGTTGCTGCACACTGTACTGCAAGGCAGCATAGACCAGGCACTACAACAGAAAACACCTTTGGAAGAGGAGGAAATGTGGCTATCCCTGAGCATGTGGTGCCCAGTGGCCACTTTTCTGCTGACCAGAGCCTGACTACTGCTCACTATGCTGCAAACTGATCGAGATTTGAAGAAGAAAGCAGAGTTATTGGAAGCAAGGACGATTGTCCTGGAAGATGATGTGCAGTGACTGGCCACTCCTGCCTCTCACACCAGGGAAGATGACGAACCCAATGATGATTTGGGGGAGACCGTGCATCTCTGGACACAACATGATGTGCATCAGATAATGAAGCACAAGCAGCCTATGGGACTGGGAGGACAACCAGTGGGCATTCCACAGGCAACCCAATTTACCACCTATATCTTGTATACCCAGGTTGAATTAGTTGACTTGGGGAGACAGTTTTGGCAGAAACAGGTGGAGCCCCTGTTTGCTTGGCTGTTACTGTTATGGGACCTAAAGGTGGATAGTGTGATGTGCTCTGGTGAGGAGATGGAGAAATTGGCCTCTATTACCATAGACCCCTCCCTGAGGCAGCAGCTGCAGAATAGCCACAGATATGCATAAGGGCCAGGTAATAACTCCTTGATGGACTGGGTGAATGCAGCTGACCAAACCATGTGGAAAAATGCTGGAGAACTGCTCAAGATTGTGAGTAAATGGCAAAAGTATGCTAAGTTGGTCCAAATCATTCGAGAGCTGGGGATGCGGCAGTCCATGTTTAGTGTGAACACTCCTGGCCTGGACGATGAAAGTTTTACAGGCAGAATGAGAGACACAGTGCTGCAAAAGGCCCCATCAACATCCTTTAGGTCACTGATGGCCATACTGGCCCCATACATTGGTAGTCCTATACATGAGGTAACGACCATGATAGCTGGCTTGGGTGAAATAGAGGATAGCAGACAAGCAAAAGGGGTCCAGGAGGGGTTAAGACCAAACCCCCAAGAAATGCTTGGGATTTTATCCTGAGGGGACCAAGCAAGACTAGCCACAAGCAGATGTGGCTTGACTTGCTTGCAGCAGGGGTTGATAAAAAGAAAATTGACCAGCAGCCAAATGCAGTCCTGTTTGCTTTGCGGCAGCAATTGCACCATAAACAGCATTTTACCAAACATTCAGAAACAGGTAGCAAGTTACGCTCAGTGGATTTAAAAGATTTTTTGGTTGCTCCCAAGGAGGCAGATAAACTGTTCCATTTTGACTATGGAGCAGGCCAAGGTACTTGTCTTTTGGGGGCAGGTGAGGACCGGAGGCCTCATGTTGAATTGGCAATATATTGGTCGAGGACAAATGTGCAGAGTGTTTTGGCATTGGTGGATAGAGGTACAGAATGTAGCCTGATATATGGCAATCCATGTAAGTTTCCAGGGGCCACAGTTCATAAAGATGGCTATGGAGGACATACTACTGAGGTCAAAGCTGTGTCATTGCCATTGGGCATAGGAAGATTACCCCCTCATGTATATATTGTATATATATCTCCCATAGCCGAGTACATCTTGGGTATGGATGTACTTTATGGTTTGCACCTGCAAACAACAGTTGGAGAGTTTCAGCTGTGAATACAGACAGTAAAGCCTGTGTTATGGGGATAAGCTAAACATGACCCACAGGTGTTATCCAAGCCAAGATGTGTAGTTAACATAAAGCAGTATAGCCTACCAGGAGGAGATGCAGAGATAGGTGCCACTATATTGGAATTAGAGAAAGTTGGCATTATTCGCCCGGCTCATACCCAATTTATTGGTCTGGTATGGCCAGTGAAAAGCCTGATGGTACCTGGAGAATGACTGTAGATTATTGAGAACTAAACAAAGTAGTGCCTCCTGTGCATGCAGCTGTGCCTTCAGTTCACGACTTGATGGATGAGCTGATAACTCAGCCAGGGACTTATCATTGTATATTGGACCCTGCAAATGCTTTTTTCTCTATTCCAATCTCAGCTGATAGCCCAGATCAGTTTGCCTTCACCTGGGAAAGATGACAATGGACATTTCAAGTATTGCCCCAAGGTTATCTGCATAACCCAACCATCTGTCGTGGTATGGCGGCTGGGGACCTAGCCCAGTGGACTAGGCCCAGCACGGTTACAATGGTGCACTACATTGATGACATGTTACTATCCTCTGATTCTCTTGCAGATTTAAACCAGGCAACTCCAATGCTGCTAAGTCATTTGGAACAATGTGGGTGGGCTGTGAACACAGCCTAAGTGCAAGGACCTGGGCTGTCAGTCAAATTCCTAGGAATGGTCTGGTCAGGTAAGACAAGAGTCATCCCAGAAACTATTATAGATAAGATACAGGCATACCCTTGACCCACAACTGTAGCTCAGCTACAGACATATTTGGGACTTTTGGGGTTTTGGAGAGTTTTGTACCCCATATGACCCAAATGGCACACCCACTATATAAATTGACAAAGAAAGGAGCCCTCTGGGATTGGACTGAGGAAGCAGAACAAGCTTATTGGGCTACAAAATGGGCAATACAGCAAGTACAGGCTTTACAAGTGACCGACCCCACTAAGCCTTTTAAGTTAGATGTCCATATAACCCAGGGGGGTTTAGGATGGGGTTTGTGGCAGAGACAAGACCGATTCCACACACCTGTTCGGATTCTAGTCTCAGCTCTGGAAGAGCGCTGAAGTGCATTACACCGTAATAGAAAAGCAGTTAGTAACTGTGTATTCTGCCTTGATAGTCACTGAAGCTATCACAGGAACTGCCAAAGTCCTAGTAAGGACAACATACCCTGTAATAGGTTGGCTGCGCAAGTGGGCAACCAACCTTAAAATGGGTGTAGCTCAGACTCCTGCTTTGTCCAAATGGGGATCATATATAGAACAAAGGAGCACTGTGTCAATGAGTCCTCTGTCCAAAGAGTTACAAACTGTGTTAGGCCCAGTAGAGGTCATGGAGGATACAACCATTGCCCATGGAAGTGGAGTCTATACCCTTCCATGAAGGACAGGAACCTATCACAGAACAAGCTTGTTATACAGATGGCTCTAGCATGGGAACTTCAGCATTGTGGACAGCTGTTGCTGTCCAGCCATTAACATATACCATGTGATATGAAAATGGAATACAGTAAAGCAGTCAATGGGCTGAATTCAGAGCAGTATGGATGGTGATAAAAAATGAGCCTGGGCCATTAGCCATCTGTACTGACAGCTGGGCTGTATACAAAAGTTTAACCCTTTGGATTTCTACTTGGAAGTATCAACGGCAGATGGTAGGACACCGTCCCCTGTTGGGACAAGCCATGTGGCAAAAGTTATGGGAATTGGGGCATGAGAAAGAAGTAACTCTTTTCCATGTCACTGGACCCTTCCCCTTAGCCAGTCCAGGAAATGATGAAGCCGACGCCTTTGCTAAGGTAAGATGGCTGGAGAGAGCCCCAGCTACTGATGTGGCCCAGTGGTTGCATCGATGAATGCAGCATGCTGGCATCAAAACCATGTGGGTGGTGGCTCAAAGATGGGCCCTGCCTATAAAATGGAAAGATGTAGTGAATGCCTGTCATGCTTGTCCAGTGTGTGCTCAAGAGAGTCCACACCCCCAGCGAGTGCCCCATACAGATGGGCAAATAACTTGAGGAAGGATGCCCCACAGGGAAGTGGACTTCCCAAAGGAAGTGGACTTTGTCGGGCCACTGCAAAGGTCGGATATTTTCAGATACATCTTCACAGCTGTTGATACAGCTACTGGTCTTCTGTTTGTATGGTCTTGTAAGGCCCCAGACCAGGTAAACACTGTGAAGGCATTGAATAGCCTTACAGCTATGTGTGGTCAGCCTGTAGTGATAGAGAGTGATAATAGAATCCACTTTACTGGACATGGGGTTCAGAGGTGGGCCTCTCAGTTGTCTATTCAGTGGAAATTACATGTACCATATCATCCCCAGGGAGCAGGAATGATTGAACGGTATACAAAGGTCTTTTAAAAAAGGGATTAAGGCTATCTATCCAACCCCCATCCCTGAAGGGATAGACACAGCAATTATGGCTGACAGTCAGGATTCTAAATGAGAGACCCCACAAGGGCAGGCCCTCTCCAGTGGAAGCTCTGTTGCGCAGGGCTGCAGCACCTATACAGCTGCAAATCACCACTAGAGATAAGCTTTTGAAGCCAGGATATGGCAAGAATTGAAATATTCTCCTACCGGCCTCAACCTGTTTGCAACAGGGACAAATATTACGATGGGAATGACCTTGAAACATGGGAATGACCCATATACACTGGGTAGGTCTAATAGGGCCTTTGGGAAAAGGATTAGAGGAAGACTTACAAGTTTCACCTTGGGTGACAAGTACCTGGCCTCCTCACGTAAAGGTGACATGGCCTGGAACAGATAAGCACTCTATTCCAAAGGGCACATTTGTAGGCCAATTATGAGTTCCCCTATACTGTTACACGTAGAATCTACAGATCCAACAGTGTTAGCAGATAAAGTATGGTATCACAAGCCAGGTAAGATACCTATTCCTGCAACCATCCTTTCTCAGCATGGCAAACTGGCATGTATCTTATCACAGGAGTAAGAACTTCCCCTATTGGTATCAATAACTCTTCTGCCTTTTTTCCCATAGTTTTCTGGCTGCAGGCACTGCACCAGAGTCACGTGATTGGTGCGTTGGCCTACTGAATGTGCGTTGAACTTCCCATCAGTATTACTACAGGATTCCCGTGGAGAATCACACCAATGGTGACTACTAACCGTACATATGTGGCTAATAGTTAAAAGGACAGAACTGCAAGCCTTAAGGCATATTGAATGGACAAGAGGTTATGTAAATGTGAGGGTCATTGATCCTCACTAAAGGGAACATCGTAGAAAATTCTGAACGCATAGATTGTACAGCAAGGGAACCCAAATCCATGGGGTGGATTGTTGTGAAAATAGCATAATTTGATGAAGCCCCCTTGCCTTAGGTCTGGTTGGGGGTGGTGCAGTGCATTCTTTGTAAGCAAGATTTTTTGTTGTTTTGTGTGTGTGTGTGTGTGTGTGTGTGTGCACGCGCGTGCATGTGTGGAGTTAGTGTGCATGTGTGGGCACCACGACCTCACTGGCGTTGACTGCCTTGGGCATCCACTGTGCAGCCATGCTCTTGGACCTACAGCTCCAAGGACCTTTTGGCCGGTTACCTAGCTCCTAGACCTGTGTGTGAAGGGTTTGTGGCCCAGTCTGGACAGCAGGCTTGAGGGGTCTGTGAACTCTAGACCCAGCCCTAGTTCTACACTTTCCTTCCTTCCTTCTTTGTTAGCCCCCAAATATGAGTGAGTACATTTGGTATTTATCCCTCTGTGCTTGCTTATTTCCCTCAACATAAGTTTCTCCAGGCTCATCCATGTTGTTGCAAATGGGAGTATTTCATCCTTTTTTATGACAGAATACTGTTCCATAGTGTATATATACCACATTTTCTTTATCCAATCATCCATTGATGGACATTTAGGTTGGTCTATGTCTTGGCTATTGTAAACAGAGATGCGATGAACATGGGAGGGCAGGCATCCCTTCAACATGATGATTTCAGTTCCTCTGGGTATATACCCAGAAGTGGGATTGCTGGATCATATGGAAGATCCATCTGTAGTTGTTTGAGAAACCTCCATACTGGTTTCCATAGTGGCTGTACTAATTTACAGTCCCACCAACAGTGTTGGAGTATTCCCTTCTCTCCACACTCTTGCCAGCATTTGTTATTCACCATCTTTTTTATTATAGCCAGTGTAACTGGAGTGAGGTGGTATCTCAGTGTAGTTTAAATTTACATTTCCCTGATGATTAGTGATGTTGAGCATTTTTTCATGTACCTGTGGGCCATTTGTATATCTTCCTTTGAAAAATGTCTATTCAGCTCCTTTCCCCCTTTTTTAATTGGGTTGTTTATTTTTATTCTGTGTAACTGCTTGAGTTCCTTGTATATTATGGATATTAATCACTTGTTGGATGCATAGTTAGCAAAAATTTTCCCCCACTCTGTAGGCTGTTTCATTCTGTTGATTGTTTCCTTTGTTGTGCAGAAGCTTTTTAATTTGATATCATCCCATTTGTTTATTTTTTCTTTTACTGCTTGTGCTTTTGGGCTCATGTGCAGAAAGTTTGTGCCCAGACATAGTTGCTGAAGTGTTTTACCTATATTTTCCCATGGTAATTTTATAGTTTCAGGTCTTATACTTACATATTTATTTCTTTTTAAGTTGATTTTAGTGTATGGTGAGATATGCATATCTCATTTCATTCTTCTGCACATGGATATCCAGTTTTCACAGCACCAATTGTTGAAGAGGCTGTTTTTTCTCCAGTGTAGATTTTTGTTGCCTTTGTCCAACATCAGATGGCTGTAAGCCTGAGGGGTGGTTTCTGGGTTCTCAATTCTACTCCACTGGTCTGAATGTCTATTTTTTACACCAGAACCATGCTGTTTTGGTTGCAAGAGCTTTGTAGTATAATTTGAAATCAGGTAGTGTTATGCCTTTGGCTCTATGTATTTTGCTCAGGATTGCTTTGGCTATTCAGGGTCTTTTGTTGTTCCATATGAAAGAAAAGGTTGTTTTTTTTTCCATTTCTGTGAAGAGTGTCATTGGTATTTTGATGGGGATTGTACTGAATCTGTATATTGATTTGGATAGTATAGATATTTTCACAATGCCAATTCTTCCAATCCAAGAGCATGGAATAGCTTTCCATCTTTCTGTGTCTTTCTTAATTTCTTTCAGAAGTGGTTTGTAGTTCGCATTGTAGAGGTCTTTCACCTCCTTGGTTAAATTGATCCCTAAGTATTTTATTTTTTTCATGACAATTGTAAATGGGTTTACTTTTCTCTTTATGTTAGTCATTATTTGAGTATATAAATGCAACTGATATGTGGCATTTCTTTTGTATCCTGCAATGTTACTGAAGTTATTAACCAGCTCTAGGAGTTTTTTGATAGAGTCTTTAGGATTTTTTATATATAGTATCATGTTATCTGCAAATAGAGATGGTTAGACTTCATCTTTTCCAATCTGGACTCCCTTTATTTCTTTTTCTTGCCAGATTGCTCTGTCTAGTACCTCCAGTACTATGTTAAATAGAACTGGTGAGAGTGAGCATCCTAGTCTTGTTCCTTTTCTTAAGGGAAAGGCCCTCAGTTTGTACCCATCAGAATTATACTGTCAGTGGTCTTGTCATAAGTGGTTTTATTGTGTTGAGATATTTTCCTTCTATACCTAATTTGTTGAGAGTCTTTATCTTCATGGAAATAGAAAACGTTATCTTAAAATTTGTATTGAACCACAGAAGACCCTGTTTATCTAAATCAATCTTGAACGACAACAAAAACACATTGGAGGCATTACACTACCTTACTTCAAAATATGCTATAAAGCTACAGTAACCAAAACATGTTACTAGCATAAAAGCAGACAAACCAATGGGACACAATAGAGAGGTCAGAAATAAACCCACACACTCACAGCCAACTGATTTTTGACAAAGGTGCCAAAAATACCCTGTGGGAAACAGACAGGCTCTTCAATAACTGGTGCTGAAAAAACTGAATATCCATATGCAGAAGGTTAAAATTAGATCCCTATCTCTCACCGTACACAAAAATCAACTCAAAATGGATCTAAACTGAAGATCTGAAACTATGAAACTGCTAGAAAAAAACATGTAGGGAAACACTACACAAATTGGGAATGGGCAGAGTTTTTATGCACAAAAATGTAAAGGCATAAGCAAGTAAAACAAAAATACGCAAATGGGACTACATCAAACTAAAAAGCTTCTGCACAGCAAAGGACAGAATCAACAAAGTGAAGAAACAACCCACAGAATGAGAGAGAGGGAGTGTTTGCAAACTATACATCAGACAAGGGGCTAATATCCAGAATACATAAGGAACTCAAACAACTCAACAGCAAATACTAAATAACCCAATTAAAAAATGGGAAAATGATCAGAACAGACACTTCTAAAGAGAAGACATACAAATGACCAATAAATACATGAAAAAATTGTGAACATCACTAATCATCATCAGCAGCAGCAAATTAAAACCACAATGAAATATCATCTCACTCCAGTTAGAATGCTTGTTATCTACAAGATAGAAAATAACAAATGCTGAAAAGAAAGGAAGAAAGGGAAAGGAAGGGAGGGAAAGGAAGGAAGAAAGGAAAGAAGGATGGAAGGAGAGGAAGAAAGAAAGAAAGCAAGAGAGAAAGAAAAAAGGAAAAAAAGAAAAGGTAAAGGAAGAAAAAATGAGACAACTCAAAAAGCCAGAAAGTATGAATGGCAAAATTACTCTATATTTTGTATTACTCTAAAGTTTCTTTATAAGCAATATTTTTAAAGATAATAAAAAAGCTAAATATAATTGCAACTTTGATCATAGAAAAGTATTTTTATTCCTAAGATATAAAAACTTTATAAAAATAGAGGCTACGGAGACCAACAACAATATGGAGGAAAATAGCAAGTAATAGGAGCACAGTATTCAAAGAAAAAGAAATGCAATGAATAAAATTAATACTTAAAAATGTGGTTATAAACACAATGGGAAGAAATAGGTAGAAGAACAGGCATGGTACCTCTCATCTTTCAATATATTTATTTGACATTGAAACCGAATAAAGATTTACACAATTACAAAATAAAATAAAATCAACACTTAAACATTAATTTCTAAAAACCAAAAGCAAACTTAAACAAATGTACTTTTAACTGGGTATTGTGTTGATGGCTTAACCACACAGAAGGGAATTGTTCTAAGATATTTAAAAGCAAAGTAATTTGACTGCACATCCCAGTGGGATGTAACCTAAGAAAAAAATGAACTGTAAGAAAGACTTAAATAGTTTTTGATAATCATAATTTAGTAATAATATTTATAATACTATTCTGAATATATTACACATTCAATCTATACATGAATATACATTTCTGAATCATATATATGAGTATATATATGCATAATCATATACACATGTATAGAAATGAGAAAAAGCAACTGAATAATTACATTAATATCATTAAGAAACAAGAGTTTTACTATAAGCAAAAAATATATAAAGAGCAAATTACATTAAAAAACTCAACACTAAATTTGAATTGACATATAAGTATTAACCTATAATGTATTTTTTTAAAAAATAAAGTAAAAGACATGCATAAAAATTAGATATGATATATATAGTAAATATGTACATGTGTACATGCACATGTATGTGTGTTTCATGTATCCATCCCTCATGCACACATACACAGAGATCTAGAATCAATAATAACTCAGTAGCAATGATTATCCCAAATGCCTAGATGTTGTTTCTAATGACCATTTCTCCTTTAAAGGAACCAGTATTTCTTAGATATATGGCAGATTTGCAATCTAGAATAAGATGTATACAAATGAGACCAAATCATATTATCATTAAGAAATAAAGGAATCTTTGAAAAACTATTGAATACACCTTAAAACACACAGACGTTGACATAAAAAGGCTTCCATTCACCAAAGATGAAACAGTGCAACAAAAGAAAATAACCATGCATTTGCTCTCTTTTTTCTATGTGAACTGTATATAGGATGACAAAAAAGTGATGAGAGAAATGTTGTATTAGTTCATTTCTGTTGCTTATAACAAATACCTGAAAGTGGGTAATTTGTAAAGAAATAAAATTTACGTTTTACAGTTTTGGAGCTGGTAAGTCCGAAGTCCAGGGAACATCTGGTGAGGGTCTTCTACAGCAAAGCAGGGTATCACATGGTGATTGGGCTGAGCAAGAGAAAGAGCCAACCTACTCACTTGCTCTCCTTTTAAAGCCATCAGAACCACACCCATTACCACCTATTAAACCATCAACTTATTACTCCATGAATGGATCAATCCATTCACCAGGGTACAGTCCTCGCAATCTCATCACCTCTTTAAGGCCCCACCTTTCAATTACCATAATGGAATTTTCCAAACTCTTGACACTGTCACAGTGGGGTTTAAATTTCTAATATATGAACTTTTGGGGATTACATACAACCCCTAGCACTTGTCTTCTCTATAGAAGAATTCTGCCAATATATGAAAAAGGAATGGTACAACTAGAATATAGCATTTGCAGTACCCTGAAAAAAAATAGTAGACTTAGAGTATATCATCAATAACTGTTAAACAATTGGGTGAAAAACTGAGGAGAATTTTATAATAAACAAATGGAAACACTTGAAGCCACTGATCTTACCACCGAAGAAAGAGATACAACTAAACATTACATGTGTCCTACTGTGATGCAAGAGGAGGCACACAGTGCCACCTGTTTTATACCGGGCAGAAAGTCAAACCTAAATTTGATCAAGTCTCTCCATCTAAATACAAGTTTACTGGGGATAGAGCATACAGGGATTCAATCACCCAAATCCAAATGATAGAATATACTACAGGACAAAATCCTATTTCCTTAAACAACAAAAGGAAAAAAGAAAATAAAAGGAAGAAGGGTCTAGATCAAAAGAGATTTAAGAAACTTTATTATTCAGGGTTCTCCAGAGAGACCAGTAGAATAGATATAGACGACAGATTAGATAGATAGATAGATAGATAGATAGATAGATAGATAGATAGATAGATAGATAGATAGATAGACAGATAGATTGACAGATAAAGAGGAGATTTATTACAGGAATTAACTCACATAATTGTGGAGACTGAGAGGTTACACAATAAGCCATCTGTAAGCTGGGAACTCAGGGATGCCAGTAGTATAACTCAGTCCAAGTCTGAAAACCTCAGAACCAGGGAAGCTGATGGTATAACTCTCAGTCTGAGGCTGAAGGCCTGAAAAACCAGGGGGCTGCTCATGCATGTCCTAGAGTCCAAAGGCCAAAGAGCCTGGAGTTCCTATGTCCAAGGGCAGAATAAGTAAGATGTCACAGTTCCAGGAGAGAGAAAGAAATAGTTTGCCTTTCCTCTTCTCATTTGTTCTACCCAGTTCTCCTCGTGCCTGCCCAACTTGAGAGTAAATCTCCCTCACTCATTTCACCAAGTCACGTGCAATCTTCTCCAGAAACACTATCACAGACACACCCAGAAATAATGCTTTACAAGTTATCTAGGTATCCCTTAATCCAATCAAATTAACACCTAAAATTAACTAACACAGAAAACATAGCAAACAAATTCAGTACATGGATTGTGGATAAATTTAAATATGCAATAATGAAGAAAAATTTAACAATGACTAGGTATGTGATAATACTACAAAATTAGTTTTAATATTTTAGAAGTTTATCCAGTTATTTTGTAATGTTGTATAAGAGAAATATATTTGATTATATTCAGGCAATTCTGAAAAATAATTACATTTGCTTTATTTTTTACATTGGAATTAAAGCAAAGGCATACATTATAAATTCATTGAATATAAAAGTCCTAGAACTATAACATACTTCAGAAAATGCATGTTTTAAAAAGAGCATAGTATTCAGCATTAGAAGCTTATTGCTACTTATATGTCTATGTGAGGTAACCACTGTCTTAATGGTTGGAGATGAGAAAAGCCTTAAAGAAATTTTAATTTCTTATTTTGTCATGTAAGTTAATAATAAGAATTATTAACGAACAGTCCTTTCCATGATGGCACATCTTTAACAATTACAAAAATTAGGGTACTTTAAAAAGTTTGTGAGAAAGAAAATTAGAAGATGGTATGAATCTTTCCATGAACTTTTTAATGTACCCTCATAGCTGGTAGAAAATATATTCCTGTAGAAGGTGTTTATCCTTGTAATTATAATGGACAGCCAGATAATACAGAATGATCCCTTCATTTCAGCATCCTTAATATAATCACATCTGCAAAGCTCTTCTTACTATGTTAGGTGACATATTCTCAGGTTCTGAGGATTAAAATGTGGACATCTTTAGAGAGAGGAATTATTCAGCCTACTACACTATATTATATGCTTATGACTTCTTTGCAAAATATAAATATAAACTTGAGTTATTGATTATACTTTCAGTAATCATCAGCTTATATACCTAAATGTATTAGGGGAATTTTAAACAGTCTGAAAAACCATTTCTATTTTAGTCTCTTTCTAATTTAATTTTTCATTACATGCCAACAAATTAGAAAAGCAAGAACAAACAACAACGACAAGATTACCAGATGGCCTTTTGATAGGGTGTTACCATGAGGAAGGAGTTTGTCTACTTATTTGTGTACTGTTGTGTGAGACATGAGAGAAATTACTAACTGTTAAGAATGTTATAGTTTTGCTTTAAAAAGAAACAAATTATTTTCTGTAACTTTTATGCTGACTATTTTATTAATTTAATAAATACATATAGTGCATGTATTCGTGCATGTAATAAATACATGACTATATGTTGGATGCTACTGTGAGCACTTTGTAAATATTACTATGGTTAATTCTCAAGTACTCTTACTAGCCTCATTACAAATGGGGAAACTGAGGCACAGACAGTTCTGATGTTTTGCCCAGGACAACACAACTAATGAATGGCAAAGCTGGGGTTCACATCCAGCTAGTCTGGTTCCATCAAAAGAAACTGCAGATTTAACCACTAAGTAGGGCTGCCTATGAATCAACAAACAAAGTTTTATGTTAAAGTGATAAAATGTATTATTTAGTTGCTGATAAATAAGAAGTTTCTACTATTGCTAATACTCAAATGATTTAGCTTTTTCTGTCCACTAATGCAGGTGTTTGACCTAAGACCATGCCAAGGTATAAATAACTTTGGGTTTGGGTTAGCAGTGTTTGTGCCATCCACAGCCATTGCTTACAAACTCAACATGTATCTTGAGAGACTTACCCATCACTGTTAAGGTCAGATCACTAATCCAGTCTCCTCCTCCCTTAATTTACGTCCAAAGTCTCCAGTACATAAGAAATATATACGAATAATTATCAGTGTCAGAAGGGAAACATTCAAGGCGGACTCTCATTTGTTAATGAGAGTGATTTAAAGAAACAATAAATTACCTAATAGGAGACTCCATGTGCACACATACATTTATATATCATATATATTATATATAAAAATATATTTGTGTGTATAGACACACATATACATGCATGTTTATCTCATATTTGTGTGTATATATAAACATATGTATATATACACATGAATACTTTGTCATAAACTATCATTTTGGAAGAATAATTAAGTCCTTAAAATAAGATAAAACATTTGCACTATTTAGCTGAAAACCAACGTGAAGTTTTCTTTATTATTAAATCCTTTTATAATAAGATGAGCGTAAATGAAAATTGCACTGCTTAATGTGGCTTATCTGTTACCTATCACTTTATATCTAATATATTCACTTAAAATCAGATGTTGAAATATAAACAAGATTATGTGAAGGTAAGAGGGTAGATTGTTAATACAAAAGAAATAACAAAACTATTTCTATTCTAGAAAATTTTGAAGACAGATTAGCACCCTTAAAATTTTAAGATTTGTAACTTTGGAAACTGACCTAACTTGTTTTTAGAATTTCAATTCGATTGATAGATAGCCATTAAGCATAATTTTATTTATGCCCAAATTTGTAATTCTGTTTATTTAAATCATTCTGGTTGGAGTGACTTTTATATTTGTTCTCATACTCATTTTCACAAAATCTTATTTCTAAAATTTGGGTAATTAAGAAATTTATTCTCAGGGGAAAACTATAAAGACATAAAATGTAATCATTTGTCTAAAGGATTTTGTGAGTTTCTGCTTTTAAATTTCTTTCTTCACTTTGCTTTGTGTATCGACATATAATTAATAGCAAAACTAGGTTTAAAACTTTTAAGGTAGTCTTGGGCAAATAGATCTTAAACATAAATAGAAAAAAGTCAACAAGGAAAAAAACCACAAATACCTCAATTTACAAAATGGGTAAAGAATTTAAATAGACATTTCTTGAAATAAGATCTACAAGTGGCCAAATAAGCACATGAAAAGATGCTCAGCACCAGAAATCACTTGGGTGACTCAAATCAAAACTACAGTGAGATACTACTTCACGCCCATTAGAAAGGCTATTATCAAAGACACAGAGAATAACAAGTGTTGAAAAAGATGTGGTGAAATTGGAGACCTTGTGCATTGCTGGTGGGAATGTAAATGGTGCAGCTGCTATGGAAAACTGTATGGTGGCTCCTAAAAAATTAAACAGAATTACCACATGATACAACAATTTCACTTCTGGGTATACACTGAAAAGAACTAAAACAGGGAGTGAAATGTATATTTGTACACCAAAAAAAACCCAAAAAACAAAAAAACCACACAAGCAATACATACATACAATGGCATATAACTCAACTTTAAAAAGGAATAAAATTCATATGCATGTTACTGCTAGATGAACCTTGAAGACCTCGTATACACTAAGTGAAATAAGCCAGACATAAAAGAACAAATATTCTGTTTACTTAAATGAGGTATCTAGAAAAGTCAAATTCCTAGAGACAAAAAGTTGAATAGTGGTTACCAGAAGCTAGTAGGAAGGGAGAAATGGAAGATTATTATTGTTTAATAAGTACAGAGTTTCAGTTTAGGATGATGAAAAAGTTCTAGAGAAAAACAGTGGTGATGTTTAAACAACAAAGTGAATGCACTTAATGCTACTGAACTGTATATTTAAAAAGCATTAAAATGGTAAATTTGATGTTATGTGTATTTACCATAATAAAAACTTGGAAAAAATATGAGTTTTTTTAAAAAATTAAGGTAATTCTGTGCTCTGAGACCTACCTGTGCATGACTGATGATTGTCAGTAAACTTTCTTTGTAACTTGAAAAAAATAAGCAATATTTCAATGTATTTTAATGTTATTTGATTATTTGACTCTGCTCCTACCCACGCTAGAGTGCAAAAAGAAATATATTTTATATTTACAAAACCACCTGAGCTGAAAATTTTTAAAGAAAACATACTCCTTTTTTTCTAAGAGTGAAAATAATTTATACTCATTACAATCAAAAACAAATAAAAGTAAAGAAAATAGATTTTAAAAAAAGATTATCCCCCAAATAATGATGTCTATTTGGAGGATATTATTTTGAACATTTATCTATAGAAATAATTTTGACTTATACTTTGTGTACTCATTTAAAGTAAAGTAAAATGATGAAACTTCAATTTAACTTAAAAAAGAATCAAGGATGAAAGAATTGCTACATTTCATATAAATATTTCTCTACAACAAAGATATAAGTACTTCTGGATAGATAATACATTGGGACAAAAAATGTCTTAACAAATTTAATAAAACTGAAATGATAAAACTAGGAATCAATATCAGGAGGAAAACTAGAAAATTCTCAAATATGTAGAAATTAATATACTTCTGAACAACCATTCTGTCAAAGATGAAATTAAAAAGGAAGATAAAAAGTATCTTGAGATAAATGAAAATGAAAACATAACATACCAAAACAGGGAATGCAGCAAAAGCAGTACTAAGGGGAAAGTTTGTAGTGATATGCTTGCTTTAAGGGGGAAAAAAAATTCTTAAATTAACAATTTAATGTTTGCACCTCATGGTATTAGAAAAAGAACAAACTAAGCCCAAAGTTAGCAGAAGGAAGAAATAAGAAACATTGGAGCAGAAATAAACAAAATAGGGACTAGAAAGATAATAAAAAAGATCAATGAAACTAAGAGTCTTTTTAAAAAGATAAATGAAATCAATAAATATCAATTAATCTAGAAAATCTTAGCTAGACTACCAAGAAAAAAATGAAAGACAAATAATCAAATTGTTTTTATTTCAAATAATAAAATTGTAATTGAGATAGGTAATGTTACAACTGATATCATGAAAATACAAAAGATCATAAGAGACTATTATGAATAATTATATGCCCACAAATTAGATACCCTAGAAGAAGTGGATAAATTCCTAGAAATATACAACCTATCAAACCTATCAAGACCATGGGCACAGGGGCAAGGGGGAGAGATATGAGAACTGTCTGGATTTTCAGCTCAATTTTTCTGTTAACCAAAAGCTGCTATAAAAATAGTCTATTTTTTTAAAGTTAATTAAATTAGTTAATATGTACATACTACAATGAAAGCACTATCCAAATTCCAATGGCATTTTTCACGAAAATAGAAGAAACAATCAAAACTTATGTGGAACCACAAAAAACCTCAAACAGCCAAAGTAATCCTGAGAAATAACACAGCTGCAAGCATCACATTTACTGATTTCAAACTATATTACAAAGATACAGTAATCAAAATAGTATGTACTCACAAAAACATACACAAAGGACAAGGAAACAAAATATAGACGCCATAAATAAATCCATAGACAACTAATCTTTGACAAGGGTGCCAAGAATACATAATAGGGAAAGAATAGTCTCTTCAATTAGTATTGCTGGACATAATGGATATTTACATGTCAATTAATAAAACTGGACCCTTATCTAAAACCATATACAAAAATTAAAAGGACTTCAATGTAAGACCTGAAACTATAAAACTCATGTGTGAAAACACAAGGAAAAAGCTCTTTGACACTGGTTTTGGCAATGATTTTTTGGATATGGCTCCAAAAGCACAGGTAACAAAAGTAAAAAATAAACAAGTGGGTCTATAGCAAACTAAAAAGTTTTTGGACAGCAAAAGAAACAATCAACAGAATGAAGAGACAATCTACAGAATGGGAAAATATTTACAAGTTATGTATCCAACAAGGGATTACTATCTAAAATATACAAAAAAAACTAATACAATTCAATATAGAAAAACAATCTAATTAAAAAATGGATAAAAAAACCTGAATAGACATTTTTCCAAAAAAAGACATATAACTGGTCAACTGATACATATTTTTAAAAAGTACTCAACATCACTAATGGTTAGGGAAATGCGAATCCAAAACACACAGATATTAACTCATACCTGTCAGGATAGCTATTAAGAAAAAGACAAGAGATAAGTTTCGGTGAGAATGTGGAGAAACGAAACCCTTGTACAATGTTAGTGGGAATATAAATTGAGATAGCCATCATGAAAAACAATAAGGAGGTTCTTCAAATTAAAATTAGAACTACTGTCTGATCCAGAAATCCCACTTCTGGGTATATAATCAAAGGAAATGAAATCAGTAACTCAAGGACATAGCTGCACCTCCAAGTTAATTGCAGCATTATTTATAATAACAAACATATGAAAACAACCTAAGTGTCTGTGAATTGATGAATGGATAAAGAAAATGTTATACATATACACTCATGCGTGCACACACGCACACGCACGCACGCACACACACACACACGCGCGCGCGCACACACCCTTCCTAAATATTCATAGAATTACGCCCAACCTGTTGAATACGTAGACAGAGCTGCCTGCCCTGTAAGACATAAATACCGGTTTTTCTCCCTCCCTTTTTTGGAGCCTATGATTTCTGTTTTCCGCAGAGATTGCATTCCCCAATCTGCACATTGTCTTTTTCTCTGAAAATAAAATTCTTCCTTTCCTTCCTCCGTGGATCTCATGGTCTTTTGTTAACATAATGTTCAGAGAACTTTTATTAGGCAGAAAGTTCAGTTCAAGTAATGTCATCAGTATAAGCTTTGATGTTAATTATTTTTTAATCAATATTTTACTAAGAAATACTACATAATGTTTATCCACACATTTAATTTTTTTATTTCCTTTATTTATAAATGCAGGAAAATAATGCCTGCATTTATCTCAGCATAGTTTATTTGCCTGTTGTTTAATTTATTTAGATTTCTTGATCAAAACCACCAGCAGATAATGACATCAGCAAGACAGCAGAATAGGAGGCTCCTGACTTTTTCTCCTCCCACGTGCACACTGAAAGAAAGTGAGCTGAGATGCCGGGTAGCAATGCAGCTTTATTAAAGGAAGAGAATCTGCTGGGCTACACCCAAAGTGGGGAGCAACCCAGGGCTGCCCTCAAAATGGAGGAAAGCACCAGGCGTGGGGGGTAGGAGAGCTTATATAGTGTGCCAAGGGCTGGCTGATACCATCTAGGAGGGGCATTATGCTAACGTGGAAACTATGCAACCATGGTGGATAACTGCACTCTTGCAGAAGCAAAAGTGTTTCTGTTTAAGTCAGGAGGCTTCTCCTAAAGGGAAGGGGGGATGAGTTTAGTGCTGGAGTGGAAGACAAGGCCGGCAGCTATTTTGTGCTTATTGTGTGCACAATGGTGCCAGTCACGTCCAAAATCCATCACACACCAAATAAACATCTACGCACAGATCAATTCCCTCTGAGAGAAAGCCAGAAATTAGATGAGAGACTCCTACACACTGGGCAAATGAGAAAAAGTCCACATCCAAACAGGTAGGAAAAGTTGAGACACACACACAAACCCCACCCCAGCCACAGCACATCGCAGTCAGAGAAGAATCCTTTTCCCTGCCAGCTTACTCCAAGTGATAAAAGCGGTTCTGCAGATTCTCCCTGGAAAGGGTTTTTCTATGCTCGAAGCACTCAAGCACTCATCTAGCTCTGAGAGTTGATGGGGTTCTGCACTGGTGAGTCTCCCTAGGCCACAGAGAATAAAGAGATGGTTTTCATTGAAATGTAATGGATTATACATATTTATGGTGTACAATATTGAGTATCAACACCTATGTTCAATGTGCTATGATCAAGTCAGGATAATTAGCATATTCATCATTACAGAGCATAATCATTTTTTGCATTGAGGACAGTCAATCTCCTCTCTTCTAGTCATTTGATAACATGCAGTAAATTATTGTCAATTGTAGGTGCCTAGCTTGACTGTACATCACTAAAACTTATTTTTCCTAACTAGCTGTTTTGTGTCTGTTACCCATTTCTTGGTATCCCCCCCAACACCTCCTTTCCTAGCTCTAGAAACCACAGTTTTGTTCTCTTCTTCAGAAAGGTCAAGAAAGAAAGAGGTGGTCTTTAAATGGGCACACTTCAGTGGCTATCCCCACAAGCTCAGAGTGTGTGGTCTGCAAAAAAAGGGCAGGTATTTGCCACAGATCCTTTCCCAACCTTAGTGCAGAACTAGTGGAAGATAAACTACAGCTCTTGGCTTCTCCCTAAGGATAGAAGCAGCTTTAACACACTTCTAGCATTTCAATATTTCCAGCTGCATCTCAAGGGATTAACAAGAGTATGGAGAAAAGGGAATCCTTTCACACAGTTGATGGGACTGCAAATTCGGATAGCCATTATGGAAAACAGTATGGAGATTCCTCAAAAAGTTAAAAATAGTACTTCCAATTGACTAGCAATCTCTCTACTGGGTATATACCCAAAGGAAATGAAATCAGCACCTCCTAGGGATGTCTTCACTCCTACATTCCTTGCAGCATTATGCACTATAGCCAAGATCTGGAAATAATCTGTGTCCATGGGCAGATAAATGGATAAAGAAATTTTAGTATACACACGCACAATAAAATATTATTCAGCCTTAAAAAAGGAGATACTTCCATTTGCAACAGCATGAATGAATTTGAAGGACGTTATACTAAGTGGAATAAGCTAAACACAGAAGGAAAAATACTGCGTGATCTCATGTGTGGTACCTAAAAATAAAGTACAACACATAGAAACAGAATAGAATGTAGGTGAAAAGGTACAATTGCAGTTACATAAAATGAATAAGTCTAGAGATCTAATGTAAAACATCAGGGCTGCAGTTAATATTGTAGTGTACACCAAAGATTTGCCAAAAGAGTAGATTTTAGGAGCTCCTACCACACAAGAAAGATAACTATGTAAGGTAATGAACATGTTAACTTGCTTGACTGTAGTAATCATTTCGCTATGTATATGTATATCAAAAATATCCTGTTGTATACCTTAAATATATACAATAATAATTTTTTTAAAAAAGAACACCAGGGTATATGTATATTGAATTCCTTTTTCCTGTCTTTAAATTCATTGCTATTTTTTGTTGTTATTTCCTGGGTTTTTTTAAGTTTGACTTCTAAGCCCCTAGTTTTATTCATGTTTTTTAATATTTTCTTTTTTTTCTAGATATGTAAGATGATTTTATTCTCTGCAATTGTTTTGTTTTTATTTTATCTATCCTGAGGGAGACCAACTCCCTGAACCATTGTATCTCATTTTTGCATCCCTTGTTTGTTTTTTTTTGGTGTTAAGGGAGAAGTCAGTGTCTGAAATTTTCTTTGATACTGAAATAAACTCCTTTTTTTTCTGAAATAGTCATGCATTTCATTGATTACTTACTTTTATCATGTGTTCATCTAATCTTCGTTTATGCTTCTTTCTCTTCTTTTGCAATTTTGCAATTTTTTTTTTTTTTTTTTTTTTTTTTTTTGAGTCTCAGTCAAGTACAGATTCCTCTGTGATTACTATGTTTGAGTGAGGCGAGCTGCATTGGGTGCACAAGTGGTGTGAATGTGGGTGTGGATGTGAATGGCTGTGTGTATGCCTCATGTTCTTTTGGAGACAGAGGCCTGCAGGTGTTATGAGGGTTTATTATCTCTAATGTCTTACAGACAAATTGTTTACTTTGGAAGCTCATACCATTTTTACCACTCAAACTGCACATGAGTGGTTAAACAGCCTTTATAGTTATTGAGTGTTAGTTGTGGCCCATTTTTTCCTTTGAAAAAACATATATTTTTTAAAAACTGTGTTTATTTTTTAGTTTTTCTCAGCAAAATTGAAAATAGGTAATAAAGCAAAAATGCCCTCATTTGGTCATCTTACCCTCATTGTTTTAAAATTTATAATAACTCATGAAAAATCTTGAATAGGCATATCACAAGTCTTCTTTTAAAAAGGCTTACACATTTGCTTCTTGTCACCTAAAATCTGTATGAAAAAATGAGCTAAAGAATGACTGTTTAAAACATAATTAGATGGAGTGAGGTAGAAGACATTTCAGAACATTAAGACATGCAAGGCAATAAGTTAGTAAAACTCCCATTTTCTTGTAAGTTGTTATTTCAAGGAAACATTATTGATGTAATTGCTATAGCCAGAAAAGCAAATAGCATTGTAGGCATTCTCATTCAGGTTTAAATATTGTTTTGGACATAGTCTATATATCTTAAACAGTAAAAGAAACCTGCGTATCTAGACAGATAGTCAATTGCAAGTTTTCTAGTAGTATTTTTTTCTACTTTGTAATGCTATTCACATTACATAGAAATTAGTAATTCACATAGAAATGACTAAATCAGCTACCGTTGTCAAATCTGATTATAATAAAGTTCAGTGTAAACTCCTATATATCTAAGTAGTACTATTTACAAAAATAAATTTGACCTGACTGAAATTTAGGCAATTTTTAAAAGGTTTTGATTGCAGTAGTAGAGCACTGGTTTAAAATAAAGAATCTCACAGCCTGGCTTAGTAAGCATATTTTTAGCTATCTAGAAACAAGAAAATGTGAGATTTATAATTTTAATTAAAATGGATCGAAATAGAGTATTACTTGTAAAGCTTTATAGCGATACTTTTGCTGTATTTTCCCTTAGAATCTTAAAACTGTATCTTTATAGTTCTCACTTTTAATTTACTAACTTCTATTGCTTTTCTTCTACAACAACTAGAACATTATTTTGTAAGCCAGTTTTATTTATACAGCAAGAATGACATAATATGGAAGTATCAAACATTACGTACCATACTGATGGACTGGAAAGAACATATCTCACTTTGGAAATACCTCTATCATGCACTTTTCAAATGACTGTGTAAATATGTTTTATATATGACTTACAGTACACGATGGAGATTTTATTGCAGGCATAATAAATTTAGGAAGATCACTTTCCAACAGCATCCATTGGTGGTAACGATAGATACTGGTGTGTGTGTTGGGGGGGGGTGCTATTTACAAAAATAATTGGAATTAGTAAACACATAATACCCAGGTCTGCTATGGGTTAAATATTTCCCCCAAACTTTCATGTATTGGAAACGTGGCCTCCATTATAATAGTGTTAAGAAGAGGGAAATTCTATTATGGTAATTGAAAGGTGGGGCCTTTAAATGGGGATTAAATTGTGAGAACTTACCCTCATGAATGGATTAATCCATTGATGGTTAATAGTTGGTTAGTTGATGGATTTATTAGGAGAGCAAGTGAGAAGCTTGGCTCTCTTGCTCAGCCCATTCATCGTGTGATATCTGTGTCACTGCAGAGGCACCACCACGATGGCCTTCACTAGACATGCCCCTTAGACTGTGGACTTCTCAGCTTGCAAAACACAAAAAATAAATTTTACTTCTTTATAAATTACCCAGTTTTAAGTATTCTGTTATAGGCAACAGAAATGGACTAATAGAGAAAATTTATACTGAGAAATGGAGTGTTGCTTATAATGAGTACTTGAAAATGTGGAAGTGGTTTTGGAACTAGATAATGCATAGAGGCTAGAAGAATTTGGAGAAGGAGACTAGAAAAAGCCTACATTCTGATGAGAATACAAGAAGACCAAGGAAAGTTTGAAACATCTCAGAGACTGGTTAAGTGGTAGTGATGAGAATGCTGATAGAAATATGGACAGTAAAGGCCACACTGAGAAGATCTAAGATGGAAATGAGAAGATATTTGTAAGAAACTGGACCAGAGTCACCCTTGTTACAGAGTTGCAAAGAACTTGGCTGCATTCTGTTCATGCCCCAAAGTTTTACAGAATGTGAAATTTTAAAGTGATGAATCAGATAGAAGAAATTTCTAAGCAGCAGAGCATTGAGTGAGCTGTGTGGATACTTCTAACAGCCTACATTGATTTATGACAGGAAAGGCATAATATAAACACAGGATTTATAATGAAAAAGGAAGCAGAGAGTAAAAAATTGTAAAACTGTCGGCCTGGACACAAAATGAGAGAAAAGGTGTCTTTGGGAGAGGAAACCATGGGTATAGCCCAGTTACCTTTTGCTAAGGAGACCAGGACAGGAAGAAAAAAAAAATCAATACAGTGAAAAAAAAAGACTCCAAAGGCATTCTAGAGATCTCCAAAGCTACCCCTTCCATCACAGGCCAGAGGCCTAGGAAAAGAGTGTGGTTTTATGGGACAGGCCAGAGGCACACTTCATGGGCTCACTGCCCAAGGCCACCTCGGATGCTGCTCCCCACACCCCAGCTGCTCGGACTGCTCTAGCTGTTCCAGCTTCCCTGAGTCCCCTGCTTCCTCAGCTGTATTTAAATTGGCCCAAGGTGCTGTTGGACCCACTGCTTCGGAAGATACAAACCAGAAACCTTGGCGCAGTCCACGTGATGTTAAGTCTGCAGGCACACAGAACGCAAGAGTGGTGGAGACATAGCAGGCTCCACCCTGCTTTCAAAGCATATATGGAAAAGCCTCGGGACCCAGAAAGAGATCTGTCCCAGAGATGTAGTCACCACAGAGACTAGAGCAATGCTGAACAGAAATGTGAGGTTGGAGTTGCAGCAGAGAACTCCCACCAGGGCCATGTCTAGTGGAGCCATGGGAGCGAAATCGCCGTGGAGACTCCAGAATTGTATAGCTGCCAGTGTGCAATGCCAGCCTGGAAGAGCTGAAGCATGGGCTGAGACCAGAAAAGCCATAGCAGCAGAGCTGCCCGAGGACTTGGAGGCCCCACCCAGCACCAGTGTGCATTCAGGATACGGAGTCAAAGAAGGTTCTTCTTCAGCTTTAAGATGTGGTACCTGCCCTGCTGGGTTCTAGACTTGTTGGGGACCTGTTACCTCTTTCTTTTAGCTCATTTCTCCATTTTGGGTGAGAATTTTTGTCTTATGCCTATTCCACCATTGTATTTTGGCGGTAGAGAACTTGTTTGATCTCACAGATGAGACTTCAGACTTTTGAGCTGAAACAAGTTAAGTCTTTGGAGATAGAATGAATGCATTCACCTGTGAGAAGGACATGAACTTTGGGGGCCAAGGGAAGAATGCTTTGGGTTAAATGTGTCCTCTAAATGTTCATGTATTGGAAGCTCAACCTCCATTGTAATAGTATTAAGAGGGCTGGAAATTTCACTATGGTAATTGAAAGGTTGGGACTTGAAGAGGTGATTAGATTGTGAAGACTGTACTCTCATGAATAGATTAATCCATTAAAGTTTTAATACGTGGCCATGGGGATGGTTACGATGGCTTTATAGGGAGAGAAAGTAAGAAGCTTAGCTCTCTCTTGCTCAGCCCATTTTCCATATGATACCCTTCATCTTTGCAGAGCTGCCACCAACAAGGCCCTCACCAGATATACACACTGGATTGTGGAGCTCCTAGCCTGCAAAATGTAAGATATAAATTTTATTCCTTTATAAATTATCCAGTTTTAAGTATTCTGTCATAAGCAACAGAAATGGACTAATACGGGTCTAGACTCTGCATTTGATTATGCATTTATATTAATTTTGAAAACAAACTCAACCTCAAGTTTTTTAAGATTATAAAATCATTAGGAATATTGGCATAATTGTTCACATCATGGCATCTTCATTAGAATATTTTGCAGATATGCTCTGCACATTATATTTCTGGAAGAGGTATTCTGGGTTAATATTAATGATTTCTGTTGCCTGAAGCTCTGCTTATCTTTCACCAATCCCAAGTGTTAGTTAGAGACAGGTGAAGCTGCTTCAATATGATAATCACCAGAAGGATGACAGGTTAACCTAATGTTATTGTGTTGTGGAAAAGCTGGCTTAACACTGGCTTTTCAAATCTACGTTTTTTAAAATAAATTATATTGTGTATATTTGAGGTTTACAACATGATTTTATGGGATGCATGTAGCTAGTAAATTGGCTACTATAGTGAAGCTGATTAACATACGTATCATCTCATGTAGTTACATTTTAGTGACAAGAGCAGCTAAAATCTAATCATCTAACAAAAATCTCTGATACAATAAAATTTCATTAACTTTAGTCCTCATGCTGTACATTAGACTTCTAAACATGCTTATCCTGCACATCTGCTATTTTGTATCTTTTGGCCTACTTGTCCCTATTTCCTCTTCTTCCTACCCCATCCCTGCCAATGGTAGCCACTCTTTTATTCTCTATCTTTGTGTATTTGATCTTTTGTTTTTAAACGGATAAGTAAAGATAATGCAAACTTTTCTTTTTGTGTCTGGTTTATTTTAATTAGCATAATGTCTTACAAGTCCACCCATGTAGTGGCAAAATGGCAGGATCTCCTTTTTGAAGGCTAGATAATATTCCATTATTTATACATATATACATGTAATACATATGAATATGAATATAAATATACACATGCACAAAGATACTTCACAAAGATCATGGAAAAATAGAATTAAAAGGTAATATAAATCTTTCCACAAACTTTGTGAAGCACCCTCATGTAGATAGATAAATAGATAGACAGATTGAACCACATTTTCTTCATCCATTCATCCATCAATGAACATTTACATTATTTTCATATCTTGGCTATTATGAATAATGCTTCAATGAAAATGGGAGTGCAGATATCTTTAGGAGGTGGCAATTTCATCTCCTTCGGGTATATAGCCAGAAGAAGGATTTCTGGGCTGTATAGTAGTTCAGTTTTCAAATTGTTAAAGAACCTCCACACTTTTGCATAATGGCTATACCAATCTACATTTTCACTAATGGTGTTCTAGGGTTCTCTTTTCTGCACACCCTTGCCAACATTTGTTATCTGCTGTCTTTTTGATAACAGACATTCTTATGGGGGCGAGGTGAGATCCCATAGTTGTTTGAATTTATACTTCCCTGATGATTGGTGATGTTGAGCACCTTTCATAAACATGGTTGCTTTTTCATTTTACTGTTTTTGTTTTTGTTTTTTACTGTTCAAAAGCATTTTAGTTTGATGTAGTCCCATTTCTTTACATTTGCTTTTGTAGCCTGAGCAAAATGTGATAACAAAAAAAATAATTGCCAAAGCTGATGTCAAGGAGCTTTTCCCCTAAACTCTTCTAGGAGTTTTATGGTTTTTAGATCTTGGCTTATCTTTTCTCCACTTTGAGTTGATTTTTGTGTGTGGTATAACATAAGGGTTCAATTTCATTCTTTTGCTGTGGAATCCTATTTTCCTAGCACCATTTGTTAAAAAGACTGTTCTTTCTCCATTGGGTCCTCTTGGTGCATTTGGTGAAAATTAGTTGATCATATATATTTGGGTTTATTTCTGGTCTCTCTATTCTGTTCTATTGGTCTGTGTTTCTGTTTTTATGCCAATAACATTATTTTGATTGCTATAACTTTGTAATATAATTTTAAATCAGGAAGTATGGTGCTTATAACTTTTTAAAATTGGTATTAGTTTGGCTGTGTGGGTTTTCTTGTGGTTCTATACAAATTTTAGGATTGTTTTTTCTGTTTTTATGAAGCATGCCATTGTAATTTTGATAGACACGTTTTAAATCTGTGTGTTGCTTTGGGTAGTACTGACATTTTAATAATATTAGTTAATTCCACCCATGAACATGATATATCTTTCCATTTGTTTGTGTCGTCTATTCAATATAGTACTGGAATACTAGCAAGAGCAATCATACAAGAAAAAGAAATAAAATACATCCAAATCTGAAAAGAAGAAGTAAAATTATCTCTACTTTCCAGAGACATTATCCTACTGTAGAATACCCCACTGATTCCACACACAAAAAAGGTAGAACTAATAAGTGAATTCATTAAAATTGCAGCATATGAAATCATTATAAAAAAATCAGTAGCACTTCTATCTGTAAATAATAACATAGCTGCAGAAAAAAATCAAAGAAACGATTCTATTTATGATAGCATCAAAAAAGTGAACAGAAAAAAGTTTAGCCAAGAAGATAAAAGATTTGTACACTCAAAACCAAGTCTGCACTTAACAATGTCACGTTGGTAGCTTGAAATCATCCATGTAAAGGTATTTACACTGTGGAATTCAGCAAATGTTATAAACCATAGCTTTTAAATAAAAATAAAAAGCTGAGAGACCTGGTTATTAAACATTTGCCAGCACGCCATTGCCTAATCACTTTCAGGAAAAATAAAAGTTTGCATTAATTTAGGTTATACATAGCAGGGGTGTAGAGCTAGAGATGGGTCTGGAACTCATAGACCCCTCAAGCCTGTTCACAAATCCTTCACACACAGGTCTATGAGCTAGGTGACTGGCAAAAAGGTCCTTGGAGCCTTGGTTGAAGAAAGAATAGTCTTTACTCAGCACACACAACACAATAAGCAAAGTAGTCCACAGAGAAACTCAGAAACTCAACTGCTACCAGCAAAGTCCAAAGAAAAGCTGAAACTGAGCAGCTGCCAGCAGAGTAAACATGCTCTATTTTTAGATGTGAGCTCAGCTGGCCAGCTCTGCTTCACAAACTGAAGAACACACAATAGCAGCAAACTAAAAAGATACATTGGTGCACATGTGCACTAACTCCACCCACACACAGCTTGTTTACAAAGAAATGTGCTGCTGGACCCCCCCAACAAGACCTGAGCGGAGGGAGCCTAACTAAATTATTCTATTTTCCCCACAATCCACCCCTCTGGGGTTCCTCACTGTATAATGTGTGCATTCAAAATCTTCCACGATGTTCCCTTAGTGAGGATAAATGACTTTTACTTATGCAACCTATTGTCTATTCGATATGGCTTAATGCTTGTCCTTAAGACATGTCCCATAGTTCTGTCCTTTAGTTGCACATGTCTGGTTAGTAGTCATCATTGGTGTGATATTCCATGGGAATCTTGTAGTCATACTGATGTGAAGTTCAGTGTATATTCAGTAGATGATCACACCAATGTATGCATGTACCCAGTTGAATCTGGTGCAGTGCCAGCAGCCAGAACACTATGGGTGAAAAGACATAAGGGTTATTGGTACCAATAGGGGACGTTCTCACCACTCTGGTAAGATACATGCCAGTTTGCCATCCAGAAAAAGGATGGCTGCAGGAATAGGTATCTTGCCTGGTTTTGTGCCCCACAAGACCATACAAACAGAAGACCAGTAACTCTCTGACTAGCAGTGGCCCCACAAGATCCACTTGCCGCCATGTCAGGGGCACTCTCACATGAGTTATCTGCCCATTAGGGGCACCCATCTGCTCATCAGAAGCACATCTGCACATCAGGGGCATTTTTTTCTCGGGTATATGCAGCACCCAGCAAGCCATCGAGCACCCAGCCTTGCAGCCAGCATGCTGCATTCTCCAATGTAGCCACCCAGCCACATCAGCTGCTGGAGCTCTCTCCAGACACCTTACCTTAGCCAGCACATCAGCTTCATCATTGCCACTTCAACATGAGGACTCTGGTCCTCACCCGTCGTCAAAAGATGAGTACCTTGGCCTACTCCCTAGTCAGAATGGAACAGTTCATCTGCCTCCTCAGGAGCAATCAAAAAATCCTTTAGGGCCGGCCCAGTGGCTCACTCGAGGGAATGAGCCGAGGCCACGGTTTTGGATCCTATATAGGGGTGGCTGGTGCGCTCACTGGCTGAGCATGGTGCTGACCACACCATGCCAAGGATTGCGATCCCCTTACCAGTCAAAAAAAAAATCCTTTAAATCCACTCAGCATACCTTGCTACCTATTTCCAGATGTTTAGTGAAGCACTGTTCAGGGCGCAATTGCTGCCACAAGGCAAACAGACCTGCATTTGGCTGCTGGTCAATTTTCTTTTTAACAACCGCTGCTGCAAGCAAGTCAAGCCACATCTGCTTATGACTAGTTTTGCTTGGTCCCCTCAGGATAAAATCCCGAGCATTTTTGGGGGGTTTAGTCTTAGCCACCTTTCAGAACCTTATGCTTGTCTGTTATCCTCTGCTTCACCCAAGCTGGTTATCATGGTCGTTAACTCATGTATAGGACGACAAACCTATAGGTCCAGTATGGCCATCAGTGACCCAAAGGAAGTTGATAAGGCATTTTGCAGCACTATGTTTCTCATGCTGCCTGTGAAATTTTCATCGTCCGGGCCACGATTGTTCACATTAAGCATGGACTGCCGCATCCCCAGCTCTCAAATTATTGAAACTAACTCGGCATACATTTGCCATTTACTAACAATCTTGGGCAGTTCTCCAGCATTTGCCCACACGGTTCAGGCAGCTGCATTCACCCAGTCCATTAAAGAGTGATTAACTGGCACTTGTGCATATCTGCAGCTATTCTGTAGCTGCTGCCTCAGGGTCGGGTGTCTAGTGATGGAGGCCAATTTTTCCATCTCCTCAGCAGAGCATTTCACACAATACACCCCTAGGTCCCTTAACTGCAACAGCCAAGCAGCAAGGGGCTCCCCCTGTTTCTGCTGAAACTGTCTCTCCAAGTCAACTAACTCAACCTGGGTATATGGGACATAGATGGTAAATTGGGTCACCTGTGGATTGCCCACTGGTTGCCTGCCCAATCCCACAGGCTGCTCGTACTTCGCTTTCTGATGCACAACAGGTCGTACCTGGGGACACACGGTCTCCCCCAACTCACCACTGGGTTCGTTGTCACCTCTGGTGTGAGAAGCAGGAGTGGCCAGTCGCTGTATGTCGTCCTCCAGGACACTCATCCATGCTTCCAACAACTCTCCTTTCCATTTCAAATCTTCCAGTAGCTGCACATCATCTGCCAACAACTCTGCTTTCCCTTCAAATCTTGATCAGTTTGCAGCAGATTGAACAGCAGCCAGGATCCAGTCAGCAGAAAAGCAGCCACTGGGCACCACACATTCAAGGACAGCCACATTCCCTCCCTATCCCAAGGGGTTTTCCACTGTAGTGCCTGGTCTATGCTGACTTGCAGTGCAGTGAGCAGCAACCAGATCCTCGTCAACAGGAAAATGGCCACAGGGCACAACATGTTCAAAAGTAGCCACATTTCCTCCTTCTCTAAGGGCTTCTTGGCTCCTTTACCTGCTCAGAATCCTGCTCCAACTACACCAATTACAGAGCTAGAGCTGGGTCTGGAACTCATAGACCCCTCAAGCCTGTTCACAAACCCTTCACATGCAGGTCTATGAGCTAGGTAACCGGCAAAAAGGTCCTTGGAGCCTTGGTTGAAGAAAGATAGTCTTTATTCAGCACACACAACACAATGAGCCAAGCAGTCCATAGAGAAACTCGGAAAATCAACTGCTACCAGCAAAGTCCAAAGAAAAGCTGAAACTGAGCAGCTGCCAGCAGAGTAAACATGCTCTATTTTTAGATGTGAGCTCAGCTGGCCAGCTCTGCTTCACAAACTGAAGAACACACAATAGCAGCAAACTAAAAAGATACATTGGTGCACATGTGCACTAACTCCACCCACACACAACTTGTTTACAAAGAAATGTGCTGCTGGACCCCCCAACCAGACCTGAGCTGAGGGGGCCTAAATTATTCTATTTTCCCCACAAGGAGGTAAAAGGATGTTGTCTGTGGATGTATTAATATACTACCACAATGTACAGTCAACTTTATGAATCTGGCAATTATAAAATGTCACCTAAGAGGCAAATCAAAGTTCATTCAGTACAGTGTTTTCCCTTTTGTTATGTTTAAGTCAGTTGCCTTCTAGGTTTAATAGCATAGAACTTGAGCTCTAGAGATCTGTACGGTTTGAAGGAATTGGTGTGAACCCTGAAGCCAGTCCCTAAGTGTGTTACTTTAAGAAGGTTCCTTGCTACTTCCAGTTCTATTGCCCAATTGGTAAATTGTAAATGAGAATAATTCCTCACTTATAGCATTATTGTATATATTGAACAATATCATTCATATACCATGAGGGCTCCAAAGTAGGTACACTCTAAGTGTTTATTATTAGACAATATTTTCAGCTTTTTTGAATTTATATGGTGTCTTTTTTTTGTAGTTGCATGTTACCAGATTTCCACATTTCTGATAATCTCGCTAAGTTCTTAAAGTTAACCTTTATATCTGCAAAGATAATTTTTAATTTTCTGAGTTTTTATGTCAGATGGGTCACATACTGATAGATATAAAATCTTAGAGGAGTTTAATAAAAAAAAGATTTCTATAATTCAATAGTGAAAATTTTTATTAAAAATGAGTAAATAAAAATAGTTATTTCTTTGGGCTTATCTTATTCTTTTTCTATCTACATTTATTTTGATATATTTTATTTATGCTCTTTCATTGTGTAAAATAAGAGATGATGTAAGGCAAGAGCATATATAATTTGAAAAAACATATTCAATATTTTATAGTTTTAATTTTTTCTTACAATATTTAATTTACTCTCAATTGCTAAACATGAATAAGTGAGGATATGTGATGTCATGCTCATCAAAATGACTCATAAACTAAAGTAAATTGAGAAACAGTATGAAGCTAAATACAGATGGATCAGATGGATTTCAATGATAGTAACTCTTCCTTAAATATCACTAATTCTGCATCTCTTTGTCCATTTTTATTATGTTTTTAATTTATAGGTCTTAAATTTCTTACTTCCTCTTTATTTTTTCATGTGTTATTAGTTTGTTTTTTATGACTATAGTCTGGATATATTTTGCCTATCCTTACTCTATTATTTGTTTTACACTATTATTGCATTTTATCTGTTGAGCACTGTGGGACTTTAAAAACATTTTTTTTCATAAAAAGAAAACATAGGCTATTTTTATTGAAGTATTTAAGCTTTTGAGGAAGGGCTGCAGATGGGAACTGAGAAGTATGTTAGTGCAAAGGCCCATTGACAGCTGCAGTCCTAACTATGTCATAACAAACAGAATCAGGAAAATCTGGACCTTCAGTTCTCTTAAAGTGAAATTTATTTAAAGGAAAAACCTCTTATATTTCTCAGTGTTGTTCAAACTTTCAGCATACAATGTTTCTCTTATCAACTCATGCAAAGAAAAAGGGAAAAATCAAATGTTCATCAATCCAAAAAATTCATTTCAAACACATTAAACTTTCCTGTACCTCCCCAAAACAAATAATGCAAAGCACTTTCTAAAGCCATCTTGACTGAAACGCTATCAAGAACAAATAAAGCATGGCAAACAGAGTCCTTTCAACCCTAACCCTAAGAATTGCATCTCTGCTGAGCAGGATGAAATGTAGTATATAATGTTTATGCTGCATTTTCTTGTTATTGAACTTGGTATGGAGAGGGCAAGTCTACTATAGAGTAATTAATCAGGTTTTAGATGCAAGTACATAACCACCTAAAAGTGAACTAAGGATTTGGGGAGCTACATAAACTTCTTCAACCATTAGGATTCAATTTAGCACACTGAAAAACAATACTTGATTAAAAAAAGAGTTATCTATGCTTGAATGGTGAGGAGTATCTTAATAATTTATGAAAAATAGCAAATAAACAACCAGTTTAGTAAGCAGATTACTAATGAGAAATCATAAAAACTTCCTATCACAAAGCTTATGTGTTATACAAAACAGAAGAAAGTATCTTGATAATTGAAATTTTACACACTAATAGTTTTCTCATTCAGAATAAATAAATAAGTAAAGGTCTAATTTTTAAGGCAAAAATAGGACCTCACAGCATTTATTTTTAAATCAAACATTTTCTAAATTTTCCTGATATGTCAGGATTCAGCATTTTGAGAACCAGTGACAAATTTGCATTAATTAAAAACATTGCTATTTAAATTTTTTATACTAGTCATAAATTCCTAACGTTTAATGGATCTTTGAAATTGTAAAGGTTGGTCTTCAGCCTTTCTGAGTATAAGAACCTCTCCCTAAAGTATTTTTAAATTTTTGCAAATGGACTTAATAACAATTAATTTTACATTCGATATCTGATGATTGAAGAAAATGCATATCAACAAAAACGTAAAGTGACTTCAGTATATTTTCAAATCCCTCTGCATTTTATATAGCCAGTATTTTTGAAAACTAGTATTACACCTATGTGGAGAATTGGGTGGGAGTGCATTCAAAGGCTACACAATTCTAGTTACTTTGCAATTCCTTGGGATTCATGGCCCAGGTATAGTGACAAATCTGTTAAAGTGAGTCATATGAAACAGATAACTATAAAGTGTAAGAATGTGTAAATGTAAAAGATTTAAAATACATGATGGCCATTTTTTATCAATAGTAAATTTTCTATTTTCTATTTTAATTTTATATATACTCAAAATCTGTGGCACAAAATAAAAAATGAATTTATTTAGTTTTGTTGTTGATGTACAGGTACTATTTATTTATTTATTTATTTCTATTTATTTATTAAAGCCTAGATAATTGCTTCTCAAATTTTATTATTTCTTCCTTTTTTTTTTTTTTTTTTTTTTTTACTGGGGATGGGCAGTTGGCCAGTATGAGTATCTGAACCCTTGACCTTGATGTTACAAGGCTGCAGTCTAATCAACTGAGCTGGCCCCTGATACATAAGTACTATTTCAATTATAGTACTTGTGATTCATAAGAAGTCTAATTTATAATTAGTATATAAATCATCCCCTTTGTTTGATTCAGTTTAATTTTTTGAGTGCTAAATTATTCTGTAGGATGTGAGGAATTTCTCATGTAGTTGTGGATAATTTGGCTGAAATAACAAAATAAGAAATCTAGAAACAAAATTTAAATATAAATATTAATTATACTTCAGTAAACCTGAATATTGGCATCAGTTTTACACTATGGACTATTTTTAAACATATCAAGTACTGTACCATGCACACAACACAAACCCTTTTATTGATAACTTAACTAATTTACACATTTAAGATAAGCATAAGTTAAATATCTAGATATAGCTTTCCAATTATTATCTATGTCTAAAGTAAATTCCTTATATTTTCCTGCATTTTTTGTCTACATTTTTACTACCTCCCAACATTTTCTTCTTTTAGTGTCAGAATTTACATCATTTTGTAACATATGTCCTTTGACACTTTATTTTAGCTATAGTTGTTTTTAATAGTGTTTTCTTTTTACCCTTGTACTAGGAATAACATTGATTTACACACCACCATTAGTGTTAGAGTATTCTAAACATGAATGTGTATTACTTATACCATTGGGTTTTGTGCTTTTAAATGTTTTATGTTCTTAATTAGTTGCCTTTTGTTTCAGCTTAAAGAACTCCCTTTAGCAATTTGTATAATACAGGACTAGTGGTAATGAACTCCTTTAGCTTCTGTTTGTCTAGGAAATATTTGATTTCTGTCTTATTTCTGAAAGACAGCTCTACCATGTTAAGTACTCTTGGTTGAAAGGGGTTTTTTTTGTTTTTGTTTTTGTTTTTCCCCCATTCATCCCACTCTCTCCTGGTCTGCAGGGTTTCTGCTGAGAAATCCACTAATAGTTGTATTGGGGCTCCTTTGTATGCAATGTGTTTACCTCATGCTGCTCCCAGAGTGTTTTCTTAGTCTTTGATTTTTGGTAGTTCATTATTATGAGTATTGGTAAACTAATCTTTTAGGTTAAATTTGGTTACAGACTTCTGTTCTTCATCCAAATATTTTGCATCTTTTATGCATATATTGGCATCTTTCCCCAGATTTGGGAAGTTTTCACCCATTATTTCTTTAAATATGCTTTACCACTCTTTTTCTCTTTCTTCTCCTTAAATTTGGACTAGGAGTAGGTTAGGTCTTTCAGTGGTATCCCATAATCCTGAAGACTTTCTTTATTCCTTTTTATTCTTTTGTACTTTTGTTCTCTGAATACATAATTTAAAATATTCTGTCTTCAAAATCACTGATTCTTTCTTCTGTTTATGTCTGCTATTGAAGCTTTCTATTGATTTTTTCAGTTTCATCATTGTATTATTTCTCTAGGATTCCTATCAGGTTTTTAATTGTTTCCATTTCTTTGTTGAATTTCTTATTTAGTTTGTAAATATTGTTTTCCAAATTTTCTTTAATTTTTTACCTGTGCATTCTCATAGTTAACTGAACTTCTTTAAGAGAAATATTCTGAATACTTTATCACTTATTTTATAGACCTCCATTTCTCTCTGGTCCATTGTTGAAGGCATCATGATTTCCTGATTCTTCCTAATACTTCTGTCTTTGTGCTGCTGTCTGTGCATTTGAGAAAACAGTACATCTTCTTGCCTTTACATTTGTTTTTTGGCAAGGATAGACATTCACTATTTAGAACTACCAATATTACTGGAAGGACAAGCTGGTAATAACCCTGGGCAGGTAGAGCTTGTGGGCTCTCTAGTTGGCCAGACCACTGCCTTTACACTGATATTGTGTATGCTGGGTGGTTGGGTTCCACGGTCCAGTAAGACCACTGGCTGGGCTCTGCCATCAGGTGCAGCTGTTGGTTGGGCACCACGGTGGCCTCTGATCAGGCCAGTAATATCTCTGGCTGGGTGGTTCTTCTATTTGGGATGTGCAGCTGGGCAACACTGCAGGCTGGGCTCTGATACTAGGCAGAGTTGTTGCTTGGGATTGGTGGGACAAGAAGCTATGCTCTGTAGAAATGCATGATTGAGGGTTGTCTTCCTGCCTGGGTGGAATCATGGGGCAGGAATTTTGGTTAAGCTGAGCTGCTCTTTGGACTCCCAGTTCAAGCACTTCTAGCCCTTATGCTTTGCTGAAATGCACAGAGGTGGGCATTACCCTGACTGAGCAGAGCAGTGAGGTGGGCTTTTGGATAAGCTGAGCCACTATTTGGCCTCCAGTTAAGCAGGCCTAGCCTCTACATTTCTCCAAAATGTGCAGAGGCAGACATCTTCCTGCTTGGGTGAGGGTATAGTTGAAATTTTTAGCTTAGCAAAGACACACTTTGGACTTCAGAGGCAAGCAGGTATAGCCCCTAAGACTCTTCAAAATGGACAGAGGCTGGCATCTCCCTGTCTGGGCAGGATCATGGGCTGGGCTCTGAGGCTAACTGATAAGAGACTCAAGCCAGTTTGCACTTACCATAGTGCTTTTGGGAGCAATCAGCTCTGCTTTGCATGTGGGCTATGAAGTGGACTAGTATCTCCAATCAGGCACCACAAGTGGCAGAAACACAGAGCTACCACCAAGATACATGCACTGGTTACTGTGAGCTTTGCCTCCTATCTTTGTTTCGACCTGAGCCTGGGTAATCTAGCCTCACTATTATATCCAGTATTACTTACAATGTGAGATTAAAGTGTGCCCACTGAGAAGTGTCTTGGAATACTAGGCAAGCTGAATGTTTACTTTTGGTTCTCTTTTCTCCCTATAGAAACTGTAAGCCAAGGGGAATTTTCTCCATGTGGCACTGTGCTGACTTGGGGGAAGGGAAGGGCTGGTGCCACTGAGGTGAGACCATTCCTTTTGCCTTTCTAATATGGTTTTTATTCAGTTCTGTGGTTCACATGAGTGTTTCAGGCTTGTTCTCAAATATAGGAGTTTTCACTAAGATTTTCTTGTCTGTGGATAGTTGCCAGTTGAACTTTCTGCTGAAGAGAGTCAAGCCTGAGCCTTCTTATTTCACCACCTTGCTGAAGTCATTCTTCCTGGTTATATCTTAAGTTCAATTCTTGGATTATTTTATTTTCATCTTTTAAAAGGAGAAATTACTCTTTAGAGAAATGTTGTAATTTAAATAATTTGTTTAAACTTCAGTGGCATTTATTCTGTACTATACATAAATTCTATCGTACACAATCTTTTGCTTCATATTCTAATGGCTTCACATTTTTTCTTGTTGTTCCTATAGTAAAATTATAAATTGCTCCAAGGACATATTTTATATATACTCTCATATTCCATAGCCCACCACCACATATGTTGCTTAATAATAGTCATTGGTCGAGTGTAATTAAGATACTAAATATAGCATTCTGAAAGCACTGTATGTAAATAATTTGTATTTTCATGTATGCAAAAAAGTTCCAATAATCATTCCAGACTTTCATCATTGATCAATAGGCATAATAAAGCAGAAAACTATTTCTTATTTATTCTCTTAAATAGTGTTCTGACCAGAGTATTTTCCATTAAGAATAATCATGCACTCAATGGTTAACATATAAAGAATGGGTCTGGGTCTATGCTTTTTCTACTGTTTTAATCCAAATCATGGCTTCTTTACCCAGACCTTTAACTTCTGCTCCAGAAGTTTCTTTAGATATAGCACTCAGGTTCTTGATATTTTTATCTGTTAAATAATGTAATTGAAAGAAAGAAATGGAGCACATGTGTAAATTGATTCAATGATTTGTAATTACCAAAGAGCATGGTGCTCCTTTTCTTATGACCATCTTATTTTTAGTCTAATATTTGCATAACTTTATAAACAAAATAACTGCTGATTCACAGAAACTAAATTTATTACTGTCACAATTAGAAGCAAGCAACTGTTATTTCTTTATTAACGAGAATAATGTTTTAATTGTGAAATATTAACTCACCACCCCATAATTGCTTTTAATTTTCTAAAGATATTTTAATAAATATTTTCTTCAATAAAATATATTAAAGAAATGAAATATGTATTTTCTCTAGATAGCATATAAGTTGATATAAACAATCCTCTTTAACTCTTCTTATTAATTCACTTGGATAAGTAAAAATAGTTATCTGCCAGACTTTTCATTTTAATATAACACATAATTTGAATGTCTCTCTGAATAGCATGTTTCCTCAGAAATTATTCATTAGAGTAGACGATGTGTTTAGTATGTAGATTTAGAAATTTCAAGTCTTTCATAGTTTATAAGAGTTTGTATATGTCTACATTATAATCACTATTTTACTTTTAAAATATTTAATGTATTTGGAATAAAAATTAATTTTCAAAGAAACGAAGAATCTCAATATTGCCTTAGGAATTGGGATTGTGAGGATCAGAGCAAACTAATGAAGTGTAAAGTGGCTTTCAACAAATCTCCATTATAATTGTAAATTCATAACTAAAATTGTTGCTTTGGTCCCTCTCAGTGTTAATAATGAGGTAATCAGTCACATTTCATTATTGAGAGTTATATTACCTTTCTGGAGAACATGAAAGTGTTTTTGGGGGTGTAATTTCATAATAGTAAGAGAATAGAAGGTGAAAAGGATTAATAAATTAATGTGGGCTTCTAGTCAAGATGGCAGAAGAGACAGTTCCCAGCTTCATGCTCTCCCACAAATCAACCTATTTACAACTATCCAAAAGCAACAACAGCCAAGCTGGGGCTGGTAGAGCTCAGGGGAAGAGGAGAGACCTATAGAGTGCATGAAGGCAGGAAAAGCCACGAAGAGGAAAAGAAAGGATCACTCCCACCCTTTTGAGCCCCAGCTGCTTCCAGGCTGGAGCTGGTGAGCACACAAAGCAAGAGCTTATAAAAGCCACTGCTACGTCCTTCCCAAGAAGCTGCTTGTAGGTGGCAGGGAAGAAAGAGGGTCTTTGTGGGCTCCGGGCCAGCAAGACCACCGACAGGGTCCCCGTGGACCCACATAGGAGTGAGGAACCACAGACAGCAGAAAAAAAGGAGCCCCTCAGAGGCCAGTGAGTCATCCAAGAGACTGGCACATGGCCCGTCCCATGGGAAGTATTTGGAGTGTGGGCAGCAGGAGAGACGGGCCCACCAGGGAAAAACTGGGGCACAGCATAGACAGCTGACCTGCCTTCCAATCAGTGCAGGACCATTCAGTGTAGACTGGTCAGGAATACAGAACCACAAGAGGTGCAGTTTGCTGAAAAGACACAGGACCAGACCAGAGTGTCTACACAACCCGGGTGTACCAGACCTCATGAAACCTGCAAGTCCTTACAAGGACAACCACTAAAACCTGAGCTGCACAGAAAGCCTTCCACAGGGAATCAGCAGAAATGAAGCAGTTTAGCTTAGCTCAGCTACGGAGCTCAAGTGTTGGTTCCCACGGGAAGTTCCTCCATTTTAGAAGTAGGCAAAGGACAACAAATTAGTTCCAGTGCAGAGTTTAAGTGGCGGGAACAGTGAATAATCCAACATGGAACTGAAAGATAAAACAAAGTACCCGTGAATCAGAGACAAAGTTTGATATTAGCTAGTAAAGGTCTAACACCACCAAAGAACACCTATAAAACCTAAAAGGGCCGGAAGCCCCCTGGGCTCCTAATCCAGGGACGGGGGAGGGCTGAGGGGCTCAGCAATGCCCCCCAACATCCACAACCAGCCCAGCAACGGCCACTGAGCTGCTACAGCATGTGCTCCAGGCTTTCGAGTTGGGACAGTGGGGCCAAGGGCCTCAGCCATGCCCCCTGAACATCCACAACTATCCCAGGGATGACCCCCAAACCACTGCAGGAAACACCCTGGGCTCCCAAGCCAGGGCAGTGGGGGACTGAGGGCTTCAGCCACAGCCACCTGACATCTGCATCCAGCCCAGGTATGACCCAGCCACTGCTCAAAGCCCCCTGGTCTCTCCTGCCAGAATGAGGGCAGACCATGGGCCTTTCCTTCCCCCTTTTTCCACCCTATTTCCCCTCCGCCTTCTCTTCTCCCTCTCAGCTTGTCAGCAACAACATCTTAGAATGAGGCATGGAGCTAGGGGAATGTGAACCCAGCCACAACTAGGCAAGCTGCCATCACCACCCTGGGGCCCCACTGAACCCAGCCGCAACCAAGTAAAGAGCACACCAAAAATACCATTTTCACATGGATAGCCCACCACAGCCGCCACAAATGCCATGGCTGCCACAAAAATGGCTAGACTCTATAACAGCAGTCACAGCCACCATGCAGATGGCACATCAGACTCTTAACTGCATTGACGCAAGGAGAGACACCAACAGAAATTTTTTTAAAAAGCAAAAAAAGAAAGGAAGAAAGAAAAGCAAGAGGTCCTCTCTCTCCACAAAGCACACTTCAGAGTAATAGAAGAAGCATCTGATTTACGATAATGGGGAAGGACTCATCACACCTTTGTCAGTACTAGACAGATCATCTAGGCAACAAACTAAAACTAACAGAGGAGCAGTAAATCAGATGGAGAGAACAAATCTATGATTATTAGAGGGGGCAGGGAGAGGGGGAAAGACGGAGGGGAGGGGAGAGATTGGTAAGAGGGATAAAGAATAAGCATGATTTGTAACAATGAATATGCTAATAAAATTTTTAAAAATATATTAATGTGATCCCCCATATTAAAAAAAGGTAAAAACCTTCTGTAAACATAAAAACAGACACACTGACCAATGGAATAGAATAGAGAATCCAGAAATCAACCCACACACTTACTGCCATCTGATCTTTGACAAAGGCACCAAGCCTATTCACTGGGGAAGGGACTGCCTCTTCAGCAAGTGGTGCTGGGATAACTGGATATCGATATGCAGGAGAATGAAACTAGATCCATACCTCTCACCGTATACTAAAATCAACTCAAAATGGATTAAGGATTTAAATATACACCCTGAAACAATAAAACTTCTTAAAGAAAACATAGGGGAAACACTTCAGTAAATGGGACTGGGCACAGACTTCATGAATACGACCCCAAAAGCACGGGCAACCAAAGGAAAAATAAACAACTGGGATTATATCAAACTAAAAAGCTTCTGCACAGCAAAAGAAACAATTAAAAGAGTTAAAAGACAACCAACAGAGTGGGAGAAAATATTTGCAAAATATACATCTGACAAAGGATTAATATCCAGAATATATAAGGAACTCAAACAACTTTACAAGAAGAAAACAAGCAACCCAATTAAAAAATGGGCAAAAGAGCTAAGTAGGCATTTCTCTAAGGAAGATATACAAATGGCCAACAGACATATGAAAAAATGCTCCACATCACTCAGCATCCGGGAAATGCAAATCAAAACCACATTGAGATACCATCTAACCCCAGTTAGGATGGCTAAAATCCTAAAGACTATGAACGATAAATGCTGGTGAGGCTGTGGAGAAAAAGGAACTCTCATACATTGTTGGTGGGACTGCAAAATGGTGCAGCCTCTATGGAAAATGGTATGGAGGTTCCTTAAACAATTGCAAATAGATCTACCATACGACCCAGCCATCCCACTGTTGGGAATATACCCAGAGGAATGGAAATCATCAAGTCGAAGGTATACCTGTTCCCCAATGTTCATCGCAGCACTCTTTACAATAGCCAAGAGTTGGAACCAGCCCAAATGCCCATCATCAGATGAGTGGATACGGAAAATGTGGTACATCTACACAATGGAATACTACTAGCTATAAAAACGAATGAAATACTGCCATTTGCAACAACATGGATGGACCTTGAGAGAATTATATTAAGTGAAACAAGTCAGGCACAGAAAGAGAAATACCACATGTTCTCACTTATTGGAGGGAGCTAAAAATTAATATATAAATTCACACACACACACACACACACACACACACACACACACACACAAACCGGGGGGCGGGGGGAAGAAGATATAACAACCACAATTATTTGAAGTTGATACGACAAGCAAACAGAAAGGACATTGTTGGGGGGGAGGGGGGGAGGGAGAAGGGAGGGAGGTTTTGGTGATGGGGAGCAATAATCAGCTACAATGTGTATCGACAAAATAAAAATTTTTAAAAAAATAAATAAAAATAAATAAATAAATAAAATAAAATGCGATGGGATTAGAAACTTTAAAAAAAAAAAAAAATCCATCTAGTTAAAGCGTTCTAACCTGAAGTCCCTCATGCTGATTGATTGATTGATTGATTGATTAATTGGCTACAGGACTTACCCTCTTCTTACATATTATATAAATATTTATTGTGTTTAGAATTTACTGATTTCTTTTCCCTCTGTGATGTAACCTTCTAAGAAAAGGCATTTTTCTTAATGTGTTCAGTGATTCTGGAAAAATTTGACATCTGTTAAGCAGATCACCATGCACTGGTTATCAGTCCCAGGGGAGGACTCTCCATGCTTCTACTCATTGCATCTTGGTATCAGAGTGATCAAGGGAAACACAACATAGTCAAGCACTGGTTGGAACAATGCTTTGCTTACATAGGGAAGACACAGAGCAAGATCAGCTTCAGTCGTGTTCACTGGTCCCGCATGGCCAGTGGGTCTCTCCCAGAAGCCAACTCAGGGCAATTAGCTACTTACAGCCCTCTCCTGCCACAGTAGAATGACCCAGTTTCCTCCCTGCAGAGGACAGAGAAATTGGTGGTGTTGGTCAGGTGCCATGTGATGAACACACTTAAGCAGAACAAAGGAGCATACATTGAGCCTGTTATAGGGAAAGATATTTCCACCTAAGGCAATAAGCCCCGCACAAGTCCTGTGGGCTCCTTATCTCTTGGTAACAAAGTGTTCGAGGCTCAAAATTCATTCTTATGTGACCAAGTAGGGGTCAAAAGACTGCATATGTGAGAATGCTTTTCCCTACAACATCCATGTGCAAAAAAAGAATGATTCCTCTTTACACCATAAAGAAAAAATAACTCAAAATGGATCATAACCCTAAATGAAAAACCTAAAACTATAACTAGAAAAAAAAATCAGAGAAAAACATTTGTAACCTTTCGCTGGGCAAAATTTCTTAGGTTTGACACCAAAATCATAATTTATAAAATAAAAACTTTATCACAATTAAAAAATTATGTTCTTCAAAAACACCATTAAGAAATTTAAAAGACAAGATACAGAATGGGCGAATATGTTTGCAAAATATGTCTTATAAAGAACTGGTATATAGGATTAATATAGAAATTTCAAACCTCAGTTTTAATGAAACATTCCAATAAAAAATAGGAAAAGTTTTGACACATCACCAAAGAAACACATGAAAAGATGCTCAACATCATTACTAACTAGGAAAATGCAAACTAAAACATAACGAAGTCCATTACACACCATCACAGGGAGGTATAAAGAAGATGACAAACACCAAATCTTGGTGAGGTTGCAGAACTGGAAAGCTATGTTGAACCAACCTTGCATCCCTGGGATGAATCCCACTTGATCGTGATGAATAATTTTTCGTATGTGTTGCTGTATCCTGTTTGCTAGTATTTTAGTGAGGATTTTTGCATCTATATTCATCAAGGATATCGGCCTGTAGTTTTCTTTTTTGGTTATATCTTTACCTGGTTTTGGTATCAGGATGATGTTTGCTTCATAGAATGAGTTTGGGAGATTTGCGTCCGTTTCAATCTTTTGGAATAGTTTGTAAAGAATGGGTGTCAATTCCTCTTTGAATGTTTGGTAAAATTCTGCTGTGAATCCATCTGGTCCTGGGCTTTTCTTTGTTGGGAGCCTTCTGATAACAGCTTCAATCTCCTTTATTGTTATTGGTCTGTTCAAATTTTCTACGTCTTCACGGTTCAGTTTTGGGAGCTTGTGTGTGTCCAGAAATTTATCCATTTCCTCCAGATTTTCAAATTTGTTGGCGTAAAGTTGTTTATAGTAGTCTCGAATGATTCCTTGTATTTCAGATGAATCAGTTGTAATATCGCCTTTTTCATTTCTAATTTTTGTTATTTGAGTCTTCTCTCTTCTTTTTTTTGCTAGCCATGCTAATGGTTTGTCAATTTTATTTATCTTTTCAAAAAACCAACTTTTTGATTCGTTGATCTTTTGAATTGTTTTTTGGTTTTCAATTTCATTCAGTTCTGCTCTGATCTTAATGATTTCTTTCTGTCTGCTAACTTTAGGTTTGGATTGTTCTTGTTTTTCTAGTTCTTTAAGGTGAAGTGTTAGGTTGTTCACTTGCCATCTTTCTATTCTTCTGAAGTGAGCATTTAATGCAATAAGTTTTCCCCTCAATACTGCTTTTGCAGTATCCCACAGGTTTTGGTATGATGTATCATTGTTTTCATTAGTTTCAATAAACTTTTTGATTTTCTGCTTGATTTCTTCTTGGACCCATATGTCATTAAGTAGAATGCTGTTTAATTTCCATGTGTCAACAGACATATGAAAAAATGCTCAACATCACTCAGCATCCGGGAAATGCAAATCAAAACCACATTGAGATACCATCTAACCCCAGTTAGGATGGCTAAAATCCAAAAGACTATGGACGATAAATGCCGGCGAGGCTGCGGAGAAAAAGGAACTCTCATACATTGTTGGTGGGACTGCAAAATGGTGCAGCCTCTATGGAAAATGGTATGGAGGTTCCTTAAACAAATGCAAATAGATCTACCATATGACCCAGCCATCCCACTGTTGGGAATATACCCAGAGGAATGGAAATCATCAAGTCGAAGGTATACCTGTTCCCCAATGTTCATCGCAGCACTCTTTACAATAGCCAAGAGTTGGAACCAGCCCAAATGCCCATCATCAGATGAGTGGATACGGAAAATGTGGTACATCTACACAATGGAATACTACTCAGCTATAAAAACGAATGAAATACTGCCATTTGCAACAACATGGATGGACCTTGAGAGAATTATATTAAGTGAAACAAGTCAGACACAGAAAGAGAAATACCACATGTTCTCACTTATTGGAGGGAGCTAAAAATTAATATATAAATTCACACACACACACACACACACACACACACACACACACAAACCGGGGGGGGGGGGGAAGAAGATATAACAACCACAATTATTTGAAGTTGATACGACAAGCAAACAGAAAGGACATTGTTGGGGGGGAGGGGGGGAGGGAGAAGGGAGGGAGGTTTTGGTGATGGGGAGCAATAATCAGCTATAATGTAAATCGACAAAATAAAATTTAAAAAAAAAATAAAAATAATAAAATAAAAAATAAAAAAAATAAAAATAAAAATAAATAAATAAATTTTAAAAAAAAGAACTGGAAAGCTAATGCATTACTAATGTGGATTTAAAATGGTGTGGCCATTTGGGCAAACAATTTTGCAGAGTCTTATAAAAGTAAACATATGATTATCATATGACTCAGCAATCTCACTCCTACATATTACCACAATGAAATAATGACATATATTCACATGAAATCTTTTGCAGAGGTTTATAGTGACTTTACATATATTCACCCAAAACTGGAAAACTCCAAATGTACTTCAGTAGGTGGGTGGATGGATAAACAAACTGTTGTGTATTCATACAATAAAATACTATTCAGAAATACAAAGAAATAAATTTCTGATACACTTGATAACATAGATAATTATGGATCACTTTGTGCTAACTTGAGTAAACAAGATTCAGAAGGCAATATAATAATGACTCCATTCATATCCCTTTCTGGGAAAGCAAAACTACAGGTTCAGAAAATCAGAGGCTGCCATAAGACAGGTGGAAAATCACCTTCTAGCAGTAAATTATTATAATGGACAGCCAACAGTGAAGAGGAGGCTTAGTGTAAAAGTATATTTACCATCGTCATGATTGTGTCTCATTGTGTTACATTTGATGTTCTTACTTTACATAGGCACATGACATACATCATACAATGCATTTACTGAAAGGTAAAACCAAAGACAATATTTTATTTAGAGACTTGAACCTTAGTATTAGCTAGCAATTTCCTGTACAGTAATGTGAGACTATTTTGAATTTTTTCTTCTCGTACAGTATGGCTAATCTTCACTCCTGAGCAATGATTTCAGTGTGTCTGATATAACCATTTTTAATAGAGTCACGTTTCACTGAGATCCTGAAAGGCTACTGCAAAAAGGCCCCATCTGTGAGTAGGCTTCTGATATCCTCTGTCTAAGTCAGCACAAAAGAATCATGAAAGCCAAAAACAAAAATCCATTTGTGGATACAAAATAAATTTTATAGACCATTGTATCATAACCTCAGTTACTCACCTCTCAGCAGTGTTTTTGACGATTATTAGGTCATTATGAAGTTCCAAAAATATACCTTGAGAAAAGTAGAACTGGTTACAATTTTGCAGCATAGGTAAGCTTTTTAAAAATAAATAAATCTTTAAAAGATTTCTTATGATGGTTGCAGAAGAAAATTTAATAGACACAGTAAAGCTAGAGTTCAAGAAATTTTGCTTGCCTCGGATTTTGGTTATCACAAATTTTAACATTAAGCTTTTACCCTTAGAAAAGACTTCATGTAACACAGAGCTGATATTTCGAATTTAAGGGGAAAATATATTAGTTATTTGAGAACCTGCAATCGAGGAAAAACTCCATAACAGTGAAAATATGAAAAATAATATTTACGTGAAAATGAGAGACACATGAAATAGCTATTTTGTTTTTACTTTAAATGGGCTTAATAATAATACATAGAATTTTAGTCAGGATAAACCATAATCTGTTCAACTGATAAAAATCTTCACTGTCAGATTCAAACTGTAAATGGAATTGTGAAGTAACTGTCAAACTTCTTAGAGAGCAATAAATTTTTAAGCATTTTACCAATATGTATTTTTAAAATTATTATTCATGTTTATTTATTTATTGTTAGAGCATTATATTAAATATTTATTTATTTTGTTTAAGATTTATTTATACATGTTGCACATTGTTTCAATATATGCATATACTGCACATTGATTCACTTAGGGTACGAAGCATAGTTTTGTACCCATTGATCCACCATTTTTCCTCTTAACCCCACCCCCACCTGCCAATATGTATTTGTATCCAGAAGGGTAATATGCTGATAGTGAACTAGCCTTAGTTTTGTTTTCTTTCTTTCCTTCTTTTTATTGAAACATAGTTGATTGTACATATCTGTGGGGTACAGAGTTGAATATCAATATTTGTGTGTAATATGTGATCCTCAAATCAGGATAATTAGTATATACAACATTATATGATATAATTGTTTTTGGTCACCCTTTACCAACTCCTCCCTATCCCTCCTCCATCTTTCCCTTTCCCACCTCTGATAAACTCAGTTCTAGTCTCTCCTTTTGAAAGTTGAATGTATTATTGTGATTTTTGTATCTTTCTTTATTTCTTTGTTTATTTTTTTAGTTCCCACTTATGAGTGAAGACATGGGGTATTTATCTTTCTGTACCTGGTTTATTTCACTTAACATGATTTTTTCCAAGTTCATCCATATTGCTATGAATGGCAGAATTTATTTTTTGTGGCTGAGAAGTATTCCATTGTATAAAGATACCACATTTTCCTTGTCCACTGGTCAAATGATGAAAATTTTTCTTGGTTCCAACTTTTGGGTATTGTAAACAGAGCTGTGATAAACATGGGAGTGCAGGTATGCCTTTGACATGATGATTTCCATTCCTTTGGACCTATACACAGCCGTGGAATTGCTAGGTCTTATGGCAGTTCTGTCTGTAGTTGTTTGAGGAACATCCATACTGTTTTCTGTAATGGCTGCATCAATTTAAAGTCCCAGCAACAGTGTAGGAGTGTAGAGCTAGGGCTAGGTCTCACAGAACTCTCGAGCCCGTTGTCCAGACTGGGTCACAAACCCTTCATACACAGGTCTATGAGTTAGGTAATAGGAAAAGGTCCTTGGGGCCATGGGTGAAGAAATAATAGGCTTTATTCAGAGGTAGGAGCAGCAGACCCAATGGCTTCCCAGAGCATCTCTAGAAGCTTCACACATCATCCCTGTTAGTCCTTTATACTCAAGTCCATAATCCAAAACACCTGGGTGCACATGTGCAATCACTTTAGACAATAACACGGAACACCCATGCACAGGCGCATACCCACCTCAGATGCTCAGCAAGACACTGAACATCCGAGGGGCCCTGACCATTTTTCTTATAGTGTCCCAACAAGGAGGGCTCTCCTGTCTCCACATCCTCTCCAGCATTTGTTATTCTCTGTCTTTTTCATAATAACCAGTCTAACTGGGGTGATATGATATCACAATGTGGTTTTAATTTGCATTTCCCTGATGCTGAATGATGTTGAGCATTTTGTCATGTGTCTATTGGCCATTTGTATATCTTCATATGAGAAATGCTTATTCAGCTCCTTTGCCCACTATTTAAATCTGGTTATTTGGGGGTTTTTTGCTGTTAACTTGTCCGAGTTCCTTGTTATTAATCCTTTATTGGATGCAAATATTTTCTTCCACTTTGTAGGTTTCTTTTCATTCTGTAGGTTGTATTTTTTTTCCTGTACAGAAGCTTTTTAGTTTGATATAATCCCATTTGTTTATTTTCCCTTTTGTGCCTGTGCTTTTGGGATAATAAATCCTCTCCCAGGTTGTACTTCCTAAAGTGTTTCCTCTATATTTTCTTCCAGTTGTTTTATAATATCAGGTCTTATATTTATGTCTTTAATCCATTTGTGTTGATTTTGGTATATGGTAAGAGGTACAGGTCTAATTTCATTCTTCTACTTGTGGATATCCAGCATCATTTATTGAAGAGTCAGTCTTTTCCCCAATGCATGTTCTTGGTGCCTTTGTCAAAGATCAGTTGGCTGTAAGTATGTGGGTTGATTTCTGGATTCTCTGTTCTTTCCCATTGGTCCGAGTGTCTATTTGTATGCCAGTGCCATGCTATTTTGGTTACTATAGCTTTGTAGTATAGTTTGAAGTCAGGTATTGTTATGCGTCTGGATTTAGTTTTTTTGCTCAGGATTGCTTTGGTTATTTTGGGTCTTTTGTGGTTCCCTGTGAATGTTAGGACTGTCTTTTCAATTTCTGTGTAGAATGTCATTGGTAATTTGATTGGAATTGCATTGAATTTGAAGAACACTTTGGGTAGTATAGACATTCTCACATTATTAATTTTTCCAATCCAAGAGCATGGAATATCTTTCCATCTTTTGTATCCTCTTTATTTCATCACTTATTTGTAGCTCCTATTGCAGACATCTTTCACCTCCTTTGTTAAATTGATTCCTAGGTATTTTTTTTTTTGTCACGATTGTAAATGGGCTAGCTTTATTGATTTCTTTCTCTGCTAGTTTGATGTTGGAGTATAAAAACTCTAATTTTTTGAGTGTTGATTTTTTATCATACAACTTAACTGAAATCATTTGTCATCACTAAGAGGGTTTTTTTTTAGGATCTTTATGTTGTTCTAAATATAGGATCATGTCATCTGCTAAGAGTGACAATCTGACTTGGCCTTTTCCTATCTGGATGCCCTTTATTTCTTTCTCTTGTCTGAATGCTCTGGCTAGTACTTCCAATACTATGTAAAATAGGACTGATGAGAGTGGGGTTCTTTGTCTTGTTCCCATTCTAAAGAGAAAAGCTTTGAATTTTTCCCAATTCAGGATGATACTGGCAGTGCGTTTGTTGCATATGGCTTTTATTGTTGAGATACTTTCCTTCTATTCCTAATTTGTTGAAAGTCTTTATCATTAAGTGATATTGAATTTTTTCAGATTCTTTTTCTTCATCTATTTTGATAACCATATGGTTTTTGACCTTGATTTTGTGCATATGGTGTATCACATTTATTGACTTGCGTATATGATCAACCATCCTTGCATCTGTGGGATGAATCCCACTTGATCACGGTGCATAATTTTATTGATGTGTTGCTGTATCTTGTTTTATTCTGTTTGTTAATATTTTATTGAGGACTTTTCCATCTATGTTCACCAAATACATTTCCCTATAGTTTTCTTTTCTTGTATCTTCATTTGGCTTTGGTATCAGGGTGATGCTGGCCTCATAGAATGAGTTTGGGAGAATGGACTCCATTTCAATTTTTTGGAATTGCTTGAAGAGAATTTGTATTAATTCTTCTTCTAAGCTTTGGTAGAATTCAGCAGTGAAGTCATCTAGTCCTGGGCTTTTCTTTTTTGGGAGACTGCTGATAACTGCTGCAATCTTCTTGCTTATTATTGGTATGCTCAGGTTTTTTATGTCTTCTTTGTTCAGTCTTGGTAGTTTGTATGTATCCAGAAGTTTATCCATCTTCAAATTTGTTGGAGTATATATGTTTATATTAGTCTCTAATGTTTTTTGTTTATATTTAGTCTCTAATGGTTGTAATGTCTCCTTTTTTTATTTCTTATGTTTATTATTTGGGTCTTCTTGTTTTTAGTTAGCATAGCTGATGGTTTGTCTATTTTGTTTATTTTCTCAAAAAACCAATTTTTTGTTTTATTAATCTTTTGTATCATTTTGGGGGTCTCTATTTCATTTAGTTCTTAATTATTTCTCTCTGTTCTTAATTATTTCTTTCTATCTACTAATTTTGGGGTTGGATTTTTCTTTTTGTATTTCTTTTACATGTGGTCTTAGTTTGTTTATTTGAAATCTTCCTACTCATTTGATATGTGTTTATTGCAATAAAATTCCCTCTCAGTACAGCTTTGTAGTGTCCCACAAGTTTTGGCATCATGTGCCTTTATTTTCATTTGTTTCAAGACATTTTTTGATATCCTGTTTAATTTCTTCTTGAACCCATAGGTTGTTCAGGAGCATGTTGTTTAATTTCCATATGTTTGTTTAGTTTCCAGAGTTTCTAGTTTTAGTCTGTTGTGGTCTGAAAAGATACTTGAGATTAATTTATTTTTTATTTATTGAGACTTAATTTTTGACCTAAAATGTGTTCTATCCTGGAGAGTGTTGCATGTGCTGATGAGAAGAATGTATATTCTGTAGTTGTTGGATTAAATATTCTGTAGATATTTGCCAAGTCCAATTGGTCTAAGGCATGGCTTAAATTCTTTATTTCTCTGTTGATTTGTTGCCCATATGATCTGTCTAATGTCACGAGAAGGGTGTTCAGGTCCCCAACTATTATCATATTTGGGTCTATCTCTTTCCTCAGGGCTGATAATGTTTGCTCTATATATCTGGGTGCTCCAGTTTTGGGTACATATATATTTATAATTGCTATGTCTTCTTGCAGGATAGATCTCTTTATTACTATACAATGGCCTTCTTTGTATCTCTTTATAGTTTTGGGTTTAAGGCTGTGGGCAGCCCTCTGCAAGACTAGCAGAAGGCAGAAAGCATGCCCAGGTACTCAGCAGCCATGGGGAGCCCCTGCCAGACTTGCAGAACACAGGAAGCACACCCGGGGACCTCAGCAGCTGAGGACAGCCCTGGCACTGCTGCAGAAACACTGCCACACTGGAGGTACAAAACAGCCACTGCCACAGCTACTTCTGCTGCAAGGATGGCTTACTGCCACAGCAGCAGCCACCATCACTATGCAGGATGCCCACAGACAACTGAACTGCATTGGCAAAAGAGAGTCACCAGCACAGCCTGGGGAAAGAATGTCAATAACCTCTGCAAGAAATCACTAAGTACTTCAATGCCGAGGCCATGGAGGCACTTACATATGACTCCCACATAGAATATGGCTGAAGTACCCACAAGGATACTACACTGCTGCATCTAACCGGAACCAATACTAAAATATGCTACTCAATGATCAATATAAAACACATCAAAGGAGGAAGTGTCTCTCCTCAAACCCACTCTAGAGTAATAGAAGAAGAAACTACTCTACCAGATGAACAGACATCAACAAAGAAATACTAGATGTACATTTTTTTAAAAAGAAATAAATAAAAAGTAAGTCCACCAAAGGATTGCAATAACTCTCAAGTACCGGAACTCATAGAGCAGGAAGCCCTTGAAATGGCTGAAAATGAATTCTGAATAACAATCTGAAGGAAACTCAATGAGATACAAGAAGACTCAGTTAGATGACACAATGAACTGAGCAAAACTGTGCAGGAAATGAAGGAGGAAATTTACAAAGAGATTAATACTTTTAAAAAAATGTAGCAGAACTCCTACAACTGAAGGACTCATTCAACAAAATAAAAAACACAACTGAGAGCCTAGGCAGCAGGCTAGAGTAAGAAGAAGAAAGAATTTCTGATCTTGAAGACAGTCTTTTCAAAATAACTCAGGTGTATAAATTCTTTTTAATTTAAATGAAGAAAATCTAATACAGATAGCAGACAACCTTAAGCACGTGAACATCCAACTCATCAGTTTTCCAGCAGGAAAGGAGAAAGGAAAAGGCATTAAAAACATATTCAATGAAATAATAGCAGATAACTTCACAGGTATAGGGAGTACATGGACCTTCAGATTCAGGTGGCTCAAAGATCCTCAAATAAATTGAATCAAATAAAACCACACATTATAGTCAAACTGACAAAATTCAAAGACAAAGAAAAAACCCTAAAAACAGCAAGAGAAAAGTGTCAAGTCACCTATAAGGGAGTCCCCAATATAATAACAGCAGAGTTCTCAATAGAAATTCTACAGACCAGAAGAAAATGGTATAATATACTCAAAATACTATAAAAACCAACCAACCAACCAACCAAACAAACAAACAAACACAGAAAACTGCCAGCCAAGAATGCTATTCCCAGCCAGCCTATCCTTATCTTTACGGCTGATTTCAAAACTATGCTATCTACTGTGGGTGATTCAGTATGCAGTATAGGCATGTATTGAAACAACACACAGTATCCCAGAAAAATTGGGGGAAAAAAGCTGATTTCACAAGATTCTCTGTAGGAAAACATTTCATTATTCTGTTGAATACTTCTCTAGGTGTTGTATAAGTTGAGTTTATATAATATTCATTTTAAGCTTTTCACTAATTCTTACACAATGTGCATTTTCTCTATTATGAAGTGTCTGATTTTATTAAGAACTTGATGTTCATTAGTGAGAGCACAGCAGTTACAAAATAGTGAAAAGGAACTCTCATTTATTTCTTGTGGGAATGCAAAATGGTACAGCTACTGTGGGAGACAATTTAGCAGTTTCCTACAATTTTAAACATAGTCTTACCATACAGTTTAGTAATCATGCTCTTAAGTATTTACCCAACTGACACAAAAACTATATCCACACAAAAACCTTAATGCAAATGTTTATAACAGCTTTATTCATAATCGCCTAAAACTGGAAGCAATTTAGATGTCTTTTAATTGGTTAAAGGATAAACTATGGCATATCCATCCAATGTCACATTATTTTTAGAAAAAACAGTATGTTTTTAAGCCATTAAAGGACATGGATGAACCTTAAATACATATGCATATTGGAAATGAAAGAAGCCAGTCTGAAAAGAATATATACTATATAATTCTAGTTGTATGGCATTCTGGAAATGATAAAACTATAAAAAAAAGATACTAACAAAAAAGATGAGCTGTTGTCAGGGTTTGGGGATAGGAGGGAATTTTGAATAGGTAAAGCACGTGGAATTTTTTAGGATGGTGAAACTATTCTGTATGATACTGTAATAATGGATGCATGACATTATGTATTTGTCAAAATCTATAGAACTTTATAGCACAAAAAGTGAGTCAATGTATGCAATTAAAAAATCATTTAGCAGATAATGGTATGACAGTTTTCAATGCAGAATATGACAAAACAATCTATACATATTGTAAATGTATAAAACAACTTCAATGAAGAATGTTCCACATTCTAAGTAATGTTTAAAATTAGTAGAATCTGTTAGACTAAAGGCAAAATGAATTGCAACTAAGCACCAAAGTCTAGTTGATTGTTATTTCTCACAGGATGTGTGTTAACTATTGTGATACCATAACCTGGAATTGAACAGTGTAGAAAATGTATGATAGGTGGTGGGAGTCAGTTTTGTAACTGTTGGGAGTGGGAGATTACAGATAAGCAAAAGCAGGAGGCTAGAATGATTCATGTGGTAATGAGTTAGAGTTGAACATATTAGTATGAACCTATTTTAACCTACTATAGATGTTGATGATTTCATATGTATAATTATAGATAACTGTATATACATGAGGTAGCATCCATACATATATTTCCTTTGTCATCTGACGAGGCTGAAAAGCAAGACACCCCAGGAGCAATGAGCATACCTAGCAGCCAGATCTTGGCTGACGGTTAGCTCAATTGATTAGAGCGAATCCTTGTAACATCCAGATCTTGGTGCTAAGTAATAACAACAGCAACAACAGTAATAATAATAGCAATAATACCATTATTCAATAAAAGTAAACAGGGCTTTTTGGAGAAATGTATATATTTCTAAGACTGAGCAGAAAATTTACAAGATGAGCCTGGAAAATCTTTAAGTTTGAGAAAAAAAAAGTGCTAGAAAGAAAAAAGAATGTGTATGTCAGAGATACAGGAGCCAACGAAGAGACTGTGTAGTATTCAAAGCTGAAAAAATGTATTTAAGAAACATTATTAATAATGCAGCATTGGATTATAGCCCATTGTATGAAATATTCATGAATCCATACTGATATAAATAAATGATTAAATAAATAAATTAATAATGAAAGAGAAGAGACAAATTTTCTATGCAAAAGAATTCCATATAATTTATGTATGTACTTTACCCTTAAGGATGTAGAGCACAACTAAATCCCTAACTCCCCACTCCTTAAATGTTGGCTAAATATTGTAATTTCTTTCCAAAGACTACAGTATGAAAAGAGGGTGAGGAGGTATACCTTTTCAATGCATAAATTTGACCAGCCCTATTTCTTCCAGGTGATCAAAGTTAACTTCATAGTGATAAGTGATGCTGATCGAATGTACCCCTGGCATGCTGTGAAAATATGCCACTTTATCTCTGTGGTCTTCCCCCCAAAACAAAAAATTACAATCTAACGATAAAAAAAAGTCAGGCAAATCCCACTGGAGTGGAATTCTACAAAATTCCTGACCAATACTCCTCAAAGCTGTCAAGATTACCAAACACAAGGAAAATCTAAGAAACTGTCACTGCCAAGAGAAGTCTAAGGAGATGCTGACTAGATTTAATGTGATATTCTGAATGGGATTCTGGAATGGAAAAAGGATACTAAGTAAAAATTAAGGAAGTCTAAATAAATTATATACTTTAGTTAATGATAATTTATCAATATTGGTTGATATTGTAACAATATCAATATTGATTATACCAAATTATCATGCAAATATAAGATGTTAATAATAGGAAAAACTGAGTGCAGAGAATATGGGAACTTACAGTTCTTGTCTCTGATATTACTTTTTTTGTAAATCTAAAACTGCTTTAGAATAAAAGTTTATTTTAAAAGGTAAAAAGAGACAAAGAAAAAGGGAAAATATGAACCAATTAATGTACAGATTTTGATTTATATGGGAACTTTGAGTCATGTGTTCATTTGTAAGCTTATAAACAAAAAACTTGGGGAGAAATATATATGCATATATACAATGTCTGCTATATTAGTTGACAGCACCTTAGGATGAGGAGATTGTTAAATTTTTCAATAGTATAATATACAGTGGGGGGAATAAGTGTAGTATACAATGGTTCTTTTCCATATTTTCCCCCCAAATCAATGGAAACATAGAATATTTAGTATAATTTTTGAATAAAAAATGTGAAATAGTAATTATCGTCAGAGAAACCTTGATCTAATATTTTATATGGGGGGAAAAGCAATATGTACAGAAAATGCTTAACATAGCTACTTTAATAAATAAAACCAATTTAAATTCAAAAAGATAAAAATAGATACTGGTACTTAAAGTCAGAGATAAATGCTTATAAGCCATGTGAATATTTTTCTTAGGAAAATGTGATTGCAAAAAATGATAAAATCATTCAAGGGGATTTTTTGGGTGGGGGGGGCTTTTTAAATTTTATTTTATTTTATCAACATACAATGAGGTTGATTATTGTGGCCCATTACTGAAACCTCCCTTCCTCCTCCCTCACCCACCTCTCTCCCAACAACTTCATATCTGTTTGCTTGTCAGAACAACTTCAAGGAATTTTGTTAATTGTGTCTTCTTCCCTCCCCCCGCCCAGTTTACTTTTGTATTTATTTATTTATTTTTAGCTCCCACAAATAAGTGAGAACATGTGATATTTCTCTTTCTGTGCCTGACTCGTATCACTTAATATAATTTTCTCTAGGTCCATCCATGTCGTTGCAAGTGGCAGTATTTCATTCTTTTTTATAGTATAGTAGAATTCCATTGTGTAGATATACCACATTTTCCATATCCACTCATCTGATGATGGACTTTTGGGCTGATTCCAACTCTTAGCTATTGTGAAGAGTGCTGCAATGAACATTGGAGAACAGGTATACCTTCAACTTGATGATTTCCACTCCTCTGGGTATATTCCCAGCAGTGGGATAGCTGGGTCACATGGTAGATCTATCTAAAATTGTTTGAGGAAACTCCATACCCTTTTCCATAGAGACTGCCTCACCAACAGCGTATGAGAGTTCCTTTTTCTCCATGAGAGTTCCTTTTTCTCCACAACCTCACCAGCATTTATCATTCACAGTCTTTTGGATATTAGCCATCCTAACTGGGGTGAGATGGTATCTCAGTGTGGTTTTGATTTGCATTTCCCAAATGCTGAGTGATGTTGAGCATTTTTTCATGTGTCTGTTGGCTATTTGTATATCTTCCTTTGAGAAATGCTTATTTAGCTCCTTTACCTATTTTTTACTTGGGTTACTTTTTTTGTTATTGTAAAGTTGTTTCAGTTCCTTGTATATTCTGGATGTTAATCCTTTGTCAGATGCATACTTTGCATATATTTTCTCCCACTCTGTTGGTTGTCTTTTAACTCTTTTAATTGTTTCTTTTGCTGTGCAGAAGCTTTTTAGTTTGATATAATCCCATTTGTTTATTTTTCCTTTGGTTGCCCATGCTTTTGGAGTCATATTCATGAAGTCTGTGCCCAGTCCTACTTCCTGGAGTGTTTCTCCTATGTTTTCTTTAAGAAGTTTCACTGTTTCAGGATGTATATTTAATTCTTAATCCATTTTGAGTTGATTTTGGTATATGGTGAGAGGTATGGGTCTAGTTTCATTCTCCTGCATATGGATATCCAGTTATCCTAGCACCATTTGCTGAAAATGCAGTCTCTTCCCCAGTGTATAGGCTTGGTGCCTTTGTCAGAGATCACATGGCTGTAGGTGTGTGTGTTGATTTCTGGATTCTCTATTCTATGCCACTGATCATTGTGTCTTGTTTTTATGCCAGTACCATGCTGTTTGGGTTATTATAGCTTTGTAGTATAGTTTAAAATCAGGTGATGTTATGTCTCCAGCTTTATTTTATTTTTATTTTTTGCTCAGAATTTCTATAGCTATGTGTGGTCTTTTGTTATTCTATATAAATGTTTGGATAGTTTTTTCCATTTCTGAGATAAATATCATTGGAATTTCTATGGGGATTATATTGAATTTGTATATCACTTTGGGTAGTATGGACATTTTCACTATGTTGATTCTTCCAATCCAAGAGCAGCATGGGATATCTTTCCATCTTCTTGTGTCCTCTTTAATTTCTCTCAACAGTGGTTTGTAGTTTTCATTGTAGAGATTTTTCACTTCCTTGGTTAACTCTACTCCTAAGTTGTTGTTGTTGTTGTTGTTGTTGTTGTTGTTGTTGTTGTTGTTGTTGTTGTTGTTTTTGGTGGCTATTGTAAATGGGCAAGCTTTCTCAATTTGTCTTTCTCCATGTTCATTATTGGAGAATAGAAATACTACTGATTTTTGTGTGCTGATTTTGTATCCTGCTACTTTACTGAAATCATTTATCAACTCCAAGAGTTTCTTTGTAGAGGCTTTAGGTTGGTTGATATATAGGATCATGTCATCTGCAAACAGGGACAGTTTGACTTCATCTTTTCCAATCTAGATGCCCTTTATTTCCTTCTCTTTTCTAATTGCTCTGGCTAGTACTTCCAACACTAGGTTGAATAGCAGTGGTGAGAATGGGCATCCTTGTTTAGTTCCTGTTCTTAAAGGAAAATCTTTCAGCTTTTCCCCATTCAGGATGATATTGGCAGAAGGTTTATCATATATGGCTTTAATTATGTTGAAATACTTTCCGTCTATATCTAACTTGTAGAGAGTCTTTATCATGAGCGAGTGTTGAATTTTATCAAATGCTTTTTCAGCATCTATAGAGATGATCACATGGTCTTTGTGTTTGATTTTATTGATATGGTATATCACATTTATTGTTTTGCGTATGTTGAACCAACCTTGCATCCCTGGGATAAATACCACTTGATCATGATGTATAATTTTTTGTATGTGTTGCTGTATTCTGTTAGCTAGTACTTTATTGAAGATTTTTGCATCTGTATTCATCAAGGATATTGGCCTGTAGTTTTTTTTTTTTTTAGTTGTATCTTTACCTGGTTTTGGTATCAGGGTGATGTTTGCTTCATAGAATGAGTTTGGGAGAATTGCCTCTGTTTCAATCTTTTGGAATAGTTTATAGGGAACTGCTGTCAATTCTTCTTTAATGTTTGGTAAAATTCTGCTGTGAATCCATCCGGTCCTTGGCTTTTCTTTGTTGGGAGACTTCTGATAAAAGCTTCTATCTCTTTTATTGTTATTGGTCTGTTCAGATTTTCTACATCATCTTGGCTCAGTTTTGGTAGTTTGCGTGTGTCCAGAAATTAATCCATTTCCTCCAGATTTTCAAATTTGTTGGCATATAGTTGTTTATGGCAGTCTCTAATGATTCCTTGTATTTCAGAGGTATCAGTTGTAGTATCACCCTTTTCATTTCTAATTTTTTTATTTGGGTCTTCTCTTCTTTTTTTAGTTAGCTGTGCTAATGGTTTGTCAATTTTATTTATCTTTTCAAAAGATCAATTTTTTGATTCATTGATCTTTTGTATCATTTTGGGGGTTTCAGTTTCATTAAGTTCTGCTCTGATTATAATGATTTCTCTCTGTTTGTTCACTTTGGGTTTGATTGTTCTTGTTTTTCTATTTCTTTAAGGTGAAGTACTAGGTTGTTCACTTGCCATCTTAAATCCTCAAGCCAGACTTCTTTCTGTCAAACTCAAGGGGATTTTATTACAATTATATATTCATCATTCAATCTAAATCACTTTCAAACAAAAAAGCAGAGAGACTCCAGGTACATTAGCAGGTACAATCCATGAAACATTTACCAGTGTTCCTTTTCCTACCAATATTTGCTGTTTTCAACTCAAAACCACATACAACTTGTGCATATTCGCTGGACATTTTAACAGAAGTTATTTTCAAATTGGCTATTTGGTCTTAGAGACCACAATCATCTCTATCGGTTGAGCTTCCCTTCACTAGCTCAACTTTCCTTTCATTACCTAAGACCAAACATTAAGTTTAATGTCATTAAAATATTGGAGAGGAGACAGAAAGGGAAAGAGAGAGAGGGAGAGAGCTCACGCAAAAAATACTCATATTATCACATTTCAGTAGCAGACGATTGTATTTAAACTATAGGTTAAGTGGGAGTTAATTATCCACATTATAGATATGTTTGGGGTCCAGATTCAGATACAAACTGAAGTCAAGTTCTCTTTTCATTTAAAATATATGATTTCAAATTCTTGGGCATTATTAGGATAGCTTCCTGTTCCTTCTGAAGACCTTTCCTTCTGTGGTAACTTATAAGGTTTAAGAGGCATTACATGGTCCAAAATGTTTTGTAGTTAATTAAATCTTATTTACATCTGGACATTTTAATCTAAAGAAATACTCCAGGGAGTACCCAAGTACTGCCTCTATTGTGTAGCAGCAAACTCATTTCCCTTTGATAGCCAGGGTCCATCACCGTAACTAACGTTATAACCTCCTTTTCAAATTTCAGCAAAAAGAGAAAAATATGCTGTGCACTGAAGTCTCTAAAGTCTCTTCCACTACTCCCCCTCCCCGCCCCTGCCACCACCAGGACAGTTAGAAGCTCTGCTGTTTATCTTCCCTTTAGCCTCAGCCCTCATGCAAATTTATGTCTTCAGCTTATGCTCCCCTCAGGGGGAAAAAAGCAGTTTCAAAGAGCTCAGTTCTCAAAGACCTTCCCTTATTTTCCTGTTGCTTTGACACCTATCTGCTGCTTTGTCTAGTTGTCTCACCTGAAGAGTTGTATACCTGTTTTCACCTGCTTGTTTAATTTTCTCACCTGGAGCACTAGGCTTTTACAAACTATTCAATCAACAGAAAATGGAGAGTCTGTCTCTTAAAAAAATACCTTTAGGTGAACAATATTCTGCATAAAGTATACAAACTTTAAGTAAGCAATTAATGAATTATAATTGAGCATAGCTGTGTAACCAACACTCAGTCAAGAAATAGAATATTCCCAGTACCATGTGATTCTCTCTTCTGCCTTCTCCCAATTTGTATATAATCAAACATTTTCACAAGTAACCTTTCGGTTCCTCTTAGGTTCAACCTTAAGGAATTTTGAAAGTGTAACAATTTACATAGTTACATGAATAAATTTAAACAGAATGTGTTTTGAGTGTGGCTTCAACATTCTTCATTCAACATTGTGTTGAGATTCTTCAAGCTGATCGTGATAGTGCATTAACTTTTACTGCTATATAGTATTTTGTTGTATGAATATGCAAGAAATTGTTTACCTATTTTATTGTCAATGTATACTTGGATTCTCTTCACACTGGTGAATACTCTTGAACATATGTTTACAGTAGTGTAACTTCCTTTCAACCTTTTAGAGCTTCTACTACCTAAGATCATTTTTCCAGAGAAATGCCCTTCAATCCTTCAACACCAACTTTAATTCAAAGTTTCTGTAAACAAGTTATCTCAGATTTTCTTTTATTTATCTTTTGGGGAGAGGGGTGGACAATATGTTTGCCTTCATTTCTGAAAGATTTTTTTTTTCTGCTTATAGAATTTTATGCCATGTCATATTATTGACATACTTAGGTATTTTACCAAGTCTCTAATAAAATAAACTAAATATTCTATTAAGCCAGCAATTACTACTAAGATAAAATAAAGTAGCTTTCGAATCTTAGAAACTGGTTAATGATAGCCAGAATTTATTTCACAGTATAGGTCTGTTTAAATAATTATTTTGTTAAAACACATTTGTCCCAAAACACTTCCAGTGAAAATTCAAAAATTAATTAGACTATTATCTGTTTTTACAAATTGAGTTATGTTCAGTTATATATTAACATGAATTTTGTTCTTCTTTGTTTCATACTTAAAGTTATTTTAGTTGTGGTTTATATAAAAAAAAATTAAAAACTCCAGAGAACCAGAAAAACTGTATTTTGATTTGATGATTTGCTAATTCAGTTCAAATTACCAAAACACTCATTTTTTGCTGTAAACTTGAATTGAGATGTATTTGAATTTTTATTTAAATTTCATGCTGGTTATTTTATGCAAATTAATTTTATTCTGTACAATGTTCTATAGAGAATTTCATCAGATCAGAAATTTACTTTTCATATTAACATATTGAGTCTCGCAGAGATAAACTGACCTAAAATTGTACATTATCAATTTGTAGTACTTGTTTTGTATTGAAAGTGGCATAACAAGAGAAAATAAGATAATAAAAACTTTGTGTTATGATTCTTTTGTTTTCCAACAACAAAATCCAAACTCAACCTAATCTTACATGCAAAAAAAAAATATTAATTTGCTCACCTGGATATGTACGTTATGGGAAACCGTGGGTGGATCTAACCTTAATGGTGGTTGATACATGTACCCAAATATTGCTAAAAATCTTTCTTTTTTTTTCCAACCCTGCATTTTTTTTTTTTTTTGAATATTGTCTTTATTTATAAAGGCTGGATCTCTGAAATAAACTAGGACCATGGAAATTTACTCCTGGCTTACCTCTTTACAAATTATAAATAGAAAAAGGGTTTCATCTGTAAATAACTAGAACAATGTCCAGGAACAATTCTAATTTGCCAACTTGTCACCTTTGGATCAATTTCTGTATGTGAGTAGTGTATTTCAATTGTTCCAAATTTGGTCAGATGCCCATTTCTGAAGCTAGATACTAACTGGAAAACCTCAATGGGATCACTTGGTAGGAATGAGAAAAAAATCAGTTCCTCATGTAAAGGAAGGGAGCTTTTACTTGAGTAATCAGAGAAAAAAAGGTGTATATATATATTGTATATAATAACTACCAATTATAAAATTTTGCATTGAGAATTACACTATGGCAGAATTACTATTCCTACATTTAAAGACAGTTTTATAGAATGAACTTATTTTAAATGACTTGGTATTTTCAAGTGGATCTCATATTGGACATAAAATCACATTAAAGCCTGAGTTCTAATATTTTATATTTTTCTGTATTCTATGGTCTTCTTTTATCCTTTTTTTATAAAAATCTTTTCTTTTCAAATATCATAATAAATCTCAAGAGTAATCTTCAAAATTTAATCAATGTTACTAGCCATTGACTATAATGATTAATAAGAAACTCATTTCCTACTAAATAAACCTGTAAGAACATGGTCTTTTCTGTTTCTCTGAGAACTGTCATTGATATTTTGAATCTGTAGATTGCTTTGTATAGTATGGACATTTTTACAACTTTCTCCTAGTCTTTCCATCATTTTGTGTCCTCTTAAATTGCTTTCAGCAGTGATTTGTAGTTCTCATTGTAGATGTCTTTCACTTTCTTGCTTAAATTGATTCTTAGGTATTTTACTTTTTTGGTAGCTACTGTAAATAGGCTTGCTTTCTTGATTTCTTTTTGTTTGTGTGTGTGTGTGTGTGTGTGTGTGTGTGTGTGTGTGTGTGTGTGTGTGTGTGTGTGTGTGTTTAACGTGGTATATAATTTTCATCTATTTATTTCTAATCTATTTGTGTCATTATATTTTTTACTATTTTTAAATTTTTTTAAATGTTATTGGTTACACATATTCATGGGTACAAGCTGGCCATCATCACTTGTGTCTAAGAAGTAATGGCCAGATCAATACTATCAGCATGCACATTACCATAAATTGCAGTTATGCCCCATGTCTCCCACCCAATTAATCCCCAACCTCCCTTCCCCTCCCTCATCCTCATCCCACTCAACAACCCTAGGTATGCTCTCTCCCTCTGCAAGTCCAACACACCACTGTGGTCTTTCCTTCCTTTTTTCTCTCTTAGCTCCCACTTATGAGTGAAGACATGGTATTTTTCCCTCTGTGCCCAGCTTATTTCACTCAATATCATTTCCTGCAAGCTCATGCATGTTGCTGCAAATGGCAGAATTTCATTCTTTTTTTATGGCAGAGTAGTATTCCATGGGTATATATACCACAGTTTCCTTATCTGATCATCTGTCTATGGATATTTAGATTGGATCCATAGCTTGGCTATTGTAAATAGAGCTGCACTGAACATTGGAGTGTAGTTATACCTTCAACATGATGATTTCCATTCCTTTGGGTATATACCCAGAACTCGGATTGCTGGATGATATGGTAGATCTATCTGTAGTTGTTTGAGAAACCTCCATACTGTTCTCCATAGTGGTTGTACTAATTTAAAGTCCCACCAACAGTGCAGGAGTGTTCCTTTCTCTCTGCATCCTCACCAGCATTTGTTATTCTCCGTCTTTTTTATTACAGCCAGTCTCACTGGGATGAGGTGATATCTCAATGTGATTTTAGTTGGCATTTACCTGATGATTACTGATGTTGAGTATTTTTTAAGTGCCTGTTGGCCATTTGTGTATCTTCCTTAGAAAAAGGTTTATTCAGCTCCTTTACCCATTTTTTAATTGGGTTATTTGGTTTTGTTCCTTTTTTTATGGTGTAATTGCTTGAGTTCCTTGTATATTCTGGATATTAATCCCATCTTAGACATATAGTTTGAAAATACTTTCTCCCACGGGTTGTTATTTCCCCGTGTTGTTTCCTTTGCTGTGCAGAAGTTTTTTAGTTTGGTATAGTCCCATTTGCTTATTTTCTCTTTTGTTGCTTGTGCCTTGGGGCTCTTGTTCATAAAGTCTGTGCCCATTATTAGTTCCTGAAGTGTTTCCCCTATATTTTTTTCCCTTAGTAATGTTACTGTTTCAGGTCTTATACTTAAGTCTTTAATCCATTTTGAATTGATTTTGGTATATGGTGAGAGGAACAGGTCCAGTTTCATCCTTCTGCATACGGATATCCAGTTTTCCCAGCACCACTTACTGAAGAGGCAGTCTTTTCCCCAATGTATGTTTCTGTTGCCTTTGTCAAATATCAATTGACTGTAAATCTGTGGGTTGATCTCTAGGTTCTCTATCCTGTTCCACTGGTCTGAGTGCCTATTTTTATACCAGTACCATGCCATTATGGTTACCATAGCTTTTAGTATAATTTGAAGTCAGGTAATGTTATGCCTCACTAGTGATTTTTGCATATTGATTTTGTAACCTACAAGTTTACTGAATTCATTTATAAGCTCTAGGAGTTTTTGGTAATCTTTAGGACTTTCTATATATAGAATCATGTCATCTGCAAACAGGGACAATTTGACTTTGTCTTTTCCAATTTGTTTGTCCTTTATTTCTTTCTCTTGCCTGATTGATCTGGCTAATACTTCCAATACTATGTGGACAGGAAACAATCAACAGAGTGAAAAGGCAACTTATAGAATGGTAGAAAATATTTTCAAACTATACGTTTGACAAGGGATTGATATATAGAATATACAAGAAACTCAACAGCAAAAAAACAAAATTGAAAATGGGCGAAGGAGCTGAATAGACATTTCGCAAATGAAGACATACAAATGGTCAATAGGTACATGAGAAAATGCTCAACATCATTCAGCATCAGGAAAATGTAAATCAAAACCACATTGAGATATCACCTCACCCTAGTTAAACTGGCTATTACCAAAAAGTCAGATAATAACAAATGCTGGTTGGGATGTGGAGAAAGGGGAACTATTCTAGGCTGTGAGTGGGACTGTAGATTAGTACAGCCATTATGGAAAACAGTATGGAGATTTCCCAAAAAATTACAGGTAGAACTAGCATATAATCCAGTAATCCCACTACTCGGTATATACCTAAGAGAATCAAAATCATTTTTTCAAGGGATACCTACACTCCCATGTTTATTACATTTCTATTTACCATAACCAAGATATGGAACTAACCTAAATATCCATCAACAGATGACTGGATAAGGAAAATATGGTATATATACACAATGGAATACTACTCAGCCCTAAAAAAGAATGGATGAGCTTAGAGAAAATTATGTTAGGTGAAATAAACCAGGCACAGAAAGAGAGATACCACATTTCCTCACTAATAAGTGGGAGCTAAAATATAGAAGAAAGAAAGATAGAAACAAATAAATAAACAAACAACCACATTAGTATGTTGAACATTCAGAAGGACTATGGTTACTAGAGGTAGGGAGGGGAAGCATGTCTAGGGAGAAATTGGGTTATGGACACAAAGAATAATTACATTTAATAATAATGAATATGCTAATAATGGTGATTTGATCATTGCATATTATACACAAATACTGATAAACTGATAATCAACTCTGTCCTTCACAAATACATATAAATAAAAAATAAAAAGAAAGAAAATAGTCCTACCTGGCATAAGCACTTGGATATCACCCTTGCTGGTGTGCCTAACAAGGGTGTAATTTTGTTATTTCTTTCCACTTTGGTCTCTCTGGAATAAAGTTGCAAAGTGTCACAGGTGAGTGTTGCTCCCATCATCTCATTTTGCCAATGAAAGGAATGTGAAGATGAGAAAGTAAATAGGCCAGTGGTGGGGAGGTGTGGTAAAGGAGCACTACGGATAATTTTTAGGAACAATATGTGGAATCTGATGTAAGGAAGCAGCAGAGGTCTTCTGCTCACATCAGCATGGTCTTTCAGAAAAATACTACTGTAGAATTCAGTTCATCTTTAATAATGATCTAATACATGGCCTACTATTTTGAAAAGACCTTCAAGGATGTACAGTGACAGAAGCCTTTGGGATGGATTAAGCTGGGCTGTCGTCTCTAATGGTATTTTTCTGCAAACTTGCTTTCAGTGGTGAAGAACTGCATTAACTTTTTTCTTTGGAGTATATATATACTGATGCAATTTTATCGGAGCTAGGATGTAGTATACATAGGGATTTTTATAATCAAAAGGGGCAATTTCCCATACCAAAAGGATGTGTAGTAAAAAAAATGACTTGGAGTAACTAATTTAATTTTGTAAGTTATCAGTATTAGACACTTATTTAAATTGGAAAAATGATTCTGTAACTAGTTTATTAATTTAAAATGTAAAAGATTTCCATTTAAAAAAGAAGTTTTTAAATTAAGAGAATATATTTTCTGGCAGGAAGTTGTTCGCTTAGTCTCACTACGTTAAAGCATTACAAAAAGAAAGAAAAGAGCTACAGACCTATAAATGTATGAACTGAATGCAATATGAATTCAATTTTACCATCTCATATTATAGTTGTGGTTTATGGAGCATTATTTCAGAGGTCGGGGAAATCTGAATTTCCCTTATATATTATCATAAACACGCATGGCTTTTTATCACCAGTTTATAAGCATAATTGGTAAAGATGTCAGGAATTCTCTATATTTATATCTCAACAAGTACATTAATAGTCCATGTATATGAGGCAATGAATAGGAATAAAGATGTAAAAATAACTAACATGGGTCTAAAGTTTCTAGTATATAAAATTATATACAAAACTATAAAACTGTTGTGGAAAAGCATTAGCCACATAATAAAATCCATAGAACACTATTCTAACTCCCCCTACCCAAGAATATTTTAACTAGTATTCATCTAAAAGTTTTCAATAGAGAAATCCACAGAAAAAATACTTATATAAAATTTTAAAGTAAACCTATATTCAGATTTTTTCCTTTTTTAATATGGAATTCTTATTGAGAACTTGAGTATATTAAGGGTTTTACATACACCTTCCCATCTAATACTCACTTCAAAGGAGATTTATATTTTAATCTTCAATTCCGAGAAAAGGAAATAAAGCCTTAGACAGATTAAACAATTTTCCCCAACAAAGATAAAAACAAAACTATTTAATGACTGGTTTGAATCAATTTTTTCTTAATTCCAAAGCTGATGTTTTCAACCTTTTATTGTAGATGTTTCTACTGCTTGTATTCTACTTACATTTGATTTAAACCTAGAATAAAACATACTCACAGAACTCTCTGATTCTAACATGAGTTTTGCCTTGCAAAACACAAAATGTAGTTTATCTGTCTATTTCTAAAAGTTGAAACCCTAATATTTGACACTAGTATTTGGTTATGGTCCAACTCACACATCCATTTTTTCATAAATCATTTAACAACATTTTATTAAGCCTCAATTATGTCCAAAGTGCTATTTTAGTTATAGTTGATACAGCAGGGCAAAACAATTAAACAAAAATTCATTCCTTCGTGGAAATAACGTTCTGGAGAAGAGATAAAGGCAGTAAATTAAATAAAGGCATATACATGTCATTTTAAATGGTGAAGTCCTATGGAGAAAAGTAAAGTTCAATTTTAAAAAAGAGTTACAGGACATAATTGTATTAGGATTGCAATTTTAAATACAGTGGTTAGAAAACTTATCACTAAGGACATGAGCAAAAACTCAAGTGTCGTAATGTAGGGAGTCAGGTGGATATTTGGAGATAGAGCATTACAGGCAGAGAACTTGCAGGTATAAAGGCTCTGAGGCTGATGTGTGTGTAAAGTGTTGAATGAACAGCCAGGTGGCCAGTGGGGCTAGAGCAGAGATAGTAGAGTAGAAAACACTGGAAGATAAAGTCAGATGGAAAAGGCATAGCCAGAGGCATCAGGCTTTGTAAGCCACTAGAAAGAACTCCAGCTTGACCTTAAGTAAAATGGAAACCCTGGAAGAGATTAAATGGAAATATGACATGACTTGATTCAAATTATAGAAGCATGATTTGGCTGTTCACTTGAGTGATAAGGGAAGAAGCAGAAAGACCTGTTAGGAGACAGGGGAGTTAGTAATGGAAACTTAATTTTGTACATTGTAAGTTTAAAGTACTGATTAGAATTCAGGTAGAGGCATTAAATAGAAAATTGGATACAAAATCTGGAATTTGGAGAAGACGTCTGGGCAGGACCTAAATTTGGGAATCACCATTTTATAGATTGCATGTAAAATCCGAGATTAGAGGCAGTCTCCCAAGAATGAGTGTCATCAGAGAAGGCCAGGAGGCACCCTAACATTAGGAAGTCAGTTGTGTAGATGAAGAGAAATTATCAAAGAACACAGAGAAGGAATGGCCTAAAGGTGGGATAAAAAGACGGAAAGTACAGACAGTTGAAAGTCAATTCAGGAAAATGTTTCAAGGAGTTAATGACAAGCTGTCTTAAATGCTGCTGGTGTGTGGAGAGTGGTGGAGACTGGGAATTGAATAACGGATTTAGTCACATAAAGATCATTGATGAAGATCGTTGCTGGCTCTGGCAAGCAGTTTTCATGGAATGATGGGGAAAATGTCTAACACATCTGAAGAAAGATGAGTAGGGGGAAAATTGGAGAGAGCAGGAACACACAACTCTTTCATAAGTTTAGCTGTAAAGGAGAACTGGAGGGAAAAGTGAGGTCAAAAAAATGTTTCTGTTGCTACTGTTTGTTTGCTTTAAGGACAAACATGTTACACTTCTCTCTGTGTAACAGAGATGCAAAAAAGGGTTACTCAAAGCAACAAGAATGCAATGAGAGGCCCGATGGGACTGCACCTCAGCAACTCCTCTGTTAGAAGGAGAAAACTGGGTACAGCCCCGATTCAAAGTTAGCTTCTGTTTTTTACTGTAAAGACAAGGAAGCTTCACAAGAAAAATCAGTTGATTGAATCACTTCAAAAGGACACAAAGACATGGACAATGTGACAAAAGTTATCTATAGCTATATAGCTTAAACAACAGAAACTAGTAACATCACTTAAATTAACAAGGTGACATTCTAACGTAAAATTTGTGAAAAGCTAAATTGATAAGACTTTGATGATTATCTAACCCAAAATATAACCTCTCCCCAAATGATTTAAACAAAAGTTGCATTCTTATGGTAATTGTCTCTAAAGTTTCCACCAACAAACAGCTTGCCCTTAGCAAACATTTTTTTTCACATTTTTCCCTACAGCAATTCCTTCAACATATTTTAACAACAATCAGTATGTTAAATAGTCAAAGTACATAATCCCATCCCTAAACAGTGATTAGAATTGATTAGATGGGGGCCGGCCCCATGGCCCACTCAGGAGAGTGTGGTGCTGGTAGCACGGAGGCTGCAGGTTCGGATCCTATATAGGGATGGCCAGTGAGCTCACTGGCTGAGCGTGGTGCAGACAACACTGAGCTGGGGGTTACGATCCACTTACCAGTCAAAAAAAAAAAAAAAAAAGAATTGATTAGATGGGCTTTTCCCATGCTATCTGTGGGCTTTCATCCCCTAAATTGAGGGCTTTTGCCCCATGCATGCATTACCTAAAAACCCTATTCTAAAACTCAAATGAGAATCAAGATTTCTAACCCTCTACACAAACATGTTTTTTCTTCTAGAATTAGAAAAACTGGAGAGGTAGGAAGGACAAAGGGGAAATGCTGAAGGAAGTTCCTTGCATAAGGAGGATGGCAAGGCAGCTGGTCTACCAGTGAGTGTGTGCCTCTACTAGGAGCATAGACAGTCTATCTTTTAAACAAATCAAAGAAAAGGTAAAAATATGTGGGTGTAGGTGGGTATACAAATGTGGTTGTAGCAACTTGCAAATGATCACCTCCGGTTGTTTAAATTTTATTAGTAACATAAGAAGTAAGGTCATTAGTTGAAAGGACAAAGAAAGAGGTACTGGAGTTTGAGAATATCATTCTTTTTGAAATCATCATACAAATTAATAGAGAATGAACAGAATAGATGAAGTAATACAACTGTTTGTTAAAATTAAAGGATCACTTGAGAGTAAAAGGCATGAATGTAAGCATTCACAGCAAGGTAGTTTATGTTTTTCCAGCCACATTTTGCTGCCAACAGTGCAGAGTTGAGTAGACTGAGAGATTTACAAACACTGACCCTAAAATTACTCTATTCTTGGTTTACTTGGAATAATATGTTTATGTTTAAAAAAATAATAAATAGAAATGATTCCAAAGAGTAGATGTTTTCTAAATAATTCTAAAACATCATATCTGAAAGTCTTGCTTTATGGCATTTTCTATTATACTATACATATTATCTTTAGATAATAGAAAAAGAGGAATTGACTCAATTGGTCTGTCAGAACCACTTGATTCCACCAAAGAAAAACCACTATATCCTCTTAGGTTATAGCTTAAATGAGAAATTGATATTTAATGCAAAGCCTAATGCCATTGGGTAGTCCTGTTCCTCTGCATTCTGGAGTGTAAATAATCACTTTAACTCTTATTTTCAGACCTATGGAACATGACAGGCTCAAGTGAAGGTTTCAGAATTTAAGTTAAACATGTAACAAATAATATTTCTTCATATATGTGGGTTTTACTTTCAAATTTAATAACTTAGGGGAGTGTTGTTGTATTTTTTCTTTAGCAAAAACAGTTCTAGAAGTTTTCCTAGAATTCGCACTCTAATAACATAGTAGAAATAAATTTGCCTTCCCAGAACAGAAGGCAAAAAGTAGAAGCTGATGAGAATGACAGGTACAGCCATCAACAATCATCATAAAATGAGAATGAACATTACGGTTTGTAAGTAACATGGGTTTCTTTTCCATACAACTATTTGAAACTGGGAATTTTCGGTCAACATCTCAATAACTACTACTAGAAATGAAATAGAAAGCTTGCCAAAAAGTCCATCACTGAAAGCCTGAATTGTGGTATGGAGTTGGTTTGGTCAGGCCCTGTCGCCTCATATCCAGCTATGTATGATTCTGCACATTCTTTGTAAACAAGTTACGAAGGAGTAGAGTTAGTGCACATGGGCGCCTGTGTACCACTTGGGTTGTTGTTGCTATTGTGTGTACTCTTGAGTATGGAAGGCAGAGGCTCTGAACCACTGGTCGCCAGAGCTCAAGTCTAAAAATAAAGCATGTCCATGTTGCTGGTGGCTGCTTGGTTTTTCTTTCCACCACCTGGCTCAAGACCTGCATGGGATGAGGTAGAGTGGTCTGTGATCCAGCCCAACTGTGGTATATATACACAATGGAATACTATTCAGCCATGAAAAGAAAGAATTCCTTTCGTTTTGGCAACATGGATGGACTTGAAGGTCATTATGTTAAGTGAAGTAAGCCAGGCATGGAATCATATTATCCATATGTGGTATTTGAAAAAATATGGAGACAGAGAGTAGAACAGTGGTTACCAGGGACTGGGGAGGGGAAGGGCCAAGGGAAAACAGGGAGAGGTAGGCCAAAGTATACAAAATTACAATTATATAGGAGGAACAAGTTCTGGTGTTCTATGGCACAGCAGGGTTACTATGGTTAACAGTTAAGTTTTGTATATTACATTATAGCTAAAGGAGAGGCTTTTGAATGTATATAAACATTCAAAGAAATGATAAATGCATAAGGTGATGGTTACGTTAACTACCCTGACCCAATCATTATACAGCATATATATGTATCGGAACAACAGATTGTACCCCATAAGTATGTACAATTAAAATATGTCAATTAAATAAAATTTGAATCAGTTACTTTAAGGAGATAAAGCATCTTCCATTTGGAGACTGACCTTATGAATAGGGGACTATGAAGTTTCTAAAGAACATCCTATACATAAAATATGCTCAATAATTATTTTAACTTCAATAAGAAATTACAGTATTTTTCCTCCCCAAGATTTTAGTTTTAACTGAAACAGCAGTTGGGAGGCTGTGGTTATCAACAGGCCCCAGGTAGGAAAGTTGCCAATTAAGCAAGATACTTGACCATTGACCATCTGGGCTTTTTCTTGTATGAATGAGCTTTCTGAAACATGGGTAATACAGTTATTTATCCTTTGTTATGTTGAGGATGGGTACAAAAGGGTGAACATCTCTCTCCCTTTTAAATTAGCATTATCTTTTTTTAAAATTTATTTTTAATTGACATATAAATTGTGTATATTTATGGGGTACAATTATATTTCAATACATGTATACAATGTATGATGATCAAATCAGGGTAATTAGCATATTTATTATCACAAATATTTATCATTTCTTTGTGATGAGAGAATTCAAGCTCTTCTCTTCTAGCCATTTGAGAATATACAATAAATTTGTATATTATGTTTGTATGTATGTTCTACTGTATACCACTAGAGCTTGCTTTTCCTATCTAGCTGTGATTTTCCAACCTCTTCCTATCTTTTTCAATTTCAGTCATAGACTCATAAATCCCTTTTTTTAATTCATTAACACTATTTGTAATGTCATGAGCATTGCCCATCAACTATAATAATATTTCAAAAAGCCACTCAAAGTGTAAATTACAAGTTTTCATATCTTTTTCATACTCCTTTTTGGATATTGAATGTCTTGACTACATGATGCACCTTCTGGGTCACTTCGATTGTCCTTTTATCCTAAGGGAAGCTTGCAGCTACATTATTACTTGCCCAAGTAATGATTCTGTATTTATTATTTTCCCTATTCAGTTAATCATAGAGCACAAAACTTGGCATGTACCTCATTAGAAAAAGGAGGAAAGTCTGTAAAACGCTGACACAACATTATGATACTCACAATCATCAAGCTGTAAGGAAATTAAGTCTGTAATAATAATAGTTTTGAATTTTAAATGTTCCATAATTTATGAATGCCTATTACAGACTTAATCTCACACAATCTCATGTGCAGTGCAGGAAGCTTAGCTAAGGCTATGAGAAAGAAAAGCATACATAATATTTCAACATCTACTTAACTTGCAAGACAAGGTTTTATATAGTTAGATGTAATCATTACTTTCCAAATGAAATTTGTTGTGATGAATATACATATCAAAAAGTTTTCATAATAAGCATTTTTAATAAAACTAATGTTATAAAATATTTTATAATAATATTGTAGCATGAATTACTTTATGATGTGTTTACCAAGTCAAAGTCGATAAAATGTAGTTTGATATTTATAACAAATATCACAGCAAGTCATATTAAGTGCAGCTTCTAATTGCTTTCAATCTAGCTTAATAAATTAAAAATCCTCCAAAACATGGAGAGTACTATAATATGATAATTTATAGAATTCTTAATAGACAAACACAACAATCACACATTTTTTTCCAGAGTGATAGCTATTGCTATATATGGCACAGATATTTCTGTATGTTTCCCCATATTTTTCATGGAAGAGTTACGTTTAGTATAAAGCTTCATGACAATTACTTTTGTGAAAATATTGGGTATACATCTATAGGAAGAAAAACGTAAAAACCAAACATTATGGAAAAGGTTTGCAATTTAACCCCCTAGACCCAGATCTCCAGATATTTTCTCTACTTCTCCCATCCCACACCCCTTTCTTCCTTCTTGCTTGCCTGCTTGCTTTCCCTTCCTAATTTTTTCCTTTCTTCTAATGGAATCTAGATGTAAGGGGAAAGTATGTCATATCTTGGCAGCTAGAAGGAGCTTCTGACCTGAACGTTTTCCTCTTGATCCTTATGACCGCTCAGTGATAATGGATTTTCTGTGTGGAACTTTCTGATGTGTGCTGGCATCCACTCTGTTCCCTACCATGGCCTCTGGGTAAAAAGTTCTGTCGTTTAACACCCCAGATCTTTTCAAGTTCATGGAGTCTATGGCAATTTCCTGAACTCAAAGAAAATTCTCCTTAAACTACTGGTAGTTGCAGGTTTCCTTTTTGGTAGTTATTTCAAACAAAACTTTTTCAGATAGCTGTGTTTGGAAGAACCCTGAAAAATATAACCTGCTGGGTACTGCTATTCTGTCTCCAGCTGTGAGAAATAAGCTTCCCTGGACCACACATTGTAGCTTTCATTGCACAGTTAGATCACATATGCTAGTAGACAGCATCTCCCCTTTTCTTCTGATGCTAAGCTCACAAACTTTATTAGTTTGCTTAATTAGTGCTAGGAGGGCAGAGGTAATTGTAGTAGCAGTTATCATTCATATTTGAAAGAAAGCAAGAAGCTATATGTATACTAAAAACAGAAAAGGAAAGAAAGAATCTTAGTGAGGTAAGGGTATCATCTTTCACACTCGGTGGTCCCTCAAGCTTTGCCATTCATGCACAAATGTTCCCTGAATAGTAGCTCTGCCTCTGTCTTACACAATGACTTCTACTGAGAAGTTTTAGAATACTTCGATTCCAACCATTTTTTCAATTTATCTTCAGTGACATTTGAATTATTTAAAGCCTTCCTTTAAAGTAACAGCAACAAGCAAAACAAAACAACAACAACAATGAAAATCAAGACTTTCCCAATGCTTTTAGTTATTATACATGACCATTAACACACAAATATTACAAAGCTGATCCAGGCCTAGAGAGAAATTGTAAAAGCATTTAAATCGTTAAAACATTTTAACAAACATGCTTGTTATTTGAACTTTGTTATTTAAACTTCATACTATCTTAGCCTTTGACTATGCGAGATACACTAATAGGGATAAACACAATATTCTTTATGACTTGCTTTGTGAAAGGGGTGAATTAATGATTCCTATTGTACAAAATATTGATTGATGAACCTCTTTAAATTAAGTGCTAAAGGAATGTGGTTGACATAGACTGTATTAATGATTAGATGATGGTCACTTTCATTTTTGCCAAGAAAATAAAAATAAAATCCCTTCTTTATGGAATAATGGAAATAATCTAACTTATTTAAGATAAAAAAAAAAAAACTAGCTGCAATAACATTTTATTATAGGAAACTATTTTTTAATATACAGTAGAAACTTTACTTTCAAAAATTATAGTAATCTCTACAGTTGTGTTGCCGGCCCTAGGCCAGTGGTTTTCAAACTTTTTGCACTCAGAGATTTGTTACAATCTTAAAAATGAGAATAAGCTAATTTTATGTTGACACATTATAAATATTTTATGAAACTTTGAAAAACCTATAATGTGTGTCTTAATAGAAGCCACCTGAATTCTCATACCTGCTTGTGCTTTCAGTTTGTTGTGATATCGTACATTTTGCAGTTTCTGGAAAACTCCACTGTGCAATCTTGAGGGGGTAAGCGTGAAAGAAGAAAATAATACGATGTGATTTACATACTTCTTTACAAACAAATACTCCCATTCCTTTGTATTTTCTCCATGACCTATCCAATGTACATATGTATATAAGTAATAATATAAGCAATTTGTGGTTTCTGCAGCATAGAATATTTAAGTTGGTATACTTAATTCTGAAGGTCCTAAAATTATCTGTGTCAGGAACCTCATGAAATATGCAGCCATATTTTTCTTTCATGTAACAAACTTCCAATAAACAAGCAAGTACGTATATGCATAATATGCAAATACATAATAAATACATGTCTCAGATCATGTGGGATGAAGCAAAGATCTCTCTGACTTAAAATACCCATTTCACCTGCTTTTCCTGGGAAGTCTAATTTGTCCTCTATGCTGAAATGTTACCTCCTCCAGCAGAGTGGTAGCTTCACAACTTCGATTTGCTTGCTTAGCCTTTTTCCATACCTCTGTAGTGCTCACGACATTTCTGTACTCATTTTCTTTGTGACTCTCTTTGCTTGCATTTGCATATTGTCATTGACAAAACTAATCACTATAATATTTGGTACAAAAATAGACCTCTTGAGTTTTGAGGTAGTTTATGTTTCTAAGTAAGCATTTCACGTTTAAAAACAAAGGGTATCTTTAACAATTAATTGGATATATTTCTATCTGTTCTTTCCCTGTGTTTCATTCGAGAATCTTCGAGTGCACACACAGATGTGTGTGTGCATGTGTGCATGAGAAAAAGACTATCATAAATTAAACGTCTCCATGTTAATAAATCAGAGTTTAAAGTATATCATTTTTGCTTGTATGGTCGATGAAAAACTTTTGCCTACTCAGTGAAATAATGCAATGCTGGACCAAGACAGTAGGACTTACTTAATAAACAGTACTATAGCTATTTTACTATCAGATTGATAATTAACTAATCTTTTGTAATCACAGTCTAACTTTCCACACAGGATACTTACTAGACACCATCCAACATCACAAATCTGATGACCACAGTCACTAAAATTATTATCAATTAAATAATATAGTGCCTTCTCTGTGATATTGAAGAAAAATTATTATATTAATTTGAGCTTGTGGCATTTCTGAAAATTTATGACATTCTAAAACATTTTTAACTATGTTATATATAGTCACAAACGGTTGTGAAATGTTATGGAATGACTAAAAATTTAAAATATTAAAAATCATATATGTTATAAAATATATTTAATATTCCATTAGCATTCACGAGGATTTTAATTGATCTGTGGTCCATAAGGATTTTTTATTATTACTTTTAAAATTATTATGCAGTATAACTAACCTTGTTTGAATAGATTTGTGTAACCACCACCATAATTATGATAGTTCCACTAACTCCTGCATGCTATTCCTTGATAATCACTCTCTACCCTGATTCCTAAACCCTGGCAACCACTTGTCTCCATCACTATAATTTCTTTCTTTTTGACAATGTCATATAAATGAAATCATACATTCTATAACTTGAGACTGGCTTCTTTCATTCAGCATAATGTCTTTGAAATGCAACCAAGTTGTTGCATTCATCAATAGTTCACTCTTGTATTTCTGAGTAGTACTCTGCTGTATTATATAACACAGTCTGTTTTTTCATTAACTGGTCAAAGTACACATGAGTTGTTTCCAGTTCCTGACCATTATAAATAAAGCTACTGTAAAAATTCATATATAGGTGTTTGTGTGAATATAAGTTTTATTTCTCTAAGGTAAACATGTAGCGGTGGGATTTTTTGTCTTTTTTTTAAAGAGTTTAATTATGTCCAAGCTATGTGATTATGATATGTCTGGGTGTAGACTTCTACGGTTTTATTCTGTCTGTGGTTCAAGAGCTTCTTGAATCTATACATTTGTATATTTTACCAAGCTTGGGAAGTTTTAGTCATTGTTTCTCAAATATTTTTTCACATTGTTTCTCCTCTTCTCAGGTACATTACCCAAATGTTAGCCCTTTTCTTACTGTCCCCATGTCCCTGAATCTCCGTTTATATCTTTATTCACATTTTTTGTTGTATTGAGACTGGATAGTTTTTACAGTTCTGTGTTCAGATTCACTGACTCTTTCCTCTATCACCTACATTCTACTATTTAGCTCATCTGGTAAGTTTTATATTTGGGTTATTGTATTTTTTAGTTCTAAAATTTCTGTTGGTTGTTCTTTGTGTTTTCTATTTCTTTGATTGACCCTTCTATTGTTCTATTTTCAAAGTTTTAATGATTGCTTGTTGGAGTATTTATATAATAGTTTTATTTTATTTATTTATTTTTTTCGAGAATTCAAACATCTTTGTTACCTTGGGGTTAACATCTGTTGATTGTCTTTTTTATATGAGTTAAAATGTTTCTGGTTTTTATTATACCAAATGATTTTAGATTGTATACTAGACTTTTGAATATTGTTTTAATATTTAAATCCTATAAAAATGTTGACATATTTGTTATAGCAGACAACTGTTTCAGGCCACAAAAACCAACCTATCTTCTGTGGGCTGTGGTCCTACTGTGAGTTTAGCCTTGAAGGCTTTGCAGTGTTATTTGGATCTGTTTAGCACGTCCACCAGTCAGTGGGCAGTCTGGGACCTGGGCAATAGTCTGCCTGTTAGTTCAATTCTCCATGTCTTTGATATCTCATTAAGGTCAGATACATAGTTGGAGGTGAGCCCCTGAATTTCATAAATTCTCTATGAGGTCACTTTCCTAAGCTCCTCCGTCTTTGTGCTCGCTCTGGCACCTTCTGTTATTCAAGGAATCCCCCTGTTATTTCTTCAGCCAGAAACTAAGGTTTAGTTAAACCCATGCTGTTAGGCATTTGTGTCACTGTGCCCTCTTCTGGGGACAAGAGCAAGGGGACAGAAAGAGATAAGAAAAAAAAAAATAGCACTTCATGGATTAGGGAGGAAGGTCCCCTCCTCTAAGAGTTTAGCTCTTGTGGGCCATGGGATTGCTTAGGGACTAGGATACAATAAAAAAATTAAAATATTAAAATAAATTTTGAAATTATTAAAAAAAAATCAGAAAGAAAAAGACAACAAAATAGGGAATTTCTTCACCCGAGGAAAAAAACAGAAAAACATGACACCACCAAAAGAAACCAGTAAACCTACAGCAATAAATTCAGAAGATTGGTGGATTTATGAAAAGTCTGACAGAGAATTTAAAATAATTAATTTAAAGAGGGTCAGGGAGTCAGAAAAAAAAATATAGAGAAAATTATATGAGATTTGGAAAACAATCAAGGATCAGTACAAGAAACTGGACAAAAAAAAGAATAAAAGAATAGAAATTGCAGAAGTAAATAACGCCTTATCTGAACTGGAAAACCTGAGGGAAAGCTCACACAACAGACTTTATCAAACAGAGGAAATAAGTGAGCTCAAAGACAGAACATACGAAATTACCCAATCAGAGTATTAAGGCCACAAAAAATGAGATTTTTAGCTAAGGCCCTTTATGTAACCTTGCAGCTGGGATGTGCTTATTTGCAGAAAACCCCTGACAGTTGGTTTAATGGCTAGACAGTTGTTTGCATTTTGGGCTTTTGTAACCCTCATGCCTGCCTGTTTCAAAGAAAGTTGCCTGCTTGTTGAAGCCACCTGAGTTCAGAGAAACTGCTTGCCCCAGATATATATTTAGAAATTGAAACTTACAGAACTCAACTAACCACCCTTCCTGCTTCTGTAAAGTTGCTTAAATAAGACCCTAGTTTATGTAACTCTGCCTGAATATGGGCAGAGCCGATAAAAGACTTGTATGCCTGCTCAAGAGAAATATATAACCACAGCTCTCCCTACACTCAGGGTCCCAGGATTTCAGAACATGAGTCCACCTGGGTCCCGCCTGTATTCCTGTCCCACTAGTGTAATAAACTTCCTGACTCACCATCTCTCTGAGTGACTGGAACTGTTTCCTCGCCAAGTTCGTTCCATAACAAGAGGACTGAAAATTTTCCACCTATGGAGAAAGATGATAGCATTCAGCTACAGGAAGCTCAGATGTCATCAATCAATCAAATTCAACTCAAAAAGGAATTCCCCAAGGCCCATCATAATCCAATTATCAAAAACCAAGGGAAAGCAGCAAGAGAAAAAAGGTACACATAACATTCAACGGAGCCCCAGTATGACTTTCAGCAGATTTCTTAACAGAAACCATTCAGTCCAGGAGAGAATGGGATGATATATTCCAAGTGCTGAAGGAAAAAAATTGTTGATCAAGAATTCTGTGTCCAGCAAAACTAACCTTCTAATAGGAAGTAGAAATAAAGACTTTCCTAGATTAACAAATGCTAAGGGAGTTCATCAGCACTAGACCTGACTTCAAAGAAACGCTAAAGAGAGTTCATCAGTCTGAAAGAAGATGCTAATGTGTAACAAGAAAACATTTGAAAGTATAAAATTCACTAATAAAGTACATACACAGAAAATTTCAGAATAGTTCAATGCTGTAAGGGTGGTGAATAAACAACTTATATCTTTAGCATTAATAAAAGACAAGCCTGTTAAAGATAATAACAGATACAACAACTGTATAAGAGATAGGCAGTATTAATAGATGTAACCTGAAACAACAAAATCTCTGAGCATTAGGAATTCCCATTTCTGCTCCATAACAAGAAGAAATAAAAGGCTCCTGTAACTCCTTCTGTGTGTTCCTGGATCCCTCTTCCAGGTTCTGGGGCACGTTGCATTCAGGCTGAGGAGAGCAGATGGGAAATGAATGATAAACTCACTCTCAGGTTTGTAGGTACTTTGCATTTTAGTCTTCTCCAACTTACCTGCTTGTATTTACTTTTTAGAGTCTTCAAATTACTGCTCCATGCATTCTGTTCAGATTTTATAATTTAATTCAGTAGGACAAAGGGAAATATGCATACTATATCTTACCCAGAACTGAAACTAATTGTTTTTCAAATGTACTATTTTTTATTATAAGATTAGCATAAATAGCTATTAACAAAATAAATGTGTCTAGACCATCGATTGTTAGACAGTAATTAAGCATGATATTTTGGCAATGACTGTCACAGTTTTCCTTTATGATTATAGTGGTGCTAAAACAAGTTTAAATAATGTTGAAAAGTGTTTTGGGCTTTCATGTATTAAAATATGTGAAGCATTTTATATATATGTACACACACACACACAAATGTAAACCCTTATGAAATTCTTCTACATCTAACATGCTGCATTGTTGAATGTGACTTTTGCTATTATATGAAATAAGTAAAATAATAAAAATAAAGTTATTTTTAAATGATAAGCATTAACAATTCTCTATATAATGATTTGTTATTTATATATTGTGAAAACAGTGAGAATGTCTTGAAAATATTTCCCAGTTTGAAATGCAGAAGGAGTGAGAAAATACTGGCAGTTATTACTATGTTGATATGATTTCAGATGTAACAGAACCAATTATCTAAGTTTTTGAAAGATGAATGTATATAATCTAATAAGTGACAGTAATTTATGCACTCTTAGATTTGTTCACTTATTTCTGTCAAACTATTGCTATTTAACTACTCACTATTTATACAGAAGATAAGAACTATCATTCAGATCTCTTTTTCTAAATAATTTCTATTTCATAATTACATACTAAAATATCCTTGTATAAGATATTTTTACTAACCTTGGATCACTATTTTTTTCAAGATGCTTCCTTTCCATTTTGTTTTGGGACACATTACCACTGCAAATTATAGGTTAATCAAAAAGATAGCAACTAGGCTAATCTAGTTATGTACTAAAATAAAAGCAGAGCTTAGACAGATTTTCATATTAAGTGGCATTAGGTATCTTTTTAAACAGATGTCTATAAATATATGTAATGGAAAAGTCATCGTGCATCTATATAAACTTAATAAAACTACTATGAAAAGATAACAAAAGAAAAAGTAAAAAGAACTCTAATTTCTTTTCTTTCCACCTAGAACACCAGAGCACACTTCACAAAAGACAATACACTCCTAATTCTTCTACAAAAACGTTCACCTTTATAAGAAGTCTAATTCTTTCCCACTTTATCATATTACATACCTTAAAAATGAATTCTTGTTCGTAACTTCGTCAGAAAAGTAGTAGAAATTCAGATGTGTGTTCTTTTTGTGGAATCAAAACTTGCTCAAACCTACTCTTCCATTTTGAGTTTTACCATTCCAAATGTGACATTTGTAGCATTCTCACTTCTCCAGGTGTTTTTGGAGCTGTGCAATTTTTAAATGCTTTTATGATTCTACTGGGCTATCACTCAGAGCTTCAGGACAAGAAACAGAAAACATATAGGCATGTTAGATATCATGGTATTTAATGCAGGGGATTAAGTGCTTAGAAAATTGTTGCAAATTCTGGAAGACTGAAAGTCAAGGGAGGGCTGCCAGTATGTCTGATAGAAAGAGCGCACAAAAGCCCTATTATCTAGAGGTAGGGAGCTGCTGACGCTGCCACTGTTCCTGTAGGCACTGTTCCTGTGGGCATCTGAATGAAGATAGGAGGCATAGAAATATTGATTCTATTAGCTGCACCTGCTTCTAAACACTCCTGTTTTTTTGACATCACTTGCTAGCCAAAAGTGCAGCAGAAAAAAATCTAGTTCCAGAATTCCTGAGTTTATTTACTGAATATAATTTGCATTCTAGAGCCCCAGCTGTAAAGTCATCTTGCAAATATAATTTTGAATTTTCCATTCCGCATTCTGTAGGGGGTGCCTAGAAGATATTAAAAATTGATGTAAAAAAAATCAATCAACATATCCAACACATATGGGATATTTATTTTTCTACTGACGTATATTCACTTAACTCTGTTAGTTTTATGAATTAACTTAGTTCAAAACATCTGGATAATTTGTATTTTCTTGTTTTATAATGCCTCCATGTACCATTTCTCTTGAGAATGTAGTTTTTTATGCTGAATGTGAGAACTCTCACATTGTTACTTAGTATCAAATATTTTATGTCTTTCAGATAAGTAGAGAGGAATATCTTAAACTACTCAAGCAGGACAATACTTACAGTGTTATAAGAATTTTTTTAATGAAGTTATCTAGTATATAATGTTATCAGAATTGGAGAAGTGAGAATTTTGTTTTGATCATAACTTCAGGTAAAGAATATTTTTTTTTCAAAATGATTGGAATTGATAAGCAATCCTAAAAGCAAAACATGAAGGAAATTGAGGAGAATATCGTGCACACTCTTTTCATCAACCGGTTGAAATATTTTTATGTTATTGTTTCATAATTATTTATAGATATAGAGCTTTTTTAAATAATGGGGCAAAGAAAGGATAGGACTGATATAGTATAATATAATGAGTATGAGAAATACTGAATATTGTACATATATTTTTATAATATAGCTAAATAGGACAGATGAGACTTTTTCTAGTTTTTAAGCCAAATTATGGTAATACTTTAACCTGTAAGTTCACTGTGACTGCACTGCTTGAAAATATTTTTTATATTTTTAGATCTTATTGTAAAGTTGTGTTATTAGTATACATAAAGTAACTGATGTTTTATATAAAATGAAATTCTGAAAATTATTTTGAGATACCTTTTCTAATTTGACAATAACAAGTCATTGAAAACAGGTAAACAGCAACTATCGGGTTGGTTTGATATAGGACTCAGAGGAGTTTTAAGATTTGCTTATGCTCACATAGGAATAAGGAGTAAATCTAGGACAAAAATTAAGTTCTGTTGATTTGTAACTCATTGCAACTTTCACAAGACTCTACCATAAGTTCAGTAAGATACTTTCCTGGAATATATCCTTATTAAGTATTACTTAAGTGCTCAGTGTATTTGGTGAGTTATATTGGCTCTAACTTCTAGTGCAAACAATTTTAAAAGATTCTGCATTATAAACAAGCATCTAGGTTAGACTCTTGGAATTGATTTGTTTTGTTAACATAAGCATTAAATATTATCTATTAATTCTACCATGAAAACACTTTTTTAGTATGGTATATTTGTGTTGTGTGTGGTATAAGATATATAAATCTCATACCTCATGTATAATATATATTTATACATATGATATATTTACAAGAGTACTTTTAAAAGTTGGTGGAAAAATAGAATTAAAATATAATATTAGTCTTCCCATGAACTTTTTGAAGCACCCTAGTATATATTCTACACTGCACAATACACACACACACACACACACACACACACACACACACACATCCTTCAAAAGGACTACAAAAGATTCCCTTGAGAAAAAAGATGTTTGAGTATCCAAAGAAACAATAGTAACTACGTAGGAAGAGGGTAGGTTTGGGGGAGGAGATATTTATCCAGTAAAGTTGAGTGAAAAGAAAACAGAGGATAACAGAAATGAGAAACATAGTAAATGAAAGAAATTGTTATGCAGAAAATTGAGGTCTCTTACTATTTGTCTGTGTGCCTGTAAGGTGGCATGAAGTGAGAAAGCTGCTGAATTTAGACCAAGACAGGATTTAGAGGTGTGTGAAAGAATTGGGAGACTACAAAAGGAGATGGGATGAATCAAGCAAAGAAATGGAAGGAGATAAGATGAAAACTCCAATACTCTTTCATGAGATTGGAAGGAAAAGAAGATGGACAGTGGCACATGACCAGATTTTGTTTTTTTGAGTGGTATGCCCTCCTTTAGGTCTTTCTGTCAGTGTATGATATCTACATGTAGCATTTTCTTTAGCAGTGTATGCATTAATATACACCACAGGTAGAAAGTACTTTGATGTTAAGCATTTTGTCTAAACTCATTCAACAGTCTTTGGTTAAAAGGAAGAGAAAAGTAAAAAGAAAAATAAGGAGAGAAAGAGAAAGAGAGAGAAAAATCATCCATTTAACTCCTCAATTTTTCTCTAATTCTTCTTACAGCATCCTGCGGTAAGAGGTGATTAAGTTCCTGATTGTTTTTTAACCAAATTTTTTCAAAAAATATTAAGTATTCTAAATTAATACCCTGAGTGCATGTGTAATTATTTTCTTTGCTCTTTGTTTTTTTCAGAGCTGGTTTTAAGGACTAAACCATTCCTTATTTTTACATTTAATCTACAAAGATCTATACTGTAGTCTGCATCTCAACTCAGTGGAATCTTAATTGACAAAATAAGATGTGTGAATAGTAAATTATTCTTTTGTTGTTATTCTTGAATTACAAATTATTTTAATACCATTGACCATTTATGTATTTAGAATGATAATATGAAAATACATCATAAGCCTGTGAAGCTGCAAAATTCTATTATCTTCTTGGAGTGTGCAAGTTTAATTGTGCTTTGAACATGCCATTCATTTTAAACACACTTGTTCTGTATATGTCAATTTTCTTCCTATTTATGTTGATCATTTGCTCTATATATGAACAGAATATTATTTAATATGCTATTGTGAATTATCTTTTAATTTCTATTTTCCAATCTTCTGCTAGTGGATTTTAGAGACAGTAGTCACTAGATATTTCATACATTTATTATATTTTTATGCGCACTAATCTGAAAATGATTTTTATAGTGATTACAATTACATGAAAGCTGCTAATTTATATCCAAAATACTCTAGGAGGATTTATTTTCTTGATTTATATGCATGTATGTTCATGGAAGTGGTTGCCAACAAAGTGAACAGTTACTATAAAAAAGCTAAACAGTGTCACGAGATAGGCAAAAAGACCAAAGTAACAAACAGAATCCAGAAACAGACCAAAACACATATAGACTACTGATTTATGACAAAAATGTCACTGTAACAAGGAGTCCTTGTATCTACTGGATATATAGGAAAAATAAATATTGATCCCTACTTCACACCATACACAAAAATAAATTCCAGATGGATTATAAACATCAAATAAATGTAAATATTAAAACAAAACAGTACTTTAAAAAATATAGGAGAGCATTTTTATTTTGGAAAAGCAATCATTTCTTAAAACAAATCATTAACCATTAAAAAAACAAAAGTTAAATTAGACTCTACAAAGAAAAATTATTTGTGACATCAGAAGATATTATTAAGAGAATGAAAAATCAAGCCTCAGAGTATAAGAATATATTATTCATATTATATACAAAAAGATTTGTATCCAGGATATATAAAGAATGCCAAAAAATCAATAAGAATAGGGCAGACTGTCAAATGGAAAAATTGACAATTGTATTTTCCAAAGAGAACACCCAAATGACCAAAAACACATGAAAATGTACTTTGTTAGTTTTCAAGGAAATGTAAATTAATCCCACTAGGCAACTATTAGAATTTTTTTAAAAGACCAAATATTAGCAAGGATAAAGAACAACTTCTCTTCTTATTCATATCTGGTTTGGCCATAATTTGGTATAACCACTGGGAAAACCATTCAGTGTGTATTTTTCAGCTAAGAATATGCCTATCCTATGACCTAAGAATCCCATTCCAATGCATAGATTTTTAAAAAATGTATACACATTTTCACCAAAAGACATGAATGAACAAGACTATTCTTGTCCATGAGTATTATTCTAAGTAGCTGCCAACCAAACATTACCCAAATGCTCATTGACTATAAAACAGATCTACCAAAGTAAATAATCATAATATTGATAGAAAAAAACCCATGCACAAAATTTTACATAGTGTAAGCTTTGTGTGTGTGTGCATGTGGGTATATATGTGTGTGTTTAATTTTTATGGCAACATATTGATTGTACATGTTTATGGGGTACAGAGTTATATTTCAATATCTGTGTACAGGGTATGATGATCTATTCAGGCTAATGGGCATATTCATTGTTGCAAAACTTATTCCTTTCTTTGTGATGTGCACATTTGGTCTACTCTCTTCTAGTCATTTGGTAACATGTAGTAAATCATCATTAATTATAGATTCCTGGGTCGACTGTAAAACATTTAAAAATAAAACATGGCATTGAAAGTCAGGCTAGGAATTACGTTTGGGTGTGGCAGCTATTGGCTAAAAGTACCACATGACTTTGGGGTTTGGGTAATGTCCTGTTTCTTAATCCCAATGCTAGTTACATCAGTCTGTTCAGTTTGTGAACATTCGTCAAACTGTAGGCTTATGATTTATTTGATTTTCTGTACTTACATGATGCATCAATAAAATTTATAAAAAGAACTGTAAACATTTTAATGACTTTCAGTGCAAATTCTAGTTAACTGCAGTCTTTTTTCTCCTCCTTGTCTAATTTCCATCTGCTTCATAGAGTTTTCTTAGCAGCCTGATGTTATCAAGTTTAAGTCTGTGGTAGAGTCCAGAATGAATGTGAACTACTTTTCCATTAAAAATAATTTTAAATGAATAAAATTCTTCATTTTTTTTTTCATGAGTACGAGTCAACACAATGGAGTAGTTTTCTGATCCTTTTTTTTCATGGTTGTCCAAACAATTATATGGTACCTGTTTCGTTTCCTATATATTGACAGCTACATTTGTAAAACTACAGATTTACGAAGTAAAGTATTAATGAGTCTTTATGGAGAACAATAGACTTTTGAGACATTGAACACTTAGAATTTTTCCTACTTACATATTCAAATGTTATATGTGTGTGTATTGTAATCTGAGATTTCTGTTAAACTAACATGAACAAAGACTTTGAGTGCTAACATACACTTTTATGTAATATTCTTCACTCCTACATTTCAAAGGACCGCCCATTCACTTTTCTCGCCCATCTTGATGGTTTAAGCTCATAACCTTCAATTAAACAAAGAAAAGTGTCTTCATGCTGTCCTTTAAAAAGTGATTGCTTTTTTTACTGCTTGCTGAATGTCTGTGGTTTAATGGGACTAGGACCCATATTTTATTTCTCTATAAGCCAGTAAATATTGTAAATATTCTTCATATTCCCCAGGTTGCTTTTAAATCAGCAAGCATGTAAGTGAGTAAAAGAGGTTGACATCTAATTAACACTGGCTTTTACAGGTTTAATGAGCAGTGATAAATTTAAATCTCTTCTTTGGCACTTTTAAAGAAGGCACAATAACAAGTGGAATGAACTAGAGGGAATGTTGTTCCATTGATTCATAATAAATTCTTTCTAAATTATTTGTTTTCATACAGGAGGAATTTGCTTTGCAATGAAAGCCATAGGTTATTTAAACATTTCTGTCTGCTGTGAAGCCAAATAATAAAATACAAATCCTTGCACTGTATAAGAAAATCACAGGGTCGAAGTTTGAGTTTGCTATTTTATTTGATTTTATTTTTAGGCATCCAATTTGCAGCTGTTTCTTGATTCTCCTTTATTATTTTACTGCTAGTGTGCAAATGGCCCACATTGTCAAGGTAACATCAAAGATTTTTGTAAATTTTAACGTTAAAGTTTTAATTAGCAAGTAAAACTTTTGCATACAAATTTACTGTCACAAAAGGTATTCCTTGAAAAATGTGTTCATAAATGATAACATCAAGGCATTTTTGCTGCTATGGATTGATATAAATTATTGAAAGTAATTCCAGTATAACAATAATTAATTTGGCTTTTATGTACATGATATAACATTTTGAAATGATAATAGTCAATCACACTCATTCTATAGACAAGTGACTCTAATAGTCATCTAGTATATATCTGATCATACCATGACTTAAGTTTTCATAAATGCTTCATTATTTGATGATTGTGATATTTTCTCAGAATAATGTCTCTCTAAAAACCGAGTTTTCATCATTTTTATTATGTCACACATTTCTTAAAATGCATCATGTGTACATTTCAGGAAAAAGTGTTCTTTGACTTTTCCCACTGCTTTTTTGTGGTTCAATTGATGAAAAATTAAATATATTTACCTTGTACAATATGATGTTTCGCCATATGTTTACCTGGTGAAATCACTACCACAAACCAGGTAATTAACCTTTAACCTATCCATCACCTTAGTTATCTTTTTTGTTGTTGTGAGAACATTTAAGATCCACTTTTTTAATACATTTCAGGTATATAATACAGTATAGTTGTTAACTATAGTCACCATACTATACATTAAATCCCCAGATCTTATTCATTTCACAACCAAAAGTTTGTACCCTTTGACCAACGTCTCCCCATCCCTGCTCCATGCAGCCCCTGGCAACTATCATTCTACTCTCTACTTCTGTGAGTTCAACTTTTTTAGATTCCACATGTAAGTGAGATGACGTGTCATTTGTCCTTCTCTGTCTGACTTATTCCACTTAGTATAAATGTCCTAAAGGTTTATCCATGTTTTGCAAATGGCAGGATTTCCTTCTTTTTTATGGCTGAATAATATTCCATATACCGAAATTACTGTTTCAAAACATACACAGAAAATTCTTGAACTTGTGGCACATTTCTGAAAGTTACATTTCTCCTCACTTTTGAAAAGCTGAAGGGTTATGCCACAAGATGCATCCTTACCTAACATCCATTTTAGCAAGTGAGTATAAATAAGTGAAAATTTATCAAATTATACATACTATATTTTTGTACTTTGCTCTTTGTAAGATATACCTTAATTTAAAACAATTTGTTTTAGGAAGTATTCATCTTTGATCCACAAAGGCAAGATTTTGCTTGTCATTAATTAATGAGATTTTGCTTGGCCAGTTCTTAATGAAGGACTAAAGTAATCTGACATCAACTATCCCAAAATACATAGTCATGTTTTTAGACAGATTAAGAGATATTGTTTGTGTAATAGGCATAAATTACATTTTATATTTTATATCACCCATAAATAACTTCTTATACTTTATATTTGTATTACTAGCATATAGAGAAAATACATCAGAATAAAAGATTTCACATTTGTATGGTCCTTGAAGCATTTTTTTTAACTTGTTCATAGTTTTTACTTGTCTGATAGCTGTTACCCCAGAATACTTGTCACATTCTAGGTTGCTATATATGACAGTGCATTGCTATTTGCAATCATTTTTAAAGAGAAAGGGACGTAGACACCCAAAGAGTTTTTAAAAAACGTGTCAGTCAACTGCTGTGGAGAATGTAATTAAATTTAATCACTGCCTAGCATCTATATGGCAGTTGTATTTCACACAAAGTAAGTGCATTAGGTTATGAGTGAGAATATAGTCATTCCAAATAAAATAAAAGCTTTATCTTATTTAATCAGATCTTAAGGAATTCTTGCTTATTGATTTCCCTTCATGTGTTTCAAAAGTTCTGAAATGAATTATTTATTGTTGTGGTCTGAAATCCTTGTGCAACAATTCACACCTATTATTTTTCAGAGATCTTGTCTTAGAATCAGTACACAATGTCATTCCAGTCTCCTCCCTATCATTCCCTATCCCCCTCCCTGCCTTTCAACCCCAACTGCAAATTCATCTGCAAGTTTCTAGGTTTAAAAATCCAACACTGTTTGTCTTTCCTCTTACATATTTTTTGAAAGTTTTAAATGTTTTCATAGACTTTGCCACTTTCTGTCACAGAGTATGCCAGATTGCTTTTTCTCTTTGATGTTTTGTTGTGTTTTATACTTTATGCCACTGCAATCCTGTCAAAAGGATTGACTCCTTTATATAAAGGTCACACATCTTAAAGGTTTAGTTCTACTTTATAAATAAACTCTTTTATTTTTGTTATTAAAACAATTCATGATGTAAGGCACACTTTCTTTAAAAAGAGTCACTTGAAATGAATGAAAAGCTGCATAATTTTTCTAGTAATCTTGAATCCTATATGCACGTCATATTTGATCAAGGAGCAAAACTATGATCTTAAATTTCTTCCACTACATATCTCTTTGCTTGCTTTTTGAGGTTCTGATTTTTATAAACACAGTTAAGATCTGCATTTATATCATTGTCTAATTTAGGTATGATAATATGCCTCTAAAGGTCCTTTTCTCTGAAGAATCTCAACTTGGTTTATTAATTGTATATTTAAATATAATTCTTTTACTTTATATTAAAAAGAATAATAATGTTTAATTTGAACAGCATAACATTATGGCTATTTTTACCCATTGTAGAAAATATTCCAGTTGCACCTGAGCTGAGTGATATCAAAAATGCAATAAAATGAGAATGGCAAATGTACTACATTTTGTTTTAATTTTTGTTCTCTTTATTTCTATGTTTTGTTTGTTTTGAACAAGACAAGGTTCATTAACTAGTTGATTCAACAAAAAATTAAATATATGGAAAGTTAGGTTTTGTTGGCAAGTTCTCTGTCACTATCCTACCAAGAAATGAAGTTTATTTTCCCACCTTCCTGAATCTGGACTGACCTGTGTAATCATTGACCTATAGTTAATGGCAGAATTAATGCTGGGCCACCCCCAGGCTTTGAGATGTCTGGTAGCTTCTTCTCACTTTCATAAAATGCTCACTATTGGAATGTTCTTTACATAGCCAGTGTAGGTAGTGTGGTCTACAGGTCCAACTGAGCTCAAAGCCAACAGTCATCTTCAACCATAATCCAAGTGAGTGAGCCATCTTGGGCAATCAAGTCTTTGGATGACTCCAGCCCCAGCTGCCATCTGACTCAGACCATATAAGAGATGCCATGCAGGGAACTCATAGCTAACCTCAATCAATTAATAAAACCATGAGAATTTTTGATTTAGGCCATTAAATCTGAGGTGTTTGTTTTTGCACAGCACAAAAAAAAAGTCTGTACAATAGTTTGACAGTAGAGATAAAAGCAGCAGTTTTTCTATCGTGTTTCTGGCTGTCTTTAAGTAATATCTTTTATATGCTTATCCGCCATGTTCAGCTAAAAAATCCTGAAGTTCTCCAATAACCAGCTGTTGTAATCTTTTCTCAATTCATGTTTATCCTTTGGCAATTTCATTCTTATTTGTGGTTTAATGATTTATCTATATGGTGGTAGCAGACCTACTTTCTCCTACAAAGTCCAGATTAAAATATCTAACTGCTTACTTGATATTTTAATTGTATTTCTTAAAACACCTGTCTAATCAGTATTGCTGTCCAAAACTTTTTTTATTTTTAATCCTCTGACTGGTTTTTTCTCCCAGTGTTTCTGAAATCATGAATATTTACACCATTTATCAACTGAGGAAAGTCAGAAAACTAGAAAGTATACTAAAGGGTTCCTGTTCCAGCACATCCTACCAGCAATTCAACAACTACTTTTATTAATGTTACCTTGGTCCCCAAATGTGTCCTGATTTGCTACCACCATCCTAGTACCAGAGACCATTGTCTGTCAAGTGAACCACTGCAATGGTCTAACAAATGTTCTTTCCACATTCACTCTAGTGTCACTCAAAACTCTTCACCCTACTGAACTTAGAGTGACCACTTCAAGGCACAGATGATTTTAAGAACTGTTCATATGTAAGACATTTCAGTACATGTAGGTTGCTGAGATAATGTCTATTTCTGATTTCCATTCAATTCCTCCCTCTTAATCCAGGGTTTGCAATGCATTAAATATATGATGAACAAATTAATCAAATTTAGCTTTACCATTATACATAAAGACAATTTTAAAGAAATTAATACACAGAACCTTTTTTTATCTAAAGGGTCCTGTTTTTAGTTTTTGTTTTGTTTAATGATATAAGTAGCGTATTTTACTAAAATATACAACACGATGTGTGTGTGTGTGTGTGTGTGTGTGTGTGTGTGTGTGTGTGTGTGTGCATGTTTTTAAAGTCATATAAGATCAGCCAATATATTTTGACTTACAGTTTACTCTTTCACTTAACTGTGTATTTTGGGCCTCTGTATATATCATTATTTATACACTAGTCATATTTTTAAATAGTACGATAGTATAGTGTTGTATTGACAAATCATCATTACGTAACCTGCTAATTGACGATCATTTGTTTTTCTGATTTTCCTTTTACATTTCTTTATCATATGTTGTTGTGTCCTCCCACACACTGTGCATCCATGTCTCCGATTCTGTTCTAATAAAAATTCTTAGGCAACTTTGGTATCTTCCGTTCAAAACTGTTTTCCTTCCACCCATTGTAAAGTGAAAGCACAAATCGCTCAGACTCTAAAACCAGAAATATTTCCATTGGCTTTATAAAAGATCGAATGGGAAAAGCACCAAAGTCCTTGAAATTTTCAAGTGTGGCTGCCTGAGTTTTAAGGAGGCTTCACTGTGTAATATCTGACAGAGGGATTAATGTTTCAAAAATTGCAGATTTGTAAAAAAAAGGGGGGGGTATTTTTTGTTCTAGAGATGTATCAAACTCATGGGTGATGTTGCTATAAGTAAATTATAGAGAGAGAGATATAAAGAATTTTCTTATTTCTATTTTTTCTTATTTTGTGCACATAACTGTCATGTTAAACTAACTCACTTACTTTATATAATAATGTGTTTCTGGAAATAAAATTAAAATCTCACTATTGCTTGGTTGTCAGTGAGTTGTAGTAAGAAGAATAAGCTTAATAATTATATCTAATCCATCATTTTCTATGCTAGGATGGCCTGGCCAATGGGGTGATAATATTTTAAATCATTACCCAAGCCCCTTCCTGCCCTGGACATGCTTGAAAATAGTCACTACTACAACATAGCCATATTGTTTCTTAAATGTTAAAATATTAGATCAAACTTCTCCTGAAGTAAGAGCCATTAACCTTCATAAATCTCTGCTTCCCAGATTGGGGTATCAGAAGCCTCATAATAAACTGTCTGAGTCCCTTAGTCAAAAATATTACTTGATAAAGCATCAGGATATGAAAGTTTACTGTGTTTACATGAGTACATTACAGCATAAAATGCAAATTTCAAACACAGATCTAAAAAATGAGACTCTGAAAATATATTACAGGCACTGGATTTCCGCTGCTTTTGCCCAGATCTTCTGAAGACATTCTTATCTTGAACTAAGTTTGCTTTGATGACACAGTTTGAGAATTACTAATGTTGTTTGAAATCTTTCTTCCTCTACATTCAGTGATTAGAATTTACCTCTAATAAGAGAAATCCTACTTAACTCATTTCCAAATCTTTGAAAAGTGTCTCAAGATCTCTCTTATATGATGTTTAGAGGTGTTTGACCTCATAATTTGATGATTAGTTGATTTTTGCAGCGTATAATTGCTAAAGCAATGCAGAACTTATTCAACAAATTCCTGTTATTTTTATCGTTTATTTTCTTTGTTAACAGCTGATACACACACGTATTTGCAAAAGTACCAAAATAAAGTCTTGTTGGAGAAACTGTACAGCAGTATCTGTACTGTGTGGTTATACTCAGCACACTCGTAAACTGTATACATGGTTTGGTTTCCCCTTGCTTTAACTGTCTGTGGTTCTGCCTTGTCATGTTCTATCTTAATCCCAACTTTCACTCATTTCTTCTTGACATGTTTTTCTTTACCCTTTTTTAAAGCTATTGTTATTGTCTACCACTAACTTCACTTCCACTGGCTTAAAATATTTCCTCTATTTCGCTATTAAAAAAAAAAAAAAAAATTCTGCTGCTGCTGCAGTGAAATCTTTGTAAGCACAATTAAGCAGACCCGAGGTGAATGGGGGAAAAAAGGAGAGGTAGGGCTAATATAATAAAGAATCAACAGACCCAATTTATTTTTTAACTAAAATTTTTGAGAGTATTGTAGATTTGTATGAAGTCATAAGAAATAATACAGAGAGGCTCTGTGTACACTCTGTCTGGTTTCCCCAAATAGCAATATCTTTAAAAACTATGGTATAATACCACAGCCAGGATACTGACATTGACATTGACACAATACACTGATCTTATTCAGACCTCTCTGGTTTTACTTCTTCTCTCCTGCACACACATGTGCATGCATGTGTGCGTGTGTGTGTACATTTTAATCCGCATGTAGATTTATGTAGGCACCATCGCAATCAAGATGGAAGTTTCAAAACCACAAGGACCCCTTATAACCACATCAACTTCTCGGCCTGAACACACAGCTGCTCCACTTTGCTAATCCTTTAAACTACTAAACTGTCCTCCATTTCTAATATTTGTCATTTCAGAAATCCTTCATAAAGGGAATCACACAATGTGTAACATTTCAGATTTGTCTTTTGTCATTCAGCATAATTCACTGGAGACACAGCCAAGCTGTTGTATCAAAGGTTCACTCCTTTTTATCGCTGATTAGCATTCCACGGTAGGTAGATACTTCCGTTTGTGAAGCCATTTATTTGTGGAAAGACCTCGGGATGGTTTCAATGGCTATTATGGGTAAAGTTGCTATGAACATTTACAGACAGGTTTCTGTGTGAGTACACGCTTGTTATCTCTGAAATAATTGCCCGAGAGTGCAAATGCTGAGTCATATGACAATCACGTGTATAGTGTTATAATTTACAGCCAAACTATTTTCCAGAGTAGCATTTAAAATTTTTGCCAGCAATATATGAATAAACCAGATTCTCTACATCTTTACCAACATTAGGTACTGTCACAATTTTTTATTTCAGTCATTGTGATAGATATGTAGTGGTATATCATTATGTTATTAAATTACATTTCCTTATGATGAATGATGTTGAACATCTTTTTCTGCACTTACTTATCACTGGTGTGTTCTCTTCCGCAAAATGTATCCTTGTGTCTTTTGCCCATTTTCAATCGGACTTTTTGTTTTGCTAATTTTCAGATTTGAAAGCTCTTCATATATTCCAGATAAGAATCCTTTGTCAGATATGTGGTTTTCAAATATTTTTCTACCAGTCTGTAACTTGTCTTTTTATCCCTTTTAATTGTAGTTTTAATAGTATTTGATGTCAAATTTTTCTATTATGGATCATCATTTTGGTATCAAATCTAAGAATTTTTTATATAGGGATAGAATTGAAAGATTTTCCTCTAAGATTTTTCTTAAAAGTTTTACCGTTTTACATTTAAGTTCATAATTCATTTTGATTTAAATGTATATAATGTATGAGGTTTAGGTGATGCTATTTATTTATTTATTTATTCATTTGTTCATTTATTCATTTCTTTATTCATTAATTTCTTGCCTATGGAGGTTTAGTTGCCTCCACACTTTTTGTTGAAAAGACTGTAATTCTTCCATTGTATTGCTTTTACACTTTTGTCAAAAATAATTTGAGTATATTTGGGTGAGTCTGTTTCTGGATTCTCTATTCCATTCCGTTGGTCTATATGCCTATCACTCTCCCAATCCCACCTTGTCTTCATTACTGCAGCTATGTACTGAGCCTTGATATTCGTTACACGGATACTTCTGACTTTATCTTTCTTTTTCAAAACTGTTTTAGCTATTCTAGGGCTTATGCTGCTCCACGTAAATTTTAGAATAAGCTTGTCTATGTCAACAAACACCATGCTATAGAAATTACACTAAATGTATAGTTCATTTGGGAAGAATTGATATTTTTACTATGTTGATTCTTCAATCTATGAACCCAGTATGTGTCTTTATTTATTTATTTATTTATTATTCTTTATTCTTTCTTTATTTATTCTTTGATTTCTTTCATCAGCATTTTGCAAATTTCAAGATACAGATTCTATATATGTTCTGTTTAGTGTACATATAAATATTTATTTTTCTTAGGAGTATATATATATATATATATATATATGGTATTGTGCTTTTAATTGGTTTCTGCATGTTCAGTTTTAGAATACAGGAATGCAACTGATTTTTGTGTGTTGATCTTGTATCCTGTGACCTTGCTAGTCTCACTTATTTGTTCTGGGAATTTATTTTTATTGTTTCATTGAACTATTTTATGTAAACAATTATGTTATCTGTAAATAGGGAGAGTTTTATTTCTTTTCTTGCAAACTGCATTTCTTTTATTTCTTGTTCACACCAATTACAATAAGTACACCTTCTAGCACTATGCTAGATAACTGTAGTGAAAGTGGATCCTTGCTTTGTTACAAATCTTAGAGGATACTCAGTTTTTCATCACCAAAATGACGATAGCTGTAGAATTGTACATGTTTCTTATCGAGTTGAAGTAATTCTCGATTCCTAATTTGCTAAGATGTTTTTAAATTGTGTATTGGTGTTACATTGTGTCAAATGCTTCCTATGCATCATATGATAATCAAAAGTTTTATCTTCTTTAGCTTGTTGATATGGTGGATTACAGTGATTGATTTAGAATACTGAACGAGCCTTGCACCCTGGAATAAATCATTCTTGTTTGTGATATATAATTATTTTTATACATTTAGAATTTAATTTGCTAATAATTTGTGGAAGATCGTTATGTCTATGTTCACAAAAGATATTGCTTTGTAGTGTTTTTTTGTGTGCGATCTCTGCCTGATTTTGGCATCAGGTTAAAACTGGCCTCAAAATTGAGTTCTGAAGTGTCCACTGCTCTTCTCAAACAGATTATGTAAAATTGGTGTTAATTTTTCTTTAAAGGTTTCCTGGAAATCTCAGTGGAACTATTTGGGCCTGGAGCTTTTTAACTGCAAATTCAGTTTGCTTAATGGATGCAACACTACTCGGGTTGTCTCTTTCATCTTAGCTGAGTTTTGGTATTTTATGGTTTTCAAGGATTTATCAATTTATGAAAATAATGTTGTTCATTGCATTACCTTTATTATCCATTTACTGACTACAGGATCTATAAAGATATCTCCTATTTCATTCTTGATATTGATTATTTGCATCTTCCTTTATATTTTGGCCTGTCTTGTTAGAAGTTTATTAATTTTACTGATTTTTCCAAAGACCAAGTTTTTTTATCTCACTGATTTTTCTCTACTGTTTTTCTATTTCCAGTTCCATTTTTCCTTCCTTGATCCTTCTACTTTCTTTGGGCTTATTTTGCTTTTCTTTTCATAGATTCTTAAGATAGAAACTTAGATTTAAGACCTTTCCTTGCTCTAGTGTATTCATTTAATGCCACTGTTTTCCTTTCAGCACTGTATTCCACATATTTTGATGTGTATTTTTATTTATTTCTAGTTCTTTTGAGACTTTCTCTTAGACATTTGGCTTATTTAGAAGTATATTCTTTAGTTTTCACATATTTTGATATTTTTCTGAGGTCTTTTTGTTATTGATTTTTTGTTTGATTTCACTGGGCCCAGAGAACACACTCTGTATGATTTCAGTTTTTAAAAACTTCTTCAGATTTGTATTATAGCCCAAGATTTCTCTTTTGTTTGATGAATGTTCTATAGGGACTTGAAAATAAATGTATCCTGCCTTTTGGGGTGTAGTGTGCTATCTATGTGTCAGTTAGATCCTATTGGTTGATTGTTGCTCAGATCTTCTATATCTTTGCTGTTTTTCTGTTTAGCACTTCTGTCAGTTGCTGAGAGGGGAGTATTAAAGCTGTCAAGTAGAGCTGCAGATTTGTTTATTTCTCCTTTCAGCTCTATTAAGCTTTGCTTTATGTATTTTGAGGCTGTACTGTTTAAGCATCTGCACTTAGGATCGTTATGTCCACCTAGTGAATTCTTTTATTATTATGGAATTTCCATGTTTGTTAATAGTAATATGATTTACTCTAAAGTCTACTTTACCAGATATTAATATAACAACTTTTTATTTTTTGATTAATTTTTTCATGTATATCTTTTTTTTTGCACTTTTCCTTTACTGTAGCTATGTTATTGAGTATGAACTGGATGTCTTGCAAACAGAATATAATTGGGTCATTTTTTTTCTGAGTCTGCCAATCTGTCTTTGATTGGTGTATTTAGATATTAACATTTAAGGTAATAATTAATTTGATAGTACTTACGTCTTCCATTTATCATTTGTTTTCTAATTGCTTCCTTTGTGTTTTGTTTCTTTCTTTGTGGGACTTCCTATCTTTCACCCTTGACAGTGGTGCCATGCTCACTTCGTGTCATTAGGAGGACTCCTATTTACTTGAAGAAGGAATGAGCTTATCTGAAAAGTTTTCCATTGCTAGGTTGGGGTTTGGGAAATGCCAGGCCTGCATCACTTTCTTCTATTGGGTGGGGAGATTTAAGAAACCCAGCTGCTATGACGTTCCTCCAGCCTTGGAGTCCCAAAGTCAGTTCATTTTCTTTTTTATACCTTACCAAGTTCTTCTCATGCTACCTTTTCCATTGTTTCCAGGTTATATTGTACTTGATGGGAAAGGAAGGTCTAAAAACCGTTTTTAAAAATACTAAATCTAAACTGAATTGAGTTTAAACTTATTAAGAAAAAAACATTCTTTTTGATTACATAAATAATTCACATTTCTTTCATATGTATCTAACAGGCTAAATATTTGCTTTCATTTAAATTAAAGTCCCAGAGACTTGGTTGTACAGTTAGTTAATAGCTATAGTCAAAAATATTAGATAATCTGATAAATACTAATCACAAATTCATGTATAATGATATCAAAGACATTATTGATAATTCTTGTTAAGTTTATAGTTACTGTATCAGTTAGAATGGGTAATGTACATTATTTAAGTCCTAAAATTAAAGTGATTATACTGATTGGGGTGAGGTGATATCTCAGAGTAGTTGAGATATTTCCTGATGATTAGTGATGTTGAGCATTTTTTCATATACCTGCTGCCCATTTGTATGTCTTCTTTTGAGAAATGTCTATTCAGCTCCTTTGCCCATTTTTTAATTGGATTATTTGGTTTTTTGCTATAAAGTTGTCTGAGCTCTTTGTATATTCCGAATATTAATCCCTTGTCAGATGCATTTTTTGCAAATATTTTCTCCCATTCTGTAGGATGGCTTTTCACTCTATTGATTGTTTTCTTTGCTGTGCGGAAGATTTTTAATTTGATATAATCCCATTTGTTTATTTTTTCTTTTGTTGCCTGTGCTTTTGGGGTGTTATTCGTAAAGTCATTGCCCATTCCTAAATCCTGGAGCGTTTCCCCTATGTTTTCTTCTAGGAGTTTTAAAGTTTCAGGCCTTATATTTAGGTCTCTAATCCATTTTGAGTTGATTTTGGTATTTGCTGAAAGGTGCAGACCAAGGTTCATTCTTCTACAAATGGATATCCAGTTTTCCCAGCAACATTTATTGAAGAGGCAGTCTTATCACCTCACCCCAGTCAGACTGGCTATCATTAAAAAGACAGAGAATAACAAATGCTGGCAAAGATGTGGAGAGATAGGAACCCTCCTGCACTGTTGGTGGAACTGTAAATTAGTCCAAACATTATGGAGAGCACTATGGAGCTTCCTTAAACAACTACAGATAGAACTTCCAAATGATCCAGCAATCCCACTCCTGGGCATATATACTGAGGATTGGAAAGCATCAGGTTGAAGGCATACCTGCACTCCCACATTTATGGAACCAACCTAAATGTCCATCAATGGATGAGTGGATAAAGAAATTATGGTATATATGCACAATGGAATACTACTCAGCCATAAAAAAGAATGAAATTCTACCATTTGCAACAACATGGATGAGCCTGGAGAAAATTACCCTAAGTGAAACAACCCAGGTACAGAAAGAGAAATACCACATGTTCTCACTCATAACTGGGAGCTGAGTCCAGAAATAAACAAATGAACAATAAAGAAATACAGAGAGAAAGAAAGAAAGAAACAACGATCAAAGTAATATGTTGAACTTTTAGAAAACTAGAGGTGAAAAAGGGGAGGGGAGCGGGAGAGGGAGGGGGGCTAATGAGGAATTGGTCAATGGACACAAAGAACGATTGCATACTGTAATGATGAATAAGCTAACTATACTGATCTAACCACCACACATTCTACACAGTTATTGAAAATCAATGTTGTACCCCACATGTATGTATAATAAAAAATTAAATAGAAAAATTAAAAACTCCCAAAATACAGAATTCCATAGTAAAAAATAATAATAATAAATAAATAAAATGATTATACAGTATAGGATGCTACTATTCTCTTATATGAAAGTATGGCGATAGACATCCTGAAGATTAATTGGCTCTGTTTTGAGAAATTCCCAAATCTAGGCTTCTGTTAGCTTTCGTTTTTGAAGCATGGTGTCCTCATCCTCATGATCCAATGTTGTTTAAGGAGGAAGTCACAGGCACCTTATTGACCAAGACTTAGTCATATGGACATAGTAATCTGAAAAAGAGGCTTCAAAATGTTTTTATGCTGAGTGGCCATGTGTCCAACTAAGATTATTATCCCTATAGAAAAAAGAGAAAAGGGACATAGATACTGGAAAGTCTCTGGAGGACTTTCTCTAGTGCTTTTTGAAACAAACGGAAAACATGAAAAATAATCTTGAACTTACTACAAATTAAGCACTTCAAAATTTTAAAGCATGAATTTAATATATAATCCCCAAAGTTGTATATTTGCCAGATTTTTGCATATGACTACTAATTTTGGTCAAGGGAACTTGGTACTCAGAAAACATATTAAGGCAAGTTTAAGATCCAGATTGTTCTTTAAATTAACTTTTCCTGGTGACTCTTTATCATTAACCAATTTCAGTGGACGAAGTGCAAATTGGGCCTCATAGGGGTAATTTTATTAGCTAGAAAAGTTAATCCTTCTGTATAAGTTCATTCAACCAAAAAGGAGAACTTTACAGGCCTGATCTGATTTGTTGTATGAAAAGAAAGTAAATAAGATTGACATTAAATTGAAAACATGGAAATTAGTCAATGTGTGCTCTTAACAACATGACAGACTGGAGACCATTAATACTAGAAATTATTTTTAGTGCATGTGTAGAATTTTTGAACAAAATCACTTTGTTAACTATTGCAAACAACAGGATATTTCAGCCTAACTGTCTTTAGGTACTGAAGGGAAATGATGTTTTTAGCCTATGACAAAAATCTTGTCTCTAAAGACATGCTTTGGGTTGTCTGTCCCCCCAAAACTTAATTCCCACTGTAACTGTTGAGGGCGGGAAATCCTCTTATGGTAATTGAAAGGTGGGGCCTTGAAGAGATGATTAGATTGCAGGACCGTGAGGTAGTGAATGGATTAATAATGGTGGTCAGGGGCATGTTTTGGAGGGCTTTAAAAGGGTAGTGAATGAAGAGGTTAATCTCTCTTTGCTGTGCTACTTTCACATCACCAAAGAAAGCCTTCACCAGATGTGTTGCCTGGACTTTGGACTCATAGCCTCTGAAACTGTAAGCAATAAATTTCATTTTCTTATAAATTACACAGTTCTGTGTATTCTGTTATAAGCAACAGAAATGGACTAACACAAGATAATAATATCCAGACAACAGTTTCTAACAGAAATTGTTAATTATTAAATCATTACAGGAGCAATGTTCTTGGCTTGATACTGGTGCTTGAGAACTGGAAATTCACTTGCTAACATTCCATATAGATAAACCAAAGATTTTACATAAAATGCAAAGGTACTGTTAATGTAAGAATGCCATGAACAAGCACTGAGGACATTTAACAGTAGATATAGTACCCTTGGATAATTACTGGCTATAATTCCAAGAAGATTCTCTCTAAAAACCTGAGTCCATGAAAACAATTGACTGAGAAGAAGCATTTTGTTGAGATTATAGCTTTTAAATCAAGTATACATTATGTACAATGGGGATATTATGGCAGGTAATATAACACACAAATTGGTCACTCAGAACATAAATGGGATTAATTGCCCAGTAAAGATGTTTCTCAACCATTTGAAAGACCAAAATCACTAGTTGCAGATATGTTATAGCTTCAAAAAGGGTATTTAGCAAAGATGAATATTTTGAGTGACTATATAATTTGATGTGAAAAAGTTTTACTATGATGCATGAAAAATAATAAAGAGCTCTAATGCCCAGGATTTCATTTTTCTTTTTTCTTTTTGCTTTGTTAATGAGTATTATCTAATACAGAGGTGCTTATAGTGCTGAATATTTGGTGATCCAACACAGACTATAGCAGTAATAACACATTCCCTTTGAAGCATCCACATACAGAAAAGCAAAAGGAAGAACTCAATCTGGGAAAAGTGTTATAGTCACATTATTATCCTTGAGAAGAGAAATTACAGTCTCCACCACTTTCTTTCTCCTCTTTACCTTAAATACATGCTATGGTGAAGGGTAAGTTCATGCATTATACAGCCAAATTGAAGTTTGCATTTCACACACATATGGACACTAGCAAGCACATTATTTATGGCTCAGTCAGGAAGTAGAACTACTATGAGTTATGTGAAATAAGAAATTTATTTTGTGAGATTAGATCTTGCACAATTATGGGAGCCAATGAGGATGTCTACAAGAAGTTGTCACCTCTGTTTCTGCAGTGGTTCTAAGATCAATGTCGGTCAACAGGGCCCACAGTTAGGAAGACAAGCTGGACTGGAGGTTGAAAGAGCAGGGACAACTGGAACCCATGAGGAGAAACTGAAAGACTAACAAAGACAAACTGGAACTTACATCTATCTTTCACTGCCTCCAACCTCCATGACCTGCAGAGGAAGCTGGTGATCTTCACCAGGGACCTGCACAAATGACTGTTCCAGGGGCCGACCCTGTGGCTCACTTGGGAGAGTGCAGAGCTGGGAGCGCAGTGGCGCTGGGGAGTGCCATGGCCACGGGTTTGGATCCTATATAGGTATGGCCAGTTCGCTCACTGGCTGAGCGTGGTGCGGATGACACCAAGCTAAGGGTTACGATCCCCTTACCAGTCACAAAAAAAAAAAAAAAAAAGACTGTTCCAGGACTTGGCATGAAGGAGGACACTTACAAAGTGAGCCAGCAAAGCAGCATAAACGTGCGAGCTGCAGCAACACCTGATACTCTACACTGGATTGCAGAGGGTAGTGGCTCCTGCTTCAGTCCATCCTTCTAAATCTCACATTTATATTTGCCTGTTGGAAAAATAGAATAGTTTGGTCAGGGCCCTCACCTGGGGTCCAGTTGGGTGTGGTTCAGCACGTCCATTTTAAGCAAATTGTGTGTGTGTGTGTGTGTGTGTGTGTGTGGAGTTAGTGAGCATGCACACCAATGTGACCTTTTAGTTTTGTTGCTATTTTGTGTTCTTCAGAGAGGGGAGAAAGAGAGAGAGAGAGAGAGAGAATGAGTTTGTTGAAGCAGGCGAATGGGCGTCAGCCTCTGGCGTCCACCCTGTGTGGCCATGCTTTCCAACCTTCAGCTCCAAGGACCTTTTGGCCAGTTACCTAGGTCATAGGCCTGTGTGAAGGGGTCTGGTGACCCAGCCTGGTCTGTGAAGGGTTTGTGACCCAGTCTGTGAGTGGGCTTGAGGGGTCTGTGGGCTCCAGACCCAGCCATAGTTCAACAATCGGCCCAGTCAGTGCAGGATTACATGCAGGTAAAAGCATCACAACTGGCATAGTCGTGGTCGAATAGCTTTACAATTGGCATCACAAACAGGATTAAGAGCTAGACAATTGGCACTGTGAGGATTCCAGGCCTTAGTCTCGCCAGACATTGCCCATAGCCAAACCTAACCTAGAACCACACAAGGAAAGGAATGCTGAAACATGTAGTTTCACCTGGGCAAAATTCAAACAGCCCAAAATGACTACAGCCAATCAAATTTTCTGAGCAACTGTTATATGTTTTTCAAAACATAAGAAAAAATCTTTCCTGGAGTTTAGATGAGTTTAAAAACATGCAAATTGAAAAGTGTGATAGCTCCATTCACCACCAGAAACAGCTATGTGTGTTCCTTCCCCTTTCCACAACTACCTTCCCCTTGAGGAGCACTTTGCCATAGGAGGGATAGCACCAGAGATCATGAGAACTGTGAGATCTTCAAGTCCTTCTCCTGCTTCTCTCACAGGGACAATATAACAATTTGCAACAATACCTTGGAGAAACAACCACAAGAAGGCATGCAGAAATGGGTTTTTAATCTTCCAGGCTGTGCATTCTTTAAGAAACAATGCTATAAAATATAGGTAAAATGAAGTCAGAACCACATTTTTGGAGTTATAGCAATTTGAAAAGAGATCGCTTCTTATTGAAAGTGTCACATCCACCCACGTACAGGTACGCACACACACACACAAATGATAGATAATAATTATTGCCACTTGCAAGGCTCTTCTGAAGACTAATAAAAATTTTTGAGCACATCGCACAATGCCACGCACATACTGTGCTTCTGACAACTGTTTTCTCCTCTCCCTTCTCCTTCCTAATGGACAACCGGGGTTGGTAGCCATTTCCATTTGCTGCATTGCTCTTCTACAATGAATGTCGACTGAATTGAGTTAAAAATAACCTTTTGTCAAATAAACTTTCAGAAATAAAAATAAACATCTGCCTATTTTTAGAGCTATAGAAAGCATAAGAGGATATAGAATGGATTCCTCCCAAAGATGCAAGTAAGGTAGTTAGAAAATCAGAGAAAAAACATTGTGGGTCAAGTAATTCAGTCTTGTGATCGTCAAGAAACTGTCTCAGTCTTTGAGATAATTCATTTATCTTATATCAAGCTTCTATTGGTAATGCTGTAATTAGAATTTGAATCCCTCATTCTTTTTTCAAAATGGGGAGCAAGTAAATGAGTTTTAGAACAAGCTATCAGGTATTAGAGGTAAGCACTAAGAGCAATATAAAAGATAAGACCTCAAGGAACATTACAAAATCATTTTTAACAGAAAACTAATTATTTTAGCTAGTGCGCATAAAGATTTAGACAAGAACAGATAATATATCTTTTAAATTAAGTACAAGAAGTGAAATTTTATGTTAATAGGCCATTAACCAGAGCTAGCCTGGAATACTTGCATGTAAAGAAATGTATTTAGAAGCAGATAAACGCTGTGGAAGATTTCTTTTAAAGACTAAGTTTATATCCCAGGAATGATAAATGAAAACTTATAGAGTAGATGTGGTATGATCAAATAATTAATAATTTCTCTCAGTGCAAGAGGATTGAAAATTATTACTAAAAATAATTTCTACAATAAGAGCTGGTAAAGTCAGGACAAAAGGAAATTAATTTTATGCTTTTTTAAAAAAATCATTTTGTCTCAGTGTCTCTCTCAAGAACATTTGCCATTTCTTTTTATAACAGAGACCCAGTTACTCTCTTGTATCATAACCTGCTTTGAAGCTACAACCTAGAATTAGTTATTTACACATTGTGTTTTTAATGTTTTAAAATTTTGTTAACTTTTATTAATAGTTTATGATTTATTTCACTTGCTGAATAGTTTCTATGTTCTGTTAGGAGTTGCAGGTTTATTTATTTATTTTTTAGCACAGAGGTTTTTATGGTTAAGTACACAGTGTTATACACAGCTAAGAGGTTGGTGTTCGGAAAGTACTCCACCACTTTCAAACTATGAGACCTGGGGTGTTACTTGACCTTTATTATCCATAAAATGGGGATGATGACACCTTATACAATTGTTTTAAAGATTAAACAACATAATGAATGTAGGAATATACAGCACAGTGTCTGATAGCTATTGTGATATATTTCCAGATCTCAAGAAATTTCAACATCTTAGATATTGTCTATCATTCTGACGTGTAAAATCAACTTTGTTTAAAGCGCTCCTTTTCAACATTCTTTGTTCACCGATAGCTTCTTTTTTTGGCAGAAAGGTAGGGGACTGTGCTTCATATCCTCTGCCAAATGTTCTCCCTTATTGTACTTGGTCTACTAATAAGGAAGCCTTAAACAAGTTTTGCCACTCACAGGAATTCAAAACTATTTTCCAAATGACTGGTCACAGGGACCGGCCCGTGGCTCACTCGGGAGAGTGCGGTGCTGATAACACCAAGGCCACGGGTTCGGATCCCATATAGGGATGACCGGTTAGCTCACTGGGTGAGCTTGGTGCTGACAAATGACTGGTCACAACTGTATTGTTATGTCACCTTGTATATTCCAGTGTGACATAACAATAACATCCCTATAAACAAGAAAATTCAGAAACCATTTTCTTGATCCTATCACAGACCAAGTTGATTGTACTAATATTCTTTCTTCATATACAGTAAGAATCTTGAAAAAAATAAAGAATAGTATTTGGCATATTGGTAAAATCTGAAAATAGTAAAATCAGTGAAGCTTTATTTAAATCAGTATCTCTAAGAGGTATCAGGTAAGATGGCAGTAGCACTGTAGATTTTTACTATTCACAAACTTGCCTATAATATCTGAGAAACAACTAAACCCAGAAATACACAGAAAACATTTAAAACAAAACCAAGTGACAAGGTGTCACCATGTAACGCAAAATATGACATATTACTAATTGCAGCTACACTATATGCACTCAAGAAGTTTGCAGGAAGAGAGAGAAAAAAAAAATAAGACTACGACAACAAAGAAAAACCCTGAAAGCCTGAGAACTCCCAAACTACCAAAATTTACTAATGAGAAAGGTGAGCAGAACAGTCTGAAAAAAGCAGAATTAAGAGCCATTCAGGCATAAACTTCCAGGTGAGAGCAAATGTACTTCTATAATTTGATTGTTCTGGAATGCTCTGCCCCCTGTGAACTCTTTAAATTAACCATCCAAAACCCCTACTAGGCATAAGCTAGCTATTGGATAGTGGAATCCCAAGAGAGTAGGACAGGAAAACTACAAGAAAAGAAAATAAGAATCTCCAGCAAAAAATGGAGAAAAAGAGAATACTCAGAAGACCTGAAATAGTTCAAAGCCGTTCATGTGTTAGGAAAAAAAAAATATGGCTCACAGTAGACAATAGCTCAAAATTGTGAAGATATAAATAATATTCTGGCCCTTTCCTTCCAGGAATATGGGATATCCATCCCAGTTAAACATACACAATAGAAAATTATTGCAGTTAAATCACATAAAAAACTATCTCTTCAAAGTATAATCAGGGTAATAACATTCTCACAGGGATTATTTCTAGGGTCCAAATGAACTCCCAGAAGACTAATTTACAAGTACTTTAAAATTGTTACCTAATATTTAAAAAAAAAAAAAAAGGAAGAAAAAAAACTAAAAGTAAGAAAACACTAGACTCTGAAAGAATAGCATGGAAAGACTATGAAAGAATATGAATAGCATATGAAAGAATAGTATCTGACCTAGACAAGTTCAAACATGAGATGTTTGAAAAAATGGAATTTTTCGAAAAGAGAGAGCTTATAAAAGAATTAGAAATAAAAGAAAAAATTGAACATTTCAGAAATGAAGATAAATGAAAAGAAACATAAAAATGAATCAACCTAAATAATGTCTTCGTGTAAGAGAAAATGGAAAGTAGAAAATTCAAGATAATAAAAAGTACAAGACAGAAAGAATTTTAGAGAAACTGGTATGAAAGCTAGCCAGAAAAGGTACAACGTGTATATGGCACAGAAGGTTGAATAAACTGAAACAATAAAATGAATATAGAAATTCAAGTAAGCTGGTCTGACATAAAAACAGACTTGAAATTACCTACTGGAGGTTGTATTTGGGACTATTGACCCAGATTGGCCAATATGAAATATAGTCTAATAAAATGATCGGAATTTAAAGGAAAAGGGAAAAAATGGATATCCAAGCAAAAGTATCAAGTTATTGATAAGTGAAAAAAATTAGAGATTATGTTAGACTCTTTTAAAAGTAATGCTTTATACCATGAACAATGGAGTAACATATTTGAGATGTTCAAGAAAGGAAACTGTGAGCTAAGGATTGCATATCCATGTGAATCAATCTTCAAGTTAACAGGCTGCAGAAAACTGTGGAAAAGCTTAGAACTAGCTCTAAAAGCATATCACTCTTTGTTCTAAGCATTTCTCAACTATTCTTGTTTGGTTTCATCCACAAATTTTGTTATTTTAAAAATATTGTCTAATTTGAAAAAAAAAAAACAAGAAAACACTTTATCCTATTTTTATTAGGATTATATTAATTAAAAAAATTAACATCTGGAGAAATGACATCTATATATTCATATTCAAAACTATTTTTAAATCTGCCATACACAGCTGGTGGGACTATTACAACAAATGGTAGACCAACTTTAGAAAAACACTTTGGCAGTTTCTTAAAAATTTAAATATACACAGCCATCCCACTGATAGGCATCTACCCCCAAAAAGAAGTCAGATCTAATCAAACACTTTGTACATGAATATTTATAGATTTTTTTTTATAGAAACCAAAACCCAGAAACAATTTAACATCAACTAACAGGTGAACAGTAAACAGATTGTGGCATAGCCATACAATGGAATATTACTTAGCAATAAAAAGGAATCAGCTCTTGACATACACAGCAACACAGACATATCCCTGCCTATGTGAGTCTTTACCGTTTAAACCAGTACTACAACTTCTAAGATTCTATACCAAAGACACACTGATCAAAACAGAGAAAGCTATGCACACAAAGGTATTAATTGAAGATAGTACTTATAATAGTAAAAGATTGGGAACAATCCAAAGGCTTGTTTATCATTAGAGGACTGCTTGAATAAATTCTGCTACTTCAGCGAAATGGGGTACTAACTGTAAAAATAATGTCATATCTCTACAGACTTGTATGAATTGTTCTGTAGGCTAGCTTGTTAGGTTTAAAAACCTGTGTGTGGAAATTAATGTATATGTATAAACATAAATTGCATGTGTGCTGTTTATGTGAGAAGAGAGACAAACTATGTAAACATTTATGCTTACATAAAAATATTAAATTATAGAAACAATTAGTGAAAGGTCATATTTAAGAGCAGGAGAAGATAGTGGAAAAAACAAGGATAGAAAATATATATTTCTACATATATTCTGTCTTACAAATTTGACATCAAAAATATTAAAATGTTTTAACTAGTTATAAAAAATAACAATCAAAATGCAAGAAAGCAAATCCTAAATGTAGAAAGCAACATAAAATGAATCTAAGTGAAAATAGGTTTACCTCAAAACCAGATACAGAGGATTGTCATATGTGTCTTTAAAATAAAATAATGTAGTAATGCTCTAAGTATAAAAATAACTGCACTGTTTTCAATAATTATAATATTAGCAACAGTATTTGTGTTATTATTTTAAAGAGTATGTATATATATAAATAAATATACGCAATATAAAATAACATATATATAAAATCATATATGTATGTGTGTGTATATATACACATATGTGTGTATGTATGTATTTGCTTGAGTGTATATATATATATATATATAATTGGCTTTATATTATGGTGGTTTCTAATTCCACTTCTCATCTAATGTAGCCAGATCTTTGTTTTTAGCTCCCACTTATGAGTGAGGACATGCACTTATTTCTCTTTCTGAACCTGGTTTATTTCACTTAACATAATTTTCTCTAAGTTCATCCATATTGCTGCAAATGGCAGAATTTAATTCTTTTTTATGGCTGAGCAGTATTCCATTGTGTAAATATACCACATTTTCCTTGTCCAGTCATCCAATAACGGACATGTAGGTTAGTTCCAACTCTTAGCTCTTGTAAATAGAGCTGCAATAAACATGGGAGTACAGGTATCCATTCAACACGATGATTTCCATTACTTGGGGTACATAGCCAGCAGTGGAATGCTGGATCATATGACAGCTCTATCTATAGTTGTTTGAAGAACCTCCATACTATTTTCCATGACAGCAACACCAATTTACAGTCCCACCAACAGTGTAGGAGGAGTCTCCTTTCTATGAATCCTGGTCAGTATTTGTTTTTCTCTGTCTTTTTGACAATCGTCACTCTAACTGAGGTGAGATGATATCCCAATGTGGTTTTTATTTGCATTTCCTTGATTCTTAATGATGTTGAGCATTTTTTCATGTGTCTGTTGGCTGTTTGTATGCCTTCCCTTGAGAAATGTCATTTCAGCTCCTTTTCCCATTTTTTAATCAGGTTATTATTTTTTTTTACAAAAGAAAGATGCAACAAATACAATGAGAAGTTGAATTTCCAAAAGGAGAGAACAGAACTGACGTTGCCAGAGGTGGGAAAGGGGGAGTGGGAGATGCAGTAAGAGAGAAATTGGTAAAGGGCCACAAAAAAAGATTACACTGTATAATTTTGAATGTACTAATTATCCTAATTTGAGCATCCCACACTGCACACAGGTGTTGATATTCAACTCTGTACCTCACAGATATGTACAGTCAGCTATGTTTCAATTAAAAAATAATAATAATAATAAATAAAGTAGCCAGAGCTTCATGAGGAAACAGATGATTCCAGGTCTGAAGTAGAAAATGTGAAAGGTTAGTTTGGAAGTTTTTATTATACCACAAAGCTAGGAAACTACCTATATAAGACTACCCAAATTATGGTAAAAGTAATCTACAGTTAACTTAAAGAACCTCTCATTGGCCATACATAAAATAATTTGACCAACAAAAAAAAATAATGGTTTCAATGGATTGCAGAACATTAAATTTATTAAAATCTGTGAATTCCACCACCAACAACAAATTCATAATGTTTAAATATATATATATATATATATATTTACTTTTAGAGAATAAGGTAACAATCATTATTTAAGAAACTGGAAGGTAACAGTAAAAAATTAAATTTCACTTTGCTTTTCCTATAAATACTTCACCACTGTAACTTCTCTCTAACCAAAATCTTCATGAAACAAAATTTATTTTCTCAGAAATATTCCAGTCAACAATTGAGAGAGGAATAATTATTAGAAACTATTTTAAAAATCACTATCTACAAACCTCTAGTGAAATATTAGACCTGAGCATGTATAATCATTAGCTGATAACATTGTAGGAAAGACAGAAAGCCAGAAAGACAGAAAGAAAGAGAGAAAGAGAGAGAGAGACAGAAAGGAGAAAGGGAAGCAAGAAAGGAGAAAGGAAGAGGGAAGGAAAGAAGGAAAAAAGAGGGGAAAGGAAGGAAAAAAGAAAATAAAAGAAGGAAAAGACAGCTAATACATTTTTCCGACAAATATGCACATCACTTATGAAGTACCCTTACTGAGAAACAAGAAACAGATCAAAACTTAAGAACTAAAAGCCAGATTAACAGGAACTACAGGAACCAGAGAAATATGTTCAATGTTAGTACAGCAATGCATCAGCAAGATGCAAACTGTGAAACACGGTATAATAGACAAAAGAAAAAAAAAGAACTGGTTTCTTTAGAGAATAAATTTCAAGGGAAACCAAATCAAACAAAAAAGGGTTACTTGTGCATTCAAAGAGGCCCAAGAAACATTATCAACAAAATACAACATACAGACCTTTTTTGAATTCTGATTTGAAAAAACTGTTATGAGAAAATTAGGGAGATAATAACTCTGTCTAAATATCGAATGATAGTAAAGACTTTTTTGTCAAATATTAGGTATAATACTGATATGGTGGTTATACTTTTTAAAAAGAGTTCTTATGTTTTCTATGTTTATTCTGAAATTAATATTCCAGAATATTGGATGTAATGTTTTAATATATAGAGTTTACTTCAAAATAACCCATTGATGATACTGGGAATGGGTGGGGATATAAATGAAACAAAAATTACCAAGATTAAATAATTGCTGAAGCTAGACAATGGGTATATAGGAGTTTACTATTCTTTCTACATTACTTTTGTATATGTTTGTAATTTTTTATAATATAGGGTAAAAATGAATACATAAATAGAAAATTAAATATTATCTTCACTTGCATTTTCTCCCAGTATGTGTTCTGCTATTTTAGAGGATCATGGCTGTTGAAAGCAAATTATATTTCATATCTTTTAACTTTCTTTCTTTTGCAGCCATTGAAGAAATACAGTGCTCATTCAGAAACTAGTTTATAGAATAGAGAGATAAAAATAGAGAGATTGTAATTTAATTTTAGAATCTGCATCTCTCACTCAACAAATTAGGTATAAAAGTAATTACTTCAACATAATAAAGGCCATCTATAATGAACCTACAGCTAACATCATACATACTTGATGGCAAAAAGTTGAAAGCTTTTTGACTAAGATCCAGAACAGAAGGATTTCCAATATCACCAATCCTATTCAGTATAGGACTGGAGGTATTAGGTAGAGCAATTAGGCAAGGAAAAAAAAGGCATCCAAATCAGAAAGGAAGAAAATAAACTGTCCCTGTTTGCAGATGATATGACCTTACATACAAAAACCATAAAGACTTCAGCAAATAACTGTTAAAACTAATACATTCAGTTAAGTGGCAGTATACAAAGTCAACATACAAAAATCATTAGTATTTGTATGTACTGTCTGAAAAAGGCATCAATAACATAATCTCATTTATAATAAGAACAAAAAATAAAATAAAACACTTTAATCAAGGCAATGAAAGAACACTATACTACAAAATATAAACACGGATGAAAGAAATCGAACACACAAATAAATGAAAGGATTTTCTGCATTCATAGACTGAAATGATTAATATTGTTAAAATATCCATGCTACTCAAAGTGATCTGCAGATTCAATGTAGTTTCTACCAACATATCAATAACATTCATCACAGAAATAGAAAAAAACTGTCCTAAAATTTGTATGGAACCACAAAAGACCCCAAACAGCTAAAGCAATCTTGAGCAAAAAGAACAAAGTTGGAGGCATCACTACCTGACTTCAAAATGTACTACAAAGCCATAGTAAGCAAAACAGCATGGTACTGGCATAAACACAGACACATAGGCCACACAGAATAGAGAGGCCAGAAATCAACCCATTTACAGCCACCTGATTTTCAACCAGGTGCCAGGAACATAAAATGAGGAATGGACAATCTGTTCAATAAATTTTTGGGAAAAACTGGTTATCCTCATGTAGAAGAATGAGATTAGACTCATATCACAGTATACAAAATACATCTCAAAATTAACGACTTAAATGTGAGACCCTAAACTATGACACAACTAAAAGAAAACAGAAGGGAAAAGCTCCATAGCATTGGCCTGAGCAATGACTTTTTCAATATGACCCCAAAGGCACAGGCAACAAAAACAAAAATAGACAAACAAGATTACATTGAACAAAAAAATTTCTGCACAGCAAAGGAAAAAGTCAACAGAATGAAGAGACAACCTACAGAAGGAGAGAAAATATTTGCAAACTATACATCTGATAAGAGTTGTAAGCCAAAATGTATAAGGAACTCAAACAACTCAATAGCAAGAAAACATGTAGCTTGATTAATAAATGGGCAAAGGATCTAAACAGACACAAATAACCAACAGGTATTTAAAAGTTCAACACCACTAATTATTAGAGAAAAAGAAATCAAAACCACAATGTGATATCACCTCACAACTCTCAGAATGGCTATTATCAAAAAGACAAAAAATAAGTAGTGTTGGACAGGATGTAGAGAAATAGGAACTGCTGCACACTTTTGATGGGAGTGTAAATTAGTATAGCCAATACGAAAAGCAATATGGATATTCCTCAAAAAATTAAAAATAGAACTACTGCATGATTCAGAAATCTCACTGCTGGGTATATATATATATACAAGGGAAATGAAATCAGCATGTCGAAGAGATATCTGCATCCCTATGTTCATTGCAGCATTATTCACAATAGCCAAGATATGGAATCAGTCAAAGTGCCTATCAATGGATGAATGAGTAAGAAAAATTTGGTATATATACACAATTGAATACTCTTTATCCATAAAAAATAATGAAATCCTGTCATTTGCAACAACATGCATTAAACTGGAGGACGTTATGTTAAGTGAAGTAAGCCAGAAAGAGAAAGACAAATGCCTCATAATCTCACTCATATGTGGAATCTAGAAAAGCTGATTTCATGGAAATGGAGAGCAACCTGGTAGTTACCAGGGGCTGGGATAGTTGGGGGCGAGGGTTGGGGGGCAAGGGGGGTTAGAGAGATGTTGGTCAAAGGACACAAAATTTAAGTTACGGGAAGGATGAGCTCAATAACATGGTGACCATAGTTAATAACATGTTGTAATATATATTTGATAATAATAATATAATTCATATAGTTAATAATAGAATATAATAATATATATTTTCATTTCAAAAATTTTAACTGTGAGGTAATGCGTATGTTAATTTGCTGGATTTAGTCATTCCACATTATATATATTTCATAAATATATATAAATCATGTTTTAATGGTAAACACATACAATTTTATTTATTAAACTAAAAATAGAAGGAAAGAAAGAAAGAAAGAGAAAGAAGAATTGTAGTTTAAATTACTAAAATGGTTAGTCATTTTTATGACATGATTTCTTAGATTTTCTTGGGTGTTGTATTGTTATAGTTTTGGGGTCAATTCTTTATTATTATTATAATATTGAAAACTTAATGTGATACAAAGATCTAAATGTATTAAATTTATGCTAACATTTATAAACAAGCTTTATTCTCTTTTCTATTCTATAAGCAAAATTATTTCTGGTAACAGACTGAGGGAATAATTTATAGAGGATATTTTTATCTTACATACCTTTTTTCTTCCCTGAAACAGATATCCCACTGACTCTTACTCCTGATTCTTTGATCTTGGAAACAGCAGGAGATATAAATCTCTATTTCAAGTCATACCTATCATGATTCAACATTCAGTTCAAAGAGACAGATGAAGAAATTTGCAGTTCACGTTTGCTAACATTTTATTACAGCAGGAAATATTTGAAATAATGTTCTGAAATATCATTTTTCTTAATGTATTGATCAAAGCTAAAAAATATTGCCCTATTTAACAGCTATGTCATATTTTCTGTTACTAATGGGAAGACTTAAATAAGATAAGCATGGAACAATATAAAGATTAGAACATTTTAGGATTTTATAATTATCTGTGCTATCTGCTTCAATTTCTTCCCCTTTTAATGTTTGATTATTCCATAAATGATGTTTTAAGGTGTAAGCAAATGTCACCTAATATAGTTATAACTGAAAACATAATGAAACAATTCAAAACATTGGCCAACTTTTTGCATCATATATCTCTTTTGTACACTTTGCTAAATGTAGTATGTCATTTTAACACCTATGTTCCTCAGCAGAGTTTTGATGTCAAGGCTAAATTGGGACTCATAAAAGTACATTTTTTAATTTTTTAATTTGTTAATTTAATTAAAATGTTTATCTTTTAATTCTGTACCCTTTTCAAGATTTTGTATATTACTGGAATGATGCATTCTTTGAATTTTGTAAGAATTCACCTATCAAGTCATCGGGGTTTATTTATTTGTAGAAAAATTTATAGCAAATTATTGAAAGCATTTAATGATTATAGGTTCATTTAGGATTTCTAATTCTTCTCATGTCAGTTTTTGTCAATTATTTCCTAGGAATCTGTCCTTTTCATCTAACTTTTTATATTAAGTTCTTAATGGATTTTATTAACTTCCTAATCCCCAATCAACATAAAATGACTCCCTTTTAAATTCCTTATACTATTTTTTATTAAATTTAACCAGAATTTTTTAAAATTTAATAAATCTTCAATTTGGTTTATAGATTGCTTTGTGTTGCTTCCGATTTTATGAAGTTTTGTTCTGATCTTAACTAATATCTTAATTTTACTATAGAATTAAGTTATAATTATAAATTATTAATTTATAGCCATATATTTTCTTGAAAATATGATTTTGCTGCATTCTACAAAGTTAATGTGTAGTTCTTTCACTATTTTTCTAACTTTAACGTTTTTAATTTATATTAGTTTTTAAATGTGAGATCTTTAAACTAGGATATATTTTTGTATTATTTTACAATTAATTTAATTTTTAAGTGTAAATTTCTCAATAAAAGTGGTGATCAAATGTTCAAATATATTGAGATTTGTTTTAAGGATGAATATTATTTTGTAAATCGTATTTGAATAGAATTTTTATCCTTGTTTTTAATTAGCAGAACTAATATATATCTCTTAAGATAAACCAGTTAATTATACTGAATAAATCTTTTCTATCTTTACAAGCTTTTTGTACCACTTCTTGACAAATCAGTCATTGCAAGAGGCATGTAAAAATATACTATATGGTGAATTTGTCAATCTCCCCTAGCAGTTCTATCAATTTATAGGACACACATACTTTATCCATTTGTAAATGTCGCATATTGTAATACACATTATTTTATGTACCACTTTGAATAAATTAACACTGCTGTTAATTATATGTTTATTATTTATTAGTTAATCAGTAACAATTGTTAATTACTACATATTATGCTATGTACACATGAAAGAGAAAATAGAAACCAAATATATTAAGTATAACAATTTTAAAATATTTGAAACCTCATTTTTCTGAATTATTTTCCAGCATCACCCATGTTTATTTTTCCATTTCTTATAAATTCTGTGAAGTATTGCACTGGATTGTGGAATATTATAATGAAGTATTTATTAAAAGAGTGCAGCATTAATGTCTGCAGGAACTTTTCCAAACTACTGATACCCATTCTTCAAGTTGGGGTAGAGAGAATTTACTGGGACAACAGAAGGTTTTCAGAAAATTGTGACTCATGTTCCTTCCTTAGAGGGTTTCTGAACTGGAGCATCAGTGGGTCTCAAGGTGTTCAATCATGCCAACCGAGTTAAGCTTACACACAGTCTAAAAACAACTTTGTCATGACTGCTGTCTGGCCACCAGCACTTGTAAAATTCCCTAGATGTTGAACCCCATCCTTAACTACAGAAATGATAAAAGTATGTAAAAATGTGTATCTTTGAAATTGTTGAACTATGCCATTTAAAATTATTTTATTAGGTTGTCCAAGTTTATAAATATATCATCCAGGTGGATTTAAATTTTTATCATTATGAAGTGATCCTTTTTATCTCTAATCCAAGCTTTCTTTTGACTAATATTGACTTGGAATATTTTTTCTCTCTATTATTTTGAACGTTTCTCTCTCCATCTCAGGTTATGGGTTTTCAACTATGGCCTCACATCCTATGTTTCTAAATACAATTTGGAGCACAGCCATGCTCATTCGTGTGCACATAGTCGATGTCTGCTCTCACACTCCAGCAGCCAAGCTGAATAGTGCAACTAAGACCATATGGTCCATAAAGCCAAAAGTATTTATTATTTACAGAAAAGGTTTTACAGAAAAAGTTTGACATCCTCTGTCTTTGGCATTTCTCAAGGCAGAATTTCAAACACAGTTCTAGAAGCTCTAGCTTTGTTTTTGTCTATTTCAGTTTATTAGGATATATTCGGTCTGATTTTTACCATCTTAGTTTTTGATTCCTATTTTTTTTTTTCACTTTTCAGATATTTCTTTTTCTTCCTGTCTTGTCTATCTCATGAGTTTTTTTGTTTGTTAGTTTTTATTTCCTTGCTAAGTATTTTCTCCTTTGATATTTAGAATACTATTTCTGCTCTTCCCATAGTCACTCTTAAAATTTTTATCAATAAACTTAAGTTGGTAAATGCAAAATAATATTTTAATTCCTCTCTTGATATATATATGGACATGTAACTCTGACAATTCCTTTCCTGCTTAATAAACTAATAATTTCCAGTGTTTTCAGGCTGATTTTTATGTAAATTATCTGCATAATATTTAATACAGAAGACATTTGTTTAAATTTATTGACACCTTTTACCCACTTTATTATCTTTTTGCTTATTTGTCTGTTTCAATTTTAGGATTTATTTAGGATAATATCTCATCTTGTCTGAAGGACTCCTTTTGGAGTTGGTTTAGTGAAGGCATATTGGTAGTAAACTCTTTCAGAGTTTCTGTTTTGTTTTATTTTTACTCATATGTGTTTTTATTTCACCCTAGTTCTTTTAAGGTTATATTTGCTGGATACTAAATCCTCAGCTGACATCTATTTTTTTTACCCTAAGAAGATATTTTTATTGTTGCTTCTGAGAAGTGTACTGTCAGCCATTCATTTGTAAATTATCTTCCCTTAAAACCTGCTTTTAAAACCTTCTCTACATCCCTGGTGATTTGATATTTCACTCATATGCATAGATTTACACTGATTTTTCATTTAGCCTGCTTAGTATGCAAGTATATTGAACTTGCTATATCTGTGGAGTCACTGAGTCTTTTACCAAGTCTGAAATTCGTAGACATTATTTTTGCATGTATTCTCTCTCCAACATATTCTCTAATCCATCTTCCATGGAACTTAAATTAGAGGTATGTTAGAACTTTTATTTTAGTGATCACATTTTTTTTTTTTTACTTTTTCTTTCAAATGTCTAACTTTTTGCATCTCTCTTCTCAGTATAGATTATTATCTTCAGATATCATTTCTAGTCCATTAATTCTCTCATAATTCTCTCATCTGCCGTTTCAAAAACTCCACTACCAATTTTAAAAAATAAATGTTATATTTTTCTATTAAAAATTCTTTATTGTCTGTTTGCAAGATAATTTCATTATGCTTTCTAGTTTTTTTAAATGTCAATCATGTTTTCATAGTTCAGATATGTCACTCTCTATTATGTGTCAGGATATTCTAATATATGAAATCCTTTGTGCTTCAAATATAATTAATGTTTGCTGTTTATAATGACTTTCAATATAGGAGCTCATTTCTTTGTGTCTTACTAATCTTTGATTATGAGCTAATATTTCTTTGATCTTAGTCTATGGAAATTCTGATATTTTTCTTCCAGAGTAAAATTTTGGGCTACATGTGCTATTTAAAACTTGGGGCCACTAGAAACCATTGGACCACTTGTGGTTCTTTCAAGATTTATAGTTCAACATGAAATCTAACGTTAGGCTGGCCAAACCTGCCACTAACTCATGAAGTAATGTCAGTATTTTTGTATGAATTTGGGCATTTACATTGAAAGTTTGTGTTTCATGTATGTTATTAGTGGTGATAGAAGATACCTTACTTAGTGTAAGACCAACAATTCATTACAAAGTATGTTTTCTCCAGGATTTAGGTAACTACCTTTAGTGCATGTGTTTCACATTTTTGCCTGAATTGGAAGTCTCTATATATTTGTAAACCCACATTTTCCTGATTACCAAAGACAAAAATTGTGTCCATTACTCTCCTCTTTTACATAATAAAAGATATTTATACAGTACCTGACTAACATCCCATCTCCAAAACTCACACCCATGATTGTGTTGTGTAAATCGTAAGGCCTCTACTGATTCTGATGAAGTAAAATAATACCAGGCCAAAGACTTTCTCCTATTTGCTTTCATTTGAGTTGTAGTTCCAGAATCCTAGAAAGATGAATGCAGAGGATGGACAATGAGCTAACCCTGACAAATGCAGTACCTGAGCAGCGGAGGATCACTTTCAGTGTTTGTTTTGCTTTTAGTTTTTCTTTCATTTATTTTTATAAATGATTCACCACTGTTTTGTGACACAATAGGTAGAGATTTCAAGAAAGTGGGAAGTGCTGCTATGTCAGCTAAGACAAATTCTCGTTATGCTAGAGAATCTTTTTCTTAATCCATCTAACTTATTTTTTGTTTGGTTGATTTTTTAAATTATTTTATTTATTATTAGTATATTCATTCTTACAAATCATGATATTTCTTTATGCTCTTTACCCAACCTATCACTTCCCAAGCCTCTCCCTTTTTAATATATGTTTAACCAACTCCTTGCAACAGTTCATCCATCAGTGTTTCTGGTAGCGTAAGTGTTCTTATTTTCTGGGACACCACATTTATTTTAGTTGGAAGCCATTAAAGTGGTCATCGATGCCAGATATAATTTTAAACTATCTATTATCTAAATTAATTTTATCTTTGTGCTACATATAAAATCCTCTTGACCATTAGATTTGTAATTATAATCAACAGACATTATCAACAGAACTTTAGGGTGCATGAATTGATACAACCTAAGTGCTAAATTAGAGAAGACTTCACACACAGATTATCTACAAGCCTCTGATTCCTTTAATTTTTAAAATAGAAACTGTGGAAGTAACTCCTTCACTTGATTGATTTTATAATGTCACCTCATATAACCATTGTTCTTTCTCTGTCAGAAGGATTGATAAGCAGTGAAGAGGTAAAAAAAAAAAATGTTTAGAGAGAGTTAAGCTTTTATTCCTACGATGATTGACATTTCACTTTAAATCATTAGGCACTTAGGCACGCACGACATTTCACTTTAAATCATTAGGCACGCACTCATTTTAGAATATTATACTACAAAATAAATGGTGTAAATGAAAAATGATATTAGCCATTTTATGTAAATGAATAAATATTCTTTTTATTTTATTGATTAATTTGGTTATTGAATTGACTTTTTGCACTCTCTTTCTAAAGAGGAAAACATATAATTATTTTAAATAGTCATAGCCCAGTATTTATTAAAGTTGAAGTAAATGTTTCCAGTGTTTATATTAAGTTAGTGGGAGTGGTTATTTTCTTGTTACTGTATATTGGTCAAGATTAATGCAATACTACCAGAAATACACAGCTACTTACATTTTTTTTTTCTGCTGCAAGTAATTTTAAATTTTCTGAAACACTTGTAGATTTTGCAAATTCAATCTTGAGTTTTCTCTCCTGGGAATAGCCGTAAACTCTAGTCCTGCCCTGACCAGGAATCTGTGCCTTTCACTGGATCCTTCTTTATCCTAAATGTTCTACCCATGACCAGGTGTTCCTCTCACAAGAAACTTGTTTATACTGGCAGACACTTTTGTGGCTGTTGTCGACCCGTGTCCAATTTATTCCTGCCAACATAGCCACTCTCTACGAGAGCCCTGACTGCAAAAGAAGCTGGGCTCAGGTGTATAGTTCAGGTGAGACAGAGATGAGGCAGCCCAACAAAACACAGGAAATGACAGCAGCAGCGTACTGCTTACAGATCCACGAGAGAAGAGGGGTACTGATCAGTTAAATATAACTTACTGGTTTCCTGATTAAAGAGCCTGTTTTAGATCAATTCATGTATTAGGGTAAGTATGAAATTATTTTCAAAGTTTCTACTTTCTGTCAGAGCTTTTTCTGCCCTCATTCAAATGGTCTTTCCTCCTCACTGCCTTTCCATGATGTTGTCTGTTTGGTTCAGAAGCAACCTTATGTATGCCCATAGTGAAATTCTCTCTAGGGCTAGTCTCTTTCTGCTTGCTCTAAGCTGTTGTCTGGCTATGCATGGGTTATATGGTCTGCTCTTGAACATCCTGTGCCGGTGTATGCTGAGGTTTCACTGATTCTGTTTTTTCTTTGGATTTTATAAATGTGATATTTGCATACTCTGGAGCTATAGTTTACCTAATCTGCAGCCTCCAGAGCTCCACCCAGGCCTTTTCTTCCCACCCATCCATAAGCATTTTGGGGTGGCTGAGGGAATCTGATCTGCTTTCTCCTCACTATATGCAGTATGAAGTATCCTGGGGAGTTGCTGTCCTGGATATCTACTAGTCATGCTACCCCATCATGGGAATGTGTCTGCTATGTTAGATAAGGCACTATATGTTAGATATTACACCCTCTAGTAGGCAATGACCAATGACACACTAGCCTTGAGGTTCTTGAAATTCTCCAAATTATGATGTGTTTTCTACTAGAGATTTTCTTGTCTTTCCTTTCCACACCCTGGGCTGTGAGGCAAGGGAATATGCTGGGTTATTAAAAGGGAACCAGACAACAACTCTATATATTTTTTCTCCATCTAATTTCTCTCTGACTTGTCAGATGGGTATTTTTTCTATTATTAGAACTTTTTTTGTTGACACTGTTGTTTTAACACTTCCCCTCATTTCTGAGGAAATAAACCCTTAAGAAAAGAAAAGGAAAAATTAAGTGAACAAGCAAACAAAACGGAAAACTGATAGATCATTAATTATTTAGGAATTATTATTTCTGTTTTCCTAGTTACACTACAGAGTACTTTCACTCTTTCTATTTACTTGTTTAATTTTGGCCATAGTAAAACTCCTACCAGATAAAGACAGTAGAGTAAAGCAGTTAAAATCATGGACTCTGGATCAGGTAGAATTTGATACTGTACCAAGCCTATATGTTGTAGCTGTATGACCTTGGAAAAGGCAATTGAATGATTTCAGACTGTTACTTCAATGTAAAATTAAAATAATAATAATTCTTACCTCATAGGTTTATTGCGAGAATTAAATAACATAATGTAAGTCATTAGGTTAGCACAGTCTCGGGCTTAGAGTAAATACTGAATAAATTATTCAAAGATTGCTATCATTATTGTAATAATGGATAGTGGTTGTAGTAAGCAGTTAGAGTAGTAGAAGAAAGAGGACGCAAACAGAAAAATAAACACAAGAAAATAGTTATGATGACAGAAAATACATATTTTAACTGCCTTTAGCAAATCAAATATTAATTTATAAAACAATGTTATAGAGATTTTCTATTTTACCTACAAAGCTTTACTTATTTTACATTCAGATATTTCGTAGATTAGCCTTTGCTTTTTCTTTGTTTTTTACTTAATGTCTCTGTTGTATTTATAAATGTTCCAACATAAATAAAATGTGAAAATTAATCATAGAATTTTGGATTTTACTTACTATTATTTTTTAGATTATTATCAAATCAACATTAGTATATGTCTCTTATTCATGGCTTATTGAAGTTATCATTTTCAAGGAGAACATATAAATCACTGGATGTCAGTGCCACAGTTTCATGTCATTCTATTTTATCCATCAGGAAATTTACATTCATTAGAGGTAAGCAAAGTCTGTTACCCTAAACCATTGCACAATAGTTTTAATCATGATATAGAAAGAATTATCACGGGCCCTGTCTTGCCTGAAAACTTCACATAAATAGTAGAGAGATTTGGGGCTCTGATGAGTCACTTACATACATTTAACCTGTATTATATTATTCTGAGTCAGACCCCCACTGATTCTGACCAAGAGTCATTTTCATCTGACAGCTGTTCAATGGTCTTTATGGAAAAATTTGCTTTGTTTAGTTTGTTTCTCTTTAAAAATTTCCCACGTTGTAATGAGATACTTATGCTAATTGCTTTTCCCCCTTCAGAAAGACTAAGAATTTATTAAAATGACAACTGAAGCACAATTGCATATGTGTTTTATGTAAATAATGTCTGCGTGTTCATGCACTGGCAACAGCTATATGACATTTTACCTGTAAAATACATGCACGTGATTTGTATATATTATTTTATCTTTAGCTCTTTAAATTTTACTTTATGTAGTTGAGGCTAAGGAACTTGTATGTAATAGAAAAATTTCCCTTTTCTCTCTCTCTCACTGTATTTTTCTCTTTCGCTTTTAAAATTTTGTTTAGGTGCTCTTATTGTTGCTACTAGAGGTTTTAACAGAGCTTTTACTGATTTCTGTAAATGTGGTTTCTATGATAGATAATATCCATAGTGATATTAAGCAAGACACAGTGGGCACTAAGCAGGGGTAAAGCTCCATATATACGTTTTCATCTCTAATTCAATCTCTACATTGCAGTCAGAACAATGTTAATAAAATACTGTTAATAGTTTTGTCACTCATCTGCTTAAAACTCTTTAATGGCTTCCTATTGCCTTTGGAATGAAAGCCAAATCACTGATCTTGTCTCACAGTATTCCTTTCCCATTCAATTCATCCCTCACCATTTCTTCAGTCTCTTGTTTCTCGTCAAACCTAACCCCACATCCCACTTGTATTCCCCCTTTTCAGTTACTCAGATTCATCAAAACCTTTCACCCATCTAAACCTTATGTACTCCTGTGTCCTTCCCTCTGCTATAAACACTCTTTCTCTGTAATTGCAAATGGCTAAATCTGATTCATCCATTAGGTTTCAGCTGAAAATGTATTAAATCTTCCTCTTTCAATTCACGGTACATTTCATTAACTTTATCTTATTATGCATTTTTGGTAATTACTTGGGTCATTGTCTTCTCTGATAAATTTTAAGCTCCATGAGAACACAGGCCAAGTCTATCCATTTTACTGTTACATTTTCTTTTTAATTATTATAGTACTTAGGATACATTCGATGCTCAATAATTTATTCTCAACTGGTGAATTACTGAGTGGAGAGATGTGTGACTGGAATCAAGACCATTGGATGTTTACTCAAGTACCAGATGAATTCATTTGCAGCTGAATTGGTCTAAAAGTGCTAGTATTAGTAACTTTAAAATCATGAATCAGTTTAATATTAACTCATTCTTTCATTCAACAGTTATTTTCTGAGTCTTATATAGTGTATAAGGCACTGTAATAGGTATAGCCATTTAAAAAACTAATAAACATAAAATCTCGTGGTTTTCAGTTTTGTTAAAAAACAATACCATATCCATGTGACATTCTAAATTAGCTATAAATGTGATAAGAACTGTATGTTTTTGTTGGATGCTTTTTAATCATATGAATACAGTGAAGGTTTACTGTTTTTAAACTATTCACATTTATATATTTTCTTCCCTTTGCTATAAACAAAGGGAAGAGCACGTATAATGTTTTACTTTTATTTTTTTATCCATTACTTGTCATAACTTTCCCTATAAATTTTCCCACATGGCTTATGTTCCAGAGAAATTCTGCCAAAAACCCAGGACAAAATCATTTATTGTTTTCAGTGTAAAAATCTTGAGGTAACATTAGTGGTTGGTTCATGGGTAGGATTTAGGAGAAAAGGTCATCGGCCAGTTTTCACAATGTCCTGTGGTAGCAGCTATATTTGTCCTTCTTTGTTATATTGTTGCCTGATTTCTCTCCTCCAAAAGACAGCTTACAAGCACTGAGCTGAGTGTGAAAACCAATCTTTTCCTTTTAATTGCTTCAAATCTCTTTATGAAGCTCCATTCCCTTTGTTTTCTTCAGAAAAAAACAGATTAAACACTTCATGTTGCCTTTTATGGTTTTAACTAGCTTCATTTTTCTCTGTACTTTTAGTTTTATTCAGCCTATATGTCAAGCATTATTTTAATCTCTGTGAAGTTTTATTCCTTTAGATTTATATTATTTTATATTTTAATATTATTGTGGTGATTATATTGCAATGATGCAAAAAACAACACATGAACAAAAAAAGCCAAATGTTCTTTCTCTATTGTTTACTCCTTCAGAATTTTCCATGCAGCCTCAAGTAGATGATCCAAGGGTCTCTTTTTTTTTTTGACCGGTAGGGGGATTGCAACCCTTGACTAGTGTTGTCAGCACCACGCTCTCCCAAGTGAACTAACCAGCCATCCCTATATAGGGATCTGAACCCTTGGCCTTGGTGTTAGCACCACACTCTCCCAAGTGAACCACTGGCCGGCCCAATGAGGGTGTCTTAATCAGAACATTAATAGAGTAACCTAAAAGGAACAGGGCACTATAGAAATATCTTCTTAGCAACCCCCAGTGATCCTTAATGAGGAAGTATAACAGATATGAATAGCATCCAGAATACATAATTTAATTAAGTCAACTATATGTAATTCTTACTCCACACTGTGATTTGTAGTATTTTTCATGAGCGTTTCTGCTGGCTTTATAAAATCATTAGTGTAGGGCTGGATCACAGACCCGTCTTCCCCGTCCTGGGCAGGTTCTGAGTCAGGTAGTGTTAAGAAAAACTGACGAGCCATTGGCAAAGTGGACATGCTTTATTTTTAGATGTGAGCTCTGCCAACCGGTGGTTCAGAGCCACAGCTTTCCATGAAGGGCAACGAGCCAAAACGGTGCCCAGGCACACATGCCCACTAACTCTATTCCCACACAACTTGTTTACAAAGGATGTGGTGAATCATACCCAGCCGGATGTGAGGTGAGGGGGCCTGACCAAACTAACTTCATTTTCCTCACAGTTAGTTTAAAATATCTTTGGATATTATTATAAATATATGAACGTAGTGGAAGTAATTGAGCATTGCATTTTAAGAAATTAGTATTAAAGGTAGACAGATCAAGTGGATCGTAGTACATCTTCCAGAAATAGTTATAAATAAGGTCTAATCATGCCAGGCTATGTTTCAAGTTTTTAGAGTCCTTTTTTCACATTTCTCATCAAGGCATTATATTAAATAGCTGTATACATTCGTGTTTCGACGGATCTGTGTTTTGTTCATTATTTCATTCTCAGTTTCTTTTAGTGAAAATGTTAGAAAGTAGGCCATATAAATCTATATCTTGAATTAATTAACTCAGGGAAGGCATCCTGCAGAGAACAAATGCGGCATGACCCAGGAACATAACTTTTTCATTATCTACATAAGCACTGGAGGGAAGATTTAAGTAACCTTGTAAATTTCAGGTCTCAATCTCCCTCTTTATCTCTCCATTTCTCTCTCTCTCTCTCTCTCTCTCTCTCTCTCTCTCTCTCTCTCTCTCTCACATGCACACACACTCTCCTATTGTATGCTGGACTCCAGTTTAATACGGATTAAATGAGACGTAAAGTCTATAATGTGAATGGTCTGTTTTTAGTTTGTTAGAATTAGAACTTTGTGTCTAGGCTATAATTATTCCACAAATGTTTCAAAACTAAATTAAGTTAATGCCCATAAACAAGGCCAATCTATTTTAAAATAGTTGATTTGTGTGGGACAAGGCAGAAATATATCATTCTTCTTAAAAGCTGTGTATACTGCAAAATATTTCACATGTGTTCTGCTGAGATTCTAGATTGCGATGACATTTAGACAAAAACAGACGCATTACATGAAAAAAAATATTTAGGCTTGGTACCACTGCTTGTCAAAATTTATCTCAAAATACCCCATGCACACCACAGAGAAATGGATCTTTTATATGAGTTTGTAAAAAGCACAACCTAAATCCTATGCTTTGGTGGCTGTTACCCAGTCCTCTTTATTTTGATATAGAAAAAAGCTCAATATTTACAAAAACTTTTTGTACTGCTTTTGAAGTTGAGCTCAAATAAAAGTATCTGAGCTGGTTTTAGACTACTGAATTAGAGGAAAGACAGTCCACCTAAAACAAATTTGCTTTATTCTGGTTAATTAATGATTGATTGCCTAATGATGTGTTCACCCGAAGGTCTATTAATCATATTTGCATTTCATACATAGAATGAAAGTTTTATTCCCTTTTCAACTGTTAACATAACTGCCTATCAAAGCCAATTTTGAAACGTTCACATATTTTAAACCACTTTGTCTAAGTACATTTGTAAATGGGCCCCTAATTACCTCTTTAGTTTTATTTTCCACAATTTCAAACTAACATAGAACTAAGTATTTATAGTTTTTGAATACAAGATCATCCCAAACAAATAAAATACTTTTCTTGTCTTTTAAGCTTTCCCTGAACTTTGAAGTTGTTCTTACTGACTTCTTATTGTCTGGGACGCTTCTACCTCTGGGTTCCCACATAGAACAGAGTATAAGACAGAGAAGCAAATGAATTCATAAACAGAGAAAGGTGAAATAATATGTATTCATTATCCTAATTATAGATGAGTGTTTCTCTTTTCTTTTTTTTTTTTTTGGCATATGTTCAATTTCTTAATAGCCTCAATTTCTTAGTGTATAGTAGCTTGAAATTTGTTTTTTCTCAAAACTAAGAGAGAAGTGTCATTAGGTTAATTATCTGGGATAAAAATATGTAACTGTTTAAAGAGTAGAAAATACAGTAAAATATATAAACAAAAATGTAAAAAGGTTCACATATGAAATAAAAAAATGTATACACATTTTGACTCATGATTTACCTCAGCTGAGATTTATGCATATTGATTTTGGGTTACTTGGTTTAGGCACAAATTTTATTGGTTAATATTAGTTAATGTCCATAAGATTTCCAAAGGGAAATTTCCAATAGGCTTTAGATAAATTGGTGTTTCTGTGTTGTATACATGTAATATAGTCCATTTCTGTTGCTAACAAAATACACAGAACTGGGTAATTTGTAAGAAAATGAAATTTATTGCTTACAGTTTCAGAGGCTGGAATTCCAAAGTCCAAGGAACACAGCTGGTGAAGGCGTTGGTGGTGGCAACAGTGACAGCAGAGTATCACATTGAGAAAACGTTGGAGCAGAGACAGCAGAGACTAACCTCATCATTCACTCTCCTTTTAAAGCCCTCAGAACTATGCCCTTAACCACCATTATTAATCCATTCACTATGTCATGGTCCTAGAATCTAATCCTCTCTTCAAGGACCCACCTTTCAATTACCATAATAGGACTTCCCACCCCGTTAACACTGTCACAGTGGGGGTCAAGTTTTGGGGGGACACTCAATCTCAGGCAATATGTGATTATGTATTTGGGAACCATTATATTATACAGATGGAATTTGAAGCAAAAATATTAGTAGACTTCATTACCCAAAGAGAGTATATAGATTCAAACTGTCACACCTTATAAGACACAGCTTTCTATGTTCGTGCATCTTTAGGGGTCCAGTGGTGATTTAAGACAAGACAGGTAACATTTGTCAGGGGAATCTTCAGATCATTCATTAGTTCCTTGATATCCTTCACATTATGAGAGTTAAGAAAATAGACTAATTGAAATATTAATCCGGAAGGATTTTTGTCAAATATTGATGTTTCAAATTATAATTAAATCTAATCAACCTCATGTCTTTATCAGGTCATTGTTGTAGTAATTGTCTCTTCATAGTTAAACGGGGCATGAATGCACCATGGGACACCCCACTGCATCCTTTGGATTTCAAACTGGCTCTTTGCTGCTCATAGCACCCCTACCTACTTATGAGGTTCAGCACAAGCTTGTATGTTGCTCCTTCTTTGCTTTCATTACCTGGAAAGCTTCTTTGCTTTCTTTGCTTTGAAAGCTCCTTTCTTTGCTTTCTGGTCTATAGATGAAAGCCATAGCCTTACGGTCAGCAAAATATGCTGTGTTCCTAATGGAAGTGCCCCTAATGTGGAAACCAGGGCCTCTAGACCTAAGGACCCTATGATATGGGACAGCAGTACATGGGTCCCTGAGTGTCATGGTGAGTAGGACTCCTCCTAATTCCCCCCTTGGTTTCTAGACCCATGTATTTTACTATATAATGGCCATGAGTTTAAGGAGTATACCTCATCCTGAATGACAACATCTCCCCAGGACAGTGGCTCACCTGTACCTTAAGAGGTTTCCCAGTGCTCCATCAGGCTTGAGGTTTCTGGGTGATGTCAAACATGGTAAGACCAGCGGTCCTATGCCCATTGATCTCCATATTTGTCAGATCAATAGGCATATGAAAACCACAGAAGTTGTGTAGAAATGTTCTAGTAAAGTTGTCACATCGGCACAGCAGCTGCCCTGGAGGCCACCACAGTAAATTAGTGGCAGTCCATTGACACCACCATGATCCATCTGTTTTGTTCATGGTCTACACTTTTGAATGCCTTGGGGAAATAATGAGGTAGACAGTGCCTATATCCTTGAATCTTTAAAACTGAAACAATTACACTTGAAATTAGGTATTGTATTTTTATTTATTACCTAGGGGAGGGGTTTTCCACCTAGCCTATCTTATTACATGAGCTCTTACTCCATGTGCCAAAGAACCAATGTGAGAGTTCTTTCAGCTTCTCAATGTGTCCAGCTGGACTACACATTCTGCAACTAGAAAAATGAGCACCTGATGTGTTTGTGAACCTGTTGTATGCACTGTGAGATAGAATTAGGCAGAACTCCACTCATTACTTGCCTCCATTAACTTCTAACAAGGTGTTGCAATGATACTTTGTGATAGAGTTTGGATGTGTTGTCCACAGCAAAACTTATGTGGAAACCTGATCCCCAATGTGGCAGTGCTGGAAACTGAGTCATGGGGGCGGATCCCTCATAAATGGATTAATGCTCTCCCTGGGTGGTAGGGGCAGCGAATGAGTTCTAGCTCTATTAGTTCCCACAGGAGCTGGTTATTTAAAAGACCCCAGCACCTTGTCTGTCTCTCTTGCTTCCTCTCACCATGTGATATGCTTGTACCCACCAGCTGCCTGTCACCTTCTGCCATGAGTAGAAGCAGCCTGAGGCCTGCGCCGGATATGGCTGTGTAAGCCAAATAAACCTCTGTTCTTTATGAATTACCCAGTCTCAGGTATTCTGTTATAGCAACACAAAATGGACTAAGACGCTTTGTTTGAGCTCCCAGGTGTCAGCACCAACTCAGACAGTATCCAACAGTCCTTGAAAGAGATGGAAATGGTGGTAACTGCCTTTGGAGAGGACTGGGACAATTATTACAGTATTCACTTGCTGAGGTGCTTCCTCTCTTTCATTTAAAGGATTCTGGGCCTTACAGCTATTATAGGCATGGAAACTGAGTAAGGGGCATTTGAAAATAGTCTTCTGCTCATCCACTTGTGATATTTTTTTGATTATATGTATCAAGCAATATTGTTGTCAACTGTCCATCTAACTCAACACTAGGAACACTGCACACTATTAGCCATTGCTGATCTTCTCTGTGGTTCAGGACACCATAGTTGCTACTCTGACTTTGCTACTAATTAAGGTTAAGTACATCCATCTAATTTCTGATGAGTAAGTGCTGCTACTTAGTTTTTCCTATTCTGAAATGCCATTATACTTGTAAATACCATCAAAAACAGTTCGTTAGAGTATCTTCTACTGTCATTCCCAAACTACAGAAGAGAGTCACTAATGAACTTCTAGACAATCTTTTTATTCTATCACCACAGCATACCAAATTCATTCTGCACCACCCCTAACCAGATTCAAGTTTCAGCACAGTCTGATTGAGCAATTATGTCTCTGCTAAGGGAGAAGCAGGGATTACTTAGCAGAAGAAGTGTACAAATGAAGAATACACACTTGAAATTAAATACTGAGTGTTAGGGTATAAGGCTGGCTATGGGAGATTTTGTTAATATGGGAGCACTCACATTGTCTCAGGGTTTATACTCTGGCAAGGTCACCTGTAGCTTAGGAAACAACAATGGCATACGTTAAGTGGAGATACTGTCACTGGTTTCAAACGATGTTGAGAAATGAATTAAATGGCACACAGGGGCCAAACCCGTGGCTCACTCAGGAAAGTGTGGCCCTGGGAGCATGGCGGCACTGGGAGCGTGGCGGCCGCAGGTTCGGATCCTATATAGGGATGGCCAGTGTGCTCACTGGCTGAGCGCGGTGCGGGCGACACCAAGCCAAGGGTTACGATCCCCTTACTGGTCACAAAAAAAAAAATTAAAATTAAAATTAAAAAATTTTAAAAAATAAATGGCACACAGAAGTGGACATAATCGAACTGAGCTATTATGTAAGACCCAGAATCCACCAATTGACTTTGTGCCACAGCTTGGAGAAGCAGTGGGGGATGAAGTGGGTCCGGGGACTCTCCTGTTGCTCAGATAAGGTATGAAAAGGTGATATGGAGTGAAAATTACCTTAGATTGTACTACTTCAAGGCAAGGGAGCTGGGATTTTTCCATTTTTCCAACTCATTGCCCATTGGGTTGTAGCTGTGCCCCTGAAGGAATCTAAATTCCCAGACACTTCTAGTTTTCTGTAAACTGGACAAAGAAGCTCTAATAGCCTGAGGGTAGTCCCCTGAAGAAGAGTTGCAGGTCCAGGCCTCTGGAAGCAAAAGCTCACCAGAACCAGGAAGCATGCACAAACTATGAAAGGACTTTAGGGAGATGAGAGTAGAATTCTGAGTGTTCATGACTGGGTTTCAGATATTAACGAATTTAAAAAAAATTGATTAATGCCCATCTTGCAGTGCTGTGAGGCACCCTCCTGCAAGAATGCACTTAAATGCCACTCATGAAGAAAAGGGAAGTTTATTCACTCCAGCTGGCCAGCGACCATCTCTCAAGGAGCAACCAAGTAAGAATGGCCCCAGGCCTTGGTCTTATTGGGTTTTTAAAGGCAAAAACCACATCCCGTTGGCACACGGATTTGTCCAGGTACACAAAGCAAGCTAGGTAGCTAGGTTACAGATGCCAAAAATGAGCATTAGAGAAATCAAGCATACCAATTAACATTATGTACGGTTCCTGTTCCCATGTAATAGTTCACTATGTATGGCTCCTGTTTCTATGAAACGGTTTTTGTTTCCATGAAAAGGTAAATAAATGGCTTCTCATGCAGAAGGGGGGGGTAGTCTGACAATGGGAATGGAGCAGTGCCTTCCCAAGATGGCATTGGTATTGCTCAGTAGTCTCTGTTATTAAATCGAAAGCAGTCACAGCCAGGGGGGTCATCCGGGATGGGGTGACCAGGAACTAGGCCATTGTGTCAGGTCAGACAGGGAGTAAAATGGAGTTACTTAGGTTAAGTAAGCAATTCTACAAAAGCAGATAGTGTACGTTATGAGAGTGTAGGGAGCTCTATTTCAGCAACTCCTGTTATACCTTCCCATAACCTGCAGAACTACCCCAAATCTGCAATTAAAACTTGGGAAACAGTGCAACGTAAACAATATAGCTTCTAACTCATGAAAAAACTAGGCTTTGAACACCAAATTTTCAACCTAAAAGCTGTGTGACCTTGGGCAAGTCATTAATCTTTCTGATTCTCAGTTAATTATCTGTTAAACACAAATAGTAATGCCAACTTTATTCAATTATTTACTAAAATTACATGACATAATACTTCTGAATGATGCTTGTATTTACTGAACCAAAATAAAAGATCGATAGAGATTTTTTTCCCCATAGCCTTTGCATTTGTTTAATGAGTAAACATAGTCAAGTAGAGAATTGCCTCCCTTAAAAACATTGGAGAACTATTGTGATGTATAAATAATATTTAATGAGATTTTATGGTAAATTATTCCATGCCAGTGTCTTTTTCTTGGTTGCAATCCACAGCCCTTAGAAGAGAAAAGAGTAAGCACCCCCAAAACACTTTTTTTTAAATTAACATTGCAGTAGCCCTTCTCATGGTTACCGAGTGAGCCAACTCAACTGTCTTCTACTGAAGATACTCTGAATCATGCTTTCCTCTAAATTTCCCTTGGATGTAACTTGTGACCAGCTCCAGAGAGAGGTTAGCATATTAGTGAATAATTACTGAGTGACCGACCAAAATAAGCCAGAAAATATTTCTAAATTAGATAAACTTACAGAAAGTACATTTTGTTTGCTGAATTATTGTAATCAACAAAGGTTAATTAATGAGCACACCCTCATGACCTGACACATGGGATTGTCCTCTGCTTTGCTTTGTTGAAAAGCTTGATTAGTGACTTGAGTGAAAATATAATAGGCATATTTATCAAATTTACCAAAGGGCCATGCTATGTGATGACAATATAAATACTCAAAAGGAGGCTAGGTAATAGCCTCTCAGAATTATTTTTAATGAATTGCTCAAGCCCTTTCCATCTCTCCAAGTTACATTATTCATTTTAACTAGCTATCACTTTTAATAGGCTTCCATTTTACAGCCTCCACCTAACAACTAACCATTTGTAAATTCATCTTACTCTCTTGTGTTTTTTCTAAGACTTCTTATTTTTCTTCTCTTCTAATGGTATTCTCTCTTCTTTACGGATTTTAGAGGGATCTCATTAAAGCCAAATCTTTTTTTCTCTCTCAATTCAGTGCCACAAACTGCTTATCTGCTATTTTCAGCAGAAAAACTGAAAACCTTAGGCAGCTGAAATTCCTCAGATAAGTCTTATTTACCTGATAAATCATATTTAGAGTTGAGCTTTAATTAAATATATTTTTATGTGAATTCATAGAAAACTCACTCTGTATAAATCTCATGTAAATATCTCAAGGAGAGGTAGTGTGTATTTTATCTCTAGGTCAACAGCATCTAGTAGTGATATTAATATTATTAATAACAACTTGCAGATATTAAGCACTTACGACTTATTTTTGAAGCAAATGGGAAAGTATTTTTCATTGGTTTATAACTTCCCTTATTTGGCAATATATTCCTTATGATACCAATCAGCCAGATTTATCTTTAAAAAGAAAATACTCATTGGTTTGGATAATTATGGATCATAATCTACGAATGGAACTCAGTTAGGTTAGGTGACATTATGATATAATACCATATGTGCATCAAAAAGAAGGGAAAGGGGATTTGATAGAATGAAAAAAGGTACGATTTTCAGAAATATGTATGTTTATTATGTAGAATGATAACTGAATTTTTCTACCTATGAAATAGGCTCTCTTTTTAATAGAAAGAAAAACATAGAAACTTCTATCAGTTTTCTAGGACTTTCCTTCTAGATAGCACTGACTTCTACTCTCTGGGAATTTCCACTTGGATGACTGATATGCACAGGGACTTGACTGTCTCTTGCTGAAAGTTTTATAGCAATTACACATTCTGCTGTGATTCCAGCTGGAAAGGAAAATGACAGCTTCCACAGAAGCTTAGTCAGATGTCTCAGACATTTAAATGCTCATTTCAGACACCTGCATTTCCAAGGTATCCACCTGCAGCCTCATTGTTAACACAGAACTTCATTTTTATTTGATTATTAGTAAGTGGAGTTGATAGATCATCTAGAAAAAGACAAATTAAGTAAAGAAATTTACCTGATTTTCAAAACAAAACAAATGATTTGAGAAACAGCAGAATGTTTATGTATTATTTTTCTATATATCTTCGATCTTCTGTATTTATACTGCTTTAATCACAGTGTAGTTTTTTAATGATAATTTTGAAGGTTAGTAAACTGATGGTGTAATTATTCGAATATTTTTATTATTTAAAATTTAAGAACTATACTTCTAAATTGTGAATGGAATACTTGTTTTTGCATGTTAAGTATTTAAAATATAATTGACAAATAAAATTAACCAGAGTGCTTTGCTCCTGTTTGCTCTTTTGCTAGAGTTAACATTTTAAATTTAAAAATAATCCTTAATAATTTACTTTAATACTGTCAGTGTTCTACTGCATCTCCTCTTTTATTCTTTTTTAGGAAATATTGGTGAGAAAACTGCAAACATGGTGCTGTATCATCCCCAGACACTCCAGCGTGAACCTGCCAAGGACAAGAACATTAGCCTAGATAATTATCACATAGCCCTCTGAAGCTGGAAATCAACACTAATACTACAGTGGTTGTGTCTCCTTAGGTCCCTTCAGTCTGTAAACTTTTTCAATTTTTTCATATCCCTCCTGTTCATACAATTTTAAAAGATTTGGCCCTCAACCTGTGACACCTGATCTTTTTTTATGACCAGACCCAGGTCTTGCATTCTTGCTATGTTGGTATCTGCCAAACATCTCCACTAAAACCCACCATTTCTTCTGTTACAGTCCACAAAGCACAATGTGAGAAATCTGTCACCTCAACATGTTTACTTATGTGCACATTAACTTATTTGCCAAATATAACTAATATCCCAGCCATGCCAGAATGACAGCCATCTCCACCAGCCCCAGGTACATCCCATCCCACTCCCCTCCCATGGCTACCTGCAGCCTCCTGTAATTCCCAACCTCCCCAAATTTCCTTCATCACAAGACATGATGCTGACTAACAGAAAAGGAAGGGCAAAATATATTTCTAAAATATAGAGAAGCAGGAAAATCACATAAGTGGTGAGAGGTGCTCATATCTCTTATGAATTTTTAAGAAAGATAATTTGTTATATGTTAAATGCATGTTGAAAGAGAAGAGTCAAGGATGACTCAGAGATTTGGGCTTGAACAAGTGGGTGATTAAATTGCTGCTGGTAGATACAAGGAAGAATGTGAGAGAAAAATATTGGGATGAATTAGAAACTAAAAGCTCTTCTGTAGACCTATTGAAATTAAGATTCCAATTAAGTATTCAAACAGAATGATAGAACAGGCAGTCAGAAAGGTGAGCCTGGACTTTAGATAAGGAGAAGATACAAATTGAGACCCAACAGCATAGAGATGACATTTAACACTGTGTACTGGACAATTTTACCAAAGGAATAATTGAATGTAAACAGAAAAAATAAATAAACCTTACCAAATATTAGTAAGAGGACAGGCAAGGTGAGGATAGAAAATTACATTTTTGATGAGATTTCTAATCTGCTTTTCTTGTGCTTAGAATGAAAGGTTGGTTGAGTGGTAACAATACTGAATAGAATGTGAGGAATTTAAGACAGCCAATATAAACAAGTCGTATGAGGTATTTTACTGCAATGAAGAACAGAGAAGGGGTATGAGCTGCAAATAATATGGGTGGGGTTTTTTTCTTTTTTCTTTTTTTAAGAATGAATACTACCCTAGCAATGTTGATGTTGGCTCAATAGATCCACACGAAGGTAGAAAACCAACGAAACTAGAAAAAGAAGATGTGGAGTTAAGCCCATTCACAGAAAGGAGAGCATGACACATAGGGTTTTAACTTTATGTTGGAATGTAGAAAGTGCATCAGTTATAAAAGCAGCCAGTCAGAGGATTTATTTTTATTTTTATTTTTATTTTATTTTTTGGTTGTGAATATTCAGGGGGTACAAAGCAAATTGTCATCACTTGTGCCTAAGATGTGGTGGCCAGATCCATACTGGCACCATGCCCATTATGACAAATTGTATCTAAATGCAGATAAGTTAGACTCACATGCACAATGATGAAATCCTCTTATTTTTAACTTCTCTAAGAGGCAAAGATCAACAGAGCATGAGGAAAGGAAAATGTATTGGATTAATGTTAATAAGGAGATGAGAAATTTAAAATAACTTCCTTAGAGAGTAGGTGAGTAAATGATCTATAAATACGTAACAGTATTTTGGAATAGAACTGAGCGTGCACTTGAAATTGTGGTAAATTTGAAGTAAGAAAAGCATTATTTCTTTGCTCAGTTTCAAAGTCAGGAAAGGCAGAAAGTTGAACAAGGTTGGGGTTTGTTACACATAGTTTCCCTCAAGAGAAAGGTATAGGGACCAAGAATTTGTTCATGGTTCTGTTTTTAATTATGAACTCTAAGTCAGATAAAAAGAGATTTCAGTATTTGTAGTGTATATTAGACCACAAAAGGAGTAGGGTTCAGTAGATTTGAGCATCCAATTGGTTGAAATTGTGGAAATATGGGTTCTAGAAAATTATGTTGAGAAGATAGTAGGATCTGGTGAAATAAATTGTTTGAAATTTACATTTTTGAGGTGGAGCAGTTCTTGGTAATAATTAGGTATGGTTATGACTGCAGGAGTGTAGCAGAAGAGGCATGGAGAAGAAGCTCATTGGACAAGGAGAGGTCAAAAACTTACAGGCTAAACTCTATTGGGTTCTGAGACTGGCAAGAATGGTGACTTGGATAAAATTCAAAGTTGATTTTTTAATTAAATATATATTCCACAAGCAATAAGTGCAAGAAATATAAGAAAGTAACTGGGTAAATACAGTCTTCTGCTGATCCTTTAATTTTTCAAGGTAATGGCCTGAAACGCAATAGACATCCTATCTGATAGTTCAGGTGAGTCCAGAGCTGCTATCTTTTATATAAATAGAATGAGTACTGGCCTTGTCAACACCAAAAAATACTCCACCACCAAAGAAAGATTCCTTTATGTTTTCTGCATACATATGAGGGTACTTCACAAAAGTCATGGATACCCCACAGAACTGTACAATTAACTATGTTACAATAAAAAATAAATTTAAAAAATAAAAATAAGTCAAACAAACAAAAAGTTCATGGAAAGATTTTAATTCTATTTTTCCATGAACTTTTTAAAGTACTGTAATACCTAAATGCTTTGTGATTTGTTTTTATAGCAGATATGCACATATCTAATGGGGAGGATCTATGTGAACACTGAAATTACCAGGGATTTTGGAATTAATAATTATAGACGGGGAAATGGATTTAGAAGCTAAAATTCTCAGTTGAATGAAAGAGTGACTTAGTGCAAATTGATGACTACAACAAAAAGTTGCAGCAGATGGGAATGTTTGATTGCCTGTGTTTTGAAGGTGCTGGGAAATAATGGAGACAGTACGGATCTAGAGGAAACCTGTCCCACACCCAACCCTGGCAGTAGAAAGAAAATGGGAAACAAAAGTAGCCCTAACTTGGAAGTCCTGCAGGAAGGGCAATGCCCTCAGGATAAAAATCCAAACAAAACCAAAAATAAACAAATGAAAAACTATTCAGTTTTAATTGGGAGAAGAGTTTTAGGAAGTGGTTATTTTGCTGATGATAAACTGCTAATTCCCATCAAGGAATTTGGGGCTATCAGAGAAGGACAAGCGATTGAATCCAATTAGAGGATGTGCAGAGTCTTATGGTGAAGAGGACACAGGTGTGGAGGAATAAGCTTTAGGGTGACCCAAGTAACTAAAGGTGCAAATCATGAGATTAAACTTGATGGCCTGCTGCATGTAGGTGGATAATTGGATCTAATCGTATCCTCCTATTTAGGAGTAGTATCTTAGGCAGTGGTTCTGTGAGATGATGTATGTTGGGGTGTGGTAGGTCTTATTAAGAGCAATGAGAGATCTGTGGGCCTCTTTTTCATTCCTTCCAAAGGCAGCATTGAGGCTGAATAAAGGCTTGTCCTGTTAGGAGTACTATTTCAGGACTATGACTATGACAATGTCTATACTAAGCTTCATGTAATCCTTGTAATACTCCCTGACTTTATTTTTCCATTTTTAATCATCCTGAGAAGCTACGTGTTAAATGCCATGTTGACCTTCAATTAGAGGGAATATTTCACAGGGATGCGATCTCAGCAGGGCTCTTCCAAATGACTTGAATAACACTCATAGATTTTATTTCTATCCTAGGTAGATTGCCTACAACACAGAAGAGAGGTGAGGTACAACCATTTGAAATAGGGACTCAGTAACCACAATTTATTAAGGAACTGGATGAGAAGAGAAACAACTTTGTTTTTAATTATCTATCACCACTCTCTAAAATTTACTATAAAATGCAAGACTTTCTGCACTTAGCTTTTGTAAATAAAGACTTCAGAAATTGTATTCTACACATAAGATGATGCATTGCAAAATAAAGCAACTCTGAGCTGTAATAGATAGTATTATGCAAAGCAAAACATACCTAGAATCTTGGGTTTCATTTCAGTCAAGGGAGTGTCAATGCTGAAAAATTTGAATATTTACTTTATGTATAACTTTCAGTTTTAGGGAATGCATCTTTTCATCTTTAATGATGAACACTGCACTTTTAAGATGTATACACATTAAAACTGGAACTAAAAATAAACATCTCATTAGTTACACAGTTGTCTTATGCAAGCAGATTTTATAATCCAAGAGCATTGCAATTTGTTCTGGGGACTCAGGGGGAAGTCAAATGGAAATTATCATGTCCTTATGTAAGTGAATGTGACACAGAATCACATTATTTTATCTTGTTCTGTAAATATTGTACACTTCATAACCATATCCAGTTTGCTGGCTCCTTCATATCTTTGCTCCCAAATGTTTTCCTGTTTTCAGAACTTATATTTTTAATTTACCATTTACCATGTTTACTATTTTTCTGCCAAATTTTCTAATCTTTTTAAATCTTGTTTTATTTAACCATTTTTGTTTTTGTTTTTGTTTTTCTGATCTAAATAACAACAGTATATGTGCATGTTGGGGTAGGATTTGCAAAACTGGCTGGGAAAGTTCTTCCTTCAATTCCATCAATTTAAAAAAAAAATTGTTGATCCTGTTTCTTGCAATAATTGCAAGGGGTACTTTGGTATACCTTTTGATGCCAAGTGAAGAGTTTATGTTTTTTACAACATTAATTCCTCCATATTGAACATTAACAAGGAACAATATTGAGCACCACAAATATACAACTCAGATGCTATATATTTATAATGTAGATGGGGAATGTATAAAAGTATGAATGTGTGGAAGAAAGTGTGTGTGTTGTTTGGGTTGGGTTAGACATTTACCAAATAAGTATTCAATAAGGCAGACAAAAGTGCATGCAACAGGAGAGGAACAGAGTTTCACTGGGTTTATCATCCAAATCTTAAACCTCACAAGGTATTTTTCATTATGATTTTAATCTTCATTTTACCATAAATCAATCTAGATTAGGTTTTCTGAACTATTTTCTTATGAACAGTAACATTCTATTCATTGTTAAAAATATTCTGCCAAATTAGGGAAGAGAGAATTTCAATTTAACGAGTTAAATAAATAATAGGTTAAAATAGAGCCAAATGGGTTGCTTTTAGCAAAATGACAGATAATATACTTTTTCTCAGTTAGTTCTATTTCTTGGAATCATCCAGAACGGTATATTCACAAGAGGGTCAAACAGTTCACAGCATAGCAGCAACACTCACATGAGACTTAGTCCAATAAGGTGCTATATGGGTGAAGAGGTATAAGATTGTAAGTACGTGGGATATTTGTTATAAGCTAAATTTAAGGTAGTAGTTGAAACCTTCGCCCTGATGATGTACGGGGACAGATTTATTTCTTCAGTATTGTAAGCAAATCTCTGCAACATTGATAAACCGTTAGTTAATTCCTCCGATAAAGTTTTGTGTATTTTTTTAAAAATCACTATTGTGAAGAGTTTCCACAGTACTGGAAATATTCCTTTGAGATACATAGGTAGGTAAAACATATATTTAAGATAAAAGAAAGGTAGATATTATGCTTTGGCTTTATGTTTATATAACATAAAGTTATATGGATAGCATATTATATGAAGTAATGGAGAAAGAAGATGCTGCTGCTTTTATTCATTTATTCATTACAAAACTGGAGCAGAGAGGGTTTCCAGCTTTACACTAGGATGTAGAAACCTAGAAGAATGCTTTGTTCTCACTCTAACAAAAGAAAAAACTGTATGATATACAAAATCATAACTTGTTTTTAACCTTTCACAGGGTTGGTATAGGACCACGAACTAGCCTGAAAGCTAAACAAAGAAATAGTAAAAAAAAATACAAAAGTAAGCAGGTGCCTCAAAGGAGATAAAAGACATAAGCATCAGCCCATTTGTGGCAGCTTGAAGAAGATGGGGGAAGATTGGGTCTCGATATGAAAAGGTACGAAGAATTTAGGTGAATGTCAGTGAATTGCTAAAGAGTGAGTATGTGCTTGTGTGACAGTAAAGAGCCTTGGGAGCCACAGACATGGGGGAGTTCACACACACTTGTGTGCTCTTCTCTATGGCCCTCACTGGATACTCATGAGAAAGACTGAGAGTAGAATGAGAGATTGGGGAGAATCTTCCCTGGTGTGGGAGCCTGGAGGAAGGGCGTGGCCAGCACAAGGGAAAGGCATGAAGCCTCATCAGGTTTCTTCTCCTGCATGAAACAAAAGCCTTAAGATGCTAGAGCGAGGATAGCAAAGACTTGTTGCCCCCAGAGCACAGGAGCAACACTCTGCCTGAAAAAAGTTTAATGGAAAAAACAAAAAACCCACAGGTAGAGATTTCTTACTGCTCAGAGAGGGGCAAGATTATTGGTGATGCTCCTCTCCTGAAACCAAAGGACATAGGTTCTGCCTAAACCTGAGGCTGAACCAGGATGACAGAGACAGCCCTGTCTGCCACTTCAAGGCAGGTAGTCACTGAGTAACAAACAACATCTGTTAATGGAGTGGAGCTAGCCCACCTCTGAGGCTCAAAAACACAAGGAAAGCCTGAAACTGAGGAAGGATCTGGAATATTGAGAAAAACCTTCCAACAAATCAACCCTTGTCCAAAGCACAAAGTAATTTCAAAGTATTTTGAAGCCAGTGGTAACTAGAGAACAAAAGCAAAACCAACTCAACTTCGGATCGAATTGACTCATTCCCCTCCCCCACCCACAAACACACTAAAGGGCTGTTTTCAGACATAAAGACTATTTGCTCTAGACACTACCGCTCTGCACACTAGATCTGACAATCAAAACTTATAAGACACACACAAAAAAGCAAGAAATAGGAAGAGACAAACCAATCAATACCGGAGTCAGAAATGACTCAGATATCAAAACTATGAGAAAGAGATAATAAAATAACTATGATTGATATTGATTTAATAAATGCTCTCTCTAGTTGAAACAGGCGGACAACATACACTAACAGGGAATTTCAGCAGAGATGGAAACTAAAAGAAATTGTCATATGGGGAATAGAAAAGTTTACAGAGGCAAAGCCTTTTATATGCTCATCAGTAGTCACAAAAAGAACCAATAGAAATTGCTCAAATTAAAATAAATAAACAAAGTGAAAAAGCACAGTATAGTATCCAAGCTCTATCAAAAGGTCTAATCTGGAATCTGAGGCAGAGAGAGAGATAATAAGACAAAAGAAATATTTGCAGAGATAATGCACAAGGTGTGACAATCATCTTTGTAGATCATGAATATTCATAACCAATAAGAAAATAAAATAAAATTATCTTTTCAAAAAAAAGAGAGATAATGACCAAAAATTCTCCAAAAATAAAGCAAGACACCAAACCATGATACAAGAAGCTCGAAGAACACCAAGTAGGAGAAATACAGCTTTACCCCCCCAAACTCCCCCCTACCCAAATACATATGAGAATTCTTCAAAAAGTTCAAAAATCTTTGTATTATCTTTTATCTCTTTTCCACCAACTTTTTGAAGTATCCTCATACTTGTAGAACTGGTATATTCAAACTGATAAAAACCAAAGGTAACTAGAAAATCTTGAAAGCATCCAGAAGGGAGAAAAATCATTCTGTTCAGAGGAAGAAATAAAAGAATTACAGATATCTTGTTAGAAACATCTTTCAAGTTTTGAAGAAAAAGAAAAAAGTATATTAACCCAGCATTCTATACTGGCAAAATATTTTTCAGAGGTGAAGGAGAAATAAAGACTCTTTTTTAAACAAACAGAAAATGAGAAATTTGATTACCAGTAGATGTATAATTAAAGTAAAATTATAGTAAAATTTAAAGCAAGTTCTTCAGGCAGAAGAAATATGTTACAAGATCCAAATATCAATATATACTGAGAAATATATTTATAAATATATTTGGGTGTATACAAGGTAACAAAGATCACCATTAATAGTTAAAATGATTGCAGTTTGGGGATTGGTCCCAACATCTAAGGGCATTTTGCTTCAGCCCCACAGCAATTCCACACCCCTGAGGCCACATCATTGTGCCAGGTCATCTAAACCCACATGTCATACTGTGCCCTGGGACTGGGTGGTTCAGTGCAGTGATGGTCACCATCAGGACATAGTGGGGTGGTGAGCGCACTCTCCAGAGTCAGAAAGCCACTTAATCAGGGCCATGACCCCCTGCTGGCAACCCCACCTTCTTTGGTAAAGCACCCTTATGATTCTTATAGCCATGAGAAGGTGGTGGAAGACACTGACTTAAATAATCATTAACAGACAACTGGATAAGGAAAATGTGGTATATACATACGATGGAATACTACTCAGCCTTTAAAAAAAAAATGAAATTCAGGGCCGGCCAATGGCTCACTCGGGAGAGTGCGGTGCTGATAACACCAAGGCCACGGGTTCGGATCCTATATAGGGATGGCCGGTTAGCTCACTGGCTGAGCGTGGTGCTGACAACACCAAGCCAAGGGTTGAGATCCCCTTACCGGTCATCTATAAAAAAAAAAAAAAAAATGAAATTCTGCCATTCACACTACTGTGAATGAGTTTGGAGAAAATTATGTCAAGTGAAATAAGCTGGGATCAGAAAGAGAAATATCACACATCCTTACTCATAAGTGGGAACTAAAAATAAATAAATAAATAAATAAGGAGAAAAGAAAGAAACAATCATATCAAGCAGTTGAACTTTCAGAGAGAACAGAACTGTGGTTACTAGTGGCAGGAGAGGGAGAGGGAGCATAATGAGAAATTGTTAATGGAGACAAAACAGCTAGTTAGGGACAATAACTTCTAATGATGTACAGTTGACTAGTCATCTATAATTAACATTAAGTTACTGCATGTTATCAAATTGCTAGAAGAGAAGAGATCACATGTCCTCAACACAAAGACATTGTTTCGTGATGATGAATACGCTAATTATCCTGTTTTTATCATTGTACATTTTACACAGGTATTGATACTCAACTCTGTACCCCTCAAATATGTATAATCGATTATGTGTCAATCAAAATTAAAAATGGAGTTTAAATAATGTCAACCACAAAAAGAATGAAATTCTGCCATTTGCAGCAACATGCATGAAATTGGAGAAAATTATGTTAAGTGAAATAAGCCAGGTACAGAGGGACAAATACCACTTGTTCTCACCCATATGCGGAAACGAAAAAAGTTGATCTCACAGAAGTAGAGAAGAGAATAGTGCTTACTAGAGACTGGTGGGGAAAAGGAGGAGGAGAGGTAGGAAGAGGGTGGTCAGTGAACACAAAATATTAGAGAGATGGGAACAATGGGATCTAGAGTTCTGTAACAACATAGGGAGACTACAGTTAACAACAAAGTACTTTGTGTCTCAGAATAGCTACTCAATATGATGTTGAATGTTCCTAACACAAAGAAGTAACAAATGTTTGAGGTGATGGATATACCAAGCATCCTGATATGATCATTACACACAGTGTGAATGTACACAAATATCATATTGTACTCCATAAATATGTACAATTACCCTGGGTCAACTGAGAAAATAAATCAAAAAGAGAGAAATAGTACAATCGTGGTTACCAGGGGGGGGGTTGGGGGGGAGTTTGGTAGACTGGTGGTTCAAAGTTACAAAGTTACAAAGTTAGATGGGAAGATTAAGTTCTGGTGCTCTAGTGTGACAATAGCTAATGACAGTGCATTGTATATTGCAAGATAGCCAGAAAAAAGGATCTTGAATGTTATAACGACAAAGAAAGATAACGTTTAGGTGATAGATATGCTAACTATTCTGATTAGATCATTATGTAATATATGCATGTATTGAAGCTACCAATGTGTCCCATAAACATGTACAATGAAAAAAATAAATTAAAATTAAAATTAAAAAATAAATTTAAAAAGTGTTCAAAGACTAACAACCAATATCAGGAGTAAAAGATGAGATCACAACCAATTCTAAAAACATTTAAAGAATAATCTTATGAGACTACTATGAAGAACTATATGCCCATAAATTTTGGAAACATACATAAAATGGACATTTCTTGAAAAGCACAAACTCGCAAAGTTCACCTGAGAATAGAATAACTAGAAAAATTCTCCATCATTAAGGAAACTTCATCAGTGAAACTTCAGGTGCAGTTTAAATCTTCCAACAATTTAAAAGTCATCCAACAAAGAAAAATCTCTCCTGGTCACTGCTCCAGGGATCCAGCACACTTTCTATTTCTTGAACAGGGTAAGTACTACCCCACTTGGGTCCTTTGCTTTAGCTGTGACTTTTGCCTGAAATTTTTTTCTTCCACATATATGCATGGCTAAGTCCTTCATCTCCTCCAAGTCTTTGTTCAAATTAACTTCTTGAGGAGGTCAAGCCTGCCACCCTATTTAATACTACATCCTTTCCTACCTCTCTCTCAGAGCTCCAGTTCCTCTTTTTCTTCTCTATTTTATTTTATTTTATTTTTTTCCATAGCACTTATCTTCTAACATACTACAAAATCACATATTAAGTGTGTTTGTTCATTGCTTGTGTCCTCTCTCCCTCTGGTAAAATGCCAGCTGCTAGAGGGTAGATACTGTATTTTTTATTGATAGATTCCCAAGTACCCTCAGCAGTGCCTGGCACCAGTGCCTAAATTTTTGTTGAATTATGAATGAATACTTTATCCACTCTATTACTGTAATTATAATTTCATAATACAATTAGTTTGTTCTTTTGTATCTTCTACTAGACTGTATTTCCTTGAGAAGAGGGACTCGAGCTTACACTTGTAGATCTTTGAATTCATCATTCCTGGTACTGGTAAAAAGTCAATAATATGTATCGAGTGAATGAATGACTATTTAGTGAGCAAAACTGATCCTTGGCTCCTCATTAACACCCATCAACACAGCCTACGTTCTAAGTTAAATTTATATTATCTTTGCTAGAATTTTGTAAAATTACTTAGACGTCCTAACAAATTATTTTAACCAGTCATCATTTGTCTGTATGCCTTTTATTTTTCCCATAAAGACGCCTATAATAATTGGATATGATATTACTCTATAGAAATCTCTCGTATTTATTCCAATGTTTTATGATATTTCTATGTTCTACAAATTTTGTCAGTTTTGTCAAGCATATGAAATATATAACTCAGAGATATATGAATGAAATGCACTTTAGAATAGTGCTATACTATAAAATTTAATGAATTTGAATGATACCTGGAAATTATAGTTTTAGTTCTCTGTATCTAATTTTGAAATGTATTTTGAAATATATATGGGTAGTTTGGGGAACATTTATTCTTTCAAAGAAAATAAGTTACATTCATTTTATAGTTCTTTCTATAGCCAGTTTTTCTCCAAGCAACTGAAGGATCTTAACGTCAAGCTGACCTTGCTGCGATATAGAAAGAAATGACCTCTCTGCTTGTTTTCACGATATATAATAATCAAATATTGCATAGATATAAGCATGTAAGCCTCTACATCATATTTTGATAACGCCTAATATTTTATTATATCTTCCTTCTAAAATGTAAAACATGAGAACAAGGGAGTTTATTTAATTTACATTTACTAATTTTGATTTTTTTAAATTTTTCAAATGTTTGATTTTCATCATAGTCATACCACAGGTGTATAACCAAAATTTAATTTTGTTTATCTTGAAATTTAAGACAAAAAGCCAAAACCACAAGAAAAATTTTATTTAATGATTAACAAAATTCATGCAACCACTGTTGAATTACATAATTATGCAAAAGTTCTAGTATACTTATCTAAGCAATGGTGCTATTACTTTCAAGTCACTGTTATTCTTTAGAGTCATCAGAATATAAACATAATATCTAAAATTATTAATTATTTTAGATCACACAGAGTTCATCATGTTTGACATATTGTCTTGGTCCTGTGCAAGGCACATTAAATAATAATTAATGATTCAGTGGCATCATAACTTAAGCAAAGATTCTGTCTCTTGTCAATTTTTACTGCTTTGATTATAAGTGGTATAAAACAATTTATTTTATATGACTCAAATAACTTAAATAAATACACTTATCTCATATTTTCGGCTATGATAAATTGTTGCTTTTATTCATTTAATAGTTCAAGGTCTCATAGTCCTTATTGCCTCTAACACAGTTGCAAAAATAGCTTTCAGTAAAAACTGTGAGCCTGTAAAATGTAGTTATCCTCTTTCCGCTTTTTTTTTTTTTTTTTTTTTTTTTTGCTACATTTAAGCCCACTTTAAGTCATCTAAATGATGAATTGCACAGATGGAATCTGAATTTATGGTGCAGTATTATTTGTAAACTGGAAGGAAATAAATTATCCATTACCATTTCATAAATGACCTGACAACAAAGTGATATATTAGCCCGAAGACAAAAAGAATGCAACTAAATATGCTAGATTTCTGGCCATTATTCCAATTTTTCCAGAAATAAAGTAATACAAACAGAACATCATATTTTTAATACACACACAATAAAATGATGCGCTAATGTTGTGATTAATGTATCAAAACTAGGTAAATTTGTGTTCATGTGAAAACCCTATGATTCATTACATTGTGAAAAACTAAGGTAATATCCACCTAAATAAACCATTTCTGATCAGCTAGTTATTTGGAAAAAAGCATTCTTAGGTGGAAAACAAAAAAGAAAATTCTGAATATTTCCTTGGAATCTCTTTCAAACATCACTGCAAGAGAATAAACTCAAAATGTCAATGAATATCCATTCTATTAGTGTCAGCTGGTACCTTTGTTTATAAAGTTGTTATTTTTATTTTAGTGGTAATACATTAATTTGTTATGGCAAAGGCAACCTATTAATAAAAATAAAATCAGATACATTAATACTGATTTTCAAAATTAATTATTTCACCTCTATTCTTATGTAAACTGTTACTCATAAAAGCAATATGCCAAACAGAATAAATAATTTCATAAAATTCTAAGTTTTAAATAAGGACTTAAAGCATTGTTTAGTGAATTGACCACAATTTTCCATTCCTTTTTTTATTAAACCTATTCTAAAAAATAATTGGTTATTTTAAACTATAACTATCGAATATAATGTAAATCTGAAATAGTGGCTTGTGCAGGAATGTTCCCAACACCCTTTTTGTCATCTCACTGCTGATGAGCATGCTTCATTTTTAATGGTTGAGAAGTATTACTAATTAAAGAATAATCATTAGGGGCCTACATGGGTTTCATAAAGCAAGCCATGCCAAAACGATCACACATATTTATTACATAGATGGATTACACTAACGTCACGGAAACCAGCTAGGTACAATGTCTCAGTGTGTTATGTCTGCTACAACAAAACATCAGACGGGGTGGTTTATAAAAATCAGAAATTTCTTTCTCCTAGTTCTTTGGGCTGGCAATCTGAGATCAGGGTGTCAGCATGGTCAGATTCTGGTGAAGACCCTCTTCCTGGTTTCAGATTGCCAATTTCTTGTATACTCACTTGGCAGAAAAGAGGGCTAGAGAGCTCTTGGGTGTCTATTTTACAAGGGCACTAATCACATTTGTGAGGGTTATACCCCCCCATCACCTAATTATCTCGTGAAGGCCCCACCTCCTCATACTGTCACAGTGGCATTACGATTTTTTTATACAAATTTTGGGGGGACATCAACTCACAGTCCATTGCACACAATATTTGTAGATTTTAACAGGAATTTCTATAAATTACTTTATTTTTGTAGCTAAGAACATAATACTGGCTAGAAAATAAAATAAGTATATTAGGTCATATATAGGTGTATGGTTATAAAAATGAGAATTTTGGAGTGTTTTATCTTTGCATCCAAGTCATTATGATTATGGGGGTAAAAAAGAAGAGGTAGTTAATCATGCTTAGCTATAAAACATTATACAAAATGTTTTGGTTTTCAGGCTTATATCAGTCTGTCAGCAGTACTTATAAAAATCAAAACATGTTCAATTTCCAGTTGTCACAACTCTGAGAAAACTAATTCATATGTTATATTTAATCAAATATAATTATGGATATTAATGATAATTTACAGACTTTCGTTTTGCAAAATAAATAGTAAAAAACTAACTTGTGAATAATTGACTACAAACTTGAAACAGATCAGCTTAAAAGTAAAAGAAATCTGGGGGCTATGGCCATAAAAATAGAATTTACATATCAAGGGAAGTAGTAACTAATTCAACTGTTCTCCTTAATAGCCAAATTCAAGAGTTTCTGCTTGATCTGGATATGTTACATAAAAAGACAAAATTAGTGTATTTCCAGCTCAGGTGACCAGGGTGGTGAAGAACATGGATAGCAAATTGTGAGCAAAATAGTTAAAGAAAAGTTGAAGGCCTTAGAGGAAAGGCTAAAGCTCTGAGAAACTGACTTCAGATACTTGAGTTTCTCGAATTTCTTATACGCACAGGAGAAATTCTGTAAATTCTAGGTTTTCCAGAAAATTCAGAATAACTTAGTGGTTCAAAGAAGTTTTCAAAGAACTTACTAGTTCAAATTAATTGATGCACACTTGTAATTTTCTGTCATGAAAATCCATTATTTTCCCTATAGAATGTAAGATGATGTGTAATTATGTACCATATATGCATAGAGAAGGTTAAATTTTATTATTTTAACAGCTAGCTATAGCATTAGCTCACAATAGTTCGGTTTGCTTTGCTTTTGTGGGGTGTAGGGAAAGACCCAAGCCACTGGAATGTAATGGGTGATCCTAAGTGTTCTGGCTGGAACTAATCCTTAAAGATGACTGACACATTGCACTTTACAAATCAAGGAAAGGAATTGGCTTTGGCATCCAAGAGAGGGTAGGAAAGAAAAAGCACAGAGGGTAAGGGGAAGACTTAAAGATGATGATGGTAGCCTAAGACCTATTGTGTGAAGGGTCAGTGAGAAAGAGCAGTAACAGTGACCAAAAAGATTTGAGGACAATAGATGCTGAATTCCATTTCTTAGAAAATAGTAAGCCATATGGTGAGATTGACCTAGCACCAAACACATTAATATAAAGTAATTATTAATACAAAAAGTTTTTTAAATTGCTCTTCAAAGCACGGCTAAGATGGCAGCAAAACCGAAGGAATTATATAGAGGCTAGGTAAGCAAAGAAAGCAAAAAACCACAAAGGTAAGTTGCAGGTAAAGATGTATTCTCCCTGGGAGTATCTGCCATTGTCTGGTATTCAAGAGGCTGGGTGTTAAAGACCTCCTGAATAGGGGACAAGACACAATGCTATGGCCTGAGCAGACTGTGAGACTGGGCAAAAATCCTAAGACTCTTAAAAGGAGATCTCTCAGTAGCTGAAACAGGCAAAGCAAAAACGTAAACAACCATACCAATTAGACAAAGGATGTCTTTACCTTTCACCTTGGTAAAGTAAATACAACACAAAACAAAAGATTTTCCCATGGAAATTCTTAACTACAAATTAGAAATGTGAATTCATATTACCAGTGTATACCAAATAACCCCAAACAAAATTTTAGTTAAAAGTTTTCATAGATTGGCCATGTCCTTTATAAAAGTTTCAAAATATAAGAAGACAAAAAATCCTCTAAATTTGTATGCTGCTAATAGCATAGCATGAAATGTATAGAGCAAATATTGACAGAAGTACAAGGAGAAATTTGTAAAATGATCATTTTAAATTGAAATTTTTACACTGTATTTTTTATTATTCTGCAAATTTATATATAAAATAAATCTCCTTTTAAGTGCATTACTTCACATTACGTTTTAATGATAAAAATCAAACAAACAACAATAATACCCCATGCATATGTACACGCAGAACAGAGTCTGCTGAGCAAGGGGCGCTTCAGTAGGGTCCTAGCTCTACCACAATTCTCTCTGAAATTGTAGACAAGTTAAAGTCATAAGATGAATCTCTAAATGAGATGTCTCATTTGGAGCAATTTTCTGAAGTTCGGAGTAAAATTCTCCTTTGTCTTTCTTGAAATTCTTCTTTAGAATCTTTCTCAAATGCTTCATGAGGTATTCTGTGTGTCTGGCTTTTCTGTAAGTGAGAATTCAGAGAAAGTGTTGTCTTCTCATCTGCATCATTTAATGCAGAACAGAATAGAGACAGAAAGCAGGAACTCGATTCTGGGGACAACAAAGGCCCCAGCAATGTGCAACCATCTAGGGAAAATTCTGGACACCACCCTGGTGCATGGAATGAGATTCAAACTCAGTGTATCTCAGGGGACATCTGACCAGTTGTCATCTGGGTTACAGTTATTTTTCTGAACATTTTGTTTACTGCCTCCTTCTTGTTCTAAATTTTAAGCTCTGTTTACACCAGTATAGTCAGTGCCTTTTACTGTCTCTGGCAAACAGTGGATGATTAAGGTTGAATACTAGCAGATGGAAAAGATAAATAGAGGCAATTTCTAACAGAACTGCCCAAAGATGATACCTACTGCTTCAAAAAACAGCAAGTACCTCCTTGCTAGTACGTAGATCCAAGAAAAACTTGTATACATATTTGTCAGGAATATTACAGAGGAAATCATTGAAGTAATAGAGCTTGGTTATTATGTTTTCCTACACAAATTGTGTAATAAATTATATAACAAAACTACAGATTTTTTTTCCTACGTGATCTACTCTGGTTCCCTGGCTAAGGGAGAGAAAGGAGTCAGCAGACGAACTGTCATCACTCTAACTAAAAAGAGAGAGTCATTTGCAGGGAGCAAGGGGTGTGGGGAGAAAACACCGGAGTTCAAGGGAAAGATCCTAAAAACGTAATCCCAGGGGTGGTACATCTCTTGAGAAAAACTCTACTAGAGAACTCTAAAACCTCCTACAACTCCAAAATTCTGATTGTAAGAAAGAGATCATTTTTAAAATACAAAAAAAATAATAATAAAGACTAAAACATTTTTTAAAATTATACACCTGTTTTCTCAATTCATCCTATCTGAAAAAATCAGCTTTGTGAGAAAGGTGAGGAACCCACCCTGGCTGAAGATTAATCGAAACTGTCCTAATGAATTATTTTTGCACTCCTCAATAGTGACCTCTAGTCTAAAAAATCACCAAAGATTTACTATCTTGTCTTATGGTAAAGAGTGTTTTTAGTGGAGATGTTTCAGGTTTAGTAATGAATCATAAATATTGTTTCTATAAGTTACTTATGTTTCCTATAGGATTTTCGTACGGTGTCAGGTTCTGCTGTTTCTTTTCCAGTTTCATCTCTTGGGACTTCATTATATAGACTGTATTGATGACCCTTTTCACTGCCTTGCCTGCTGAGGCCCCTTGAGGCATTTCTAGGTATACCCTTTTTACATTATCTCTTTTTGAAATTGCCAAGGTCACGTCTTTGACACTATCATCTCCAGCTTCTGTGCTGTGCTCTTTCTGACAGGGTTATCCGCATTGACTCTTTCATCACATTTAACCTAGTTCTCTCAAGCTAGTAACCCTTTGTCTTTTTCTTCTGTTTTTTATCTTTGACTTGTTCTGCTTCTTGACATTTCAGAATGTGCACTGTTGCTTTCGAAGCAATAGGTGGTATTGACATATGATGCAAATACAGTTTCTTTTCATCACATTTAAGTGCGTTCGTTCTTTCTGGTTTCAGACTTCCCCCAACCCACTTCAATAAAACATTTGTGCATGTTCATGACACTTCCTCTACTTTCCAGTAAAACTAAAGCTATAATTAATTTAGTAAAATTTTACAGATAATATGCAACTACATTTTCCATAGATATTCATAAAAATACCAAAATTCCATTTGATATTGCTCAATACTTCTTAGAAAATTATACTTCTCTCATCTTATTAAGTGACTTGGAAGAATTATCCAGCAAACCTCCTATATTTATATATGGATATTGTGGAATATATACATATAAAAATGTGTATAAATCCATACACACATATAAGAGGTTTGCTGCATAATTCTATAATATATGCTTTTAAAAATATTAAGATAAGGATTCTCAAAGACGTAGTTTTGTGGCACTTTAACCTTTCTAAAGCAGAATTACAAACTAATGTTTATGAATTTGCCACACTTTGAGATATGCAGACTTGTACATTAATGATAATAAAGTCTACCAGCTTTAATAAATTAAGATGTGTCTAAAAATTAGCTAAAATTTAGTGGACATATCACTACACTTAGCTTTTGTTATTTAACAAATTTTATTACTATTATCATACTTTATGGTAATAAAAATTAGGTACATTTTGATGTACATTTTATGTACTTTTAACAGCTTATAAAAAATTCTCTCTAGTAATATTCAATTTACTGTCATAGGAATTAAAAGAAGTGGGTAAAAGTGATTATATTAATAATTTAATGTATTTTACTGTAATTCACATTTGCAAAAATGACAGTCAACATTCATAATTTTGAAAACAAAAAGAGCATAAATATTAATTTAGGTTAATCCTTTTTTAGATTAAAAATATACAAATATAAATCTAAATAATATCTATCTAAACAGTCTGTCCAGCATCTGAGTTTCCATACTTAAAATGCAATGATTTGATTTTTTTGTAATTTAAATAGTAACATATTAATAAATGTTTTATAGCCAAATACTGCATATATGCTCTTTTTATCTATTAAAACTTGGAAAGTATGTGATTTCTGTTGTGCTCAGACAGTAAGTATTTTAAAAGCAAATGGATATTGATTATGAGATGTACAGAATTAGGGTTAGGGCATTGAATCCGGTTTGTTCTCATTCCACTCTGTGCAGTATAATGCAATGAACTGCTACCGTAAGGGCACGTTCTTTCTTTAGTATAAATAGAAAACCTTTAACTGCTTGAATTTCAACCATTTTAATGATTTTACTTTGAAAATTGGAAAATTTAATAAATGTCAAGAATAATATTCCAGAACTTTTATTATAGATTATGATATGTTCTTAAATGATGTTCTAAAAACTAACAAAAAGTTAAATTTTCTGTAGGCAGCCCAACTTCGCAGCCAAGGAGAGAAAGGACACATAATTCTTTGCAGTGAACTCTGTACACCCCGGTAACAATTTATTACTGTCAATTTGAGGTTGAGTGAATATCAGACAGTGTTAGTGCAAATTCCATCTTTCACTTCTAAAGCCAACCTTCTGTTGATCTGAGCTGCATCAAAGATTACAATAGAAATTGAAGCACTCATAAGTAATCCCTCCTTAGACAGGAATATGTGGACTGTCCTTCTGGGAATGTTTAATGTCAAAATCTAATACAATGTTTCTTCCCTAGGGTTTGATTATGACTAAACCTATACTGCTGAGTGAACTGACCTTTTGTTATTAGACCTGCTCTGTTGCAGCTCATTCAAAGAAAACATGTAAAAGAAAGCGATAAATATAAAGTTTCTTCTAGTAGGAAAATTCAGTTCAAGATTCAAGGTTTTATTTTAAAAAGGGGTTGTAACCTCATTGCTATTGGGTGAGGCAGCCAAGTGGCAAGATATACATAATTAATTGGCAATTTGAAAGGAAATGTATTTTCATATCTCTAACAAAACACCAGCAAAACAAATACATATATTTTTCTTTTTTCTTTTTTTTTTTTTTTTGTTTTTGTGAAATCATTAACTGATGCAGGCAATGAGATAAAAATAAAAATAAAAAAAAAGATCATATCTCCTGTTCTGTGATAGCTGGTTCCTAGAACACTGTTTTCCTGGTACCAGCCCAGATCTTATAGGAGTTACTTTAAAAGTCTCAGATGCCAAGAGTTACTCATGATTGAACCTATGACAAAAATAGAAGATAAAATGTTTCCTGTGGAACAGTGCACTTTCTTAGTTGTCAAGGGACATACATGTGCCAGGAGCATCCATAATGAAAACTATTCAAATATTTCTAAAATTCACTATATCATAAAATTTCAACAATGATAGAATCAAAGTTTTTCATACTATTTAGTTATTTAAACATAATTTAAAGCTTGAAAACTCAAAGAAAAAAAAGAGACTGCTCCATTTTTGACATAAAGGTAAAAACGTCATCTTGTAAGTTCAGATTCAGTCCTTTATGGCTAAGATTGGAGAGTCTTAGGAAGATTCCTAGTAAGGCTTATTCTAGTTCTGCCACATACATGTGTGTGACACTGAAAAATTATTGAATTGCTTGGGTTTTGTTTTTTTCTTAGTTAAGTAAATATAAAGTTTGGATTGTATAATCTCTGTATAATCCTTCCTCATAAGAGTATTACAGGACTTCATGTCTATTCATAGTTATACTAACTATCCAAAGAGAAGAAAGACTACAGTAATGGCAGTCTCAGTGGAGGTCTTTGCCCGTTTTAGATATAGATAAATCATGACAGACATTATAGATTTCCTTGCTCCACCCTAATTCAAACGATTTCTAGCTTTCTTTCCTGTACGATAGAGTTAAGAAAGCAAAAACACACCCTTCCAGACTCCCTTGCAGGTAGGGCTTTGTCTGTGATTTAAGTTTCACAAAAGGGGAGCATGGAAGTAAGGCTTAGAGAAACACATAAGCAATGCGAGGCATTGACTGGGAGATGGAAATCAGAACCTTCTGGAACTATAAGGATAAAAGTGCTAGGTTCTTCTGAGACCACTGTGACTGAGTTCTTAGCATCAGTTTTCCAGCACCGTTGAGACCAAGCAGCATTGATTTTTTACTGGAATGGATCCTTAAAGGGGTAGATGATCTTTCTTGGCACATCTCCCAGCTGGGTCTCTGGCCCTCCAGCCTATTTCCTAAGCCTCCTTATACTCATTAAGTCTTTCTGTAAAAATCAGAATTTCTGTTGTCTTCAGCAAAGGACCCCAACTAAAATTCTGAAAGGTAAGAGGTGGTTTATTTCTTAATTGTTACAGTTAATATAATATATGGTGGTTTTCTTTCAACAAAGTTTTTGGTTTTCCTCTTTGTTGGGCTGTCTGGTTTTATGTTGTGGTCAGAGAGATTAAAATCTCCTTGCTGCTGTCATTTTCCCATAATTCCCCAAAGGTTATTTAAAGTCATAATGACATAATATGACAATGTGGCTAAGAAAGATAAGCAGAAAAAAAAAAAAAAAAAGAACATATTAGGACCCAGTGCAGTGGATTGAATTATGTTCCCCAAAACTCACTGAAACTTGAATTGTGTCCCCCAAGTTTTATGTATTAGAAACTTAGTCCCTACTGTGACTGTTAAGAGGGTGGGAAATCCTATTATGGTAATAGAAAGGTGGAACCTTAAAGAGGTGATTGGATTATAGGACTGTGCAGTCATGATGGATTAAAAACAGTAGTCAGGGGTGTGTTCTGAGGGCTTTAAAAGGAGAGTGAATAAGGAGGTTAGACTCTGCTCTCTCTGCCCCAATGTTTTCTAAGCAATAAATTTCATTTTTCTTTATAAATTACCCAGTTCCAGGTCTTTTGTTATAAGCAACAGAAACAAACTAATACACCCAGGAACATGATGCACACAGATCACTCCTGTATGAAGATGTTGCTACTTGCCTCCCACTTCTCAACAAGTGAAGAACTCATTTTCTTTAGTTATTCAATTTGACATAACTTACAGAAAATTTTCAAGAATGGAGCACAGAACTTCCATTTAGTATTTAGTCAGGTTTTCCAAGTGTTAATATTTTACCACAGTTTCTCTCTCTCTGTCTCTCCTCTCTTCCTCCCTCCACTTACATGTGCATGTATGTATGCATGTACATATGCATGTATGTATGCATGTATTTATGCATGTATGTACTTATATATATGGCTTTTAATAATTCTTTAAATGTTGACAGTAAGTTGAGATATGATGTCCCATTACTCTTAAATAATTCAGTGATGCCTTTATAACATTTTTTCCCCTTGTGGTTCAGGATCTGATTTAGGTTCACCTGCTATACCTGGATGCTATTTCTGTTTAATGCCCATTAATCTGAAATAGTTCCCCAGTCTTTCCTTTAGTTAGTAATCTTTTTTTTTTTAAGAATACAGATCGGTTCTTTTAGAGAATGCACTCAACTTTGCTGATGTTTCCTCATAATTAGACTCAGGTTTTATGTTTTTTGCTATGGTGCCCCAGAATCAATGTTGTTTTCTCAATGCCTGGCATTAACAGGCACATAATTTCTATTTGCCCCATGGTTGCTATTAGCTTGAATCATATGCTTAAAGTGGTTTCTCACAGGTTTCATTATAAATTTACTATATCTTCCTTTGTACTTAATAAGTAGTTTGGGGGGGATAATTCTACCCACTAGTATTAGCATCCCTTGATGAGTCTCATGAGCTGATTATTACTCCGATGGCTACTAAATGATGATTTTCTAATTTTCTTCATTATCAAATTGCTAGCTGGCATTCTGCTGTAAAGTTTTTCCTTCTCTTCATTTATTATTTATTTATTCTTTTATCATATCTGTATGTGTGTGTGTATACATCTACACCTATCTTGTTAACTGTATATCTATTTATCCATTTATGTACCTCTCTGTCTAAAATCATTTATTTATGCAAATACCCCTAATTCCAATTGAACTCCAGAGGGTTTATTTTACCCTTTCCCTTCTCATATTTGTAACTCCCTCCCCAGCAGTGAGAACCCTCAATCCCATTACCCTCACTCCATGTACTTAATTGCTCATAGCTCCTTATGTAATCAAACTCTGAACACAAACTGCTCCCAAAGTTCCAACAATCTCCTCAGCCCCATGCCCACTGGCTTCAGACACCTCTTGTCTCCTGACCCCAAACTCCTCCTCAAATTTTGCTCTATCAGACCTGCCATCCTTCTAAGCCTCACCTGCCTTCTCAGTCCTGATCACTTGAGCCTTGCAAGTCCTGTCCACCTCCTCAGCCCCAACCACCTTTCTTGGTCCATCCTAGGCTTCTGTTCTACCCTGACTACATGCTCTGCCCTAGCCCAACATGAATCATCAATTCTTGCTTTGTGGGGGAAGGGAAAAAGTAAGTTAAAGAGAAAGAGGGAGTTCTCAGCTATTTAAAGGGGCCTGCCAATCACATAACAGGATATGTCATTGTTAACCTTTGAAGCTAGATGTGGCCCTATGAACAAGTACTGGTTTATATAATATAAATGTTATTTGAAGTTTCCAGAAAGTCTACCTAAAATGTGTCTATATACACTTTTTTACTGGGTTTCTTCCAATTTGCCTTTTCAGACCCATTTTCACCTTTTCTCCAACCTGTTTTGTGATTCAGGAAATTAACAGTTTGAACCACATCAAAAGATTAGCTTTTATTTTTTCTTTTAGTTTCTACTCGACAATAGAAAACCCTGGCAGAAGACTATGGAGAATACAAATGATGCCATTGTTTTTATTTTCTCAGCTTCCTCTCTATGCCTTTGCCTGTGTCTCTTGACTGAGGTTAAGATAGTTCTCCAAGCTGTCTACATACATCTATCTCCTGCATTTTAAGAACTATTTCTTCCTATCATTCTTTCAGGCCTAAGGATAGTATAACTCTACTTTACAAGCCTTGGCATGTTACTTTAGTTTGTGTTTTACCTAAACCCTTCTCGTATATTTGTTAAAGTTCTTTTCATAAATCTACTGGTAATTTGAAAGCACCATCTGTTCCTGCTGGGACCCTTATTGATACTTAATTGGTATCAGAATGACCCAGAAAATAGACCACCAAATCTGAATTAATAAATTGCGTTGCTCTTGTGTTAGAGGAACACAGGGATAATCTATTTGTTGGGGGAATCTGGCTAATCCATACAATTCGGTGTTATCATCTTTTCTGAAGTTATCAAAAGTTTTAGCTATGCCATGGTTTCTGTGGTAGCAATAGTGGTAGTCATTGTGCAGTCATTTTGTTTCTTACTATAGCCCTAGAGATAATCTATAGGGAAAAAGAGAAATTAATATCTATGAATACATAATTAAGAACGTATGTTGAAAAGCTCCTCTGCAGCTTGGAAGCCCAGAATGGCCACATAGAGAGGGGAGTGAGGCACCCTGCCTCTGCCACATAGACTCCCTGTTAGGATTAGCTTGGAGGCAGAAGGGACTTACAGGGAAAGGGTAAGCTTGGAAACTCCTAGCAGACCCCAGAGCCACCAAAGACACCAGCAGTCTTTGCTTGAAAGAGTCCCCCAGTTACCACAGGCCCCAAATCCAGTTTGGAGAAATGCTAGGCATTCACACACTGCATTGCTCAGAATAATATCATGCACCCCCCACACCAGTGACCTAAGCTGCTACAACTTGTTGCCATCTTGAGACTAAACCCACTGCTGAAGTGTGTTCAGCCCTGAGGGCCAGGACCTGCTGCCTCTCTCCATCCTTAAGGCTCCTGCCACCATTTTTTACCATGTCTACATGGTACCTGAAGCACTACAACTCCAGCAGCAATACCTGGCATCCAAGTCCATGCAATACCCCACCCCCCAAGAGGAAAGGACAGATCGGCACAGCGGGAAAGTCGCTGAACAGCCAACAAAACCACTGCAACTGCAGGGACCTGCACCAAGCCTGATAGCAAGCATAGCAGCGGCCTGCCTCCCCAAACACACTACAGCAAAGATAGCTGGCCCACTACGCCCCACGCTTCTGTGGTCAGCTCTGGCAGCCTGCTCAGGATGTCAAGACACTGCTACACAGTTGGCCAATCTGCTGTGCCTGCATGCACCTGTGCCCGCATGCACCTGTGCCCAACCTGACAGTTCAGCTGCAGCCCACCTTGCCAAAGAGCCAACTACACAGCTGGCATCCCACCATGCACATGCATCCAGCCTGATAGCCAGTCCATCAGTGGCCCCATCTCCCCAAGGCCTCTGCACAATCTGCCAGCCCACTACACCCAAATATGCCCAGTCCAAAAGCCAACTCAGTACCCCTGCTCCCAGCAAAACCATACCATCTACAGTTACAAACTCCTGAAGATCAGGCAACTGAAGCAAAGGCAGACATTGCTGATGAGGATTACAGCAGAAGAAATTGCATGGAAACCACTCTGCTGAGTCCACCCAGAACCAGAGACAACATGCCACCCCCAAATGACACTGTACAAAAGCTATGCCATAAAATTGGAAAAAGTGATTGTTCCAGTAGATACGCAGATGTCAATGTAGGGACACATGAAAAATAAAATAGCTAGAAAACATGACACCCCCTAAGGAATACAATAAGTCTCAAGCAAGACCCCCCCCCCAAAAAAGAATACTTATACAATAACCAAAAAGGAATCTAAAATAATGATAGTAAGAAAGTGCAGTAAGATGAAAAAAGAAGACAAACAAATGCAACAAAGTCAGGAAAACAATTAGCAATCTAAATGAGTAATTCAACAAAGTTGCAAGATATAAAATCAACATACAAAAATCAATCAATATCATCTCTGTACACTAATAAACTAGCTAAAGAAATCAAGAATGTAATCCCAATTATAATAGTTACCAAAAAACAAATAAAATCTCAAGGAAGAAATTAACAAAAGAAACATCTCTACAATAGAAACCATAAAACACTGAAAAAAGAAATTTAGGACACAAAAAAATGGAATAATGTCCCATATTCATGCATTAAAAGAACTAATATTGTTAAAATGAGCACACTACACCCCCAAATCTACAGATTCAATGAAATCTGGATCAAAATACCAATGACATTCACAGGAATAGAAAAACAATCCAAAAATTCATAAGAAATTGCAAAATGCCCCAAACTGCAAAAGCAATCCTGAGCAAAAAGCTGGAATCATCATACTATCTGACTGCAAAATATACAATAAAGCTATAGTAACCAAAACAGTATGGTACCTTCATAAAAACAATCTGTGGACCAATGGAACAGAATAGAGAAATACACCAATATATTTACAGCCAACTGATTTTTAACAAAGATGCCAAAAACATACATTGGGGAAAAGAAAATCTCTTCCATACATGGTGCTGGGAAAACTGACTATATGCACAAGAATAAAACTAGACCCCTACCTCTCACCACATACAAAAGTCAATTAGAAATGGATTGAAAACTTAAATGTAAGACCTTGCCTTGGATTGAGTGTCCCCCTAAAACTCAACCCACACATGACATTTTAAGAGGGTGAGAAATCCTAACTGTAGTGAATAGATTAAAAATGGTGGTCATCAGCATGGTTTGGAGTGATTTAAAAGGAGAGGGAATGAGGAAGTTAGTCTCTCTCTGCTTTTCCATTTTTGCAGTGTGATACCCTACAGTCACTGAAGTCACCACCAAAGAAAGACTTCACCAGACGTGTTCCCTGGACTTTGGATTTCCCAGTCTCAGAAACCCTAAGCAATGAATTTTGTTTTCTTTATAAATCACCCAATTTCAAGTATTATGTTGTAAGCAACAGAAATGTAATAATACAGACCTTAAACTATTAAATAACTAGAAGAAAATATAAACATGGGGAAACACTTCAGGACATTGGTTTGGACAAAAATTTTATGGATAAGACCTCAAAAGCACAGGAAACAAAAGCAAAAATAGACAAATGGGATTACATCAAACTGAAAAGCTTCTGCACAGCAACTGGAACAATAAACAGAGTTGAGACAGCCTGCAGAATGGGAGAAAACATTTGCAAACTATGCAACCAACAAGGAGCCAATATCCAGAATATATAAGGAACTCAAACAACTCAACAGTAAAAAAACCAAATGATACAATTAAAGAAATGGGCAAATTATCTGTATAGACATTTCTCAAAACCAGACATCTAAATGGCCAACAAATATATGAAAAAATGCTCAACATCTGTAATCATCAGAGGAATGCTAATCAAAAGCACAATGAGATAACATGTCTCACCCCAGTTAGACTGGTTATTATCAAAATGAGAAAAAATAAATGCTAGCAAAGATGCGGAGAAAAGAGAACTTTTATACGTTGTTGGTGGGAATGTAAATTAATATAGCCATTATGGAAAACAGTATGGAGGTTCCTCAAAAAACTAAGAATGGAACTACCATATGATCCAGCAATCCCACCGCTGGGTATATAGCCAAATCAAAGGTAATCAGTAGGTCAAAGACATATCTTCACTTCCATGTTTATTACAGCACTGTTCAAAATAGCCAAGATACGGAATCAACCTAAATGTCTACAAAAGATAAATGGATAAAGAAAATGTGGTATATATACAGAATGGAATACTATTCAGCCACAAAAAAAGAATAAAATCCTGTCATTTGTGGCAGTGTGGATGAAAATGGAAAACATTTTGTTAAGGGAAATAAGCTAGGCACAAAAAAATAAACACCACATGTCACTCATATACAAAAACTCAAAAAGTTGATCTTATAGAAGTAGAGAATAGAATAATAGTTATTACTCTATTACTCTATACCCTGGAAAGGGTAGAGGGAAGGTAGGCTGATTAATGGACATGAAGTTATAACTAGATAGGAGGAATAAGTTCTAGTGTCCTACAGCTCTGTAGGATAACTATAGTTAACAATATAGAGTCTATATTTTCAGATAACTAGAAGAGATGATGTTGAAGGTTCTCAGCACAAAGAAATGATAAATGTTTGAGGTTATGGATTTACTAATTACCTTAATTTAATTATTATACATTGTATACATGAATCAAAAATCAAAATCAAAACTGTACCCCATAAATATGTACAGTTATGTGTCAATAAAAAATGAAATACATGTTAATAATCCTAAGGCATAATGAAATCTTTGTAGTAACAGGGCAAATAAGGCTGGAGACCAAGCCTAAAGCTTGATAATAACTGGAAAAAAATCCCACTTAATACTTAACTCAAGCATGCCCCTTAGGCAAAGGTTGGATGGAGATTGGTAGAAAAGAAGTGATATGCAGAGATAAGGGATAAGGGTATTTGAGTAGACAAAAATAATGCGTAAAATTTTACCTTTCAAAATTCCCCTCAAATTTTGTTACCGATAGATGCATCTCTGTCACTCCCAACGTAGACTGGGTCAATTGCAAAACAACTTTGCAGTCATGACACTTTGGGGCACTCACCTGACTTGTTCATTTCATTTATCCTCAGGTCTCATCCTCAACACTTCCACTACTTTCAGGCCCATAATGAAATTTATGTACTGATAGAGCCTGGACATAGTGGTGCAAGGTCTTTGTAAAAATAAAGTAGTCCATATATTTAAGGAGTTATGAGATGATATCAGTCAGTATTCAGTTACATACTGGGGAGTATGTGTAAGAGTAAAATCTAAGGCTCAAAATCATATAAATGTATTTGCAAGGGTGCACTCTCCCAGGGTAAATGATTTACTATGTTGTGTTCAAACTTTTAGGAGTGGCATTATAATCTAGTAGTTTGGCTAATGAAATCCTTGACTCAATGATGGGTATAATAAACATAGTTAAATGAATAGACCTTCATGGGTATTTTATAGAGGAAGACACGGAGATTTAGAGAGATGGAAATATTGGAATGGGTCTATTAGTTTAAACTTTCTCACCCATCCGCTGAGTATACTGTGAAGGTTTGGGAGATATCCTATCATATTTTTTTGAAATCTAATGTTCCAGGAGTATACATGTTAGAAGCATTTAAGAATTTTGAGGTAACTGTTCTCTGTGGGCTTAAGAAGATGAAAAGAGATTGAGATTTTGTAATAAAATGTTTTGTTGTTGTTGCTGTTATTGTTTTCTTTCAGGGGGATAAAAGATTTCAGAATGATAGAAAACAGGTAGAAAGGGACAAGTGGAAGCCCCTGGAACTGCTCTGACCATAGCAGGATAGTAAACCTAAAGCAATACCTTGCCTCTGGAGGAATCATAGAAAGAAGTGCCACCATTAGAGATGCAAGAGATAAATGGATGTTGATTCTTTTTACACCCCCATTTAATGTGCCTGTGTGCTAATTGCTGAAGGTAAATGAGTCATGGATAGTGACCATAAATTTGTGAAATCTTAATTTTTATGTTATGGAAATTTTAGCTTTATTCTCCAAACAGTTAAGGCTTAAACTATTAAATGACTAGAAGAAAATATAAGCACGGGGAAACACTTCAGGACATTGGTTTGGACAAAAATTTTATGGATAAGACCTCAAAAGCACAGGAAACAAAAGCAAAAATAGACAAATGGGATTACATCAAATGTAAATGACTTCCAGCCTCTCTACTCTTTCTCCCTATTAACAACTAGAAATAACAAGAAATAGCCAAATATGCCTTCCAAACTAATCACTTAAGATTCCCTCTTCTAGTCAGTCCACTTCTAACTTCTCTGTGCCAACAACCTCTAATCAAAACATATCTGACAACTTCCTTTTTTCTCCCTATAAAGTTTTCCCACTCTTCTGCCTACCTATGGGACTTGTGATGGTTGGCTGACTCCCTTGCTATAGGAAACTCTAAATAAGCTTTATTTGTCTTTGTTTACTTCCGTAGTTTTTCCAGAGGCTCCATCAAGACAAGGTTTGCACTTCTCATTGCTACAGACCCCAGGCTTTAACCACAGTTAGTGCCCCTGGAGGACTGTGTGTTGCTGCTGCTGGCTTGGTGAATCCAAGCCTAAGTGGTAACTCAGCACCAGGTCTAAGCTCTGCTATCTTTGCCTTGAATTCCTCGGCTGTTTATTCTCAGTTTTGTTATTGGATTGTGTTATTGGTTTCCATTTGTTGGTTATTCATAGTGGAATCAGGCCATTTATTTTCAGCCCTTTTGTTCTCTTCTGTGCTTCCATTTTGCATTGTGCTGTGTAAAAATGTTGTTTGTCATAAGGAGAATCACACTGTATGGCAAAGGGATAGGTCCTATAAATTTGTTGTTCAAGCTGGCTTAACAGTCCAGTGACTCTTAAGCCAACTTGTACACATTAGCCAGAATCTCAGAAGGAAAATTTTGATTAGCCTGACCCACAATGTGACCTACAGGATTATTCTTTCCACAATAAACTTAAGGGTTAAAAAAGCCCAAAAGGTTAGATAAATTCTCCTAAAAGCCATACCTAAAACATTTCTAGTAGAAATCTAGTAGGCCCTAATTCAATAGCACAAACTGTGAAAGATGAAACTGTAGTAGTCTTTGGGATAGATTAAAAATTACTTTTCAACAACAGTCAGAAGTTAAAGGCAACAGTGGTCTAACAGCAGACCTTTATCTCAATTTGTCAATGAAGTTAAACTTAAAATTGGAGACTGCATTAGTCCATTTCTCTTGCTTATAACAAAATATACAGAACTGGGTGATTATAGATAAAAAATTTGTTGCTCACAGTTTTGGAGGTGTAGAGCTAAGGCTAGGGTCTCTGGTGCTCAAGTCCATTCACAAACCCTGCACAGGCAGGTCTATGAGCTAGGTAACTGGCAAAAAGGTCCTTGGAGCCATGGCTGAAATAGGAATAGTTTTTATTCAGCACACACAACACTAGGAGCTAGGCAGTATGAAGAGAAACTCAGAAACTCAACTGCTACCAGCAAAGTCCAAAGAAAAACTGAAACTGAGCAGCTGCCAGCAGAGTAAACATGCTCTATTGTTTGAGGCAGCTTTCTGCCACCAGCCTGCTTCACAAACTGCAGAACACACAAAAGCAAGTAACTAAAAAGATACTGGGTGCACATGAGCCCTAACTCCACCCACACACAACTTGTTTACAAGAAATGTGGAGGGAGCCAACTAAATTATCCTATTTTCCCCACAGGAGGCTAGGAAGTCCAAAGTCCAGGGAACACATCTGGTGAGGGTCTTGCTGATGACTTCAGTGATGGCAGGGTATCACATTGTGAAAATGTTGGAGCAGAGAGAACAGAAAGAGCAAGAGACAAACTCTCCTCTCTCTCCTTTTAAAGCTCTCAGAACCATGCCCCTGACCACCATTTTTAATCCACTCAAATAGGGCGTGGTCCTGCAATCTAATCACCTCTTCAAGGCCCCACCTTCCAATTAACATAACAGGACTTCCCACTCTCTTACCAGTCACAGTGGGGGCCAAGTTTCTAATTCAGAAAACTTGGGGGTCACAATTCAAGCTTCAGTGAGTTTGGAGGGACATAAGTCAATCCACTACAGAGTCCTGATTCAGACACAGAAGTCAGATTGAGAAATAGCCCTTTTATCTGAGCTACAATGACTTATAACACAGTTGGAAAAGCCTTTAAAACAACAATAAATTAAAAAGTCAAGACTTGGAATAAACTTACAGCTCTGCAGATCAAACAGCTCTGTGGCCCACATTCTAACCCTATTGACAAGAACACACATAGATATCCTAGACAGAAGAGACGCTGGAAAGAAGATTGTCCCATATCACAAAAGAAAAATAAACACAAAGAAAAATCCTCAACTGAGATCAATGAAGATTCTCTGAAGAAAGGGAAAGAGCAACAGAATTTCATAAAAGGTTAATTGGATGGCTAAAAAGTGTGTTCTCAGTAGTAATGTCTTTATTGTATGAGGAATCGTGAGATTGAGTGGGATTCTAGAACTAGTTCAGTGAAGCATCAGTAAGTTTTGCAAAAAGTCCATAGCCCTTAGACAAGAGATAGGAGCCTTTGCAGTTGAGTCAAGGGTGAAGCTATAGTAAGCAATGAGTCTTTGATGAAGATGAGTTAACCGAGGTTAAGTCATCCCAGATGGCAGGCTTTATTGCTTTTACTAGAACTGGCCAACTAGTGACAGAACAGAGAATAAAAGTACACACAAGTAGCAGGTATGCTTTTGGAGTAGTATTTGACTTTGAGATGCTTTGGAAATAAAGAGTGTTTCTTATCTCTGCTGGAAACCCTATAAAAAATAGATAGCAAGTTAGGGAACTTTTAGATACACTCCTAAGTCTTAGAAAGGTGGCTGATACAAAGATAAGGCCAATGTAAAAGGAGAAAATACGGAAACTAAGGAAATGCTATAGCAGATCATTATGCCAAACAAGCAGTCTTAACCAAACTGTAGAGGGTTTAGCCTTCGCTTCTGAAAAGGAAGAATGGAAAGATTTTGGTTGGATTTTTTACTCAGATAATGTCTGGTATTCCCAAAACAGCGCTTGGTGGCTGTTATTGGTTGAATTTTGTACCCACCCCCCCAACAACAAAAAAAATGTCGTGCTAAAGGACCTACTAACTCACAGTGTCTCAGAATATAACCTTACTTAGAGATAGATTGATTACTTAGAGATAGGTTGATTACTTGATTACAGAGGTAATCAAGTTAAAATAGGTCATTACTGTGGGCCCTAACCCAATATGTTTGATATCCTTATGAGAAGAGGAAATCTATATTCAGACACACATACAGGGAGCATACCATGTAAAAAGATAGAGGTAAAAAATGGCCCTCTACTACCTAAGGAAAGACACCATTAATAGAATTTTTCCCTCATGGTCCTCAGAAGGAATTAAACCTGCCAACAGCTTGAACTCAGATTTCCAGTCTTCAGACTGTGAGACAATTTTCTGTTGCTTAAGCCTTAAAATCTGATACAGTGACACCAGATGATTTGACATGGATATTAGCTAAATTTTGTTGTGAAACAACTCATTGTGATGCAGATAAATTCATTACTATCTTAAATTAACTTTGGTGGAGAAACTAAAAAGACGGCAGAGTTTACTTTGGGGTTTGTGCCACCTATCAAAACTACAATTCTTAAAATAATTATGAAGGTGAAACATGGTCAGAAACCAAACCTCAAGGGTCTTCTGAACAGCTTCAGATAGATTTTTTATTCAGTTTATACTCTTCATGGGATTTGAATATGTTTTCAATTATTGTATAAAAGTTTTCAGATGTAGTAAAGTATTTCCTTGCCTACCCCCTACAGTCCTTGAAGTCTAAAAAGCTGTTTGATTTTGTATTTCCAACCTGGGGCATGAGAACTTTTCTACCAGGTGATCAAGGCACATAATTTGTGGGAACCATTAGAAATAAATACTGTAAGTCATTACTCCTTACTTAAACACTACACTGCCTTTAACACTCACAATCTTCTGGAAAGATTGAAAGAATCAATGGCATCCTTAAATTAAAATTTGTAGAACTTTTATAAACCCTTGAGCTCCCTAGTTTAATGGTACTCCAACTAGCCCTTCTGACTATATGTCCTGTTCCCTTGGAAAAATATTAATTATGTCCCTATGAATTAGTAATTCAAGTTGATATGTAAGGATCTCACCTCCAATACTAGACTCTACTTTGCTGTACACAGACATGACAACATATTGCAGAAGACTCATCTACTATATCCAGTTTTATCACCAGCAGTTTAAGGTTATCTTCCCAAAATATCATTCTAAACAGCCTTTTCATGATATTCATAATGGGAGATTTCACCTACTGAGAGAATCATCAGACAAGAGCTACTCTTGAACCTCATTGCAAGAGACCTTCTTAGGTGCTATTAACAACAGATACAGCAGTGAAACTCAGAGAGGCAATACTTGGGTTCATATTCCACAACTAAAGAATCAATTTAGAATTCCGCACAACTGGAAGGCTACTTCAATAGAGGATGTCAAATTGAAGGCTCAAATATTTTCCAGGAGCAGTTGATCTTCGAAAGTAGGTAGTTGATCCAAGACCTTGGAAGAAGCTGATGACCTTGGATAGTAGACAGTTGCTACTCAAGACTTTTTATCAAGGCTGCCACCTAATTCTGTTTGTTTGTTTGTTTGTTTATCTGCTTGCTTATATTTTTTTCTATAGACTCCTGATTGCTGTCCACCCATGATAACTATTTTACTCTTTTCTTTCCTCTTTATTATAATAGGTCAGAATATACTCATTCTAATGCCATTCTTACATTATTCCAAACAATAATTACTGCCCTCAGTCTTACTAACTGCTGGAATATGCCATTCATCACAAGTCCCCCATGGAACTATAGCCAATAAAATTTCCATTTGGAAATGACCTTAAATAAATCAATCTATGACTTTATAGTGTCCCTCCCAGGGGGAAAAAAAAAATTATTATGTTAATCAGACTTTAAATTTGAGAGTCTTCATTTTAGAACTAAAGTGGAATTGCTTTAATTTAGTCTTTGGTCTATAAATAAATTACTTCTAAATTTGAATTCAACACTCTTCATCAGGTAATGGGTCAATTACTTGCCACATGGAAAAACAGTAATGTAAGTTTAAATATTTATCACAGCTAATATCAGACCTTGGTTCTGACCTGATGTCATGAGAAATTCCATTAGTAATTCTTTTCTGGATTTCCAGGCACCCCTACTTGATAGTACTCTTTTTGTGATAAGGATATCTGGTGCTGTTTGCCTTAGACTAACACCTAAGAACTTTAGGGATAGTATTCTGAGACTTGTCTGTCCACAGAGATGCTAATTTAATAAAATCTACTGTCAAAGGACAAAATTACAAGTTTAGTTAAAGATCTCTCTTGGCTTCATCGAGATTCTAGAGTCCAGCAACATGTTGTTCCAGAAAACAGAATGAGTGTTCCAACAAGCGGAGCCAAAGAAGTTGATTTTATGGACAGACAAAGGCTAAAGAAAGTAGAAACAAAGAATAAAAAGTGGATTGGTTATTTTGAAATTAAGGTGCAGACAGTGAGAAAGAATAAGAGAAACAGAACTGACTAACATCAGATTACATCAGGCTATCACTTTTCTGTAAAGAGAAAAGCAGAGAGAATGTCATTACCAGACCTATTGAAGATTTAAACTGTCCTGTTTGGGAAATTGGCTGTTATCTCTTTTTCCTAATTTCACAGAATGTCAGACCACAACCTAAGTGACATAGAACTAATTTAAATAGGGGTGACTTCATTTTGATTTTTAGTCTGGTCTTTTGAGGACTAGTGGAGGGACTTAGTCCAAAACAACGGCTTCCTATAGTTTTTATTTAGCACTATAAAGGCTGAAAATGTCTCTTTCTCTCATTGTAAGTTTTCACACTCCTCTGAATGTCTTTGAGTTTTTTCCCAGCAGGAGTTATGATGGCTGACTCCCTATAGCAAGCTCTGAATTGTTCTCATTTAGGTGGTCTTTCTATTTATTCCCCAGTTCTAAATATAAAGCCCAGAACAATCTGAGAGTTTTTGTTAATTGAACTCCAATTAAGTTGTTACTGCACTTTAACATGTGTTTTAGTCATCTAAAAGGAGACATTTAAGACAATTGATACACTAATTACCTATCATTCTAATGTGTCCAATAAATCAGACCCCCTAAGAAGCTCTACTATACAATAGTTAGACCACTTTCTGTATTGTGTATCTTTAACAGTGAATACTTACGAGTTAGTCATTAGACTTATAATTGCCTCATATATATGCCTTCCGAATCTCATACTTGTATATCTATCTACCAAAGGCCAAGTTGAGTTTTCCTTTTAAAACTCAACTGGGCTTCACTAGAACCAATCAATCTTGGTGATTTCATTAAATACTTTGATTAGAGCAGCCATTGGCTGCATGCAGTTTTGTTTTCCTCCTGTAGACATTTTCTTACTAGCATCTCCTTCATCTCCTTTTCAGCACTTGGGTAGAAACACTACTCCCATTATGTATGATCTTGACAAGTCTTGGTGCTATTCTCTACTGTATAACCAAAGGCAGAATCACTTCTTCTGTTTGGCCCAATTCAGCCAAGAAGCAGACTCACAACAAAAGCACAATTAGTTAATTACATTCTTCCAGAATTTTGTTCCATGAACAATCTAATATTAAGATAAAAGAGATGGTTGAGATCCCCTTATGTTGAATGCAAAGCCCTGAACAAACAGCATGTTCCTAAGAGACCCTTGCTGAGGTTCCTGTGTCCTAACCTCCAAAGCTGCATTGGATTCTAACATTTTTAAGCCTCACTCTCCAGACACCCTTTTCACTTCCATAAGTCCTTGGTTATACCACCACTATTGCTCATGTGAGCAAGAGTTAGTTTCTGTTACTTGAGCCCCCCAAATCTGAACTACACTCCTGTCTTTTTTTTTCCTCTCATGTGTCAAAATGTCTAACACAAAGCTTCCTTAATCTTGACTTAGAAACAAAGAAATAAAGAGAACAAAATAAACAAAAATACAAACAAAAATCCTTGAAAAGTATCCAGGAATTAGGCATAGAGGAATAAATTCAGCTAAAGTTAGACTCTTTGCCTACAATGAAGTTGTTCATATTTTTGTTTGTTTTACTGTTTCTATTTTTTTAAATTTTACTGTAAATTGACAAATTATAATTGTATGTATTTATGGGATACAAAATGATGTTGTTAGGCTCGGTGAGACGGAGGAAAGGAAGAGAGAGACCCAAGCCAGGAGCTATTTCAGCCAAAAGCTTTATTCCACTAACAGGGAGGGGAGACTGAACCAGACCAGTTCCCCCAAACCAAGGAAAGCAGGAGGGTTTACAAGACTTTTAGAGAGGGTTCTGACCGAGTAATGGGCAATTTCAAAATCAGTGGTATGCAAGGTGACACAGCCCTTGTGGTCTGATAACATCTGGTCGGTTAGGGCCTAGGCTTCTGAAGCATTCCTTCCAGCCCAGTCCAGTTGCCTTAAGCTGGCCATGAGGCCTAATAGATGTTATATATATACAGTATGGAATGATTAAATCAACCCAGTTAACATATCCATCACCTCAAATATGTAATGAAATTTTGAAGTTTAGATGTATCATAGAAAATCCAAGTTTATACAGCACAAAGTTAAAATTATTTTCAAAGGTTTTTAATGTATTAATAGATTTAATAAGGGAGATGTATGCTGTGTATAGGACAATGCTGATATAGATGCATTAAGACACATATAGTGATTTTAAATTGTTTCTATAATAAATCCTACTTTTTCCATAAATTTCTGTGATATTTGATGCTCATTCAAAAGCCATTTGTAAGCAGATATTTTTGGTGAGAAATTGCTGAACAGGGATGATTTAAACTTTAATTACTCTAGAAAATCAACCTCATTGATTAGGAAGGTGTGATGATTCATAAACTGAAATGATTGCAAGTAGAGCTTCAGAGCCCAAAGTGATCACATGAATGTGAGTTCCCCAGAATATTCCACATCTGGGAGCAGGCATTGTATTTCTCACAAATAATGGAGTAAGAATTTGAAACATCTTATATATATTGGAGGGGCATGGTAACACCAGCCATTATATGAATTATATTTTCCTCATTTTATTTATCAACAAGCAACACCCTAGACCTGGTTACCTCTGTTTTTCAGCTAGACAACTACATCAGCTTGATAAAAGTTCCTGTGTGCTTTTCCCTTCCTCTAATCCAGAGTTTGACAAACTGTAGCCTGTAGGGCAAAACTCACCCATTTGTTCTTACAAATAAAGTTTAACTGAAACATAACTACACCCATTTATTTACAGATTTGCCATGGCTGCTTTCCCACTTCAAAAGCAGAGGTGGTAATTGTGACAGAGACCTTGTAACCCACACAGCCTAAAAAATGTATTAACTTGCCCTTTTAAAAAATGTTTGTGGACCCCCTATTCTAATCCATTATCATCTCTGCAATTATTGTATGCCACTCACTCCTAAGTGGCTTTCCATTACTCTTTGGGAAAATATCCAAAATGCTCAATGTGGCCTACAGGGCTCTGCCTGATCTTAGTGTTCTGTGCCTCTCCAGAGCCATCCTGTCCTATTCACATCACACACTCAGATGGTACTGTACAGTCCTCACCCATGCAGCATACTTACAATTGCTCAGAAATGCTCTTTCCCTCCTTGGCTGGTTGGTTCTCCTTCATCCTTCAGAGTTCAGCTGTATTTTCTTGTCTTCCCCTCGTATACCAAATGAGGGCTCATTTCCTGGTACATACAACACAGAACTGTATACTTCTCCAGCATAGCATTTATCATCATAAATATTTTGATGTCTATTGTGTACCTCTTCATGAGAAATGAAAACTCTTTAAAGAAGAAAACATCAGTGTAGGGATTTTTGCGTGTTTAGTGCCTAGAATAGTGCCTGCTATGCAGTCAAATCTTAATATATGTTGTTGGACATAGGATGGAATTTTTGGATTACTCAGCACTGCTATGTCCAGTACTAACTGCAGTTCTTTGGATATAGTTATGTACTCAGGAGATATTTACTAAATTAAAGAACAAACCTTTTATAATAAACTTTAATTGAAGTATACAAATGGAAAAGTCTGCAAATAAGAAGTATGTAGCTTGGTGAATTATTACAAAGTGACCACAGTGCTGTAGCTGTAATTCAGATCAGGTAGTAAAACAATGCCAGCACCCCAGATGCCTCCTCTATTTTCCCTCCCACTCAATACCATCTCCCCCAAATAACTGCTGCCTTAACTTATAACAACCTAGATCCATTTTACTTGTTTTTAAACTTTATATCAATGGAATCTTGCAACATGCATTCTTTTGAGTTTGGATTCTTTCACTCAGTATTATAACCTTAGCTGTAGCTTATTTATTTTAGCTGCTATATATTATTCAATTGTGGAATAAACCAACATTTACATATTTCTTGAACCACTGATCAAAACCGCAATCATCCCAATTTGTCACGCTCCAAAACTACTAAGATCATTCTTAAATATAAATTCTGAAACGTGTGTGGGTTTTAACTGGGTAAAATTCAAAACCCTAATTCTAGGGTTTGAATTTTTACCTAATATACACATATTCAAATTTAGTAAATATGTCAATTTCTAAACAGATTGTACTAATTTATACTCGCACCAACATTAGATGAGAGTTACAGTTTTCACAATTTTGCCAACACTTGGAATTTTTACTGCTGAATAGTCTAACTCTTCTTGTGGGTGGTAGTAGGATCACATTGTAGATTTGATTTGTATTTCCTGACTACTAATGAGGTTAAAAATATTTTTGTGGTTAATCACAAGCAAGAAAAATCTATTAGGATGTGAAAAAAATATGTATTTTTATATATCAAATTTATTAGTACAACCTTGTAAGCTTGTAAAACAGTCCTATGACTTAAAACTTCACCATTTTACCCAAATCTCTGCAAAAGCATCCTTTCTTTTTAGGGATTTATTTTTATCCACAAATGATTTGTTTCAAAGAATTTATGACAAAATTCCAAATTATTTCTCAACAGTTCTTTCCACTATCACCTTATATTTGTAGGCTTCTATAAGTGGGAGTGACTGCCAGTATTGTAACCCTGCTTCTGATCAAGTGTAAATAGCAATTATGCATTCACTTTATGAGGCAGAAGGTAGACTGACAATTAAATGGACAGCGATTGTTGAAAAAACATAGCTATTTTGAGTAAAAATTAAAACGGTTTTGATTTATAAATATAGTACTGAAAACATTTACTGAGACATGTTTCATATATATATATATGTGGTTACATAAAAAACCCAAGTAATAATTCTTCAAGGAATGTATATACTATTTGAAATAAAATATAGGGGCATAAAAATAGTTATCAAATTTTTCTTGTTCACTTGTCCAGAGCTCATGTAGACTTGCCCTTTGTGAGTAATCAAAGTAGTCAAAACATATTGACTGTTTTGCCTGGTGAAATGGCCTTTCACAGTCTTACAAACATGTCAGGATTGCTCATATTACTGACTTTTACCCTATCATCCATAAAACGGAGGTTAAATGTGGTCTTTTATCTACCATACTTCTAAAGAAAACTTTTTCTTGAATTTAATTGACCTTTTGGAAGTTTATTTTCTAGTCATTACTTTTCTTAGAATGTTCAAAGCCTCTAGGGAAATTTTAGGTATGTATGCTTGCTGTTCTTGCTTAAGATCATGTCATAAAATGTACCACAAAGGAATGATTTTTTTTTTCCCAGTATGAGAGATATACAAGGGTACTTCAAAAAGTTCATAAAAAAAAAAGAATTGAAAGATAATGCAAGTCTTTCTATGAACTTTCTGAAGTACCCTGGTATATATATTTTAGAATTTAAAATAAGAAATCTGAAAACTCATCTCTGAATTCTCATCAGTCAATATAAGTCATTAGCAGGCTGTCAAAAAATTTTGATGTTAAATTTTAAAAAAGGAAAGAGTGAGGAAAAACTAACAAATATGCCTTATTTTATTCACCCATAGAGAAGCCAGCTGTCCCTGCTGTCATTTGGATCATCGCAGGACAAATGTCCAGTACTGAGAGAGTACAAATCTTTAACTTTTCCTTGATCCCCTCGATAGTTTTCTGCTTGTATTAATTACAGGGATTCAATGGTGGGGCTTTCAGTAGTTTAGCTCACTTCCTCCCAGCCTTCCTCTTAAGTCGGCCGCAGTTGCAGTAGACAGTTTTATGCAAGCTTAGGGTCCTGTTTTCTGTGCCTTCTCACAAGCCTGCACAGCATGTATTTCCACTTTCTGCTTCAGGAGCTTCCCTAAACTACTGGAATCTAGTCAGTGCTCATACAACTGATATACTGACAACCCATAGGGAATAATCATCAGGAGATAAGAGTGGGTAAATATGTACCCCAGTCTTCATGCATCAGATGGACAATTCTTGGCAACATTCTTTAAGCTTCTTATAACATCCTGGTGTAATTGAGCCCCTATTGCCTATTGCAGCAATCTCAATAATACTCCCTTATAGAGACTTTTTCTTCTTCACTGTCTCATCACTCAACTCCGTATTTTGGAAAATTTGACAACATACAAATCTTTGCCTTTAGTTCTGCTTTTTTGAGAACCTGATTTAAAATACTTGGTTCTGAAAGTGGCCCTAGAAGCTGAACTTCAGGATGGTATTGTGGAAGGACCCCCCTGTGTGCCCAAAGGTAATAAAGACCTCATTTTTATTCCTAAGCGTGGTAACGATAATCCCCAGTATGCTGCAGCATCACACTAAGACAATCATCCGAAGTGGCTGGATATGAAATACAGATTAAAGAAAAACCACTGGACTTCTCAGTAGCCCTAGAAGTTGATGTATTTTAACAATTGAAAATGTGAAGATTATGAAGATAGCAGGCTTTTGTTTAAGGCCTTGGGAACCTTAAAGAAGGAAACGACAGACTCAGGTCATCCAACTATTAAATCAGAGCATGCTGTAAAAGTTACAAACCTTTCATGGAAGCATTTAAAGAAATCACCATCTTTTGCATCTGGAGGACACACTGTGCAGAAAATCAGGCCCAAGATTTAATTGTAAATAGTACAGACCAGCAAAGGAAATTGAATGTACAGTCTCTTATGCTAAGTTCAGGGCACTGAACAGAGGAGTGGTTCACTATGAATATTTGGGTGGATGTGCTTGATAACCTTGAACACTCAAATTTTCTTGAGCTTTGGGCCACAAGGCCATTTACATTAGTTTCACCTTGACTGGTAACTCTTCCAAAAATCTGCCCAGTTCATTTTGTGACAGAACAATAAAAGGATTAAGTTACACCAAGAAAAGAAATGTAGTCCTTGATCCACGGAAATTGCTTGCTCATGGAATAAAATAATTGAAGGACCTGTATGATATATAACAGCAGAAACCAGGCAAACACAGGAAAGACTACCTTGAGGATGTTGGAAGGGGTGTGGAGTGCAACATAAGAATAGTGTATTAGCAGGGGCACAATCTATCATCTTCTAAGGTTTAATATCTTGTTAAGTTACACCTACAGTCTGTCCTAATATTCTGCTGTGATGGCTCTTTAACGTTTGGAATTAATAATACCTGTGTAAATGAAGTGGGAATGCTAGAACTCACTTGGCAGAGTGGGGAGGAAGAAATCAGAAGGCTAAAAGTGGTTTGAATGTTAGCTACAATGTATTATGTGAGACCAGAAAAATCCATCATCTGCTTAATTACCCAGTAGAGCCTCCAGTACAATATTAAATAGAAGTAGCAAGAGTGGACATTTTTTTACTCTTCCTAATCTTAGGAGGTAAACATTCAGTTTTTCACCATTAAGTATGATGTATGTTGTGTGTTTTTCATAGAAGCTTTTTTGCAGGTTGAAGAAATTCCCTTCTATTTCTAGTTTGCTGAGGTTTTTATTTGTTAGTTTGTTTTTATCAATAAAGTATGTTGTATTTTGTCAAAAATGCTTTTTCTAAATCTACTGAAATGATCATATGCTTTCTCCCCCATTCTGCTAAGGTGATGTATCACATTAATTGATTTTTTCAGCTGTGAAAACAATCTTGCATTCCTGAGATAAATGCCGTTTGACAATAGTATATAATCCTTTTACATTGATGAACTGTACTTAATAGTATTTCACTGAGAATTTTCAAATCCCTATGTATAAGGGATGAATTTGTTAGTCTGTAGTTTTCTTTTCTCATGATGTCTTTGGTTTTGGTATCAAGATGATACTAGTCTTATCAAATGCATTGGGACGTATTCTTTTCCCTTTGTTTTTAAAATTAATGTTAAGTCTCATTTACGTTTGGTAGAATTCTCAAGTAAAACAATCTGGGATTAGAGGGGTTTTTTTTCAGAAGCTTTTTAATTATGAATTCAATTTTTTAAATCGTTATAGTCCTATAACGATTGTCTATTTAATCTTGGTTTAATTTTAGTAGTTTTGTTTCCAAGGAATTGTTTCATTTCTTCTGATTTTTTTATAATTATGAGTGTAAAGTTGTTCATCCTATTCCATTTTTGCCTTTTTAACAGCTGCAAACCTGTAGTGCTTCTCCCTGTTTTCTTCCTGATATTGATGATTTCTGAGCATTCCCATTTTAAATTTATTGTTGGTCTTTCTGGAGAGTTATCGATTTTTATTAATATTTTTCACAGAAACAACTTTTGGTTCGTTGACTATTTTACTGATTTCTTCTTATATGTTGATTACTTTCTTCTGCTTGCTTTGGGTTTTATTGTCGTCTTTCTAATTTCTCACGATAGAAACTTTGATTACTGATTTCAGGCCTTTTGTCTTTATGATTACAAGCTTTTAGTGCTATAAATTTCCTTCTCAGCACAGCTTAATCTGCATCTCACATATTTTGATATGTTGTATCTTCATTTTCATTCAGGTTGTGTCTTCATTTCCTTTCAAGGTTCCATTTTTTGCCCATGAATTATTTAGAACCGCGTTGTTTAATTTTCAGATGTTTAGAGGTGCACCTGGTGTCTTTCTGTTACAGATTTATGATTTGATTTCATTATAGCCAGAGAACATATTCTCTGTAATTTCAATCATTTAAAATTTGTTGAGGCTTGTTTTATGGCACAAGATATTGTCTCTCTAGGTAAATATTACAAGTACTCTTGTATTCTTTTTTTTTTTTATGATGAAATAAACAATATATTGAAATATCTTGCTAATAGGTGATGGTTATATTACTATTAGCTAATACCATAATATACATTCAGGGAAAACTTCATCATGAATATTAGGTATACAAATTAACATTTCTAATAGTCTTCTTGGTAGTTAAAAAAATTTTTTTGCCAACTTCTTGCCAGATTTGACTAAATCATTCTACCTTGTAATATAGCTGACAAAAAGCTGTTGCCAGAACTACCATTCTCTTGTTCGCCTTAGCTTGCATTATTTGTTTTATTTTTTATTTTTATTTTTATTTTTATTTTTTTTTGATTTTTTATTTTTATTTTTTAAGTTTTATTTTGTCGATATACATTGTGGCTGATTATTGCTCCCCATCACCAAAACCTCCCTCCCTTCTTCCTCCCCCCCTCCCCCCCAACTATGTCCTTTCTGTTTGCTTGTCGTATCAACTTCAAATAATTGTGGTTGTTATATCTTCTCCCCCCCCCCGTTTGTGTGTGTGTGTGTGTGTGTGTGTGTGTGTGTGAATTTATATATTAATTTTTAGCTCCCACCAATAAGTGAGAACATGTGGTATTTCTCTTTCTGTGCCTGACTTGTTTCACTTAATATAATTCTCTCAAGGTCCATCCATGTTGTTGCAAATGGCAGTATTTCATTCGTTTTTATAGCTGAGTAGTATTCCATTGTGTAGATGTACCACATTTTCCGTATCCACTCATCTGATGATGGACATTTGGGCTGGTTCCAACTCTTGGCTATTGTAAAGAGTGCTGCGATGAACATTGGGGAACAGGTATACCTACGACTTGGTGATTTCCATTCCTCTGGGTATATTCCCAACAGTGGGATAGCTGGGTCATATGGTAGATCTATCTGCAATTGTTTGAGGAACCTCCATACCATTTTCCATAGAGGCTGCACCATTTTTCAGTCCCACCAACAATGTATGAGAGTTTCTTTTTCTCCGCAACCTCGCCAGCATTTATCGTTCAGAGTCTTTTGGATTTTAGCCATCCTAACTGGGGTTAGATGGTATCTCAATGTGGTTTTGATTTGCATTTCCCGGATGCCGAGTGATGTTGAGCATTTTTTCATATGTCTGTTGGCCATTTGTATATCTTCCTTAGAGAAATGCCTACTTAGCTCTTTTGCCCATTTTTTAATTGGGTTGCTTGTTTTCTTCTTGTAAAGTTGTTTGAGTTCCTTATATATTCTGGACATTAATCCTTTGTCAGATGTATATTTTGCAAATATTTTCTCCCACTCTGTTGGTTGTCTTTTAACTCTGTTAATTGTTTCTTTTGCTGTGCAGAAGCTTTTTAGTTTGATATAATCCCATTTGTTTATTTTTCCTTTGGTTGTCCGTGCTTTTGGGGTTGTATTCATGAAGTCTGTGCCCAGTCCTATTTCCTGAAGTGTTTCTCTTGTATTCTTAAAAAAAAAAAAAAAAGGTGTATTCTGCCTTTGTTAAGTGAAATACTCTATATATGTCAACTAGATACTCTAGATTGCATGTACTATTCTTTCCCTCTCTGTTTTCGCTGATTTTCTGTGTGGTGGTTCTACGAGTTGCCAAAAGGAGAGTATTGAGGTCCCCAATTAGAACTACAGATTTGTCTATTTCTCCTTTCAGCTGTATTTTGTTTCATGGATTTTGAGACTCTGTTGTATGGTAGGTACACATTTAGGTCTGTATTAGTCAGGGTTCTCCAGAGAGACAGAACCAATAGGATATGTATATAAATAAATTAGAAGGGATTTATTAGGTAATTGGCTCACATAATTATGAAGACTGAGAATTCCCATGATAGGCCTTCTGCAAACTGGATGCTGGTAGCATGGCACGGTCCACGTCCAAAGGCCTCAGAACCAGAGAAGCTGATGATGTGATTCTCACTCTGAGGCCAAAGGCTTGACAGCCCGAGGTGTGGTTGTGTGAATCCTGGAACCCAAAGACGAAAGAGCTTCACATTCTGATGACCACAGACAGGAGAGAAAAGTGTATCCCAGCTCTCACAGATACAGCGAGAATTTTGCCTTTCCTCTGTTTTTGTTTTCTCTAGCCCCCAGCAGATTGGATGGTGCCTGCCAATATCAAGAGTAGATCTTTCCTACCCGATCCACTGAGGCTCACATGCTAATATCTTCTGAAAAGACCCTCACAGACACACCCCAAAATAATGCTTAACCAGGTTTCCTTAATCTAGTGAAGTTGACATCTAAAATTAACCATCACCATGTCCATTGATGTTCCTCTTGGACTGAAGTCTACTTTATCTGATATTAATGTGACTTCTGCTCTTGTTTTTAATTAATGCTTGCATGGTATATCCTTTTCCATCTACTACTTTCAACCTATCTTTTGGCACATTTTTTTTAGGGTCTATAGTTGGGGCATGTATCTTTATCCACTCTTATCTTTGTTTTTTATTTTGTGTCCTTAGCATATTTACATTTACAGAAAGTATTGATATGCTTAGAGCTCAAGCTTTCCATTATTTATTTTAGTTTAGTTTCTTCTGGGTTTTTTTCCTACATTTATTTTCTTCTCTACTTGAACAATTTTTGATTCCATCTTGATTATTTATGGTATTTTTTAATGTATCTCTTTGTGTATATTTCTTAGTGATTGTTGTAGGCATCACAATATGCATATGTGACTTGTCACAGTGTAATTGTATGAATATGCAACTATATATTATATTATATACAATTATATATTACATGACACCTTAAGTGGAGTGTGAAAACCTTACTTCCACTTGGGTTTCCTTACCTTCCCCACTTTTAATATTATTGTCTTCATTATCAAATGGTATTATAATTTCTGTTTCAACCATCAAATATGTTGTATAAAACTCATGAGAAAGATAATCTAATATATGCAGCCATATTTCTTCTCTTTTTGTCCTTTCTTCCATCGTGATAACTCAAGTTTTCTTATTTTATCATTTCTCTCTGTCTGAATAACTTCTTTCGCTCATTCTTATCAGATAGGTCTAATTGTGACAAATTGTTTTAGTCTTCCTTCATCTGAGAACTTTTTATTTCTCTTTAATTACTGAAGGATACAAAATCCATGGTTGACAGTTCTTTACTTTTGGCACTTGGAAAAATGTGCTGCTGCTTCTCAAGATCTGATAAAAAAAAAAAAATCCACTGTCATTCAAATTACTGATCTCCTAGAGGTAATGAATGGGTCATTTCTCCCTGGCTGCTTTCAAGATTCTTCTGTCAAGAGTTTCCAGAAGTTTAATTCTGAAGTCTGTTGGCATGGATTTCTTTGGCTTTATTTGGAGTTTTCTCGTCCTCTTGATTCTATAGATTTATGTCTTTTACCAAGTTGGGGAAGTTTTTTTTTTTTTTTTTTTTTTTTTTTTTTTTTAAATACTCTTTCAACCCCACAATGTCTCCTCTCCTGGGACTCTAGAGATATATATCAATAATATGTCTTTTGTTAATGTCCCACAATTCCCTGAGCCCTTGTTCATTTGTTTTTTATGTCCATTTTCTCTCTGTTGTTCAGATTGGTTAAATCCTATTGATTGGCTGGTCCTCAAGTTCATGGATTTAATTTTCTGTCATTTCTACTCTGCTATTGAACCCATCCATCCGGCAAGTTTTTAAATTTCTGCTGTGTTTGTCAGTACTATAATTTCTATTTAGTTCTTTTTTATAACATGTTTTTGAAGAGATTTTCTATTTTTTTCCTTTGTTTTAAGAAAATTTGTAATTGCTTATAGAAGCATTTTAAGGATGGTTGCCTTAAAATCCTTGCCAGATAATTCCAGCATCTGATTTATGTTAGTGTTGACATCAGCTGGTTGTCTTTTCTCACCTAAACTGTGATTTTCCTGGTTCTTGATATGACAGTTTTTTCTTTTTTTATACTATCCTAGACATTTTGTCCTTAATGTCAGGAGACTCTTGACCTATTTAAATCTTTTACTTTAGCAGGCAGTCATTCCGTATATGTTTAGCATGCAGATCTGGTCTACTTTTGTGAACTGTGGAACTGTGGTTCCAATGGCAATTTAATTTTCAGAACCTTTGCAGTACTATTTTGGTCAAGTTAGTTTTTCTGTTTTATCTGGGGCTTCCACTAGTCTTTGCTTTTGCTGCCTGAGAGGGCAAGAGAAGTACCCTCAGGCCAGGTTTTCCTGTTCTGGGAATCTAAGGCCCTGCTAGAACTGAATATTAATCTCCAGAGCACTTACTATGGTAAGATCTCCTCTGTATGTGGGTGAGAGAGAGTGCTTCTTGGGCCAGGTATTTTCTCTGGTTGGATTCCCCTTGCTTTAGCCTTCTGGGCACACACTGTCCCTGGCTAGGGGAAGGGAGTCTCAGGTCCATGGGACAGAGGCTTCCTGAGCTACATACTCATTGTGCTCGCATACCTCTTGATAGTGCCACCCAGTCACTCAGTGTCTCTGTTTTGGGGAGGGGAAAGCCTAGCAGGATAGGTGCACACTTTGCCTGGTCACTTATTTTTAGTGAAGTTTCATATAGTTTACTTCTTGTAGGTGCTGCTGTGTGTGCCTGGAGGTGTCAGCAGTACTCCTGTTCAAGCCAAGGGAGAAATGAGTATACTTTGGTCACCTTCTGTTGCTAAATTGTTAGTCGAAGTCACTTTGTCATGGGTGAGGGAGTCATAAGACACCCTGCCGCCATGTAGTTCCTCCAGTACTGGGGTTCTTAATCAGTTTACCTTTCTCTTTCCACTTTTGTTTCTTCTTGCATTGATTTCTCTTGTATTGGTTACAGGATTTATGGTTGTACTTAGTAAAAAGTAGCAGAAATAAATGAGTCTGTTTCATGTTGTTCAAACCAGAAGTCCTCTCTTATAAACTTCTTTCATTAAATATATAGGTTAGTTATTAGAGTTAAGTGATATATTTTTAAACATTCAAAGAAAAATATGGAGATTAATTAAATGTAATGAATCAATTACTAAAATTTGCACTGATGACATTCAGCTGGTGATAGAAAGGAATTTTTGTCAATAGAGCAATAACTCCTTCATTTTGTTGTTTTTATCTCTAAAACTACTGGGTCTGGAAAGTAAAAAACAGGTCTTAAACATTTTATCTTATTACTAATACAAATGCTGGCATTCAGACTCCTAGTTTTCTGTTTCATTAATGAACTTACCTAAGGAAATATTGACGTTGTCTGTGCCTTTAGAAAACCTTCTCTAAAAGTGTCCTCAGGTGATATTTAATGTAGAGATCTCTGCAAAGTCTTACTTTACTTGAAGGGGTATATACAATTGTGTTCAGATGCCCAGAGGTTAAAAGAAGAATATTGGAAAGACAAAGTTTACATTGGATTACAGATTATTGAATGCTATTTATCCAATGCACCACCAATCATCAATGGAATAAAACGTGTTGAATTTATTGCATTAAATTAAATTTTACAAAAATACAAATGTATAAAGTCAATTTCTTTCTACACTAAAGAACGATTCATAATTTCTTCCCAATTTAGCATCTACTTGTCAGGTATAAGAAATTTTAATCCTATAATAGATGGTAATATCAATTTCAAGGGAAGCAGAAATAGATTCTGCTTTTAATGTTTCTCTTGAGATCCCATCGGTCTTGCTTACTTTTTTTGTCTTGTATCACAGATGATTTTCAGAGAAACCCTGTCAGTGTGTAGGAAATTCCTACATGAGACCGTGTAACACTATAGTCTTTTCTTCCAGTAACAACAATAAGATTATACACATTATACAAGGGGTCTTCAAACAGTTCATGAAAAATGCATTTTATAAAAAAAATAGCATGAATTTCAAGAGTTTTTACAACAAAATAAACTCTTACTAACTTGTTATAACATGTCTGAACAGAACTAGTTCGAGGCACTAAGAAGATAGGACATCGATTTGTAAAGAGCAACATGAATTCTGCCAAAACTAAAGCAGGAAGAAACATCAAATTTATGGTAAAGCTTGGGTGAAAAAATGGTGAAATCATTGAAACTTTATAAAAAGTTTATGGGGACAATGTCCTAAGGAAATCAGCAGTTTATAAATGGATAGCTCCTTTTAAGAAGGGATGAGACAATGTTGAAGATGAAACCCATGGGGGAAAATCAACCACATCAATTTGCAAGAAAAAAATTAATCTTGTTCATATCCTAATTGAAGAGGACCAACAATAAACAGCAGAAACAATAGCCCACACTACAGAAATTTCAATTGGTTCAGCTTACACAATTCTGAACGAAAAATTACAGTGGAGCAAAGTTTCCACTCAATGAATGCCATAAGTGTTGTGCCCAGATCAGCTGCAGAGAAGAGCAGAGCTTTCAATGGAAATTTTAAACAAGTGGGATCACGATTCTGAAGCATTTCTTCAGAGAATTGTAACAGGAGTTGAAAGAAGGCTTTTCCAGTACAATCCTGAAGACAAAGCTCAATCAAAGCCATGGCCAAGAGGTGGAAGTGGTCCGGTCAAAGCAAAATAAGACCAGTCAAGAGGAAAATTCACAGCAACCGTTTTTTTGGCATTCTCAAGGCATTTTGCTTTTTGACATTCTGGAGGAACAAAGAATGATAATAATATCTGCTTATTATGAGAGTGTTTTGAGAAGGTTAGCCAAGGCTTTAGCAGAAAAATGCCCAGGAAAGCTTGACCAGAGAGTCCTTCTCGGCCACAACAATGCTCCTGCTCATTCCTCTCATAAAGAAAGAACAATTTGTGAGAATTTTGACAGGAAATCATTAGACATCCATCTTTCAGTCCTGATTTGGCTCTTTCTGACTTCTTTTTGTTTTTTAATCTTAAAATCTTTTAAGAGGAAACCCAGTTTTCCTAAGTTAATAATGTAAAAAGACTGCATTGATGTAATTAAATTCCCAGGACCCTCGGTTCTTTAAGAATGGACTAAATGGCTGGTATCATTACTTACAAAACTATCTTGAATTTGATGGAGACTATGTTGAGAAATAAAGTTTATACTTTTTATTTTTATCTTCTAATTTTATTTTTTTCACAAACTTTTTGAATTCCCTTCGTGTAGAGTAAGTAAATAAGAAGTAACTCAAAATATACTTTAATCTCAAGAAGAAACTGTAGACTATTCCAATATAAAATTGGAATATAAAACACAGGGATACAAGAACACATGCATAAGGAAGGCAGTTTTAAAACATTAAACTAAGCTCTCTCCTTTATTTAGGATCCATGCCCCATTTAAGAATACCTTCTTTAAAATCTCTCAATGGGCAGTTCACAAAAATATCTGTAAAATCAAGATCACTTTGTATCAATGAGTAACATACATTAACAGAAGTTATTAGGTCTGTCTAAAAAGATGACAGGTATTCTATCTATTTTATTAGAATGTCTTATCTCAAATAAGGTGAAATTGATTTACTCCTTTAAAATTTGCAACCATTTATGTCATATGTTTCTCTCTCTCTCTCTCTCTCTCTCTCTCTCTCTCTCTCTCTCTCTCTCTCTCACTCACTCCCATTAATGAATGAAGACATGCAGTATTTCTCTTTCTGTGCCTGGACTATGTCACTTAACATAATTTTCTCCAAGCTCATCCACGTGGCTGTGAATAGCAGAAATTCGTTCTTTTTTATGGCTGAGTAGTATTTCATTGTGTATATATACCACATTATCTTTACCTGATCATCCATCAAGGGACATTTACCTTGATTCCATACCTTGGCTATTGTAAACAGAGCTGTAAGAAATATGGGAGTACAGGTATATCTTTGATATGATTATTTCCATTCCTTTGGGTACATACCCAGTAGTGAGATTGCTGGATTGTATGGTAGTTCTATTTGTAGTTGTTTGAGGAATCTCCAAACTGTTTTCCACAATGGCTGTACTAATTCACAATCCCACTAATAACATAGAAGGATGCCCATTTCTCCACATACTCACAAGCATTTGTTATTATCTCTCTTTTTGATAATAGCCAGGTTAATTGGGGTGAGATGATATCTCATTGTGGTTTTGATGTGCATTTCCCTTATGCTTAGTGATGTTGAGCATTTTTCACGTACCTGCTGGCCATTTAAATGTCTTCTTTTGAGAAATGTCTATTCAGCTCCTTTGCCCATTTTTCAATTGCATGCTTTATTTTTTACATTAAGTTGTTTGAATTCCTTGTATATTCTGGATATTAATCCCTTGTCACATGTGTAATTTGCAAATATTTTCTCCCACTCTGTAGGTTTTCTTTTCACTCTGTTGATTGTTTCCTTACCATGAGGAAGCTTATTAGTTTGATATAGTCCCATTTGTCTATTTTTTCTTTTGTTACCTGTGCTTTTGAGGTGTTATTCATAAAGTCTTTGCCCAGCGCCACATACTGAAGTGCTTCCCCTATGTTTTCTTCCAGGAGTTTTACAGTTTTGGATCTTATATTTAAGTCTTTGATCCATTTTGATTTGATTTTAGTATATGGTGATATGTATGGGTCTAGATTTGTTCTTCTACACATGGATATCCAGTTTTCCCAGCACCATTTGCTGTAGAGGTTTCCTTTCCCCAGTGTATTTTCTTGGTGCCTTTGTGGAAAATCAGTTGGCTCTTAGTACATGGGTTGACTTTTAGGTTCTCTATTCTGTTCCATTGGTCCATGTATCTGTTTTTATGCCAGTACCATGCTGTTTTGGTTACTATAGTTTTGTAGTATAATTTGAAGTCTGCTATGTAATGCCTAGAGCTTTCTTTTTTTGCTCAGGATTACTTTGACTAATCAGGGTTTTTTTGTGGTTCCATATGAATGTTAGGGTTGTTTTTTCTATTTCTGTGAAGAATATTATTGTTATTTTGATGGGGATTTCATTTAATCTGTACATGGCTTTGGGTGGTATGGACTTTTGCAACATTAATTTTACCAATCCATGAACATGAAAATGTCATTCCATCTTTTGGTGTCATCTTTAATTTCTTTCAGCGTGTTTTGTAGTTCTCATTGTAGAGACCTTTCACCTACTTGATTAAATTTATTCCTAGGTATTTTATTCTTTTGGTAGCTATTTTAAATGGGCTTGCTTTCTTAATTTATTTTACTGCTTGCTCATTTTTGGTGTATAAAAAACTACTTATTTTTGTGTATTGATTGATTGTATATCCTGAAACTTTACTGAGTTTGTTTATCATCTCTAGGATTTTTTTTGGTAGAGTGGTTTAGGTTTTTCTATATATAGGATTATGTTATCTGCAGACAGGGACAATTTTACTTCATCATTTCCAATTTGAATGCCCTTTGTTTCTTTCTCTTGCCTGAGTGCTTTAGCTAATATTTCCATTACTATGCTGAAAAGGAATGGTGAGAGTGGGCATCCTTGTCTTTTTCCTGTTCTTAATGGAAAATCTTCAGCTTTTCCCTATTCAGGGATATGTTGGTGATGGGTTAGTCATACATGGCTTTTATTGTGTTAAAATGCTTTCCTTCTAAACCTGATTTTTTGTAAGTCTTTATCATGAAGCAATTTGATTTTTTTCAAATGCTTTTTCTCTATTGAGATAATCGGATGGCTTTTGTCCTTAATTTTGCTGATGTGGTGTTTCGCATTTCTTGATTTGGGTATGTTGAATCATTCTCATGTCATTGGGATGAATCCCATTTGACCATGGTGTCTAATCTTTTTGATGTGCTGTTGTATTCCATTTGCTAATATTTTGTCAAAGATTTTTGCATCTATGTTCATCAAGGATATTGGCCTGCAGTTTTCTTTTTTGTTGTTTTGTGTCTTTGTCTGATCTGGTATCAGGGTAATACTGGCCTCATAGAATGAGGTTGGCAGAACGGCCTCTGTTTCAATTTTTTGGAATAGTTTGGAAAGGATTGGTATTAATTGTTCTTCAAAACTTTGGTAGAATTCAGCAGTGAAGCCATCTGCTCCTGTGCTTTTCTTTGTTGGGAGACTACTGATTACTGCTTCAATCTTGTTACTCATTATTGGTCTGTTCAGGCTTTCTATTTCTTCTTGGTCAGTGTTGGTAGTTTGTATGGGTCCAAAATTTATTCATTTCCTCCAGGTTTTCATATTTGTTGGTGTACAGTTGTTTATAATAATCTCTAATGATTCTTTGTATCTCTGTGTTATCAGTTGTAATATTGCCTTTTTCATTTTTGATTTTCTGTTATTTGCATCTTCACTGTTCTGTTTTTAGTCAGTCGTCTGGCCAATGGCATGACTATTCTGTTTAACTTTCAAAAAACCAATTTTTTGTTTTGTTGATTTTATGTATTATTCTTTTGGTCTCTATTGTATTTAGTTCTACTCTGATCTTAATTCTTTCATTCTATCTACTATGTTGTTATTGGATTGTTCTTGTCTTTCCAGTTCTTTGAGGTATAGCATTACGTTCTTTATTGAAGTCTTTCTATTCTTTTGATGTAAGTATTTAGTGTAATAAACTTTCATCTTAGTACTGCTTTTGCAATATCCCATAGTTTTAGTGAGTTGTGTTTGAATTTCATTTGTTGGAATTTTTTGATTTCCTACTTTAATTCTTCTTTGATCTGTTGGTCATTCAGGAACATGTTGTTTGATTTTCATGTATTTGTATAGTTTCCAAAGTTTTGTTTATTGTTAATTTCTAATTTTATTCCATCATTGTCCAAATATATGCTTGATATGATTTCAATCTTTTTAAATTTTTTGAGGTGAGGTTTAATTTGTGGCCTAACATGTGGAATATCCTGGAGAATAATCCATGTGCTGATGAGAAGAATGTACATTCTGCAGTTGTCTCATGAAATGTTCTGTAGATGTCTGCCTCGTCCATTTCCCCTATAGTACTGTTTAAATACAATATTCCTCTGCTAGCTCTTTGTCTAGATGATCTGCTCAGTGATGAAAGCAGAGTGTTAAAGTCCACAACTATTATTGTTAGAGGTCTATCTCACCCCTTAGATCTAATAACTGTTGCTTTGTATATCTGGGTGATGCAGTGGTGTGTGCATATATATTTATGATTGTAATATATTCCTGCTGCATTGATCCTTTTATCATTACATAATATCCTTTTTCTCTTTGCATAGTTCTTAGTTTGAAGTCTATTTTATCTGATATAAATATGGCAACTCCTGCTCCTTTTTGGTTTCCATTTGTGTGGAATGTCTTTTTCCATCCATTAACTATTATTCTATGTGTGTCTTTATTGGTGAAGTGAGTTTTTTGCAGGCAGCATAAAGTTGGTCTAGTTTTTAATCCCTTCATCCATTCTATATCTTCTAAGTGGGGGATTTAATCCATTTACATCAAGGACTGTTATTGAAGGCATTGCTTTACTCCTGCCATTTTATTAATTTTTTATGATTGTTTTATATTTCTTTTGTTCCTTTCCTTTCCTTTAATTGTGTGTCTTTGCTTTTCTTATTTTCTAGTAATAAGGTACATTTTCTTTCTCTCTCATGTGTGTATCTGTTCTACTAGTGGTTTTTATTTTTTTTCCCTGTATTATGGTAGTGTATATTACTCTTTTGATTCTAGATATAGGATTTCCTGGAGGATTTGTTGAAGAGGTTGTCTTGTGATGGCGAGTTCCCACAATTTTTGTTTGCCTGGAAGGCAAAGCATTGTTTATTTCTGAAGGCAAGCATTGTTGGATATAGTATTCTTTGTTGGCAGTTTTTTCTTTTAGCACTTTGAATATGTCATCCCACTCTCTCTGGCCTGTAGGCTCTCTGTTGAGACATCTGTTGTTAGCCAGATGGGGATTCCCATATAGGTGATTTGAGACTTTTCTCTTGCTGTTTTTAGAATGCTTTCTTTGCTTTGACTTTTGACAATTTGACTATAATGTGTCTCTGGGAGGTCCTTTTTGAGTTGTATCTGTTTTGGGGATCTTTGGCCTTCTTGGATGTGGGAGACCATATCTCTACCAATACTTGGGTAATTTTTGGCAATTATTCCATTAAAAAGGTTTTTAATGCCTTTTGCTTTCTCTTCCCTTTCTGGTACACCCATAATATGGATGTTTGTATGCTTAAGGTTATTAGAAAGATCTTATAGGTTTTCTTCATTTTTTTAAAATTATTTTTTACTTTTTTGGGGGTCCAACTGCATTAATTCAAAAAGCCTGTCTTCCAGTTGAGAAATTCTTTCTTCCACTTCTTCTAGCCTGCTGCTTATGATTTTTATCTATTTTTTGTCCATCATGTTGAATTTCCTTAGTATTGCTGTTTGGGATTCTTCTTCGGGTGATTCTCTGGTTTCCTGTTATTTGTGGTCTGGTGTTGGAGGGCTGTAGTCTTCCTTTAGGGTATTCATGTTTCCCTGTTTTTTCACACTTCTTGTATCTCTGTGCTTTGATACCTGGGCATCTAGTGATATAGTCTCTCTCTCTCTTTCTCTCTCTCTTTTCTTTTTATTTTGTGAGTGATTTTTGAAGGGAGAGACTCTTTTCTGTAAAAGTGTTCTATACTGACAGTAGGGCTGGGTATTTTAAGTTTTTATGTTGGTGAGTGCAGTAGTGAAGCTTTTCTGTGACTTCTTCAACTATGTTTAATCTTGGAGTTGTCTGTGTCTGCCTTTGTGGCCTAGGCTATGGGGGCCTTTGTCAGTTTCTTGCTAGGGTGGGTATCCCTGAGGAGGGTTGTTGTGGCTGTGGGTCTAGTAGTCATGTTGACCCTGCTTTGGAGGGTCAAAGCCCCTCCCTGATCTGCTGTCGGTCAGTGAGCAGGTGTATGCTGGTGCAGCAGGTCCTGGCAGCTCTGTAGAGAGCTGCTGGATAAGCTGTTGAGCCTGGAGCAAGCCTGCATAGATGCTACATGACCCAGCAGCTTTCTAGATGTATGCTGTGTAGAGGGAAAGCTGCTACCCAATCAACTGTTGGTCTGGGATTAAATATACACAGGTGCTGCAGGGCTTGGTAGTTCTTCAGCTGGCTGCCTGATCAGCTGTTGAGCATGGTGCAAGTCTACAAGGGTGCAGCTAAGCCCAACAGCTCTGCAGAGGCCTTCCTTGGAGAATCAAAGCCTTGCCTGGTCTACTGCAGGTCTGAGAGCAGGTATACACTGATGCAACAGGTCCTGACAGCTCTGTTGTCACTGGATCAGCTGTTGAGCCTGTAGCGAATCTGTAAGGAAGCAGCAGGCCTTGAAGGCTCTGTAAGGGCTTCAGGGGGAGAGGGGGCAACCGCAGAGCTGGCTGCTGGGACAGATACCCGTGGTGGCTCAGTGGGTTCATTGGTCGTGCAGGGAGGGTGCATGCAGACGTGGGGAATAGTCTCTTACTGGCAGCTTCCCCACCCAGCTGGTGTACCTGCTTGCCTAGGGAATGGGGAAGGAGTGTCACGTGGGCTCAAATGCTGGGGTCTCTTTCCCCCTGTCTGGCCTGGGATCCAGAAAGCTTGGACTGTGGTCCCACCAATGCCTGTGCAAACATGTGGAGGATCACAAGGGAGTTAGGGCTACTGCTGCATTGGCTGTGGTCCATTGTGGGCACCTGTGGGTTCTGCAGACCTGTGGGCCATGCACACACAAATGTGAGCAACTGCTGCACCTTGGTGGCTTTTCTGCTCAGCTGGTCTGCTTGCTCACCTGGAGGTGAGGGGATGCTGCTTGGGTTCACTTGCTGGAGTCTTAGTCTTTCTGTCTGTCCTATGCTCTAGGCAGGTGGGTCTGTGGTCCTACAAGCACCCTTGTGAAAGTGGCAGAATGCAGGTGGGGTCTTCAGACAAAGGGAGTCAGTCTCATGGCATCCAGGGCAGTGCACATTCCAGCTGCAGGTTCGACTCCAAGATGTTGCTGCCTCAAAGCTACTCAGGGCAGAAGGGGGTTTCTTCTCCCTGGGCTTCCACTATGAGACTGTATAGCTACACCAACTCCCAGATACTCTACAACTGGGCTTGGGTCTTGAAAAGACTGAGGGACTCTCTTGTGGCAGGGATCACTAGCATTTGTGGCAGCAGTGGAAGCAACTGAGGTCTTTTCCAGCGTACCGTCTCTCCACCTGATTCCATGCTGGTCCCTGTGGTGGGGCAGAGGCCAGATGCCCTGCTCTGCTCTCTGCGGTGTTCCCATCTTCCGCACTTCGAAAGGATCTCGTCACTCTCCTGCTGCCTTTAGTGTATTTCCTCAGTTGTTCTAGTCATAATACATTTGTTTTTCTGTTGTTTTGGTCTCTTTGTGGGGGGTACTACTTCCAGACCTCTCTAGTTGGCCATCTTGGGGAAAAAAAACTGTGTCATATGTATTTTGATTTAAGGGAGATGGCATATTAGGAAATAATTCTCCTTTCTATCTAATATCTAACTTATTGATTTAAAAGACAAGTGCTAAATGGGTGTAGGATGGCAAAACTTTCAAAAATTCCAGACTATAAGTCTTAATGCTAGTTCTATACAGAAGTTTGTTTTTTTACATGATATATTTGTATAGATTGATTAATAACATGAGTTTTATCTCGTACGTTGCATTTTACAAAATAACTTCAAAACTTCATTCAGTCCATTAGTTTTTTAATGTCCTTTCCCCTACCCCTTACTCATTATTGATTTTTAAAGCTTTATTGAGCAATAATTTACTTACAATAAATTTCATCTACCATAAGTATACAATTAAATGATTTGTAGTAAATTCATAGTTGTGCAACCATCAATGAAATCCAATCTTGAATATTTTTATAACCCTCAGATGTTCCTTTATGCCCATTTTCAATCTCTGTTCTCATCCCCAGCCATAGGAAGCCATAGATCTGAATACTGATTCAATATATGTCTTTTCTGATCACTTCATACAAGTAAAATCATATAGTAATGTAGAATGTTTTGTGCCTCACTTCTTAAGGTTCATTCATATTGTAGCATGTATTAGTAATTCATTCTTTTCTATTGCTAAATAGCATTCCATAGTATGGATAACACATTCCATTTATCAATTCACTAAGTGGTAGCATTTAGATTGTTTCCAGCTTCTGGCTACTATAAATAATGTTACTAAGAATATTTGCTTAGAGGTATTTGTGTAGACGTATTTTTATTTCATTTGGTAGGTAACTTGGAATGGAATTGCTTGACTATATGATAAATATATTCTTAACTTCCTTAGAAACTGCCAAATTAATTTCCAAAGCGGCAGTATCATTTTACATTTCCAGCAGCAACATATGAGGGTTTCAGTTTCTCTATATCCTTGCCATTACTTGATATAAAATTTCTTTTGATGATGATGATTATTGCAGTCATTCCAGTGATTTTGCAATGGCAGTTCATTGTGGTTTTAGTTTGCATTTCCCTTATTAGCCATTCACACGTTGGTGAAATGTCTATTCAAATATTTTGTTCAGGTTTTAAAGTTATCTTATTATTGACTTGCTAGTGTTCTTTATATGTTCTGGAACAAAAACTTTGCATTAATTTTAAAACAGAATTTTATTTATGAGAAAACAATTACTTTGCATCAACGCTAGATGAATGGAATTATTCCTCTCAGGGTTATTATTTACTAATGAACTTTGAAGATTAGGTAACAATACAATTAAGTTGTGGAAATATGTGGAAATTATTATTATTAATATACCTTAGAGGATCTGCCAATCACAGTCTATTTTGTGTTAAGATTTATAAGTAATATTGCAAATATATTTTGACTTAGTTATAATTATTTTTTGTACTTACGTGTGGGGTACAATGTTGATTTTCAATAACTGTATAGAATGCATGGTGGTTAGATCAATGCAGTTAGCTTATTCATCATTACAATACACAATCATTCTTTGTGTCCATTGACCAATTCCTCATTAGTCCCCCTGCCTCTTCCCCTCACCTCCCCTTTTCTACTTTAGTTTTCTGAAAATTCAATGTATTACTGTGATTGTTGTTTCTTTCTTAGTTATAATTTTTATTCTGTATAACTGAAAATAATTTCACCTCTGGATCCTAAAGACTTTTAAAAGTTTGACTTTTGGCTCTGGAGCTCTCAAAGTTCTTCCCTATTTTCTTAATTTCTTACTTCAAGCTCAGTATGCTCTTTCTTGGAACTTCCAAATTTCATCTTACTTGGGCTTTAAATTTAACAAGCATGCTTACAGTTAGCTTCTCTGAATGCTGGCAGAGGATGATGGTTGAAGATAAACTCAATCAGGCTCAGGCCTGAATAACTCACTCCCAACAATTTCAATGAAACACAAATAAGCAAGATTTAATTTTCCTTCTAAAATTGTGCTTCCTCCACCTCTTCCTTCAGTATATGTGTCTTGCTGCCTAATTCATTTGCATACAATTCTGAATTTCAGCAATTACTAATTATAATCTTAAATTTAAGACACAAAAGGTACCTAGACGGTGCAGTTGGGTAAAAGTCACTGTGTCCAAAAACAACTCAATCATCTCACCATATAAGTAAGGCTTTGCCTGATTTGTAGAGTGGCCTCCCCATCCGTTGCTATCAGTCAGTGGTTTCTAACCACCAATTCCTCTCAGCTCAAATATATCATTTTCTTACTTCTCATCACCGACTACTTCCTATAATTATAGCCTCCCTTTCTTGCATCATTAATTTCTCCAACTCTCAGATTAATCTCATTATTTTCCAATGATGTTCTAATGTCTTCTCAAAAACAATTCTTTTAAAAAAATGTATAATGTGTTTGTTGTCTTCTCTATTGGAACTGCATTAGTCTCTCATTCTACCATTAACTTAATACCAGACACTAAGAGAGCGACTTAGGTTTTCTTCTGCAGTTTGCTGGGAGCCTTTTGCTCATCTTTATTAATATTATTAATTTTCAATATTATTTTTCAGGCCAATCAACACTATAGTTAACTTGCTATCTATCTGTCCCCTAGAATCATGTCCTCGTTTGTGTTTTCCAGAGATCTCTGAAGGTGAAGGGAACCTTAACGTGGTCTGTTGCCTCTGAACACTAGGCATTATCTTCTGGCTAATATAATTCCAGATTACTAATATCCCAAGAGAAACTAGGCAGTCCTATTCCATGGAGCTATTATAATTATTCATGTCAGCCTTTGTGTACAAACATCACTGAGGTTGCCAGAGATTCCCCTCTATCCTCACCAGTGAAGAGAGTGTCCTTTGTATCCTCATGACCGATAGCCAGCTTATCTTCCATAGGAAAACCACTAACCACTGCTATTTTCCTTATGTAATTTTGCTTTGTTTTGGAAAATTAAAACGTAAGTATGCTCTGACATTACACTTCAATCCATCATCATTGGCCTTTAAGTTTTTGTATACTCCTGACTGATTCTAGTGATAAGCCTCTCCTATTTTTGTTAATATGCTTAGTCAGTTAGTATGCTTACTTATTTTTCTGGTTCCATGTTGGTATTTTATTGAACAGTTAGGAATGAAAACATCAGAACTCACTCAACTCTCAAAGCTTCTTGGACCCAAGTTAATATCAATCCCAAATTTTAGGATTATATACAAAATACAATTGAAATAATATAATCCATACTCCATGTACTAAATCTTTTACTGCTAACTGAAAGTTTTCCCCAAAGTGTTTTCTGAATCGTGCTAACGTTGTTTAAACCCTTTTAATAATTCCCTTTCAAAGAGGCTTCATAATAAACCTTCATGAGAGCTGCAAAATGTCTCTTTACATTAGACTTATATGGCACTTTTAAAAGTTCTATCATGATTTCTTTCCCTTCTCCTTATCTCTTCATCTCTCCAATTCACATCCGACTATGATTTGTCACACTTATAGATGGGCTCTGAAACTATAAAGGCTGCAAATCTCTGCTATAAAATGAGCTTTTGGGGTAAGAAGTAAAGGAGAATCACCTTGGAAGTAAGGTGAATGTTTTTCAGAGGAGGGAAAAAATAGAAAGGTAAGAGCATATGATTTTTTAGTTTAATTCTCTATTATATATGTATACATGGGTGATAAAGTGCTCTGAGTATTAGGAATGTATAGGGCAATCTGTGCTACCAAACTGTTATAGACTTACAATAGAAAAATACCTATGTCAAGCAAGGTCAAAACTGTTCTATTCAGGAATGAAAATGCTGTACTCTTAATTTAAATTTTATCTTCTTTCAAGCTGAGTGGAGAACATAATTGGAAATAGTTCATAAAATAATGTAGCAGTAGAAAACTTCTTTAGGATAATCACATGTAAATTAATTGGTTTGGGATTCATAGTGACAGAAGTCATGTAAGTTTTTGTGCATGTTGATAGTATGATGAAGGAATTTAACCCAACATTTTTTCATGACAATTTTAGGTAGATGATTTTCATGATAATGTCGCTAACATATGCTTTCTATTTTGTTTCAATGACTCACATGTATCAGTCTTTGTGTTGGGCACTTTAGGAGATACAAAAGAACAACATAATGTCATGCCTTTGAATTTGCTATTTCTTAAAGTGAGGCATGCACACAACTAAACCCAGTGTCATCTATTAAAAATTACTACCCTCTTTGTAAAATTTTATAAACTTTTATTTTATTAAAAAGATTGGCAGACAAATAAGAAATTAGTAGTTATGGAAAAGTTGGTTTGCTTTATAAAATAATGTTAATATTGTCATTTACTGAGGACCTCACAAATACCAAGAAGTTAATAATGCTTAATGAATACCTCTAATTTTTCACACAGTTTCACTAAGAAACTGTTTTGTATAAGTAGTTTACAAATTGCTTTATTCAATAAATGAGAACATGCTTTTTTAGAAGTGTTAAGTATATGCCCAAATATAATTACCAGTTGTTGACTGAGATATGTCAGACTTTGTATTAAAAAGGGTAACTTTGGTTCCTGTCATTAATAAGCCCCCCAAATTTCCGTGGTTTTATGGAATATAATTTTATTTCTCTTTCATTTAAAGTCCCAGGTAAATTTCCTGTGCAGAGGCAGCTTTTGTACACTTTGTGATTCAGAAATATGACTCTTTTAATTTTACGAATTTTCCTGCCATCCCCTTAGAGCCTTAGAATTCTCTCCGTCCAAGTGACAGAATAAAAAATGACAAATGGACATATTGAATCCACTTTTTAAAAGTCCTAACTATAAAAAGAGTTTTATTAATTTTAAAATTAATTAAATTCCATTGATAAAACTAATCACATGGCTACATCTGGTTCCACTGTGGGAAAGAACCTATAAATGTAGTCACTCTCTGGGCAGCCACCTCAAGAAATATTCCCACACTATGTAAGGCAGAGTGCAAATTTTTGGTAGCTAGCTAGTCATCTCCATCAGACTCCTAATGCTGTATTCTTTCAATATCTTTTCCAAATAAATGATATGTAAATGCCATTTAATTAAAGCTTGTGTTTAAATGTTTTACTCAGTATGAAAACTCTGCCCTATAAATGTTTAATTGCAATTCATTAATTGCATACTGTTATGTGATAGAGAAAAGTCTCAGGAGTAACATTTTGATACAGTAACTTCATTATACTTAATAACATTCACATAAACATTCATAACTTCTCCCACTATGATATTAGTTCCTAATAGCTTTATAGAACCACATCAATATACAATAGTCCCACCTTATTCACAAGGGATATGTTCCAAGATCCCCAGTGGATGCCTGAAACCAAGATAATACTGAACTCTACATATGCTATGTTTTTTTCCAATACATACACATCTATGATAGTTTAATTTATAATTTAGAGTAAAAGATTAACAACAATTTATAATAAAATAGAACAATTATAAAAATATACTGTAATAAAAGTTATGTAAGTATAGTCTCTCTCTCGAAATACCTTATTGTACAATATCAAGAGTACTAGAGAACACATAAAGCAAAACCAAGGATAAGGGAAAACTACTTTACGAATCTCCATAAATAAAAATAAAGCAACCTTCTCATTCTTAGAATTTGTTCTAACAGACAAAAATATATTGCTTGCCCTTATATAGTCAGATACATTATTTTTTAATCTTTCTAAAATTAATAAATATTCTGTGATGCACTACCAATAATAATAGCTCAAATGTCATCTTTTTCTTTTCCTTTTGTATTGGCAACTTTAAGTTTATTTAACGTACTGAAATTTTGTTATTTTCTTACAGTGTTTGCAACTGCAATCTACTTTACTTGTTTTAACAAATCTATATTTTCAAAAACGAGGTCCTATTTTAATTTAATCAAGTATAAGGGTTTTCTATGACATAATTATATATACAGACAAATATAAGAATGGACAACTAGAAGAATCATACTCTGAAATCATGTTTGATAAAAAATTCTTTCCTTTATTTATTGCCTAAGCCATGGGTATTTCTCCATGTGCCTAATGTAAGAGATATTTTATTTTTAATGATTTTAGCCATATAGCATTTGATATATATTCCTTAGTAAATTATTATAGGACAAACACCTTTTTAATCACCACTTTAGTCAAGAAGTAGAATTTTGCCAGACATCTGGCAAATTTTTTCATGTGCTTCATTATAATCGTGCCTCCTTTTCTTATTGCAAAAGTAATCACTATCCTGATTTTATGTCTCCTTGCAACTCATATTTTGAAGAATTGAGTGTTGTCCAACCTGTAGGTTTTCTCAAATGTTATTTTTTGGTTTGTTTTTGTTTGACTAAACATGATGCAGTTCAACATGATCCTCTGCCCTGCCCTCTATTTCCTACAATTAGTTGCTGGAGGCAGAGGCTTGAACTGACTTGGGTTTGATGCCTTTGGCAAGAGCGATTGAGCTTTTCCATCAAGAGGCACATGCTAGTAATAACTGACATTCTGTGTTTAGATCCATTAACTCCTGGTGGGCTGTAAAATGGTGACACTCTATCTTTTATTCTCATTGATTAGCTGGAATGCATTTATAAAAAAAATTGTCTCTTCTTGCTCTATTTATTTATCCAATAGTAAAGTTAATATATGAAGGCCAAGATACATACTTGGTTCTTCTTTATTAAAAAGAAAATGGTCATGATATTGAAAATCAGCCTCCAATCTTGACCAATAGTTTTGGGGGTTTCATTTGTTTTTGTGTTTTTCCATGTGATTATGCACTCATGGACTTAATTTGATTGATTTCAAACCATTATAATTCAAAACCCCATCAAAGTTAAAATTGCCTCATCACTGGCAAGTGGGAGCATCTTGAAGTAAGTTGCTGAGTCCTTTGGACATGACCCTGGTAATATTTGATAACTGTTTTCCTTTCTAACATGATAAAAAATTCCAGGCTGATTTTGTACATTTCCTACTCAGATCTAGAATAGCTATTTCTACAAGAAACCCTGGTTTCTTGTAGTGGGAAATGTTATTTTGAGACTACAATTTGGTTGCATAGGTGCCTAAAGAGAGGATATCATTTTTGGTTATCTTTAAGTGTCAGTAATTGTAGTAGAGTATACTGTGATGCTAGTCATTCCGACTTAATATTCTCAGGTACATAGTGTGTTTTTAGAGTACATAGTTGCATTTTTTTTTTCTTGTATTTTTGAAAATTTTATTTTCTTGAATTAGAGTTTATGGTTTGTTCTTTTCCCTTGCTTTTTTTTTTTTTTTTTTTTTTTTTTTTTTTTTTTTTACTGCAAGACTTCTATTATCCATTTATATGATGGCTGTTTTCCTGTATTCAATATTAGTCTTTTTTCTCAAGTTCTTTTTAATCTCTTTCTTTGTTATAATTCTTTAAAATTTCTTTTTGTGTTTTATTTCTCTTAAAACATTATGTGTCATATCTATTCACTTTTGCAATCCTTTAACTTCAATTTCTAGTATTTTTCTTTTATTTATAATTCTTTCTTATTTTTGTCATCTTATTTCTTAGTTTTCTATATTCTTATTTTTGTTGTTTTGCATGATTTTTTATTACTTAAAGTGTTTTAAATCATTTTGTAATAGTATTATTAGGTTTAACTGTTTGTGTGAAGGCAGTATAATAAGCATTTTTAAAATATCAAATCATTTAATTTTTGTAACAAATCTGTATGGTAGGCTCAATTATTACTTGTTTCATGAATAAAGAAAAAGAGAAAGAGACGTTTTAAGCAACATGCTCTAAATCACAGATCTAATAAAACTATCAGGATTTGCATATGTGTAGTGTGCTTCCAAAGATCACCCTTTTTATCATTGTTTGAGTGCATCAGGTCAAGAACAGCAGAAAGGGTCATTTTATACTGAGCAAACAAAATGTAAAAGACGCTGCTTAAGTTCCTCTTATCTCAAATTAGGATTCTTTCTAACAACTAAGACCAACAGCGTCTGATGACTACAATTTTAGAAAATAAGAATGTAGAGGTCAAGAAATCAGGCATTGTCTCAATTCAGAAAGTAAACTTTTGCCACCAGGCAATCTAAAAGTACCCATTCCACTCAGAAACACTAAGCAGTTGTCCATCTTTCTCTTCAGACAGTGAAATATTGCATTAATTTGTATACATTGTTTATTTACTTAAATTATATATAACATATGTAGGTGTAAGCAATAAGAAATATGTATTGTATTATTTATAATTATATTTTGTAACTAAAAAGAAATATTGACAATATCCATAGCATATCATAACATAATTTTGGAAACTCGATTTAAAGGGTATACAATGAGTTGAAGCTGATGTTTCTGTAATGTGAATTTGCAATGGGATTTCCTTAATTTTGTTTTTGATATACGAAACATTAAAAAAGTAAAGAAAAATGAGTTAGAACTATTGATACAAAAACTTGACATAGCAGTCTTTTAATTAATTATAATATTTTTCTATGCAGAATTATTAATCCTGAAGGAGATAAATCAGTAATGAGAATTTTCTTTATGTCACAGAAATCCAACCCATTTTTTAGTTAATTTTACTATGTAAGCTCAATCTTTATTACAGTTAATTTATAGTGAATGGTAATTTTATTAATTTCAGAAAGTATTTGGAAAAAAAATAACAATTTAAACTTAGAAATTTTTATATTATACATTTTTATGCTTATAAGAAAACAGTTGTCATTATTAAATTACTAAATGATTTTGAATTGTGAGTTTGTGTTATCATGTTTCCAGAAAACATGTCTTCACTATATCTCATCCTAAAAGATAGGTAGCTATTTAAGATCTTGATTTGACCAAATTAACAATCAACTAAATTTTCAAATACACGTATAAGTCCACATTGACATACACACCAAACTATATAAATAATGACATATGAATGTCAATGCTGAACAAATATTATTTAATATGCATTTTATCTACCTTATATTATTCTTGAATTTCATTTTTGTTCTGTATGAGTTGTAATATTAATCAATTCTGATTTATTTTTAACTATTAAATTATTTATTGTCAACATATTTGTTACCATGAAAAATAATGGTTAAAAAAAACCCCACGTTACCAAAATATAAAATTATATACTAGTCGATTTTCTCATTTATTTTTTTGTTTTTTTGTTCAGCATAACTTACATAGTATGAACCAAAGGAGAAAACTGAGTAGTAAAAGCAACAGAGTGAATGACAGTTTCTGTATTGGTCAGGGCTTAGTCAGGGAAACATAGACACTGTGAGTGTTAAAGATTAAGGAATTTATTATAAGAAATAATTGTGGGACAAGATAGAGGAGTAAAGGTTTGGAAGGGTTTGAGAGACTCATTAAACCAGTCCTCGGAAGGAGATGAACAAACTAAGACAAGCCTGTCAGGTAGGAGAGGTGGGAGGAGACCGTGGAAGCTGGTGGAGGGGTCAGTGGAAGTTTACGGATTCTGTGGAGCCACCAGCTCTGTAGATTTCCAGCCAAGCATCTCATGGTGGGGACAGGGGGTGCTGATGGTCAGCAGAACCAGCAATTAAGACAAAAGCTGGATGCAGATAGAAGAGTGAGAACAAGGTGAAACACACTCCACATCAGTATATTTGGTCACTAAGATCCTCAGGAATAACTGCTGCTCCATTTCCAGCCTTCAGATCTCACGCAAGTTCTTCTGTTGGCCAATTCTGATGCAGGAAAAGGCAGGAAAAGGGATTCTGGAAAAAGTAGTTCACAGTTTTTCTGGTAGAAATATTCAGCCCATTGTCATTATTAAGTGAGTAGAATGATTATTACTAAACATATTTGTGACCCGATTTAAAATTTTAAACCAGTTAAGTGTGCCCTTTTTCTGTCTTCAGGAAAGTTTAGAAAACACTGATCTGGTAAAAACACTCAACAAATTAGGTGTAGAGGGCATGTGCCTCAACACGATAAAGGCCATGTATGATAAACCTGCAGCTAATATACAGAACAAGCAAAAGTTGAAGGCTTTTCCTCTAAGATCTGGAATAAGCCAAGGATGTCCACTTTCCCACTCATCCAGCATAGTACTGCAAGTTTTAACTAGCACACTAAAGCAAGAGAAAGAAATAAAGGACATCCAAATTGCAAAGGAGGGAATCAAATTATCCCGATATACAGATGACATGATCCTATACATTAAAAACCCAAAAGACTCCACCAAAAATTTGCTAGAATTAATAAATGGATTCAGTAAAGTTACAGAATACAAAATCAACATATAAAAAACAATAGCATTTCTACATGCTAATAAAAAATGTTTTGTAAAAATTAAAAAGTAATTTAATGTACAATACCTACCAAAAAAATAAATAAACAAAATGCCTAGCAGTAAATTTAACCAAAGAGGTGAAAGAACTCTACAATGAAAACTATAAAACGTTAATGAAAGAAATTGAACAAGACACAAATAAATGAAGAGATATCTTGCATTCATGGGTTGGAGGAATTACTATCATGGAAATGTTTGTATTACCCAAAGCAATCTACAGATTCAATGCAGTCCCTATCAAAATACCAAGGACATTCTTCACAGAAAAAAAAAAAAGTGTATAGAACCACAAAACACCCTATATAGCCAAAGCAATCCTGAACAAAAAAAACTAAGTTGGAGGCATCACATTATCTGATTTCAAAATGTACTATGAAGCTATAGTAGCCAAAACAGCATGGTACTGGAATAAAAACAGACAAATAGACCAATGGTACAGAATAGCCCAAAAATAAGTCTGTGCATTTACAGCCAACTGATTTTTTCAACAAAGGTGCTAAGAACATACATTAGGGAAAGTTCACCCTCTTCAATAAATGGTGCTGGGAAAACTGGATATCCACATGCAGAAGATTGAAACTAGAGCCCTATCTCTCACCATAAACAAAAATCAACTCAGAATGGACTGAAGACCTCTTTTGTTTTGTTTTGTTTTTTTTATTAAGCTTTATTTTTATTGATTATACATATTCATGAGGCACAGAGCTGTCAGCACCTGTGTCCAAGATGTGGTAAGCAGATCAATACTACTTCCTCCAATTGCAATTATTCCCCATGTCCCCTATCCAACGACTCCCCAATCACCCTCTCCCAACCCCCCACATCCCCCCTGCCCCACAACCCTAGGTCTGTTTTCTCCCTTTGCAAGTCCACCACGCAACTGTGGTCTTTCTTTCTTTCTTCTTTCTCTTTTAGCTCCCACTTATGAGTGAGGACATGTGGTATTTTTCCCTCTGTGCCAGACTTATTTCATTTAACATAATTTTCTAAACACTTAAATTTAAGACCCAAAACTATGAAACTACTAGAAGAAAACATAGGGAAAACGCTACAGATAATTGGACTCAGAAAAACTTTTTTGAACAAGACTTCAAAGGCACAGGAAACGAAAGCAAAAGTAGACAAAAACTGAACTTAAAAGTATCTCACAGCAAAGGAAACAATCAATAAAGTGAAAAGACGACCTACCGAATGGGAGAAAGTACTTGCAAACTATGCATCTGACAAGGGGCTAATGTTCAATATATATAAGGAATTCAAACAACTCAAAAGCAAAAACAACAAATAACCTGATTTAAAAATGGGCAAAGGACTTAAACAAACATTTCTCAAAAGAAAACATACAAATGGCTAGCAGTTATATGAAGAAATGCTCAACATCGCTAATCATTAGGAAAATGCAAATTAACACCACAATGAGATATCATTCACTCCAATTAGAATGGCTGTTATCAAAAAGACACAGAGAATAACACATTCTGGAGAGGATGCAGAGAAAAGGGAACTCTCGTACATTACTGGTAGGAAGGTAAATTCATACAACCATTATGGAAAACAGTAGGGAGGTTTCTCAAAAAACTGTAAATAGAACTAACTTAAGACCCAGCAATCCCAGTACTGGGTATATATCCAAAGGAAATGAAATCAATATATTGAAGGTACCTACCTGCACTATCACATTCATTGCAGCACTATTAGCAATAGTCAAGAGATGAAATCAATCTAAATGTTCATCAACAGATGAATGGATTTAAAAAACTGTGGTATATATACACAATGGAATACTCTTCATCTACTAAAAAAAGTGAAATCCTATCATTTACAGCAATATGGGTGGAACTGTACACCATCATGTTAAGTGAAGTACGCCCGACATAGAAATACAAATACTACATGACCTCACTCATATGTGAATTCTAAAAAAAAAAAAAAAAAAAAAGAAAAGAAAAAAAAAGTGGCTCTCATAGAAGTAGAGAGCATAAAAATGTTTACCAGAGGATGAGAAGAGAAGGGGAGAGGAAGGGAACAGGTGGACTAGTAGGTACAAAATTTCAGTTAGAGAAAAAGAATAAGTTCTGGTGTTCTAGGACGACTACAGCTAATAATATTGTATCAGCTAATAATATATTTCTAGCTATTTTGTATATTTCAAAATAGCTAGAAAAGAGGATCTTGACTCTTTAATCACCACAAAGAAAAGATAAATGTTTAGGTGATGGATAAGCTATCTACCCTAAGTGAAGCATTGTACAATATATGCATGTATTGAAAGAAGATTCTGTACACCACAAATATGTGCGATTAAAAATAAATTTTAAAAAAAGAGAAAACATTAATATGGGTTTTACCAAATAAACATCAGGTAAGTACAATTTCAGAAACTTCAAGGTTGAATTATCTACTCCAGATTGGTCAACTTTCTCTGTAACACACTTTTCTTTCTCCCTAAAATACAGAAAACTAAAGAAATGTAAAGTTTATGAAAACCTTGAAATATTACCAAAATATGCATTTTTCAATAATTTTATATTGGAAGATTATTATTTTTAAAAGTATAAATTTAACATGACCATATTACTGAACTTTGGGAAATAAGCCAACCTCTGCACAGTCCAAACATTTAAAGTCAAATCTTTCCTGTTCTATTTTTCTACTTTTTAAATATAATTTTACATAGTTATAATAATGTCTAAGAATATGCATTTTGTGTTTTTAACTTAAACATGTACACAGAATTCTCAAATTGTTTAATTGCTTCTCTGTTTCATTCATACTCGAAATAATTTCATCTAGCCTCATGTCATTAAACTCCATCTACATTAAATATTATATCCAACTGTGGCTTCTCCCATGGCCATTACACTCTTATGTCCAAAACCCTATTTGTCATTTCCATTTGGATACCCAGTAAGTGTCTCATACTGACCACGTTTGGAACAAGTCTCTTGGTCTTGTTTTATACCCTGAACCTACACTTCTTTCTCTCCTCCATCTAAATAAACATTTCAACCAGTTCTTCTGGCAAAAACTATTTATTATCCATAAATTCTGTTTCTTGCAACCACGTGCAATCCATTAGTAAGGCTTCTTGACTCCTGCAACATATAGCCTATGTGAGACAATCCACATAGTGTAAGTCACTAGCATGAAGCTAAAATACTGCAGAACTTCCCTGTTTCCACTTCTATTTTCCTACAGTTAGTCCTCCACATCCTAGGCAGAGTGATCTTTTAAAGATACTTATGAGATTGTCATCTTTCCTGCTCAAAACTGTCCACAATATCTACAGAAAAAAAAATTTAAATACTGTTTCATGTATCCAGATATGACCTGACATCCTTACCTATACCCCTTACCTTGTCTATTGTACTCTGCCTTTGCCACTCACCACACAGACCACATTAAAACTGTTTCCTCTTTCCGGAACATTCTCCCGTAGCTAGACCTCTTAAGTCATTTAGGCATCTGCTCAAATTCATGCCCTCACATTGACCACTTCTGAGCACCTTATGTAAAAGATTTCTATTCATTGCTTCTCATGACTTTATGTTTCCTTTCCTTTCTCTATTTTGTTTTTGTACATTTATCACTACCTCACATTATATCATGTGTTTGTTTGCTTATTAACTAACTCCCCACTGGAGAGCGTGCTTCCTGATGGCAGAGATTTTTAAAGGTCTTGCTCACCACTATATCACCAGGGCATTGAATGAACTCTATAAGACAGGAGATGCTCAATAAGTGTATATTAAATAAATAATGCGTGGTTATATCCTGCATAGTCGGGTAGCCACATAGCATTTTATAAATAAATTAGTTTTAGAAAGCCATATGATTAAAAAAACAAAACAACTTTTTTCAGCAAAAAGTTACACATGAAAATTAGAATAATTTAGTGGCATCCATGATTTCAGTGTGACAGAATACACATTACTACACTTACGCTTTTGAACCTCTAAGAATGCACCATATTAAGCAAAATATTCCCAATTTATTTCTATCAGAAAGAAGAAACTTGATCTGATTCTTACCGTAACAACAGGATAGCAAAGATTTTCATAAATTCTCCCCAGCAACCAGATTCTTACAAAGTCTGTTCAGCTAATATTGACATTTAAAAGATTTCAGAAGGAACTGTGATCACCTGAAGCAAACACCTGCTGATTAGGAACAATAGCTTATATTACTTACAGTAATTTGTTTTCTTAAAAAAATCAACAAAAAAATATTTTGCCTACAGCACTACCCAATTTCATTTCATTTTCAAGATAAATGTGTATATAGCTTATATCTTTATATTTGCTATAAATATTGGTTGTTTCTTTCACAACACATTTACATTTCCTGTCAGGTCATGAAAAGATGAAAGCCACAAAAGGAAATTGATATTAAATATACACATTATTTTTTCTCCTAATTTTTCCTTTTTTAGCCCCTATTTGTGCTTAGGCTTATTTCCACAGAACTTATATTTACTCAAGATCTTTGTCATGTTTATTGAATAAAGGATTAATTCTTTTTCAAAAGTACAGCTTGTTATGGTATACCAGAGGAAGGAGATGCTGTGACTATTTGTTCAGAATCAGAAATAACATTTCACCTTTTAATCTTTGATAAATGGACAAAATTTCTCCTGGCATAAAGAATAGAAGCCATGGGACACTTACGTGTTATTAAATCAAAGATATAAGCAAAGCCTTGAGGATGTGATAAGGCAGGCATTTAAATATTAAAATTTAGTACTTGATTGGGTGGTGTACAATATATGCGCATGTAAACAAACCTAAAATGGAGAGAAAGGTTTAACCATTTTTAGAGTTTTTAAGTTGCCTTTTTTGAGTTTTTTTTTTTTTTCCCCCTTGCAGGCAATGGAATTAAGCAAGAACAAGAAAAGAGGTATGCCATGATGGAAAATGTATGGAGAAGCCAGAATACAGAATACTTAGGATGCCTAAAGCTGAGTGGTATGTGTTAGTAAATAGTGATGAAATCAAAGAAGGGTGCTTACATGTCCTAAATTTTATAGACTATTGTCGTATGATTTAAAAGAAGTGAAAATTAGAAATTTTTATTTGTTATCATGTAATATAATTATAATTCCAATGTTCACTGAGCTAGTACTTTTAAAAATATTTTATTTAAAATTAAAATACACACACAAAAAATATTCCAACAGAAACAGCAATGAGAAGTGAATCGGGAGCTACTCTCCTGGGCCCCTCTGAACCCTCTGGCTTAGACCAGTGCATGCGCAGGGGAGCCCGGGACAGGCCTCAACCTTTGCCCGATAGACACCCAGAGCCTTCCCTGCACTGCTCATTGGCTAGGCTCAGACCCTGATGTAGTGGTGAACCTCTCCCCTATAGCCACCTCAGTGACCTGATAGAGGCAGCAGCACTGGCAGGGTCTGCCAGGCTTAGGTAAGCCCCAGCTGAGCTTCTGAAAATGTGGCATTTGGGGTGGCAAGAAGACTGGCAGCCACACACACATCCATGGAGGGCTGTTGGAATTTTGAGGACTGGAGAAGGCAGGTCTACAAAGGCAAGCTCAGCCACTTCTTTAGGACATGGAGCCATGCAGATCCAGGTGCTGGAGTCACTTTCTGCCTCAATTGATAGAGACCTTGTTTCCAAGCAAGGGCTCACTGACCAATGTGTAAGAAGCTAATGTCTTGGCACCAGTTTTTGAGAAAACAAAGAAACTTTACTTGACAAGGCATCTCAAATCTGTCTCCCCACCCAGGGACTGTGCACACTATTTAAAGTGTATTTGGAAACCCTGACTGGCTCACTCTGAGTCAGGCCATATGACATTTTAGTAGTGAATTGGCTAGGCCTAATAAGTCAGGCCATATGACTCCACAAAAGTGAATTGAACAGTTTCAGGTCAGGCCACAGACGATAATGAGGCAAGACTAATCGGCTGGTTCTAAATCAGGCCAAAAGACTAGGCAAAGTGTGATTGGCTACTAAGTCAAGAACTGTGATTGGCTGGGGCTGAATCCAGTCCCCTGTTGGAGGATTTTTTGGGTTCCTGTGGTGTCTGAAGTCATCTGGAGGGCAAGGACCTCTCTTTGCACATGCTCAGCTTACACTCTCCAAGATAACTTTGAAATAATAGGAAAATAAGACCAGTTTCAGCTAATTTAAGACAGTTCCAACCTCACCTCCACTGGACAATAGTGGACAAAGGCCTTAACTGAGGAAAGGTGAGAGGATCCCCAGACGATGACAGGTGGATATTGGTTAGAAGTAGAGGTAGTAAAATAACACATTTTGTAAATGTCTTTGTTAAAATTCACATGAAATGTTATTTTGGAGGGGAATGGCCAAACCACCCCTTTAGTAGTACACACTGCGTTTCTGCACTGATTTGCGGAGAAGAGAGAAGAGAATGAAATGCAAGGAGCTCTGTGCCAGTGTGTTACAGTAAGACAGCATTAAACATTGTCCCTATGTCTGTGCATTTGTATATAGTGTGTAAAAAGGACATTCGAGTTTTAATTACAACTTGTAGTCTTTCTAAATGTTAAAAGTGGTTGCCAGTGTATAACAGAAGTAGAGTTAGTAAAGTAATATATTTTTTATATTTTGTGTTAAAATTCCTAGGAAATATTTTCTTCTGAAAATTTGAGCGTTAGAGCCCACTGTCTTGGTAAAGGGAAGGGATCTAGGCCAGAATGGTCATGTTTGGAAGATACTTTCAAATTATAACTATTGTTACATGTGAGCAGCTTATTTGAGACTGCTGTGTGTGTAGTGGACAAATTAAGTCCTTACCTGAAAGTCTACCTAGATGTTTAGAAGTTCCAAATGTATGTTAAATGTAGAGGTAGTAAAATATTGCTTTGTAAATATCTTTTTGCTAAAATTCATAGAAAATATTGTCTTTGAGGAATAGAATAGTTAAACCACCTCTGTGAGCAGTATAGTATGGTATGGTCTATACTTGTCCAGTGGTTTGGAGGAGGTGAGAGGGAAGAATGTGCAAAAGATAATATGAGGGAACTTCAGAAAGTTCATGGAAATATTTGTATTATCTTTTAATTTGATTTTTCCATGAACTGCTAGTACATTCATACTTTGACATTTTCTGACACATTCTTCTGTGTTTTGTGTGTTTTGTTTTGCTGTGTATATACTGTATGTAATGGGAAAATGAGTCTTAATTTTGCAACATCTAGTCTCTAGATGTTAAAAAGGTTGTGATGGAGTTTGAGTGTGTTGTCCCCTGCAAAACTCATGTGGAATTTTGATCCCCAATGTGGCAGTGTTGGAAACTGATTGAGTCATGGGGGCAGATCCCTCATGATTGGATTAATGCTCTCCCTGGGGTTGGGGGATTAATGAGTGAGATCTCCTTCTATTAGTTCCTGCGAGAGCTCGTTGCTTAAAAAGACCCTGGCACCTTCTCTCTTTCTCTTGCTTCCTCTTGCCATGTGATCTGCTTGTACCCGCCACGGGCTGCCTGCCACTTTCCGCCATGAGTAGAAGCAGCCTGAGGCCCGTGCCAGATGCAGCTGTCCCAGAATCGTAAGCCAAATAAACTTCTTTCCTTTATTAATTACCCAGTCTCAGGTATTTCTGTTACAGCAACACAAACAGACTAATACAGGTTGCCAGTGTATGACAAAGAAGTTAGTCAGATTAGCACATTTTGTTTACTTTGTGCTGAAATTCATAGGAAAGCTTACCCTCTGTAAATGACTTTTGGATATAAAATGGTTGGACCCTCTCTAAGCATTATGCATGACTGTACTTGTCCACTGGACTGAAGGCAGAGAGAAGGAACTGAGGAGGAAGTGGTTTAAGGCCAAAGGGGTCATATTTAGAAGACACTTTGTATTATAACCATTGCTAACTGGGTGAAATTTTATTTAACAATGTTGTGTCCATAATGGACAAGTTCCTGTATGAAATATCTAGTCTTCCTATGTACTTAGAAGTGTTTGATGTGTTTAAAAGTAGAAATAATAGAATAATACTTTTTGTAAATAGCTTTTAAAACTGATGAGAAATATTGTTTGGAAATGTAATTGTTAAATCACCTCTGTGAAGAGTATACTCTGTTTTTGTTTACTGGTTTGAGGAAAGTTGGGGGTAAGAAACTGCAAAAGGTATTTTGTTGTGAGTTCTAGAAATTTTGGCACACTCATTGCCCTATTTGTTACATGCATTTTATTTAACTTTGCTGTATTTTATTGTGTATATATGGACAAATGAGTCCTAATTTTATAATATCTAATCTCTAAATATTAAAGAGGTTGCCAATGTATGACAAAGGTAGAGTTAGTAAACTAATACGTTGTTCACTTCATGTTAAAATTCATAGAAAAAGCTTTATCTTCCTCTATCTTCTGGAAAGGACTTTTGGAAGTGAAATTGTGGCATCACATTGGAGATAGGGAGACAAAGTTGGAAGAAATGAAGAGTTCTAGACCAGAGTGTTCCTATTTAGAAGACACTTTCAGATATAACCATTGTTACGTGTATGTACTTTACTCAACACTAATGTATATATAGTGAACAAACTTAACTCTTTATTTAAAACCTAAAACGTCTAGTTTTTGTAGATGTTTAGAAGTGCACAAAGTATGTTAAAAGTAGAAGTAGTGAATTACACATTTTGTAGGTATCCTTTTGATAAAGTTCACATGAAATTTTGTCTCTGGAAATGGAATGATCAAACCACTTCTCTGAGCAGTACACTTTATTATGTTTGTGCTGGTTTGGGAGGGAAGGAGCAGCAGAAAGTGCAAAGGGTTTTATACCACTGTGTTTATGGTGAGGCAAGACTGACCATTGTTCCTCATGTCTGTGCATTTTGTTTTACTTTGCTGTGTAGATAGTGTATATAAAGGACAAATGAGTCCTATTTTACAACATCTAATCTTTCTAGATGTTAAAGAGATTGCCAGTGTATGACAAAAGTAGAGTTAGTAAACTAACACATTGAGTATATTGTGTTAAAATTCATAGGAAAGACTGTTTAAAAAACCATATATGGAAGTGAAATTGTTAAAATACCCTCTAAGCATTGCAGTTGCCTAGACCTGTCTACTAGGTTGATAGAGGTAGGAGGGGAAAGGTTTTAGGCAAGAATGTTCCTATTTAGAAGACACTTTCAAATTATAACCTTTGTGTCATGTGTGCAGTTATTCAGTGCTATTGTGTGTACAGTGGAAAATTTAAGTCTTTATTTGAAACATCAGGCCTATCTACATGTTTAAAACTTCACAATGCATGTTAAAAGTAGAGAGCTACAGTAATTCCCTTCAAGTATTTTTTTATTATTTCATAGGAGTGGTTACATTTTTGTAATAAATTTGATATCTTGGAGATTATGATGATTGTTCACGGGGTGGTGGTGGGAGGGGAGAGGAAAAAGTTTTCAGAGAGAAGGGTTCTGTGCCATGAGTTAGATTAGGTCATATTGTCTAACCATTGTTGTATAAGTGCGATTTAGTTAATATTGCCTTGTATTAAAGGATAAATGAGTCCTAATGCCCAAGGAATGTTAAAAGTATGGGTAGTAAAATAATCCCTTTAAAAATGTTCTTTTGGTGGCACTAAGCCTATACACTGGGGACTGCCTCTTCAGCAAATGATGCTGGGATAACTGGATATCCATATGCAGCAGAATGAAACTAGACCCATACCTCTCACCATATACCAAAATCAACTCAAAATAGATTAAATAATTAACTATACACTCTGAAACAATAAACTTCTTAAAGAAAATGTAGGAGAAACACTCCAGGAAGTGGGACTGGACACAGACTTCATGAATACGACCCCGAAAGCATGGACAACCAAAGGAAAAATAAACAAATGGGATTATATCAAACTAAAAAGCTTCTGCACAGCAAAAGAAACAGTTAAGAGAGTTAAAAGACAACCAACAGAGTGGGAGAAAATATATGCAAAATATACATCTGACAAAGGATTAATATCCAGAATATACAAGGAACTGAAACAACTTTACAACAAAAAAACAAGTAACCCAATTAAATAATACGCAAAGGAGCTAAATAAGCATTTCTCAAAGGAAGATATACGAATGGCCAACAGACACATGAAAAAATGCTCAACATCACTCAGCATTAGGGAAATGCAAATCAAAACCGCACTGAGATACCATCTCACCCCATTTAGGATGGCTAAAATCCAAAAGACTGAGAATGATAAATGCTGGCAAGGTTGCGGAGAAAAAGGAACTCTCATACACTGTTGCGACTGCAAAATGGTGCAGCCTCTATGGAAAATGGTATGGAGGTTCCTCAAACAATTGCAGGTAGATCTACCAAATGACCCAGCTATCCCACTGCTGGGAATATACCCAGAGGAAAGGAAATCATCAAGTTGAAGGGATACCTGTACTCCAATGTTCATCGCAGCACTATTTACAATAGCTAAGAGTTGGACTCAGCCAAAATGTCCATCATCAGATGAGTGGATACAGAAAATGTGGTATATCTACACAGTGGAATACTACTCTGCTATAAAAAAGAATGAAATACTGCCATTCGCAACAACATGGATGGACCTAGAGAGAATTAAATTAAGTGAAATGAGTCAGGCACAGAAAGAGAAATATCACATGTTCTCACTTATTTGTGGGAGCTAAAAATAAATAAATAAACAAATATCCTGGGGAGTGGGGAAGAAGACACAACAATTACAATTCCTTGAAGTTGATACGACAAGCGAACAGATTTGAGGTTGTTGGGAGGGAGCGGGGAGTGGGGGGGGAGGGAGGTTTTGCTAATGGACCACAGTAATCAACCACACTGTATATTGATAAAATAAAATAAAAGTTTTTTAAAAAATGAGCAAATAGTGGATATGAGTTTCTTTTGGGGGAGATGAAAGTGTTTTAAAGTTGAATATGGTGATGGTTGCACACAACTCTATGAATATACTAAAAGCCATTGAACTGTACATTTTAAACGAGTGAATAAATTGTATGGCATGTGAAAAATTAAAAAAGAAATGTTCTTTTGGTAGTTTCTAGGAAGGACCATCTTCTGGTGATGACCTTTGCCAATTCACCTCTTGGTGCTAGATGTAGTTCTGCACTAAATGATGGAAGAGGGAGAAGAGGAAGGGTGAAGGAAGGACTCTTTGGATATCTCCATATCCAGAAGACGATTTTAGATTATAACCATGGTCCTATATGTGCATTTTTGGTAAGACAAAATGTTTTCATAGACAAAGTTCATTCATAATATCTGAGCTTTATAGATATCCTGAGGAGGCAATGTAGAATAAAAAGTAGAGATAGTTAAGTAGCCAATAAATATCTTTTTCTTATAACTGATAGAAAAATGCATCTGGGACATGGAATTGTTAAACTATCTCTGAGCAACATATGTCAGGACTTGTTCATTCAGTTGGCAGCAGAAAGGCAGAAGAAAATGTAAAGGGAGGGATGTATGCAATGCATTCTTTGATATATGTGCTGTGCTATATAGGCTGTGCTAGAGGAATACATTAAGTACTTCAACAGAAACATACCTTTTTGCTACTGTTTTAATAGAAGAGATCTGACAATGAATTCTTTTAGAAACATGCTACTTAGTGGACTCTGTTGCTGTATGTCTCATTTTACATAGCGCTTTAAGAGAATGTAGTATTTTAATCATAACTCTGCCAATGCTTTTATCTAGAGGCCTGTTGCCATTTTTGCCTTCTAGAAAATTTTTATCCCTAAGAAAGGCAGGACATTTTTTTCTAACAGATTGAGATGGTGTAATGAATTCTCAGTTACTAAAATACTCATATAGCTTGGGATTTTAAACTGGTAAATATTCATAATGTCTGAAAAAGCATGACACATACTATACCATCTCAATCACACACAGGACCTAGAGGAACACATCAAACTGTAACTACTTGTGATTGTAGATGACTTTGTCTTTTGCTTCTTGTGTTTTTCACTTTCCTGTAATGTACATATAAGCTTTTTAAAAAATGAAGGCTATTTAAAAATAAGTAAATAAACAAATTAATTAATTTAAAAAATTAAAATAGTAAGACATTGGATTATATGTGTCATACCTGTTTCATAGCTCTCTAGATGAAAGACTAAAACTGAAGAAACCATGTGGCACACTAAAATATCAATTATGTGCCTCAGGTTTAATATTTCAAATGAAAACATGGCAACTACAATTCAAGTGAAAATTAAAACACTATTATTTGAAACAGAAGACAGACATGATGTAGACTCTATGTATCATTTATGTCAGTTAACTTTATACTACGTTTCTCTTACTCATCTGATGACTAGTGAATAGCTGTAGAATTTTGCTTTGTTTTAATTTTAGTACCATTTGAAAAATACTATTTTATTCCTACAGTCACTTAAATTTTTTTAGAGCACATATGCTGCTTTTTTAACAATAAAATTAGTTTGGGAAATGGAAAATATATCTACAAGTGCTCTTAAAAGTATTTTATTTATCATGTTGGATATTGCATAGCTCCATTGCTTAGATAAAATATCAAGTAAGATTTTACCAATGCATGTGTTATTTTTCAAGTTTTCTGTTGTATATCTCAAAGAATGAATTCAGTTATTATGTTAATAGTCAAGCTATTAAATAAAATAAAATCAGTTTTATTTATTTTTAATGCTATAGAACAAAATGCCACAAATTTAGCAACTTAAAAAATTCTTCATACTTCCATGTTCTTGGTAGCAGTATTCACAATAGCTAAGAGGTGGAAGCATCCCAAGTGTCAAATGACAGATGAATGGATAAATGAAATGTGGTATATACATACAATGAAATATTCATTCTTACAAAAGGAGGAAATTCTAACACGTGCCACAACATGGATGAAACTTAAAGAGATTAGGCTAAGTGAAATAAGCCAGTCGCAAAGATACAAATACTGTATGATTCTATTTATATTTAGTATTTAGGGTAGTAAAATTCATAGAAATAGAAAGTAGAGATGTGGTTGCCAGGGACTAACGAAAGGGGAGGAAAATAGGGAATTATGTTTTAATGGACATAGTTTCAGTTTTTTAAGATGATAAAAGTTCTGGAGTTGGTTGCACCACCATGTGAATGTATTTACCATTACTAAACCATGCACTTAAAAATGTTTAAGATAGTAAATTATACATTATGTATTTTTTACCACAATTAAATATATAAATGAAAAATAATGCAACCCCCTTAGGAAAGCCACTAGCCTTCAGTGAGGCTGGAAACATTCATTATGCTTAACAACCTCATTTTCTCTTTCACTTTATTCCCTCATTGTCGCCATAGCTAGTGGTATTTAAGAACTGGAGAAACAAGAAACAAAAGCCACATATAAAAAGAGTAACAAGTCTGATCTCACATAACACATGACTCCAAAGTTATGAGGGAAAATCCAAAAGGAATCTAAAGGGCCAGTAAACATTTCGAAACAATTTAACTTCTCCCCTATGGGAAAAACTCAAATTTAAATGAAATAGCATTTCTAATACATCAGATTAGCAAAAATTAGAAGATGTGGTATAACTTCAAGTATTGATAAAGGTGTGTGAGAAGACAGCATTGACTGCTGATGGAAATGTAATAATGTAAATTATTTTATAAGCAATTTAACAGCATCTGTTGTAATTTTAAATGGACATATGCTTTGATCCAGCAATTTTACTTCACCAATTCTATCCCAAATAAATATTCTTCAATATTCCCTAAATCTTTCTACAATGATATTCATTGCCAAAATGTTTATAATAAGAAAAATGTATACAAAGTAAAAGTTTGTCAACTAGGGCAGGGAAAGGGAAGGTATGTTCAAACAGATTTTAATACATTTCCTCTCTATGAAACACTGTGATGCCACTAAAATATATGGGGTAGATGTCGATATATGGACATGGAAAGATCTCTATGACACAGGTGAAAATTTAAGTCACAGAAATAGCTTTTAGTTTGATCTCATTTTTGTTTCCCCAAAAATGTGTATGTGTGTATAAATGTACAAAATGGGTGGATTTTTAATCTAAAAGTGCTTATCTCCAATTACATCTAAAGTCAGCTTGAGTCTTCCTTGTGCATTGGTAGTAGATATCATGAGGTCCAGAGAGGAAAGAAAGTCCAAACTTAGGAATCTCTGTTGCACTATTTCTCTCTCAATGTACATAGTAGCCAGGACAGAGGTTGGATACCACTGTCATATTTTTAATATGTACCCAGATATCTACAGAAAAAGGAGAAAAATATACTAGCTGTGAAACACATCTTATACCTACACTATTGGGTATGATCAAGAACACAACCACTAGAGTCAACTTGAATTTATACAATTTCAAAACGTTACCACTGATGAAACTATGAGTTTTAAATAAATTTCCACTGATCAGTCTGAAAAATAATATGTTCTTTAGGATAATTTTCAAAACATTTTCTACTATTGTCACCCATTGTACTATTTGCTACTGGTGTCCTGCCTCATGACCTTTAACACTGACTTATTTCTGAGCATAGAATGATATCTCCCCAGAAATCCACATGGTTCACTTTCTCATACCCTCAAGACTTTGCTCAAATGTTTTAAGACTATGCATATTTGTTATTCTGTTCATTCAACAGAGTGAGGGGATATATAAAGCATACACTTTGATGGAGTTACCATTAAGCAATGGATTTAACTTAGCTTCTTGATCTTGTTTACAAAAAAAGATGGCAGGCAGAATGCTCTATCAAGATTATATTAAAGGTATAGGTAAACTTCTAATTCTAGGTTATTTGCATATGCAAGATGTACCTACAAAAATATAACTATCAAAAATGTTTAAAATTAATTTTAATTTTTATAGGAGAATAGTTTTGAGTGAATGTTTAGAAGTATTTAGGACATTCTGTCAAATTTTTAAAATTTATTTATTTACTAATACTATTTTTTACATCCTAAGATGTTGCAGAGCAATTGGGGGGGAAAGGGAGTAGGAAAGGAGGAGAGAAATAGGGTGGAAAGAGGAGGAAGGAAGGGGAGCATGATTGAGGCACCATGGCACCCCCATCATTCTGGCGGAGGACACCAAGGGGCTTCCAGCATTGGCTTGGTTGCTGCTGGGCTGGATGAAGATGTCAGGGGGGTGTGTCTGAGGCCCTCAATCCCCCACCACCCAGGCTTGGGAGCTCAGGGTGCTTCTATCAGCTTTTTATTGAAATTAGCAAAATTATTTTATAGAGTTTACCATGCTCCATTTCCTTTCCCAGGATTCATTTAAGAAACATGAAGTTGCAAAATGACTCTTTAAACTATTGTTCTTGAGTGTCATAATGTAACCCTGAAATGTCATTATTATTGTGTTGAAACTTCATGTGATTTGATCTGAATAATTATAATATGTTCTTTAACAGATACTAAATACTAAACTGTGTGAAACAAAATCTAAAAGAATTGAGCTTTTTAATTAAAAAAATAATAGATTAATAAAAATGTTTTACCTTTTCATTATGGAAGCTTTAAACATATACCAAATATCAAAAAATATTATGATAAACCCCTATGCAACACCACCTGCTTTAAGGATTACTAACTCACAGGCAATCTTATCCCTTCATTATTTTGAAATAAATTATAGGCATTATATCATTTAATTGGCAAAAATTTAAAAGAAGATAATAGCAAAAAGGTAGTTAAAAATGCAGGAAATAATTTTAATGATGCTTTATATTTCTACATGTGATAGGAAATGTATAGCAATAAGTACAAAGAATATTCAAGAAAAATGGGCCGGCCCGTGGCTCACTCGGGAGAGTGCGGTGCTGATAACACCAAGGCCCCGGGTTCGGATCCCATATACAGATGGCCGGTTTGCTCACTGGCTGAGCGTGGTGCTGACGACAGACAAGAAAAAGTAAGTCACTGCAATCATGGTTAAAATACCTATATGTAATTAATTAAATTCTCTTTACAAATAAAAACTCATTTTTACTGTAGCTACATTTATATCTGTCCCCAGTAGTTTCGCAACAGAAATATATGAGACACTCTATCTTTTACCTTGTTTTTTTCATTAAATGCTTCAGTTATCTCTTATATAACAGGCATCATCAATACTTAGTGTTTTAAAAATGAAACGATTTGGATTTCCAGTCAAGGTGGCAGAATAGACAGTCTTCAGTGTCACTCTCTCCCACAAATCAGCCAATTTACAACTATAAAAAAGCAATGACAGCAAAGCTGGAGCCACTAGAGCTCAGGGGAAGAGGAGAAGAGATCTATGGAGTGCATGAAGGTGGGAGAAGCCACGATGAGAGAAAGAAAAAAATGCTCCAATCATTTTGAATCCCAGACACTTCCAGACTGGAGCTACTGAGCACATGGAGCAGGAGCTGGCAAAAGCCACAGCTGTGTCATTTGAATGAAGTTGCTGGGAGGTGGCAGGGGAGAAGAGGGCTTTGGTGTCCCCCAGGCCAGCAATACCTTTAATAGGGTTTCCGTGGACCCACATAGGAGTGAAGAAACACAACAACTGAAAGAAAGGAGCCACTCAAAGGCCAGTGAGTCATCGCAAGGGACCAGAGCATGACCCATCCCACGGGAAGTGTTTGGACTGCAGGCTGTGGGGGAGATGGGCCCAGCAGGGACACAGCAAGGACAGTTGATCTGCCCCCCAAACAGCACAGGACCACTCTGAGGAGACTGGTCAGGAATACAGAATCACATGGGGTGCAGTGTGATGAAAAGACTCAGGTCCAGACCAGTGTTTCTACTAAACGCAGGTGCACCGGATTTCACTAGACCCAGAATTACCTATGAAGTTGACCATTAAAACCTGAGCTGCACAAAATGGCTTCCCTTGGGAATCAGCAGCAAAGCAGCAATTTAGCCCAACCACAGAGCTCAAGTACTGGTCCCCACAGGAAGTTCCTCCATTTTAGAAGTAAGCAAAGGACAACAAATTAGTTCCAGAGCAAAGTTTAAGTGGTGGGAACAGCAAATAATCCAACACAGAACTGAAAGAAAAAACGAAGTACCCACAACCAGAGACAAAGTTTGATATTAACTAGTAAAGGTCTCATTTCACCAAAGAACACCTTTAACAGCTAGAAGGATCAGAAGTCCCCTGGGCTACCAAGCCAGAAAAGGGGGAGGCCAGGGGCCTCAGCCATGCCCCCTGACAAGTGCAAGAACCCCAGCGATGATCACTTAGCTACCACAGGTAGCACCCTGGGCTCTCCTGAGCTGGTGCAGTGGGAGGCCAAGGGCCTTGGCCACACTCCCCTATACCTGCAGCCAGCCCAGCAACAACCACCAAGCTGCCGCAGGAAGCGCCCCAGGCTGTCCTGAGCTGGGGCAGTGGGGGACAAGGGCCTCAGTCACACCCCCGAGACACATGAAGCCATTCCAGCAACAACCACCTAGCTGCACAGGAAGCCCCCAGTCTCCCCTGTAGGAATGTGGGGGGTGTCACAAGACTCAACCCCATGCCTCCTCCTTCCTCCTTCTTAACCATCCCATTTCTTTCCCCTTTTCCCTTTCCCTCTCCCTCCCAACTGTTCTGCAACATCACAGAATGTAAACAAATAATATTAATAAAACAAAATAAATAAAAAATAAAAATGCAATGATTTATTATTTCTGATTATTATGTAGATTGACTTCTGCTTGTCTTGCTGGAGATCTTTAATGCAAATGCATCGAATTGCCTAGACACAATTGGGGTTGGAAAAGTTTGATAAGGGCTAGAGAGTCAATATTTTCAGCTTTGTAGGCCACATCATCTCTGTCACAACTACTCGATTCTGTTGTTTTAGCTGAAAGCCACCATAGGTAGTATGTAAATAAATGAACATTGCTGAGTTCTGATAAAACTTTATTTATAAAAGCAGGTGGTAGGCCAAATTTGGTCCAACTGCTATATTTTACAGACCTCTACCTAGAGCACTAATTATTTATTCATTTAACAGACACGTAAAATTTAATTATGGAACAGCTAGTACAGAGGCTGGAGACACATTTTCAGCAACTATCAGGTATCAGAAGAGTTATTCTCTTTACAACTTGCCTTATATATTTGTAAAATATGACTTTAAGTTGATTTGAGGCTTGGGCTATATCTTGTTTATAACTGAATTCCTTATAATACCTGGCACATCAGAGATGCCATTTTGCACAAGACTATAATAATTTCTTTTCATATTTCTATATAAGTTGAGTTTATAATGAACTGCAATTGAATGAAATATTTTCACATTGTGTCAATCTAACAAATAATTCCATCTGTTAACAAAGACTTATTATTTTGACATATTTTATTATAAAAGTTTTAAAATATTGTGGTCTAAGTTGATAGGTTAGGCTGTTTATAACTATTAGTGAATGTATATACACTATGAAATAATAATTTTATCAGTGTAAATTAACCAAGTAAGTCTCTTTTGAAAATTTCTTTCTCGATTTTTATTTAATTTGAAATTTCTATGTTAGAATCACAGGTGTATTCAGTGATAATAATATTAAAATATTAATGAAACCAAGCTTTCATGAGAAATATTAAAAGTAACCATAATTGAATCAAGAATTAAGGGAAAATCTGAATGGCCAAATAAAACTGGAAGATATTAAAATATTTCAAGACTATATATAATAATGAGAACATGAAGATGTAGGGGAATTTCTTCAAACTTTCAATAAATAAATAATACTCAATGAATAAGGGTTTTGGGTTTTGTTTTTTTTTTTTTGTATTTTAGAACCATATGAAGTGTTCCACTTCCTAAAAATAAAAGTTCAAAACTGACTCACAATATTTCATAAATTCAAAATGACATTTTTTTACATACCATTTCTTTTTTTTCACATTTTTATTTATTTATTTAATTTTATTTTATTTTGTCAGTATACAACGTGGTTGATTATTGTGGCCCATTACTAAAACCTCCCTCCCTCTTCTCTCTCCCCCCTCCCTCCTAGTAATGTCCTTTCTGTTCGCTTGTCGTATCAACTTCAAGGAATTGTAATTGTTGTGTCTTGTTCCCTCCCCCCCCCCATATTTGTTTATTTATTTATTTATTTTTAGCTCCTACAAATAAGTGAAAACATGTGATATTTCTCTTTCTGTGCCTGACTTGTTTCACTTAATATAATTCTCTCTAGGTCCATCCATGTCATTGCAAATGGCAGTATTTCATTCTTTTTTACAGCTGAGTAGTATTCCATTGTGTAGATGTACCACATTTTCCGTATCCACTCATCTGATGATGGACATTTGGGCTGAGTCCAACTCTTAGCTATTGTAAAGAGTGCTGCGCTGAACATTGGGGAACAGGTATACCTTTGACTTGATGATTTCCATTCCTCTGGGTATATTCCCAGCAGTGGGATAGCTGAGTCATATGGTAGATCTATCCATACCATTTCTTTTTTTTTTTTTTTTTTTTTTTTTTATTTTTTTAATTTTATTTTGTCGATATACATTGTAGCTGATTATTGCTCCCCATCACCAAAACCTCCCTCCCTTCTCCCTCCCCCCCTCCCCCCAACAATGTCCTTTCTGTTTGCTTGTTGTATCAACTTCAAATAATTGTGGTTGTTATATCTTCTCCCCCCCCCCGTTTGTGTGTGTGTGTCTGTATGTGTGTGTGTAAATTTATATATTAATTTTTAGCTCCCTCCAATAAGTGAGAACATGTGGTATTTCTCTTTCTGTGCCTGACTTGTTTCACTTAATATAATTCTCTCAAGGTCCATCCATGTTGTTGCAAATGGCAGTATTTCATTCGTTTTTATAGCTGAGTAGTATTCCATTGTGTAGATGTACCACATTTTCCGTATCCACTCATCTGATGATGGACATTTGGGCTGGTTCCAACTCTTGGCTATTGTAAAGAGTGCTGCGATGAACATTGGGGAACAGGTATACCTTCGACTTGATGATTTCCATTCCTCTGGGTATATTCCCAACAGTGGGATAGCTGGGTCATATGGTAGATCTATCTGCAATTGTTTGAGGAACCTCCATACCATTTTCCATAGAGGCTGCACCATTTTGCAGTCCCACCAACAATGTATGAGAGTTCCTTTTTCTCCGCAACCTCGCCAGCATTTATCGTTGAGTCTTTTGGATTTTAGCCATCCTAACTGGGGTTAGATGGTATCTCAATGTGGTTTTGATTTGCATTTCCCGGATGCTGAGTGATGTTGAGCATTTTTTCATATGTCTGTGGGCCATTTGTATATCTTCCTTAGAGAAATGCCTACTTAGCTCTTTTGCCCATTTTTTAATTGGGTTGCTTGTTTTCTTCTTGTAAAGTTGTTTGAGTTCCTTATATATTCTGGATATTAATCCTTTGTCAGATGTATATTTTGCAAATATTTTCTCCCACTCTGTTGGTTGCCTTTTAACTCTGTTAATTGTTTCTTTTGCTGTGCAGAAGCTCTTTAGTTTGATATAATCCCATTTGTTTATTTTTCCTTTGGTTGCCCGTGCTTTTGGGGTCGTATTCATGAAGTCTGTGTCCAGTCCTATTTCCTGAAGTGTTTCTCCTATGTTTTCTTTAAGAAGTTTTATTGTTTCAGGGTGTATATTTAAATCCTTAATCCATTTTGAGTTGATTTTAGTATACGGTGAGAGGTATGGATCTAGTTTCACTCTCCTGCATATGGATATCCAGTTATCCCAGCACCATTTGCTGAAGAGGCAGTCCCTTCGCCAGTGAATAGGCTTGGTGCCTTTGTAAAAGATCAGATGGCAGTAAGTGTGTGGGTTGATTTCTGGATTCTCTATTCTATTCCATTGGTCAGTTTGTCTGTTTTTATGCCAGTACCATACTGTTTTGGTTATTATAGCTTTGTAGTATAGCTTAAAGTCAGGTAGTGTTATGCCTCCAGCTTTATTTTTTTTGCTCAGCATTGCTTTGGCTATGCGTGGTCTTTTATTGTTCCATATAAATGACTGGATAGATTTTTCCATTTCTGAGAAAAATGTCTTTGGAATCTTGATGGGGATTGCATTGAATATGTATATCACTTTGGGTAGTATGGACATTTTCATTATGTTGATTCTTCCAATCCAAGAGCATGGGATATCTTTCCATCTTCTTGTATCCTCTCTAATTTCTCTCAGCAGTGGTTTGTAGTTCTCATTATAGAGATTTTTCACCTCCTTGGTTAACTCAATTCCTAAGTATTTTATTTTGGTGGTGGCTATTGTAAATGGGCACTCTTTCTTGATTTCTCTTTCTGCATGTTCACTATTGGAGAAAAGAAATGCTACTGATTTTTGTGTGTTGATTTTGTATCCTGCTACTGTTCTGAAATCATTTATCAATTCCAAGAGTTTTTTTGTAGAGGTTTTAGGCTGTTCAATATATAGGATCATGTCATCTGCAAACAGGGACAGTTTGACTTCATCTTTTCCAATCTGGATGCCCTTTATTTCCTTCTCTTCTCTGATTGCTCTGGCTAGTACTTCCAACACTATGTTGAATAGGAGTGGTGAGAGTGGGCATCCTTGTCTAGTTCTTACAGGAAAAGCTTTCAGCTTTTCCCCATTCAGGATGATATTGGCAGTGGGTTTGGCATATATGGCTTTAATTGTGTTGAGATACTTTCCCTCTATACCTAACTTATAGAGGGTCTTTGTCATGAATGAGTGCTGAACTTTATCAAATGCTTTTTCAGCATCTATAGAGATGATCATATGGTCCTTGTGTTTGAGTTTATTAATATGGTGTATCACATTTATTGATTTGCATATGTTGAACCAACCTTGCATCCCTGGGATGAATCTCACTTGATCGTGATGAATAATTGTACGTATGTGTTGCTGTATCCTGTTTGCTAGTATTTTAGTGAGGATTTTTGCATCTATATTCATCAAGGATATTGGCCTGTAGTTTTCTTTTTTGGTTATATCTTTACCTGGTTTTGGTATCAGGATGATGTTTGCTTCATAGAATGAGTTTGGGAGATTTGCGTCCGTTTCAATCTTTTGGAATAGTTTGTAAAGAATCGGTGTCAATTCCTCTTTGAATGTTTGGTAAAATTCTGCTGTGAATCCATCTGGTCCTGGGCTTTTCTTTGTTGGGAGCCTCCTGATAACAGCTTCAATCTCCTTTATTGTTATTGGTCTGTTCAAATTTTCTACGTCTTCATGGTTCAGTTTTGGGAGCTTGTGTGTGTCCAGAAATTTATCCATTTCCTCCAGATTTTCAAATTTGTTGGCGTATAGTTGTTTATTGTAGTCTCAAATGATTCCTTGTATTTCAGATGAATCAGTTGTAATATCGCCTTTTTCATTTCTAATTTTTGTTATTTGAGTCTTCTCTCTTCTTTTTTTTGTTAGCCATGCTAATGGTTTGTCAATTTTATTTATCTTTTCAAAAAACCAGCATTTTGATTCGTTGATCTTTTGAATTGTTTTTTGGTTTTCAATTTCATTCAGTTCTGCTCTGATCTTAATGATTTCTTTCCATCTGCTAACTTTAGGTTTGGATTGTTCTTGTTTTTCTAGTTCTTTAAGGTGAAGTGTTAGGTTGTTCACTTGCCATCTTTCCATTCTTCTGAAGTGAGCGTTTAATGCAATAAATTTTCCCCTCAATACTGCTTTTGCAGTATCCCACAGGTTTTGGTATGATGTATCATTGTTTTCATTAGTTTCAATAAATTTTTTGATTTCCTGCTTGATTTCTTCTTGGACCCATATGTCATTAAGTAGAATGCTGTTTAATTTCCATGTGTTTGTATACTTTCCAGAGTTTCATTTGTTATTAATTTCTAGTTTTAATCCATTGTGGTCTGAGAAGATACATGGGATAATTCCAATTTTTTTGAATTTCTTGAGACTTGATTTGTGACCTAATATGTGATCTATCCTGGAGAATGATCCATGTGCTGATGAGAAGAATGAATATTCTGAGGTTGTTGGTTGGAATGTTCTGTAGATATCTGCCAATTCCAATTGGTCTAGAGTCTTGTTTAGATCTTGTGTTTCTCTACTGATTCTTTGCCTAGATGATCTGTCTAATATTGACAGTGGGGTGTTCAGGTCCCCTGCTATTATGATATTAGTGTCTATTTCCTTCTTTAGGTCTAATAGAGTTTGTTTTATAAATCTGGCTGCTCCAACATTGGGTGCGTACATATTTATGACTTGTTATGTCTTCTTGATGGATCAGTCCTTTTATCATTAAGTAGTGTCCCTCATTGTCTCTTTTTATGGTCATGTCATAGTCAAATTGGCAAAACTCAGAGACAAAGAGAGAATCTTAAAAGCTGCAAGAGAGAATCGTCAAATCACCTATAAGGGAGCCCCAATCAGGTTAACATCAGACTTTTCATCCAAACCCTAAAAGCTAGAAAGGAATGGGATGATATTTTCAAAATACTAAAAGACAAAGATTCCCAGCCAAGAATACTCTACCCTGCAAGTCTATCCTTCCGAAATGAGGGGCAAATAGTATATTTCTCAGACAAACAAAAACTGTGGGAGTTCACTACCACACGACCACCCTCACAAGAAATCCTCAAGGGAGTACTGGATTTGGTTCCTGAAAAATAACTACCACTGCCATAAAAACCCAAGAAAAATCTAAACCCGCTAGTATAATAAAAATGGCATTCATGAAGAGAAAAACAAGCTAACAAAAACACCATCTACAACCTAAGGAACCAACAAACACAGAAAACAAACAGTAAATCAGAAAGCAAGGAACAAAAGACACCTAAGACAACCAAACAACCAATAAAATGCTAGGAATAAATCAACACCTTTCAATAACAACTCTTAATGTAAAAGGCTTAAATTCCCCAATTAAAAGACACAGACTGGCTGACTGGATCAAAAAGCAGGACCCAACTATATGCTGCCTACAAGAGACCCACCTCACCCATAAAGATTCACACAGACTAAGAGTGAAAGGATGGAAAAATATTTACCATGCAAACAGAAAAGAAAAACGAGCTGGAGTAGCTATTCTTATATCTGACAAAATAGACTTTAAACTAAAAAACACATTTTTTCTTTTTAAAAAATATTTTATTTTATTTTATTTTACTTCTCAAAATACATTGTACTTGATTTTCATGCCCCTTTACCCTTTCCTCTCCCCCTCCACACACATCATATCTGTGCACTTGGCTTAAATAGTTCAAGGCATTTTTGTGTTTATTCTGTCTTCTTCCCTCCACCCTTTATTTGTTTGTATGTTTATTTATTTACTAATTTTTAGCTCCTACAAATAAGTGAGAACATGTGGTTTATCTCTTTCTGTGCCTGACTTGTTTCACTTAATATAATTTTCTGTAAGTCCATCCATGTTGTTGCTAATGGTAGTATTTCATTCTCTTTTACAGCAAAGTAGTATTCCATTGTGTAGATGTACCACAGTTTCCTTATCCACTATCAGATGATGGACATTTGGGCTGGTTCCAGCACTTGGCTATTGTATATAGAGCTGCAATAAACATTGAAGTACAGGTATCCATTCTACATGATGATTTCCATTTCTCTGGGTATATTCCCAGCAGTGGAATCACTGGGTCATATGGTAGATCTATCTGTAATCATCTCAGTAATCTCAATATGATTTTCCATAAAGGCTGCACCATTTTGCAGCCCCACCAACAGTGGATGAGAGTTCCTTTGTCTCCGCAACCTCTCCAGCACTTATCATTCTCAGTCTTTTAGATGTTAGCCAGCCTAACTGGAGTGAGATGGTATCTCAGTGTGGTTTTGATTTGCATTTCCCAAATGCTGAGTGATGTTGAGCACTTTTTCATATGTCTGTTGGCCATTCATACGTCTTCCTTTGAGAAATGTCTGTTGAGCTCCTTTGCCCATTTTTTAATTAGGTTATTTTTTGTTGCTGTTCTAAAGTTGTTTGAGTTCCATGTATATTCTGGATATTAATCCTTTGTCAGATGTATATTTAGCAAATATTTTCTCCCATTCTGTTGGTTGGTTTTTTACTCTGTTGATTGTTTCTTTTGCTGTGCAGAAGCTTTTTTTAGTTTGATATAATCCCATTTGTTTATTTTACCTTTAGTTGCCTGTGCTTTGGGGGTCCTATTCATGAATTCTGTAACCACTCCTATTTCCTGAAGTGTTTCCCCTAATTTTTCTTTAAGGAGTTTTATTGTTTCAGGATGTATATTTAATTCTTTAATCTATTTTGAGTTGATTTTGGTATATAGTGAAAGATACAGGTCTAGTTTCATTCTCCTACATATGATTATCCAGTTTTCCCAGCACCATGTGTTGAAAAGGCAGTCTCTTCCCCAGTATGTAGACTTGGTGCCTTTGTCAAACATCAGATGCTGTAGGCATATGGGTTAATTTCTAGGTTCCCTATTCTGTTCCATTGATCCGTGTCTCTTTTTTTAATGCCAGTTCCATGCTCTTTTGATTATTATAGCTTTGGAATATAGTTTAACGTCAGGTAGTGTTATGCCGCCAGCTTTATTTTTATTTTGCTCAGGATTGCATTGCTATGTGTGGTCTTTTGTTTTTTCATATAAATGTCTGGATAGCTTTTTTCATCCAAGAGAAAAATGTCATTGGAATTTTGATGGAGATTGCATTGAATTTGTTGATCACTTTTGGTAATATGGACATTTTCACAATGTTAATTCTTCCAATCCAAGAGCATGGGATATCTTTCCATCTTCTTGTGTCCTCTTTAATTTCTCTCAACAGTGGTTTGTAGTTCTCTTCATGGAGATTTTTCACATCCTTGGTCAGCTTTATTCCTAAATATTTTATTTTTTGGTGGCTATTGTAAATGGGCTAGCTTTCTTGATTTCTTGTTCTGCATGTTCACTGAGGAGTATAGAAATACTACTGATTTTTGTGTGTTGATTTTGTACCCTACAACTTTGCTGAAATCATTTATCTACTCTAGGAATTTTTTTATAGACGCTTTAGGCTGTTCAATATATAGGATAATATCATCTGCAGAAAGGGACAGCTTGACTTCATCCTTTCCAGTCTGGATGCCCTTTATTTCCTTCTCTTCTCTGATTGCTCTGGCCAGTGCTTCCAACACTATGTTGAATAGGAGTGGTGAGAGTGGGCATCCTTGTCTATTTCCTGTTTTTAAAGGGAGAAGTTTTCAGCTTTTCCCTGTTCAGGATGATATTGGCAGTGGGCTTATCATATATGGCTTTAATTAGGTTGAGATACTTTCCATCTCTGCCTAACTTGTAGAGAGTCTTTATCATGAAAGGATGTTGAATTTTGTCAAATGTTTTTTCAGCATCAATAGAGATGATCGTGGGGCTTTTGACTTTGTTTTTATTAATGTGGTGTATCACATTTATTGATATGCATATGTTGAACCAACCTTGCATCCCTGGGATGAATCCCACTTGATCATAGTGTGTTGGGTGGCAGCTACCTTCCTGGCACAGATGGTTGCTACACCTAATGACGACTACTTGTTTCCTTCTCTGTTTTTCACACATGCTCAGGATGGCGCCAGGAGTATGTAAAGGGGGAGTGACTATGATGTCGGGTAAAACATCACCCCATTTATGGGGCTTAACATCATTGGTGCAGAGAGCCTTCTGGGCTCATGGGCACTTCATGATCTTTACTATAAGCATAGGCAGGAGCCATGCATGCACGCATGACCTATAGGGTGATTGGCTTGTTAGGTGGAGACCCCCGCCAGAATCCCCCACCCATTTAGCCCATTTATGCATAAATATGTAGGCTTTGAGTTGAATAAACAGAACTGCTTGACAGAACCCCCAAAGCATCTGAGTGTTCCTTTGCAAGCCGGGTTGGGGCCGGTGGCTGCACTTACCTATCTCCTGGGCTCTCCCGCCCCACTCCCTCTTGCACAGGGAGAACGAGGTAGGGAGTAATCTTTGGCCTCGTTCCCTTGAGCCGAGCATGGTATAGCTAGTTGTCAGAGGGCCAGTGCGGGCGCCGACTCCCCTCCACCCCAACAATGGTGTACAATTTTCTGTATGTGGTGCTGTATTCTGTTAGCTAGTATGTTATTGAGGATTTTTGCATCTATATTCATCAAGGATATTGGCCTGTAGTTTTCTATTTTTGATGCATCTTTGTCTGGTTTTGGTATCAGAGTGATGTTTGTCTCATAGAATGAGTTTGGAAGAATGGCCTCTATTTCAATCTTTTTGAACAGTTTGTAGAGAAATTGGTGTCCATTCCTCTTTGAATGTTTGGTAGAACTCTGCAGTGAACCCATCCAGTCCTGGGCTTTTCTTTGTTGGGAGCCTTCTGATAACAGCTTCAATCTCTTTTATTGTTATTGGCCTGTTCAGCTTTTCTATATCTTCTTGCCTCAGTTTTGATAATTTGTATGCATCCAGAAATTTATCCATTTCCTCTAGATTTTCAAATGTGTTGGCATATAGATGTTTATACTAGTCTCCAATGATTCCTTGTATTTCTGAGGTGTCAGTTATAATATCACCTTTTTCATTTCTAATTTTTGTTATTTACTTTAGGTTTGGGTTCTTGTTTCTCTAGATCTTTAAGGTGAGTGTTAGGTTATTTATTTGCCATCTTTCCATTCTTCTGAAGTAAGCATTTAATGCAATAAATTTCCCCCTTAATACTGCTTTTGCAGTATCCCACACGTTTTGGTATGATGTGTCATTATTTTCATTAGTTTCAAGAAATTTTTTGATTTCCTGTTTAATTTCTTCTCAGACCCACATGTCATTACGTAGAATGTTGTTTAATTTCCATGAGTTTGTATAGTTTTCAGAGTTTTGTTTATTATTGATTTCTAATTTTAATCCACTGTGATCAGAGAAAATATATGGAATAATTCCAATTTGTTTGAATTTCTTAAGACTTGCTTTGTGACCTAATATGTGCTCTGTCCTGGAGAATGTTCCATGTGCTGATAAGAAGAATGAATATTCTGAGGTTGTTGGGTGGAATGTTCTGTGGATATCTGCCAAATCCAATTGGTCTATTGCTTAGATCTTGTGTTTCTCTGTTGATTTTTGCCTAGATGATCTGTCCTATGATGAGAGTGGGGTGTTCAGGTCCCCCACTATTACGGTATTAGCATCTATTTCTTTCTTTAGATCTAATAGTGTTTGCTTTGTAAATCTGGCTGCTCCAACATTAGGTGCATATATATTTATGATTGTTACATCTTCTTGATGGAAAGATCCTTTTATCATTATATATTGGCCATCTTTATCTCTTTTAATGGTTTTTGGTTAAAAGTATATTTTATCTGATATAAGAATAGCTACTCCAGCTCGTTTTTCATTTCTACTTGCATGATATATCTTTTTCCATCCTTTCACTCTTAGTCTATGTGTGTCTTTACAGGTCAAGTGAGTCTCTTGAAGACAGCATATTGTTGGGTCCATCTATTTAATCCAGTCAGTAAGTCTCTGTCTTTTAAATGGAGAATTTAGTCCCTTTGCATTCAGAGTTATTATTGAAAGGTGTTGATTTACTCCTAGCATTATACTGATATTTGTTTAGATGTCTTAAGTATCTTTTTTTCCTTTCTTTCAAATTTTCTGTTTGTCTTCTGTATTTGTTGGTTTCTTGGGGTGATAGATAAACTATTTTTTCTCTTTTGTTAGCATTTTTGCTTTGCTGGTAGGTATTGTTCTTTCTTGTGCATTCATGGTTGTTTTTGTGGTATCAAACCCAGTACTTCCTCGAGAATTTCTTGTAGGGCTGGTCGCGTGGTAGTAAACTCCAGCAGTTTTTGTTTGTCTGAGAAATAATTGTTTATCCTTCATTTCAGAAGGATAGCTTTGCTGTGCAAAGTGTTCTTGGCTTGCAATTTTTGTCCTTTAGTGTTTTGAATATGTGATCCCATTATTTTCTGGCTTTTAGAGTTTCTGATGATAAATCTGATGTTATTCTGATTGGGGCTCCTTTACAAGTGACTTGCTGCTTCTCTCTTGCAGCTTTTAAGATTCTCTCTTTGTCTTTGAGTTTTGTCAATTTGACTATCATATGTCTTGGAGAGGACCTTTTGGGTTGAATGTGTTTGGTGATCTTTGGGCTTCCTGAATCTGGGGATCTGTGACTTTCCCTGTACCTGGGAAGTTTTCTGCTATTATCTCATTGAGTATGTTTTCAATGCCTTTTCCTTTTTCCTCCCTTTCTGGAATACCCATGATTCAGATATTTGAGTGCTTAAAGTTGTCAGTTTTCTCTCTTAAACTTTCTTCAGTTTTTTAAATTCTTTTTTCCTTTTTCTGGTCTGCCTGTGATAATTCAAACAGCCTGTCTTTGAGGTCAGAAATTCTCTCTTCTGCTTGTTCAAGTCTGCTGGTTAAACTCTCTGTTGTATTTTTTATTTCATTGAATGAATCCTTCAGCTCCACAAGCTCAGCTACTTTCTTTTTCAAGCCATTGATTTCTTTGTTCATTTCTTCTTTCAGATCCTGTATGTTTTTTCTCATTTCATTGTGCTGTTTCACTGAGTTTTCTTGTATCTCATTTAGTTTCCTTAGAATAGTTACTCTAAATTCCTTGTCTGTCATTTCAAAGACTTCCTGTTCTACAGGATCTAGCACTTGTAAGTTATTAATTTCCTTTGGTGACGTTGTACTTTCTTGATTTTTCATATTTCTGATTTCTTTCCTTTGGTGTTTTGTCATTGTGGCCAGGGGTATCACAGTTCACTTGTTTCACTCTGATGTCTGGCTTGGATCCTGAAGGGTCTGCTGCTTCTGGACAGCAGAAACAACCCTAGACCCAAAGTCCCACCCCACCTGCCTTCACCCACTGGTCGGGTTGCATGGGAGTCCAGAGCCTCTCAAGTTGCTCACAGAGACAGATGGCTTGTACTGGAAGTCCCGCCCTGGCCCTGCCTGCCTCTCTGGCCTGCAGGCTGGGGGTGTGTGGGCCCAAAAGTTCTAAAGTCTCTCTACGAAATGCAGAGCAACCTGAACTGGGATCCGACTGTGGGCAGCTCCTGTCCGTTCCAGCACAGATTTCGGGTCCTCTGTCACTGCTCCTCAAAAGCTGCAAATTGGTTGCTCTTTGGGAGAGAGCAACACAAGGAACGCACTACTTCATCACCTTGACCCCTCCCTCTCTTCATACCTTTTGTCTATTTTTTCTTTAAATAAGTTACAATCAGCTTGCATCATTTAATGATCACAAAAATAATAATTAAGTATTAGTCAAGACACATATAAAGCCATAACTCAAGAGACCCACATAACTATCACAATGCTGATGATATATATTTACCTAATTTGTACTAGTTATACATTTCCATGTGTTTAGTAAAAATAATGAGATTGAATTAGACTATCAAATTGACTCAAGTGATAGAATATCTTGATTTTTGTTCCATACATTGAAACATGAGATTAAAATCATATAGGTTTTATAATTCATGTACTAAATTGTTAAATAAATTTTAAGGATATCTGAGTTTCTATAGACATCCAGAAGCTCACATTAAAGAAAACTTATTAATAAAATTTAAATATATAATTATCTAATCTGTGATATACACTATAGCATACATATGTTTGTGTATGCTATACAAATTTCATAAATGTGAAAGACGTAAGTCAGTTAGCACTGCTGCTAGTCATAGGCATAGTGATTGACAATATTTATATATAGAATTATAAAGCCTACAAAATATACAGTAAATAGTTGATTGCTTTAATATGCTGTAAACATATTATAAAAAGAGAAAGACAATATATTATTCAATGTAATTGTAGAAATTGTTTAAAATCTAAACTTATATAAATAATCCCTCTGAAAGGTGATGGCTTGAATATACTCTTCTTGATAAAAGAGAGAATTTACAAATTAAATGGTAATATCACTTTGTTATTAATCAACTTCCCATCTGAATAATCTAACAGTTGTCTTAATCAGTGCTGATTAAATTATGTTAATTTTTACTAAAGACCACAGATATATAATAGTTATAGAAAGAGACAGTAAATGGTAAGTCAAAGGGGTGCTTAAATCACTACCAGATATAACCCTTAACATCTCACGATCAAAGAATTATCTAATAATATAGCATAGTAGGTGGTAAATGAGCTAATAAAGTAAGTAATATAATTCTGTGTTGGAGTCTAAACACAAGTATTGAAACAAGGTTTAACATTAAGATTGCAGTGATTTATATAAGATGCTTGGCAGGAAGAGAGTGTATTGTGTTATAAAAGAAATTATATCAGGAATAATCTCATTATTTACATCATTCAGGTAACCTGAAATTTTAGATACGATATTTGGAAAATCTGAAAAATTATATTTGGAAAAATATTATTATAAAACAAGACTGAAAAGGTAAAGTATATATAGTAAGCTAGTTTATCTGTCATCTGAATGCTTACTAGTATCCCCTATTTAATGAAAATAAAACCAAAATTTAACCTATTTTCATTTACATATAATTTTTATTTGACCTATGAGTGATTTTTTTAAGGGCATTTAATAAATAATATTCTTTGTTTTACACCAAGCTTTCTTCGTTCTTTCCTCTGTTTCAAAACAGCTCTACCTGGTTATTTTTACCGACATATTTTACTACTGTGGCCAGATGTGGACATTCCTCAAGGTTTGGTTACAGCCTTGTGCCTTTTTCTACTGTAATTTTATGCAAGTGAACTTAATATTCATGTTTTCAGGAATTCCTTCCCAACTTCCTGACAAGGTCAAATCTCCCCTATAATGTGCTTTTTAGCATCATGAACCTCTCCTTTGTAAGCTTGATTGTGGTTGTAATTTTACATGTCTGTATGAGTTGTTTAATTAATGCTCATTTCACCCACGAAATTTAAATTCCACTAAGGCAGTAACTATGTCTGCCCTTTACTAGCTTTTGTTCCCATTATATAGCATAATTCTGTGTGAAGAGTAGATAATCAAGAAATACCTGTTGAATGAATGAAGAAACAAATAATGGATTTTTTCTTAATTTCTCACATCTCTTAGTGTCACCTTAATATTTCCATTCTTCGTATTTAAAGAACATGAAGTTATCTGTTTATTTTTCCTGTTTTACTTCCCATTTCAAATTGTCAGTATTTTGTTTTTCAAAAAGCCTGCAGTAACTCAGCTCTCATATCATTTTATTGTTCTTGTGACTACTGCTAGTATTGTCCACAATATTTTGTTTACTTCCTTATCTTATTCTAGAGCATACTCCTACACTTGGATTATTGCAATAAGCTCCTAACTAATCTTTCTCTTTCTTCACTTTATTGGTTTAAATCTGCCAGAGTCATTTTATTTTAGATCTGCTTTCATTAATTCAGTGTTAATTCTGCTACTTACCAAACCCTGTACAACCTGACTTATAACTCATATTATAGTAGTGTCTGTGGTATGTAACTGACCTTATTTGTCATTTACTTACACCCTGTACTTCTTCCTCAATAGATTAAGCCCTCTCTTTATAAACCTTTTCCTCTTGCCTTTTATTTATACTGTTCTATCAGCTCAAAATCGGTTCTTTTTTTTTTAACTTTTGTTTGTTTGTTTGTTTTAACATTTACTTGTACGTATCTGTGGGGTACTATGTGTTGTTTCAATACATGTATATACTGCACAATGATTCACTTAGGGTAGGTAACATAGTTTTGTAACCATTAGTCCACCACTTCTCTTTACACCCCTCTCCCTGATAACCATTATTGTACTCTCTACTTCTATGAGGACCAATTTTTTTTGTTTGTTTTTTGGGGTTTTTTAGATTCCACATATGAGTGAGATCATTCAGTATCTGTCTTTCTGTGCCTGACTTACTTCAGTTAACATGATGGTTTCCAGTTCCATCCACATTTCTGCAAATGATAAGATAATGTTTCTTTTTATAGCTGAATTCTTTTGTGTATCAGCTCAAAATCAGTTCTGCTCTCTGTCATACATCTTTTCCCCAAAACCATAGTATTTATAAACTATTTACAATATATTTAAAAACCCAAACTAAACTTTTGCAATTCTTTCTAAAGGTGCTAGGGAGCAAAAGTCTGGTAATATATTGGTTAAATGTAATGGGGAGGAGAAACATTATGTAGATAATATTTTAGTAGATATTTTAGGCAATCATAATAAAGCTTAAGAGAGAAATGATACGTGTAAGCAAGCATTTACTATTTAGTCAAACAGTTCATAAGTAGTAATGAAGTAATGTTAATAAATTTTCCCCAGTGATGGATATTTGGAACATGTTGCTGATGTTAATATTTCTAATTCACTCATGAGATCTCTGTTAATCATACAAATCCTATATCTGAAGACTGAGAAGAGTGTTCACTATTTCAGAAAGGAGTAATTTTTACTGAAAGTTACAAAGCAACCTTTTCCTTGGAATTCGTGTACTCTTCTGGCCCCTACACTTTTGAAACATAAATGATTTGTGAGAAATGCTTAAATTGGCTAGAAAAATCCTGTTTTTTTTTAAATACTAATTACACTTAAATATAAAATAAATAATTGTTATATAATATAAATCTACAAATTGAATTTATATGTTTGGTCATAATGTTTTCTTAAAGTGAATCATGTCTGTCCTTTATTGAAAGTGAACTCTGTGATTTAAATTCTTTGGTTAACTTCATCAAATACTCCTGTTTAACAGAACAGCAATGAAGAATCTGAAGTCATGTAAGTTGATTACTTAACTTTGTTCATTTACAACATATTTTATATGCATAAGTACTAATCCGAAGCTGTAAAAATAACTATAAACAATACTTTAGCAGAGTCACTCATTAAAATCTAGGATTCCACTCAATTCATTCTTCTTAAGGATGATAATAATATCTGTATTTAATCAGGGCTATAATTTCTAACTATTTTATTGTGTTAACTTTACATGTTCACCAAAGAAAACTTTTTTTAATTTTAAAAAAGAAAAACACTCCTGAATAATATTTTCCCACAATATAATTTAAAATTTTAAATTATGATATAACTCACTACTCTCATCTTCTCATCTTTATGGAGAGAGAAAGAATAAGTGAATGTTATCAGGAATCATTATTCATCATTTTACACGTGTCTATACACTCACATGATGATCTGTTATTTGTTTTTGTTTACCTTGGTTTTATTTCAGTTTTTTGCTATTGATTACTTCTTATAGCACACACATTCAAATGGAATAATTTCCTGCTACTTGAAATACATCCTTTATAACTTCCCTGATTGTGGGTCTCCTGGTATTGAGCTCTGTTAGTTTATTTTAGTGCTATTTTTTTCCTCCATTCTTGACAGATATTGTCACCGGTTATAGAATTCTGAGTATTCAAACTTATTTTCCAGCAGATGGAAGATATTTTACTGTCCTCTGGCTGTGAGATGTCAGTCATATGAAGGTAATTGTTTTGGTCTGCTTTTATATTTTTCTCTTTATCTTTGATTTTGTGTGATTTCAGTTAAATTTGTCTGGCTGTTCGTTTCTTGTTATCCCTTTGATATGTTGCTTTTAAGTTTTATGCATTTTGTTTGCTTGCTTGTGCTTAAATTTATACTGTATGAATTGATTCCAATAATTTAGGGTGCCACCTCCACTAGAAAAAGAAATTCCATACATTTTTTGTTAATGTTTTGCATGATTTTCATGTCTTGTTTAGTTTTCTTAAGAGTTTAAATCCCATTAGTAGTATGTTTTTATATGCATATATATAACAGTTGTTCTTGTTTCTTTCCTCATAGAAAAATTATGCTTCCAAAGATTCCTGAAATTTTGATTATCCTCAAATTGTAGCTTGAAATGTGAGGAAAAACTCTTCATATTTAAATTAATATGGTAAATTTTTTCAATATGTAATGAGTTTACCAAAGATTATCAGACATATTGTACCTTTTCTTGTACTTCAGAATTTAATTTTAAAATAGTTGATTAGTTGGCATGATGGTTCAAATTCCTTCTTCTAATCTCAACATTTCTGTATGTTTTTCTAGGCAATCAACACTGGAACATTAATAGCATTGTATCAATTTTCAAATCAAAGAAAAGCATCTGAAGAATTGCATCCTTAAAAGAAAAAGGGAAGAACTATTCAGAAAATAAAAATTATGTATTTCATATATGAATCCACCTTTAATTATAATTTTTCAGTTTATATATTTACTTATGGTCATGAATGTATAGATTAAGTAACAATAGAATTAACATTTTACTATATTGCTAACAAGATTAAAATTTATATTATATTATGCTTTAGGAAGAAAAATGCAATGAATTTTTAGGTAGAAAGTAGCCACATAACTTTAAAAATTACCTTTATGCCTAATTTAATACAGAGTGTAAATTATAATTGAAAATCATAGTACGTTCTGAATTAAATATATCCCTACTCATGATTAAATCACCAAGGCAACTACACAGGAATTTGGAACAGATTCACCAGTAGCTATTTACTTGCCTACTAAAAGAAGTACTATTTCACTAAACAGAATCTTTCATGGTTCCATATCAATTTTAAGATCTTTTTTTTTTCTGTTTCTGTGAAGAATATCATTTGCATTTTGGTAGGGATTGCGTATATTGAATGCAATCTTGAACAAAAAGAACAAAATTGGAGGCATCATACTTACTGGCTTCAAAATATACTATGCTGCTATAGTTACCAAAACAGCATTGTACTGGTATAAAATCAAACAAATTGACGAATAGAATAGAATAGAATAGAATAGAATAGAATAGAATAGAATAGAATAGAATAGAATAGAATAGAATAGGAGAACCTCTAAATAAACCCACAGTCTTACAGCCAACTGATGGTGCCAAAAAATATACAATGTGGAAAGGACAGCCTCTTCAACAAATGGTGCTGGGCAAATTGGATATCCACAGGCAGAAGACTGAAACTAGATCCCTATCTCTCACTATACACAAATCAACTCAAAATCGATCAAAAACCTAAATTTAAGACCCCAAACTGTGAAACTACTAGAAGAAAACATAGGGGAAACAATACACAAAATGGGAGTGGGCAGCCTTTATTAAGGAAGACTACAAAGGCACAGATAACTAAAGCAAAAATACAAATGGGACTACATCAAATTGAAAAGCTTCTGTACAGCAAAGGACACTGTCAACAAAGTGAAGAGATGACCTAAAGAATGGAAGAAAATGTTTGCCAATCACATATCAGACAAGGGGCTAATATCTAGGAACTTGAATGACACAACAGCAAAAAAACAAATAACCCAATTAAAAAATGGGCAAAGAACTTGAACATTTCTCAAAAGAAGACATACAAATGGAAAAAGGTATGCAAAAAAATGCTCAATGTCACTCATCACCAGAGCAATGCAAAGTAAAACCACAATGAGAGATCATCTCACTCCTATTAGAATGGCAATACAAACAAGACAAAAGAATAAATGCTGGTGAGGATTCAGAGAAAAGGGAACTGTCTTATGTAAACTCTCCTTTCTCTAGTGGTATTTTTCTTTTATTTCAGTCATCTGACATATAAGTAGATAAGATTCTATTTCACTAATCTTATGTGCAAAGAAATTTAAAAATTTAAAAATTCTAAATTAAATTAAATACGATATGAGCACTCCACTTACTTATCACAGATACTGAGACATCTGATGGAGTCAATCTTGAGGCTCCCTGTTCATTTCTATTTGATAGTTTAGTATTCCGGGAGATTTATGTTGTCTCTGGACATGGGAAGAGACCTTAGTACATGTGATGGGCATTGCTGTACACATAAAGTGCTACAAGAAGCTACAGGCCTTTTCCTGTGTACTTTGTGAAGCCTTGACATATTTTAGGGTAAAGATTTGCCCTTCATAGCACCTTCATTATGACAGGATGTGAGGAAAATTGTGGTGGAGCTCTTGTCTGGAATAAAGCATGTCAACTTTGCCAGCAGCTACCCGGTTTTTCTTTCAACTACTTGGCTCAGGACCTGCACAGGACGGGACAGAGGGGTCTGTGATCCAGCCCTACAATTGGCATAGTCAGTAGGATTCCAAGCAGGTAAGGGAGCCACTAGTCCCCTCGGGATGGGGAGGAAAGGTGGCTACCCTCGAGTATGTAGTACCCGGCAGCCGCTCTCTTATTGGCCAGGGTCTGACTGTTGCTCACTGTACTATGAGTCAACATGGACCAGGCACTCCCTGAAACAGTGCAGCTTCAAGATTTGCAGCAGAAAGCAGACTTGTTGGAAGCGTGGATACTTGTTCTGGAGACTGAAGTACAGCAACAAGTCACTCCTGCTTCCAACACCAGGGACGATGATTAACCCGATGGTGAGTTGGGGAGACTGTGTGTCCCCTGACATGACCTGTTGTGCATCAGAAACTAAAGCATGAACAGCCTATAAGACAAGGCAGGCAACTGGTAGGCAACCCACCAGTGACCCAATTCATTAGTTATGTCCCCTACACTCAAGCTGAGTTGGTGGACTTGGGGAAACAGTTCCAGCAGAAACAGGATGAACCCCTAGCTGCTTGGCTTTTGCAGCTGTGGGACCTAGGGGTGGATGATGTGATGTGCTATGGTGAGGAGATGCAAAAGTTAGCCTCTATCACCAGGCACCTGTCCCCGAGGCAGCAGTTACACAATAGCCGCAGATACACACAAAGACAAGATAACCATTCCTTGATGGAATGTGTGAACACAGCCACGTGGACAAATGCCGGAGAACTGCCCAAAACTGTGAGTAGGTGGCAAAACGTATGCCAAGTTAGTTCAGATAATTCAGGAGCTGGGAGTGGACAGGCTATGTTTAATGTGAATACCCGCGGCCTGGATGATGAACGTTTTACTGGCAGCATGACAGATGTAGTGCTTCAAAATGCATCATCAACATCCTTTGGGTCGCTGATAGCCATCCTGGCCCCATACGTTGGTCGTCCTACACATGAAGTGATGGCCATGTTGGCCAGCCTGGGGGAAGCAGAAGGGAGGAAACAAACGAAAGGGGCTCCAAAAGGTGGTGGAGACTAAGTCCCCCCAAAATGCTCAGAGTGTTGCCCTGAAAGGACCGAGCAAAACCAGCTGTATGCAGATGTGGTTTAACTTGTTTACGGCAAGGGTGGCTAGGGAAAATATCGACTGGCAGCCAAATGCGGTCTTGTTGGCCTTGCGGCAACAATTGCAACTGAAGAGCATGACACCAAACTTCTAAAAGAGACAAATGATAAAGTACATCCAGTGTATCTGAAAGATTTCATGGCTACTTCCACGGAGGTGGATGGACTGTTCTCCTTTGGCTAGGGAGCAGGCTTAGGTTCTTGCCTTTTGGGGGCAGATGAGGACCAGAGGCCTCATGTTGAACTGGCAATACATTGGTCAGGATTAAATGTGCAGTATATTTTGGTGTTGGTGGACCCCAGTGCAGAATATAACCTGATATATGGCAACCCAGATAAGTTTCCAGGGGGCACAGTGAATGTTGATGGCTATGGGGGCCATTCTATTACAGTCAAAGCTGTGTTTTTGCCGCTGAGATAGGATGATTTCCTCCTCGTGTATATACTGTGCATGTATCTACTGTAGCTGAACACATTTTGGGTACAGATGTACTCTATTAGTTGCACCTGCAAACAATGGTTGGAGAATTCCGGCTGTGGGTACGAACAGTAAAGCCTGTGTCGTGGGACATGCTAAACATGACCCACAGGTATTACCCAAGCCAAGATGCGTAGTCAATGTGAAACAGTATCACCTGCTGGGAGGATGTATGGAGATAGGTGCCACTATATTGGAATTAGAAAAGGTCAGCATCATTCATCCTGCACAAAGTCCCTTTAATGCCCCTGTTTGGCCAGTGAAAAAACCTGATGGGCCTAGAGGATGACTATGAACTATTGACAACTGAACAAAGTAGTGCCTCCTTTTCACATGGCTGTGCCTTCAGTTCACGATTTTATGGATCAGCTGATGACTCAGCTAGGAACTCATCATTATGTACTGGACCTTACAAAAGCTTTTTTCTCTATCCTGATCGTGGCTGATAGCCAAGATCAATTTGCCTTCACCTGGGAAGGAAGGCACTGGACTTTCCAAGTGTTACCCCAAGGCTACCTGCATAGCTTAACCAACTGTCATGGTTTGGTGGCTGGGGACCTAGCCAAGTGGACTAGGCCCAGCAAAGCTACAATGTTTCATTATATAGTTGATGTCTTCCTAACCTCTGATTCTCCTGTAGATTTAACCAAGGTGACTCCAATGCTGCTAGGCCATTTGGAACAATGTGAGTGGGTCATATATTAGGGTCTTACCTTTTGGATATCTACTGGGAAATATCAACTGCGGATGGTAGGCCACCAACCCCTGTGGGGACAAGCCAAGTGATAGGAATTATGGGAATTAAGACAGGAAAAGGAAGTAAGTCTTTTCCATGTCATAGGACACTTCCCCTCAGCCAGTCCGGTCAGGATGAAGCTGATGTGCTGACTTAGCATTGTGACTGCAGGCACCAGAGTCAGCTGGACACAAGCATACATTCATGTGGCCAATGTGTTGGCTTGCTGAATATGCACCGAGTTTCCTACCAGTGTGGCTGCAGAATTTCTGTGGAAAATCACCTCATTGGTAACTACTAACTGGACATGTGTATGAATGCGGTTTTCATGGTTAATAGTTGAAAGGATAGAGCTATGGAGACAAATCTCAAGGTGTATTGAACATACAATAAGTACAGAGCTTATATGGATGGGAGGGTCAGCCATCCTGGCTAAGGGAACATCACGGAAGATCACAGATGCATAGATTGTACAGCAAGAGACCCTGAAGGGGTGGAGTGTGAGGAAGCTGGAGTTAGTCGGGCCCTCTCACCTCATATCCAGCTGGGTATGATTCAGCATATCTGTTGCAAACAAGTTACATAAGAGCAGTAGTAGTGTGCATGTGAGCCCATGTACCCCTTGGATTGATGCCACTATTGTATACTTTTATTGTGTGCACTATTGCGTATATAAGACAGCAGCTCTGAAATGCTGGCAGTGGAGCTCACATCTGGAATAAAACATATCAACTTTGCCAGCAGCTACCTGGTTTTTCTTTCAACTACCTGGCTCAGGACCTGCACAGGATGGGGCAGAGGGATCTGTGATCCAGCCCTACACTGGAACCTCCAAAGTTTTCTTGCGGCTTTTAATGACATTGAGCTTACTCATCAGCTGGCTGAAGCTTCTCTTTAAATAGGCCCTGGAATTCAAAGACATAATTCTTCCCCCTGGCAATAAAAAAAAGACTGTATCTTTGTGTTAAAAGAAAAAGCTTTAGACAAATTAAATTTAAAAGCTCATTTGAACAAAGAATAATTTGTGAATCAAGTAGCACTTAGAATCTGAAGAAGTTTAGAGAGTTCCACCTAGTAGCATGAGCAGCAAGCTCTTAATAGGTGGGACACACATTGAAGCAAAGTAAAGAAGTCACCTGATTGGCTACAGCTGCGTGTCTGCTTTATTTGGGCATCGTGTAATGTATTGTCTGCCTGTGACTGACTGAAACTCAACTGTTTATGATTGGCTGAAACCCAGATATTGCTACAAAAACTATTCTCCTCAGTTAGGTTCCAGTTCCTTTACTTACTAAGTTAGGTTGCAGTTTGTTAGGCAGGAACTTGAAGTACAGAGACGGCCTCAATTTAAAGCCCTCCTGCTTATTTTGCTTTAAAATTGGAAAACCTGGGCTTAATTAGGATGTTTTCGGTTGATGAGAGATGAGGAAAAGAAATATCATTAAATATTATTTTTATTCTTTGTCTTTTAGATAGATGAAGACTCAGAAATTAATGTCTCAATATATTACCCTGCCACATAAACAAAACATGTTTCAGGAGGCAAATAGTATAGATGAATGTTTCACATTCTCTTGCATGAGCAGTTTGCTCAAAGATTGGTCCAAAGAATAGAGGTGGTTTTCTGCATCCTACCAAGTGGCAGTTTCAAAGAAAAGAAACGGTTGTTAAATATAATTTTGTTTACATATATTTCATACATTTTAAATGTAAGGTTAAATATTTTTTGGTGTTACTATTGATGCATTGCATGCCTAAATTATAAAAGTACATTAGTGAAAACTGTAGCTATTAATATGGTATACACTATAATTCAGAATGATGATATAAATTTAAAAATATAAATGTATAAGATTCCAATGAGAATATACAGCTTGGATCAGTATGTCGGTATGTGCTGAGGTAAATGAAAGTGAGAGAATTATGTTTTTTTAAAGAAACAAAGGAAGAAAGGTGCATATATGACAAATGGATTTTACTGGATCAGCAGTCTCTAGTGCATTGACTATGAAGAAGCTTTCTCTAATATTGGAATAAAGGATCAACCCTTTGTGGAACTGTCTATCACACAGTGAACTTTCTGGTAAACCATTTGATTTTTTGCTGGAGAGAGTACAAAACAGTGCTTTCTGGGATAAAATTTTTTAAATTTATCTTCATAAAAGTAGAGTTCAAAACTGAGTAGATATCATTCAGAATTGCACTCATCCAGCAAAAACAGATAAAATAACATTGTTGCTGAGAAGATTGCAAAAAAAGCACCATTACATTTTTTTCAGAAAGGAAGTTAATTTTCAAATCCATTTTTCAAGAGTTACTATTGCACAACACCAATATTATTTGATGGGAAAGAGCACATCTCATGCATTTATCATAAACCAGATAACTGTCTGCAAGCCTAAGAACTTTGGGCCTCTCTGTTTTCCGGAGAAATGAGAGATAAAACCAGTATCCAAGAAAAATTAGAGAGAAGTGTCCTGAATTAATGGAGTTTACACTTCTAACATCCAGAGGAATGAGGATTCATAAAAGAAATTAAATTCAGATATGAAAAAATAAAAGGAGTTAAAACTTAAAATATAATACATAGATATACGAATATATATTTTTTAATTCCCAAAACCTTAGTGTGAGCTAAATACTGTTATTATCTCCATTTTACGTTTTGAAAAAACTGAGAACAAAGATTGTATTTGTTTTGTGTTCCTGCATAGCAAATTACCACAAATTTAGTGATTTAAATGAACATATATTTTATCTTACAGTCTCTGTATATCAGAAATCCTGACTCACAGTCTAGCTTATTCCTCTGACTCCAAGTCTCCCTGGGCTGCAATCCAGGTGTCAGTCAGGGCTGCAGTCACATTTGAAGTTCAAATGGGGATGGATCTACTTCTAAAATCCTTCAGGTTATTGGCAGATTTTAATTCTTTATGGTTATTAGTTGAGGATTTTAGTTTCTTGATGAAGACAGCTTTCAGATCATAGAGGCCACCCACAGCTCCCTGCCATATGGTCAATAAATGGTATAAATTGTGGTTTTAATTTTTCTCTTATCAAGCATTTATTCAAGTGATTGTCAACCTTTCAAATATTCTCTTCTTTAAATTCCTATTTCTACGTTTTGTAAATTTTTATATTTGATTTTTGTATTATCTTCTATAAATTCTTTTACAGGCTATGAATTAATCTTTTCATAGATTGTGTTTAAAAATGCTTCTCCCAAGCTTCTCCCAATTTAGAGTTTATAATTTTTGCATTTTTTGGCATCTATTGATGAATGATATTTTTAAACAAAATTTGTCACTCCTTTATTTTATTATTTCTTGTTTTCTTATTTAAGAGGTAGTTCCCTAACAGAAATTATATTTTAAAAATTATCAACTCAATGTTTTAAGTAGTGATTTTCCCTTTTTCTTTAGTTAGGTTTACTATGGTATATTTTACAGTATCCTCTGTTCTCTGAATTTTGACCAACACACACTATCTAGTAACCACCATTATAATCAGGATATTGAACATTTTAATCCCCCAAATATTGTCTTGTATTCCTTTCTGGTCCATTTGACCACAGCCCCCAGCTCCTGGAAACTAATGATGTTTTGATTTCTATAGTTTTGGTTTTGGCAGAATGTCATATAAATGAAATTAATGTAAACTTTGAGTCTGGATTCTTGCACTTGCAAAATATATTTGAAGTATACTTATGTTGTTACATGTTCAATAGTTTTTCTTTTATTTGTATGTGTTAATATGGGTGCTCCACAGTTTTTTTTACATATTCACCACCTAAAGGACATAGGGTCATTTTCTGTTTGAGGGGAGTCATGCTGCTATAAACATTCTGCACAGGTTTTCTGTTCAAGTGTAAGTTTTTATATCTCTTAAAGACACACCTAAAAGTGGAATCACAGGATTATATGATAAACATATGTTTAACTGTATGAAATATTGTCAAACTGTTTTCCAAAGTGGCTGTACCATTTAAAATTTTTCACCAGCAAGATATGAGACATCCAGTTAATCCACATTCATCTCAGCATTTGTTATTATTATAAGGTATTTATATTTGTCTGTTTCTTTGGTTTTGCTTATTTGTTTGTTTATTTCAAATTTTAGCCATTCTCATAGCTATGTAGTACTATCTCATTTTGGCTTTATTTTTGCATTTTTATGAAGACTAATGATGTTTAACATCTTTGTATATGCTGATTTGTAAATTATTTATTTTTATTTTGGGGGGGTGAAGAGTCTGTTTAAATCTCTTGCCCATATTTTTAATAAGATATCTGATTTCTAAATGGAATGGCTTGAGAATTCTTTATTCTGGATACAAGTCCTTTTCAGAAATCTGATTTGAACATTTTCATTAAAAATCAAAAGATTATTTATTTCTATAAATTTCACATTTCTTACTTTTTCTTGATTAGATTGTGCTTTGGTATCATGCCTAAAAATTCTTTTTGTCAAGCCCAAATTCACACTGACTTCATCTACAATTTCTTCTAGAAGTTGTAAACTTTTATGTTTCGCACATAAGTCTAAGATTCATTTTGTGCTAATTTTGTTTAAGTCGTAAGGTACTTGCGGACATTTATTTCCAGTTATTACAGGGCCATTTCTTGAGAAATTATCCTTTCACCATTGAAAGATCCTTGCACCTTGTGAAAAAAAATCAATTGACCTCATTTAAGCAGCCTGATACTGAACTCTCTGTTCTGTCCCACCGATCTGTCTGTTCATCTTTTCACCAGTCCTACAGTTTTCATCGCTCCACCTTCCGAGTAAGTCCTAAAATCCTCAAGTGTAAGTTTTCTAACGTGTTCTTCTTTTCAAAATTGTTTTGGCTATTTCTATTGATTTGTATTTTAATAAATGTTAGTATTTTCTGGGATTTTTACTGGGATGTTTTGAAACTATAGATTAATTGGGGAAATTTGGCATTTTAACAGTATTGTGTCTTTTGCTGCATGAACACTGTGTATCACTCCTTTTATTTGATTACTTTTAATTTATTTCCTTCAAGTTTTATAGTTTTCAGGATACAGATTATGTATATATTTTGCTAGATCTGTATCTAGGTATTTTTTTCTATTTATTTTTTTGTGTGTTATTGAAAATGGATTTTGTTTTTTTAGATTCCAATTGTTCATTGCTGTTACATACAATTAACCTTTGTACATTAATCTTGCATCCTGGGACTGTGTTGAACCTGCTAGTTCCTGAAACATTTTATAGACCTTTGGAATTGTGAGGAGTCTGGAATCAAGTAATCTATGAATAGTGGTGGTTTTACTTCTTCCTTTCCAATCTGTGTGTATTTATTCAATGTACATGCTGATTTGATTTGCTAGCATTCTGTTGAAGATGTTTATGTGTTTACTCATAAAACATAGTCTTTAACATTTTTTCTTGTACTGTCAATGTATGGTCTTAGTATTAAGATAATCCTTACCTCATAATTAATTTTAGAAGTGTTCCCTCCTCCTCTGTTTTCTATAAGAGACTGAAGAATTGGTACATTTCTTTTTTAAAAGTATTTGGTAGATTTTAGCAATGCAGTCATCTAGACCTGAATTTTCTTAGACTAAAGATGTTGAACCACAAATTTAAAATTTTAATAGATATATAAATATTCAGAGTATTTATTTCTTTTTGAGTGATTTTAATAGTTTTTCTCTTTCAAGAAATTTCTTCATTAATTTGACTTGCCAAAGTTATGGGCACAGAGTTTGTGTAGTATTTATTTTTATCCTTTTATTATCTGTAGGATCAGTCATGATGCCTTCTAACTTATTCCTGATACCTTATATTTTCTATTTTTTTCTTGGTCTGGTTGGAGATTTATTGATTTTATTGATTGTCTTAAAAACCAGGTTTTGGCTTTATTGATTATCATCCGTACTGTGTTTGGTTTTCAATTTAATTGATTTCTTTTCTTATGTAAATTATTTCCTTTATGGTGCTTGGTTTGAGTCAATTTGCTTTTCCTTCTATAATTTCCTAAAGTAGAAGTTTAGATTACTGGTTTGAAACTTTTTTAAAAATATGTAAGCATACAATTCTATACATTTCCCTTTTAGCACTGCTTTAGCTGCATTTCCAAAATATTTATGTGTTGTATTTTCTTTTTTGTTCAATTCAAAATATTTTAAAAATTTCTCTTGAGGCTTCCAGTATGACCACATACACTTTTGCACTGAGGTTTCCTTTTTCTGAAATGTTATTTCTTTATATGCCCTTATAGTTCTCTCCTTCAAGTTTTCAACTCATTATTCAAATGTTATCTTTTCAATGAGGCTGAACATATAATTTAAAATTGTAACCTTCCAGACACACAATCTTTCTCCCTTCTTACAATGTTTTCTTTACATAATCTATCATCTTCCTATATTCTGTATTTTGTTCATATACATGAACACAAACAGATACGTGTACATGCACACATGGAAAAATGGAATTAAAAAATAATACAAATCTTTCCAGGAGCTCTTTGAAGACCTCTCGTGTGTGTATGTGTGTGTGTGTGAATAATTTCAACAGTACTTCATAGATGAAATTTTAGCCTTATAACATCCATTCTAAATATGTAGAAGAAAATATTTAATTCTGTTTTACAGATAAAGAAATAGAATCTCCATGAATAAAGTGATTTACACAAATTCAAAAAGTTAGAAATAGGAAAGGAAGTGGAACTTTAAAAGTTTCTCTATTTACAAACCTAGTACCTTATATATATCCAGGCAGTAGTATACCCGAGTGTAAATATGGACCTCAACAAAACTTAATTAAAAGCATATTTATAATATTTTTCCAGCTTTATTGAGCTATCATTGAAAAATAAAAATTCTGTATGTTTAAGGTATACAACATGATATTTTGGTATATGAATACATTGTGAATCAATTACCACAATCAAGCTAATTAACATCACCTTGCCTAGTTACCTTTTTATGTGTGTGTGATGAAAAAACTTAAGATATCTCTTAGCATATTGTATTCATAGCATTTAAATGCATATTACATATGCATGAATACATATAAAATCAATAATTATGAAATGATCTATAAAATATTATTTTTAATCCTAATTTTTGAAAACTAAATTCATTACTAACAAAACAATGTAAGCATCTAATTGAAATTGCTTATTTTGTAAATCATTGGTATCTATGGTTATAGGGATATGCTGATGTTCTTTTTTAAAGTAAAATTTGATATAATCCCATTTGTTTATTTTTCTTTTGATTGCCTGTGCTTTGGGGGTAGTATTCATAAAGTCTATGCCCAATCTTACTTCATGAAGTATTTCCCCTATATTTTCTTTTAGGCATTTTATTGTTTCAGGACATATATTTAATTCTTTAATCCATTTTCAGTTGATTTTGGTATATGGCAAGAGGTACAGGTCTAGTTTCATTCTTCTACATAAGATGTCCAATTTCTGCAGCACCATTTATGAAGAGGCAATCTCTTTCCTGGTGTATGTTCTTGGTTCATTTGTCAGAGATCAGATAGCTGTTGGTGTATGGTTTGATTACTAGGTTCTCTATTCTGTTCCATTGGTCCGTGTGTCTGTATTTATGCCAGTACCATGCTGTTTTGGTTACTACAGCATGGTAGTATAGCTTAAAGTCAGGTAGTGTTATGCCTCTGGCTTTATCTTTTCTGCTCAGTATTGCTTTGGCTATTCATGGTTTTTGAAATCTTCTGCATGGCAAAAGAAACAATTAACAGAGGAAAAAGGTAACCAACAGAGTGAGAGAAAATATTTGCAAAATATACATCTGACAAAGGATTAATATCCAGAATATACTATGAACTCAAACAGCTTAACAGCACAAAAGCAAGTAACCCTATGAAAAAATGGGCAAAGGAGCTGAATAGGCATTTCTCAAAGGAAGATATAAGAATGGCCAACAGACACATGAAAAAATGTTCAATATCACTCAGCATTTGGGAAATGCAAATCAAAACCACTCTGAGATATTATCTCACTCCAGCTAGGTTGGCTAATATCCCAAAGACTGAGAATATTAAAAGCAGGTGAGGATGCAGAGAAAAGGGAACCCTCCTACACTGTTGGTGGGACTGAAAAATGGTGCAGCTTTTATAGAAAATGATATGGAGATTCCTCAAACAATTACAGATAGATCTGCCATATGACACACCTATTCCACTGCTGGGTATATACCCAAAGAAATGGAAATCATCATGTCAAAGAGATACCTGTACTCCCATGTTTACTGCAGCACTATTTACAATAGCCAAGAATTGGAACCAGCCTAAATATCCATCACTGAAGAGTGGATAGGAAATGTGGTATGTCTATACAATGGAATACTACTCTGTTATAAAAAAGAAATACTACCATTTGCAGCAACATGGATGGACTTAGAGAAAGTAATATCAGATGAAATAAGCCAGGCACAGAAAGAGAAATACCACATGTTCTCACTTATGTGTTGGAGCTAATAAAAATAAATAAATATACAAACAAGTAAACATGGAAAAAATAAAGTAAAAATTCGAGTTAAAATTTAAACATTCTTCTCATTTCTTTAAAACGGTGTTTTAGAATAAATGTTTATTATTGTTTTGGTAGCCAGGCAACATTATGGCCCTTAGATATACTAACTCTCAAAACACAGCCAAGGACTTCTTAATTCTCCTGAGACATTATCATTTCTAATAACCAGATTTCCAGAATTACATAACAATTACATAGCTTCATTTATAAGTGAGATGTATTTAGACCTCAGATAGCAAAATTGTGCAATGGTTTGTCAAATATTCCCTAACGATTTTGAACGACTAATGAGCAAATCAGAATATTTCTTCCAAAATAACCTCAATTTATTTTAAATTAGTCACTAAGAAAAGAAACACAAAAGAGAATCTAGATAAAGATGCAAAAAAGGAGGAAGAGGAAAATAATGGAAAGAATGATAAAGAAAAGGGGAAGGAAGAAAAGGAAAGGAGGAACTAATATTTTTTGCACCGCTTAATTCACCGGTTTTATTTTAAATCCTGTCAACAACATTGCTGGATCCTCCTTACCTTCTAACCTCTAAATTATGGAGCCTTAATGTTTTCATTCTCTAATTCCTTTGCTCTAAATACACAAACTCTTCACATGATATTCACCAGTTTTATGGGTATAAATACCACTATATGTCATTTACTTCCAAATTGTATCTCCATTGTTCACCTATCCACTGAGCCTCCTGGAACAGTTCAACTTATGTCAAACACCAAACTCCTGTTCCCAACCCACAAACCTGTTCTCTGTCTTTTTCATCTCAGTATAGAGTAATTCCATTTTATCTAACAGGGAAAACACACTCACACACACCTAGTGGTCTCCTTGGTTATTTTCTTGCTCTGCTGCCTCACTTGCAATACAGCAAATGAGATGTTGACTTTATCTTCAAAATACATCCAGAAAGCAAACTTTTTCCCATTCTCAGCAGAGCAGCCAGAATATCACTTCTGAAATTTCTGTTCTGCTCGAAATCCTGCAGTGGTTTTCATTCATTTAGAAGCAACGTCAAACGCCTTACAGCAGCTTCTAGGCCCTCCATGTTCTGGCTTCCAACTACTTCCCCCCTTTACCTCCTACCACAACCCCACACCCACTGTATTCTGTTCAAATATCACCCTGATGATGAAGGAGCTTTCCCTGATACTGACTGCAAAATAAACTCGGCCACTGCTTTAACACTCCATGCCCGTCATCTTGCTTTATCTTTGTCTGGGGCACTATCACCACATACCCTACATAATTATTTATGTTCTGCCATTGCCCACTACAATTTCTACTCCATCAAGAACAAACACTTGTCTTTTTATTAACTATACCTTGATAATTGTCCATGGAAGTCACTCGGTAAATATTCACAGAATTAATAAATATTAATAATGCTCACCTGTTTTTCTCAATTCCACCAGACATCTAGGTTTCCTAAGTTATGCATTATTTACTTACATCCCATTCTAAATATCTCTCATTTCTACCCGTCTCCCTTTCCTTCCAGACTTATTCCACCATGCCCCAGGGAATTTTTGCTTTTCATCAGATCACTCTACTATATCTTCATCCTCTTCCAAAATATTTTCACTATCTTAGCTGAAAAGAGAATATTCTTAAGTATCGCTTGTTTATTTAGCCTCATGCCACATACATCAGGACTGTAGGGTGGGATCAGTGTTCCTGCACTTGTTTCCTCTGCTTGTAAAAGATCTTAGTTAAGTTCCTGACATTTGGCTTTACCACACTCTCCGCATGGTGTTTCAGCGTTTCTGTTTGTTTGTTTTATATTCATAGACTTTCTTGTCTCTTCCGATATTATAATGGAAAGAGTTAGCACCTGGCTCACAACTAACCTTTCTTTTTTTTTTTTTCTTCTGCCACTTGGTGGCTGTGTGACTTTGAATATGTTATTCAACCACTTTGGGCCTCGGTTTTCTCATCTGGGTTCTTTTGTAAGGATAAAATGAGGTCATTCATAATAAATTGTTTTGTACAGTGCATGACATATATTATAACAAGGGCTCTGTAAGGGTTTACTATTGTTATTACGTATTTGGGGTTTTTTTACTGAAGCATAATAAATTATACATATTTGTGAGGTACAGAGTTGAATATCAATACCTTTGTGCAATATGTGGTGATCAAATCAGGTTAATTAGTATACTTTAATTACACAATGCAATCATTCTTTGTGATCCTTTACCAATTTCTCACTCGTAACTAACCTTTCTATTCTTTGTGAAGTTCATCTTACATACGATTAGCCCATCTGGCCCCCTGCCTTCTAACATGTTTGGCCTTTAGATCCCTAGTGACCTTTTGCTTCATTTCATCCAATTACCCTATTTTCGCATTATATCATGAACCTCATTATCAGCAGAAATTGAATTACCCTCAAAACCTATTTTTGCCTGAAAAACGTTTAAAGATAACTTATATCTTACAGAAGCACTAACTTGTATTAATCATTTGACACCCTTGAGATCCTCATTTTTCTTTTCAAAAATTCCCTAGTTGCAACCTCTCTCTTTCTAAGTCATATGGAAATTCTCCATTCCTAGAGGAACTTTCAAACTTCTCCCTACCTACATATATGTATAATACTTTGCTGGGCAAATCGCACACTACATAGAATGATCTCACTCTGTGTTCATGATCACCAGTTTCCTTGGGCACTCAACACTGCCTGGTAACCTTAGTACATTTCTCTTGAGCACCTGCTCTTAACTCTCTGTTAAGACTATTTCTCATATTTCTCACTTATCAGTTTTCTTCTCTTGCATCACTTTTAGCTTCTGACCTTTTCTTCTAATTTCTAAGCAACTTTGAAGTCTTCCCATCCTTATTCTGTTATTTTCTGTCGCAAAATGTACAACTATACCTGTGTTCTTTTTTATAATGAATTACAAGAGAATTACAATGAGAATTAAAATGGATATGTGGCTCTCCCCTCAAATGTAAGTTTATCCATTTGTGCTGCAGACACAAAGACTTTGGCACATTCAGTTATTCATTTTCATTCCTAAATTGTTAATCATTCTTACTCTCTAGAGTAGAATGTTAGCTTACAAGCGGTTTCTCTGCTATGTATATAGTATATAGTCTCGCACTTCACACACATATTCCACATCCTGATTTTTTTATTATTATTATTGTTTTAAAACGTACATTTCCAAAGAAAGTTTCCAGTTTCTCACATTTTTATATTTAAACCCAGTACGTGCTTTTCTGTCCCTACTGTATTCCTGAAACTCCTCTTATGAAAATTGTTGGTGATCTCTATGGCTCAAATTCTTAATGGGAACTTTGGTCACCTGATCTTATACACACCTTTGTTCTTTGTTCTTCAAAGTTGAACACTCCTTTGTTCTTGAAACACTTTATTCTTTTAGTGATTGCGATCCCTTTATCTCTTACTAGAGACTTGAGATTATTTTCCTGCTCTTGATCTCAAAATTCTAGAGTGCTTGGTCTTGAGACCCTTTGCTCCTTTCTCTAAACCTGTGCTGGATACACTCAACTAATTAATTCAGTTATTTAATATATCAATCATATACAGATGACTCTATTTCTCAAGGAAATGACATGCCTTTGAATTATACATTCATATCACAAATGTCATTTGCATATATCACACACTGCAAAATTGGCATATACAAAATATATTCATTATTTCCCATCTCAAATGTGTCTCCTCACCCGTCATCTTTAATTTTAAAAATGGCACCACCATCTACTAGTTGGCCAAGTCAGAAAACATTGCTGTAATTTTTAATCTCTCTCTCTCCTCCCCTCTACATCTAATTCACTATGAAGTCCTAAATATTCTACCTGCAAAACATATCTCAAACTTGTCCATTTTAGACATTGAAAAAAACAGAGCAACATCACTGAAATTTATCTCATTGAAATTTATCTAATCAAAAGGTAGAAAAGGAAGTCAAGGTTTTTATTGCATTCGAATTAATATTTCTATTGAAAATGATGTAGCAGAAAGTGAAAAATGCTTCTACCAGTTTTTCCTATGTACCTATTGCTATTTCCATCCAAGTTTTAATATTCTTCAATATCCTCACACTTTTAATCAAAAGCCTTACAAAATACAACCTTTTATAAAAGAAAGTTCATGTGTATTACCATGATTTTTCTTTTCACATTATTCATTGTCTTATTTAAAATTAATTCTTTCATTATTTTTTCTAAAATAAAATTGATACCAAGCCAAGTTTTTGTTTTCAGAAATGCAACTGGATATTATCTGTACCTAGACACATCATATTATAATTGTTGAAAATCAAAAACAAATAAGAAAATATAAAGCAGCCAGGTGAAAACATATACATTACCTTCAAAGGGTTTTTCAGTAATTATTCATCTTACCATAAAAGAATGACATATTTAAATTGCTAAAAGAAATTATTTTCAACTTAGATTTTTATACCTAGTGACAATATCTTTCAAACGTGAAGGTAAAATAAACATCTATTTTAGAAAAGATCTTTTAGGAAAAATTAATCTTCAGACATTTTGGCACTAAAATATACATAAAAAGTAATTCTTCAAGAAGAATGACAATGATCACAGAAAGTAATGCAAAATTGTAAGAAAGAACGAAGAAAAAGTTCTAATATATGTGTAAATATAAATATATACTAACTGAATATTAACTAAAAATAATAACAGAGAATTTTAAATATTTCTTGAAGTAAAGTGCATTGCAAATATAACGCAAGGAATACAAGAGGCTTATCAATTTTAAGTGCTGAAATATGCTATCATAATGGGATAGGAGGTAATTTTAATTTTATATAATAATTTAAAATATAGAACATATTTTAGTATAATAATTTTATTATGTTGAGACATCACAAGGAACTTATTATAATCTCTATAGTAACAATATAACTAATATAATAAAAAATATTTAGCAGGTTAATAGAGGAAAAAATGAAATAATAAAAGGATTTTCAGGCTGGATTAGAAAATTTATTAAGAAACTATATAAAACTTATGTAAGACACCCCTTAAACATAAGAATGTAGAGAGCTCAACAAAGGTTGAGAAAAAAATTTTAAAACTAGCCAAAAGAAAGCAGTGTAACTATTTTAATGTCAGTCCAAAAGCCCAAGGATAATAAAAATCAATTGAGACAAATAGAAACATTTTAGAAGAATAATGCAGTTCAACTTTTAGGAGGATACTACAATCCATACTTTTTATATATCTAATTCTATACCTCAAAATAAATAAAGAAAAAATAATAGAACTTGAAGTAGAAACAGAGAAATGCACAATCACAAGGGAGCCTTTACCCAACTCATTTTATAGTTTATAGAATAAGCAGTTTAAAAACCAATAAAGCTATTCATGAAATAAGGTCTACACTGCACAAATATAAAACTTGTCCTAGTTAAGGTCTATCATATATTTGTCTATATGTGTGTGTATATATAGAGAGAGAAAGAGAATTATATAAAGAGTAGGCAACTTTGTTAATTTAATTGTGTTGGTTATGCCTTGTTTAGTCTATCTATCTGTCTGTCTGTCTGTCTATCCATCTATCCATCCATCCATCCATCCATCCATCTATCTATCCAGGGAAGCTATCTACAGAAACAAGACCGAGCTTTCCTAAGGAACATCTTAGCAATTAACGTGCATTACTATTGTAACTATTGTACTTATTAAATCAATGTTAAACTTTCAAAAATCATTGTACTGTGATTATTTTCACAGCTGTGTATGTGTATAGGTACTTTATTCAAACATACAACCTACTTTTTATTTTTTATTAAAAAACACAATCTACTTTTACAGTTTTATAGAAAATAGCACATTGTTCTTATATAGACAGAAGACTATTTCTTTTTACCTATTGTTCTAAGCACAATCCCCAAATTGTATGGAATAAAATAATTTACATGACGTGTTAGTTTCCTAGAGCTGTCATAATAAATTACCACAAACTTGTGGCTTAAAACAACAGAAGCATATTTTTTCACAATACTGGAGGCCAGAATTCTGAAATGAAGCTATTAGCAGGGCCACATTCTCTCAAAAAACTCTAAGGGAGAGGGCCGAGCCCGTGGCGCACTTGGGAGAGTGCGGCGCTGGGAGCGCGGCGAGCGCAGCGACCCTCCCGCCGCGAGTTCGGATCCTATATAGGAATGGCCGGTGCACTCACTGGCTGAGTGCCGGTCACGAAAAAGATTTTAAAAAAATAATAATAAAATAAAATAAAACTCTAAGGGAGAATCTGCTCTTGCCTGGTCCAGCTCCGGCGGCTCCTGGCATCTTTTGACTTTCAGCAGCAGGACTCCAATCTCTGACCCTATTCTTTCACGGCATTCTTCATTATGTCTCTATGTACAAATCGCCTTCTTTCTTTAATAAAGACACCAGTCATTGGATTTAGGGCCCAGGATGATTTTATCTGGAGATCCTTAACTAGTTACATCTGCAAAGATCGTATCTCCAAATAAGGTTACATTCTGGGGTTCTGGGTAGACATGAATTTTGGAGAGGCACTATTCAACCAGTACATATAAATTATTGTCTTTTTCCTTTCTCTCCTTTTTTTGTTCTTTCTTATTATCTAACTATTTATTATCTATCTCACTTTGTATCATTTCAGTCTGTCATGTGAATTTCTTAAAGTTAAAATAAATTATTTCTAAACAGTCAAAGAAATTTGTCTCTTTTTTGTACCAAAAAGAAAAAAAAAGAAAAGAAATGGCAACCATTTAATTTAATTAGAGTGCTACTCAGCCCACCTCTGGATGTGTTTTCCTTGATAAAGAATTACCATTTACAAGTTGTATGATAGAAAACTCAAGGGTATTGGAAGCAAGTAGGCCAGTGTTCAAATCCTCGACCTATTAAGTGCATGAGACTATAAGCTTTCATGTTTTTGTTTGTTTGTTTGTTTGTTTGTTTTTTGTCTTTTTTGTGACTGGCACTCAGCCAGTGAGTGCACCAGCCATTCCTATATAGGATCCGAACCCGTGGTGGGAGCGTCGCTGCGCTCCCAGCGCTGCGCTCTCCCGAGGGAGCCACAGGCTCGGCCCAAGCTTTCATGTTTTTATCTTTAAAGTGGAAGCCTATACTATAAGGTTGTGTAAAAATTAAATAAGCCAATGCAAATAAACCTGTTAACACAATTAAAGAGACATAATAGGCAATCCATAAATTCTAGTCTATTGCCACATAACTCACCCAATGAATAATGTAGTGACTCTTCATATAATGTCAATAGTATGGTTTGCTTTGTAAGCTCAGGCAGGCAAAACAAGCCAGAATGTCTAATTATCATAATCGGATATGGATATTAAGCCTTGATGACTCACTTTGACAAGGCAGAAATAGTCTGAAGAAGCTTGTTTATCTTTGCCAGAAGAATATCCAGGCTTAATCACTGACCCCTCTTCTATTCTATATTTATTCTTTCAGTTACCGAATTTATCATAGCAAGTAACATTGCCCATGTTATAAAATCTTCTTTCTGAACAAAAACTGCAGATTTCAAAGTATACTATGAAGGACTGTGATATATATTGCTCCAGAAAATCCACAAATCGAATCATGCTTTAAACCTCTAAGCTTCTGTTGCTTACTTGACCAATTTTTTGTTTAATGAACCCCACAATTTAATCAGGTCCAAAGAAATTTACCCTATGATATCAACAACACATGGAAGAGAGATAATGATGTAATTTCCCTTAATTTTAAAATTTAAATGATAAATTTTTTAAAAAATTATCAGTCTAGGTTTTACGATATTGAAAATTAGTCTCAATCTCTCAGCTGCAGAAAAATGCCTGTGCACTTATAAAACACTGTAAACTGCCTACATGCATCTGTTAACTTAGCAACTTAGGAGCTCCAGACATTAAAACCAGTTTGGCATCCATGGAATGGAATACTTAACTCCCTACTCTATAAAAACAACTTACCTCCCGCATTTAAATCACCAGTATTACATTAAAGCATGCTTCCTTTTTTCCTAACATGACATATGAAAAAGAAATCTGCTCAAATTTCTCACTATGAGAATGTCATTCTCCGGCAGGTGTACTTTTATTTGATTCTAAGAAATGTCTAAGAAATGTGTTCCACAGCATAAATAGAATTATTTTCAAATTTCTCCTCAGCCTTATGGAATAAAATCATTTTTAAAAAATCAGAATTAAGTTGGTCTGAAGCTTTTTATAACTTTTTATTTTATCTTTATACCATCAAATAATATCTATTGACTCATATTCTTATGATGGTAGTAGTTGAAATTGTATTTGTCTCACTCCTATACTTTTATAAATCGCTTTATATTCTTCATCAGTGCCTGTCTTATCTCCTCTTTCAAGTTGTAAATATCTTAATGGAAATATGCATTCTGGTTTCCTTCACATAATGACATCTATATCAAATGTACACAAGAAATGTTTTTAAATGTATAAATAAACTTCTAATGTTATTGAAAATATTTTATTGTATTCCCAACAAAGCAACAACTCTCAATCTTTGTGGCAAGGCTTTTCATAAAGTGGGATAATTGAATTAGCATATCTTTTTATTGATATTTAATGGTTATAATGCCAAAATAATAGCTTGATGATGCTGATGAAACTACTAGAAGAAAAACACTTTGCAGTTGTATCTTCCAAAGAAAAGCAGACTTGTTTCTTTAGCTTACAGAAATGACCACATTGTCTAATTAGTTTATCACTTTTTGAATAAACATAAGATAGATACAAGAGGTGTCTTCAGCAATAGCGAAAGTCTCAAGTTAGGCATCTACCTGAAGGTAAAGATACAGAGTTTTAAAATAACATCTCAAGTTGAACCTAAAGACAGATTTCTTTCAAATGTGGTTGTTTTGTTTAAAAATTATGGAAAAAAAAAATGTAAAAGCTTAAAAATTTAGTCTATCAAGGTAAATTGCCTGTCTCTGAAATTTTGATCTGACACTTCTATGTGCAGCCTTGGGCAAATGATTTAAGATCTCTATTTCTCACTTCTCTCAACTTTTTTTTTTTTTTAATTTTATTTTGTCGATATACAACGTGATTGATTATTGTGGCCCATTACCAAAACCTCCCTCCCTCCTCCCTCTCCTCCCTCCCACCCAACAATGTCTTTTCTGTTTGCTTGTCGTATCAACTTCAAGGAACTGTAGTTGTTATGTCTTCTCCCCCCCCCCCCCGGTTTTTTTTTTTTTTTTTGCGCGCGCGCGCGTGTGTGTGTGTGTGTGTGTGTGTGTGTGAATTTATTTATTTATTTTTAGCTCCCACCAATAAGTGAGAACATGTGGTATTTCTCTTTCTGTGCCTGACTTGTTTCACTTAATATAATTCTCTCAAGGTCCATCCATGTTGTTGCAAATGGCAGTATTTCATTCGTTTTTATAGCTGAGTAGTATTCCATCTCTCAACTTTAAAATCAATATTATAATAGTGTCTTACACACAGAATCGTTCGGATTATTAAATGAGTTAAAGCACATAAAAAGTTTAGAAAACTGTAATTATAAATTATGATCTGTACTAATATAGTAACAACAGGAAACATGTCTTTCAATTGTTTTGTTGCTTAAAAACCTGTTATTCTTAAATATAATAAGTATATAAAGTGAATATTTTCCAGATTTAGTCACAGTATATTATTGGATGTTCTAAACTCTATCAGATGGTAAAGTCTACGTTAGAATTTCAGGTAAGTGTCGGTAATAAAATAGAGCTAGAAAATAGAGCCAGGTCTCAAGTTTATTGTGGTATATTAAAGATGGCTCAAACTGTTTACTATTCTTCCCATTAAAAGATAACTTTTCCTCCTCTGCAAGTCTAGGCTTACCTCAGTGACTTGCTTAAAAGGAAGAATGTAACTGAAGATTCTTTCTGGGACTTCTGGGGCTGGGCATAAGAAGACTTGCAGTTTCTTGGAACTCCCATGGTAAGATGTAAGGAAGAATCAAAGTCCACATGAAGGGAAACCACAGCCCTTGGCTGCCAGTCTCAGCCCTAGCTGAGGTCCCAGTACAAAGTCAGCATCAGTGTGCCAGCCATGTGAGTGAGCCATCTTCAAAGTGGATCTTCCAGGCATGGAGACTCCTCTGTTGATGTCATGGGGAGTAGAAGTGAGCCGTGCAGCAGAGCTCTTCCTTAATGCTATACCCACAAAATCATAAAATAATTGAAATTATTGCTTTAATTCACTAGATTCTGGAGTAATTTGTTATGTAACAGTAGTTGAATAAAATGAATTTTTTTTAGGTTATTGGGTCATTTTCCTCTGTTATGAGAGACTTTTGAGCTTGCACCTCACAGACAATGGGAAACACTGCTCATAGATAAGGAAAGTCTCATCTAAGTCATACAAAATGCATAGTAAAGAGAGCCTATTGCTATAAAAAATGTGGAAAGCCTTTGGCTTGCATATTAACCTTAATTCACATGAAAGATCTCAAATATCAGAGAGATTCTATTATGTGAAAAAGTTTTCAATCAGAATGACACCTTATGTATCAGAGAACTCACCTTGAAAATAAATAATAAAAAATACATTTTGGCATTTACAACTATGCAAATATTGTCTGACTTTGACCTTCTAACACCTCCCATCAAAAATAATGAACATGGGAAGATTTTTAGCTGGAAGCATTGAGACCCAATTTCAATAACAAACCACTAAATGGGCAAGTTGCCTTGAGAAATGACCTGTAGAGAATTCTCTTATGAAAAGATGAGTAAATGAGATTTCATATGTAGAAGTGTCATTGCTGAGAGGATTTGAAAATTGATATAAAAGCCTGAGATGGAAGATAGTATGACATTGACTCAATGTGCTGTCATTGGCTATTTAATATTGCACAACATGCTTCACCCTATATCCATATCTTGCTCTATTTTCCTGCATAGTACCCATCACCATCTAACTGATTCCATGAAGGCAGGTAGTTTTTTTCTTTAGAGCAGAAGCTACAATAGACAATAGTGCTTGCCACAGAGAAAGCTCTTCAGACATATTTGTCAAATGAAAATTAAATGGCTATGTATACATGCATACATACAGAAAGAGACATAAATCTTTTATAAACACAAAGTGAATAATATGGGAAATTGGTATAAATATAGACCAAAACCAAGATCAAATTATAATCCATCCTGGCATCCTCCTTGCAGTTCTCACTAGTAATACATAATGGAAATTTTTCTAGGTCACCTCATATATATGTATTTAAGTTAATAGTGTGTTTGTTTGTTTGTTTTGGCTTCAAGACATCCCATGGTATAGAAGTAACACAATACTCTAAAAAAAAACTATTATTGATAGTCACATATCTCGTTTAAAGTTGTTTTCTGTCATCATAACAAATATTATATTAAACAACCGTGTACATATATTGTTACTTTCTGGTGCTCTTATTTTTACAGAATGAAGTCAAAATGTTTGTATACCATGTTGAATGATAGGTTTTACTTTAATTTTAATTGATAACAAAAGATCGATTATGCCAAAGCTGTAACAAATCACAGTTCCATCAGCAATATAAGAACACACTTTTCTCACATTCTCATCAGGATTGGGTATTATAACTCTTAAGAAAATATTTGCTAGTATGAGAATTAGAAACAAAAGTCAGTTCATACTTAACTGGTATTTATTTGACTAAAAGTAAGATTTTTTTCAGTTTTATTTTAGGAATTAAAATTTGTATCTCTGTGAATTATCTGTTCATAATTGTGTCTATTTTTCTTTGGGGTTCTTTGTCTTTTTCTTATCAGTTAAAAATCCTATTATCTATTTGTCAAATGCATGGCAAATATTTTTCAAAATAATATTTTGAAAATGTTACTTTTAATTTTGCCAGTTTTATTGAGGTATGGATGACAAATAAAAATTGTGTTTATTTAAAATGTAGGATATGATGATTTGATAAATATGGTGCAGTTATTACCAGAGTCAAGCTATTCATCACCTCACACCGTTACCGTTTGGGGGAGAGGGGAAGTGAGGACACTTAAGATCTATTAGCAAATTTTAAGTATACATTATTAAATATGGTCACCATGTTATACATAAGATCTTCAGAACTTACTCATATTATGACTGAAAGTTTGTACTATTGGACCAATACCTCCAGATTTCCCTGATCCCCCAACCTGGTAACTCCCACTTTGCTTTCTGTTTTTATCAATTTGACTTTTTTAGATTCCACATATGACCAATATCATGTATTATTTGTCTGTCTGTGCCTGGATTATTTAACTTAGCATAATGTCCTCCATATTCATCCAAGTTTTTGCAAAAGATAGGATTTCCTTGTTTTTTAAGTCTGAATAATATTCGTGTGTGTGTGTGTGTGTGTGTGTGTGTGTGTGTGTATCACATTTTCCTTATCCATTTATTCATCCACAAACACTTAGGTTTTTTTTCCTTATCTTGGCTATTATTAATAATTCTGTGATAAACATGGGAGTGCAAATATCTTCCCCAGGTGCTGATTTTATTTCCCTTGGACATGTACCCAGTAGTGGGATGGCTGGATCATGTACTTCTAGTGCTAGATTATATACTTCTATTCTTATTTTTTTGAGGAAACTTTATACTGTTTTCCATAATGGATGTACCAATTTACATTCCCAGCAACAGTATACAAGGTTCCATTTTCTCCACACACTTGCCAATACTTGTTATCTTTTGAATTTTTGATAATAATCTTTCGAAAATTTGTGAGGTGATATCTCAGTGGTTTTGATTTGTATTTCTCTGATGATTAGTGGAACCCCATTCTGTGGGTTTCCTTTTCATTTTGTTGTTCCTTTGCTGTTCAGAAACATTTTAATTTGATTTATTCCCACTTGTTTATTTTTATTTATTTTTGTGCTTTTGGTGTCATATCCAAAAAATGATTGCCAAGACCAATGTCAAGGAGCTTTCCCCTTATGTTTTCTTCTAGAAGTTTTATGGTTTCAGGTCTTACGTTAAAATCTTTAATCCATTTTGAGTTGATTGTTATGCATGATGTAAGATAAGGGTCCAATTTCATTCTTTCATATGTGGATATCCAGTTTTCCCAACACCATTTATTAAAGAGATTATCCTCTCCCCATTATGTATTCTTGGAAATTCTGTCGAAGATTAGCTGACTTTACATGTGGGTTAGTTTTTCTAGACTTTTTATTCTGTTCCAATGATCTGTGCCTGTTTTTATGCCTTTACAATAATGTTTTGCTTATTATAGTTTTATAATATAATTTGAAATTAGGTAGTGAGATGACTCCAACTTTGTTCTCTCTCAAGATTATTTTAGCTATTTATGGTTTTTTGTTTTTTGGTTTTTTGTGGTTTCATATGGATTTCAGAATTGTTTTTCCTATTTCTGTGAAAAATGACATTGGAATTTTGATAGGGATTGCACTGAATCTGTATATTACTTTGGGTAGCATGAACACTTTAACAATATTACTTATTCCAATTCGTGAACATATTAATTGTTTATATATATATTTGTGTCTTCAATTGCTTTTATTAATGTTTTATAATTTTCAGTGTAGAGATCTTTTGCCTCTTTGGTTAAATTTATTCCTAAGTATTTCATTCTTTTCTTTCCAGATAGTTTATTGTTAGTTTATAAAAACAAACTTTTTGTGTGTTGATTTTGTATCCTTCAACTTAATTTGTTTATTTGTTCTAATAGTTTTTGATCTAGTCTTTTAGCTTTTCTATATATAAGATGATGTCATCTGCAGAGACAATGTTTACTCCTTCCTTTCCAATCTGAGCAATTTGTATTTATTTTCTTGCCTAATTGCTCTGGCCAGTACTATATTAAATAGAAGGGGCAAGAGTAGGCATTCTTGTTTTGTTCCTGATATTACAAGTAAAGCTTTCAGTTCCTCATCATTAGGTTTGATGTTAGCTGTGGACTTATCATATATAGCCTTTATTCCATTAAGGTTCATTCTTTTATTCCTAATTTGTGGAGAGTTTTTATTACAAAAGGCTGTTAAATTTCAAAAACTGCTTTGTCTGCATCTATTGAAGTGATCAAGTGATTTTTGTCCTTCATTTTGTTAAAGTGGTATATTACATTTATTGATTGGCATATATGGAACCATCCTTACCCAAGGATAAGTCCCATTTGATCATAGTGTATAAGCCTTTTAATGTGCTGTCAAACTTGGTTTGCTAGTATATTGTTGAGAACCCTTGTGTCTATGTTCATCATGGATATTGGCCAGTAACTTTCTTTTTTGAAGCATCTTTGCCTAGCTCTGATATCAGGGTAATGCTGGTCTCATAAAATGAGTTGGAAGTACCCCTTTTTCTTCAAACTTTTTGGAAGAGTTTGAGAAGGATTGGTATTGATTCTTCTTTAAATGTCTGGTACAATTCACCAGTGAAGCCATCTTGTCCTGGACTTTTTGTTGGGAGGGTGGGAGAGAGTATTTTTTATTATTGATTTAATCTCCTTACTCATTATTGTTCTGTTCAGATTTTTCTGCTTCTACTGATTCAGTCTTTATAGGTTGTATGTTTCTAGGAATTTATCCATTTATTCTAGGTTATCCAATTTCTTGGCACGTAAGTGTTCATAGCAGTCTCTTATAATTCTCTGTATTGTCTGGTATCAGTGTAATGTCTCCTCTTTCATTTCTGATTTTATGTATTTGAGTCCCTCTCTCTCTCTCTCTTTTTTTTTTTTTTTCCCCCTTAGTCTGGCTTTGTCAATTTTATTATTTCAAAAAACCAATTTTTTGAATAATTAATCTTTCCTACTATTTTTATTTTTCTCATCTCTATTTCATTTATTTCTGCTGTTCTTTGTATTCCCTTCCATCTGCTAAATTTGTGTTGAGTTTGTTTTCTTTTTCTAGTTCCTTAAATTGTAAAGTCAGGTTGTTTATTTGACATCTTTCTTTTTTCTTAATGTAGGCTTTTATCATTATAAAGTTTTCTCTTAGAACTGCTTTTGCTATATCTCATGGGTTTTGTTATGTTTTGTTTTTATTTTAATTTGCCTCAAGATATTTTTTGATTCATGTTTTAATTTTCTCTTTCACCCACTTGTTGTTCAGAAGAGTCTGTTTACATTTAAAGTAATTATTGATTGGTATGTACTTACTATTGCCCTTCTATTTACTGTTTCCTGACTGTTTTGTAGATCCTTTGTTTTTATCTTCTTCTTTTGCTGTGTTCCTTTGAGATCTGATAAGTTTTTATAGTGGTATAGTTTGATTCCTTTCTCCTTATCTTTTGTGTATCTACTGTAGGTTTTTGCTTTGTGATAACCATATGGTTTACATAAAACATCTTCTAGTTATAACTTCGTACTTTCAATTATACTTTTAGTTTTTTAAAGAATTTTTTACACTTTATATATTCACATATGATGATGCAAAGTAGGGTCCCAAACCTATCTTCTTAGTTATATAGAGACATAACTTTTTGTAACATCATATGACAAATTAACTAAAAATAAATTTCTCTTAAATTGAAATAACACTTTTTTCATATATTAAATTCTCATTAAATGAGATATATTTATGAACCATAAATATTGAATTTTACTATTCTAATTGGTTTATTTTACTCCAGTGTTTCACTGCAATATGTTAATAACACAGTCTCATAACTTGTACTCAAGTCTTTTACATTCTTCTTTCTTAAAATCTTTGCTATGCACAGATATTAGGCTTCTATGTGTAGCTTTATAGCATTTACTCAATTCTCCAATATTTCTCCTACCCTAAAATTATTCTACATTATAATTAGAACCAAATTCTAATTTATATGTTGAATCTATGAGATCTGGAAGGATATTAAGTTACTTAATTCTCATTTGTAATTTGAAATAAATAACATATAAATAAGTAAATAAATAACAGTTTATTTTGAAATTTACTGCTGGATTTTACTGAAACTATTTACTTCTATTTCTATTATACTTAGAGGATTTTTTAGCTTTCTATTCAGCTGATTTTTTTTTTCTGTTCAAGTAAATTTTATCAGAAGTCATTTCCAAGTTTATTATAATGATTTTCATTTTGTTTAACTTATTGACTTTAGAATTGTGTTGATAGAATGTATGGATAGAGTTCATGATTAAAATTGTTGTTTTAGAACAAATTTTAATTGTTGTACATGTAACACTATATAATCAATGTATTCTATTGATAATGTTTCTTTAAAATTATACATCTATGAAAATATGTTAAATTTACCTCTATTTGATTTTATTTCTTATATCTTCATTAGTTCTAAGAATTAAGCTTCTATAATATATTAAATCATGTTAAAATTATCTGTTTCTTGAATGTTAGATTGCAGTTGGCTGCAAAATTATCTTGATCTCGTGTCTATGGTAAAATTTTAATAAGAACAAACTTAATGAGAGTAAAAACTATGTCTGTCTTGCTTCTTCTCTATCCTTAGAGCTAGGAAGAATATTTGAAACAGGCATTCAATAAATATTGGTTGACTCCAGCACCCATGTTTTTATTTCTATTTTGTAGAAAATACAAATTATTTTCAAGCTGATTAATAAATACATGATTTTAAACTTCAGACACTTTTTTCTTTTTTTTTTTTACTTTTTTCCACACACATTCATATTAGTTGCTTTAATTTGTTATTCTCCCCATGCTTCTGAAAGTACAATTTGTCTGAAGTTTTATTTTCTCTCATAGTACATTCCTCTGAGACAGTTAACTAAGAAAAACTTAGCACATGCCACTATTTTGATGTATACTTGACTTCAAAAAGAAAAGGGGTTCCAGTCAAGATGGTGAAATAGATGGTTCCCAGCATCACTCTCTCCCACAAATCAACCAATTTACAACTATAAAAATATAACATCAGCCAGGCTGGGGCACTGGAGCAAAGGGGAAGATGACGAGAGACCTATGGAGTTCATTAAGGTGGGAGAAACCACAATGAAAGAAAGAAAAAACTGTTTGGAACGTTTCATGCCATGGCTGCTTTAAGGCTGGAGCTGCTGAGTGCATGGAGCAGGAGCCAGCAGAAGCCACAGCTGTGCCCTTCAGATGGAGTTACTTAGAGAGGGCAGGGGAGAAGAGGGCCTTGGTGGCCCCCAGAACAGCAAGACCACTAATAGGGTTCCCGTGGACCCATGCAGGAGCAAGGAGCCAGAGCAGCTGAAAAAGGGGAGCCATTCAGAGGCCAGTGAGTCATTGCAAGGGATGGGCACAGGGCCCATCCCATGGGAAGTATTTGGAGCACAGGTGGTAGGGGAGAGGGGTGCACTGGGAGAACACTGGGGCACCACAATGACAACCAATCTGCCCCCAAGTCCGCACAGGACCACTCAGAGGAGACTGGTTGGAAAGCAGAATTGCATGGGGTGCAGTTTGACTCAGGCCCAGATCAGAGTTTCTACACAACACAGACCCACCTGGTCTATTGAGAGCCAGAAGTACATATAAGGTCAACCATTAAACCCTAAGCTGCACAGAAAGCCTTCCCTAGGGAAACAGCAGGAAAGCAGCAATTCAACTCAACCACACAGCTCAAGTACTGGTTCCCACAGGAAGTTCCCCCATTTTAGAAGTAAACAAAGGACAAAAAATTAGTTCTGGCCCAGGCACACCACCAGCACCTTGGGGCCTGCCTGGGAACTGAGGCATTGATAAGGTGACCGGACCCCATGCCCACATCCAGGCACACTGTGCCAGTGCCTCAGAGCCCACCCAGGGACCTGAGGTATGGGGCTGGGGACCAGACTCCCCTCCCACAACCAGGTACACTGTGCTAGTGCCTCAGGGCCTGCCCGCAGACCAGAGACATGGAGAAGAGAACCAGACACACCCCACAACCAGGCACACCACCAGAGCCAAGGAGCATGCCAAAAACATCACTTCCATGTGGGTGGCCCACCACAGCCACCACAATAACCATGGCTGCCACGAAAGCAACTAGACACCATAACCACCACACAGAAAGTCCACCAACCACTGGAATGCATTGACACAAGGAGAGTCACCAGCAGAGACAAAGAAAAGAAGAGCATGTCTCTTTCCACAAAACCCATTTCAGAGTAACAGAAGAAGCATCTGCTCTATATTAATATTGGGGGACCTGATCACACCTCTCAGCATTGGGCAGATCATCTAGGCAACAAATTAACAGAGTAACCATTACTCTTTCAGAAGGAGAGAAGAAATCTAAGGTAATCAGAGGGGGGAGAGAGTGGGTGATGGGGAGAGATTGGACAAGGGGCATAAAGAATAATTATGATTTGTAACAATATATATGCTAGTAATATCGATTTGATCAACCTATCTCAGTGTTGAACCCCCAAAATATGTATAATCAATTTTGATCCAATAAAAAAAAGAAAAGAAAAAAATAAAAAAGAAAGAAAAGGAATACATATAAGCACTTCTACAATCTACTTATGGTTTTGGAATTTTGAATTAACCAGATATCCATACATATGGCTTTAGGGAAAAGCAGGTTTAGAACACTGAGAACGTATTTCATACTCATTCCGTAAATATTTAAAAGGGCTCAAGTGATTTGAGATTGAGCTGGGGAATTAAACATTGAATACAGAGAAAACTTTTCTATCCATCTTAACCTTAAGATTTTAAAAAATTAGAATAAGGAATATCGGTAAAAACTAAAATACAAATAAGAATAAAAGAAGAGATATGTGGCATTATGTATGCTTCTTCCTTAGATGAGTAATTTATATTTAATCAGCAGTTCACATCAATTCACAGTTTTACAGAAAGTTACTGAATTTGTCAGCTATCAGATAAAGAAGAACAATCAACTGTTTTAAGACTCCAGTGATTTTGTCTTTGAAAATAATTTCTATTTTCTACAAAATGGTAAGCAGCCTTATTTTGAGGACTTTAAAGAAAATTAAATCACTGTTCTCAGTTTAATTTGAAAAGTTCTAGTGTTTTTTAAAAAAAATTATTATAAACTTATTTTATGTAAATAGAAGCCCCAGGTATAATTTTGTAAGTGCTCAGAAGAAAATATGCCACAAAATGACTTGAGTAACAAAGAAATTACTATGACCTTTAAAAATATTACAATAAATTTCATCTGCATTTTACAAAACACAGGAAATAAAATTTAATCCTGCAACTGTGAGTACTTTATAATAAAAGCAAAAACAAACTGCAAAGAAAATAATGTTTGTAATATTTACATTCATTTTAGGTATCCATAATTAAAAGTTTCAAGTAGGAACTCAATAATCAGAATAAAAGTTGATATGCAGTTAAAGTATAATCCAATGAGTATATTAATATACTAAAAAGATATAGTAAGGCAATTTATTTTATTTTAGACATAACAGAGAAATATTTTTAATTAGTTTTTTATTTGCTGTTATTGTAAAAATAATTACATCATGGTTTTTAAATTTTCCTAATGCTTGTCACTAAAAATTAAAATCAAACTCATGCAACTTAAAGTTATCGGTTATTTTGTTTAATAGGTCTATTATTGCTGGCAAATTTGGGGGTGGGATTTTTAAGTTCATTGGTTACAAGAAATGTTCAGAGAGGCATAGAATAATAAACACATTTTGAAAACAATTTCAAATATGGGTTTTTGAGTTTTTAATTTTTCATGTTTTTATTTTCTAAATATTATTGCAATATGTAATGAGAATAGTTTTAAAATTTTACTAAAAAAATAAAATCATACTTTGTCATTTTACCAAAAAAATAATGAATAATATATGATGTTAAATTAATGTTTGGAAAAAATTCATAATCAGAGTTCGTTCACAGAAGTGACATTGAGCATTTTATATCTTATTTTCCAACAGTTATTCTATTTTCAAAAGGTAATGATTTAATTATTTATTTATATCAATATTAACTCATCAATATATTTTCTTCCTATGAGTTACAATCTATTAAAATTATATCACACTGGATCTGTGGAGAATTTTATTCAAGAAGTTATAGTTCTTTTCTCTAATTATTTGAATGTTAATTCTTCCATATTTGGGCAGTAGTATCCCTGTCAAGCTGACTCCTTTGTACTTTTGTCACATAACAATTATTCTTTTAGTTTGTTCTTAGTTTTTGGCCAAAAAGATGTTACAGGTTTATCTTGCACATTGTTTGCCCCAGCCCAGAAATCAGACAGTTCTCCAAGAAGCCCTCATTTCTTTCATTGAAAAAGAGCATTTAGACACCAATATCTAAGTATTACATGTACTCATTGTTACTGGTATGGTATTGCCTTCTCAGCGGACAAAGCTAGGACATATGTGCATGTATATTTACATCTACACATGCATCTTTTTCTACTTTCGTATCTACTTGTATACGTGTGTGTGTGTATATTTTTAAACCATGAGTACATATAGATACTTCTGATTCCAACCCAGCATCACAGAATTTCTTCTAGTTTTCTCACTACTTTATTTATAAGTCCTTTCTTCAATATTGAGAATAGGTTTTTGTTATCTAAAAGATATTTATTAATTTCTTCAAACATAGAATGAACATACCTTTGAAAATGGGCCTAACTTAATTGGACCAGACTGGAGAAATTAATGCCCCAATACATGATCAAAAACAGTACAACGGTGATCTGGAAATGAGGGCTAACAGCTGGATGTGATGCCAACAATGATAGACATCTTAATAGAGAGATCAGGGAAAGAGATAATCAAAGAGCACATGGCTAAAACTACTGTCATCCAAGATTGTCACGTCTATGGCTGCACTCTCTGAAGAGCAATATCAGAACTCACACACTGTGAGAGAAATGGACTTTACTGAAATAATCTAACCACATCAGTAAACAAATAAGCAAGAAAACAATAACCAGCCCCAACAGTAATAGAAAATCGTATTCAGATTTGCCACAATATATTATCTAAAATACAACTTTTCAACAGAAAGTTTATAAAACATACAAAGAAACAGGAATATATGACTGTTACAAAGAGGGGGAAAAAAGGCAGGCAACAAAACTGCCTTTAAGAAGGTGTACCTATCAGGCTTAGCAGACAAAGAAATCAAAGTTATTACAAGTATGTTCATGCTTAAAGAAGTAAAAGAAGGTGTAATAACAATATTTCATCATTGTGTATATCAATATACATAGAAATTATTATTAAAAAACCAATGAAAATGATAAATAGGAGGTTAATATAGTAAACTATATGAATATGTATTTCCTCTATTTTCTTTTTTCAGCTTCTTTAAAAGCTATAACAGTATATGAAGTAATAATTATGCCCATTATTATCAAATTTGTAACATGTACAGATGTATATGAATAGCAATAGTAGAAAAACAAAGGTGAGAAAAGAATAGATGAAGATAGAATTAAGTTTACACATATCACTGGAATTAAGCCTGAATAAAATCTTAATTAGAATCAGAAGGGAAGATGTATTTTGTAAGCGCTAGAAAAGACAATAAGAAAATAATGAAAAAATATTGTGAAAAAAAAGTAAAGATTTTTAAATACTACGTTAAAAAATAATTAGTACAAAAGAAAGCAGTAAAGAAGAAAAATAAAGGAACGAAAAATAGATGAGGAATATAAAATATGAAAAAAGGTAAAATGGCAGACGTAAATACAACTACATCAATGAAAATGTTAAATATGATCGGATTAAATATTTAAATCAGAAGACAAGATTTTCTGACTCAATTAGAACAAAAAAAATCCACCTATATTCAGAGCGTACACTTTCAATTAAAAGGCACAAATAAGTTGAAAGTAAAGGATGGAAAAATATATAATGAAAATAGCATCTATAAGAAAGCTGGAGTTGCTTTACTAACAAAGCAACTATAAAAGCCATACTGATGTTGTAATGATAAAACAGTTGATCTATCAAGAAGATAGAATTTTAAACATATATGTACCTCACAACAGAGCAGTATAAGACATGAAGCAAAAACTGACAGTGAGGCACAAATAAACAAATCAACAATAATAGTTGGAGACATTCATGCTCCACTTTCAATAATGGATGCAACAATTAGGTGGACAGTTAACAAATAAATAGAATACTTGAGCAACACTATAAACCAACTACACATTTACAGAACAGCAACAGCAGGACACACATGGAATATTGCCCAGAACAAGTAATGTCCTAAGCCATAACAAAGCACCAATACTTGTTTTAAAAAAATGAAATCATACAAAGTATAGTACATAATCAAATGAAATAAAATTAGGAAACGGCAACAGAAAAAAAAAATTGGGAAACTCAAATTGTGTGGAAATTAAACAACATGCTAAAATAGCAAACTGGTCAAAAAAGAAATTATGAGAAAAAGCAGAAAATACATTGAGATAAATACAAAAGAAAACATTACATAAGAAAATGTATAAGATATACCTAAGGTACCAATTGCAGGGAAATTTGTTGCTCCGAATACCTATATTAAAAAGAATGAAGATCTCAAATAAGTAACCTAACTTTCCAACTTAAGGCACTGGGGAAAAAAGAGCACACTAAACCTAAAGCAAACAGAGGTAGAAAAGGAGGGGAACATAATAGCAGAAAACAATAAAATAGAGAATAGAAAAACAATAGAGAAAATCAATGGGAAAAAGAACCAAGAGAAAAAGAGAAGACTCAAATTGCTTAAGTCAGGAATGAGAGACCAGATGTCACTACCAACCTTAAACAAATAAAAAAGGATAAAAGGAAACTCTGTGAACAACTGTATGCCAATTAGTTAGATAACTTTGCTAAAATAGACAAGTTCCTAGAAAGACATAAACAGCCAAATCTGACTTATGAAGAAATAAAAAATCTGTATAGGCCAATAATAAGTAAAGAAACTGACTTGTTAACAATAAGACTTCCCACACAAAAAGCCCAGAACAAGATAGCTTCACTGGTGAATTTTACCAAATATATCACAAAGAACTAATGTCAATGCTTCACACACTTGTCTGAAAAATAGAAGAGGAGGTAATACTTCCCAAAACATTTCATGAGGCCAACTGCCATGATACCAAAGCCAGACAGACATCCCAAGAAAAGAAAACTGTAAACCAATATCTTTATTTAATATAGACTCAAAAATATCCCCAAAATACTAGCAAATGAAATCCAGCAACATATTCAAAGAATTATCCACCATGACCAAGTGGATTATCCAGTAATTGCAACTTTAACTCTCAAAAACCAATGAATGTAAAACACTGTTATCAAAAGAATAAAGCACAAAAAGCAAATGATTATTTTAATAGATGTATGTCACACTTTTCCCAGTGTAATGGATACGCAAAAAAAATTACTCAAGGCAACATGAATGCAATGAGAAGCCCAAAGGGACTGCACCTCAGCAACTCCTCTGCTAGAAGGAGAAAACTGGGTACAGCCCCGATTCAATATCAGCTTCTGTTTTTATTGTAAAGACAAGGAAGTTTCAGAAGAAAAATCAGTTGATCCAATCATTTCAAAAGGACCAAAGAATGGGCAATGTGACAAAAGTTATATATGGCTAAGTATAGCTTATACAATGGAAACTAGTAACTTCATTTGAATTAACAACATGACATTCCAAGGTACAATTTATGAAAAGCTAAGTTGATCAAACTGTGATCATTAATCTAAAATATAACCTCTCCTTATATGATTTAAGCAAGAGTTGAATTCTTATGATTAAATCTGAATATAGGGCCGACCCCATGGCTCACTCGGGAGAGTGCAGCGCTGGGAGTGCAGCGGTGCTCCCGCCATGGGTTCGGATCCTATATAGGGATGGCCAGGGAGCTCACTGTCTGAGCGCGGTGCGGCCGACACCACACCAAGGGTTGTGATCCCCTTACCAGTTAAAAAAAAAAAAGAAAAGAAAAAGAAAAAAAAAATAAATAAATCTGAATATAATTGTCTCTAAAGTTTCCACCAACAAACAGCTAGCCCATAGCAAACATTTTTTCACATTTTTCCCTACAGATATTCTTTCAATATCTTTTAACAATAATTAGCATGTTAAATAATCAAAGTACATAATCCCATCCCTAAACAGTGATTAGAATTGATTAGATGGGCTGTCGCCCAGTAGCTGTAGTCTGTTGCCCCCTAACCAAGGACTTTCGCCCCGTACATGCATTACCTAAACACCCTATACTAAAAATCAAATGAGAATCAAGATTTTTAACCCTCTACAGATGTTAAAAAAAAGTACTTAACAAAAGCCAATACCTTTTGCTGATAAAACATTCAAGATACCAAAAATAGAGAACACTTCCTCAATCTGATCATTGCTATAAGTTTTAAAAAATAGCATCATATTGGGGTGAAAAACAATTAATGGTTACCCCCTAATATCAGGAAAAAGATGAGGATGCCTACTTTTGATATTTCTACTTAACATTGTAATATTGATTTTACAAGGACAAGTAGACAAGAAAAAGAATTAAAAGACATCCATTTTACAGAGAAGTAAAACTATCTCTACATGCAGATGATATGCTCTTATATATAAAATATCCTAAAGCATCCTGAAAAAAAAAAAAGAAACTACTGGAGTCAATAAACAAGTTTAGCAATGTTTTGGGGTATAAGATTAACAAGGACAAATCAACTAGCAATGAAAAACATGAAAATGAAATTAAGAAAACATTTCCATTTATAAAGCATGAAAAAGAACAAAATACTTAGAAATAAATTTAATAAAATAAGTGTAAAACTCGTTTTATGAAAACTACAAAAGACTGTTGAAAGAAATTAAAAACAATATAAATAAATGAGAAGACACCCCATGTTCACAAATCAGAAAGACTTAATATTATTAAGATATCAATAGCCCTAAAATTTATTTGCAGATTCAAACATAATGCCTATCAAAATCACAGATTTTTTTTTTTCAGAAATTGAAAAGCTGATTCTCATATTAATGTGGAAATGTAAGGGAAAAGAAAGAAGTTGAAAAAATCACATTTCTTAGTTTTAAAACATATTACAAAGCTACAGGAATCAAGACAGTGTAGTGTTTCCATAAGAATAGACATACAAATCAATAAAATCAAATTGAGAGTTGTCCCCAAATCAACATTGATGATTAAAATGCTATTAAGTTTTTAACAGTGGATCAGATATTAACTACTATTTAGAATAATTCAAGGATTATTGTTTCAATAAGTAATGTGTCAAATAAGGGTACTGTTTACTGATTGTGATGCTGGGTTTTTTTGTTTGTTTGTTTGTTTTGCCAGTACAAATATAGAACACTGAATTTAATTTAAATATTTATACAAACCATTTTTTATTGATCAAGAAAATCCGTTACATATGCTTAAGCCATTGATTTATAAAGTCTTTAATTTACCAGTTGGGCCATATTTTTCATGGTAATTTTATCAATATTTGACTCCGTCTGGAAAGTAGGCTACTTTTTCCCAAATGACTTGCATAGTGAGTGATATATATAGTGTTTTTCACTTTTTCCAGTATCAGTAAATTAAAATATGTAAGTTGCTGTAAAATTATTAACTATATGTTTTAATATATGGCTTTAAAATAACCAGACTTTGGGAGTGGGTAGCATAGATTTAACACTCACATTCACGACATTTGTGGGAAAATGAGATTAGAAGCTATAAGGAAAGTAACAGTTCTTTTTCACTACTAAGGAAATCTGGAATTTATACCATCAAATGTTAACAAACTAATATTAGGAAGGACTCAATTCCACTCCCACAGGAATGAACTAGTTGTTATATCAGCCTATGGAAATGCAGCCAAGGATAGTGAAAGGGGGGCCAATCAAGTACACAATCATCAAGGCACAGTGAAAGAATAATTGTACTTATTCCTTTTCCAAAAATATTTATTCCAAATAATTACTACGAAAATTTTTTTTTCAAGGGAATGAAACATAGACTCTTTTGCTTCTGTCATGGTAATCTGTGTTATAAAATTATATGGGCTAACCACAGGAAAATCTAAACCAAAAATTGTCTGTATGTTACAAATGTGTGGAGAATTTTCAACATTCAAACTGCTCCTATATTAGCTATTTAATTAAACTAACAGCATTTATTTCTAAAAACATTTTTTAACAGGAAATCTAATCCTCATATTAAAAAATTCCACTAAGTAATTAAAGAATGCCTTTTTAAAAATCCAAGAAGTACCTGAAGTTTTAAAACTGTTTGTCATTTTTTAAAAAGACATTGTTTTACAATAGTAATAAAGAATATGTTTTAGCAAAATTAGAAAACTCAAACTTTTAAACTCAGAGTTTAATCTGGAAAAAATATATAATACACCATTTTCAGCAATTCTACAAACTAGGCCGGTATCTCTAAGAGACTGTTTACAACAACTTATGTGACAAAATAGTTAATAGGATTTTTCTGACAATGAAATGTGCTTTGACCCCAAGATGTTATCAACCTACTTTGGGGCATATCTTCAGAGATTAGGCCACTCCAGGCTGACGGTGGTGCCGCTGCATCCCCTACAGGTCATTTATCACAGAGAGTGGGGGGGGGGGGGGGGAGTATACCTTGCCAGACATGCAGCCTCATCTTTCATCAACTTGACTGATGAAATATGTGATCTGTAATGTACGATAAACCAAGTGAGTACAGCCACACACTACATGTTTTAGTCAACAATGGACCGCAAATTCTATGGTGGTCCCATAAGATTACAACACTGTATTTTTATCGTACCTTCTCTATGTTTAATATGTTTAGTTGCACAAATACATACTACTGTATTACCATTGTCTGCAGCATTCAGAACAAAAGATGACGTACAGGTTTGTAACCTAGGAGCAATAGGCTGTTATCAAACAGCCTAGGCGTGTGGTGGGCTGTACCACATAGGCTTGTCTAAGTATGCTCTGTGATGTTCCTAACTGATGGAATTGCCTAATGATACATTTTGCAGAATGTATCCCTGTTGTTTAGCTATGCATGATTGTACTGTCAAACACCCAGGCCCTTATCAGTGTGGGTGTTTAACATCGGAACTAGATAAGAGAAAAAACCCTGAAGCAACCTATTTGTCTTAAACTTGAATAAAATGACAAACAGATAAGCAGAGTTAGCCCAAGGTCTAGAAAACAAGTTGGAGCCCAAGATAGATGTAGAAAACTGGTTTTCTGTCTCCTAGTGGAGTGCTTTTACTACACCTTCACGTTGCCTAGTAGTGTAGGACATTAAAAATTGGCTGGATAAAAAAGAATTCTGGATTTTAAAAAATCTAATTTTGTTCTTTCATATTAATGTGTGTCAGAAAATAAAAAATTGACTATTTCTATAGGCCCTTTTATGGTTTTAAATTATTTACTGTCTATTATGTGCATTATGAAAGACAAAATATATATAAAACTAAACATATTAAATAAAAAAATTATCCTTCTCTCCCTTTTGGCTCCTTGTTTTCTACCTCTCAGAAGTACCCACAGTTAACAATTTCTCTGAATCCTTCAAGGCCATTCCCATAATATGAAAGCATTTTTTAACCCACAACACATGTAAACTCTTAATTTATTTAATGTATTGAATTAATACTACTGTGGCCATCTGTTTATGTCCATACCTGGAGCTTCATCTTCTTTCTATGACTTGAATTCTAGTACACAATAGCTCATTAACAGGCCTTGATTAGTGAACAGTTAGACTGCATATCAGATGAAAATGTCGTTAGCACCAAAACAGAAATCCCAAGAATGTTATTTTAAACAAAAAGTTTCATTTTCTATAACAAAACATCCCTGGTAAACATTTGCCAGCAGTAGTTTAGCAGCACCATAATGTCAGTGTAAATGTCTTCTCTTAGCCATTTCCCTCAGAGATACAGAAAGTCTTCCCAGGTCATCATCATGTCTTAATTCAAAAGGAAAAAAAATGGAATCATCTGTCTCTTTCATCAGGAAAGCAAAAACTTTTCTCAAAGCTTCCTTGACACACTTCTATTGACATTTCATTGACAGGAAGATGGAAAATGGCCACTCCTGGTGGCAGGGGAGGTTGGCTAAGGAAGTAATGAATTCAACAAAATTCAACTAAAAGGGGTTGGCATTTTTTTATTGAACTAGTGAAATAATTATGTTTTCTATGAGGTTTTTTTTCATTGTTTTAAACATCTTCACAATAAAACTATTTGTAAGTGCAACTTTGTTTCCTTAGTGAAGATAGCTATGGATAAATTCCTTATAACGAAACAGAAGAAAAAAAGATGGAGTGGAAGTGAGAAAGTGAGGCAGAGAAAAGGGAAGGAAAAAAGAACAAAGAACAGGAGGAGGAGAGAAAACAGAAGAGAGGAGGAGAGAGGAGAGAGAAGGCAAGTGGGAGGGAAGGGAGACTGAGGAAAATAAACTGAGATTGGCATAACACAGAGGTCATATACCCTGCTCAGCTATTTCATCCCAGGTAAAGTTTATGTTCCTTTCAGGAAAAGTAAGCTATCCACTGCCAGAAATTCCATGTCTGCTAAACTCTTTCTTCCTGATATTTATTACTTCTGTATCCTGTTGTAGGAGCAATGCATGGTAGTCAGATAAATGCAAAATAAATAACAATGAAATATCAATTTACACACTTCAGAATGGTAAAACTTAACAAAAAAACTATGAGCAAAAGTTTATCAAAAGAAGTATCACAGACTTCTTGAAAAACACTCTAGCAACACATTTTAAAATTAAGGGTAGATATATAGGTGATAGATGGATGGATAGATAGAGAGGTGTGAACACATTCCTACGAATCTATTCCTTAAAAAAAAATTACTGTAAAATAATGTAACAACTAGGATGTTTATCAAATCATTGTTAATAATAGCCAAAATGAAAACAAAGTGAATGTCTATTTATGAGTAGACAAAGTACAGCACACACACACTATGGAATATTATGCATATATTAAAAGCAAAAAAGATTCAGAGGGATATCTACAAGATTCAATAAAAAATTAGGTATAGAAAAAGTAGATGTATAACATTACCCCCCCTCCCTTTTTTTAATTAGGACATAGTTGATCATATATATTGGTGGGATACAGCATTGAATATCAATACCAGCATGCAACATGCAATGTTTAAATCAGGATAATTAGTATATTCATCATTATACAATGTAATCGATTTTTGTGGCCCTTTACCAATTCTTCCCTTTACACCCCCCTCTCCCTCTTTCCAACCTGGCAACCTCAGTTCTGTTTTCTTCTCTTAAAATGTTCAACATATTATTATGATTGTTGTACCTTTTTCTTCTTTATTTTTTTGCTTGTTTATCTACTTTTTATTTTTATTAGTTCCTACATATAAGTGAGTTCACGCGATATTTCTCTTTCTGTGCCTGGCTTATTTTACTTCACATAATTTTCTCTAAGTTCATCCATGTTGCTGCAAATGGCAGTATTTCATTCTTTTTTATTCCATTGTATAAGTACACAACATTTTCTTATCCACTCATCCAACGGTGGGCATTCACGTTGATGCCAGCCCTTGGCTATTGTAAGTAGAGCTGCAATAAACATGGGAGTACAGGTGTGAAACAGAGTAAGGCTAGGCCTGTGAACCAAACTGACTCCATTTTCCCTGTGGAGAACACTTTGTTATTTTTCCACTACTCAGTCATGAGTCTTCCAGGGCAAATGATTGCCCCATGGGCTGCCCTGACAAAATAGACTGAGATAAGAGAGGCAACAGATATTTACTGAGTTGCAAAACACCTCCCCAAGGCTTGTTTACTATAATTGTAAAAGTTACAGATTAACCTTAAGACCCCTTTAGGAATTCCCACCTGTGCACAAAGCATCAAGGTGACTGCTACAATGACCCTCCTGGGGTACCATTTTGGACCTACTGAGCATGCGCCCGTGATGCAACTGGGAAGAACAGAATGACCTCTAGTGATGCTGGCCTGCCACCCCTTAACTTCTTTCCCTATAAAAGACCCTGAACAGCTCCCCTCGAGGGGCTAGCCTTACTGTTGCTACCCCCCTTATGCATAAGTCTATCTCCTCTTTTAATAAAGTGTTGCTTACTTTACTGTTGGGTACATTGTTCATTTCTATGACTCTAGGATCTGAGAGCCTAATTTAATCACTGGCAAAAAAATTGGAAAGCTTTGGGCACCAGAAAAGGCTCTAGCTGCAAGGGGCAAGTGGCCGCTGGGACTATCTTGCTCCCATGTCCCTGCTGCTGGTAGATTTCTCCTGGAGTTCTTGGCTTAAATTCTGACAAGGCAATGCTTTATTCTCTTTACCTTTCTCTGATTTTCTGAGCCCTCTTCTGCTGTTTGGTTGGATTGTATCTACTACTATGTAGGGGCACCCTGGAGGGCTCCTGGCTATGCTTTTTTTCTGATTTTCCAAGCCCTCTTCTATTCTGTATAGGTGCACCCTGGAGGGCTACTGGCTATGCTTTGTTTTTCTGATTTAAATCTAGTCAATACTTTTCTTCTTTATGCTGAAAACAGTGGGGAGAACTGCTTTTATCAATTACTGTTAATGGAATAGGTTGGGTTGGCCCTGCCGATTGGGACTAGGCTAAACTGGATCCCACTGCTCCTCTTTTCTCTTTGTTCATTTGCTTGGTTAGACATTTAGTTGAGTACCGGTAATTTGAATAAACCTTCCAATCCATGCATCAACTTTTGGACTTTCAGGTCATTTGTTTAATGTGAGAGGGCAAGCCGGGCCTAGCCTGTTGGTAACAGGTGTCCCTTTGACATGATGATTTTCATCCCTTTGGGTGTATACCCAGCAGTGGAATTGCTGGGGCAAATGGCAGTTCTATCTATAATTATTTGAGGAACCTCCAAACCATTTTTCATAATGGCTGCATGATTTTATGGTCCCACCGACAGTGTAGGGGGGTTCCCCTTTCTCTGCCAGCAAATTGTTATTCTGTCTTTTTGACAATAGCCAGTCTATCTAAAGTGAGATGATATATCGACATGTGTCTTAGTCCCTTTTGTGTTGCTATAACAGAAATACCTGAGACTGGGTAATTTATAAAGAAGAGAGGTTTATTTGGCTTATGATTCTGGGACAGCTGCATCTGGCATGGGCCTCAGGCTGCTTCTGCTCATGGCAGAAAAGTGGCAGGCAGCCAGCGGGTACAAGCAGATCACCTGGTGAGAGGAAGCAAGAGAGAGAGAGAAGGTGCCAGGGTCTTTTTAAGCAACAAGCTCTCACGGGAACTAATAGACTGAGAACTCACTCATTAATCCCCCCTCTACCAGGGACAGCGTTAATCCATTCATGAGGGATCTGCCCCCATGATTCAATCAGTTTCCAACACTGCCACGTCGGAGATCAAATTTCCACATGAGTTTTGGAGGGGACAACACATCCAAACTCCATCAATGTGGTTTTGATTTGCATTTCCCAGATGCTGACTAATGTTGATTATTTTTTCATGTGTCTATTGGCCATTTTTATAGCTTCCTTTGAGAAATGCTATTAAGCTCCTTTGTCCATTTTTTAATTGGGTCACTTTTTTTTTTTTTTTTTACTGTTAAGTTATTTAGTTCCTTGAATATAAATCACTACCTGACTTTAAATTATACTACAAAGCTATAGTAACAAAAACAGCATGGTACTGGCATAAAAACAGATGCATGGACCAATGGAACAGAATAGAGAACCCAGAAATCAGCACATATACCTATAGCCAACTGATCTTTGACAAAGGCACCAAGAACATACACTGGGGAAAAGACTGCCTCTTCAATAAATGCTGCTGGGAAACTTGGACATTCACATGTAGAAGAATGAAAAAAGAGACATACTTCTCACAATATACCAAAATCAACTCAAAATATATTAAGGAATTAAATATGTGTCCTGAAACTATAAAACTCTCAGAAGAAAACATAGGGAAAACACTTCAGGAAGTAGGATTGGGCAAAGACTTTATGAATATGACCCCCAAAACACAAGTAACAAAAGGAAAAATAAATGGGATTATACCAAACTAAAAAGCTTCTGCACAGCAAAAGGAACAATTAACAGAGCAAAAAGACAACTGACAGAGTGGGAGAAAATATTAGCAGAATACCCTGTTTTATCTTAAAAATAAAATATTGCATGTGTGTGTAACACGTACATAATTTTATGATCATAAAATACGGCAGAAAAATGAAGGGATATGGAGGGGTCTTCAAAAGGTTTGTAGAAAGATGAGTGTTCTTTTGATTCCATTTTTCCATTAACTTTCTGAAGTACTCTCATATGAGACTATTAATATAGATTACTTAGATAAAAGGAGCTGAGACTGACATGAAAGGAAGGAAAAAAGAGTAAAAGGAAAACACAAATGAAAACAAAAGAGACTACATGTAAAACCTATTTGTAATTATGACAGCTAGTTTCCAAAGATGTCCTCCTAATAAACCATGCCTCACAGTATTCACGAATGTGTGTAGTTTCCTCCCCTTAAAACAAGCATTGCCTTCGTAACTTGCTTGACCAATAGAATTTCACAGAGTAACATTTTGGGACTTCAAGGCCAACTCGTAACAGACTTTGCAGTTTCCCATTGGGTCTCCTGGACACTCATTCTTACTCAAAATAGCAACCAAGCTGCAAGAAATGCAGGCCACAAGGAAAGCCATTCTGTTGACATTCTGGTCAGCAGCCCTGGCTGAGCTCCCAGCTTCCAGGCAACATCAACTGCCATTTATGTGAATGACATATCTTGGGCATCCAGCCCAGTTGAGCCTTCAGAAGAATCCAGCCCAAGTAGCCATCTGACTCACCACACGAGAGACTTCAAGTAAGAGTCAATCAACTGAGCCCAGTCAACCCACATAAATGGCAGAAGTAATTAAATTTTGTTGTTGTTTTAAACTACGAATTTAGAGCTATTTTGTTACAGAGCAAAAGACAAGTAATCACACTGACACATTAAGATAAAATTAAGTATTGTGTAAAAAATATTTCAATATTAATTATGAAGTTATTTTCAAAAGCAGGAGAAAGAAGCCTTGTTCTTGATCTAGTTTAAAATTATAAAGAAAAAGAAAAAGAAAGAAAAACAAAACTATAAAGAAGAGAATATAAAGAATGCGGTCTGTTGAGGATAACATTTGTTTTGGAGTTAGGCAGACCTGACTTGGCTCTGAATCCCCTTTCTGCTTCTTCCCAGTTGTTGAGTTTTCTTGAACCTCAGTTTCCCCATCAGTAAATGAGCAAAATGCTACCATTTGGCTTGTAACTTGTTAGCAAAATCAGGGTGATTAATTGTTAAATTCTCCACAAAACGCCTCTCTTCAATTCCTCTGCAACAGCATAATCACACAAAGAGATATAGAATACTGGAACTACCACAGATGTTAGATGTTATGTGCATTGCCATCTTGTCTGTCGTACTCATAACAACTGACATATTTGTGTAATTCTATACCAACAACCCCACACTGCCTTGATTATAGTATATTATAGCAGATGATTTTTTTTTTTCATCCAGTATGGCAAAATACAACTCACTAATGTTTCTTTTAAAGATAAATTATAATATTCACATTTATTCTTCCATAAAATAATTTAATTATTCCATTTTCCATCCACCCCAACCCATCAACAATAATATAAATACAAAAAAAAAAAATTTATTTGAATTAAATTACATTTAGGGAGAATTTTGTAAAGGATTAACATTCTTATGATATAAAGACATGTCAAGAAAGAAAGATTAATCCTTATAAGAGATAGTAGGATTAAATTGTATGCTTAGTAAATGAGCATGAATCTTGATGAATGAATATACTTCTGTCAGGTAAAGATAAGAAGGGTCTTCTAAGAAAAAAAAATAGCACAGCAAATTTGAGAAGACAAGACACTACAAATCACATGTATTTAATACATAGACAGATTTAAGTCTGGCCAAAGATCTATATAATAGTTTAAAAGTCAGTAGGAGCGATATTCAATTCCCCCAAAAAATCTTACAATATTTTTCTTCATAGATTTATAACAGTCCTCATTTTTGAGAGAAATTTAGGGTGAAAAAACAGAATATTATGTCATTTTACTATTTTACACCAACAGGTTAACATCACAAAAGCTGCCAATTTTTGTTTCCTTTTTTTCCCCAAAGCAATGAAGCATATTTATTAAAAGTTAAATACCTGTGAATATCTTTTCCACACTGATTTGTATTCTTAGTTTGTTATTTTATTGAGTAATTATTTTCTTCAAAATATAACCAGTATAGCATGTAAAAAGGGTAATAATTGTTATGCTTTTTATGTTTTGAAAGTGCTGGGAAGTTCCAAAATCTGTAAGGGTGGAGAAAATTATTTGACAAAATGCAGCTAAACATAATCTTATTTCTGACATCATTTTATCATCAAGAATTTTTTATGTATTTTTATGTTTTACTTAAATGTTTCTCAATTGGAGTACGTTCTGAAACCTGGCAGACACTTGTGTTTTACTCACTGTCTTTTTATATCGATCCTATAGAACACTGATCTCATTGGAATGAGACTAGGCATGTTACTGGTATAATTATGTAAAAATATGTCACACTATACATGCAGAAGGAGGCATTGTTAACATTCAATGATCGCACTAATTTTTATAAAGAGATGCTGTCTACTAATTTAGTGAAGTGCCCTTACATTGACCATTTTTCTGCTTCCCATTATGATAAATCTAGCAGTCCCAGAAGCACCAAAACATAACAGATTAACAAGAGAGCAAATGTTTTTTCATAAAGCTATCTCAGTAGACAAAAAGTCAAGTGAATCAATTAAAAAAAAAATAAATCCTAAATCAATTAGTAATTTTAAAAATTTTTAAAGAGTGAGTTTGAATATAAACTGAATGGGATTCGATGGCTTGAGGACAAAATTTAGAAAGTTGGCTTCTCATCCCCCTACAAATAACAATATTTTCTCTGCCAGTTCATTTCCTCAATATTTGTGAAACAGATCTGGACAATAGATAGAAACAAATAAACAAGAGATTTGCTTGGGAATGGCCCAGATTTTGTCCAAGGGATTGAAGAGAACAGAAGCAACAGGAAGGGGAGAGGAAGGAAGGACAGAGCCCAAATGGCTGGGGTTTCAGGTTGTGGTGAGCAAGAAGGAAGGACAGAGAAGTTGTAGGGAGTATCTGCCATTCACAGGAAGGTTATTGATAGTGACTGAAACAAGGACAGCTGTTTAAAATATGCTTCAATACATTAAGAATGTATGGCTTGCTGTTTGAAAATATGTCAGAGATGTTTATAAAGTTTGAATAAATGTTAGTTGTCATTGTTTGCTGGACTATGTTGTATTGAGTGTGCCTTCGTACAGCATTTGATCACATGGGCTCCAATTGTGTAAATCTTGTGAATGTATTTAGCTGGCACTTCTGAATTAACAGTAGCAGCTTTTGCAGTTATTTATAAAAGGTAAAAAGAGAGGGGGGAAAAGGAAAAGGGCCTTGCAATGGGAAAGAAATACAAGATGTCAAACATAAAGTTCACTTATACATGAATCTCGGTAAGATATTTGCAAATATAGGTTTCATAATTTATCAGCCTGCAGTGTCTTGAACACCACCTTAATTCTGCCATTAATTTCTCAACTTTGCTCACAGATCAGGATCTGCACCACTTCAAAACAAACAATACACTAAAATAAGAGTAATGCTATATACTATGCACATGAAAGTCCTTTGTCAGCTTTGTTTACCAGAATGGATGTTAATAAGAAAAATAATGGGATGAAGAGACACATAACCTACAATTTCCTCATTTCTTTTTATTTTTAACTAGAAATCCATGAGTCTGTAAGAACAATTCTTTTACAGCTTTTAGTAGTCTTTTTAATTTTAATGCAATTTCCAGGATATAAGAAAATATGCATATCTGACATTTCTTTTTAGTGAGGTTTTAAGGAATCCCAATGTCAAAGTGTCCTTTATTACTGAAAAAGTTCCTCCAGGGGAATATGGGCTTTTCATCTTGTATTATTTTTCCTCTCTCACTTATAGAGTGACTATGAGCACAGTCACTGTGATGAGATGGACATGGGTTCAAATTGCAGCACATCATTCTTAGCTGGATGATATCAGGCAAGTTATTTAATTTTTTAAGCCTATTCTGTAGGAAAAATCAAACTAAGATGATAAAATGTGCTGTCAAAGAGATGGGCACTAAAATAATGCAAATCTGAGTTTGAATACTGACTCCAGTACTACCAGTGATGTGACCTGATGCCAGATACTTCTGCTTTCTAAGTCTCACTTTTAGACCCATATAATCTTGATTATAATGCATATTGTGAGGATTGCTGTAAATAATTAAAGAACAGATATGTTACATAATAAAGAATTTGTCTGTTCTATGTCCTTGGTTCCTGGCAGATGACTTCTAATTCCTCAGAATTTCTAGAGTGATGGTACTGCCTTTGTTATTCATATGTGCCTGTCAACCATGAATGACTTCATGCTAATGAGATGACTCAGGATGGGGACTGATCACCCCAGAAAGACCAACCATGTGATTAAAGGGTTGGAGCTCTGAGCTTAGTGATATCAGCCTGACTTCCTTCAGGATAAGGAGGGAAGCTTGAGGTTGAACTCAATCACGTGACCAATGGTACAATCAATCATGCCTACATAATGAAACATTCATAAACACTCTGTACACTGAAGTTCATTGGAGCTTGCTGGTTGGTGAACTATCAGTGGTGTGCCCAGAGGGTGATGCCTACTGATTCCACAATGAAAGGGCATAGAAGTTCTATGTTTGGGGTCCTTACAGACCTCTCTCTATGTGTGTCTTCATTTGACTTGTCCTGATTTGTAGCCATTATAATAAGACTATGATTATTAGTATAGTGCTGTTGTGAGTTCTGTGAATCATTCTAATGAATTATCAAACCTGAGGGAGTTGTGGGAAACCTTGAATTTGTAGCCAGTTGGCCAGAATTGTGGATGGCCTGGGGACTCCTTGTGGCTGGCATCTGAAATGAGGGCAGTCTTGCTGGGGACTGTGCACCCTTATGGAAACTATGCTAACTCTGGGTGATTAGTGTCAGAATTGCATTGCAGTATTGAAGTATATAACATGTCTAATGCAGCGTGAGGCTCATAGGTAACTGATGATGATAACTATTAATATTAGTGTTCTTATGAACAGAGAGCATCAAATATAAAACTAGGAAACTTCTTAGGACAGCTCTATAATTGTAATTGGTTAATGTGTTCAAATGTTGTGTTCTTCATATTTACTTTTTAATTTAAACAGTAAAATTTAATTATGATTTACAAAGATGAAAACATGTACTATTTTATACAAAGGGTGTTCAAAAATCTCATGGAAAGATTTGCATTATCTTTAAATTCCATTTTCCCATGAACTTTTTGAAGTATCTTCAAATTTCCCAGTGTAGAAAGACTTGCAACAAAGTTTCAAAGAATACCTTTAAAAACTCAGGATAATCTGACTCAAGTTGCAAACTCAACATAGTTATTTGCATGTTTCCAAGAGGAGCTGAATGATGAAAATTTGTGAGTATTATTTTCATTTCCACAAAAATAAAATAATTATAACATAGTTCTAACAAGCAATGTAATTGGTCAAACTAAACTTGTAAATGTAGTAACATACATAAGCCTGTGCCAAATAAAGCAGTTAAGTGGCTCTAGCACATAACACAGAGAAATCTTGCCACTTCTGTAGAAACAGAACTGAGTGTCTCAGAGCAAAACTAAATCAAATCTGCCAAAAATACAAGATTTTTTTTTTAAATTACTGTTTTTAGGGATAAAAAATAAAAGCTCCTGTGGTTCCCAAACACACCATTTTATTCTAAAAACCTAAAAAAAAACATACTACTTAAGCAATAATGCCTTTACCTCAGACCATTTAACCTTAAAGACTAAAAATGTTGAGGTCCATTAACCCCACTCTTTCAGTAATACCCAGGAAATGACCCAACCATACTCATCATAGATATTCCACATCAATTTTCAGGAATGATTTGGATTGACAAGTGATATGACATTAACATAACTCTAAGCTTACATTTTATATCAGGAGAATGACATCAAAATACATGTTTTACAGAATCATAATTATTCTTGGAATTATGATAAATTCAAAATCATAATTAATTTTTCTATATTGTTTTATAGAGAGAATTTTTTAAACTATAAGTTTACTACTTTAGTTGGCAGAGCTTCACCTAAGAAACCATCCTTGTGGCTTTTTTTAATTGAATCATAATTGATTATACATATTTGTGGGGTACAGGGGTGACTTTCAGTATTTGTGTACAATATACGATGATCAAATCAGGATTATTAGCATATCCATCACTACAAAATACTATTATTCTTTGTGTCCATTCCCAATTTCTCCGTAACTCCCCTCCTGCTTTCCCACCTCTAATAACCATAGTTCTGTTCTCTCGTTGTTCTTAATTAGGTAAATCAAAGTTTACCAAGAATGAAAGACCTAAACTACAGAATCCTTGGTTACAGGAAATATTAACACTTGGAACAAGAAAGGAGTTATGATCTTCAACAAGTTGATGATAAATCAGTCTGTGCTCTTTGCTGTCCCACTGAGTTCAGTCATGACTGTCTTTCACTATACATGGAGATGGGAGTGATGCATAGGGAGTGAACTGCACATTTTTGATGATTTTTCTGTATGTTCAAAAGCAAAGGAAAACACAAACTGCTGTGGGGAAAATGAAAGAAAATATTTAAGACTGAAAAAATTATAAGTAGAGTTGCTCTTATGGCCTTTACCATATGGTAATTCCTTAGGGAACCATTTTCTATCTTGGTCTCCACTCATGGAACATCAGAGGTTTAGAAATTCTAAATTAGAATGGGTGAAAGCATTTTGTCCATAGCAAATGTAAGACATTAACAGAAATCAAGAAATATTCAGAGCTCTTGATAAATAAAAGTGAATTTCAGAAGTTATATGATATCTACCCAAACTAACAGAATATGCTTAATGTTGCTTATAATAAAAAAAGCACCCGAACTATTGCAAGAGATTACCCATTTGTATTAGGAGCATTGACAAGCTGAGCATAAGAAAAATAAATAAATTATGTATCTTCTATTTATTATTGAGTAATTTGGCTTTAAAAAAATTAAATGTTATAATATAGCCTCAAATCTAGGTGATTTTTCTAAATATGTGGCCAGCAGAGATGCTGAGATGGCAAATTGAGAAGGCAAATTTCATTACCCTTCCAGGTTCCAGGATGCTATCCAACAAAACACCACCCAATAATTCGTGTGTAAAAATTAACTTAAAAATTATCTTATAAACTTCCATAATAGGTACTACAGAGGCTCTTTTTAACTTCAGATTCCTCAAGACTTATGAAAAGGAGCAAGGTTTAGTTGTCACACTAGCTGTCATTGTGTCATGTTTCATTTCCCCACATTGCACTGTATTCTAGTCTTTGCAAGCAACGTTTAACCCTCTTCTTTCCCTATGCTTTTGTGCTTTTTCATGCTGCCCACTGCCTGAAATAGCATCTTCTTCCTCTTCCAGTGGTGGAATATCTGATCATATTTAAACCCACATCTTCCAGAAAGCCTGTCCTGAGTGTGACTGTTCTGTGAGGAGCCTCCCCGGGGCTTCCATCCCTCGCTTTATCAGAAGGCTTACCATGTGGTGTATAATTATTCAACCACCTAAACAAGCTCTGAGCTCAGTAAGTCAAATGCTTCTTCTCTCATCTCTACATTCTTGACATATAGCACAGGGTCTGTCAGTAAGGACTTGAAAATATTTTTGGACAGCTTTTGGCTTTAAGGCAAAGTACACTGGAATAAAGTTAGTCAGTTCTTAATCCCAAATTGGATTACTGGATTTTGTAAAATGTAAGAACTCAGAAACTAAATTTCTGTGGGAAAAGAAATTAAATGTAGCCTGTGTCCTTATATCCCATAGCTTAAGTAGCCTGTACAAGTATCTTTTATCAAAGCCATCTTCAAATACGTCCCATACAGAACTTTCTCATTTCAAAATAATAAAAAGGGTCTATACATGAGTAGTACAATTAAATACCGAGTGATTGTAAAAGAATATGAAATTCTAATTACCAAGCTTAATAGTATTCAATTTTGTGTATTTAAAAATAGCCAAAATTGAGCTATCAGCCATTTAAAAATAATATTTTACAAAGGTTTATTTATTTTTAAATAACAATTCATAATCGGCCAGAAACTCTGTCAGCTCCTTCCTTCCAACCAAGTCACCTAATTTCACCTCAGAAAATATCGAGCAACCAACAGTCAGAAATGTGTAATGGAAATAACATGAGACATGAATAACAAGCACTGCTAAATTTGTTCATGTTTTATTCATATCAACTCTGTAATGTATACTATTAATATTATTAAGGCTAAGTAATATTACGTAAATTGTTCAAAATCAGAAAATTGTTAAGGGTGAGAACACAATCATATCTTCTGACTCTAAATATGGTGTTTGGCTCCACCTTTGTGCCTGCGGAAAACCTGGGCTCTGGTCAGTAACTACACCAATAACTGAGTTGATTGGGGATGTCACTTACCTTCCGTGGGCCTCAGCTTCCTGACCAGCAAGATTGGAATAATTTACCTCTAAGGTATCTTCCATATCAAACAGCCAAATGTAATAACATTTTAAAAGGTGGCCTCTTCCTAATGGTTGATTCTTTCAGTCATCCTTCATATTTTATTATTCTCCAAATTATTTGGAAGGTTACATTTTAAGCACATAATTGTCACCTCCAAAATAATTTAAAAAGTAAAGATTGTCCAAAGAGAGTGTACCATCAGGAAGAGGCCTCCTTCTAAAATTATATGGCACCACTGCTAAAATGGACAATATGAATAGTTTATAGAATTTAATACTAAAATGGTATATCTTTAAAAGTGCTTTTCAAACAGTAACTGTTTTTATCAGTGACTGGAATTCATTCATCCATTCCACAAATATTTCTTAATGCTTACAAAGCAACAGATCTATTCTAGGTGCTGGAAATACAACAGTAAACAAAGAAGGCAAAGCTTGGTCCTTCCACAGACTTAAAATCTAGGGGAGAATCAGGAAATAAAGGGACAAATGTAGCAAGTTAGATTATGATAACTGTTACAGAACAAAGAAGAGAAGGAAAAAGCAAGCACTGGAGAAAATTAAATATACTGTTTTCCTTCTCCTCAGGTAGAACTGATGAAACAAAGGAAAATTTACTTTGAAAGACAATCTGAATGCCATTAAGTTAAAGGTAACTGGTTTATAAGAAAGGGCAAAAAATCTGAGGAGGGGGCCGACGCCGTGGCGCACTCAAGAGAGTGCGGCGCTGGGAGCGCAGCGGCGCTGCCACAGCGGGTTCGGATCCTATATAGGAATGGCCTGTGCACTCACTGGCTGAGTGCCAGTCACGAAAAAGGCAAAAAAAAAAAAAAAAAAAATCTGAGGAGGTAGAAATATCCAACTGTATGTGGGGATATATGCATATATGGCCATGCTTTAAGCATCCCTATATATGTACTATGTGTCATACATTAGTGATTATATAAATAGTAAAAACAGAAGCAGCATGTATGACAGAGACAACTATAGAAAAGCAATACAGACCTCATCATGTGAACATAAAGTGAAAGGAACAATAATGAAAGGAAAGTCTAAAATAAAATTTTTGTGACACAGACTCTGTTTCAAGTGAGTGAGAACATCCTGATTTATGAACATATCTAATTAAGAGCAAAGCCAAGATCTAAACCCTGCACATTCACTTGTAGTTTCTTAACTGACCTTAGATATTTCAGGTTGTAATTTCACAGTAGGATATTTCAGAAAAAAATGTAGTTTGACAATTTGCCATAACACATCTACACTAGAATAAGAATTTCTCTCTCTCTCTTTCTCTCTGTCTACACACACACACATACACACACACACACACACACACACACACACACACACAAATTAGCCTAGAGCAAAGCTGTCTAGGCAATTGAGCGATCTAGTATAAGAATTTTTTTTAAAACTTCATTTGAGAAAACCATGAAATTAGGACCACATAAATTCTTTTCTAATCTTGAAAGGAGTGCAAAACTTGTTATATAAATATGTCATATAAATGTCATATCTCCCCCTCTGACCAGAATTTTTTCCTGCATTCATTACTAAGTATTTGTCTATTTCAATATATATTATTTGAGACTATATTTGGCTGCTAAAAAGAGGTAACCTCAAATATGTTTATTCATTTGCATAAAAGTGCAGAGATTGATTGACAATCCTGTGCAGGCACAGTATGCACAAACTCACCCAGGACCCAGGCTGTCTCCACATCTCTCCTCCATTATCTTTACATGTGACCACCATTCTTATCCTGAAAATGTTTTCATGATGGTTTCTGAAACTCCAGATATAATAGTCACAATTCAGGCAGTAAGAAAGGGGAAGGAATGGTAATCAGAAAGAGCATACCTCCTGAATAAGTTTTCTCATTTTAAAGAGGCTACCTAGAAATCTTATATAAAACTTTATGTTGATTAAATCTGATTACCTCTTGTTATCATCTGAATGTTTGTGTCCCTTCAAAATTCACTTGTTGAAATCCTAATCCCAAAGGTGATGATATGAAGAGGTGGGGCCTTTGGGAAATGATTAGGTCATGAGGGTAGAGTCCACATGAATGTTACTAATATCCTTATAAAAGAGACCCCAGAGAGATTCCTTACCCCTTCTGCCTGCAGTGAAAAGCTGCTGTCTAGGAAGTGGGTTCTCACCAGACACCAAATCTACTGGTGCCTTGACTTTGGGTTTCCCAGCCTCCAGAACTGTGAGAAATAAATTTCTGTTGCTTATGCATCACTCAGTCTATGGTATCAGTTTACAGCAGCCTGAATGGACCAAGATGCTTCTTATAGATTGAAAGTCATGGGATCATACCTAAAAGCAAGGATGGTTAATATGGGAATATTATCACTGTGGATAAAATTGAAATTTTAACTAATAAAAAAGTGGACAGTAGATATTAGGTAGATAACCATATGTTAATCTTTTTTTTTTTTTTTTTTTTTTTTTTTTTCGTGACCGGCACTCAGCCAGTGAGTGCACCAGTCATTCTTATATAGGATCCGAACCGGCGGCGGGAGCGTTGCTGCGCTCCCAGCGCAGCACTCTACCAAGTGCGCCACGGGCTCGGCCCCCATATGTTAATCTTACACTCATCTTTTGAAATTATTGACCCTCAATCCTATTAAACTCCTTGGAAGAAAGCATCCCATTGTAAAACTCAGTAGAAACTATGAAATTGATCTTTTCATCTACTCAATCACTTTTCATATACATGATGATTATGTTTCTGAGCAAACTTCAGTCTACAGAGATATAATTTCTGGTGCACACAAACATACATTCACACACGTGCACATGCACACACACAAAATCACTACTGTGCAAAACTGGCATAAGGGAGGTGTGATACTACAGGAGTTCTTAACTTTCCATCTACTTAATTTCTTCAGGTTTTGATCACCCTTTGTAGGTTTATGATATTTTTTCTGTCATTGAACTATTAATCAGCTAATTCTCAAGGAAAAACTGTCTTTTCATTAGTGTTTCTTGGAATGACAAGATGTTTGGAGTTTGCTTTCCTGTGCATTGGCTGCATTAATCAACAATTTCCACGACTTCTCTGTGGAAGCTGGATCATCATTCCTTCAAGCCAGATTTGAGCTGATAAAAATAGAGGCATATAAAACTGAGCAGTGGAAACACATCATCTCTCTCCAGATTTGGGGGCTGCCCAATGGTTGCAAAGCACACTCTGATTTATTGCTAGAACTGAACCGTAATATTCTCCAGAGGGTACTGAATGTCGCTATGAGGTGGGAACACATGGTTTCATGATACATTTTATGCAACACAACTATAGCCATCCTAGGTCCTTTCTGTGCACCACAGCAATGTGGAGTCACTACCTTCCTGCATTCACAGGGTTTGTCAGCCTTTGAAAGCATACTCATCTTAATCGGTGGTATCAAAGGAGATAGGAAATCCCAGTGATTATTTCTTTTAATTTGACACACTCTCAGAAGTATATGAATGGCACATGGAAAAACTGGCTTAAATAAGGAAAATTTCTTCTCAACTCATCTAACAAAATAAAGAATATTAAACAATTATCAGGATAATTGATATACTCAACGAGCTTTTTAAAAAGAAAATTTATCTAGGTAATTCGAAGAAAAGTGGGGATTTTACCTAATTTTCAGAGATAAGAGTACTTGCAAGATTTAGAATGTAGTTCTTGCATGTATGTGATAATTCTGGGCACCGATCCCAAGCCTAATGTAAAACTATCTGACTTTATGGTCACTTCTCTCTTCACTCACTTGCCACTAATAAGTAAACTGACTCTTGGGTTTGGCTATAATATAGAAATATCATAGAGATCCCAGAACAGTGGCAATTTCCAGCATAATAACTGAAATGAGAAAAAGAACAGGACCCTTTTGGATAATTTAAAAAATATGCTTTAGCATATAAGATAAGACTTCAGAGATAGTCCAACATCTGAGGAAATTAAAGAAGTAGATCTCTCCTAGCAATAAAAGAATTTTATTTTATTTAATGCCTCTCCCAAGTGATCAATTTTACTACTACAATAAAAGATAAAAGAAGTTCCAGAATTTTGAACATGTTTAAAAATACCCACTTCCCTGAAGTCTTTTATCCTCTCATGTCTAAACTGAAATTTTGCTGAGCCAGTGACCAGAGATTGGCTTTCTAATTAACTTTTGTAAAAGAGAAACAGATTCCATTCACATCGTTTTTCCCTTATAATTCACTTTAAAGACAACAATCAAATCTTTATTTAAAATTTTTGACATGGTTATTCAGTGATTAAATGAAAGACTCAGGCATATCTCAGAATAAAGTAGATATATATACTACTTTTATATTTGACGACACATACACACACACACGCCTATATAGTTATCCCATGGTTCCCATGAAACTCTGTGATCTGCATATTTATTCTTCGTTGCTGTGGTTGCACTGTGGCTGTAGAGCTGTCTATGAGCTGACTGAGTTGGAGATGGAGGGAAGGAGTAACAGGGAGGAAGTTAGAGAGTCTGGTGCTTTAAATTGAGAAGTGAAACGGCCCAACTTTGTTGAAAATCATAGGCAACCTTGACTAAGACAGTTTAGGTAAAATGGTATGGAAAAAGACTGATTAGAGTGAGTTAAAGAGAGAAAAAGATAAACATGAATAAATTATAGCTATATGAGTAAATCTCATTAAACATAATGTTAGTGAAAGGAAGCTAGTTATAAAAGCACATTTACTCATTGCGAGATTTCATTTATATAGTTCACAAACAAGCAAACCTAAATCTCAGTCTTTAGCAATGTCCGCTGAAAGAGTAAAAATGCAAAGAAAACAAAAGGAATCAGAATAGTGATTCCATTCAGGGATGAGAGATGGGGTTTTGGCTATGAATGGGTCTACATGGGGGGCACATTTCCACAGTGGTGAAAATGTTCTAATTCTTGAGCTAGGTAGAAGTTTCATCGATAATTTCTTTCCTATTCAAAGATAAGTTGTACATTATGTTTTATGTTCATTTATGCATGTATGTTATTTGCAAAATAAAACAGTTTTGAAAGGAAAAGAAGGTGGAACAAACTTATACCTTTATCCATGATAAAGTTATGATCATTGGACTTGAACTACTACTCTACACAATTATAGGAGAAAATATAACAGACAACTGGATAAGAATATAGCTGGTACTAGACAGAGAACTTTAAAGCCCTATGATCCTTAACAGAAAGGAAATGCATGAAGTGAGTCTTACATTGCTCTGGTTTCTTTAATTGAAGAAAGAGCCTGAACACAGCATAGCATTCTCACTGAACTGAGAACCTAGAATGAGATAAAAGCAAAAGGAAGCAAAACCAACCAAAACAAAACCAAGTCTATCAGATTCAGAAAGGTCTGCCAGTAATTCAAAAGTCATCCAAAACAAAAGTCAACACCCTATAGATGAAGAAAGATAATCCAGATTACCTACAACACATTATTTACAATATCAAGCTTAGAGTTACAACTACACGGTATGCAAAAATATTCAACCCATACACAATGAAACAAGGATAAAATAAAAACGGACTCTGAGATGACTCAAATGTGAAAACTAGCAGACAAGGACTTTAAAAGAGCTACTATAAATAAATTCAAGGATCTCAGGGGGAAATGAATGACGAGATGAGTAATCTCCATAGACAAATAGAAAACCTATAGAAAAAGAAAAAGAATGAAGATTTGAGGATTTAAAAAGTACAGTATAAAAGTGAAATTTTACTGAATGAGCTTAACAGTTTGAAGAATGCAGAAGAAAGTGTTGGTGAACTAGAAGACCAACCAATAGAAATACTTTGATCTCAGAAACAGTTCTAGTTATCTCTTGAAAGTAGAAGTCAGGGGTGCAGAATTAGGCGAGACAATATTATGGAATTTTATCTAGCCATTTACAGCTTCTGGGCAGGTAGTTTGATTTAACCAACATTATATTTTAGCCAGAAAAATATAAAGTGAAGGAGGAAGCAAGGTAGACATTACAAAATTTGATCATTAAATTTGAGCCGGTTAAGGAGACTAGACAAGGCAAGAGGGGATTAGGAATATGACAGAAATGCTAGGATTGATGTATCAAAGACTCTTTGAGTCCTGCAGGTAACCAGAGGCAGTGAGCTGGAAAAATAGAAATAAGGATCAGAAAGTGTGAGGTGTAAGACTGAGATTATGGAAGGATTTTGGTCACAGATAATGAAGAGGTTTAGGAGGCAGCACTGCACAGTAGAACTTTCTGTGATGATAGAAATATTTTGAGCTGTTAGATATGGTAGTCACCAGCCACATGTGGCTACTGAGCACTTGAAATGTGGCTAACAGAATTGGGGGACTGAGTTCCTAATTTTTTAAATTGTAATAGTCATATGTGGTTAATGGCTATTGTCTTGGGTAGTGTGGACCAGGGTAGGGTTACAGAAGTAAGTGGATGAGACCAGACAGGAAACAAGATTTTTCAGGACACAAAAGCCAGGGCATTGGAAGGTTCATCTATGTAGTTATTTAAATCACAAAATCTTGCTGATACAAGAGAGAGGAGCAATGCACCAGAAGTAGCAACTTTAAGGAATGAAGGGAAGGAATCTGGAAAACTGCAATATTCAAGGTTATGGTTGCTCTAATCTTTTGGAATAAAATTCAAACTTGGAGGGTTTTAGAGAGAAATGTGGGAGAATGATCTCAAAGTGGCCGTAATGACCATGAAAGATACCTTCCCACCTGAAGGTGTTGAGGTTTGAGTTGTGCTCAAGAAATAGCCTCTACTTGGAGAGGGCTGCAGGGAACCGGGGGGGTGCTCAAGGGAAAGTTAGGCTTCAGTGAAAATGAAAGAGTAAAGAGAATGTTCAGAGTAGAGGTGGAGACATGATTTTCATTTCCTAGGTGAGATTCAGAGGTGAAGCAACCTGTCCAAGATCACAGAGCTTAAACAAATGACTTGAAGCTTGATATTTTTATTCCAATGACCGTACTCCTAACCATTACACTCTACACTATGTCTAGCACCCACTGCAGTGCCTGGAATATCTGGCACATCTAGCATCTATTAATATTATCCAAGCTAATATTCAGTGAGGTAGCACTTCAGAATGGCCATAGCTATTGTCTAGCATTCAAATCCACTGACCACATATAACTTCATGTAAATTGTGCCTATTTCATGGCAGAATACAGATGACTTGAAGGATAGAAAAGGTTGTTTCTTTATCTTTGTTTTATGTTGCTATCCACACAGGGCCTGTGGACATAATTTTAATCTTCCTGAAACTACTCCCCTGTTTCAAAACACTAAAGTATAGAGTGACTACATTTCACCATACTGAAGTAAATATTCTTTTCTTCCCTAAGTTTCACCCCCTATAGCTTCCCTTTCAGCCTCTCCAAATCATTCTTTTGGAGACACTAAAATGTAGATAGCAATAAATTTTGGCAATTTTAAAGTCACATACATCCTGAGTTTTCATGGATTGTTATAAATACAGTGCTAACCACATCTAATCACATAGAACATCTGAAAGTTGGCTATAGGAGTTCTAATCCATTTCCTTACTAGAAATCAAAAACAGAATGTGAAATCATACATTTTTTCCCTTCAGAAGTTACTGAAGCTTGGTTACTTGTAGAATTCTTTACAGTCTCTTAGGTTGACATGTTCTATTTGCTAACTTCTTGGAACTTAGGTTTAAAGATGTGCTTGTTACATATTTATAATAAAAAGAGAAACTTAAATCACCTGTCTTTTACTATTTTCATTTTGTTTCCAAAAGTCTATGTGTGTTAGTCATACACATAAGTAGGGAGGTTGGCAAGTGAAGAGAGAAGGAGTAGATATGTGGCTAAGAGAAAGGAGAAAGTCTGAGAGCACTGGGACTTGACAAGATGCATCTTAGAAGCAGAAGGCACAAAAATGACTCTGAGTGCCAGCAACCTGAGAGAAGATGTGTACACAGAGGCAACATTATGAAGAGACATGAAGTAATAACAGCATCCCAGACCATGAAATAATAAGAAAACAGGGAGCAGTTACCGGCAAATGCTAGCTCCAAGTATCTCAAGTGCCAAAGCAGGAGGAGGTAAAACTGGCCACAGCAAATGAGAAGGGACCCTTGTGACAAATAGCGAGAAACAAATGTACCCTAAAGGGCAAGCACCAATTATCTCTGAGGAATTGCTGATACAGAAACCAAGGACCAGTGGCTTGCTATCTAACATCACATCTGACAGTGAATATAATTACCATAAACAAGAAACAGAGCAAGTGGCCCAGTGCTGAGATAGTACAACGCAGGATTACCAAAAAATGCCTCTAAGACTCAGGACACATAGGAAGCAGGGGTGTCAAGAGTTTGTATTTATTATGTGTTGGGCACCTGGAGTTATACAGGCAAGATGGCCTCTCTAAAGATTTAGGGCCCAGCCACCAAGACATCAGCAAGATAAAATTTATTGAGCTGCAAGGTGTTCACACAAAATTGGACAGGCTAGGGGAAATATTAGACATGATCCCTTCTCTAAAACTGAAAGAAATAAGAGAAAAAACTGAAAGGGCAAAAATAAGGAGTATATGTTTATTATCAGAATGCTATAGGTTATGTGCAGAATATACACCTCCTCTATGGTAGGAAAGTTTTTTAATCTTAAGTAATTTAATAAATAAAACATGAAATGTTCAAATACATAAAATAGACAACTGTTTTTGTGTGCATACCTTGTGCCTATGGGTCACTGTGTGGACATAGATGTAGATATGAGAGTCCATAGGGTGGAGGAATTAAGAGCATAAACTTTGGACCCTCACTGCTTTGGTGTAAAATCTGGCTCCACACCTTACTAGCTATGTCATGTTGGACAAGTTCCATAATTCTTCTGTTCCTAGGTTTCCTGAGGATTACAATAGTAATTGCCTGGTTTCTATCAGGTAAACCCTGGACACAGTAAGTGCTCAGTAAGTGTTAGCTCTTGTTGTTACCATGGCAACATTACCTAAGGACTAGAAAAGCCATCTCTTTCATAGAATAAATCACAATAATTTATTTGTGTTCAAAGATGACACAATAAAAACAACCGATTTACTAGTGCTGTCAAATATTTTTGCATAGGAAGTAAAACAGATAATTAAATATCTATACCCAGAGTAAAATGCAAATAACAAAAAGATTAGTCAACTGGAGTCATCGGATTTCACTATTTCGATGTCACAACCTCATTGAGGTTGTTAAGTCAGGAGTATTTCTGAATCTCTAAATAGATCGACCACAGATCAAATTTGAGGATGATGTTGAAACTCATCTTTCTTCACTGGGAGTGATTGACATCTGGGTAAAGCACTGGAGCATCTTTAACTGAACTGCAGCCCTGATACTTGGTGTTCTTCCAAGACTCAATTATCAAGGCTGGAAGATAATAATGAAATTCCACCAGAAATCTCAGATTTTCACCTAGTTTGTCTACTTAAAGATTTTCTAACTTGTTTTTTAATAGCCTAAACTTTCTCTGATGCCTCTCATTGCTAAAATATGTTGTACAGGTAAAATTTGTTTTAACGTACCAAGTATGTAACCATCTATCTGATTGTGCTTGTCTACCTAATAGAAAGGAAATATTGTTTCTTTGTTTTTTCCTTGATTCTTTACACTTAAAGTAGATGTATTTTACATTATGTTTTTCAAAAAACCAGTTATTTTTCTATTTTTCTCTTGCTCTGACATTATTCTTATAATTGTATACACATTTGTTGAATCTTGTCTGAGATATATATATATATATATATATATATATATATGTAAAACATAATCTTATCAAATGTCTGTAGATAAGGCAATCATATTTTCCAAAGTTACTCTTTACATTTTTGTGGGATGTGATATTTTGTTTTATCTTTATGGTTTATTATTAGATAGATACTTTTTAATAAATTTTAGGAAAAAATAATTCATCCCAACCAAAAATATTATATATCCCTAGAGAGAGAGAGAGAGAGAGAGAGAGAGAGAGAGAGAGAGAGTCAGAGAAAATTAAAAGTGATTAAATAATTAAAGCTTGTAACATAAAGTAATAAAATAGAAGTCAGAAATTGGGCTTTATAATTGTAATCTGTCATTTTTTATATAAAAGAAATATTCTAACTAGATCTGTTCCTGTTAAAGCAGAAATTGACATTAATTAACATAGAAGGTTTGGAATAACTCAAGAGGTTCAGGAAAAAATTCTAGTATTTATAATCAAGACTAGAAAATTTTTGAAAGTAAGCAAGTCAACAAATAACTTGCACAGATGAAATTATATTAGTACTTTGGCTTATACATCGGCAAGCTTTGCAAATTTTCTTTAAGCCATTTAAATACTTTGTCACATTCCCCATCTTTCATTTGAATTTTCAAGTATGTAATAATTCATCTGACATGTGTTTCAGCTTTTAAAAACTGAGACATTATGAATGATTCTTGGAGAATATGTGAAATTAACTAGTAAAGTTAATCTTTCAAGCCCCTGAATATTTCCATCAGAAAGTTGCCTTTTAAACTCATTTATCCATAAAAACAAACAAAAAAATTCCTAATATTCCAACTGTTTTAAGTTTTTCTACTAAATTTTTAAACAATTTTATAGATAGATCATTTTGGAAAGATATTATCTTATCTTTTTCAACAACAAAATTTATGTCAAAGTGTCTGTGGCTAAGACTTAGCGAATTCATCATAGATTCTTGTAGCTGTGAGTTTGTTGTCAAACAAAACCACACAAGTTCCCCAGTATTTAGGTATAACATAGATTGTAACAAACCAAATACCTGAATTATTAGCTCTATGCTTCCCTTTAACTCAAGCAGGATCCAAAGTTTTCCTTGTCTCCAAGTATTCCTGATGATTTCAGATGGTGCCTTTCCTGTCCTCACCAAGCCCCTGATTTCTTAGTTACAGTATCCATGCAGGCCACCGATCTCCCTGAGGCCCAGTTCTTACATTGCCCAACGACTGAGTCTTGCCAAATGTGAAATGATGAGACAGCTCAGCAATTGAGAAAGAGAAGATTTTCTCTCGATATTTTGCAGTTAAGGAGAGATACCACAACAGGGTTGCTTGGGCCCCTGAAGTATAATAGAGTTTAGTGTTAGTCTCCTAAAATTATTTCAAATTTTCATGCACCACACATCCACACTGTGCTGTCCCCGAGTTAATCCATATTTCTTAGAGTACAGTATTTAATGGGTTAAGCGGCAGCCATTCTGAGAAACACCATTCTCTTGAAATAGATTGTCTTATTGTTAGATCCAGTTTATTGCATTGAACTCCTTCATCTACTTACTGCAGTCAACCCTTGTACACTGGGTTTTCATGCTTTCTTAACCACTATGGACTCCTTTGCTCCCTGCAAATCTTGCTATGTCTAAACTGCCATTACAGACAGAACACATGATTTTCCTGAGGAAGCTCCTGAACAGCAGTGCAAATCAGCAGATGCACATAGATATTGGCAAGGAGATGTACTAACTATACCTAGATGAGTGGAAAGCACAGCACTTACCCAGCAGGGCGCTCTGCTTCAACCATTTGAACAATTTTATTATAAAAGACTGTACCACGTTTCATCCTGCCTTCTAAAAATTTCTTTGAAAGTTAATAAATAGATCCAAAGCAATTTGAAAATTAATGCTAAACTGGAATCCTTACTTTTTGAAAATCCTTGCATTTTGAAAATTTTATTACAAGTCATGTAAATAATTGATCAGAAGTTCCTGAAATGCTATGAATATACAGGAAATGAGGATTATGTAGTATGTGATCATACGCATTTATCAGAGTTGATTTGATGGGTTTTTCTCCACCCTCATTATAATCTAGCTCCAAGAAACAGACCAATTACATACTACTCATGACCTAACAAGCAACCTGTAAAATTAACAATCCAATCGCCCAAATAGACAGGCTCTAAAATTTACTGAATTTTTGTGTGGTTTTAATAGAACTCCTGACTTTTCTGACATAAATCGATCTAATTATCAGATGTCAACTTGTGAGATTATCAGCTATACAATATTAATAACATTTGGCTTGTATCAAAATTAAAAGCTGACAAGTCATTGAAATGAAGAATGATGAAAATATTAATTTGTATGATAACTGGCAAAGTTCCATGTCCATTGGGTGACTTAATAAATAATAATGATGATGCTTCTGACAAGGATAACAATAATAACGATGTGAATCACATAATATTATATGTAAATGAAAACAAAATCTGTCCACACTCTAAGTCATTGAGATTTGGAGGTCCTTTCCTTGTATTTCACAGCTTATGACCATTGGTGCGCATATATGCACTTAAAATATTACTCACTCTTATGTAATATTGCAAAGATGAAAGTGGAATAAAAAATTTTGGTGGTGCATGTTTGTGTATGTTTCCTCTCTCGTTGTATGTCATCAAAACTCAAAAGGCAAAGTGCGTATCATATTCTTCCAGAAAACTTACATGATTAAGTAGTAGAAAGCAGGTTCAATAGCATAAAATTCACAGAAATTGTGCTCCAAAGTTAAAAATAGCTTAAGAAATAGAACATTTTACCTGTCACTGAGCAAGCCCTGACTCATCTTTATGAAGTCTGGATCTCACACACTTATGAAGCTTTTGAGGAGTCTTGCCACTGTCAGACGAGCTCAGCAGGTATTAACTTCCTGCTGGGAATTTGATCATTTCTCCTCCCATATGTCTCTTTTTATAGAAAGGCACAAAAGTTCTACTAGATATAAAAGGTTTTACAGAAAATATCTTTTCACATATTGAATATATTTTAAAGTTTTTCATGTGCATAAATACAAAGCAATTCTGTATATGTGGAACTAGTGAAAACCTAAAAATAATATTAAAGTAAATTCAGAGGAAATTCGACATTGCAGCATATATCTGTGTCTTTGAATCCCACATGTGCACATACAAATTTACCTCAGCTCACATTAAATAAAGATCATTTTTCAGTCTTCCAAATTATCAACTTTATTTAGTTTTGGATAGTGAGTGCAAGGTTATTTTTTTAATATAATACTAATACCACTACACTGTTTTCTAAAAGCAAATGAGCTCAATTCCTTTACTCTAGTTAGCAGTTACAGGGAGATGACTCTACAATTCAATAAAAATAAATTTTGAATTTCTCCTTTGTGCTTAGCAGGTCCCAAGGTGATGGAAAAGCCTTCCTATAATCCACTTCTGATGATCCAAAATAACCTCAGAGATGGACTGCACAACAGATGTGTCAGACACTATGTGACAGTGGTATTTCCTGATGAAGATAGTTCTTCTCTGGGTAAAATAAGCCAGACCCTTCCTGGTGCTCTTTGGGGAATTCATATGGTCACTGTTGCAACTACTCATTCTGCTCTTGTAGCCAAAAAGCAGCCATTGACCAAACATCAACAAATGACTGAGAGTGATGAGAATGACTGTGTTCAAATAAAACATTAAATATGGATACAGAAATTTTAATTTTATGTAAATTTCACATATCACCAAATATTTATTTATTTTTCAACCATTTAAAAATGCAAACTAATTCTTAGCTTGTGGATCCTACAATGACAATTAGTAATCCGGATTTGGCTCATGGACAGTAGTTTGCAGGCTCTGATCTAGGTGAAGAAGACCTCAAATTTAACATGTCTAAACCAGAACTCTTCAGTCTCCTACTTTTCCACCCCAGCGAAAAAGCTCTCCTGACCCTCTAAATTACAAGGCTCCACATCACAGAAAATTCTGTTTGTTTGGTTGCTCATGCCAAAAACTATCATTTTTCTTAATTTGCCTCTTTTCCTTTACATCTTAAATCTAACTCTGTCAGCTAGATCTTCAAAATATATCTAAAATCCTCCCAGTTTTCACAAACTGGATCCTTCCTAGCCAAATCATCATTATGTCTCACCTTGTCTATTGTATTAGCTGCACCTGCTTTCAGTCTTACCAAATTCAATCTATTCTCCACACAATCCAAAACCGTCTTTCTAATGCCTAAGAAATATTGTATTCCTGTCTTCTGTGTAAAGCATTCTATGGCTTCTCATCTCACACAGAAGAAAGACCTAAGTGCATACCATGGTTACAAAGAACAATACCTCCTGTTCCCTCTGTTATCTCATTAACCTCCACTTCTACCACCCCCATCTCTACTCCAGTTAAATTAGCCTCCCTGTTGTTTCTGGAACACTCAAATACACTCTATCCTCAAGATTTTGCATTTACATTCCCTTTACCTAGAATGTTCTCCCCTCCAGGATCTGCATGGCTCACTCCTTCATTAATAGAAAGTCTTCCATAACCAAGTGATATAAAGTAACACCTTCCATCATCACTTTTCATTTTATTATACTCTTAATGTTTTTCTTTGTAGCACTTAACACCTCTTGACTTATGACATATTTGCTCCTTTATTTTCTTTATTTATCTTTTCCTCTAGAAAGTAGACTCTACAAAGAAAGAGATCTTGTTTTTTTCTTAATTACTGTATCCTCTGCTAATAGAACATGAGTTGAGTGAATAAGCAAATGAATGAATAAACAATGAATGAGAGGAAATAGGAATTGTCAGAGCGGGAAGCAATAGCGATAATAGCTGACCACTTACTTATCTTATTTTAGGCTAGCCTCTTCCTTGCGTTATCATGAAAACCAATAGAGGCAGCACAACATAATATCTGAAAGCACGGGCTGTGTGTTAAGTCACATATTTATTCAAATAAATGTCTCTCCAACTGTCTAAGTATTTTGGGGAATTACTTAGGGACTTTGAGCCTGAGTGACAGCATTAAAAAAAACATTAAAAAAACAGGGAAACCTATTATTCCAAGAATTAATTGATCATTTTATATAAATTTCTAAGTACAATTTCTAGCAACTTGGTCAGAACAAATAATAACTACTAATATTATAGAAAGCCTACATTTATTCATCTATATTACAATTATTAAAATGTAGGGAAATACATTTAAAAAAAATAGATGAGTCCAAAAGTTCAAAACATGGAAGTTCTATTAGACTTGAATAAAAAATTGGAGACAGGTATAATTATAGATGTGCAGGATACAACCCAATGGCATCGATATTTATCACTATTTTGATATGACAATATTCCTTCTATAAACATGTATCAGGTGCCAGAATTCCAAGTACATGCTAAGCACCATGTTTTTCTAGTAGAAATTAAAAAACAAATAAAACTATTCTAGATGATTAGAGTTATCATCTAGATTCCACAGGTAAGATTTATGCCTTAATCCATTCAGGCTGCTATAACAGAATACCATAAACTGGATAGCCAATAAGCAACAGAAATTTATTTCTCACAGTTCTGGGGACTGGGAAGCCCAAAATCAAGGAACTAGAAGATTGGTTTCCTGGTTCATGGATGGCATCTTCTTGCTGAGTCCTCACATAGTGAAATGGGCAAACAAACTCTCTGGAACCTCTTTTAAAAGGGTTCTAATCCCATTTGTGAAGGCTTTACCCCCATGACATAATCACCTCCTAAAGGCCTTCACCTCCTAATACCATCATCTTGGGGGTTAGGAGTTCAATATATGAGTTGTAGGGAAACACAAACATTCAGGCTATAACAATCCATTCTTTACATTGCCAGCATACACTTTTCAAGAATTGCATTTAAAATTAAAATTATGACCTTTTTACCCCAATTTACAAAGCTTAGTATTTTTATTTAAAAGGGAAGAAAATGTATATGGCATGATTTGCTTTTCCTAAAGCTATTAAAACTTGACTTCTGAGTTGTATCTAACTAAATCAATAGTTTCCAAACTTTAGTGTACATTAGTATTACAGTAAGGGAAGGAGATATAAGTTTTATCAAAAACATGCATGCCTAGATTCCTCTTGACCTCCCAATCTCTGACTTGGAAGACTGAGGCCAGAAATATGCATTTTTAACAGTGGCTCAGGTGATTCTAATTTAATCACTAGTAATTCTAATGCTTAATTACCCACTTTGAGAAATACTGATTTAATAATACAAATCATGTATTTGAAGAAAATAACAAAAATTTGCAACATTATTTCTAAATTAAAACCTTTAAATACCAGAAAATTTTAGCGTTTGAATTGCATGATTAACATCTCTCTGAGTATCGTAGCTAAATGCACCTGCCATGAGTAACCAATAACATGATAGAAATTAAGGCCACACTGTAGCAGTAATATGTTGATGCTGTCTACAATTTGTAGAATTTCTCTTTGATAATTATTCTATGAAACAAACTACAGGGCTTTGTTGCTGTTGTTTTTAAACAAACTAAGATCAGTGGTTTCATGGGGGGAAATAACACCACAATGGCATTTAAATTGCCTGGAAAACTATAAACTGTGTTTTAGTTTTTGCTTGTTGTTACCAAGTCTAATTTCAAAAGCATAGCTTGAAGAAAAAAAATAGCACATAGGAAAAGCCATTTCTATTTTCCCTAGCTTTCTTTTCTCTTTTGCCGTCCATTTTTCCGTAAGAAATAGAAAAAGGAAAAGAAACATGAAAGTTTTATGAAGCTTGGAAAAGGCCATTGATATGAAATGGCTGTCACATTTCACCTTCACTACTTGAGAAATAATTATTGCCCCTTAGTGGTTGACAGGCTGGAATCAAATGTTACAGTCTGCGTGTTTGGGAGTGAGGAGCGAGAATGACAGCTAAGGATGCCTGTCAGAAAAGATTCACTAAAATCTTGAAAAGAACGGGAGCATCCATTTGGTGTGATAAAAACACACAAGACCCTACACATTGCCTGCCTTGAAAAAAAATTTCTTGCTCTGAAAATACGTGAAGGGGTTATATTAATTTTTAAATCAATTTTTGTTTTTAGAATCTAATTGCTTGTTTTCTTACAAGAAGAATCAAGTTAAAGGGAGTTGCATACCAGCAAGTTTTCTGTTGGAGATTTTCCACATACTTTGCATGAAGTCAGTGTAACTGGGCAATATCTAATACAGAGACATAAAAGGGAACTTATTTTCCACTTTTTCTTTAATAGCAGATAAAATATTTTTCCAGTCTGGGGTTAAATATTTAATTACCATTATAAAAAAATTTTAATAAGGTATTTTAAGACTTTGAGAGTAAAGTAGGACAATCTTTTTTGAAGAACATGTTCTGTTTTTACTGAGACATTTTCTAAGTCAACATTGTTATTATTTGGTAGAATAACTGAAACTGATGTGCCTTGATATTTCTCTATATTGTTCTTTTGTATTCAATTTAAATTTATGCATAGTGCTATGGGTCAAATGTGTCCCCCAAAAGTTGATGTATTAGAAACATGATTCTCACTGTAACAGTGTTAGGCAGATGGGAAATCTGATTATGATATTGGGGGACCTTTGGGAGGTGATTGGATCATGAAGTCTGTGCCCTCATGAATGGATAATTCCATCCATGGAGTAATGATTTATGTGGATTGGTGAGCACATGAGAGAGCTCTTGCAATTCTCACCTTGTGACACCCTGTATCACTGTAGAGTCACCACCAAGAAGAAAGCCCTCACCAGATGCACTCCCCAGACCATGGACTTCCCAGCCTCCCAAACTGCAAGAAATAACTCATTTTTTTTTTCATAAGCTACCCATTTTTCAGGCAATCTGTTATAAATGACAGAAATGGGCTAATGTCCATATATATTTAAAATTTCCCCAATAATGTTTCTTCCGGTTAAAATTTTTTTTAATTGATGAAATGAACCTATAGATTAGAAATCTGACTTTCTCATCATTGGAAACCTGCAATCATCATGTTCCTCGAATGATGTCTGTAGAGCTGTTGCATTCATATCTTCACCACACAGATACTAATTATTTAATGTTGTATAGTATATAATACATAAATAATTTATTTCTTATATTAAGAAGACTATCAAATGAAAGAATTTTTTGACACTGTCAAAAGAGCACTGGGATATATAACAACTTTGAAGAAATTAATGAAGGTTTGGTGGTCTAGATAAAATGAGAATTTTTTCCTTGGTTTTATATATATTTAGTAAATCACAATAAGTCTAATTCCATTTAGACCAAAGATTGTTATATGGAAAATCATATTGATGAGATTGTATTGAATGATTTCTGAAATAATCATTCTATCACTAATTGAAGATAAATTATCTAAACAAGAACTTTATCTCTCTTTCTTTCTTATCACTCACTTGGTAAGAAAGTGTGGGCTTTGAATTAAAACAAATGAGTGTGGTTTTGTTATGTAAAACAGTGCTTAGCATCTTTTATGCAGTTATTAGAGTAATTTTTATTTTTTTATTTTCCTTAATTTACTTACAAAATTATAAAATGTGTTGAATAAATAAGTATATTACAATTTTCTTATTATCCAATTCTTTAATTAGTGGCAGAAATACAGTAATATTGTATTATTAAGTAAATAATACTTATTTACTTAATACTAATATTTACTTATTTACTTAATACTAATTTACTTAATACTAATTTTAATTTTTAGTAAATAATTACTTATTTACTTAATACTAATTATTAAGTAAATAATACTTATTTATAGTAAGCATGTTATATATAATACATATATAAAATAACAAAACTTAATGCAGTATATGAAACTTGGAATTAAATATTATTAGAGCACTGTAGACCTACAATATAAATGAAATAAATATATATCTCAACATCTTGTAATGATCTTCAATTAATTGGACATAATATTTATTGGTTTTCATTATATTTGACTAATAGTGATGCATAATATCATATCTGTGGACAGTGATTATTAAGGAACAATGAATCAAGGCATAATTTTTACAAATTAAGTATAATGAGTTAACAGAACATATTGTTGTTATGAGTATTCTATTCTTCCTAAAAATTAATGCCAAAAAAAAAAAAAGTTTTTGCTAATGGGATGAGCTTTCATTACAACAAATAAATGAGACCAGATTTTGCAAAGTCAAGAAATTAAATTATTTCTCTAGAGTCTTTGAAGGTAATTGTGATAATTAGCTTCTACAAAATGAGATAAACAAATGCAAAATTCTGGAAAAGTGTTGCTTACTCTTCCTTTTCTAAAATTCTCGAGGTTGCCTGATATCTAATTTTAAACATAAATCAATGGTTCTGGGTCAAAATGGCAGACGAGAGGTGCCAAGCATGCAATTCTCCCACAGAAGAGGTCCAGAGCAGGGGGTGGACAGCCAGGATTAGCACAGGTGAGATTCTCCCTTAAGATGAGAAATCTAGTCATCTGTGAGCACTTCCCCGTGGTAATCCCTGTTGCTCCTGCTTCAGCCTGCTCTCACCACCACCAAAGTCATCAGCACCTTTGTCCAACCCCAGAGCAGGGATCCATCTCCTCCTATCCTACTTCCTCCTGCTCCCTGCAACAGCCACCACCATACACCACTGCACAGCCCATGCCACCTGCAGCAGCAGCACCAACCTCTGAAACTGCAGACCAGGCAGATCAGGCCATGGCCACTGCATGATGCCTTGCTCCAGATACCAGAGTTCTGTGCCTCCTGACTCAGCCTCCAGAGCCCCACCACATGTGGTTTCCATCTCAGGAAGCCAGAGCTGGTAAGCAGCAGTCCCCAGAGCCCCTTCCCTTGCAGCTTTCACCACTAAAAACCAGAGTAGCTCAGCTCCAGCCACAGGAAACCCACCCCTCATGGCTTTCCTGGGAGAGGCCCCAGAGGCTCTGCACCTACCCCAGGAGCCCTGCTTCATGTGGCTCCCACCCCAGGAAGCTTGAACTGCTTGACAGAAGCCCCAGGAGCCACTGCTCTGCATGTGTCTTTCACCGTGAGAGCCTCGAGCCTCTTGGCAACAGCCTCCAGAGTTCCACCCTGTGTGTTCTCTACCACAGAAGCCTTTACCCACCAGGCAGCAGCCACCAGAGCACTGTCTCATGCGGCCTCCACCCAGCCACACACTCTGTATAAGCAACAGGAAACTCACACCCCCAGGCCACAGCCTCTGGAGCCCCATTCCTCACAGCTTACATTACTGGAGCCCAGAGATGCTAGGCCACAGTACCAGAAACCTCAGTCTGCATAGCCCCTATCACCCTCAGCTACACCACATCTGTCAGTATCCCCCAGTCTGCTAACTCTATCCAGAACATCTGAGTATACCTGAAACTTCTAGTACTACAGAGTCTACCTGGAATCAAAATAGAACCATCCCACCCAACAGGCAACATAAAACAAATCTGCAGAAGTGATTCTTTCCCCTCAAAAGCCACTCAAACAACTTAAGAAGCAACTGCTCCACCAGGTGACAAGACATCAACATAGGGATACTAGAAATATGAAAAAACAAGAATCTATGACACCCCCAAAGGAATGCAGTAACTCTCAAAACCAGATCCCAATCTATAAGAAACCCTTGAAACATCTGAAAAAGAATTCCAAGCAACCATTGTAAGGAAACTCAGTGAGATACAAAAAGACTCACATAAACAACACAATGAAATGGAAAAAGAAAAAATCCAAAACATGAAGGAGGAAATCTACAAGGAGATTAATGCCTTAAGAAAGGATGCGGCAGAACTCTTGAAACTGAAGGACTCATTCAATGAAATAAAAATTACATTCAAGAGCTTAAGCAGCAGAATAGAGCAAGCAGAAGACAGAATTTCTGATTTTGGAGATAGTGTTTTTGGAATAACCCAAGCGGAAGGAAGGAAAGAATTTTTTAAAAATAAAGAAAACCTTCTAGAGGTATCAGACAGTTTCAAGTACATAAACATTTGAACCAAAAACTATAAAAAGAGACAAAGAAGGCCATTATATAATGTTAAAGGAAACTAACAACCAAGAAGATGTAGCAATCATAAATATATATACTCCCAACATTGGTGCACCAAGATGTTTAAAGAAATATACTTACACTTAAAGAAAGAGATAGACCTCAATATAGCAATAGTTGGAGACTTGAGCCCACTCTCTCAGTACTGGACAGATCCTCTAGGCAACAAAATAACAGAGAAACAGGATTTAAACTAACCTTTAGAGCAATTGGACTTGGTAGATATATATAGAACATTTCACCCAGCAACTAGAAAATATATATTCTTCTTATCAGCACATGGAACATTCTCCGAGATAGACCACATATTAGGTCTCAAATCAAGTATCAAGAAATTTTAAAAAATTGAAATCATTTCATGCATCTTCTCAGACCACAATGAACTAAAACTAGAAATCAATAACAAACAAAACTTTGGAACCATACAAATACTTGGATATTAAACAACATGCTCCTGAATGACATATAGATTAAAGAAGAAATCAAACAGGAAATCAAAAAATTTCCTGAAACTAATGATAATAATGACACATCATATCAAAACCTATGGAATAAAGCAAAGCAGTACTAAGAGAAAAGTTTATTGCAATGAATGCTTACATCAAGAGAATAGAAAGACTTCAAATAAACAACCTAACATTACACCAAAGAACTAGAAAAACAAGAACGATCCAATACCAAACTCTGAAGTAATTAAAAAAGAAATAATTAAAATCAGAGCAGAACTAAATGAAATAGAAACCAAAAATACAACACAAAATATCAATGAAACAATAAGTTGTTTTTTTAAAGAAGATAAACACAACCAACAAACCATTAGCCAAACTAACTAAAACAGGAGACCCAAATAACAAAAATTAGAAATGAAAAAGGAGACATCACAACCGATACCACAGAAATACAAAGAATCATTAGAGCTTACTTTGAACAACTATATGCAAATAAATTTGAAAACCTGCAGGAAATGGATAAATTTCTGGACACATACAAACTACCAAGATGACATAGAAAAACTGAACAGACCAATAACAAGTGATGAGATTGACGCAGTAATCAGAAATCTTTCAACAAAGAAAAGCCCAGGATCAGATGGTTTCACTGTTGAATTCTACCAAACCATTAAAGAGGAATTAATACCAATTCTTTCAAAACTATTTCAAAAAATTGAAACAGAGGCCATTCTCCCAAACTCATTCTATGAGGTCAGCATCATACCAATACCAAAATCAGACTAAGATACAATAAAAAAAGAAAACTGTGGGCCAATATCCCCGATGAATTTAGACACAAAAATCCTCAACAAAATACTAGCAAACAGAATACAGCAACACATCGAAAAGATTATACAGCTTGATCAAGTGGGATTCATACCAGGTATGCAAGGATGTCACAATACATGCAAATCAATAAATGTGATACTCTACATCAAGAACAAAAACCATATGATCATCACAACAGATGCTGGAAAAGCATTAAAAAAAAATGAACATTTCTTCATGATTAAGACTCTCAACAAATTAGGATAGAAGGAAGGTATCACAACACAATAAAAGCCATATATGACAAACCCACTGCCAGTATCATCTTGAATGGGGAAAAGCTGAAAGCTTTTGCCCTAAAAACAGGGACAAGATGAGGATGCCCACTCTTGCCACTTCTATTTAACAAAGTACTGGAAGTACTTGCCAGAGCAATTAGACAAGAGAAAGAAATAAAGGGCTTCCAAATAGAAAAAGATGAAATCAAATTGTCCCTGTTTGCAGATGACATGATTCTATATATAGAAAACCCAAGAGACTCTACCAAAAAACTCTCAGAGCTGATAAACAAATTCAGTAAGGTTGCAGGATACAAAATCAATGTACATAAATCAGTAGTGTTTTTATACTCCAACAACAAACTAGAAGGAAAAGAAATCAAAAAAGCAAGCCCATTTACAATAGTCACCAAAAAAATAAAATACCTAGGAATAAGTCTAACCAAGGAAGTGAAAGATCTGTACAATGAGAACTACAAATCACTGCTGTAAGAAATTAAAGAGGGCATCAAAAGATGGAAAGATATTCATTGCTCATGGATTGAAAGAATTAATGTAGTGAAAATGTCCATACTACCTAAAGCCATCTACTGAGTCAATGCGATCCCCATCAAAATATCAATGACTTTCTTCACAGAAATAGAAAAAACAATGCGAACATTCATATGGAACAACAAAAGGCCCAAAATAGCCAAAGCAATCTTGAGCAAAAAAAGTAAAGCCAGAGGTATTACACTTCCTGACTTCAAACTATATTACAAATTTATAGTGACCAAAACAGCATGGTACTGACGTAAAAACAGACGTGGACAAAAGGAACAGAATAGAGAACCCAGAAATCAACTGACATATTTAAAGCCAACTGATCTTTGACAAGGTCACCAAGAACATACATTTGGGAAAAGAATGACTCTTCAATAAATGATGCTGGGAAAACTGGATATCCATATGCAGAAGAAAGAAATTAGACCTGTACCTCTCACCATGCACCAAAATCAACCCAAAATGGATTAAAGACTTAAATATAAGTCCCCAAAACTTGAAAACTCCAAGAAGAAAACATAGGGGAAACACTCCAGCATATAGGACTGGGCAAAGACTTTTTGAATAAGAGCCCAAAAGCACAGACAACAAAAGAAAAAAATAAATAAACAAATGGGATTATATCAAACTAAAAGGCTTCTGCTCAGCAAAGGAAACAATCAACAGAGTGAACAGACAATCTACAGAATGGGAGAAAATATTTGCAAACTATGAATTCAACAAGGGATTAATGACCATTATATACAAAGAGCTCTAACAACTTTACAAAAACAAAAACAAAGTAATCCAATTTAAAAATGGGCAAAGGAGCTGAACAGACATTTCTCGAAGGAGGACATATAAATGGCCAACAGTTATATGAAAAAATGTTCAACATCCTGTTCATCAGGGAAATGCAAATGAAAACCACTTTGAGATATCACCTCACCCCAGTCAGACAGGCCATTATAAAAAAGACAGAGTAACAAATGCTGATGAGGATGTGAAGAAAGGAGGATCCTTTTGCACTGTTGGTGGGACTGTAAATTAGTACAGCCATTATGGAAAACAGTATAGAGGTTCCTCAAACAACTACAGATAGCACTGCCATATGATCCGGCAATCACACTGTTGCGGATATATCCAGAGGATTGAAAATCATCTTGTAAAAGGGATAGCTGCACTGCCATGTTTGTCACAGCTGTATTTACAACAGCCAGGTGACAGAACCAACGTAAATGTCCATTGATGGATGACTGGATAGGGAAAATGTGGTGTATATACACAAGGGAATACTTCTCAGCCAGAAAAAAAGACTGAAATTCTGCCCTTTGCAGCAACATGCATGAGCCAGGAGAAAATTATCTTAAGTGAAACAATCCAGGTGCGGAAAGAGAAATACCACCTTTTCTTACACATCAGCGGGAGCTGAATCCACAAATAAACAAATAAACAATAAAGAGAGGCAAAGAATGAGACAAAAATTACAACAATTCATTGCACTTTTAGAAGGAGAGAAAAGAACTGTGGTTGCTAGAGGTGGAAAGCGGAGAGTGGGTGGGGAGTTATTGAGAAATTGGTTAATGGACACAAGAATGATTACATATTTTAATGATGAATAAGCTAATTATCTTGATCTAACCATTCACAAATTGTTCACACTATTGAAAATCAACTTTGTACCCCACATATATGCAATATTAAACTTTCTTTGAAAATAAATAAACATAAATCAAAATGTACTGTATCAAAATAAAAGTGCTAAATGTTACAGGAATAGTCCGTTTCACCTTATTTATGGATGATAAGGTATATACTCCTTAGGCTAAAAACAAGTTTTCCTCATACATTGATTTACACAGTAAAGATGAGAAGAACACAAGACTAAGCAAAGTTTAGTTAGCCTTTCGTGTCCAGAAAAGTAACCTGTGATGAGTAAGAGTCAACATGGTTTCACAAAAAACTAGTAATATTAGATTACTCCTGACGTCTCATGAAATAGCTTGAGAAATTAAGGGCAAATACAAATAGCTCATCACAAGCCTCTGTCATCCACACATCAGCTGGTCTAATTGAGAGCTTAAGTCAGATATTGAAAAGCATAGAGACTACTAGCTGTACACAACATTGAAAAAGGAGGTAGTAGCACCAACCACTACTCCAGTGTCACAAGGCTTCCTCCAGGAGAGGATGTGGCTGGTGACAAACCTTAGTGACTCCTTTTGGACCATAGCTTGACTATGACGGCACCCACTTCATCAGTTATGTTCAAATATGTGTGCCATGTAATAAACCTTGTCTCAAATCATTACACACCACCACCACTGCATCGCAGGAGAGCGCTCAATTCCCTTGTTTACTGATGTCAAAAGCACATCTCCTTTCTCCCCAGTTCTCCTGTCTTAAGTTTGTTTCTCATTGACACCTTTGCTCCTAACATCTAATCATTAGAAGGTAGGCTTAACTCCTACCGATTCAACTACTTGGTCTTTTTCAATAAGACAAACCAAAATAGCAGTTATATGTCTGTTACTTTCTTCTTTATTTGATCTGATGAAAATATCAAGAAAGTGATGAATCTTGCAGAGGAAAAATGCAGTAGGTCTTGAGATGGAGAGAAGGGATCGCATCTTCTTTTGAACGGGAGAAGAGCAAGGGCTGCCTCTGATAAAAAGCATGCGGTGATACCAAATTCTTTGTGGTCCAATTTTATTGGTTGAAAGTGTGCCCTGGGCAAATGACTAGATGTATAAATGAATGGAAAGAGCTGGCCACTTGACTTATATCACCCCAAACTGAGAAAAAAATAAGAAAAAGCTATGGTTTTTCCTCTTGTTGAACATTCCAGCCTTCATGTGGATGACTGGACTGCTCTGGTTCTCATAGTATGCCATGCTTTACCAACCATAGCAGTGGCTGGAGGGAGGGGACATGCTTCAGACCACCTAGGCAGTTTTACTTGCAAGGCAGTGGCATACTTAGGCAACTATGGCAATGAACAATTCTAAAAGCAATCAAGAGCAGTAGGAAAGTTCACAGAAGTCTGCCATTCGGAGAACTAGCTTTCCAGAGTGCAGTGGATTTACTAGGCCTGGCAACAGGTAATGGCAGTGACTGGCATTAAGGAGGAGTGATTTGTGAAACCTGTGTGTTCCTAGAGTTTCTACATATTACTATGAGGAGTGAATCTGAGAGAAAGAACAGATTTCCCATTCGAATGATGGTATATTGTCACAGAATCACTTAGTTTAATAGTTTATAATGTGTTATCTTCCTTAGCACTTCAAAAGTGAAATGGCGAATGGGTAGAATTGATTGTGTTATCAAGTGACTGCAGTTTGTAAACCAGTTTTGAATGTGTCTTGCTATCTTGTCTCTTTTCTCTGTGCAGGACAATTTTAAACAGAACCTTAGGAACTCATCAACAATGTATTTAAGTCATGTTATGTTTTTAGTAGAATGTGCTAGACTGGTTGGTAGATATCTGGACTTTGCAAGATTATATGCATATGCACATACTATATATGTGTGTGTATATATATTCATAATATATCTGTAGAAGAATAATATTTTGAGAGATTAGCCAATATGATTTATTTTTTCTATTTTGACAGCTTCTAGGGCATTTTTGGGTTGTTCACTCATGAAAATGTTAACACATCAGAAAGAAGATAAAACAGAAACATCAATCCCTGACTTTTGAAATTCAAAAGCCTAGATCTGAGGAGGGCAAGAATAACTTAAAGTTTGAATGACAGATTTACATTGTGGCAAGGAGAACAACTTTCCACTCCAAACTCCCTACCTCTGGATGCAAGACAAAGTTATTTTGGTCTGGAAGGACAGACGAAAAAAGAGAATCAGGGGAGAAGAAAGAAACGAATTCACAGCATGGGTGCTGGAGAAAGCAGGGTCCTACTTCTGCAGCATAGTCCAGAGGAAATGAAGATGACTAAACACAGGATATGCTCTGGAGGGTGAGAGAAGGCATGGGGGATTCTTAGTACAAAGGAAAACAGTGTATTCTTTCCAGGTAAAGCACTGGAGGCAGGAAGATGCAGAGCAAAACATTTCTTCTACTTTTAAGAGCAGTACAAAATTGGTAAATGGTCAGAGATAGCAGCATAAAGTTTCTCACAGCCATAGTATGTCACAGAAAAGGAGGTAGGACCTATAGTCTCACAAAGAGCCATGGAGTTAACTGAGGGACAGCCAGTCTAAGTAAGGCCCTCAGTCCTGAAGCATGCCAGGAATAGAATGCTTCCACCAACCACGTGAGCTTGGAAACAGGCCCTTTCCCAGATGAGCCTCAAATCAGGCTACAGCCCTAAAATGAGGGACCACTTAAAAATGGACTTCATGGACCAAAAATCAGAGGGAAAAAAGGACATCTTGGGTCATTCTAGAGTAGCTTGATGGTGATTCAGAAATGCTGTGATATAAGAAAGTACCCCAAAACTTGGAATCAGCTCAAGGGAAAATGGGGTAGAACTCTGATTTGATGAAAATAGTTTTAAATACCCTGTGAAATAGTAGGAGTTTCATAGTAGGAATTTATTTTTAATTATAAGAATGATATTTTCTGCACACCAGTGTTTTTTATTTCATACTAGGTGTCAAGTACCCAAGATAAGGATCTGTCCACGATGTCTAAAATGCTTATTACAACCCATTATCGGCGTCACAGACTATTTAAAAGTCCAAGAGTAGTCTTAGGACTCAGTCATCTTGAGGATGTAGCTGTGATCTTGTGAGATATTTAATGTGCTGGACTTTCATATATAAATTCTGACTTCAAAAATAATTCCAGTGCATTATGATGAGCCTGAGTTTAAAAGACAACCTTAGAATTCCTTAAATGTCTTAAATAAGAGTCAATAAAGCCTTTGGTGCTTGTTAATAGAATACTTTTAAATGGAGGGGCCTTATATTGGACTCTAAATTTCTAACAACCACATTTTAAATATAAAAGCTATTCCAGAGATATCAGGCCCCAAATAGTAGCATTTACCATTCAAGTTTACTCATCCCTTAATCTGCCCAAAATTAGAGGCTGAGGCACTGGCACAGAGACCGTGAGAACAGGAGCCACCTGTGCTCTGACAAAGGTGAATGATGTCACACCCAGCTCCAGCAGACAAGCCCTTTTGAAGACAGCCTCCAGGAGGAGCACACGCATACTCCTCTTTTATTTGCATTTAGAAAAATTAAACATGCCATTACAGTTTAAGCACATGAAGAGAACCTGCAGTGAGTTATTCAAAAGTCAAGGTGGGATTAGGGGATGCCCTCCAAACCAGAGAGGGACCAAAGAGTGCAGCCATGCTCTTCTAAGAACGGATAGTTCCTTCACCCTTTTTCTTTTACTCTGGCCACATAAAAATCTCATGAGAAAGAAGAAAAGGCTACAGTTAAAATGGGAGAACATTTTCTACGTCATCTGCTGCTTTAAAAAAGAATAGACCTACTTCATCATTCCCCTTCCCAACTTTCACATTTATTCATTCATTCACTTATTTATTATATTATTTATTCATTTGTTTGTTTATTTTTGGTGTCTGACAGGTAAGGGGATCACATTTAAATAGTCAACAAAACAAACGTGCACAGGTGGAATAACTTAATCTAACAAAAGGAAAAACAATAAATAATTTTTAATACCACATTAAACCTAAAGAAAAATTATAGCATGAGAGAAAAGTGCATTCACAGTAGGACATACTGAAAAAGTATCTAAACATTGTGTTGCTTCTAAGCTCAGCCAGTCAAATGTGTCATGTAGTGGTCATAAAAGCTAAAGTAATTTTAGAATGCATTGTTATAAATGCATGTCCAACAACAACAACAACAAAAAAGTAGATGGTTGGTTCTCCAACTCGTCAGTAGAATATTATGTATTGCACTTTGGGCCAAATTTTACAGAGACTTGAGAAACTAGAATGCCTATGTGAGAGAGTGGAACAGAGCCAAAGGGACTGAGACAGCTCTTTGAAGAATTGTTGTATTACAATTTTCACATAAACACTGTAGCACCAGAATTGAGTGCAACATTTATAGTTTTGTGGATGTTTGTCATAAAAAGATACAAAATATGTTTGACTGAAGGTAGAGATTATGAGGAAAAGTTAGGTCATGTTTTATGTGGAAACCTAAGCAATACCTGACATACTAACAAATATTTTGTGTCAGATGAGTTGCTCTATATATCCATTATAATCAATGTCAACAGAATGTGAGTGGTTAGGTAATGAAATCAGATGTAGAAAAGATCCTAGTTTGATTACATTGAGAAGCCTACAGGTGAAGATGTAAAATACCTCAGCAATATTGACTACCTTAACTCCTTAGGCTAACATGTCCATATATTTAATGCTGTGCTTGCAGTCTCACAACTGGGATAACATCCATTTTTAAAACTGATAACACTAAAATAGATAACCAGCCTCATCTCTGCTTCAGAAATTAACAAATCAATCACAAATTGCTGCAGTTGATTGAGCCAGAGTTTCAGATCATTTTAAAGTCAGAGCAAGCATGAAGGATGATCAAGGTAACTGTTCCACCACGGGTGACAGGGCTGGATTTAAAAGAACTTTTAAATAGAAAAAATGTGACAGAAATTATTCTAGTTTGGTTAAGAGAGTTTAGGCACAAAACTCAGTCTGGTTTTTACAATGCTATCACATACCAATGGGTGCTTTGAGAGTCAATTTATACTATCCTGTATATAGACAAATTTTAGGACTAGTAACCTAACAGAAAATTAATAAAATGATATTTATAGTACTTACCACTGTAAAAGTAGTATCCCCAATAAACACAAAGATAGGAGCTAACTGGTGTGTACTTACTCCCGATGCTGCAATTATACCTATGGTCATCCAATAGTATGTTCTCAATAAGACATTGAAGTACATGTGAATAATTTTAATTTTCTTTATATATTTGTTTATTTATTTTGTGTGGAATATTTTTATTGTTTATTTATTCTATCAATAATGGTTGTCAAATTTTGTCAAATGCAATTCTATTGTCTATAGAGAGAATTACATGCTTTTTCTCTTTCACATAAAAATATGATGGATTATAGTTATCAATTTCCTAATTCTGAACCGTCCTTGAACAAACCTACATGGTCATTATGTATTGTTCTTTATGCTGCTGAATTCTGTTTCTTAATTTTTTTATTGAAACAATTGATTATACATATTTGTGGGGTACAGAATTAACTGTCAGTGGTTGTGTACAATAATAGGTGATGGTCAAATTAGGATAATTAGCTTATTCATCATTACAATATGTAATCATTTTTTGTGTCCATTAACCAATTTCTCACTCCCCCCCCCCTTTTCCCACTTCTAGTAATAATTATGCTTTTTATTGGGTGTTACATAATTAAACAGATTGCCTAACCACTTAATTCTATTGTTTCCAATGGCTTCAAGTTACACTCCATTAAACAGAAAGCTAGATGAGCCAAGCATTGAAGCATTGAAGTCAGTTACTATGAGGTAAGCTTTAGAATTATGTTATAAGAGAACTCCAGCGATGGTTGGCAGCTTGTGGAACTGAAAGCAAGCCACAAGAATGGAGGACATATTGCCTTTTTCAGAGGAGCTTACATTCTATTAAGAAAAATAGATATAGAAATAATAATTAAAAACTTTTATTTATTAAACATTTACTTATAAATTAAATAAAGTATTAGAAGCATGTAGAAAATAACAAAGAAGAGGTGAATAATTCTATCTAGGTAGAGTAAAAGGGGCTCTTTCATAGGAAAGATAACACTATCGTTGTTTCATTTTAATATATTTTTATTATTCAAGTTGGATTTTAAATACTGTATATTAGTTTAACAGCCCATCAAGGAGAGGTAGCATTCCAAAGAGAGAAAGGTAATCTATGTCGTTGCTGTGAAGGAAGGGAAATAGGCATTGCGGAATATCACTGTGGTGCAAATCACAAAGCAGAGCAAAAGGAACCCAACCGTAGGCAAAGGCAGGGGTCACATCCCGGGGACTCGCAGGCTGTGTTGAAGAGCTTGATTGGATTCTGTGCACAGAAAGAGGTGATCAAGAGGCTAAAGCAAGGTATTAATAGGTCAAAGTTGCAGTTTACAAAGTGAAGTCTCAGAAAAGTATAGATAATGGATTGAAGGAAGAAAAAATCATAGACAAGGGAAATCCTTGGCAGATTATTAAAATCATCTAAGGGAGAGATTTTAAAGGGATGAATTTAAAAGCTAATTGGAGGGAAAAGTCTCTGTAATCTGATGATTTATTAGATATAGGTAAGAGGGAAGATGGAGTAGTTGAAGATGATACGTTGTTCTCTAGGATACATACCGTGTCACTAATTAAATTGAAGGAACAGATATGATTATAAATTGGGGGGGGGATAATAAAATTGACTTAAAACATAGTCAGTCTCAAGTATTTGGAAGACATCTAAATGAAGGTATCTAGTAAGCAAATACATGTATATTATTCTCTAAAATTGGTACAAAGAACTTTTTTTTCAGTAACATATGCCTCCCCCCACCCCATGTATTTTTAGAGGAAGTATATCTGGAAGTTTGGGGGACATTTTATGCTCATTCTTAATAAAATTAGTTCCAATATGTGCCAAGTTAATTTTCCTTTAAACACTTTTAAACATTAGCCGAATTAATTTTTACCTAGCTACTCTATAAAGAAATAAAAACGCACATAAATGTTTAAACTGTAAAAGTTTAATTGAATAGAAAACACCTTCTTTCTGGCAGATAGCTTTAAGGTGAACAAAAATAATCATAAATAGAAAAAAAGCCTTTATGAGGTGTGAAGAGAAGCCCAGGCCTAATTATCCTGCATTGATTAATAATACAGCTATTGAATCTTTTCCAAGGGAGGAGATTCTAGTAGCCCATCTATGCTATATTAGGGGTCCCATGTCTTAGTAGTTGACTCTTTATAAGAAGTCCACTGTCACAGATGATATTCTTACAGGGTCTTTTATAATCCCTACTTTTGCAGACCATGCTAAACTAACATGATTTGCTGCCACCACAACCGTAAGATGTGTATTTGAGTAAATTGTGGTAGATAAAGTTGTTGGACATTTAAAGTAAAGACCTATTGTTTTCTTAAGACCAGGATTAAGCTCATTTTAATTTATGGAGCTGCTATGTCTGTTTTTGGGTTTTTTTTTTTTTCTTTTTTTTTTTTTTTTTTGTGACCGGTAAGGGGATCGCAACCCTTGGCTTGGTGTCGTCCACACGGCGCTCAGTCAGTGAGCGCACTGGCCATCCCTATATAGGATCCGAACCCGCGGCCTCGGTGCTCCCAGTGCCGCTGCACTCCCAGCATCGCACTCTCCCGAGTGAGCCACGGGGTCGGCCCTGATTTAAACAGCATATAAATTGTGTCCAGTGAGACTGATGAAGATACAGAAATATTTAAGAAAAAATACAGGAATAACTCCTGAATTACTATAGGATTTACAACTGTATGTGGAGGGGGAGAGAGAGAGCACAAAAATGAAAAACTTTTATAGATTTACAGAGAAGTCACACCATCTATGCATTCAGTTTCTAGAAAAATAATGTCATCTTTTGACCACATTTGTTTACAGGTATCTTTTTACTTTTTCTATATCAAATTTGCTACTAAATGTAACCAACATTCTGTATCAAGACCCTGAATCATAGTGATGACATTCTAGGTAGCACTAACTTCTCACGTGATTCTTTATATATCACCCTTATACCTAATATCTATCTTTAACATTGGGTAAATTTTAATATTCTTTAATAGATTTAATTTCAGCAATATTTGTGCTTCTGTTTATCAAGGAAGTTAAAGATAGACCTCAATTGAGTTTACTGTAAATGATTTCTTGTTCTTGAGAACGAAAGAACTGTCTGAAAACACTGTCAACCAGCATTAGATGATCAGATCAGATTTTCAATTTACTTACACTGACTTGAATCTTAGTATTGGTCTTGACCTCATTTTTCCTTCTGTCCTTTCCCTCATGGCTGCTGCTGTCTGAAATAGATTTCCTCTCTCTGGACATACTATCCCCATCAGTTCATATCTCATCTAGAAAAGGGTTGAATTATGCTTGTCTCTCATTCTTATTCAGAAATAAAGAAAGCAAATCTATTTAAAAATTTTCATTAAACTTTATAAAAGGCATTCTTGTCCAATAAATAATGTTGTTTACTTACATATAAACTCTTTTTGAAGTTTTAAAAAGCAATATTGCTCCCTCCATTTAATTTAACTTATCTAGGAAAGACAGAATGGTTCAACATACTGTAGAGTATTAGCATTGTTCATTTTACCAGTTTCTACGGACGTTGCTCCAACACATGTTCTCCTATTCCCCCAAAATATAACGTAGGTAGCATAAACATTATGTTTGCCTAAGAGAAACCGTATATGTAACATGATCACAAAAGGCAGTGATAAAATTAGAAAACAGAATTTAGCAACCCTAACTATGAGTTCAATATTGTTTCACCATAACAACAAAATCTCAAGTGAATATCAGAAAGCAGCAGAAAATAATCTCATCCTGCCATGTCTTCGTGAATAATAACCAACAACCAAGGGCCCTCTGATTTTTTTATTTTCTAGAATCATGTCTGTTTCTGTACACTCATTTTTTGTTTTTCTGGGAAAGAACCCATAGCCTTCATTAAATTCTCAATGAGTGTGTTGCCTTATAAAAATTAGGAATGTTCTGAAGGATTTTCTGAAGGGATATGAATTCAAAGTCTAATTCTTCAGTTCTGGGGCAGAATTTTGCCTGATATTTAAAAAAAAAAAAAAAAGATATGCAGGTGTAAGGCATTTGGTTTTGTTTTAGCAATATAGCTTTCATCACAGTATGCAAAGACTCTTCAAACGCTTGCATATTGATACTTGTCCATGTCCTCTTCTGCTTCCCCATTCCATAAGCATAGCCAAAAACTGTGGCCTTTTCCTTAGTTGAGCTCATCTACACTTCAAACTTCATCAATTACTTTTATAAGCTGATAGCCCCCAAGTCAGTATTTGGAGTACTGATCTCTCTGCAAACTGTAGGTTGTTTTTATTATTTTTGTTTTCTTCCATACTGCCCTCATCCACCTTTGGGTCTCTGGAATCAGCTTTGACTTTGGTCCTTCTGCAGCTACTCTCTGAAGTGAACTCAGAGAAGTGCAAACTTACCACTGCCTGAGTGATAACTCACAATCACTCAGGTCTCCCTACACACCTGCTGCCAGAGATCACCTGTGAAAGATGTTGGAGGGCAGAATTTTGGAATTATTAGAGCTGAGTATCTTTTTAATCACTCTGTAATTACTCTGAGAGCTGGTTTGGCATCTACGTTGGGGCCCCTTCTCATCTGCATTCTGACAGTTTTAAGCTGACCTGTATTAAAGAAAAAAAGTGAGTAGCAGCCAATGAGTTTAACTCTGCGGTGAGAATATTCAATTAGGTAAGACCATCTGGTTTTTTGTTTTGATGCAGTCCTCTCTGAGCTCTTCCAATAGCTCAGATTATAAGAATATATTCACTGAAACAAACCTGTGACCATAGTATCAAATTAACAAACCAAGTTTGGTTTGTTAATAGGCTAGAAATGGTGAATAGTTTCAGTACATTTTAAGATAATATGCAATGAAAGATGAACGGGCAATCCCTCTACACCAATACAGAGTGATTTGAAATATCAGGAGGAAACTGCAAGGACGACTGAGGCCAAACAGCTAGGGAAGTGGGAGAAAAACCAACGAATAAGGTGTTTTAAAGAAGAGAAAATTATCAACTGGCTCCACTACTGTTGATGCATCAATAAAGAAGAAGACTGAGGACTGATCACTGGATTTAATAATATATAAATCACTGTCTACCTTAACAACTTGAATATGCATGGAGAGGTTAAAGGGAGAGTTGAAGGATGGAAATCAATTTAAACCGGCTGGTGCAGTCAACTCTTTGGAAGATTTTCATTATAAAAGCAAGAGAAAGAAGTCAGTAACAAGAATACCTTTTTTAGTGAAGACATAAGAGTGTGTTTGCCTACTGATTTAGTAGAGAAGAAAACTCTGATGAATTGGGAGAAAGGGACATTCTGGAGCAGAGTAAGCTAGAGTAAGCTAAAGGAGACAGGATCTACTACACAGTCATGTGGGGAAGAGGGGCTTAGATAATATCACAAATCATATATCCATAGTAAGGCAGGGGAGCCAGAGTATTTAAGAACAGATGAGGTTAGGTCTATAAATATGGTAGAACAGCTTGTGGAAATGCTCTATTGGTTGCTTCTATTTTATTAGTAAAACAGGATGCAAGGTCATCAGCTGAAACTGAGGATGCAGGTAGAGGAGTTATAAGTTTAATGGCAGACCAAATATAAAATTGTTCTATATTTGACGAAGTCAAACTGGTAATCAAGGCAGTTCATGTATAGCAAAGACCATGGCAAAGAATTTGAATTTTATTTAAAGTGCAATAGAAAGCTATGTTTTAATCAATCTTTCTTTAAAACTATCTGCTTATATTGTTCTATTCATTCCTGACAAATTTTTGTCTATGCCATATTATATTTATGTTGGCACTTTATTTTAGATAGATAGATAGGGTACATATAGAGACAGAGATATAGACATGGGTACATATGGATATCTATATAGTATACATGTGTGATATCCTTAATAAGTTTTTCTCTTTGTAAATTTTACTTTACCAATAAGAGCAAAACCTCTCAACAAAAGATGTCATGCTTCGATTTCTTCTCTCATACAGCAAATTCATTAAATGTATCTGTTGGATTTAATAGAGAATGCTAAAAATCTGAGTTCTGAAGAATACTTCTTAACAAAAACACCTGTAGATGTGGCTAGCTCCTTCGGCTGGTATACACTCTGAAAACTTCAGTACTTATAAAAATGTGTTTTGAATGTTAATGATGTTTTCCAAGTTTAAAAGAGAGTTTTTTTAGATTAAGATGCTATGGACCCTGCTCACCAATCTAATCAAATTTCCCAGGCCTTACCTAGAGAATTCTATTAGAAAACAATGACAACATCAGCTGCCATCTACCTGCTTCATAAGGATATTATATAAGCTAATGAGATAATTCTTGTAAATCACTTTAGTTCCTCAGAGATATGTGCTCAATAAAGACAAAATAATAATATTATTATCTAGACACCACAGGGCCCTTTGTCTGTATACTCCTGGCAAGAGAGATATCAGTTGCATACAGGCATCTGCTGCTGTGACTTGGTAGACACTTCAGGATTTAGATGCAAACTTTCACAAAATTCAGTCCTTCACAGGTTGAACAAGTTGCCTCATTTAAATTATGTGTATCAGTGTTCTACAAGGGAGTTCTGGGTCCAAGGAGACTTGCCCTAATGATAGAATACAACAAAATTTAATTAAAAATTTCATCTACAAAAATTTTAAATTAAAGTGAAGTAAGTCTTCAAATTGTTGGGTAAATCTTTGAAGATGTGTTTTTTTTTATTCTGTTGGCTCAGATTTAATGACACTTTCTCATTGTCAAGCTCTTAAGATTATCCCCTAATCCTATGACCTGACTCTCCTAATTCCAAAATCTTTCCTTATATGTAATGTGAGAAAAAAATACTAACTCCCAAGGTTGTGATAAATAAAATGCATCTTGTCTTTGTCCTGTAGTGAGTACCAACAAAATGATGATTCTCTCTAAATCATAACTTGCTTCCTGGATTAGTAAAAGCAGAGTAATCTTCTATAGAATTTTATACATAAATATTTTGGTATTTATAACATTGTATTATAATTTGTAAACATGTCTACTAGACGAAGAAATATGAATTGCATAATGATTTTGATGCCATTTGTTTTTGCATTTGTAGTGTCTAACACACTGTATGTTGATAGGCCATATTCTGGGCCAGAAAAATCTCAATAAAAGTATAATGATTCAAATCATACAAAATTTCTCCCCTTACCACAATAAAATTAAATTAGAAATTATTAGCAAAAACATATCTAGAAAACATCCAAGTATTTGAAAACTAAAGAGCACTTTTAAATGGCCCATTGATCAAACAAAAAAAAGTCAAAGGAGGAAGATATTTTGAACTGAAAGGAAATGAAAATATATCAAAATATGTGGGCTATCCACTTGGACTTAAACAGTCAAATTGAATAGATAAATCATGCTGTTATTAACTTAATTCATAAAAATAAACTTAAGATTTACCTAAGGGGCTTTTGTATCTTAGATATGCCAATAATAATTTCTACAGCCTGCCCAATGTAGCTGGGTTCCTGGAAGGAGGCACACACCATAGGAACCAGTATGTTCAGAATTCCACCCGGTAATCATATGCATAACAAAAGACTATTTCACTAGCCTATTCATTTATTCCTGTGATGATATAAACTTCTTGAAAATGTATGGCATTGTCAGATACTTAAAATCCCTATTTTGAAAACTGAAGATTTTTGAAGATCAGTGGTTTATATAACACTCTGTGTCAGGGATGAATAGCTTGAACTCATTCAATGCAAGTGCAAGGATCTAGGTGGAAATCTCTGACCTTTTTTATTCTGCATGAATTCAGAGCAACACTATTTACTTCAGGGTTTATCTTTGAGATATGAGTTTCCTCTGAAAAAAGTTTACAACAGGGGCTACGAGATGAAGAGCAACAACAAAATCAATTTCAAGAAAGAAAGAGAAATAGGTCAAATTTCAGAAAACAGTTACCAAACTTCTTCGTTTATTTAATGTATTTATTGATAACCTGCTTTATTATAAAAATAGTGTAGTGCTTCCCCTTGAGTGGTTAAAATCCAGTGAAATGAATATATACAGAGGTGCACGAGCATGTGTGTGTGTGCGTGTGCATGTGTACTATTTCACTGCTTTCAGTAGATGCTCTGATTGTCATATGCATGGGTTCTTGAAGTAAAAGACCATAAAAAAGTAACCTAACCACACTTGTGTGTGTGTGTTGGATGAGAGATGGATTGGAAGAGGGCAATTTTGAAGATAAAGTGTTTCTAGGTAGAGAAAATATTTAAGATCTAGGGACCGATAACAGGTAGATGATGGAAATTCCAATCCACACAGGGATCTGTCTCCTCCACTACATCAGAACAAAAACTATGTGTGTTTTTGCTTAACATTTTGTCCCACTGACTAGCAAAGTGGCTGGTTCAGAACGGGTTCTCAAATGTGTTGAATGAATAAAATATAAGAGTAGCATGTCAGAAGTGGAAGGTAATGGATTTAACTTTAAACAGCTGAGTTTGACATACCTGTGAAACATTTAAGCGTGAACACTTCGCTCATTAGAAAAATTAGTTTCTATCCCAAGACAGTATGAAATGTGACATAAAGACTAAATCAGTTATTGTGGAATGTTTTGTAGATATCTACACGGGCATGCTTCCCCATAATATTTGTGGGGTTTAGGGCAGGAATACAAATGGAACTCCATATACCATGAATTTAAATATTTAAATGTCATAAAACTAAACTAGCATATTTAAAAATTATGTTCTAACTTCCTATGTTAACAAATACATCATTATAACGATAGATTTGAATATAGAATTCTCAGAATCCTCAACATTTTCTGAAAGAATATGGAGCACAGCGGGAACTGGCCAGTGGCTCTGGATCACAAGCTGCCTCCCTTCTCTTTCTCTACTGAGATTTGCCCATAAAGCAAGTGCCAAACACTCACATGTCCAAGATTCATATCCTGCCTGCAAACTTCTGTCCCATAGCCAGCACTATGCCAAAAGGTACACACAGCTACTGAACAGGCTACCCTCAGAAGGATGTGCCTGAGGAGGAAGATTCCATAGACCCTGGTAGAACTCTCAAGGTTGGTAGATCAGAGAATTCCAGAACCCCAGGTACCCACAGCCTACTGCAGAGGAGGATGACAACAGAGCACACCCTAGAAAGGATTTCCTCTTGCCTAGGCCTGAGAACAATACGGCATATTGGAGCAGTACTGAAAGGCTATAGACAATTAGGAAGAAAAAAGTTGGACTGCAGAGGGAGAGAGAAATGAAGTTGACAAGCAGAGAGAAGCAAAATGAGAAGCCTTTGAAAGAAAGAGAGAATTAAAGTCTATTGATGTTGCAGTTCCTGTGAAGCCTAGCTAATCTTTTTGTACCTGATACCCATGAGGTTCTTCTGTGGTTTTATAAATTTTTTTCTAGATGATTTGACTTTTTTTCTGATCCTTGTGATGAAATAATCCATGACTAGGATAATCATTAAGACTATGCAACTGCCTAGGGAGGCAATACAGAATGCAAAATGGGCTAAGAATATACCCTGTTCTTTCACCGATTTAACTGAATTGATCTATTAGGTAAGGAACATGTAGACATGGTCCAGAAGAGACCAAAGGCCCAGAACAATTTTTTACTAACTTTACCAGCCTTCTTTAAATTGTTTCCATTCCCCCTTTTGTTTATTTTAGGTATTAGAATCCATAGGAATCAAAAAGTCCATCTTCGTGATATAAACGGGATGGTCCACAATCACTGCCTATATTCTCAATTACAGCATTTTAAAAGTCCTACTGTATTTCTAAGCATTCTCAGAGAACAGATGCCTGACTTTGTTAAACAATGTTCACAGAGCAAACTTGCACATAAATTCATTCTAATGAGGGTCTGTGCTGATGAATGTATAAGGGAAAATGTTGAGAAACAAACAAAAACAAACCTACTATTTCTCAATTCCACCAAGCCTTCTTTCTCAAGAATTCAGCAGATGATAAAAAATGAGAAAAACTATTAGTATGGCAAAGACAAGTTGCCTGTGTTGCAAGGGAAAAAAACAAAAAGAAAGGAGAACCAGAAAAAAGAATCACATCGCTTGGGTAAATAAGTTTTCACATTTCCAAGAAACAGGTACAAGTAATTCCACAGGAGCTAGTGAGTGATTTTAGGAGTCTATCAGGCAAAATGGGCCAAACCTCCATGCAAATCAACAGAAAATGCAAAGAGCATTATGTGAGTCCTTGCACTGAGGGAGCAAATTATACAAATAGAATGAGAAAAAAATAAATAAATTGCAAAAACAGAATGTCTGTCCTGAGACCAAATAAACCACTGACAGACGAAGAAATTCACTTCAAGCTAGTCATGAGAGACCAAAGTACTAAATAGAAAAGAAGCAAAGAAGAGACTAGCACTTTGGAATTAGTGCATCAGAGAACAAAAGAGAGTATTGTTGTAGTAACACGCATGTTACAGAATCTTCAAGCTTATAAATAGCTAATGTACAGAGACAAAGAATAAATAAATATAAAGCAATTCCGGTCTGAGAGGAGAATATTTATGAAATGAAGGAATTATGTTATCATTAGGAGTAGCATGAACTCAATGTACATAGAATGGAAAACAGTTCAGAAAATATCTTAGCTATCATGTCATCCGATCTTCTCATTTTACACCTGAGGAAACTAAGAAACACAGAGTAAATGCTCTTAAAAAATGAATTACTCACTCAATTACTCACTCTCAGTCAAGGCAATATAAAATAATGGGTCAATGTCCACAATTAGCCTGAAACTAATTTTAAATGTTCAGCGTAAAATAATAAAAAACAATAAAACAAAAAAGTGACATATATAGATATTTTTCCTTTTCAAAATTAGCTCATTGAAATGTTTATCCTCTAAAGGAAATAATAACATATTATTTCCTTAATAAAGACAAGTATTTTTTAAGCATCTATTTTACTTAGCATAGGGGAAATATTATGGAATTTACAAAAGTAAAAGACGTAAAATTTTCTTAAATGCTCACACTTTGTTTTGGTTCATAATAAACACCAACTTCAAGGTTGACATTGGAGATCTATAATACAAATGATAGAAATACATTATATTTTATTTTTAGTTTTTAGTTTTATGATTCCCACCTGCAATAGACTAAATGATTGTATCTCCCCAAAACATGTTGAAATCTTAATCCCCAATGCGATAATAATAGCAGGCGGGGCCTTTGGCAGGTAATTAGGTTGTGAGGGTAGAACCATTATAAAGAATGCCCCAGAAAGCTCCCTCACCCCTTTTGCAGCAAGGATGCAACAAGAGAGCATTGAGAAGACAGTTATCTATAAACCAGGAAGCACACCCTCTCCAGACTCCAAATATGCTGTTGCCTTGATCTTGGACTTCCCAGTCTCCAGAACTGTGGGAAAATACATTTCTATTTTTTATAAGCCATTCAGTCTATGGTATTCTTTCACAGCAGCATGAACAGATTAAGACTCCACCCTATCAACTTAGATAAAAATAAATGGACATTGACCCAAACTGTGTCAGATATACCTGGGGCAACCCCCCACCCTCTAGGTATATAAATTGTCTTCCCTTCTTTATTATCCTTCAACCCGAAGATGCAATTGTATAAGTCCTTGAAAAATGCATCTACTCTAGAAGAATTCCCCTCTGTGCACAATGAAGCTAAGTGTCTGGCTCTGGTATGTGGAGGTAGAGAGCCCTTCGTTTTACAAAGACTTCTGACCTCACCTCACATCCACTCACAAAACTCCATGGCAGCTACCAGCCTTTCAGGTCAACTCACCACATTTACCTAACCTGTTCTCTCCGCATTTTCACATAAACTTCTCTGTACTGGATTCACGCCCATCTCCCATATCACTTCAGGTTGTAAGCCTACTTCTGCGTGATCCGCCATTACTTCTGAGGCTCTGTGTATCTACCTTCTCAGTGTTACTGGTTCATTACAGACTCTGTCCCATTCAGTCCTGCATGACTCACTCTCTGCAGAACCATCTCTTTGGTAAGGAACAAATCTTAGTCTCTTCTTCACGTGTACATAGTTTCTTACTGAGGTTTTGGTAAACTCACTTCTCAGTGACAGGTGTCCTGTTGCCAGCCAACATCCTGCTCTCCCCATCGGTCTTGAGGCAGCTACTGACAGTCCTTGCCCTTGCTGAATTCTTCCCCAGTTGCAACTAGAGCTTTTGGAGCCCAAATGGATTGCATGAAAGGAGTCAGATAAAATCAGCATAGACTCACTGGGAATGAAGCAGCTGATGCTCTCCACTCTAGAAGAAATCAGTCTAGTGAGCACCAGCATTAACACACTGATGTGGTTTTGCATTTCAACACTCTGTTAAAAACATTGCCTTCATGAATGACTCCATTGTCTCCTACACTAAAAACCTATCTATTTTCCAATACCATAAAGGAAATATTTTAGAATAGAATGATTTCTTTAATTTGCTAGAAACTGTACAGTGAAATATTTGGAATTATATATGGAGTACTTTTGGTGTTACAGGTACTGGGAAATCTGTTCATTAAATTTTCAAGTAAACCACCCCCACAAACCATTCGATGGCAACTTTAAAACTGTTTTGCTGATTTTTTGTAACTCTTATAGACCATATTGTTATAAGGTATGACTGTGCCTTACGACAATATGTGTGGATCTCGTTACTGAGAAAGACAATCCTTCCACTAGGTAAGGATATCTGAAGAAAGTATATGCTGCAGTTGCAAGTTTCCTTTGACTCAGTCCCTTCAACCACTGCCCAGACTGCTACCTTGTGAACAAAGGCATTTCTGGTTTCCTTGAAATTGCTTATGCTGGATTCCCAACCCAAAAAGGCTTGGAGGTAGCAAGGTGTTAAGGGACCAAAAAAAAAAAAAAAGAAAGAAAGAAAGAAAGAAAGAAAGAAAGAAAGAAAGAAAGAAAGAAAGAAAGAAAGAAAGAAAACTGAGATGTTAAACAGAGAAATAGCACAAGAGCAAGAATGAGTATTACAAAAGTAGATGTGTACAGCTTAAAAAAAAAAGTGCCAAGACAACTAAACTTCATATTTGATAGAAACAAGAATAGTAAATGGGAGTTTAGTTGCTAATGATTAATAAATAGAAGAAAGTGTAGATTTAATGAATGACACAGAGTTGATTCTCTGCCAAGAGACTAATCCTCTAATTTTAAAAGACCTTTATAGTAGTTACCAAACAACATATCTATCTATCTATCTATCTATCTATCTATCTGTCTGTCTGTCTGTCTGTCTGTCTGTCTGTCTGCCTGCCTGCCTGCCTGCCTGCCTGCCTGTCTGTCTGTCTATATAAAAACTCAGAAGACAGTCTTAGAACAAAGTATGTGAGGTATCTGTGTGTGCAGGGCATATAAAAGAGAGCCAGACTCTGTACTTAAAAGAACACAGAATTCAGTTCACAGGATCTCAATTTTAGACTTTGGTCTGCGACTTAAAGAGCTTTGGTGCATTTGACAGTTCATGCAACAGTTACTTTATCTGTTGCATATGAATAATGCCATGTGTCACACTTCTCACTACTGTAGAAAGAATAATATTAGCAACTGATGAGAGAATATTGTAAGAAGTGTAAAGAGCCCTATAAATCAATATTTTAAAAATTACTTGAGCAAACTCATAACAAATTTTATTCATTTAGAATCAGAATATACTAATACAGGATTGTTGTGATATGCCCTTGTCAATACTCCAGCAGGAACTCTCTTTTTAGATTCCATCCCAATCAACCCTCTCAAGGGAAAATATGCTTCCTCATAAAAATGAAATTTCCTTGGCTCAGTTATTCCCCAGAGAGGCAGAGTCTTCTTTTTAGTATGGGCATATATTACAGTGAAGATGCAGTCTGGAAAATTTTATTCTGGGAACAAAAGACTGAAAAATTATATATGGACTAGAGAAAGAAAACTGTAGCCTCCACTTGCGTATTACCAAATCCAGATGCTGAGAGTTTTGAAACTTCAAAGTTTCATCCTGAACCCACACAAAGAACATTACTTCTAAGACTCATAGGATCAATATGCCTTCCATAGAAAAATACAAGCAATCCAATACTGCTGATGATAGTCACTTTTCCTATCCATTCACATATTTATTTAAGTTCATGGACTCTGCTATGGGTCAAATGTGTTCCCCCAAAATTTCATGTATTGGAAACTTGTTCTTCATTGTAACAGTGTTAAAAAGGTGAAAAGTCCAGTTATGGCATTTGAAAGGTGGGCTTTGTGCCCTTGTGAATGAATTAATTCACTTATGAAGTAATGAGTTTTCATGGGCATGGTTCTGATGGCTTTGTAAGGAGAGCCAAGTGAGAAGGTTAGCTCTCTGCTCAGACTACTTTTCCCACCATGAGATGCCTTGTATTGCTGTGGAGAAGAAGGCTCTCACCAGATGCACCCCTTGCATGGTGGACTTCCCAGCCTCTAAAGCTATAAGAAATAAATGTTATTTCTTTATTAATTACCCAGTTTGGGGTATTCTGTTATAAGCAACAGAAATGGACTAATACAGACTCTCTTTGCTAAATAAAGATGTTGTACCATTTTTATTTTACTGCATTTTGCTTTTCACTTTGCTTAATAATATGGAGATATTTATGATACAATTAAAATAACGATTACTAATTGGTTTACAATTTCTTTCAATGTAGGTGAAAATCAAAAACATTCAAAACTTATTTTGTTAAAACAGCAGTGCTTTTTATTTTAGTCAGGAAAATTGAATGCATAAATTTATTTCCTAAAATCAACTATAATTAGAATAATTGGAGGAAAAGGGAATATACTCCAAAAGACAAAGAAAATGGAAAAGAAACGGCAGCAGACATGATGCCAAGGGAATTTTTACAGCTGAAAAGCAGTACACATTGCAACTTACTAAGCAGACCAGAGATAGTTGGATGCTAAGCCAAAAAAGAAATCAGGAAAAAAAAATTCAAAATTTTTCTGTGTTGCAGAACTTTAGAATGGGGAAACCAGTTACTTTTGAAAGCAGGGATCTAAGGGATGGGCTAAAAATGGGAGGATTTGCTGAAAGCCCACTTAAGAAGCAACTGGACCAGCAGATTCTCTATCTCTTATTACCTCTTTACCACCATGACGAAGGACTAAGCTTGAGGTCACATCCACAGTTGCAGAAGAGTGGAACAAACATAAATGAGATATAAATGAAAGCCTATGCTGAAAAATATAATCAAGCAGACCTCTTTCAACCTTTTGGCTCCAAGAATGCTGAAAGTAAGGCATATATGCCTCTGGAAAGAGTTTTTGCTCTACAGGACCTGGTCATCCCAAGAAAAACTCCTGTAGATACTGACATTTGGGCATCCAAGAACCATGTTCCCAGGACGTAAAGAGAGAAAGAAAGAAAGAATAAATTAATAACAAAAGGAAAAAAAAAAGAAAGGAAGAAGGAGGGAATGAGAGAGGGAGGAAGGGGAAAGAAATTGAGAGGTTACCTATGTGGGATGCTCCTATACCTTGTCTCAATCTGCTTTACTGAGCCTGTACACCCATCTCTGAGCTAATGGACGCCAAGGGCATTATCTCTCTCCTCCTCAGGAGAAATGTCTTTGGTCAAGAGGGAGACATCATGCTCTGGAAGTTACAAACCCTACACACCCCTGCCCTTTAAAGCTCATAGCTGACTGCTCAGAGGTAACTCTGTCCCATCTCTCCCCTTGGGACCGACTAAAGGGTAGACCCCTGTTGCAAGATCATGCCCTTGCTTATTTCCTGTCCCAAACCAGTGCCTCTCTCACTTCTCTTCTCCTGAATGCACTTAATAAATTAAATGCATCCAAATCTCTTTCTCAGGCTGTTTCTAGGGAACTTAGAATCAAGACGTTACTTGATCTATTTAAATCCATTGACAGGAGCTTTACATCTCTTACAGATTGGGAATAGATACCTTCAAAAACAACAGTGACAAAAAGGCGATTATTAAACCACAGAAAAACAAGAACTTGTACAGGGAAGAAAATAAAATAATTATAATTATACTATATGACTCCACTGTGGGTAAACACAAAATATTCATGTAATCTAAATGTATGAGATAACTATATTGAGAGGATAGAGTGTGAGGGATCTTCAAAAAGTTCATGGAAAGATTCATATTATCTCTTAATTCCATTTCTTCATGGATTTTTGAAGTGCCCTCGTATTTGCGTAATTGTTGGGGGAAGGGGCATGAGAAAAGCAAACCTGTTACACTTATGAATAAATTAATATATAATTCCTACAAAACATAAGTGGCAGCTATTTAGAAATATGGAGGTAAATATCAAACAAAACAGTTAAAAGTTTGAAAGTGGCTACCTTGGAAGAGCAAAAAAGGTGGGGCAAGAGAATGCTGTTTTTAATTATACACTGTATAGAACTAGTTGATTTTTAAAACCTTGTACATGTATTTATATATACAATATATGTTCATATTCAATATCTTTCTGCATATGAAAAAGTCCACACTAATTTTAGAAAATTCAGAAAAGTATAAAGAAGAATATGATATAATCTATAGTCTCAATACCCAGAGACAATATATTTTTAATGTTTTGCTATAGACCTGCCCAATAATTTTTCTTTGGTTATTTTCTTTCATAATTTTAATTCTTCTATATATGCATTTTTATTTTATTTTATATTATTTCATATGCATTTATTGATGTTAATACTTTTATAAGCATAATTTTGTTAGTAAAATACTTCATCATATACATTACATAATGTACTTAATCATTCCCCTCTTTTTGTATATTTACAGAACTCCTATACTTCTCTATTATAAATAATGTTGTTATGCACACTTATGAGTTGTAAAGCATTTTCTATATTTCTGATTATTCTTTGTAGTTTTTAATGTGCAGGTATCCACTGAGTATTATCCCCGGGTCAATCAATTTGTAGGGGCTTTTACACCTGAAGTCATTTTAACAAAATTTTGCCCCAATAAAACAATTTAGAGATACTATAGATTTCATTACAGCGACATGTGACTTATGTAAATGATTTTCCTGTTCTTAGATTTTAGGAGTTTGCCATCTCCCTCTGGTAGACTTTTCACTTCCTAGTAAAACTTCACGCTCTCTCCAGTGAGCACTAAACCAAACAAGTCATTCACTTTTCTGGCTGCATTTGCTTCTGCTGTCATTGAATTCATTTCAGTCTCTCCCTAGGGGCATATAATCTTCCTTTCCTGTCTTCTCACTTCACATATATTTATGAAACTGTTCATTTTTCTTCACAAAACATGCATTCTTCTTGAAGGTCTTCTTATGATTTACTTTATTTTATATGCTTTTGTCCTACGTTGGTAATAGTAATTTGGATTTCTTATCTTCTAGGCCTTATATTTCTTACAACCTTTATGTTTTTCCCTAAATATCAATCTCACTCATTTCCTTCCTCAGCTGATGTTTATTAGTAGCACCCACATTGTTTAACTCCTAACGAGTTAATAGCAACCCTATGTTGTGTTGCTATTATATGCCAAGCATTTTTTCTTCACTACAACCCTGTAAATTAGGCATTCTATGTTACACTAGAGGAAACAATCACCAATTGTGAAGTATTTGGACAAATGAGTTATTTGAAATAAAGGGAGAGCTTCCAGTTCCACTTTTTGGAAAGTGTAGATGGGAGATTTAGAGAGTGGTTTTTGTTTATTGGCTAGTTTTAAATAACTAAATTAAGTCAAACCAATTTGAGTCAATTCATGTCTAATTAAAATTTGTGTATTCTTTTTATCAAATAAAACCAAGTAAAGTTGAAAGTTTCCTCTCCATTCTGTGCTTAAGTGGCTATTTTTTTCATCTGATTTTCCCATTGCCTGAGTTAAAACTTTGTAGGCATCGGTTAACAACACTTTGAAAATCAAACACTGACCACTTAATTCTGTCTCCCTAACATTCAAATGCATGGCTCCTGGTGGAAAAGTGAACCTTAGGAAAAACTGTCAATAGATTGATTATACAAGTCCATCTCTGCTATTGTGGGAAAATGATCTAAAACCAAGATTTAATTAAACATCATTAGTTTTATACAGTGTACTCCATTTATACCTAACAAATATTTTGCTATGTCTAAGAAATGATATACTTTTAATTTTTTTATTGTTTGATATTAGCAAGTATTTAAAGACTTAAGTGATTAACCTTCGTAATGTGCCAATCTAATGAAAAGGCTCTCATACCAATGGTAATTTCTTAACACTCTTTTCATCTTTTAGTGATAGGAAGAGATAAAGCCTGAACCAACCATGGTAGTTTAAAGTAGGATGAATCAGGGTTTATAAACAACAATAGCACTTCATTCTTAGTCTTTCCTTCCTATTGGCCTTAATTCTGGCTTTTTTTCAGTTTGACCTACATTGTCCTTGGAAAGCCTCCTTCCAGTGATTGTGTCATTAAATCCTGCCTCTGACAATGACTGACAGTTCCAAAAGTACCCACCACCCTAGAATAATCTGTTACTGGAACACTGTCCTAGGGCAGTGAGGGGGAGGCTTATCAGCGAGAGTTGTTATTGCCTGTCTTTATCATTACATCCTAGGCATGGTGCTGACCCTTCTCTTAGTTCTACTAACACAGAGGAAAACAATTTTTACCTTTTGATGAGACTTTTTTAAGCTTATATTAATTTACATGAGAGAATTACAGCACAGTAATTTACAATGAACAGTATATGTGGCTGCTCTCAGAGCCCACAGGCTCTTGCCAATCTTCCTTGAAATTGTACCTTCCTACTTAGACATTTAGAGTGCTATCTTCCCCTACAGTCTCTATCCTGCCCCTTTGTGAAAGGGACCAATTTAACCCAACCAATGAGAGTACCCTAAAGGAAAGCTAAACCTCAGTATCAGGTCCCAAGAACTGAGACCAAGGAGAGGCCCCAGCCTCAGGCCCTGGATTTGCCTCATCAGTGGATGAGAGAGAGTGGGAAATTACAGTCCGTTCAGGAATATGGGGACATGCGCACACACTCTTATTTAGTGGCTCCTAAAGAACAATCATATCAGAACATAATGTTCCAACATTAGTGCATCCCACAATGTCTTGGTGCCAGTCATTCTTGGCACAATACAAATTGAACGTCAGCTACCTCAATCTTCCTGCAGCCTTCTAAAACAAAACTTCACGTTTCCTTGTCGGTGAACCTTCAGACAAAAACAAACATGGTGAGCAACTCTTTAGAACAGAGTACAATCTAAGTCTGCATGGAGAAAATAAACATTCTTCTCGCTCATAAGCAGAAAAGCCTATAAAGACAGGGTCCTCTCTCAACACTACACAACTGTACAGAATTCTAGACATACCACTTTCCTTCCCCGTCTAAAACTTCTTCACTAAAATTAATAGCTACTTCAAGAGTTCTCCAAAGAAAAATCAGAGGTTTACTTTGCATTGAGAAAGGATCCTTTTGGGTGGTTACTAAAAACAGTGAAACAGAATGTCCATTGGGGGTATTTAAATCCTGACCTCAGAGATTAAAACTGTTTATAGCTTTAAGATGTCATCTTTTCCCAGATACTACTAGTTCTCTAGAAAGCTACAAAGGTGTCTGAAGTTTCGGTCAGGGAACTCTTTACAGATATAATCATTAAATCCAACATCTTTAAAGTACCAAATGTCCTATTTATTTTAATCTGTGAATCTATACAATATAATCTGTTCATCTAAACTACCTGCTGAATCACCTCTGTAAATCACGTTTATGATAGCACTTCCTAAATCTTCCAGAAATGTGGAAAGTACTCTTTGTAGAAGAGTCTCAAACCAATTACATTCCAAATCCAATTACTCCAATTCCAAATAAATTATTTATACTTAATTACCTTAGATGTCAGAAAGTTTCCTCTACTTTCTATCCAAATATGTTTTCCATTGAACTTAATTTTGCTTTAAAACACACAAAAAGTCTTATCCTTCAAATACCTGAAAACATTTATCATTTTTTCTCTTTATGTTAAACAAGCCCTTTCCTTCAACCATTTCTCATATTATGTGGTGTGGAATTTTTTAAACAAGGGCTTGGTTAGTAAGGCAACTTAGAGGTTTTTCCACTATGTACTACATATAGGACACTATTAACATCTCTAAGCCTAATTTTCACATTGTTAGTATGTAGATGTGGAAAGAATAGTGCCTACTTCATCAGGTAGTTATAAAATTTGATTGAGATTATGTGTTTAAATCACATAGCACACCACTAGGCACATAAAATTAAACATTGTTACTGTCTTGGGCAATTTTATCTGGATAATCTTCTGTTTGCAACTTTCTTAAAATAGTGTGTTCACATTTCAGCAGATCACTCAAGGGGAGAACTGGCATGCACCACTCTCCTATTAACATATCTGGAGAGTGCATTCTTCAGCAATAATTACACATTATATTTATATTCAGCTAAACACTTCCCTCCAAAGAATGTGCTATGTGTCACTTCTTTAAATCACAATCACTGTTTAGTATCAACCAGTGATTAACAAGTCAATATAGAAGGCAGGAAGTACAACAAACAATGAGATGATAAAGCCATAATCTCTGATTGCTGGATGCTTAACAAATATAAAGGCATATAGACGTATAAATAAACAGTTGTGTTATGCATGGAACATGTATAATAAAAGCTGTGAAAGAAATTTGTAACACCTTTTAGTGTTACCAAAGCACAGAGATAACTACCAAATATTTTTGCTGGGGAAGATGTTAGAAAGGATTTATTGAAGATAACGGAATATGATAGGAGTCCTAACATATTCATTCATTCATTTGTGTCTCCATCATGCATTAATTTATTCAATAAGTCTTTGTTCGATGGTTTTTATCTTCAGGATGCTAAGCTCACTCTAGTAATTGTTACAGACAATACAGTGATAAATACTCAGCCCTTGCCCCTGAAGAGCAAACTGTCTAGTAGAAGATATAGATAAACAACATTTTAGGATACTAAGGATAGTGCCACGAAGTACTGGATGTTAAGAGAACGCATTGACTTGGTTCTAAGAGAAGGTAGAACAACTGAACAATTTTTCTCTAAGATGTATTCAATTGAAGGGTTTTTCCCTGCATATTTGTACTAAAATGTACTAAAACTAAAAGTCAAAACATCATATTAGTTAATGGGAAATTGTTCTGATACATGCATTAAAGGGAAACATCATATTAGTTAACAAGAAATTGTTCTGATATATGCAATAAAAAGAAATTAAAAGCATTATTTCCAAATTGATTGTGCCATGTAAACTCAGCCAAATATGAGTTCAATATACCACAATGCTCTCTTCTCGTGGTCTTGAACTTTGCTTTACATTTTTTCTAATAGGATTTGATGTTTTGGGTATGCTCAACACAAGTGACACCAAACCAAAGTTGAGATCATTATTCTTAACCTGAACATGTTGGAAACCAAGGAGAGGCTGAATGGATATGCTACAGTGTTCTTGAAATAAACAGTTATCTATCAGGAGAGGTGAAATGAAATTAAAATTTTCTTAAAAATAAAACAACTGAAAATTAAATTTGAATTTGACCTGCAGGGGTTGGTCACAATTGAGTAATCTGACCTTTAAAAAATGGCAGGAAAATTGGCAGGGAAAAATTGTTCACTTGATCCAAGAAGGCTTAGTTGTAACCTGAGTAAGGCTGATAGATTTAGCCAATAAAAATACAGAATGCCCATTTAAATTTGAATTCCAGATAGATAGCAAATAATTTTTTAGTATAAGTATGTCTCATGCAATATTTGGAATATATCTATACTAAAAAAATTATTCAGATTATCTAAAATTTAAATCTGAATGAGTGTTCTGCATTTTATTTGGCAACCCTAAATCTGAAGGATGAATTGAATAGAAGTTTTCCCATTCTCAGGATACATGGAGGGAAATGGGAGACAATATGAGGTAAAGGAAACAGCATCCAAAAGGGCTGGAATGACTCAACAAACTGAGGCCGGCTACTACTCATAGGTAGATCTGCATTTGGAGATCTGTGGCCAAACTTACAGAAGCAATGCACGGATCAGAATTCCAGCCCATAGAGAATCACCACTGCTACTTTTTCAGCAGTTGACTGACAAGCTAACCCCCTAATTAAATTGGTAGATAAAATGCAAATACATCTTTGTAAATGTATCCAAAAGTTGTGAAAGAAAAATATACCCTGGCTAAGATTTAAGCACAGTAAGGGGTGCAGGTAGGTAAAATGCATGCTAAAGTTGACTTGGACTTTCAAGTTTTGAAATGTGAGGATAGAATAGAATGCCCAAATCTCTCTCAAAATGGGGAGTCTCATATTTTGGTTTCCAACATAAAGCAAGAACCAAAAAGAGTGTCACTGTTAGCGTGAGGGTAAAACAAGAATAAAAGAGCTCTACATCTAACAAACTTGATAATCAATCAATCGATAATAAAAAATCTGACTCAAATTTTTATACCTGTACATGGGGGAGGGGGAGAAGGATGAGAAATCTTCCTAGAAAATAAATAACCAGAACCTCTTATGTGGGTTTTCAGGCCAAATTCACAGTGCTTGGTTAATAAGAAAAATGTGAAGCCAAGAATTTATTTTAAAATTGAAAGTGGTAAGACTCACAGGCATTTGAAAAAAGCAAAGGAAAATTCTCTCTGGAAGAACCTACCTTTCTCAGAGCCTACAATAATTCATAAATATAAAGTTCTAAAAAAGCCAGCTAACAATCAAAAATCATGAAACACACAAAGAAAACACACAAACAAGGGTACTTCAAAAGTTCATGGAAAAATAGAATTAAAAGGTAGTAAAAATCTTTCCATGAACTTTTTGAAGTACCCTCATGTAAGCAAGAATAAGCAGAAACAGAAAGGGACCCACAAAGCCTTCGGATACTGAATTTGCAGTAAAATAATGTACTTTAAAAGTATGTTTAATATATCTCAATAAATAAAAGAAGTTTAAAACAGAAATAAAAACAACCAACTTTGTAAGAAAAACAAACTGCACTTCTAGAAGTGAAATGAAAACCTAGTGCCTGAAATTAAGAACACAACTGTTGGAATATTGGAAGCTAGTGTATTGGGGTACTTTTCAGCATGAGATCTTGAACCAAATAGGTCAAAATTTAATCATTTGTTTACTTAATATTTTCTGTTTTTAAGTGTCTTACAATTTCAACAATAGGTAGAAACCACCCTTTGCATCTCCTATTAATACAAACCAGGAATTAAATGAGGGTATCTATTTCTAGTCTAGTTGAAGATGATAGAGATATATGTCAGCTCTTCGGATTTTGTCATTTAAATAGTAAATGAACTGATACCTCACTATAAAATATTGGCATAAATAAAATCATATTGTTTTTCTTTTAAACAAAAGTAAAATTCTTATTAAATCAAATCACTTTCAACTGTTTTTCTTCATTTATTGGATTTGTCTTTCTATAATAAAATCAAATCAGATTAGGCAAGCTTTATTAAGTCTCCAAAAAACCATGTTGGTCATTACCTGGGCTATTTGTAAGAATTTGATATAGCAGTTAATGATTGTTTCTGTCTCTCAAAAGAAGGAAGTTAAACTGTCACTCTTGTATTTCCCAGGGTGGAGGTGTTTGAAAGGTACCTACTTCTCTGACCTACTTTGAAATGTACTCAAGGTCACAAGCCACTCTTATCTACAGACCTCAGGATAACTTACTCCTTTTTTCTCTATTCTCACCTTAATCATCCGGCTCATATTGTTACTTTCACTGATTTTTTTGTTTGTTTGTATTTACATCTTAAAGTAAATTAATGTAATACACCATATTAATAGAATAAATGTAAATAACCACAGGATCATCTCAATGAATGAAGAAAAGTCATTTGAAAAGCTTAACACCCCTTCACAGTAAAACTCAATAAATATTGAACGGAAGAAAATTCCTCAATCTGCTTTAAGGCATTTATGAAAAACTCACAGATAACAACATATTTGATGGTGAAACTGAATGTTTTCTTCCTTAAGTGAAACACAACATATTGTCCTATCATGGGTGTCTCTCCTTAACTCAAAATAAAACTATCCAAATAGCCAGAAATAATGACAAAGAGTTACAAAGGGCAACAAATAAAAATAATAATTCACATAAGGCTATATTCATAAACATGACATGCTTATAAATGGATATGAACTCTTCATTTTTTAATTTTTTTTATTTTTACTGGTTATGAATATTCATGAGATACAAAGCTGATTGTCACTCCTCGTGCTCAACGTGTGAAGGCCAGATCCATACTGGTTGCATGCCCATTGCTACAAATTATGATTGTATCCCATGTCCCCCACCCAATTATCCCCAACCTCCCAACAAACTCCACTCCACTCCACTTCGTAGCCCAGGGAATGTTTTCTCCCTCTGCAAGTCCAATGCACCACTGTGCTCTTTCTTTCCTTCCTTCTCTCTCTCTTAGCTCCCACTTACAAGTGAGGACATACAGTATTTATCCCTCTGTGCTTTGCTTATTTCACTCAACATAAGCTTCTCCAGGCTCATCATGTTGTTGCAAATGGGAGAATTTCTTTTTTATGGCAGAGTAGTATTCTATGGTGTATATATACCACAGTTTCCTTATGCAATCATCCATCAATGGACATTTAGGTTGGTTCCATTGAACTCTTTATTAGCAGAAAAAATAAACTTCTTTATGTCAAAAAAAAAAAAAAGAGTAGCTTTTCCCCCCATAAGAAAGAAAGGTGGAATATATATAATAGGTGAGGGATATCCAGAACTTGTCACATAAGTCAGTAAAACTATCTCAACAACTAAGAAAGATTCATTTTTCAGTGATCCATTAATCACAGGACAATTAAATAATGACATAAAAATTTAAGCCTACCTACATATTTGAACAGAAAAAAATTATATTTATTAAGTGACAAAAAAACTACCTATTAAATTCATGTACTATTTCTTAAAGATTACCTGCAGAATTCTCACTTCAATGATTCCTTGCAAAAGAAGTAGAAATCAAAAATCCAGAGACCCTCTTAAGAATGAGCCACTGATAAACACAATGTATGTATAACTTGTATAACATTTCATTCATGTTGTGGATTTTCTCAAGCATTATACAATAATTAATTTGTATCAGGCATTCCATATTACTTGCATTTACAGTATTTCTTTCCAGTGGCAATTTATAGATGATTTTTGAAGTAATAGTTAAAATTTTTTAAAACTGCATTTTTCAAACTACTAGGGTTTATGTCTGGTATGCATTCTTATATTTATAATGTCTGTCTAGCCCATATTGTTACTTCCACTGATTCTTAATAGCAACTGAATTTGCTTCTATAGACTGAAGTTAGTTAAAAAGGAATTCATTAAGTCTACGTCACTTTAGTGCCACTCAGCTTTCTATTTCCAGCTAAACAATGAATAGATTTTGTCATAATGGTGTTTTATTCATAATAGATTAAAACATGTGCATTTTAATTTCTGTTTATTGCTCTGGTTAGGTACATATGAATCTAGAGAGAGCCAAAATAGTAATTCCTAAAACAAGGTGAGCATGTGATTGTATATTAGATAAAAAGAAAGAGTACTAACTTATAAAATATGCAGTCAGGAAAATTTCTAATAATTATTCCCAGCTCCCAAATTGTCTTTCATTGACAAACATTACAGCTATAACTAAAATATTTAAAATTTAGAAAGAAACAGAATGATTATCTGATTATATTTTTACTTTGTCTCTGTAATTAACAATATTAATAAAGACAAGAATTGCAATGAAACAAAGCAAAGCAATGTTAGAGTTTTTATTATCTCATAATTTGTGACAGCATCACAGACCATAAAAGATAGAACAAACTTGCTTTTTTTTGTTTGTTTAGCAACTCAAGTAATTGGTCAAATGCATTGACTTTGGAAATGTCTAAACTGTGTCTTTTCTCTCTCTCTGCCAGTTAACCTTTAATCCCATAGGTATTTCAGGGTAAGTTAATCAGTATGCTTCTGATGTATTGTAACTTAAGTCACTGAAAGCTTGCTCCAAAAAAATTAGTTCATGACTAATGAGCTTTTTGAGCCATTTTAAAATACTTTCAAAATCTTGTCTTTAGAGACAGTCATGTCTGTCTAGATGTCACCAGACTGAAATCCCAGCCAGGTGAAGCCTGACCTCAGTTACTGTAAGTCTGAATAGATTTCCAACTTGAAAAAGCACATCTTCTACCACTATTCTCCAGTGCTGTCTAATCTTCTCTCCTTTTCCCTGGATTGGATATTTAAGCAATTTCCCTTTGAGTTCAGTTTAAAGACTGTCCAAATACTGCACTTGGATTTTCTGACTTTTTTACCATTCACCTGTTAAAATGATAATTAATGAGAGTAACTCTCTTTAACTCTTTGGTTAGATTCATCTTGTACATTTCACTATTTGCAACTGTGCTTATATTAACAGTAATAAAAGAATGTTAACTACTTTCAATTAGGTACTTGCAACTGTTATTATATTCACTTGTGACTGTTATTATATTTTACAAAATTATGGTAATAACAATAATAATCCCTTACCAAGTTTTTATAGTTTGTGTAAAGTACATTATATTTGTTATCTACTTTAACATTCTTCACAGTTCTTTGAATTAAACATTATTGGTCCTATTTTAAAGACAGGGGAGCTAAAGGTTTCAGAATTTAAGACATTTGACCAATTTTACACAGCTAGAAAAAGTAAAAAGTCAAATTATGAACCCAGGTCTATCTGGATCCAAAGCTTGTGTCTTCACAGACAGACACACACCAATGACGGTAACTATAATGTATGAATGCCTTAGATCAAACTATGTCTGTGTTTAAATAGACAAATAAAACTGTCAATTTTAAGTTTCTATGGCAGGGGTAGACAAACATTTTTAATCTCTAGAAAAGCAAAATGAAGAATTGGGAGGTCTGGCTGGTTAGCTCAGTTGTTTAGAGTACAGCCTTGTAACACCAAGGTCATGAGTTCAGATCCCCAAACCAGCCAGCCACCAAAAAAAAAAAAAAAAAAAAAATGAAGGTATCAAAAGGAATTAGGCTGCTGAGGTCAAGAGGGTGCAATAAGGTACAAGGAGTGAAAGAGACATTGAAGAGAGTACATAACAAAATCAAAATGTCCTGTTAAAATCTGAAAATATCTCTTTCTCTCTCTGTCTCTCTCTAACACACACACACACACACACACACTTATTTCCTGCACACACTTTTAACTCGAGCTTTTTACCTTTGCTCCTTTGGAAAGTCTCTTTCTAATAATATACACCTAACCACTTAAAAATTATTTCTTCTTATAATACGTAGTTTTATGTTCCTGTTTTGAAATAATTGAAACGTTTAACCTTATTAAATTTTTTTCTCTTAGAACAAATATTTTTTAAAACTTAAGGATGCTGTTTACCATGTCTCTTTAATGGTGTTCCCCACAATGCATCAGGCCCTCACGTTAATACTGTCATGCATCGCCTAGAGAAAAGAGCTCGTGAACAGCAAAATTCTGAATAGTAGGGTCACAAGAGCCCCACAATGTCTTCAGGCCCTCAATTTTTTCTACCAAAGGCTGCCACAGATCCTAGAATTCCCAAAACTTGATTTCCCCACTTAGGCTAAACTATTGTTTCCAGAAGGCTTTTGTTTAAAGACATATCATACCTAGGATTTAATTTAATATTATTATCATTACTTACCTGATCAGTTAACTTTAATTTGGAAATAAGATGTATGTACTGACATGATGACAAAACTGATAATTAAATTTTGAAGTGGAATTGGAGAAAGGGATATTTTAACAATAATAATAGTAACAATGTCTTAGGTTAAAAATACCAGGAGGCAGAGCTGAATGGAACCCATCTGAGGACCCTGAGAACTGAGAGAGGAAGGGATTATTAATAGAAGAAAAAAAATAAAACAATAACAAAAGGACACTAAAACAAATTTTACCGGTGTACAGTTTTATTAACATATACAAAACAAAACTTGAACACGACATCAGTCTATTGACCACACAAAGTATTTAGTATGAGAACCATAGGACTTGTTCTGTGATTAATTATTCTTACAGAACTCTAATGTCATAGACTAAATATTCTGTTATAAATTTCACTAAGCTTAGAACATGTCAGAGAGAATATACTTGTTCTTGAAGCCTTTCAAGTAGAGAATGTAATGCAGCTTTTAACAATCACTGGTGTAAAAAAGTAATATTAATGTACCACATTGGGTAAGTTATTATTTGTTCACTCAGAAAATACTCTCTGATCATTTGCTATGTGCTAGCTGCTGAGAAAACAAGCTGGAGAAGCAGTCGGTGCTATGCTAGAGCGAGCCCACACCAGTATGAAAGAACTGATTGTTAAATGCTAAAGAATTTTGAGAGCTACTTGGTAAATAGAGACATTATTAAAAATAAAATCATATAAACTTACAATTCAATACTTTTGTAATGTTATGAATACTCAAAGCTCATAATTTCCTAATTCTTTTACTATCATCTATGTTCATGAGGTTATTTTTTTACACATTTTATTTTATTTTATTTTTATTTATGCATATATATGGGGTACAGAGCTAACTATCAGTATTTGTGTGCAGTATGTGATGATCAAATCGATATTATTAGCATGTTCATCATTACAAACCATAATTAGTCTTTGTGTCCTTTACCCAGTTACTCCCTATCCTCTCTCCTCTGCCTTCTTTCTCACTTCTAGTAACTATAGGTCTTTTTTCTCCTTCTGAAATTTCAACATTTTATTACGGTCTTTCTCTCTCTGTTCCTTAGCTCCCACTTACGAGTGAGGACATGCAGTATTTCTCTTTTTGTGCCTGGTTTATTTCACTTAACATAATTTTCTCCAAGCTCATCCATGCTGCTGCAAATGGCAGAATTTCATTCTTTTCTTACAGCTGAGTAATTTTCCATTGTGTATATATACCACATTTTCTTTATCCAGTCATCTGCTGATGGACATTTAAGTTGGTTCCGTAGTTTGGCTATTGTAAATAGAGCTGCAATGAACAGGGGAGTGTAGGTATCCCTTCAGCATAATGATTTCCATTCCTTTGGATATATACCCAGAAGTGGGACTGCTGGATGATATGGCAGTTCTATCTGTAGTTGTTTGAGAAACCTGCATACTGCTTTCCATTATAGCTGCACTAATTTACAGTCTCACCATAAGTCTACTGTATCTGCATGATAAAAATATAATAGACTGGGGTGCTGCTCTGCATCTCTCCCCAACTCTGTTCTCAATGATATCATGCTGGTATGTTGGAATAAGCCATGGCAGGAGTTTTGCACTGCAGACATCAGCAAATGCTACAAGTCAGGGTATTATTTTTTGTTGTGTTGATTGTCAACACATAGAAAATAATGAACATGTTAATAATACAGATTTAACTTAAAAGTGTGTGCGTAGCTCTTATACTATCAATAGCACAAACATGAGAAAATATTCTTCCAGTATTCAAAAACTAGTATGCAGTCCAACAAAGTCAATCACACAATGACTAACAGATGAAGTCCCAACATATGTCTTTGTCTTTGTCATTTTAACTTCACCTTGCACACGGACCTAAATGAAAATATTAACCAACATTCATTTCAGAACTACATTCACCCATCCATTGCAGTGATTGGTTGATAATGGACACAAAAGTTTAGAAAAAATCAACAAATGTATTTTGTGAGAATCAATTGGCTATATGGGATTTACAATTAAAAGCATTAAATATTTATTTATTATTATATGTGTGGATTGTATGCAGCATATTGTATTGTATACTACACAATCTTTATGAGAGTGAAATTTAGTACGTATATGCTATAGATTGGATAACCCCCCAATCTCATTGAAGCTTAATTCTTTCTGTAACTGTTGAGGGTGGAAAATCTTATAATGGTAATTGAAAAGTGGAGCCTTGAAGAGGTGATTAGATTTTAAGACCATGCCATAGTAAATGGATTAATAATTGTGGTCAGGGGCATGGTTTAGAGGGCTTCAATAGAAGAGTACATGAGAGATCCGTCTCTCTTTGCTCAGCCATTTTCTGCCTTGTGAGATTCCTGGGTCACTGTTGTCACCACCAAGTCCTTCATCAGATGTGTTGCTGGACTTTGGATTTCCTAGCTTCTGAAACTGTAAGCAGTAAATTTTGTTTTCTTTATAAATTGCCCAATTCCATGTATTTTATTATAAGCAACAGAAACAGACTAATACTGAAAATTGGTACAAGAAAAGTAGGTGTTGCTTATATAACAAATACTTGCAAATGTGGAAACAGCTTTGGAACTGGATGTTGAGGAGAGGGTGGAGGAATTCGGAGGAACAATCTAGAAAAAGCCTAGATGCTAGTGAAAGTTTAGAAGACAAGAAAACCAGGGAAGAGTTGGAACTTCTTAAAGACTGGTTAAATGGTGGTGAGCAGAATGCTGATAGAAATATGAACAGTAAAGGCCATACTGAGGAGATCTCAGATGTAAATGAGAAGGGGCTTATTGGAAACTGGGGTAAATAAACTGCCTTGCTATGTTCATGGCAAAGAATTTGGCTGCATTCTGTTCATGCCCAAAAGCTTTATGGAATGTGGAACTTAAAGATACTGAACGAGCATATTTGGGGGAAGAAATTTTTAAGCAGCAAAACATTCAGGAAGCTGCATGGCTACTTGCAACAGCCTATGCTGAGTTATGGCGGCAAAGGCATGATGTAAAGCCAGAATTTATAATTAAAAGGAAAGCAGAACATAAAGATTTGGAAAATGTGCAGCCTGTCCATGTGGTAGAGAAGCAGAGAGCATTTTCAGGAGAACAAATCAATAGTATGTGACTGGTGGCTAAGGAGATTAGTGCAGAAGGAAGGGATTATTAAGGGAAGGGAAAAAAAGACCTTGAAGGCATTTCAGAGATCTTGAAGGCTGCACCTTCCATTACAGGTCCAGAGGCCTAGGGAGACAAAATGGTCTCAGGGAACAGGCCTGAGTCACGCTCCTCTGGCTCGCTGCCCAGGGCCACCTCAGGATGCCCCTCCTCACACCCGCACCCCAGTTGCTTTGGCTGCTCCAGCTGTGCCTAAATTGGCCCCAGATGTGGTTGGATCTGCAGGTTTGGAAAATACAAGCCAGAAGCCTTGGTGACATCCATGTGGTGTTAGGTCTGCAGGCTCACAGAATGCCAGAGCTGTGGAGGCTTGGGAACCTCCACCCAATTTCAAAGGGTGGATGGAAAAGGCTGAGGACATAGGAAGAGATCTGTCGCAGGGGTGGAGTCACTGCAGACAGCCTTCACTAGAGCAATGCCAAGCAGAAATGTGGGGTCTGAGTTGCAGCAGAGAAACTCCATCAGCACCATGTTTAGTGGAGCTGTGAGAGCAGGACCACCACAGAGACCCCAGAACTGCAGAGCTACCAGTGTGCATCACCAGCCTGCGAGAGCTGAAGCATCACCTAAGACCAGGAAAGCCATAGAAGCAGAGCTGCCCACGGACTTGGGGACTCAACCCCCACACCAGCATGCAGAGGACATCAAACGTGGATTCAAGGTACATAATTTGGCAGCTTTGAAATTTAATGCCTGCCCTTCACAGATTACGACTTGTTTGGGACTTGTTACCACTTTCTGTTGGCCTATTTCTCCCTTTTCGAATGAGAATATGAACCCTATGTTTGTCCCCCCATAGGTATCTTGGAAGTAGATAACTTGTTTTCATTTCAGAGATGGGACTTTGGACTTTGGACTTTTGAGGTGAAACAAGTTAAGACTTTGGGGATAAAATGAATATATTTGTATGTGAAAAGGAATTGAGTTCTGGGTGGTCAGGTACAGAATACCGTAGATTGGATGACCCTTCAACATCACTGAAGCTTAATTCTCACTGTAACTGTTGAGGGTGGGAAATCCTATGATGGTAATTGAAAGTGGGGGGGGGGTCCTGGAGAGATGATTAGATTGTAGGACCATGCCTTAGTGAATGGATTAATAATAGTGGTCGGGGCATGGTTCGGAGGGCTTTTAAAGAAGAGCACATGAGAGGTTAATCTCTCTCTGCTATGTCTCTACTATGTCATTTTCAGCCATGTGTGACTCCTTGGGTCATTGTTGCCAACACCAAGTCCCTCACTAGATGTGTTCCCTGGACTGTGGACTTTCCAACCTCCAAACCTGTAAGCAATAAGTTTTGTTTCCTTATAAATTACCCAGTTCCATGTATTTTGTTGTAAGCAACAAAAATGGACTAATATATGTGTGTTTACATTTTGGGGGGAGAATTAGTTGCTAAACACTTATAAACACACATCTGGAGTTGCTAAAATAGTGAACTTGTTTTACAGATACTCAAAGTCTTGTATGAAGAATACAGACATTGTAATAACAAAGATAGGCAAAAAATATTTGAGAACCAGAGGAGGAAATCTAACCTATACTGTGTTCAAGGAGGCCACAGAATAGTTTTCCTTGAGGATCTAATAGTACCTGAGCTATGTTGGAGTAGAGCTGTGTGTTAAAATTCTTCCTACAGTTAACAGTACTATACTGTGCATTTAAAAATTTAAGAGGGTAGATCTCATGTTATCGGTTTTTACCACAATTAAAAAGACAAAAACAAAAACAGTAGAACTCCTTATTATAATGATTCTGAAGTAATAAGTTAAAGATTATTTTACAGGTAACAAATCAATGACTAAAGATCTCTGACAGGCAGAACTATGATTATTCTGTAGATGTGTGCAAATGGTATTGATGTAGAAAGTTAACAGAAAATATTATTGAAAGAAGAATTTCTACCACAATGTTTTTCCAAGCATATTCCTGCACAGAGAAGGATGGACTAGACTATACCAGAACTAGATGTTGCTAGGAAGAATAGGACATTCATTTGTAAGATGTACTCTGGAGTCACAACATACTAACTGACAAGATATCAAGATATCTCCCGCCCACCAGATGTGTGAGACTGCAGAATATCAATCTGGACAGCAAGCTTTCAGAATTGCCGGACAAAAAAAGGTAATGGGATAGTGCACAGAAGTTCCGTGCCTGCGATGGGTTGTGCAGAGGGGGTGAAGAGTATGCGCATGCCCCACACTCCCAGAAACACTCTGATAATAGCCCCAGAAAGGGAACTTCTGTGGAGCATTTCAGGGGAACTACAGAGAGAGCTGCCTTCTCTTCTTTGCACACTTCCAGAAAGGGTGACTCTGAACAGGTTCCTAGATCCCAGAAAAATGATCAAGTATGCAAATGTGGGTTATATATGTGTTTGTGTGTGCACATATGAATATATGAGGGTACTTTGAAGAACTCATGGAAAATAGAATTCAAAGATAAAACAAATCTTTCCATGATCTTTTTGAAGTGCCCTCATATGTATGGGGTGTGTAGGTAAAAGAAAGAGAAAAGGAACAAAAAATAGATGAAGATAGATAAAACCCAGAATCCAAGCCCTCCTAGTAATTGTCCTCAATATTTACTCCCTAGATTCTCATATTACAGAAGGTGCCAACTACTTTACTTGATTCTAGGTCTAAGTGCTATTTTTTCAGATACGAATCCTTGTCTCACATCCACCTCTGTGTTTGGATTGCTTACAGAGAAATTCTTGAACCTCAGAAAATAGTGCTTTCTTCTTTGCTTTCCTTTTCATGTCTCTAGATCCTTCATCGACTGTCACTTCTGGATTTCACACATAAGTTCTCACCAAAAGGAACAACATCCTGAAATTATTTCTTTATCTTCACCTCTTCACAATAGCTCAGCTTCTAATGCCTTTTTATGTGTTACATTTTACAGCTGAGTTCTTCAGTGAAACTTTACATTGATCTCAACATTATAATTTCCCTGACAGTTTACCACTTTCATCTTCTTGAACAAGGAATATACTGTCACCAAATAACCTTGTTAATAAGGTGACTGTGTTAGTTTATCTCCTGCATTGTATCTATGGGTTATATCGTTTCATCTCCAGAGGCATAAAAGTTTATTCTACATTTCACAAACCAATAAAGAGAAAGAGCAAAATTGAGACTCTAAAATAACATGATCCAGCAATTCTTTTTAAAACCAGTTTATTGAGGTATGAGTGACATACAAAATGCTGTATATATTAAATGTACGCAACTTGATGACTTTGAAGATAAATGTACGCCCATGAAACCATCATCTCAATCTGTGCCATAAATCTATTCATCACCTCCAAAAGTTTCCTCCTGTCCTCTTTATTAATTATTATTTTTCATGTGATATGAGCACTTAACATAAGATTTACCATCTTAGAAGATGATTAAGTATGTAATACAGTATTGTTAACTATAGGCACTATGCCGTACAGTAGATCTCTAGGACTTATTTATCTTGCATAACTGAAACTTTGTGTGTTTTGACAAATATGTCCCCATTTCCCCTCCCCAGTCCCTGGCAACTGCCATTCTACTCTTTGCATCTATGAATCTGATTATTTTAGATTTATCGCATAAATGGTATGATGTAGTATTTGTCCTTTTGTGTCTGGTTTATTTCACTTAGCATAATGTCCTCCAGGTTCATCCATGTTGTTGTAAGTGGCAGGATTTCCTTTAATTTTAAGGCTGAGTCAGAATTAATTCATAATGAAGAGATGGCATCAAGGTTATAATCCTGTGAGGCATGACCATCACTGCCCACTGGCAAAGCACACAACATGGTAGCAAAACTCTAAACACAGAGGCAGAAAAGTTGAATTGTATTCCCATATCTGCCAGTAAATTATCACCTCTGTAAGTAAATCACTTTTTCTCTCCAAGTCTCCTTACCCTGTACATAATAGTATATAAAGTATTTAAGAGTAATATTTTCAGCCTACGTTGCAATACTGTAAGGATTATTTGTGGTAAAATAAAGGAAACTGCAAACTAATGTACTTAGATATAAGCTTACACATTCGTCTACTCATTTATCAAATAACTATTCCTTAACTATTTCTTAAAAAATCCTCAAAATTTATGTTCGCAAAATCTTTGACAATAAGGAAAGAGAGTTGTTCATTGATTGGAATTATTTGTTATGAAAGTTTTATTAAGAACATGCTCTCTGCCAAGATTATGTTAGATTCTCATGATATTAAAAAGAGAAAATATATAGTTCCTACCCTCAGGAAAGCTTTAGGCTCTGCATGGATTGAATGTTCCCCCAAAACTCACTGAAGCTTGATCCTCATTATAACTGTGTTAAGAGGGTGGGAAATCAGACTATGACAGTGAAAGGTGGGGCCTTTAAGAGAGTATTGGGTTGTGACAACTATGCCCTTGAGAATGGATTAATCCATTAATGGTTTAGTAAATTGTTGCCAGAGTGGCACTCGTGGCTTTATGAGGAGGGCAAGTGAGCACGTTAAAGGCTCTTGCCGTTCTCATCGTGTGATTGCCTGTGTCACCACAGGACCCAGTAGGGTTCCCACCCGGGAGAAGGCCCTCACCAGATGTGTCCCAGATCATGGACTTCCCAGCTTCTGAAACTGTAAGAAATAAATTTTGTTCTTTATACCCATTTTCAGGTATTCTATTTCAAGCAACAGAAAACAGACTAATACAGGCTCCATTTCACAATGAGGAAAATGATAATTTGTACAAAGTCACATTTTTAGCACAGTTCTAAAACAAGTATTTGCATCTTCATTTTTATTTATCTTTATTAAATTATTATAGTAATATATTTTACCTTATTTTCACAGAATTATATTAATGCATATACATTAAATTGTTTTCTTTCTAAATACAAACTTACACAGATTAATAACATACCTATAGCAATCTCTATAATCATCAAGTTCTACATTGATACTAAATATTGACTGAGATAACATATTTCAAACAAATAAAGCTTATTAATACACATAGCAATATAGACTTCTATCAAAAAGAAAATTAATACAATATTGGATTAAATGACAATTCTGTTTCTATTGTGGCAGCTAACATTTTGAAATATTAATATGTGTTTTGTTCACTGTATTTTTCCCTTTCCTGCTTTCTAATCAGATTGCTGGACTTTTATTATTTTCTTGCCTATGGATTTTTGCATGTGGAAAACTAAAGCTGATTTTAGTAAAATTCTAAATTCATTGAAGACACCATGCCAGGAATCCCAGAGCAAGAAGAGATAGAGAAAATAGACATTCCATCAGCTAGAAAAGGAGACTGTGGGGTGGGGACCTAAGCAATGTCTAGAGTTTGTTATCTGGAAGTGTGGCCAGAACTCAGAGAGAATAACTGATTGCTACCACTAGGCTGACTAGAGCTGATGCAGTGTTGAAAGCACCTCCAAGCAGTGAATAGAATACCAGGTATCTACCAAAATATGAGTACTTCTTGATGCAACATCATTAATTCTGCATGTGAGAGAATCTGATATTTAAATCATTTATATCTTTATAATAAAATCAATAATGTAGCATGTCAATATGTACAGAAAAGACAAAACAAAGTGTTGTCTACAAATATAGCAGATCTGCATTTGCACACGTTGTAATAAGTAATCATCTAGTTTTAAAAGTTTCTGCCATTTTAAGCATAATTGTTCTCATATTTCAAAGACCTTATGAACAAGTGAAATATGTGTCATGGTATTAAATTGATACTGTGCATTGTATTGTGGGAAGGGGGATGAAAAAATGTCTTTGGTGTTATCAGTAGTGCTTGTGATTCTTTAAAGATCAGGAATTCATGGGAAAGTATTTGAAGTTAGCTTCTAGAAGTCCACTAAACATTCTGCCATTAGTGTAGACTTAGCAAATGCCTTTCCAACAGATAGAGATTTTTAGACAGAAACAGACCCAGCTCAATAATAATCACATTAATTCACTTTTTGGGAGGATATTGGTTACAAAGAAATTGAATTGTACTACATATTGTTAAATTATTGTGAACAAGTAAATTCACTTCCATGTAGTTTTGGTTTTTAGATAATATTTATTATATTAATTTTATCAGCTTATAAGAATATATTCTTATGGACTGAATGTACATGTCCCCCAAAATTCATATGTTGAAATCCTAACCACCAATGTGCTATTATTACGAGTTAATTGGGTCATGAGGGCAAATCTCTCATGTAAGTGCCCTTATAAAAGAAACCGAAGAGACTTCTTTAGCCTTTCTTAAGCCTTGTAAGGTACAAAGCAACCCTGAAGAAGGTCTTCACCAGAACCCAACCATGCCAGAATGCTAATCTTAAACTTCCAGGCTGCAGAACTGTGAGCAATAAATTCTGTTGCTTATGGGACACCCAGTCTATGGTACTTTGTTACAGCAGCTGGAAATATAACATATATTTAATATTTATATTTTTGCTAGATTAATATTTCACTTGATGTTTACAATATGTTTATAAATTTAATGTATTATATGGTTTTACTGATTTTTCTTATAATATATAGTCTTAGCATTTTAATATAATACTACTATTACTGCCATTATTAGAGAACAAGCAATAAAAAATACTAGTATTACTATTCTGATCCCCTTTGCAATAACTCCTCCCATCCATCTGTGCCCCCCAAAAAACAGAAAATCATCAGGACTGACTGTAGGACCTAAAAGACTGGTAAATACTCAAACAATGTTGTCTTAGCAGCAGTGACCCCAGGGGTCTTCCTCAAGTTTTAATGGGAAGGCAAAAACCCCAGAGGACAAGACCACTAAGGACTGAGATTAAATTTCCTGTCAGCCTTAAGAGATAAGAGGAGATTTTAAATAAATTACTTTCAATGTTGTGTTTCTTTCATACCAACAATTGAGTTGGCAAATTTACATGTGTTTTTCCCCTAAAAAATTTATTTATTTTTGATTATACGTATTTACAAAGTACAGAATTGACTACCAGTATTTATGTACAGTATGTGATGATCAAATCAATATTATTAGCATGTTCATCATTATGAGTCATAATTATTTGTGTCCCTTACCCAATTACTCCCTAACCCCTCTCCCCCTCCCCCTTTCCCATCTCTAGTAACTATAGGTCTGTTCTCTCCTTCTGAAAGCACAACATTTTATTGTGATCTTTCTTTCTTACTTTCCTTCTTTCTTTCTTTTTTAACTCCCATTTATGAGTGAGGACATGTGGTATTACCTGTAGTTGTTTGAGAAACCTCCATGCTGTTTTCTATAATGGCTATAATTAGTACAGCTATTATGGAAAACAGCAAGGAGCTTCCTCAACTACAGATAGAACCACTTTATGATCCAGCAATACTACTACTGGGTATATACCCAAAGGAATGGAAATCATCATGTCAAAGACATATCTGCACTCCCATGTTCACTGCAACATTAATCACAATAGCCAAGATATGGAAACAACCCAAGTGTCCATCAAGAGATGAATGAGAGAGCTGAGAGAGAAAGAAGGAAAGAAAGAAAGACCCTGTGGTACATTGGACTTGTAGAGAGAGAGAACATACCTAGGGTTTCCAGGGGTGGGAGGGATGGAGAGGGAGGAGGAAGGTCAGGAGGAGGTTGGGTGAGGGACACTGGGAATAATTGCAATTTGTGGTAATAGATATACTGATATTGATCTGATCATCACATCTTGGACACAGGTGGTGATGGTCAGCTTTGTACCTCATGAATTTACATGATCAATAAAGAAAAGAAAACATTGTATATACATACAATGGAATATTATTCAGCCTTTAAAAAAATTAAAACCAGGCCATCTGAGACAATGTGGATGAACCTGGAGGAAATAAAATAAGCCGGTCACAGAAGGACAAATACTATGTGATTTCACTTATATGGGGGATCTAACATAGTTAAACACATAGAAGCAAAAAATGAAATGGTGTTTGACAGAGGCTGGAGGGTGGAAAAAATGGGGATTTTTTGTTCAATGGGTATAAAGTTTCAGTTATGCTAGATGAATAAGTTCGAGAGATCTGCTGTACAACATTGTGCCTATAATTAACAATGTGATATTATGCACTTCAAAATTTGTTAAGAGGGTAGATCTCATGTTAAGTATCCATACCGCCAACCAACAAACAAACAAAACAAAGGGACACAAAAAAAGATGGGGAGGTTTTCAATATTCATATCACCTTACCTTGTAGTGATGGTATCATGAGTAGATACATATGTCCCAACTCATCAAATTGCTCACATTGAATATGGCAGTTCTCTGTATACCAATTATACCTCCATAAAGCTGCTTAAAAAGGAACTAAATAGAAAAAAATAAAACAACTACCTCAACAACTAATAAAATAAGCAGATGAAAATGAAGAAGAATATAGAATATTTGAATATGATTACATTCTTGGCATAACTGTCATATATAGAACAGTATACCAAATGATTGTAGAGTATATATTATTTTCAAACACTAAAGGAACATTTACAAAGATTCAACATATAGTAACTTTTAAAAAAAGTAAAATTCTTGAAAGTTGAAATCATATACAGCATGTTTTCTGACTGTGTAATTAAATTGGAAATCAGTTACAAAATGATAAATATTTCTGTTTGGAAATTAGAAAGTATATGTGTAAAAAAAACTTAGGAATCAAAGAAAGAGTTATAATCAAATTTAAATACATAACAAAATATACAAAAGTGGTGGGTGGCAGAAAAACAAAACCTAGAGAAAAAGTATAACTTCTGTATCAGTCAGGGTTCTGCCAAAGTGACAGAAGCACTAGATTTTACATAATAAGAGGCTTATTACAAAGCATTGATCTTATAGAATTATGGAAGCTGGTTAAACTGGCTGTGTTAGATCTTTGTCTTTGCATCTGATGTTAGAACTTGTTATGCACAGGACAGGCAATTGGGAAGGAAAGGTGGATGAGGGCCAAGAATGAAAACAGCAGAGACTCACAAGCAACAGGAGACAGTAATGAAACCCATATCAGTTCTTGTTGTCTCTGACTTTGGTTGTGTAAGTGGCCTGCAGAAGCCAGGGCTCTTTACCATGGAACTAAATAAAGATGCCCCTCATCTAACAATGACGTTCCATCCTGATAAACCCATCACAAGTTGAAAATATCATAGGTTGAAAATGCATTTAAGTATTAGCCAGAGCAATCAAAGAAGAGAAGGAAATAAAGGGCACCCAGATTGAAAAAGACGAAGTCAAACTGTCCCTGTTTGTGGATGAGATGATCCTGTATATTGAACAGCCTAAAGCCTCTACAAAAAGACTCTTAGAGTTTATAAATGATTTCAGCAAAGTTGCAGGATACAAAATCAACACACAAAAATCAGTAGCATTTCTATACACCAACAGTGAACATGCAGAAAAAGAAATCACGAAAGCCTGCCCATTTACAATAGCCACCAAAAAATAAAATACTTAGGAATAAAGTTAACCAAGCATGTGAAAAATCTCTATGAAGGGAACTACAAACCACTGTTGAGAGAAATTAAAGACACAAGAAGATGGGAAGATATCCCATGCTCTAGGATCAGAAGAATTAACATTGTGAAAATGTCCATATTGCCCAAAGTGATCTACAGATTCAATGCAATCCCTATCAAAATTTCAATGACATTTTTCTCAGAAAAGGAAAAAACTATCCAGACATTTATATGGAATAACAAAAGATCATGCATAGCCAAAGCAATCCTGAGCAAAAAAAATAAAGCGGGAGGCATAACACTACCTGACTTTAAACTATGCTACAAAGCTATAATAGCCAAAACAGCATGGTACTGTCATGAAAACAGACACACAGATCAATGGAATAGAATAGAGATCCCAGAAATCAACCCATACATCTATAGCCATCTGATCTTTGACAAAGGCACCAAGTTTACACACTGGGGAAGCACACTCAGCAAATGGTCCTGGGATAACTGGATATTCATATGTAGGAGAATAAAACTAGATCTGTATCTCTCCCCATATACCAAAATCATCTCAAAATGGATTAAAGAATTAAATATACATCCTGAAATAATAAAACCCTTAAAGAAAACATAGGGGAAACACTCCAGGAAGTAGGAGTGGGTACAGACTTCATGAATATGACCCCAAAAGCACAGGCAACCAAAGAAAAATAAACAAATGGGATTATATCAAACTAAAAAGCTTCTGCACAGCAAAAGAAACAATTAACAGAGTGAAAAGACAACCAACAAAGTGGGAGAAAACATTTACAAAATATACATCTGACAAAGATTTAATATCCAGAATATACAAGGAACTCAACTTTACAGCAAAAAAACAAGTAACCCAATTAAAAGATGGTCAAAAGACCTCTTTGAAGAGGCATTTCTCAAAGGAAGATATATGAATGCCCAACAAACAGAAGAAAGAATGCTCAACATCACTCAGCATTCAGGAAATGCAAATCAAAACCACTTTGAGATACCATCTCACTCCAGTTAGGATGGCTAATATCCAAAAGACAGAATGATAAATGCTGGCAAGGTTGCAGAAAAAAAGAAACTCTCATATACTGTTGGTGCGACTGCAAAATGGTGCAGACTTTATGGAAAATGGTATGGAGGTTACTCAAACAATTACAGATAGATCTACCATATGACCCAGCTATTCCACTGCTAGGAATATACCCAGAGGAATGGAAATCATCATGCCAAAGGGATACCTGCACTCCCATGTTTACTGCAGCACTATTTACAATAACCAAGAGTTGGAACCAGCCCAAAGGTCCATCTCAGGTGAGTGGATAAGGAAACTGGTATATCCACACAATCGAGTTCTAGTGTACTATAAAAAAGAATGAAATACTACCATTTGCAACAACAGGCACAGAGAGAGAAATACCATAAGTTCTCACTTATTTGTGGGATCTAAAAATAAATAAATAAATAAATAAATATACAAGCAAACAAAGGGTGTTGGGGGAAGAAGACACAACAATCACAACAATTCCTTGAACTTGTTAAGACAAATGATCAGATATGATGTAGCGGAGTGGGAGAGGAGAGGGGGGGGGCAAAGAGGAACAGGTAAAGGGACACAAAAATCAACTACAATGTACATTGAGAAGCTAAAATTTTTAAAAAGTAAGAAAATGCATTTAACACAAGTAATCTGTCAAACATCATAGCTTAGCCTAGCCTATATTAAACATGCTTAGAACACTAACATTAGCCTGCAGTTGGGAAAACATCATCTGGCAACACAGTATACTGTAGAGCATCACGTTCACTTTCATGACAGTCTGGCTGACTGGGAGCTGCAGCTCGCTGCCACTACTCGGCAGCATGAGAGAGAGTATTGTAGAGCATATTGCCAAACCAGGAAAAGATCAAAATTTCAAAATTTAAAGTATGGTTTCTATTAAATGTGTATCACTTTCATACCATCATACTGTCATGTGTCACCTCCTATCACAATTCTTCAAAGAAATGCTTCAGGATATGGATCCCACTTGCTTAAAATTTCCATGGATAGCTCTGCTATTGTCTGCAGCAGATTTGGGTGCCAGAGTTTTGGTATCTATCAAGCAGAAAGTTTGCTGAACTGTAATTTTTCAGTCACAATTGTGTAATCTGAGCCAATTGAGATGTCTATGGTGGTGGCTATTTTTTTCTGCTGTTACTCATCAGTCCTCTTCAATTAGGGCACAAAGTTAATCATTTTCTTGCAAATTGATGTGAATGGTCTGCTGGTGCAGGCTTCATCTTCAACATCGTTTTGTCCCTTTTTAAAATAAATTATTCACTTTTATTTTATTTATTTATTTTTTTTAATTTTATTTTGTCGATATACATTGTAGCTGATTAATGCTCCCCATCACCAAAACCTCCCTCCCTCCTCCCTCCCCCCCTCCCCCCCAACAATGTCCTTTCTGTTTGCTTGTTGTATCAACTTCAAATAATTGTGGTTGTTATATCTTCTTCCCCCCCCCCCCGGTTTGTGTGTGTGTGTGTGTATGTGTGTGTGTGAATTTATATATTAATTTTTAGCTCCCTCCAATAAGTGAGAACATGTGGTATTTCTCTTTCTGTGCCTGACTTGTTTCACTTAATATGATTCTCTCAAGGTCCATCCATGTTGTTGCAAATGGCAGTATTTCATTCGTTTTTATAGCTGAGTAGTATTCCATTGTGTAGATGTACCACATTTTCCGTATCCACTCATCTGATGATGGGCATTTGGGCTGGTTCCAACTCTTGGCTATTGTAAAGAGTGCTGCGATGAACATTGGGGAACAGGTATACCTGACTTGATGATTTCCATTCCTCTGGGTATATTCCCAACAGTGGGATGGCTGGGTCGTATGGTAGATCTATTTGCAATTGTTTAAGGAACCTCCATACCATTTTCCATAGAGGCTGCACCATTTTGCAGTCCCACCAACAATGTATGAGAGTTCCTTTCGCTCCGCAGCCTCGCCAGCATTTATCGTTCATAGTCTTTTGGATTTTAGCCATCCTAACTGGGGTTAGATGGTATCTCAATGTGGTTTTGATTTGCATTTCCCGGATGCTGAGTGATGTTGAGCATTTTTTCATATGTCTGTTGGCCATTTGGATATCTTCCTTAGAGAAATGCCTACTTAGCTCTTTTGCCCATTTTTTAATTGGGTTGCTTGTTTTCTTCTTGTAAAGTTGTTTGAGTTCCTTATATATTCTGGATATTAATCCTTTGTCAGATGTATATTTTGCAAATATTTTCTCCCACTCTGTTGGTTGTCTTTTAACTCTTTTAATTGTTTCTTTTGCTGTGCAGAAGCTTTTTAGTTTGATATAATCCCATTTGTTTATTTTTCCTTTGGTTGCCCGTGCTTTTGGGGTCGTATTCATGAAGTCTGTGCCCAGTCCTATTTCCTGAAGTGTTTCTCCTATGTTTTCTTTAAGAAGTTTTATTGTCTCAGGGTGTATATTTAAATCCTTAATCCATTTTGAGTTGATTTTAGTATACGGTGAGAGGTATGGATCTAGTTTCATTCTCCTGCATATCGATATCCAGTTATCCCAGCACCACTTGCTGAAGAGGCAGTCCCTTCCCCAGTGAATAGGCTTGGTGCCTTTGTCAAAGATCAGCTGAAAGTAAGTGTGTGGGTTGATTTCTGGATTCTCTATTCTATTCCATTGGTCAGTGTGTCTGTTTTTATGCCAGTACCATACTGTTTTGGTTATTATAGCTTTGTAGTATAGCTTAAAGTCAGGTAGTGTTATGCCTCCAGCTTTATTTTTTTGGCTGAGCATTGCTTTGGCTATTCGTGGTCTTTTATTGTTCCATATAAATGTCTGAATAGTTTTTTCCATTTCTGAGAAAAATGTCTTTGGAATTTTGATGGGGATTGCATTGAATTTGTATATCACTTTGGGTAGTATGGACATTTTCACTATGTTGATTCTTCCAATCCAAGAGCATGGGATATCTTTCCATCTTCTTGTATCCTCTCTAATTTCTCTCAGCAGTGGTTTGTAGTTCTCATTATAGAGATTTTTCACCTCCTTGGTTAACTCAATTCCTAAGTATTTTATTTTTTTGGTGGCTATTGTAAATGGGCAGGCTTTCTTGATTTCTCCTTCTGCATGTTCACTATTGGAGAAAAGAAATGCTACTGATTTTTGTGTGTTGATTTTGTATCCTGCTACTGTGCTGAAATCATTTATCAATTCCAACAGTTTTTTTGTAGAGGTTTTAGGCTGTTCGATATATAGGATCATGTCATCTGCAAACAGGGACAGTTTGACTTCATCTTTTCCAATCTGGATGCCCTTTATTTCCTTCTCTTCTCTGATTGCTCTGGCTAGTACTTCCAACACTATGTTGAATAGGAGTGGTGACAGTGGGCATCCTTGTCTAGTGCCTGTTCTTAAAGGAAAAGCTTTCAGCTTTTCCCCATTCAGGATGATATTGGCAGTGGGTTTGTCATATATGGCTTTAATTATGTTGAGATACTTTCCCTCTATACCTAACTTATAGAGGGTCTTTGTCATGAATGAGTGCTGAACTTTATCAAATGCTTTTTCAGCATCTATAGAGATGATCATCTGGTCCTTGTGTTTGAGTTTATTAATATGGTGTATCACATTTATTGATTTGCATATGTTGAACCACCCTTGCATCCCTGGGATGAATCCCACTTGATCGTGATGAATAATTTTTCGTATGTGTTGCTGTATTCTGTTTGCTAGTATTTTAGTGAGGATTTTTGCATCTATATTCATCAAGGATATCGGCCTGTAGTTTTCTTTTTTGGTTATATCTTTACCTGGTTTTGGTATCAGGATGATGTTTGCTTCATAGAATGAGTTTGGGAGATTTGCGTCCGTTTCAATCTTTTGGAATAGTTTGTAAAGAATCGGTGTCAATTCCTCTTTGAATGTTTGGTAAAATTCTGCTGTGAATCCATCTGGTCCTGGGCTTTTCTTTGTTGGGAGCCTTCTGATAACAGCTTCAATCTCCTTTATTGTTATTGGTCTGTTCAAATTTTCTACGTCTTCACGGTTCAGTTTTGGGAGCTTGTGTGTGTCCAGAAATTTATCCATTTCCTCCAGATTTTCAAATTTGTTGGCGTATAGTTCTTTATAGTAGTCTCGAATGATTCCTTGTATTTCAGATGAATCAGTTGTAATATCGCCTTTTTCATTTCTAATTTTTGTTATTTGAGTCTTCTCTCTTCTTTTTTTTGTTAGCCATGCTAATGGTTTGTCAATTTTATTTATCTTTTCAAAAAACCAACTTTTTGATTTGTTGATCTTTTGAATTGTTTTTTGGTTTTCAATTTCATTCAGTTCTGCTCTGATCTTAATGATTTCTTTCCGTCTGCTAACTTTAGGATTGGATTGTTCTTGTTTTTGTAGTTCTTTAAGGTGAAGTGTTAGGTTGTTCACTTGCCATCTTTCCATTCTTCTGAAGTGAGCATTTAATGCAATAAATTTTCCCCTCAATACTGCTTTTGCAGTATCCCACAGGTTTTGGTATGATGTATCATTGTTTTCATTATTTTCAATAAACTTTTTGATTTCCTGCTTGATTTCTTCTTGGACCCATATGTCATTAAGTAGAATGCTGTTTAATTTCCATGTGTTTGTATAGTTTCCAGAGTTTTGTTTGTTATTAATTTCTAGTTTTAATCCATTGTGGTCTGAGAAGATACATGGGATAATTCCAATTTTTTTGAATTTATTGAGACTTGATTTGTGACCTAATATGTGATCTATCCTGGAGAATGATCCATGTGCTGATGAGAAGAATGAATATTCTGAGGTTGTTGGGTGGAATGTTCTGTAGATATCTGCCAATTCCAATTGGTCTAGAGTCTTGTTTAGATCTTGTGTTTCTCTACTGATTCTTTGCCTAGATGATCTGTCTAATATTGACAGTGGGGTGTTCAGGTCCCCTGCTATTATGGTATTAGTGTCTATTTCCTTCTTTAGGTCTAATAGAGTTTGTTTTATAAATCTGGCTGCTCCAACATTGGGTGCATAAATATTTATGATTGTTATGTCTTCTTGATGGATCAGTCCTTTTATCATTAAGTAGTGTCCCTCATTGTCTCTTTTTATGGTTTTTAGTTTAAAGTCTATTTTGTCAGATATAAGAATAGCCACTCCAGCTCGTTTTTCTTTTCTGTTTGCATGGTAAATCTTTTTCCATCCTTTCACTCTTAGTCTGTGTGAATCTTTGTGGGTGAGGTGGGTCTCTTGTAGGCAGCATATAGTTGGGTCCTGCTTTTTGATCCAGTCAGCCAGTCTGTGTCTTTTAATTGGGGAATTTAAGCCTTTAACATTAAGAGTTGTTATTGAAAGGTGTTGATTTATTCCTAGCATTTTATTGGTTGTTTGGTTGTCTTAGGTGTCTTTTGTTCCTTGCTTTCTGATTTACTGTTTGGTTTCTTTGTTTGTTGGTTCCTTAGGTTGTAGATAGTGTTTTTGTTAGCTTGTTTTCTCTTCATGAATGCCATTTTTATTGTACTAGCGGGTTTAGATTTTTCTTAGGTTTTTATGGCAGTGGTAGTTATTTTTCAGGAACCAAACCCAGTACTCCCTTGAGGATTTCTTGTAAGGGTGGTCTTGTGGTAGTGAACTCCCGCAGTTTTTGTTTGTCTGAGAAATATACTATTTGCCCCTCATTTCGGAAGGATAGCCTTGCAGGGTAGAGTATTCTTGGCTGGCAATCTTTGTCTTTTAGTATTTTGAAAATATCATCCCATTCCTTTCTAGCTTTTAGGGTTTGTGATGAAAAGTCTGATGTTAACCTGATTGGGGCTCCCTTATAGGTGATTTGACGCTTCTCTCTTGCAGCTTTTAAGATTCTCTCTTTGTCTCTGAGTTTTGCCAATTTGACTATGACATGTCTTGGAGAAGGCCTTTTTGGGTTGAATACGTTTGGAGATCGTTGAGCTTCCTGGATCTGAAGATCTGTGATTTTTCCTATACCTGGGAAGTTTTCTGCCACTATTTTGTTGAATATGTTTTCAATGGAATCTCCATTTTCCTCCCCTTCTGGAATACCCATGACTCGGATATTTGAGCGCTTGAGGTTGTCTGATATCTCTCTCAGATTTTCTTCCATGTCCTTGATTCTTTTTTCTTTCTTTTTGTCTGCTTGTGTTATTTCAAACAGCCCATCTTCAAGTTCAGAGGTTCTCTCTTCAACTTCGACAAGCCTGCTGGTTAAACTCTCCGTTGTGTTTTTTATTTCGCTGAATAACTTCTTCTGTTCAGCAAGTTCTGCTACATTTTTTTTCAGGACATTGATTTCCTTGTATATTTCCTCTTTCAGATCCTGTATACTTTTCCTCATTTCATCATGATGTCTAGCTGAGTTTTCTTGTATCTCATTCAGTTTCCTTAGAATTATCACTCGAAATTCCTTGTCAGTTATTTCAAGGGCTTCTTGTTCTATAGGATCTAGAGTATGAGATTTATTAACTTTTGGTGGTGTACTTTCTTGATTTTTTGTATTTCTGGTGTCTTTTTTTTGGAGTTTATTCATTGTGGCAGGGGGTTTCACAGTCCACCGGTTTGAGACTAATGACTAACTAGGATGTTGCTGTGGTTGCCAATTTGGTATGGCTCCCGCCGTGACTGCTCAGTTGGCCTCTAGTGTCTTCTGTGTGTGGTTGCCTCGGGTCTTGGGCTTCTCCGGGGATCCACCTTTCTGGTCAGCTTGGACTCTGCTGGGCTGGTGGATCACGTACCACAGGGTGTGTGATCTCTGTTGAGCTTTCACTTTCTGTACAGGACTTCTCCCCGTTCCGTGTGTTCTGGCCCAGGCTGTTAGATCGTGCAGTGGCGACCCCACCGGGTGTGTGGTTTCTGTCGAGTCTCCGCCTCCCTGGCCGCACGTCTCCCCCCTCTGTGCACACTGTGCTGGGCTGGGGTGTGTCTTCTGCAACCCTCGTCTATCAGCTGGGCCTTCAAGACCCTGCTCAGCACCGCCTCGCCCAGGAAGTCTACCAGGTTTCTGCTAGGCACAGACGACCGGTCTCTCTGGGTGCCTTTGTAGCACTGTGTAGATCTTTCTCGGGTCTTGTTCACCTTTGTATCCCCCCGGTATAAACCGAGTCTAGTGCCCGCCTGCAGCCTGCTCTCCGGCAGGTTCAAGCGGACCTGGGAACTCTCCTACCACACTATTCCCAACCAGAAATTCGTTAGGCTTTTTTCCAAACTGGTGGTCGCAGAGATGGTATCTGCCTCCCAGTAACAGGAAGTTTACCGGGCCGGAGTCCAGGGTGTGGTGGAGTGACAGTCGGCCCGCCCGTACTTCCTAGCCCTCCCAACACTGGTCGGGACGCCCCACACCCCCAGCCCCGCCAGAGAACCGCGGAGGGAGTGGGAGAGGAGGCCTGCCAGCAGGGTCCGGAAAGCCCCGTGCCAGGCCAAGCAAATGGGCTCAGTGATGGCCGAGCTGGGCGGAGCTGCCCGCACCTGGGAAAATGGAGGCAGCACCGGGGCAGTGAGTGGCCTGGTGGTGCAGGCGGGAGCCGCATGGGCATCCACCCCCCGAACAGAGCTGTGCCAGGGATCACTCACAGTGCTGTGCCAGGTCGGGTGCTCGCTCTGTCTCTGGTTTGTTGCCTTCCGTGTTCTAGGCGCGGCCGCCTCGGGCTGTTCAGTCGCGGTGCCGCTCGGGCGCTCCCAGGAATCTTCTTTAATGCCGGCCTGAAACCTCGAATCCTGAATAGGGCAGCTGGTCGCCTTCAGCGCGGCCCCCGCCTCCGGGATCCTGGCTGCATCCACAGCAGCCCTGGCGCCGCGTTCCCTGTTTCAAGACTCGCTTTTGCAGCTAAGAATCAGTTCTTTTCCTGCTCCACACTTCAAAGCTGTTGCCTGTAAATGAGGCAGCCTCTCCTGCCGGGGGCAAAGTGGCGTTGAGCCCCCACGACCGGCCAGCAGCAGCAGTCCTCCCTTAAGAGATGGCCAGAGGAAGGTCCACAAGTTTCCCGGCTGCCTGAGGCCCAGTGGCCACCTTTTCCACCTCAGCTACTCCGCGCCAGCCGCCGCAGCCGCCGCCATCTTGAAAACTCCTCAAATTATTCACTTTTAAACTGCTAATTTCTTTGGGGAATTGTCTCCATAAATTCTTCATGAAGAATCAATGATTTCACCATTCTTCCACCCAAGATTTACCATGAGTTTGATGTGTGTTCTTGCCTCAATTTTAGGAGAATTCATGTTGCTCTGATAGGGGTTCTTTTCAAACTACTGTCTTATTCTTTTTAGTGCCTCAAACAAGATCCTGTCCAGACATGTTATAACAAGTTAGTATGACTTCATTTTGGTGCAAAAATTTTTGAAATGCATGCATAGTTTTTTTATATAACATGCATTTTTCCATGGAAATTTTGAAGATTCCTTGTATAATAGCCAAAAGCTGTAACAAAATATATGTTCATCAACAAAATTGGGTAAAAACTACTCTATCAATTGAATACTGCATAGCAAAAATATGAGGAAACTGCACTATCACACAACAACTTGAGCAAAAATCATGAAATAAAGTAGAGAAAAAGAGCAGAAAATAAAAAGAATGCAATATTTTATTGATGAATTTCTTCATACAGTTCAAATATAAGGCAACTTATTTGTAGGAATGCAAACATAGGAATTAAAATGCTAAGAAAAATAAGTGTGTTTATTATAGAACTGCTTGAATTATGAGAGATGGATGGGGTTGCATTTGGGGAGGGGAATGTACAAGGGTGAATTTCTAGGGTACTCACAAGGTCCTATTTCTGGTTCTCAATGATAGTTTCTTGGATTTTTACTTTATAGTTATTAAAATGCATGTATTGTATTTATTTGTTTGTATGCAACAGGTTACAACAAATGAAGAAAATTTAATAAGCTCAAAGAAAGCTTACTATACACATAATATATGTTATTTCAATTTGAGGGAATCAAATTATGATATTTCCAAAATCAAGCCATCTTTCAGGAAAGCCATCTACACAGTCAAATGCAAAGGGAAGTTAGTAGCATTCTGATTAATTTGTACTGCTGACAACCAAGTCACACCAGGAATTACTGATTTAATTTATTTACCATCAATCCAAGGAGCAGGGTATTTGATGGTTATTCTCTAGAGAGGTCCATGACAGATCATATAGCAGTAGTTATTGCTGATCCTGCTCAGCTCTTGAGTTCTCTTCATGAGAACAGATTTTTATCATCACTCCTTCCAAATTGGGTGATTATATCTAAAAGAGGATAAATGTCTGAGCTTTTCACTGCCATTTGGCAAATCTGCTGATTAAAGCTGTAAACTGAACTTCAAGCTTAATCCGCAGGGGTACTGTGCCTCAGCTGGACAAATAGCACAAATAGCTGACGTATAATCACTCAAAGTGTAGGAGAAAATTGTATAGGAGAGTGCATTGATTTTGCGTTTACAAATTCAGTTTAATTACTAGATTTTTAGTGTTGTAATTTGAGCCTCAAAAAGGTTTGATAGGTTGTCTAAAGTTATATGACTAAGTAATAGAAAAGTCTGGATTCCAGTCTCCTGAAGCCCTGGCTAGTGTTTTTCCTTTTATACAACCTGTACCCCTCAGACTAAAGTTGGAGACTCTAAGGCTTATAAAATCCTGTTTTTTTCTTTCTGCTTTCACACTAGATACTTTACAGTTAATCATTTGTATTCCCATTTGAATCACTCACACAGAGTTCATTTTTTCAAGAGTAGATTCCTTAATGAAGGGAAAAAAGATTGCATGTTATATCTCTTTTCTTCTGAAAATGTTAAGTGTTATACTAAACTTTCAACTAAGAAATCCCAGTTTAATTACTTATTATTAAGTTATCACTTTTTAAATATCTCTGATAGCTAAATATCCCCCAAATTAAAAACAATCAGCCTTATCCCAACTCCTGATCAGCTAATTTGAAAAGAAAATAAAAGTATAAATGTGATTAAATCCTATTAATGGCATTTGTGTTATGTATGCACACACACACCATCATTCCTATACTTAACTGCTAACTTTATAGAAAATAAAAATAATAATTTTAGTGACTGCATTATTTTAAAACAGCAACTAGTATACCTGACACCTTAATTCTCTACCAAGTGGCAGATTATGCACTTGGCACAGTTGTACAAATCACCTATGTCCCCCAAAGCAAAAAACAGCACTCTTATCTCCCTGTGAATCATGCATTGAGAGTGAAAACAGTGACATTATACTCAGTATGCATCTAGAAATTGGGTCTGGGTAAAATCGATTAAATATTGAGTAGATATGTGAGTATTGGAGATGGAAACGCAAGATGCATCTAAATTGACTCTAAAAAACAACAAAAATAATTTATTTTCAGGATTCACCACACTCTTGGAATACGGACTTCATAAAGAAAACTAAAGATGAATTTTTAAGGTATTTTCTTTATTGTCACTCCTTTCCTTTACATAAACCATCTTCTCTATAAAAGCTTAAATTAATTATCTGTGAAGATCCTACACTTTGGTTTAAATTTCATTGCAATGAATTGAAAAATACATTTGTGATTCTATCTTCCTGTGTAATTTAAAGAATTTTACAATGTACCTGGTGCTTATTGTCTTACTCTATTGGCACATCTGGACAAGATAATAAAAGAACTAAAATTTACATTGCATGATAAATGAAATGGGTTTTAAATGAAGTATGCTTTAAATGTATTTCTTTCTGATTATAAAGAATTGTGATACATGTTCAATGTATATAATTCATAAAGAATGGAAAATTTTTTTAAAAAAAGAATAAAGCACATTTAATGCTACCCTCTGGAAGCAACAATTTTTTGTATTCACACTTATTTTACAATGGGTCTTCAAAAAGTTCATGGCAAGATGTGTATTAACTTTTTTTTATATTTTAACATTTACCTGTAAATATTCGTGGTGTGCAGTGTTGTTTCAAATCATGCATATACTGTACAATGATTCACTTAGGAGAGAGCATAGTTTTATACCTGTTAGTCCATCACTTCATATTATCCTTTCATTTTATTTATCCATGAATTTTTTGAAATGTCATCATATCTCAATCTTGGAATATTAAAGATTATAGCAATAGCCCCCCAAAATGAATTCCTACTCCATTTCAGACCCATTGTATCCATCAGATACAGAAGAAGCAGAAGAAAGCATACTGATAAAGTTCCTGCCCTCATGAGGTTTATTGGTGGTAAAGAAGAAAATATGGAAAAGTAAATATATAATACTATTTCAGGTAGTAATAAGTATACAAAGAAAAATTAAGCAAAGGGTGGGAGAGTGACTAGGGATGATACTGTAGGTCAGGGTAAACTTTCCTAAAAAGTAACCATTAGAAGAGAGTCCTGAATAATCTTTGACATAAACTCCTCTAGGTTCTTGTTAGCACAGGCAAATTCCTGGGCTCTTTCCCCAGGAATTATGATTCAGAAGTTTTGGTGTGGATTCCAGTAATTTGCATTTTTTAAATACCTCAGGTGACCTCAACTAAGTATGATGCAAATGACTGGTTTTCACACATTGCAAAGCACTATGTTTTATTGTCCAATATTGTAGCCACCAGTCATATGTGACTATTAAAATTAATGTTTTTATTAATTAAAGTTAAAAATTAAATTTTAATTACATAAATTTAATTAAATAAAATTTGAAGTACATTTCCTCAGTCATGCTAGCTACATTTCAAGTGCTCAACCATGACTTGTGGCTAGTGTCTACTGTGTCAAATAGCACAGATGTACAACATGTCCATGAGCACAGAAGTTTCTACTGAACAGTGCTAGTCTAGTAGAATCATTCTCCATTTGTTATGTTCATTAGCCATATAGCTGAACTGGAGTCAATAATGTCAAGAGAAGAGAACCAGGTATTCCATATTTAGGGGTTCTTTTTAGTACTTCCAGAAAGTAAATTCATCCTGAGAGGATACTTCTTGGGACACTTCCAGAAATTTCTGCACATCACATATGATTGTCATTGATCTGGTCAAACCAAAATAAATTTCTAAGCATTTTGTTCAAAACTTACTTCTTAATATTTAACACCCCAGCTATAAAATGGGAGAGAAACAATATAGAATGGTTTATTTTTTCTTCAGTCCTTTCTGTCTATTCTGATAGATATTTCTATAGTTGGGGTGCTCAAGTTCTAACATTTTTATAACAAAGCGATTTTTTATACCTGAGGTCAATTATATGTTGCTAAATGAAATCACTGCTAAATTTGAACACTAACAGTAAAATAAGATTATTAAAGTCTAAAGTTTAGGGTCAGCATGACATGGATTAACTATACAATTAATCTCTTCTAGGTTCTAGCTATGTACATTCTTAATCTAATCCTATATACATACTTAATAGCTATGGAGGGCATGAATACTCGATGATAAGCACAGTGAATTTATTTCAAGCTCCAACAATGCTGCCATGTAGTGAAGCAAATACCCAGCCATTAATTTACCAGATACTTTATTAAAGCATGAAATCAGAATAATTGGAGGATGAAAGGGAAAGCGTTACACAGTTTAGATAATAGCAAGTGATACTAGAAAGACCTCTCATTTTTTATCATTCCATTCTCAACCTTTCATTTTTCTAAAGAAACCTACAGTTTTAATAGTTTAGTTTTAAAATTTTCGTCTTTGAAATAATACATGGACTTGACTTTTTTACTCAACCCCCTAACTTGTAATATAGTTAACATGGTGTAGGTAGTAATACAATTATGCAAGTAAATAGATATCCAAATATCAAAATAATTAGAAAGCAACAATAATTTAAAGACTTGAAAAGAATAAGCAACTGGCTAGTCCTTTACTGGAATAATAATTGGGGGAAAAAACTAATACAGCTATTTAGAGTCAGTGAGCTTCAGTATAAAGAGACAATTTCTTTAATACTTTTAAATGGCAGTAGAAGCTATTCTGAAGAAAAGGCTAACTTTTGGTAAAATGTTATTATTGTTTATAATAAATTTCTGTTTTAGACAGAAAAGTACTTAGTCTTTAAGATAAATTATGATTTAGTTGCTTGCTTTGTGACAAATACTGATTTAAACAATTTTTAAAAGAAATTTTTATGTGAGCTGAACCACCTTCAATGCCAACTTTTACCCTCATACAAATTAACATCATAGAATATAAATCACAGAAAAGAGTATTTATAATGAAAAATGTGATAGCACTATCAGCTCTAGCTGAAATGACAAATTCTGTTATAATTGAGGTCACCGTGCTTCATTAATTCAAATTAAAAGTAGACAACGAGACCAAAATGGTGGGGTAGAAGATACCATCCTTTATCCTCCCCCCAAGAAATAAATATAAATGGCTATTTACATGCAAAATTGCCCAGAGAGGGCTCCAGGGCCCTTCAGCAAACTTCAGGAAAACAGAGAAACAATTCAATAAGATCAAAAACAATAAATGGCCCCCAAAAAAGATGTTTAAAAGAGAGATTAAAATTATTTTTTTTAAAAAAGCCACATACACACAAACAGAAATTCTGGAGCTAAAAAATAAAATAAGTGAAATAAAAAATGCAATGGAAAACATTAACAACAGAATTTATCAAGCAGAAGAATCTGTGAACTAAAAGACAGATTATTTAAAAATATATAGTCAGAGTAGAAAAAAATAAGAAAATAAAAAGAAATAAAGAAAGCATACAAGTCTATTGGAAAGAATCAAAAGAGAAAATATTCAAGTTATAGGAGTTCAAAAAAAAAAGCAATGAAATATAAAGGGATAGAAAGTTTGTTTCTTAAAAAATAGTACAAAACTTGTCAAATCTGGGGGAAGATAAAAATATCCAAGTACAGAAAGGTTGAAGATATCCAATCACATTTAATCCAAATAAGACTACACCAAGATATATCATAATCAAGCGATCAAAAATCAAAAACAAAGAAGATCCTGAAAGCAGCAAGAAAAAAGAAGCAAATAACATATAAGAGAGAACCAATAAGGCTGGCAGCAGACTTCTCAGCAGAAACCTTAGGGGGCAGGACAGGATGAGATGATATATTCAAAGTGCTGAAAGAAAAAACTGCTAACCAAGAATGCTGTACCTGGCAGTGCCGTCCTATGGAAATGAAAGAGAGATAAAGACTTTCCCAGACAAACAGAAGATGAGGAGCGTCATAACCATTAGACCTTCTTAGAAGAAATGCTAATGGGAGTTCTTCATACTGAAAGAAAAGGATGCTGATTAATAACACAAAAATATACGAAAGTGTAAAACTCACCTGTAAAAGTAAGTACACAGTCAAATACAGATACTGTAATGGTGGTATGTAAATCACTTATACCTTTAGTATGAAGGTTAAAAGACAAAACTACTAAAAAAAAAATAGTTACAAAAACAACCCAAATAAACACTAGAAAAATAAGAACAAAGTAAGTCTAAATTTAGCAAAAGGAAGGGCATACTAGAATAAATGAAATAGAGACTAGAAAAACAATAAAAAAGATCAATGAAAATGAGTTGGGTTCTTCTGAAAAGACAAACAAAACTCACAAGCTTTTAATTAGACTAAGATGACTCAAATAAATAAAATTAGAAATGAAAGAAGAGACATTGCAACTAATATCATAGAAATACAAGGGATGATACAAGACTACCATGAACAATTAAAGGCCAACAAATTGGAAAACTGAGAAGAAATGGATAAATTTCTAGATGCATACAGAATCATGATTAAATCATGAAGAAATAGAAAATCTAACTAGACCAATAATGAATAAGGATATTGAGTCAGTAGTAAAAATCCTCCCAACAACAATAACAATCAGGACATGATGGGTTTACTGCTGAATTCTGTCAAATATTTAAAGAAGAACTAAAACCAATCTTTCTCAAACACTTCTAATAATTGAAGAGGGAATACTACCAAATTCATTTTATGAGGCCAGCATTATCCTGATACCAAAACCACACAAGGACTTTACAAGAAAAGAAAATCACAGGCCAATATCCCTGATAGACATAGATGCAAAAATCCTCAACAAAATACTGGGAAACAAAATCCAACAGCACATTAAAAAATCATAACACAATGATCAAGTGAGATTTATCCCTGGAATGCAGCAATGGTTCAACATATGCAAATCAATAAATATGATACACCACATTAACAAAATGAAGAATAAAAATCACATAATCATCTCAGTAGATGCAGAAAAAGCATTTACCAATATTCGACATTCTTTCATGATAAAACATGCTTAACAAACTACATATAGAAGGAATGTATTTCAACATAATAAAGACCATACGTGACAAGCTCATAGCTCACATCATACTGAAAGGTGGAAAGCTTTTTCTCTAAAATCAGGAACAAGACAAGGATGCCCAATCTCATCACTTCTATTCAACATAGTACTGGAAGTTCTAGCCAGAGAAATTAGGGAAGAGAAAGAAATAAAAAGGAATCTGAATCAGAAAGGAAAATGTTAAATTGTCTCTGTTTACAGATGAGATGGCTTTATAACCCTAAAGGCTCCAACAAAACATGATTAGAACTAATAATCAAATACAGAAATGTCGAAGGATACAAAATCAACGTAAAAAAATTGGTAGCATTTCTATTCTCTAACAAAAAACTACCTGAAAAAGAAATCAAGGAAACAATCCCATAAAAACAATCTCAACTGGAAAGACACTCCATGGTTATGAATTGGAAGAATATTGTTAACATGTTCATAATACACCTAATTATCCACAGATTCAATACAATTCCTGTCAAAATTTTTCTATTTTTTACAAAAATAGAGAAAACATTCTTAAACTTTGTATAAAACCACACAAATTGTTCTTAAGAGCAACAACAAAAGATACTGAATATTCAAAACAATCTTGGAGATAAAGAACAAAACTAGAGGCAACACACTACCTAACTTCAAAATATGTGAGGGCACTTCAGAAAGTTCATGGAAAAATGGAATTAAAACATAATACAAATCTTTCCATGAACTTTTTGAAGACCTCTTGTACTTCAAAGCTACAGTAATTATGAAAAACACTGCAAAGTTTCCTCAAAAAATTAAAAGTAGAGCTACCATATGATTCCGCAATTCCAGCACTGATTATATATCCAAAGGAAATAAAAATAAGTATATTGAAGAGACATCTGCACTCCCATGTTCATTGCAGCATTCTTCACAATAGCCAAGATACAGAATCAATCTGAATGTCCATCAGTGGATGAAAGGATAAAAAAAAATGTGGTATATGTACAATAGAATACTATTCGATCCGAATAAATAAAGGAAGTTTGTATTATCCCACTTACATGTGGAGTATAAAAAAGTTGAATTCACATAAACAGAGAGTTGTGTGATGGTTACCAGAGGCTGGAGGTGGGGGATTGGGGAGATGTTAGTCAAAGGACACAAAATTCCAGTTAGAGCAATAAATTCAAGAGATATATTATACATTATGGTGACTAAAGTTAAAAACAGTAAATTGTGTATTTGAAATTTGCTGAGTAGATTTTAAGTGTTCTCACCACAACAAAAAAATAAGTATGTGAGGTAATTCATGTGCTTAATAGCTTGTTTCAGCCATTGCACAATGTACACTTACATCAAAGCATCATGTTGCATACCATAAATGTACACCATTTCTACTTGTCAATTAAAATAAATAAATCTTTTAAAACAATTAGCCGATGATCAGACAGCATGAAATAAACTGGAAGTAACAAAGCCATTCAATAATCGACCTGTTTCGGTAGTTTTCTTCATAATAATAATTTAACCATAATGTATCTCTTCTCAATCTCTTTTATTGCCCAAACATGCTTTAGGTTTTGGTATATTTTATCACAAGATTCCCCCTAATGGTACACATGTTTGAGTCATGTCTTCCTAGCAAAATTCCATTGGAGAACTCTCTTGAGAACAGGTTTGAGATGCTACTCATGGCAGTGATGGCAGAGTTGGAAGGGCGGCATTTTAAGCCTGAACGTGCAGTGGAGGTGTGGAGAGCAACAACGTTGCAATCCTAGCAGCTCATGTGGTGTAGACATGATGAGGGTCCTGACACAGTTCTGCTTTCTCCAGCATTCCTATTGATCTGAGAATTATCCACAACCCTTATAATAATTTCATTTCCTGTTTAGTTAGCAAAATCTAGTTTCTGTTACTGGCAGCAAAGAAATCTGTTTGGGAAAGTAGAAATAATAAAAGAGCAAAACTGAAGTCTTTCTAATTATAAGCCAAATAACACTGTGATTTAGGAGAGAAATTCAGAATAGTTATTCTTATGGTTTGGGCCATGAAGAATTTGGATGATTATAGGTTTATTTTATTCTGTGTTTTTGAATCTAAGCACCCATCAAACATCCTCTGTAATCTAGAAAAATATAATTTTTTTTTATATTCTGAATTTTTTTATACTCTGAAAAATATAATTCTTTTTACACTCTGAACTACTATTTTTCAGATGAAGATGCTGAATTGTTTAACAAAATATTAATTTATTTCAAAGAATTGCTGAATAAGAAGTTGCAATTTTTCTGCATTTTCTCAATCAAGACATAGAACTACTCTCACTTGGAACTCTACTACACTAATTCACCTTTTCAAAGATTATGCTCAAAAAGGGATAAAATACTGTCAAAGATTTTTTAATTTTTTTCACAGAGTCATTAAATGCTTATTTTCAACCTATAACTTCTAAAAATTAATAAAAGCAATGAAAACCTTCTGAATCAACATCCAAAATGCATCCTGGAATATGAGCATGCAACGACAGAAGGCTCAGTGACAGAGGAGAGAGTGGACCATAGGAGCCTGCTCATAGGGACCCAGGCAAAGAAGATCAGAAGACATGAACTTGTAAAAATTAGTTCACAGTCATTGATGTTCCCCAGTTGCAACTTGGAGCAATTGCAGACAGTCACTCAATTTTTAAAAAATTAATATGCCAGTCTTAATGAAAGAATAAAAAACCAGATTGAAATGGGACCCACACAAGTACACACGCGAGCGCGCGCGAACGAACATATATATATATATATGAATAACCAATAGTATACCCTATTGGTTCTGTTTCTCTGGAAAACGCTGACTAACACGCCTATTTTAAAACCCTGTTCCAAAATGTCTACATGGTAAACTGCCAGTCTTGAATCTCATGCTCAACAGAGGAGAGAAAATTTCTCTCAAGAATTGAAAACCATAAGCCTTCCCACACATGGATTTGCAAACTAATTCATACTGTTTGAGTTGCTTAAAAAAGTTTAACTTAAGAGATATGTTCCCAGTATTTCTGGCTCGGTAGTGCAAATTGTGTCTGGATAAACTCACCTTCACTACAGATTTCAAAATATTTCCACAGATCAAGGTCCAAGGAAAATATGTACCATACTGCCCCAAATAATTAAATATAGAGGAAAACAGTACAATGTCAATGAAAACCAACAGAGATGAAAATGAGAAAATCTAGACTAACAAAAACTTAGGATATCGGGATCTTCAGACACACAATATAAAATAAGAATGTTTATTGTGTTTAAAGGGAGCCCAGGGCGCTTCTGGTGGCAGCTCAGTGGTCGTCACTGGGCTGGTCACGGATGTCAAGGGGCATGGCTGAGCCCCTTGGCCCTCCTCCCACCCTAGCTTGGACAGCAATTCTGAAATGTTCTGAGCAGTTTCTTTTAAAAATATTGCCTCTGTTACCTTTAGTATATCCTCACATTTGGGGATTTTTGAATGGGTATATATTAAACTCTTCCATTCTACTTTTCATGACTCAGTTTCATTTTTGCATTGTTATCTCTCTGCTCTGTATGCTGTATTTGATCATTTCTTTAGTTTTATATTTCAGTTACTAATTTTCTCTTCATATGTGTCTAAGCTGCTTTTTAATATATAGATTATTATTATTTTACTTTCAATTGCACATTTTCATTTCTAGCAAAGATTTTCTTTTATTTCTTCAAATTTGCTTGCCCTTTACTTATGTTTCAAAACTCTCCCCCTCACCCCCAAAAGCTCCAGAACATCTTAAAATGTAAAAAATAATAATATTCACAAATAAAATTTTTTAAAAAGGTAATATTTTTAAAGAAACTGCTCAGTACATTTCAGAATTGATGTAAGACTCCAAATAACATATTTAATAAGCTCAAGACACCAAAACTAGAATAAATAAAATCCTCATTTAGATATAGCATAGTGAAAGTATGCAAAAGCTATGAACAAAAGAACTTAAAAGTAGACAAAGAGAAAATATTACTTTCAAAAGTGGGACAATGAACTGAAAGCTGACTTCTTCAAAAGACCAACAGTTGATTTCTCCTGGCTATATTGAGAAAAAAGAAAAAAAAAAAAAACTATCTATCAAGAATTCAATATCAAGCAGTACTATGCTTACAGAAAGTAGACAAAGTACAGACATTATTCAAAAGGGATGAGAAAAAAACGATCCATCAATTTCAAACAATGAAGGAAATGAGAGGAAAAAAAACTATGGTAAAGATGGGTTGAAAACAAAGTATAAACTAATTAAAAGGAATTAATCAAAATATATTAGTCATTAAAATAAAAGTCAATAGATTAAAAGTTGAAAAAATATATTTTTTAAGATTAAAAAATAACTGAAATTCAACTTTAGTCTGTTTTAGGGACACATAAAAAACATACATGGATAAAGGTTGAAAGTTAAGGGTGTGTGTGTGTGTGCGTTGTGTGTGTGGAGAGAGAGAGAGAGAGAAAGTCAAGTATTAATCAGAAGAAAACAAGTGTAGCTATGTTAATGTCAAAAGATAATTCATTCAAAAAAGGTCTCCAGCAATAAAAAAGTATTGTACACTACATAAGGTAAAAATATTATTAAACAAATATTAGTAGAACTACAGAAACATACAGATCAAAAGATATAGTGAAAGATTTTAACTCACCTCTCTCAATATTTGACAGAGCAAGCAGATGAAAATTATAGCAATAGAAGATTACATAATAAATTAAAAGTGTTTTTTAAAGAGGACAAAAAACTTTAACAAAAACTTCAAAGAATTACTTATATGTACATGAGAATATGTTTAACTTGAATAGAAATAAAGGTAATGCAAATTAAATTAATAAGCTATCATTTTTAACTGACTGTAAAAAATTCAGATAACATTATGTGAAGCAACTGGAACTTTCATATGATGCTGAGTGTGTAGCTAAGTTGAACCACTTTGAAAAAATTTTGCACTATACAATGTAATTAAATATGTGCACACTTTATAATCCAGCAGGAAGAGTTCTAGAGAAAATGTTGCACCAGTGCCCAGGAGACCTTACAGGCATATCTATGATAATAGCATCAGCCAGAATGGCAAAAACTGGAAACAATGCAAAAGGCAATCACAACTGAAATTAGTAAATTACTTGTAAATTTTTATGTAATGGAATACTGTACAGCTGTGAATAAATTTGAATAAAAGTCATAAGCATTAACATGGATGACCCAAATATTATTGGTTAAGAGAGAAAGTTATAGAAGAACATGTACACTGTGATTTATTCTATATAATGCTTAAAAATATACACAATTAATATATTTATTAGAATTGGATAGAAATTCATAAAGATGGCAAAGACTGCAATAGAAAGCAAAGAAAGGCCTACTACAAAATTCAAGAAGCAGTTTCCTCTGGGGAAGAATAAGCAAGAAACAATCAGGCTACTTGGACAGGGTAAAGTTCTATGTCTTGGCCTAGGTGGTGGGTATAAGGGTGCTCGTTTTATTATTTTTCTTCAACTGTAATACGTTTTTGTACATTCCTGTGTACATATACTATCTTTTGCATATTTGAAAAACAATAAATGACTAAAGTAATAGCGATTGAGGGTATTTTGCAGATCTGGCAGCACTGAGTATCCTTTTAGTCTTTAGAAAAAATACCAAGGTATATTTAATAGTTTTTACAAAGAATTTATGAAGCACAGGAAAGCATGGAATCAAGAACAAAAATCAAACCTTGTTTGTAGCTATTAAATCTACACTAGAATATTTCAACCATGAGTCAGCTGAGCCGACAACTAGCTAGGGAAAGAATATTTTCACCCTCAGCAAGGATTCCTCACTGTTGGTTAAATGTTATAACTTTTCCCTGCGGGGTACAAGGAAAGAGGTCAAACACTTTAAGAATAATCGAATAGTTTAACCTATGCTGTAGGGGCTTGTTAAACAGAACTTGTCTGTGGGGAGAAAGTGACAGATTTTCTGGGACTGTTCCAAGGCTGTCAACTTATCAACAATAATTGGCCATATAATGAGCTTCTCACTTACATGAAATCCTTCGATATAAGAACTTTCTTTTTCTCCTAGAAAACAAATAAACCTCTGGCAAAATAAATAAAGTAACAATTATTAAATTATGAGTGGAATGCTGTTTCTAAATTAATCTTTTAATTGATTGTTAAACATCCTTGTATCTCAAGATTAGCTTGTTTTACAGTGAACTATCATTAAAGAATAAGTTAATTATAACTTGAAAGTGATAAACATTTTACTGAGAGGATAAAATTTGTAATATATTGAGCTAGTTAGATCCATTGGGATTTCATACTACAGGCTAATAGTCTGTTCCGTAGTTTTATATAACTTCAAACCCAGTTGTAAAAGATAGCCATAGAATTAAAAATAATAATGTAGAATGCAACTTAACTGCTTCTTTTCAAAATAATCTGACATTAATGTGGTCCAAAACTTAATTTTTTTTAATTTTAGAAGTAAGACTATTCTATTTTACATTGAAATTAGTATGGTTATATGTTTCTAGTTACATATATTTAGTTTGGGACTATGCTACAGTATTTATGCTCAAATCTTATCTTTAGATATTTAATCTACTGGAATCATAAGCATTGTTTTTTAACGTTTGCTAGACAACCTTGAATTTGAGATTAATAATCAAATCTATAGTTTCCTCTCTTCACATAGGGAACTGGAAAGTAAATGGATTTAGAAGATGCAAGACTCATATTTGCATTTTATTATTTATAACCTCTAAGGTATAATTCTTTACTTGCAATCAGACCAATATAAGGCACAAGAACATAAAGTACATCAGAAGTCTGGATTCAGAGGGAAAAGATATGGCTGCACAACATTCCTCTTATCAAAGCTAAATTAATTACATTGTCAGGTTTCTGATGATTTATTTTTTCATCATCTTTATCTCACAAAAGTTTTTATAATACTATGCAATGAATTATAAATGAATGCATTTGTTTATTCAACAAACATGCACTCAATGCCTGCCATACTCCAGACTCCATTCTCGATACTAGGATAGCATAAACAAACCTAGCCAAATTCCCTAACTTCATAGAGCTTATATTTTAAACAAAAAAGATGGACCTATAACAGGAAAGACATGCAGTCAACAAATAAAAAAGTAAAACATGTATAGTAAATAAAATAATCTTAAGTGCTATGGACAAACATGAAACAAGGTGTACAGGGGCTGCCGGGGTTGGAATGTCAGGCTCTTTTATATACAGTGAACAGGGAAGACCTCATGCACTGGCAATATTTAAGCAGAGGCCTGAAGGATAAAAGAGAGTGAGCCTCATGGATACAGCCTCATTTTCTCCTGTGAGAAAAGTTTTCTAGGCATGACAAAAGCAAGAGCAAAGGTGCTGAAGCAAGGAAGTGCTTGACACATTTTAACCTAAGAAACTGCAAAAGGGCCAGAGCAATAGAAAGGAGTGAGTGGGGAAAGGACTGTGGTCAGCAAGGCACTAAAAGGCCTTACAAGGTGAAAATAATTTTTTTGTTTTTATCCTGAGTAGGATGGGAAATCACTAAAGGATCTGAGGCAGAGAAGTAACATGATGTAAGTTTTGAAGAGACCACTCTAGCTATTCTGTTAGAAGAGTCCGTATACACTGATGAATTGTGTGAAGGTGAGAAAAAAACAAAATGATGATTCCAAGATCAATTCTAGGAAGTTAAGTCTGGGACATCTTACTTTGAAATGTCTTTTAGACTACAAAGTGGAGATACTGAGTAGAGAGTTGGATGTACAAGCCTAAAGTTCAGGAGAGAGGTCTGACCTGGAGATACACATTTAGCAGTGTCGAAATGTAAAGTCTTGCAACTATAAACATCAAGTAAAAAAGAGTGTGAGTGGAAAAAATAAGAGGTCTAAGTGCTGAAAACTTCAAATTTTCAAATTTCGAGGTTTAGAGGTCAAGATGATTAATAAGAACCAGCAAAGGAGACTGAGATGTGTGACCTAGAGGAAGATCAAGAGAGCGCGTGAGCGGTAGCCCAGAGCCATAGTTTGAAAGTGGCTTTTGAAGAAACAGCGCTAATATATGAGATCTGAAAATATTTCTGTTGGAAACATTAGCAAAGAGATGTCTATTTATCTTTTAAAAAATTGTTTTTATAGAGGGATAGGTATGAAAGAGGAATAAATATAAAAGTCTGTTGTTACTGTACCTGGGATTGAATTTATAGAGGTAATTGAGTGAGGACGCAGAGAGGTTAAATTGAAAGAAGTCTTCTTACTCACAATTCCCAAGAGAAGGGGGCATGCTGTATCATGCAGAACCACACGGGGAAACACGGGGTCAGTCGGGAAGCAGAAGGAGTGAGGGAGAAGCATAGATCAGAGCCTTTACAGGGGTTTTCAAAGGAAGGAGTCAATAAAGCAGGGTAGACTTGTTGAGTAAGCTTAGGATTGGATAGTTTGAATAATTTTTGTGGGCTCTAGTCTATGAGGGTGAGTGCTAGTTGTCCTGTACATGGTCCTAAGGTGATTTCGGGCAGGAAGAATATTAGCTGAGAGTTTGATAAAGGAGGTGATTAGAAATAAGGATTTTGGATTAGTTGGCTTATACATAAAAGGCACGCTTTCAGGCAAGTTGTTTGTTATCTCTAGGAATTAGGTAACCCTGGAAGGAGCACTCTCTCACTGGGTCCACAAGCCTCCAAGATGTCAAAGCACTATAAAAAATACAGAAAATTTAAAAAAAATAATAATTTCTATAGTTTGAATGTGTCTCACAAAAAAAGTATGTGTTGAAAATTTAATCCCCAGTACAGCAGTGTTGGGAGATGTGGTCTAATAAAAGGTAATTAGGCCACGAGGGTTTAATGCCATTATTACAGGAGTGGATTCATTATAAAAGGAGGACTTTGACCCCCTTTTACCGTCTCTCTCTTGGCCTCTTTTGGCCCTTCCGCTATGTCATGATACAGCAAGAAGGCCCTCATAAGATGCCAGCACCTTGATGTCAGGCTTCTTGGCCTTCGGCACTGTGAACTAATACATTTCTGTTTATTATAAATTACCCAGTCTCAGGTATTCTATTATGACAGCACAAGATGGATTAAGACAGTGATTAACACAAAACCTTAATGGAATAAGTCTATGAGAAGAATCACGGGAGGAGGAGAACTGGAATCAAAATAAAACATGCCTCCAATGAGACTTTCTGACCCTAAAGGGGTCAGAGAAATGAGGCAATAACTACAGGAAAAAGTAAAGTCAAGAGTGTGTTTTTCTTACCACTGTAAGAATGTGGAATTTACATTTTTTTTCTGTACTGATGATCAAGAAAAGAAGAAAAAACTTATCAGTGCGCTGGTTCCCAGAAGTGGAAGTGCTGACTTCAAATCATGGACCATTGTCCTAGAGTTAATGAGAAAAGAGGCAGAGTATAAAGGCATAGGTGCACGTAGGTGGGTGAGAGTGGGAAGCAGAAGAAGCTCTGTTCAATTGATTCCATATTCTCAGTGAAACTGGAAGTAATATCATGAGCTGAAGGTATAAATCATAGAAGATGCCTTAGAGGTTTGAGATGACAAAAGGTATGAAATAATTTTCTAACAGAGTGGGACTACTATTGAATTCAAAAAATATACTAAGTTTGCCAGGATGCACTTAGAACCTTCTTGAGATTAGTATTTGCAGAATTAAAGTGAACTACTGTAAAGCTGTTTTACCTGCCCGTAATCCTGCTGACTGGGCCAATTGCCGAGCTAAGGTTGTATGGCGCTCTGGCTCTTGTTGGAATCCTGCTGATTTAGCTGATGGTAGTGCTCCAGCCAATTGTAAAGCTACACAACTATGGTAGTTGTAGAGCTAGGGCTGGGTCTGGAGCTCACAGACCCCTCAAGCCCATCCAGACTGGGTCACAAGCCCTTCATATGCCAGGCTGGGTCCCCAGACCCTCCGCACGCAGGTCTATGAGCTAGGTAACTGGCAAACAGGTCCTTGGAAGCCACAGGTTGGTAAAAGGCATGGCCACTCATGTGGTGGTGGCTGCCCCAAGGCAGTAAAACTCCAGCCAGGGTGGCCGTGCTGTACAGGTGCACTAACTCTGCCCACACACAACCTATTCATAGCAAATGCTCGGCAAGATTCTGAACGTCTGAGGAGCCCTGACCATTTTGCTATATTTTCCCAACAATCCATCCTTTCAGGGTCCCTCACCGTATAATCTACACCTTCAGAATCTTCCATGACATTCCCTTAGCAAGAAAACTAACCCTTTTACATTCACACGTTACACATTCCATCCCAGTCCCAAAAGTCTTTAGCTTGTTGCAGCACCAACTCAAAAGTCCAAAGTCTCATCTGCGACTAAAGGCAAAACTCCTTTCAGCCATGAACCTGTAAAGAGTCAAAAACAAGTTTATCTACTTCCAAGATACAGTGGGACAGACATTGGGTACACATTCCCATTCCAGAAGGGAGGAATAGAAAAGAAAAACAGTCCCCAAACAAATCCAAAACCCAAACAGGGCAAACGTTAAGCACACTGGGGCATCTGGACCCCTAAAGCATTGGGCAACCTGGCTCCTACAGCTCCACTAAGTGCAGCCCATTGAGCTGCCCTGGTGCCTGCAGCTTTTCCAGGCTGGCACTACACACTGCCAGCAGCCCCACAGTTCTGGGTCCTGGTGGCAGTCCCACCATCCTGTATCCACTAGACATTTCCTCAGTGGGGGTTCTCTGTGGGGACTCTGACCCCACTTTTCTGCTCCACATTGCTCTGTAGATGACCTCCGCAGCAGCTCCACCCCTGCAGCAGGCACTCCCTGAGTGCCCCTGGCTTTTTCACACATTTTCTGAAATCTAGGTGGAGGCTGCTATGCCTCCACTGCTCTCACTTACTGCTGGCCTGCAAACTTAATACAAGAATGCCACCAAGGTTTTTGGCTTTTTCTCTCCGGAGGTTCTGAGGCCATTCACTTTTCTACCTCATGGCCAGGATGCAAATTTTACAAATCTTTATGATCTGGTTCCCTTTTACATTCTGGCTTTTGAATTACTTCAATCAGCTCAGTTTACACCAGCTATTCACTCAATCTCAGGCAGTATTGGAACGTTCACCCACAGTTCAAACAGCTGCATTTTCCCGGTACATCAAGGAGTGGCTGCCCTGACCCTGTGCATATCTGTGGCTCTCCTGTAACCACTGCCACCAAGACAGGTGCATAGTAATGGAGACTAACTTTTCCACCTTTTCACAAAGCAAAAACATACTTGAAATTCTGCAGGGGCACCCATCCTTGGGTCATCTGCCCATCTGCATGTGGCACTATTTTCTCATTCTTTTCTTGTGTTTATACAGCACCCTTCAAGACATCGGGTTTAAGAGCCACCCTTTGAGCCATTTGCCTTCAGACAAATGCAACGTGCATTTACTATATCATCTCTAGAGCACGTTACACCATCCACCCCTAGGTCCCATAGCTATAGTAGCCAGGGGCTCTCCCTGTTTCTGCTGCTTTACTGTCTCAATTTCTCATGCACAACAGGCTGTGCCTGGAGATGCACAGTTTCCCCCAACTCACCACTGGGTTGGTCATCTTCCCTGGTGTGAGAGGCGGGAGTGGCCAGTCACTGCACGTCATCCTCCAGGACATTTTTCTGTGCTTCCAACAACTCTGCTTTCTGCCACAAATCTCAATCAGTTTGCAGCATAGTGATCAGCTGCCAGGCTTCAGTCAGCAGAAAAGTGGCCACCAGCTACCACATGCTCAAGGACAGCCACGTTTCCTCCCCTGGTCTATGCTGCCTTGCAGTACAGTGTGCAGCAACCAGATCCCAGTCAACAGGAAAGTGGCCATAGGGCAGAGCATATTCAAAAGTAGCCACATTTCCTCTTTCTTCCAAGGGCTTTCAGCTCCTGTAACTGCTCAGAAACCTGTCACAGACTACACCAATTGCGTGGTGCTCTTGGCTACTGCCAGCATCCTGCCCATAATCCTGCTGACATCACCGATTGTGGAGCTCTTATTCCTGTTCATGACACCAGTTGTAAAGCTCTTTTACCTGCCCGTAATCTGCCAACTGGGCCAATTGTGGAGCTAAGGTTGTATGGTGCTCTGGTTCTTGTCGGAATCCTGCTGACTTAGCCAATGGTGGTGTTCTGGCCAATTGTAAAGCTACATGACTATGCCAGTTGTTGAACTAGAGCTGGGTCTGGAGCTCACAGACCCCTCAAGCCCGTTCCAGACTGGGTCACCAGACCCTTCACACACAGGTCTATGAGCTAGGTAACCAGCAAAGAGGTCCTTAGAAGTTGCAGATTGGAAAAATGCATGGCCACTTGTGCGAAAGTGGCCACATCAAGGCAGTAAAACTCCAGCCAAGGTGGCAGCACCACACAGTCACACTAACTCTGCCCACACACAACCTATTCACAGCAAATGCTCAGCAAGATTCTGAACATCTGAGCGGCCCTGACCTTTCCCTATGTTTTCCCAACAACCATGTATATAGTTTTTCTTTAGCTATATTCAGTCCCATAGGTCTGGTGCAAAGTTTGTAGATTAGTTAGAGCCAACCAGGTTTGGAGGTTTCCAGGAGAGTAGTACAAAGAAAGCGCAATATTAAGAATGTATGCAAGAAAAAGATTATAATAACAGGTCATGAAATCTAATCTGTGTAAAGAGGGTAGAATATTATGGTTTGAATATGTTCCCCAAAGTTTATGTGTTGGAAACCCCAGTGCAACAGTATTGAGTAGCATAACATTTAAGAGGTGATTAGATCATGAGGCTTTTTCCTCACAAATGGGTTAATGTCATTATCATGGGAGTGGGTTCATTACTGTGAAAGTAGATTTGTTATAGAAGTGAGTTCAGCCTTGTTCTGTTCTCTCTCATGCACGTGCTCTCTTGCCCTTCTGCATTCTACCATGGGATAATGCAGCAAGAAGTCCTTTGCCAGATGTGTCCCCTCAATCTTGGACTTCTCAGCCTCTAGAACTATAAGCCAAATAAATTTCTGTTGTTTATAAATTACCCAGTCTGTGGTATTCTATTGTAGCAACACAAAATAGACTAAGACGCCAAGCAAGGGCTAATGTTTTTAGTTTAAGAAGTAGTCCTGAGGTAGGCAGCTGTCCACACAGCAATCCTCATTATATGGTGGTTATCCTGATGTATTGATAATGAAGATATCATGTCAGTGTGTACTACACACTCCAGTTAGGAAGGAAGCAGAAAGCCAACAAGTCATCCAAGTCTGCTCAATTTATAGATCATTCCTACATTCCCACCCAGGGTTTTGTACATCATTTCATTGGTTTGGACCATGATTGCTGCTAATATTTGCAGGGTCCAACCCACAGCAAGTGCAAGTGTAGGTCCTTTCACCATATGTCTGAATATTTAAAACTTACATGTCAAGCTGGTAACTAATAAAAAAAGAAAAAATATATCCCATCCTGTGACCTAAGCATATATACTTCCATAAAGCCAAAATTTTGAAAACTGAAAAGCTCTGTATGATTTTTTTATTACAAAAAGTTGGCAACTCATCAAAGATGAGTAAATTCAGTTATTATTTCACAAGTTTGGATCATGTGGTGGGAATTCTTAGTTGAGTTATAAAACACAGACATAACTTGTAAAATATTGCATACTAATCTAAAAAAAGTACTATTTTTCTTGCTTCCATACCAATAACATAGAATTTTCACATAACGATAGAAAAGATTAAAATTATTTAAACATTGAAAATAAAATACAACTGTAAACTGTACACATGTGCATAATTTAAATATATTTTAATCAAAAATGTAATTTAATGGTGTTTAAAGAATCAAAAAGTTAACATTACTTTTGATATATTTTTAAAACATTCAAAATGATCTATTAATTTATAAAAGCAAAATAAAAATGTAATTAAAAATATAACATTTTAAAAACCAAAGTTATTTAGATTAAGCCTAAAGGTTTTATTTCATTTTTTTGAAAATCAGATTATATTAAATATATTCAGAAAAATAAAACTACTCACAATTTTAGTGTTTGTTGCCAATATCAAAAACTATTACCATATTCCACATATTATGGCTAGACCTACAGACATTCAAATATAAATGTAATGTGCAACTTTTGTAAACACTGAACCAATTGATGATTACCTCTAGAATCACAAATGGGAACACAAAAGCAGTAAGAAAATGGAAACTCAACATTACTCTAAAATAATACTTTACTATGGAAGAATCTATTTCATTCATGCCACTCAATAGAAAGAGTTTGACAAATTAACTAATATTCTTTTTTTCTTATCTAATCAGTACTGCTGCTCAGATCCTTCCTGGCCTCAAAGCAAAGTACATCTCCAAAGTCAGCAGCAGCAGCATGAACCACAATACTTCCCAGCTTTTAGATCTAATTGGCTTGTTTTGAGTACAGACTATAAGAGATGTGGATGAGTAGTTCCCATTTCCTGGGCCCTGAATAGCATCAGTCATGAGAGCAGATGTTCAGGATGTGTCCATGCCCAGTGACAGATCCTGAGTGACAGAGGCACTTGTGCTCTTTAATAAATGGTTCTCTTATCTGTTTGTGATATGTAGGGTTCTCTGAAATGTGAGTCCAGAGCAGAGGTTCATATACCTGGATCTGAGAGCATTTCTCACCAGGAATATTCCACATGCCTAAAGAGAGACAAGGAGATCAGTATTTCAACAGAACACAGCACTGCCCTTTCTCCTCCCACTCCCCCCAAAATCATAGCTCTCTTATTAAGGAGGAAGAGAAGATTGGACATTGGATTGGAAACTAAAGGTGAAAGCCACAAAAGGTGTAATAAAGGCAGAAGACCATCAGAGAATCTCTAGCTGCCCAAATGTGAAATCAACGTAACCAAAAGACAGAATCTGTACTTTAAAAACTAGCTGTTATTTGAACTTACACGTAGTCTACAGGTAGAATTCCTCGTATGAGGAGAACTTCTTGTATCTTTAGGAAAAACAGCTTAGTATGTTTGGCTATTTTTTAAAAAAAAACTTCTATGCATAGGCTGAAAGGGAAATCTTCAATCAAAAGCTTTATTTACATAATAAATAAAAGGAATAATTAAATATTTACTCTGCTTGTTTGGGAGACAGTTTGGGGACAGAGAGAAAAGGAAAGAATGGATGGAAGAGAAGGTCCTCAGAACAGAGAAGCTTGAGACAGGTGGCATGGCTCTAAAGAAAAAGATGGCCAGTAACAGATTCCCCGTGGTGGGTATGGGTGGAGAACATTCATTACTGCCTATTCGAGAACGAAACTGGCAATTGGGATAAGAATCTGGAGTCAGCAGGAATTCAAAGCAAGATGTAACCATGAAAACATGATTTGAGCATTTGTAAATACCCAAAGAATATCTGGGCCATTTGAGAATAATATAGTCTCCGCATAATACATGAGATAGGAGACAAGCCATTCTACTGAGTTAAGAAAGCAAAATGTAGGCCTCACAATTCAGGAGAAGCTTGAAAATATCCAGGTTAGTAATATCTGATTTACATTAAAATCATCTTTTAGCTTGAACTATGTCACTAGTCACAAAAATCCAATCATTTAATTGTGTTATGCTTCATTCCTTCTTATGTAAATAATAATAATAAAATCTGTCCTGGATTTTTATCATAGGGAAAATGAGTACCATTGGCTATGCTGAAAATTACTGTGTTAGACAGTGATTGACTAAAAATGTAATTCATATGCAAATATGCCATCTCCTCCAAATAAACAAATCAAAATTCTTAGTAAAAGATGAACTATGACATACAATTATTGATGTTTAATTAATATTTTAAGTATAAATATTTATTTTTAAATATAAAAATTAAAACATTTTGACAAAATGTTAAAAATCCAAAGTTAAATAGGTAAAAGTAGAGTTGCCCACCCAGCTATGAATTAACATTAAAGGATCTTTTGGTTCCTCTGGCCCCACCAAAGTTCAATTCTGAGCTGAAAATCAGTGAACTATTTTGTAAATTCTAATAGTTCACACATAAGTTTCTGGTGCAGTGGATGTACCACTGGATCATTGTCAGAGGAAGTAGGTTGAAATCACACATGCAATGCTTCCAAGGTTAGAATTACACTTGCAATAGATGTCACTTGACCTCCACTAGTCTCCTGGTCCTTCCTGTAAAATGAAAGTATTGGTCTTTTTCTGACAGTTATTGTCAAGAGTAAATAAGATGGCATATGTGAAAGTGTCCATTATAACACAGTAATATAGTCAAAGTTTAATTAAGGTGTTTTATACTATAATTTCTGTTGGAGTCATGCTATTTTGCATGAGCAGTTTAGTTTTTACTTTGATACAGCTAGGAATTCATGAGTGCTCAATCATCTTCTTGACTTAGAAAATATGTTATTCAAGAAAAATAATTATGGCATCTTTAGAAACTTTGCTCTGTAATATCTAATAACAATTAGCATTTAAATGTTGTGCTCAATATTGTCTGAATAATTTCTTGGTGATAAGTGTATCACCTTATTAAGCAAGTCAGTTGACATTTGATTTCAGCAAAGAAATAAATAAAAGAAGGTATTAGAGTTCCTTACCATCTTCCCACTATCTGCTGTCCACAAGTGCCAGAAACACAGCCAGCCACTAGTTTTCATCAGGGATCACCAAGAAGCTGCCATTAAGCTCAGGCTGCCTTTTCTAGGCTCATTAGTAGACCAAAGGAGTTAAAATGAGACATTAGGCCCATTAGCACCAGTGACAAAGATGTCCCTTAAACAAAGCTACTCCATACCTACCCCAAAGCCAAGGGAGCCCCCAAACATCCAAATCCCCCAAAGAAAACCATTCCCCAAAGCTAAGGCCATAGTTCTTTTAAGATTCTCAGTTTAGACTTTGTATGTTGCTATTGGAATAGTTCTGTCCTCCAAATTTTGAAACCCTTTTTACTTTAGGAGGAAGAAAAAATGTACCACTTTCTTCAAGTCTTTTCCTGACTATAATGGGTTTACTTCTTTCACCACTGTTCAATTTGTCCCCCTTTCTAAGGTCAGTATAACGTGTCCCTTAACAGTGTACCTTTGATGATTTACAAACACCTTCCCAGAAGTGGTTGGGATGTCAGAAATACACATAGGCAGTCATCATCTGCGAAGAAAGACTGGGAATAGCAGGACCCCAGGCAATGCCCTCTCCTAGAAGAGTTGGCTAATGAAGGGAATGGAAAAGCCTTACACCTCTGTTAGGGCTGCAAATAGAAAAACTAAAGTGGGACTGTAGGCTACAAAGGCTTCCGCCGATGCTTTATTTATTCTTGGATCAAAAATTTAAAAATTAAGAGCAGAGACTAAAGGCTATTTATGTTTATTACAAATCTATACCATTTTTACCAGAAAGGACATAATTCTTTTGTAATGGCAGATAAATTACAGAAATGAGAAAGATAGAAAAAATGAGCAATCATCGAATTTCAGCTGCTCATTCCAATTACTCTTCAAACTTTATTATTAACAGGATTTGACTCATCTCATTTTAAATTATTCAAGTATCTCACCTCATCACTTTTTTAAAAAACTGTTTCTCATTTTAATATCCCCACCTGCAGCAGAATTTTTAATTTAGAGACCTAGTATTCTTTTGCTTGATGTTAGGCCATTACTCTTTACAATGCTTGGCTGTCTTTTTCAAACCCAGGAAACGTAAATGCAAGAGAGAACTTTAGAACCAAACAGCAGGTCACCACGTGGTGACAGAGGACATGGAACAGTTATGAGCCTGTGCCATACATTTTTCCTTTATTGAATAGATAATAATACTTAAAACACAGAATTTATCCCACTACACTCCTACTCGAATTTTTCAATTGCTCCCTGTTGCCTCTAGGATAAATTTTAATTTGCTCTGCTTGAGATTCAAGGAACATTGCAAACTTATTCCTAGTTAATATTTCTAGCCTTGACTTCCATTATTTAATTATAGAGAAAATCTTCACAAGCAACCAGTCTCTTCACTCTTCCTTGAATACTCTTTCTGACTTAAAAAATATAGATATACTATTTCCTGAATGTAAAATTTCCTCATTATAAAATTGTTTTACACATGTACAGTACACAACAAAAGTTAAAAAAAAAATTTTTTTTAATTTCCAAGTTCATGTATAGTTAAATTAGAGAAATACAAACTGCCAATAAACATTGAGAGATAAATGCTCAATCTTGCTGGTAGTGGAAGAAATGTAAACCATAACTCCAATAATGTGCTACTTTTTAGCCTATATTAGTTATAAATTAAAAAATAATTTTAGCTAGTCATTTTATACATGTATATAATCCCTTGGCCAATACCCTATGAATAAATTTTTCCTATTCTTGTAGTTATCCTGTTATCTGCCTGGGACACTTTCTGTAAGTGCAACTTTTGAAAGCAATAATAGGTACATGTGATATGCCAACTTGCCTTCTAGAATATAAGTGAATACTACATTCTCCTGAGGCCAATTTACATAGTAGTATGTTTCAAGAACTAACAAAGAAGAGTCTTGAGGGACAGGAAAGAGGGGAGTCTGAAATTCAGGCCATGCTTTTTTATTATTATTATTCAAAATATCTTAACATTTATTTGTAAAGTACAGTATGTTGTTTCAATACAGGCATATGCTGCACAATGATTCACTTAGAGTAAATAGTATAGTCAAGCTTGACGCTCTATTAGAAGTCGGGGTCTTTTTTCATCTCTGTTATTTTTGTAAATAACGACACACTAAGGCATTCCATCCTCTCCAAAGTCACTAAACCAGAAATGGATCTTATAATTGCCTCATGAGAAGTGGAGACTCACTTCTCATTGACACAACCTCTTCCTATTTTTTTAATACAGAGAATCATGTCTATATCAGAAAGTAACATGAAATTATTTTGGCATTCTAATTCAATTTACTTTTTCCTTATACACAACCAGTTGTCCCAACACCACACATTGAATAATCTATTATTATTAGGAAACTGCTTTTTATCCAAGCTAAATTTTACCCATCTTTAGTTTGATTGAATATTGCCATGATAATATTTTATTATCTATTAATGCAAATCCCAAATTATGTGTCTTCCTTTAAAAATATCTTAGTTATTTTTGCCCATTATTTTTACTAGTAAATTTTGGAGTAGTTCAGCTGGGATTTTTATTGCACTTATATTGTATTTATATTTACACTTAATTTTAAAGAAAATAAAATCTTTATTATATTCAGTTTGCCTTCAAGGAAAAAATATTTCTTCTTACTAAATTCCTCTTTTATGTCTTTCAGTGATTTCTTAAATTTTTTTCATATAAGTTCTATACATTTCTTGTTAAGGTTATTTATAGGTCTTTCAAAATATTTTCTGTGTTTATTACTAGGATCTTTTTTATTACATTTTCTGAGAGGTTATTGCTGGCATATAGGAAAGTTATTGATTTTTTAATAATTTTCAAATAGGCTACTCACATATTCTTTTAACTATGTTAATTTTTCAGGCACTTGCCTGGGATTTTCCAGGCATGCAATTACATATCCTACAAGCATTGTCTACAGAGCGCAAATGCCCGAATGCATTGTTAGGCACAACCATAATAAGCCTACAGATTCAAACTCTAATCTTCTCTTACATACATTTCAGTTTCAACTGTTTCTTCCAAAGGTTAAATAACATATCAGTTCTACTGCAGCAACAAAATAAAACATGTATGACCGTGCACCTGTAATTTAGGTTTATAGTGAGAACAGGGCTGGATTCACGTAAATGCCTATCAAAGTCATTGGCAAATAACATGAGCTTGCACAAGGTGTTATTTTAGAGTCTTCTCAGGGACATTTTTTTTACTCTTCTAGGCTCATATGCATACAAAAGCATAAGTTTAAGAACTGTGAGATAGTTTTTAGGTCAAAGAGATTTTCATGTGCTTGGTTGGTAATCATATTCTGAAAAGTTTCAATGTCCAAGTCTTTTAAATGCCTTTATAAAATATAGGGTAATAACAATTGTTGTTACAATTCTGTTAATTATATCGCTTCATGTTCTCCAAACATTTATTCTGTGGTGCTTATTGTTCGAAGGAACACGTAAGCAGATATCACGACACAAGTGGGCTGCTGTGGCCTTGCTCTGTTAGCTGCTTAACCATACAGCCCACACCAAGAGCTGCAGGACTCACCTGGGGACACTGGTTGGTTGATTGGGAGTTATATTAATGAATTGCTCATCAAATCTTTAGTTCCAGCTTTTTTTTAGTTCCAGTTGATCTGCTGTGTGATACTGTGTCCCTTAAATTCCCTTTGCCTGATTTTTAGAGTATATAAATTATGAATCATATTGATGGTTCCACCATATTTATTAAAAAACCAATATTTTTCAAATAAAAATTTGCACCTTAGTATATGCATGCTCACTCTAATTATGTAAATTCCCATAAATTATTGCCTATACCCCTATTATAAAACTATATCATATATACTCATTTGTTTTCTAAGTAGCTATTAGATTGAGTTCCTTAAGGGCAGAATAAGGGTCTTTAGATTTTTTGTATAGTATTGGACCCATAATAGGTGTTTAATGTATGATTTTTGAAGGGAACAGCAAGGCAAGACACTGAAGGCAGAAGGAGGTAAGAAAGCAACTGACTAAAAACTGGCCAGGAATATAGATTCAATAGAAAAAAATAATTTTATTTCTTCTTTTCTACTTAAACTACCTTTACTTTGGGGTATAAGAAACAAAAGAAAAGAAGTTTCATGTGGTGGTATTAACAGAGAATGTGGCTGAAAGCCCTTGGACAATTTCTCCTGCAGATCAAGTTGCATATTTTTAGTGAACAGCAAAAGAAATACATACATATCTCAGAGGGCCCGATGACATGTTGAGGTCCTGAAAATATGTCTAATATAAGGAATTTTTCAATACTCTTGTAGATGAGCATACATGTTTTTGAGCTTTTGAAAAGGGCCAGTTTTTCTCAGATAAATTACTTGTTAAAGCACTAGGAACTTAAGGGAATTTTAGGCTCTTGAGCTGTCTTACAACTCATATCACAGATATTCAAATTTTAGTTATCAGATTAAGAACAAATTGATGAAATAAATTTGGTAGATCTGGAAATCATATCACTTGAGCCTATAAACAAGCTCACTCTGAGATTTATTCTACAGAAATTACCACATATATGTTGTGCACAAGACCAGCCTTTCTCACCATGCCTACTTTCACTGTAAAAACTAACAGAAAAAACCCAAAGATGCAAATTTTTGGTTTGGGTTAAAAAAAGAAACACCAGTTTGATTACCAATCACAAAGTCTTGGTAAATTTTCTGAGATGATATTTTAAGTTCTTTTTTCTTGCTCTATAATCACCACATCCTGCTTCTAGTGTGACTGCTAGTGAGTGCTCCAGGCTCCTTTGGCATATATTTTAGTTGTCTGGACACAATATGTTCAAAGGACAGATCAGTCATTTAAAAACACCCAGAGAAGATTAACATTTTAATCCAAATTTCTCCAAAGAGTTATATTTGGTTTCTTTTCACTAGAATACACATGCCCTTCTCTAAAATTCATCAGTTAGTTTAAATACCATCAAGTCCGCCACAGATCTCTGTGGCTTTATGAAATTTCAATATATGTCCATACAAAGACAATATTTTCACATTATCTTTAAAAAGGTCCTGTGAGGAAGTTTAAAATCTTAAATTCACTTCACTTATTTCTCTTTCCACACTCACCTTTATGTCCCTTAAAGCAAACAGCAGATGTTGCTTCACAGAATCATTCTGCATAAATATGTTATTTTCATTCAACAGTCAATAAATTCACTTCCTTATACCTCAGAATGATAGAACCCATCAACTTTCTGCCAATATGAATATTTCTCATAATAAGCCCATGAATGAACCGTCAAAGATTAGATTTAAGTCTCAGGCGATCGCTACATCACTCTCAAAGACTTATGATATATGTATGAAGAAAAGGAACTTTCAACATCCCGAGAGAGCAGTTTTAACAAGGCCAACAGACTTCATTGGAAAGCAAATCTGTAGTACTTGTTTGAGGCATAAATCTTCAAACACAAAGTAAGCACTTTCAAAATGTTTCATGTCAGTGTTTTGTCCCCAGTAAGGTAAACTGTCTACACATTTTTTGTTTCCTCTTGTGTTTTAGATAAAAACCAAGTAATCCTAGAAATACCTGTATGAGGTCATTTTCTATAATGATGGGCTAAGAAATTGGAACGAACTCGACTGTAAACAAACTGAAATCACTAGGTAAAATATAAAAACACCATCTCGAAAGCATCAAGGAGATAACAAGATGGTAAGAAACTACCAGCCGGAAGGGAAGAATTGAATTGCAGGAATGAGGAGCAAGTTTGGACCCAGAGGAAAAAGTGAACAAAGCTCCTTTTACTTGAAACACTTGCCACTCTTGGGAACGCTGGACTTTGGTTGGGGGAGGCATATGGTAGGAGGGGAACAGAAATCAAGTTTCGGCGTCTGCTCCAGGTAGGGGTGTAACAGGAGACCACATTAGCTGTAGTGGCTGCACCCTGCAGCTTAAGTCTGCTACTCACACCATGATGACCCGCCCAAACCGACATCTGAGAGGCCCAAACTCAAGATGTGAATTTATCCAGATCCCAGCTAGTCTCAGCACTTACATAAACCTGGCCTTCCCTCCCGGCTAAGTCGGCGGCGCCCCCCTAAGCGAGGTCGCACCGCTCAGCAAAGAAACCCGGGCCTCGCCCAGGACGGCGGCCGCCCCGGGGGCTTCTCTCGGCTCCTCCAACTCCTGTGTCTCCGTCGGCTCCACCAGGGCGGCGCTGTCATCCTTCTTTACTCGAAAGAGCTCAAAAAGTGAGATGAGTTTGAAGATATTTTAGGGGAAGCATGTCACTGACTTGAAATTTGCAACGAAATGCTACACGCCTCTTATACACAAGGGAAATGACTCCTTTAAAAGAATTTAAAGAGAAACACTTCAGGAAATAGGACTGGGCACAGACTTCATGAATACGACCCCAAAAGCACGGGCAACCAAAGGAAAAATAAACAAATGGGATTATATCAAACTAAAAAGCTTCTGCACATCAAAAGAAGCAATTAAAAGAGTTAAAAGACAACCAACAGAGTGGGAGAAAATATTTGCAAAATATATATCTGACAAAGGATTAATATCCAGAATATATAAGGAACTCAAACAGCTGTACAAGAAGAAAACAAGCAACCCAATTAAAAAATGGGCAAAAGAGCTAAATAGGCATTTCTCTAAGGAAGATATCCAAATGGCCAACAGACATATGAAAAAATGCTCAACATCACTCAGCATCCGGGAAATGCAAATCAAAACCACATTGAGATACCATCTAACCCCAGTTAGGATGGCTAAAATCCAAAAGACTATGAACGATAAATGCTGGCGAGGCTGCGGAGAAAAAGGAACTCTCATCCATTGTTGGTGGGACTGCAAAATGGTGCAGCCGCTATGGAAAATGGTATGGAGGTTCCTCAAACAATTGCAGATAGATCTACCATACGACCCAGCTATCCCACTGTTGGGAATATACCCAGAGGAATGGAAATCATCAAGTCGAAGGTATACCTGTTTCCCAATGTTTATCGCAGCACTCTTTACAATAACCAAGAGTTGGAACCAGCCCAAATGCCCATCATCAGATGAGTGGATACGGAAAATGTGGTACATCTACACAATGGAATACTACTCAGCTATAAAAACGAATGAAATACTGCCATTTGCAACAACATGGATGGACCTTGAGAGAATTATATTAAGTGAAACAAGTCAGGCACAGAAAGAGAAATACCACATGTTCTCACTTATTGGTGGGAGCTAAAAATTAATATATAAATTCACACACACACACACACACACACACACACACACACACACACACACACACAACCGGGGGGGGGGGGCGGGAAGAAGATATAACAACCACAATTACTTGAAGTTGATACGACAAGCAAACAGAAAGGACATTGTTGGGGGGAGGGGGGGAGGGAGAAGGGAGGGAGGTTTTGGTGATGGGGAGTAATAATCAGCCACAATGTATATCGACAAAATAAAATTTAAAAAATAAAAAATAATAAAATAAAATAAAATAAAAAGAGAAAAATAAATAAATAAATAAATAAAATAAAAAATAAATTTTAAAAAAAAAAGAATTTAAAATATCCTTTGCTTCAATTCCAGAGAGATTCTTTATGTCATTAGACAGCTTTCCAAGGAATCCCTTCAGTCTGTCCATGTCCCCCCAGAGAAAGTTTGTGAGATCTTGGATGAAATGAGTCACAAACTTTGTCTCAGAGCCATTCGGTTTTTTGCCTTCTTCCCGAGCAAAATATTTAAACACATCTTCTTGAAGATGTGTGTAAATGAAGAAGGTTTTCAGAAACTGCCACGAGCCACCCACGAGTATCCCATCGTTCTGCTGCCTAGTCACTGATGTTACACTGACTTTCTGATGTTGTCTTTTCTTTTATGCGACCATGACTCGCCAGTGCCAGTGGTAGCAGCGGGAATGGACTTCCTGGGAATGACGTTTGTGAGCTGTGTGGATGTCACGCGGTGCACCTTCAGGGCCAACAAACCCTACTGGGCTGCCTTCTCTGCATACGTAAAAACCACGTTATGGAACGCATATGCTCATGTTGGGTTTTTTCTCCAAGGAACGAGAAGCCACTCTGCCAAGACATTGACTCAGAAATTTGGTTTTCTGAATATTGCAATGGAACCATTTTTAAAAAGAGAAGTTTCTGATTCCTACCTCGTCCCAATTAGCATCAGTTATGATAAGATATTGGAAGAAACTCTTTATGTGTATGAGCTTCCAGGGATTCCTAAGCCAAAAGAATCTACATCTGGGTTGTTGAAAGCCAGAAGTTTCTCTCTGAAATTTTTGGAGACATCTACGTATACTTTAGAGACTGTGTCACTTCAATTTCTGGCAGCTGGGAGGATGAGTCAGAGCCCATATAACTTGGTTCTGAGACATATTCCTCAGAAACAGTCCAAGGACATGCATGTCTTCGTCACTGAAGTTGCCTGCAGAATGCAGCTTCTGCAAATCAAAAACCTAGTTCTGAGCCCGTGGGTCCTGACAGTTGCTGTTCTGCTTCAGAACCGGCCATCCATGGACTTTGATGCTCCAGTGGAAAAGACTTCATGGCCAAAAGGCTTAACCCACGCATTCAGAGGGTTTCTCATTTGGCCTGATAATGAGCCTGCTGAAGAAGTGGTCCAGTCCTGTATTCTCCTGCATTCCAGCACCACTAGCCTTATCAAAGACCAGGTGATTCTGAAAGTGGACGCCAGAACTCGGAAGTGGTCTGGTGGACTTACCTTCCAGCACGTCACTCTCCTCGTGTGCTCAGGTTATAGGAACCAGCTGCTCAACATTCTTGTCTGTCCTTTTTTAGTAGCTGTAGCATTGCAGATGACCGCTGAGTTCAGAAAAGAGGCTGTCTACAATGGCCTTTGCTTAATAAGCAACGTTTTTTCAAATGAGTTCATCTTTTTCTCAGGAAATGCATTAAAGGACTTTGAAGAAAGCTCTTACCTGCTTTGTAAAAGTGAGGCCATACAGGTGACTACAAGGGACATCCTAGTTATACAGAAAGGAAATTCTGTGTTTGAATTTTTTATAGAGCTCTTTAAACCTTTCGTGGAATGTTATCAGATAATTTGAAAATACCTCTTGAAAGAAGAAGACCACTTCACTGAGAAACAGCACTTGGCTGCCCTTAGAAAATTCACAAGTCAGCTTCTCGATCAAGGTGCCTCTCCCTGTTATAATGTATTATCTTCCTATGTGCAGAAAAATGCCTTAGCAGCTTGTGTCAGACTGTGTGGTACAGAAGAAGAAGGTAAATAATGACTGTGTATTTCATGTGAATGAACCTGCCACAACCTCATTAGAAGAAATGCTTTGTTGTAAGGTGCCAATGGAAAACCAGCCATGCAAAACTTTAATAATCGCCAAACAGTTATGGAAAATTTGGGTCACATAATTACTGTCATCAGAGGAGTATTATTATAACAAACAGGGAAGTAGAGGAAGAGGTACATTTTCTCATACTTTGTAAGACTGAGAACAGTGAACTCTGTGAGTTTTAAAATAAAACAATCTTTAGGAAACATGTTTGGAAAAGCAAAGCCCAGCTCCTATTTCACTAACACTTTCCAGCCTACTACATGTATTAAACTTTTAGGTTGACTTCTGAATTCAAGTACAACATTAATACTAAAGGCCCTGGTTATTAAAAGAGAACTGCTGAAAAGGGTATCTCTTAAAAAACAACCAACCAAACAAACAAAAACATAAATCTCAAAAATCTTCCTTAAAGCAGTGGTTCTCATACTGGAGCATTCATACAAATGACATGGAGAGCTTATTAAAACATAGATTGCTGGGCCACAGCCCTAGATTTTCTGCTTCACTAGGTCTGGAGTGAGACCCAAGAATTTAATTTCTAATGACTTTTCAGGCAATGCTGATGCTCCTGGTCCAGGGACCACACTTTGAGAATCACGGCTCCAAGTGATTATATCTTTATCCTAAGTTATTTCCACAAAAAAAAAAAAAGAAAGAAAGAAAGAAAGAAAAGGAAAAAACAAATTACAAGCATATTGAGAAGCACGTGATAAAAGAAAAATAAGCACTCAAGGAAATAGGTATCATGAGCAAAAATATCAAAAGCAGAGCTGCAAAGACTTTAGATACTGGAATTATCAGTCACAGATCATAAAACCACTTTGCTGACCTTAACCACTATGATTTAAAAAAAAAAAACAACTCAAGCTTAAAAATATCTTTAAAAAATAGGAAATTGTAAAAAGTGACATCACAGATTTGAAAAAAATAGGAAATAGACATTCTAGAAATGAAAAAGAAAGTAACTTTAAAAAAACATTTAATCTGGATTAACAGATTAGATGAAGCTGCACAAAGAATTAGTGAGCTGGTATATAGGTCAGAAGAAATAATCTAGACCAGACATAAGCTATTATGGTCTGCAGGCAAAACCTGGCCCACTGCTTATTTCTGTAAATGAAGTTTTATTGGAACACAGCCATGCTCATTCATTTATCTATTGTTTATGGCTTTCCAGGGTCTGAACTGAGGTTAGGAAAGTGAGGCCGCTAGGTGGCAAAATTTCAGGAGACACTCTCAGCCGCATGCAAGTGCCTGCAAGTGCCAGCTCTGTGAATGCACAACCCTGAGAGTGAGTGCCTTCTTAAAATTAATGCCCTAGGCACCTCTCCTGTCCCACCCTAGTCTTGGCTTTGGAAGGGAATAGGAGAGAGTCTTCGAGGTGGTTAATTTATGACACTGTTCATTTTTGCTGTGTTACATATAATTTGTGCACTTTTCTGTATGCATTTGTTAGATTTCAATTGTTTTTAAAGAACTGCTCTTCCAAGTCATCAAAGAAGAAATGATAATAGAAATTAAAAACATTTTTAACTCAATGATAATAAAAATGCTACTTACAAAGAAGGTAGGATGAATTTAAGATAATATTTTAACGCATATGTTAGAAAAGTACGTAATACAAATATAACACAACTAAGCATTTATGTTAAAAATCAGCATATCCAATAATGAAGCCATTTTACTTCTGTATTAAGCCTTCAAAAACTGTGTCCCAAGTTACATGTACAAGAATACCCCTAGCAGCAGCATTATACCACATAACTACAAAAGTTATTGAATTACAGAAACAAGCAAAAAAGAGTGAATCTCACAAACATAATGTTTTACAAAAGAAACAAAAGGAAAATAATATAAGTAATGTATCATTCCATTTATGTAAAATTCAAAAACAGACAAAACTACTACCAAAATTAAGAATTGTCTCAAGAAGAGGGGCAAGGATTATGACCAAGAAGGTACACAAAATGAATTTCTATCGTTCTTACAGTAGTTTCTTTGTTAATATGGGTGAAAGTCACACAGTATTTACTCTTTATTTATTCATTGCTTTGAAAAAGAAAAAGGAAAATCCCAAATAAGAATTGAATGAAAGAGAATTAAAATGACAGTTGTTCCATTCTGCTACAGACTTTCATTTATGAAACTGCATGTTGTTAACAGAATCAGATTGACCAATGATATATTGTTTGCTGAGGTTCTTTCAACACCTGCTTTTGTGAACCAAAATAATTTATACAATGGTCTGTTGAATAGGTTATTTTAATAAGTGTGAAAGAATCAAACTTTATTATGGAAAATGCAAAATGTTCACAAAAATAGAGAGCATAGCTGCTATGGTTTGAATGCTGGTATTCCCTCCAGATTTATATGTTTACATCATGACCCTCAACATGATAATATTAGGAGGTGGGGGCTTTCAGGAAGTGCTTAAGTTACTCATGAGTAAGATTACTGCCCTTAAAAAGAGTCCCAAGGGAGATAACTTGTCCCGCCTTCTGCCAGGTGAAAACACAGCAAAGAAACAGCTATCTGTGAACCAGAAATTAGGCCCTTACCAGACACTGAGACTGCCAATGTCTTGATCTTGGCTTACCAGCCTCCAAAATTATGTGGAATAAGTTTCTGTTGTTTATAAGCTACCCAATCTATAACATTTTATCACAGTAGCTGGAACAGATTAAGACAATTGTATAATGAAATCTCATGTACCAACTCACCAGCTTCAGCATTTATCAGGGTTTTTTTACTGTAACAAAATTGATTGTACATATCTGTAGGGTACGGAATTGAACATCAACAGCCATGTGCAATATGTGGTGCTCACATCAGAAATAATTATTATATTCAATAGTATACATTATCATTGCTATTTGTGACCCTTTACTCATTTCTCCCTCCCCCCCTCCTTCCCTCTTCTAGTAACCCCAGTTCTCCTTTTGAAAGTTCAATGATTATTGGGAATGTTGTATCTTTCTTTCTTTCTTTTATTTATATGTTTATAATTTTAGCTCCCACTTATGAGTGAGAACGTAACAGTACTTCTCTTTCTGTGCCTGGCTTATTTCACTTAATATGATTTTCTCTAAGTTCATCCATGTTGCTGTAAATGGCAATATTTCATTCTTTTTTATAGCTGAGTAATATCCTGTTGTGTATATATACCACATTTTCCTTATCCAGTTGTCTGATGATGGACATTTAGGTTGGTTCCAACTCTTGGCTATTGTAAATACAGCAGCAATAAACATTGGGGTGCAGGGTTATCTCTTTGACACGAAACTTTCCATTCCTTCGGGTATATACCCAGCAGCAGAATTGCTGGATCATATGGCAGTTCTATCTGAAGTTGTTTGAGGAACCTCCATACCATTTTCCATAATGCTGCACCAATTTACAGTCCCACCAACAGTGTAGGAGCATTCCCTTTTCTCCACATCCTTGCCAGCATTTATTGTCCTCCGTCTTTTTGATGATGGCCAGTCTACCTGGGGTAAGACGGTAATGGAGTTTGGATGTGTTGTCCCCTCCAAAACTCATGTGGAAATTTGATCCCCAATGTGGCAGTGTTGGAAACTGATTGAGTCATGGGAGTGGATCCCTCATGAATGGATTAATGCTCTCCCTGGGGGAGGGGAGTCTGAGTGAGTTCTTGCTCTATTAGTTCCCAAGAGAACTGGTTGTTTAATAGACCCTGGCACCTTCTCTCTCTCTCTTGCTTCCTCTCTCTTGCTTCCTCTTACCATGTAATCTGCTTGTACCTGCCAGCTGCCTGCCACTTTCCGCCATGAGTAGAAGCAGCCTGAGGCCCGTGCCAGACACAGCTGTCCCAGAATAGTAAGCCAAGTAGAAAGTGGCCTCACTTTCCTAACCTCAGTTCAGACCCTGGAAAACCATAAACAGTACATAAATGAACGAGCATGGCTGTGTTCCAATAAAACTTCATTTACAGAAATAAGCAGTGGGCCAGGTTTTGCCAGCAGACCATAATAGCTTATGTCTGATCTAGATTATTTCTTCTCTCTTCTTTATAAATTACCCGGTCTCAGGTATTTCTGTTATAGCAACACAAAACAGACTAACACAGATGTTATCTTAATGTGGTTTTGATTTGCATTTCCTTGATGCCGAGTGATGTTGAGCATATTTTCATGTGCCTATTGACCATTATATATATCTTCCTTTGAGAAATGCCTATTCCGTTCCTTTGCCCATTTTTTAAACAGGTTATTTGTATTTTTACTGTTAAATTGTTTGAATTCCTTATATACTCTGGATACTAGTCCTCTGTCAGATGCGTAGTTTGCAAATTTATTGCACCATTTATTGTAAAGGCAGTTTTTTCCCCAATGTATGTTATATATTCTTGTTGCCTTTGTCAAAGATCAGCTAGCTGTAGGTTTGTGGGTTGATTTCTGGGTTCTCTATTTTGTTCCATTGGTCTGAGTGTCTGTTTTTATGCCAGTACCATACTGTTTTTGTAACTATAGCTTTTGTACATCCAGTTTTACCAACTCTCCTCCAATTCTTTTTCTGAATATTTTTAAACAAAACCCAGACACCATGTCATTTCATCTATAAATGCATCAGTATTCCATTTTAACAAGTAAAAACAAATTTTTAACATCATCACCATGCTGCTATCTTCATACCAAATAGAAGTACCAAGAATTTTAAATATTAATGTATGTTCAACTGTCATTGACGATGTTAACAATTATTTTTATAATTGTTTTCTTTGAATCAGGATCTGAATAAGGTCTATGCTACATGTGATCATTAAGCTTCTTAAGTCTTCTCTGTTCCTTAACGGCCACTCATTGATCGGGTCATTTGCCCTGTAGGATGTCCTCCATTCTGATTTTGGCTTTTTGCTTCCTTGTATTGTTGACAATTTTTTCCTTTAGCTCCCTTTTTTATTTTCTTTTTGGAAGTTTACAAACCTTCCTTCCAATCTTGATATTGGAAAGATCCATGTGCAGAAACCAATGCTTTTGTGTGGCAGTATCAACCTGCTAGAATACACATAAAAACTCAATTAACACCCTTAAAAAAAGATAATTTTCAAAAACATTCCTTCAGTTAACAATAGTAAGGTCCCAACCACCTATTTGATGCAATAATAATTGCATTGCTATATATCTAAATCCAATCACAGAAAAGACTTAAAAATTAATGGACTTTTAACTCATTATATTTAAGGTAATGAACTTTTTTCCAATTAACTATCATTTCTAAACCTTAAATCTATTCTCGCTGTGCATTCAGGAGAGTCTCATCTGCAGCACAAATTCCTCATTTTATAGAGCAGAGTTTCTCATGCAAAACTTAATGTGTCTTCACTGCATACATAGGATAACCATTTTAAATAACTTGAGAAACAGGATTAACAAACTTTTAAATAATAAAGTTAATGGACACACAGCTGGTCACTGGCAGAACCACCTTGCAGCAGTTTGTGTTTCTATGTGTATGTGACTGTGTGAGCACACACTTAAAAACACACAGATAATACGGACACATGCACACACCTCCTCTCAAGTCAGCATGTGTGTAAACACACTTGTAAACACTCATGTGCACACACAGACCTTAGCACACATCCACAGGCCAAGTTTCTTTTCTTATTTATTTTTTATTTATAATTAGCATATTCATTTTTACAAGTGGTGATTTCTTTATGCCCTTTACCAGACCTATCACTTCTCAAGCCCCCTCCCTCCTTCCCCCCATCTCTAGTATCCTTAGGTTTGTTCTCTCTTTCTGAAAGTTCAACTTATTGTTGTGGTCTTTTCTGTCTGTCTTGCCTTCGTTCCTTCCTTCTCTTCTTCCCTCCCCCCCCCTTCCTAGCAGCCAGTTATGTGAGAACATGTGGTATTTTTGTGAGCAGATGACCCGAGTCTCAGTTTCCCCATTTGTAAGGTGGGAATTAACACAGCACACACTTCATTGGATTGTTGTGAGCATTTGAGATAAAGCAGAGTGCTCTGAGCACAATGCTGCCCCATATTCAAAGCACTCAATTATTGTGCATTTTAATTTATGTATATACACTTGGGGATGCTGTGCAAAATTATATTTGTGTTCCATGTGTTTATGTTTATGTGGAATAATAATAGATTGAGTGTTTATGTGCCAGACACTTGACACACATGGGGATGTGTGCATGTAAGAATGTGTATGTGTTCTGGTGTGCGTGTGTGTGTATGAATTTCTTTTTAAGAAAATTGAAAATAAAAAAAGACCTTAAGGATTAAAAAAAAAGTTAATGAGCATTTTTAAGATTAACCTAATATTAAGACTATTTTGTGTCAGGGAGATAGATAATATTATTTGAAAATTTTTACCAAATTATTTATATTAGGTCTAATAATGAGTATTGTAAGTTATAGTCAAAGTCATATCCAGTTGATTACCTCATTTATTCTTTACTGTTAACAAATCAAAAGTTCTTTTTTTTGTTTTTTTCAAACATGTATACTTTTTATTTTTATTGTAACATAATTGATTGCACATATCTATAGGGTACAGAGTTGAATATCAATGCCTATGTGCAATACATGATGCTCAAATCAGGATAATTAGTATATTAAGCATAATACAACATTATCATTTTTTGTGTCCCTCTACCAAATCCTCCCTTACCCCCATTCCCCTGCCCCTTTCCCACCCCTGGTAACCTCTGTTCTGTTTTCTCCTTTTTTTTTTTTTTTGATTATACATATTCATGAAGCACAGAGCTGACCTTCAGCATCTGTGCCCAAGATGTGATGATCAGATCAATACTATTGACATGGCCCAAACCACAAATAGCAATTATTCCCAAGCCCCCCACCCAATCTCTCCCCAAAACCCCTCCCTCTCCCTCTGACAGCCAGCAACCCTAGGTCTGTTCTGTCTGTCTACAAGTGCAATGCAACACTGTGGTCTTTCTTTCCTTGCTTTCTTTCCCTGGTTCTTTCTCTCTTAGCTCCCACTTATGAGTGAGGACATGCAGTATTTTTCCCTCTGTGCCTGGCTTATTTCACTTAACTTTTCTCCAAGTATATCCATATTGCTGCAAGTGGCAGAATTTCTTTTTTTTTTTTTTTAAATGACTGGTAAGGGGATCTTAACCCTTGACTTGGTGTTGTCAGCACCATGCTCACCCAGTGAGCTAACTGGCCATCCCTATATGGGATCTGAACCTGGGGCCTTGGTGTTATCAGCACCACACTCTCCCAAGTGAGCCATGGGCCAGCCCAGAATTTCATTATTTTTTTATGGCTGAGTAGTATTTCATTGTGTATGTATACCATATTTTCCTTATCCAGTCATCCATCGATGAACATTTAGGTTGGTTCAATATCTTGAACTATTGTAAATAGAGCTGCAGTGGAACATGGGAGCATGTATCCTTTGACATGATGATTTCCATTCCTTTGGGTACATACCCAGAAGTGGGATTGCTGGATAGAATGGTATATCTATCTGCAGTTGTTTGAGAAACCACCATATCGTTTTCCATAATGGCTGTACTAGTATATAATCCCACTAACAGTTCAGAAGACTTTCCCTTTCTCTGCATCCTCACCAGCATTTGTTAGTCTCTGTCTTTTTTGATAATAGCCGGTCTAACTGGGGTGAAATGATATCTCAATGTGGTTTAATTTGCATTTCCCTGATGATCTGTGATGTTGAGCATTTTGTCATGTGTCATTTATATGTCTTCCTTTGAGAAATGTTCAGCTCATTTTTCAAATGTTCATGCCCATTTTTCAAATTGAGTTGTTTGTTTTTTTACTGTTTAGTTGTTTGAGTTCCTAGTACATTTTGTATATTAATCCCTTGTCAGATGTATGGTTTGAAAATATTTTCTCCCATTCTGTAGGTTGTCTTCTCACTCTGTAGTTTTCTCTGCTGTGCAGAAGCTTTTTAGTTTGATACATCAAATATAGTTTGATATTTTTTCTTTCGTTGCTTGTGCTTTTGGGGTCTTATTCATAAAGTCTTTGCCCGGTCCTCTATGTTTTCTTTTAATAGTTTTGTAGTTTCAGAACTTATACTTAAGTCTTTAATCCATTTGGAGTTGATTTTGGTATATGGCAAGAGGTGCAGGTCTAGTTTCATTCTTTTACATATCGATGTCCAATTTTTCAACACCTTTTAGTGAAGAGGAAGTCTTTTTTCCAATATATGTTCTTGTTGTGTTTGTCAAAGATCATTTGGCTGTAAGCATGTGAGTTGATTTCCAGGTCCTTTATTCTGTTCCATTGGTCTGAGTGTCTTTTTTTTTTTTTGCCAGTACCATGTTGTTCTGGTTGCTATAGCTTTGCAGTATTTTTTTTTTTAATTTTACTTCTCAAAGTACATTGTAGTTGATTATCATGCTCCTTTACCCATTCCTCTCCACTCCTTCCCATATGCCCCCCCCCAACATCATATCTGTTCACTTGACTTAAATAGTTCAAGGAATTTTTGTGGTTATTCTGTCCTCTTCCCCCCTCCAACACCTTTTATTTGTTTGTGTGTTTATTTATTTATTTATTTTTAGCTCCTGCAAATAAGTGAGAACGTGTGGTATTTCTCTTTCTGTGCCTGACTTGATTCACTTAATATAATTTTCTCAAAGTCCATCCATGTTGTTGTGAATGGTAGTATTTTATTCTTTTTTATAGCAGAGTAATATTCCATTGTGTAGATGTACCACAGTTTCCTTATCCACTCATCAGGTGATGGACATTTGGGCTGTTTCCACCTCTTGTCTATTGTAGACAGAGCTGCAATAAACATTGGAGTACAGGTATCCCTTTGTCATGATGATTTCCATTCCTCTGGGCATATTCCCGTCAGTGGAATCGCTGGGTCATATGGTAGATCGACCTGTAATTGATTGAGGAACCTCCATACCATTTTCCATAGAGGCTGCACCATTTCGCAGCCCCACCAACAATGTATGAGAGTTCCTTTTTCTCTGCAACCTCACCAGCATTTATCGTTCAGAGTCTTTTGGATGTTAGCCATCCTAACTGGGGTTAGATGGTATCTCACTGTGGTTCTTATTTGCATTTCCTGGATGCTGAGTGATGTTGAGCATTTTTTCAGTGTCTGTTGGCCATTCATGTATCTTTCTTTGAGAAATGCGTATTCAGCTCCTTTGCCCATTTTTTAATTGGGTTATTTGGTTTTTTGCTGTAAAGTTGTTTGAGTTCCGTGTATATTCTGGATATTAATATATTGTCAGATTTATATTTTGCAAATATTATCTCTCACTCTGTTGGTTGTCTTTTTACTCTGTTGATTGTTTCTTTTGCTGTGCAAAGCTTTTAAGTTTGATATAATTCCATTTGCTTATTTGCCTGTGCTTTTGGGGTCCTATTCATGAAGACCGTACCAACTCCTACTTCCTGGAGTGTTTCCCCTATGTTTTCTTTAAGGAGTTTTATTGTTTCAGGATGTATATTTAACTCTTTAATCCATTTTGAGTTGATTTTGGTATATGGTGAAAGGTACGGGTCTAGTTTCGTTCTCCTACATATGAGTATCCAGTTTTCCCAGAACCATTTGCTGATGAGGCAGTCTCTTCTCCAGTGAGAGGACTTGCTGCCTTTGTCAAAGATCAGATGGCTGTAAGCATATGAATTGATATGCCACTACCATGCTGTTTTTATTATTATAGCTTTGTAATTTCTCTCAACAGCGGTTTGTAGTTCTCTTCATAGAGACTTTTCACATCCTTGTCCTTGGTCAGCCTTATTCCTTAGTATTTTATTTTTTTGCTCGCTATCATAAATGCACTACCTTTCTTGATTTCTTTTTCTACATGTTCACTGGTGGAGTATAGAAATATACTGATTTTTGTGTGTTAATTTTGTATCCTGCAACTTTGCTGAAATTATTCATCAACTCTAGGAGTTTTTTTAATAGGTGCTTTAGTCTGTTCAATATATAGGATCATATAATCCACAAAAAGGGACAGCTTGACTTCATCCTTTCCAATCTGGATGCCCTTTATATCCTTCTCTTCTCTGCTTGCTCTGGGTAGTACTTCCAACACTATGTTGAATAGAAGTGATAAGAGTAGGCATCCTTGTCTAGTTCCTGTTTTTAAGGGAAAAGCTTTCAGCCTGCTCATGATGATACTGACAGTGGGCTTATCATATATGGCTTTAAATATGTTGAGATATTTACCGTCTATGCCTAACTTGTAGAGAGTCTTTATCACGAAAGGATGTTGAATTTTGTCAAGTGCTTTTTCAGCATCAATAGAGATGATTGTGTGGTTTTTGTCTTTGCTTTTATTAATATGGTGTATCAAATTTATTGATTTGAGTATGTTGAACCAGACTTGCATCCCTGGGATGAATCCCACTTGATCATGGTGTATAATTTTCTGTATGTGTTGCTGTATTCTATTAGCTAGTATTTTATTGAGGATTTTTGCATCTATATTCATCAAGGATATTGGCCTGTAGTTTTCTATTTTTGATGCGTCTTTGTCTCATTTTGGTATCAGGGTGATGTTTGCCTCCTAGAATGAGTTTGGGAGATTTGCCTCTGTTTCAATCTTTTGGAACAGTTTGTAGAGAATTGGTATCTGTTCCTCTTTGAAGGTTTGGTATAACCCTGCAGGGAGTCTGTCTGGTCCTGAGCTTTTCTTTGTTGGGAGCCTTCTGATAACAGTTTCAGTCTCTTTTATTGTTATTGGTCTGTTCAGATTTTCTATATCTTCTTGGCTCAGTTTTGGTAATTTGTATGCATCCAGAAATTTATTAATTTCCTCCAGATTTACAAATTTGTTAGCATACAGATGTATATAGTAGTCTCTAATGATTTCTTGTATTTCTGAGGTGTCAATTGTAATATCACCTTTTTCGTTTCTAGTTTTTGTTATTTAGGTCTTGTATTAGTCCATTTTGTGTTACTATAACAGAAATATCTGAGACTGGGTGATTTATAAGAAAAACAAAATTTATTACTTGCAGTTTCTGAGGCTGGGAAGTCCAAAGTCCATCTGGTGGTGGTGACAGTGACCCAGGAGTCTCACATTACAAGATGGTGGTAGAAGAGAGAGCAGAGAAAGAGAAAGAGAGACATACTGTCTTCTTTTAAAGCCCTCAGAACCACACCCTTGATCAACATTTTTAATCTATCCACTACTGCAAGGTCCTATAACCCAATCACCTATTCAAGGCTCCACCTTTCAAATACCCTCATAGGATTTCACAACCTCTTAACAGTCACAGTGGGGACTAAGTTTCTAATACATAAAACTTGGGGGACATAATTCAAGTTTCAGTGAGTTTTGGGGGGACATAATTCAATCCACTATAGGTCTTCTCTCTTCTTATCTTATTTAATCTGGCTAAAGATTTGTCAATTTTATTTATGTTTTCAAAAAACCAACTTTTTGTTTCATTGATATTTTGTATTGTTTTTCATGTTTCTATTTCATTTAGTTCTTCTCTGATCTTAATTATTTCTTTCCATCTACTAACTTTAGGTTTGGATTGTTCTTGTTTTTCTAGATCTTTAAGGTGATGTGTTAGGTTATTTATTTGCCATCTTTCCGTTCTTCTGAAGCAAGCATTTAATGCAATAAATTTCCCCCTTAAAACTGCTTTTGCAGTATCCTACAGGTTTGGGTATGATGTGTCATTATTTTCAAGAAATTTTTGATTTCCTGTTTAATTTCTTCTTGGACCCACATGTCATTAAGTAGAATGTTGTTTAATTTCCATGAGTTTGTATAGTTTTCAGAGTTTGTTTATTATTGATTTCTAATTTTAATCCATTGTGATCAGAAAAAATATATGGAATAATTCCCATTTGTTTGAATTTGTTAAGAATTGCTTTGTGACCTAACATGTGGTCTACCCTGGAGAATGTTCCATGTGCTGATGAAAAGAATATTCTCAGGTTGTTGGGTGGAATGTTCTGTGGCTATCTGCCAAATCCAATTGGTCTATTGTTTAGATCTTGTGTTTCTCTTTTGAATTTTGCCTAGATGATCTGTCCTATGATGAGAGTGGGGTGTTCAGGTCCCCCACTATTATGGTGTTAGCATATATTTCTTTCTTTAGATCTAATAGTGTTTGCTTTGTAAATTTGGCTACTCCAACATTAGGTTCATATGTATTTATGATTGTTATGTCTTCTTGATGGATAGATCCTTTTATCATTATATGTTGGCCATCTTTATCTCTTTTAATGGTTTTTGGTTTGAAGTCTATTTTATTTGATATAAGAATAGGTACTCCAGCTCATTTTTCATTTCTATTTGTATTGTGTATCTTTTTCCATCCTATCACTCTTTGTCTGTGTCTTTAAAGGTGAGGTGAGTCTCTTGAAGGTAGCATATTGTTGGGTCCATCTTTTTAATTCATTCAGTCAGTCCATGTCTTTTGAATGAGGAATTTAATCCTTTTACATTTAGAGTTATTACTGAAAGGTGTTGATTTACTCCTAGGATTTTACTGATTTTTGTTTAGATGTCTTAAGTATCTTTTGTTCATTTCTAATTTTATGTTTGTCTTCTGTATTTGTTGGTTTCTTGGGGTGATAGATAAACTATTTTTTTCCTCTTTTGTTAGCATTTTTGTTTTGCTGGTAGGTATTGTTTTCTTGCATATTCATGGCAGTGATGGTTGTTTAGTAGTATCAAACTCAGTACTTCCTTGAGAATTTCTTGTAGGACTGGTTGTGTGGTAGTGAACTCCTGCAGTTTTGTTTGTCTGAGAAATATACTATTTGTCCTTCATTTCAGAAGGATAGCCTTGCTGGGTAACATGTTCTTGACTGGTAATTTTTGTCCTTTAGGGTTTTGACTATATCATCCCATTCTTTTCTGGCTTTTAGGGTATCTGATGAAAAGTCTGATGCTATTCTGATTGGGGCTCCCTTTAGGTGACTTATTGCTTCTCTCTTGCAACTTTTAAGATTCTCTCTTTGGTTTTGAGTTTTGTCAGTTTGATTATCACACGTCTTGTAGAGGACCTTTTTGGGTTGAATGTGTTTGGTGATCTTTGGGCTTCCTGAATCTGGGGATCTGTGACTTTCCCTATACCTGGGACGTTTCCTGCTATTATTTTATTGAATATGTTTTCAATGCCATTTCCTTTTTCCTCCCCTTCTGGAATGCCCATGATTCAGATATTTGAGCACTTGAGGTTATCAGTTTTCTCTCTTAAACTTTCTTCAGTTTTTTAAATTCTTTTTTCCTTTTTCTGGTCTGCCTGTGATAATTCAAACAGCCTGTCTTTGAGGTCAGAAATTGTCTCTTCTGCTTGTTCAAGTCTGCTGGTTAAACTCTCTGTTGTATTTTTTATTTCATTGAATGAATCCTTCAACTCCACAAGCTCAGCTACATTCTTTTTCAAGGCATTGATTTCTTTGTACATTTCTTCTTTCAGATCCATTATATTTTTTACTCATTTCATTGCATTGTCTGAGTTTTCTTGTATCTCATTTAGTTTCCTTAGAATAGTTACTCTAAATTCCTTGTCTGTCATTTCAAAGACTTCCTGTTCTATAGGATCTGGTGCTTGAGAGTTATTGATGTCCTTTGGTGGTGATGTACTTTCTTGATTTTTCATATTTCTGGTATCTTTCCTTTGGTGTTTAGTCATTGTGGCCAGGAGTATCATAGTCCACTCATTTCACCCTGATGTCTGGCTTGGATCCTGAAGGAACTGCCACTCTGGGCAGCAGAAACTGGGCAGGGCCAAAAATCCCACCCTGCCTGCCTTCTCCAGCATGGCTAGCTCGGTGTGTGGGGTCCCTGAGCCTCTTATGACTCTCCTGGTAGTGGGGATGGCCTGGGCTGGAATTCCCACCCCACCTGCCTTCTCCAGTTGGGCTGGCTTGGGGTATGCTTTGTAGTATAATTTGAAGTCAGGTAGTGTTATGTCTCTGGCTTTATTTATTTATTTACTCAAGGTTGCTTTGGCTATTTGAAGTTTTTTCTTGTTCCACATGAATGTTAGGATTGTTTTTTTTCCATTTCTGTGAAGAACGTCATTGGTATTTTGATGGGGATTGCATTGAATCTATAGATTGCTTTGGATACTATGGACATTTTCACAATGTTAATTCTTCCAACCCAAGAGCATTGAATGTCTTTCTACCTTTTGGTGTCCTCTTTAATTTCTTTCAGTAGTGATTTGTAGTTGTTTGTAGAGATCTTTCACCTTCTTGGTTAAATTGATTCCTAGGTATTTTTGTTGTTGTTGTTGTTGCCTACCATAATGGGCTACTTTCTTGATTTCTTTTTCTACTGTTTTGTTATTGGAGAATAAAAGCACTACTGATTTGGGGGTGTTGATTTTGTATCCTGCAGTGTTACTGAAATTGTTTATCAGCTCGAAGAGTTTTCTGACAGAGTCTTTAGGTTTAATCCATTTACATTTAGGGTTTTATGAGAGGTATTGTCTTACTCAGCATTCTATCACTTTTTGTTTAGATGTTTTAAATATATCTTGCTCTTTCTTCCCCTTTCATTATTCATCTTCAAGGTTTGTTGGTTTTTGAGGTGGTAAGATTTAGTTTCTCTTTCTCATTTCATTTTTGTCCTACCAGTGGCTTTTGTTCTTTCTTGTGTGTTTGTGGTAGTGATTAGTGTCTTTCAGATTTCAGATGCAGGACTCCCTTGAGAATTTCTTGCAGGGCTGGTATAGTGGTGAACTCTTGCACTTTTTGTTTGTCTGAGAAATACACTATTTCTCCTTCATTTCTGAAGGATGCCCTTGCTGGGTATAGTATTCTTAGCTGGCTATTTTTTCTTTTATTATTTGGAGTATGTCATCACATTTTCTCTTCACCTGTAGAGTTTCAGTTGAGAAGTCTGCTGTTAGTTCAATGGGGGCTCCCTTATAAGTGACTTGATACCTTTCTCTTGCTGCTCTTAGGATTCTCTCTGTCTTTGCTCTTTGCTAGTTTGACTCTAATGTATCTTGTAGAAAATCTTTGGATTGAATCAGTCAGGGGATCTTTGAGCTTTCCGGATCTGGAATTCTGTGTCCCTGACTCTGTGTGGGATGTTTTCCATTATTATTTCATTGAGTAGGTTTCAGTGTCTTTACCTTTCTCCTCCCTTTCTGGAACACTGATGAATTGAATGTTTATGCATAAGGTTGTCTGTTAGGTTGTCTGCTCTCTTAGGCTTCTTCATTCTTAAAAAAAAAAAAAAAAATTCTGTTTTTTCTTTTTCTTTTCTTTTTTTTTTCTTTTTTCTTTTTCTTTTTCTTTTCTTTTTTCTTTTCTTTTTTTTTTTTTTTTTTTTGTCTGCATGTGTTATTTTGTAAAGACCATCTTCAAGATCAGGAATTCTTTCTTTTGGTTGCTCTAAACTGCTGCTTAAGCTCTTGGTTGTGGGGGTTTTCATTCCATTGTATAAATCTTTCAGTTCCACTAGTTCTGTTACTTTCTTTTTTCAAGTAGAAATATCTTTGTAAATTTCCTACTTCATATCCTGCATATTTTTTATTGTTTCATAGTGTTGTCTAACAGTCTTCCCTTATCTCATTGAGTTTCTTTTAGATTGTTACTTGGAATTCTATTTCAGTCTTTTCAATGGTTTCCTGTTCTGTAGGGTCTGGTACTTGAGAATTACTATATTCCTTTGATGATGTCATATTTTCTTGTTCTTTTTGTTTTGTTTTGTTTTTTTGTATTTCTAGTATCCCTACGTTGAATTCTGGTCATCTGGTAAATCAGTTCCTTCTATTACTCTTGAGTGGGTTTTATGGAGAAAGACTACTCTTCTTTTCCCAGGATGCCCTGGTGACCTATACAGTGGAATATGCAGTGAGCCAACTGCACAGTGGTTTTGGCTGCTGCTACAACTGCAAGCTGTCCTTTGCAGCAGTGGAAGCTGTGGTGGTGGCTGTTGTGGACCACCACTGTGGAAGTGGCCCAGGGCCTCCTGGTCATGGCAGTGTTCCTGCTTTCTGTGTGAGTAGGAAGAGGGATAGCCAGGGCTTTTCCCTCCTGGGCCTTCAGGTCATGGTGGCACTCCTCCCTTTTGTACGGGTCAGGGGAAGGCTGTTCAGGACTTTTCCCATCTGGGCTTCCCTGGAAATTCTTAACTAAGATATATGTCATTAAAATGAGTTTGAATGTTTTTTATGTCTCTGTCTTACAGTTCTGGATATTTGGATCAAACATGAACCTAGAAATTATTGAAAATATTCCTATTAAATACCATGCCCTGAGTGCTAAGAGATGCTAAACTGATTAGTGCAACACATTCAAAAGCATTGGAATGATCAGGTAGGGACAAAGTAGTAAATAATTTCTAATTCTTTCCTTTTATTTATTATTATTATTTTTTTTTTTTTGGTACTTATCCAGGGAAGTATTTCTTCATTTCTTCACATTTGTGTTAGCATTTAAATTTGTTTTTTTTTTAACTATCAAAGGATGTGTCATTTATTTATCTAACAAGTGAAGATAAAATTTGAAGGCTGAAATAAATCACATTCTTGGCAGTTGAGCTATATGCGCCAGTTTGGACTTCTTTAAAAATCTTATTGTCTTATCATCAATATTACAATCATGTTGCTACTAAAGTAATATATTCAGACTATTCAAGTTACAAAACGTATTTTTGAGGTATGTCACAATAGCATAATGTCTGAAGTCAGAGAAATAGACCTTAATCTTTTATTGGTGTTGCAAATATTTAATTAAAAAAAATCTTATCACTCACTTGAAAAGCTCCCAGAAACAATTTTGCTTTGACAACTAGTATGGTTCAGAAGGAAAAATTGAGTATTGCTTTCATTTCTAACCTATATCTTTGCATAGCAATCTGAAAAGTCAGACATTCAATGGTCAGGATTGCCCACATTCACAACGTTTTCTATTTACTTGAACTTTAAATCAAGATTGGGCATGTTACCAATGTTGGCTGAATAAAAACAATATTTGCTTGACATTTTAATTCATACATTTTTATTTGCTTTTCAAAATGTTACTTGCAGAAAATATAGTGATTACTCCTTATTATTGATCCCAAACACATTTATTCAATCATAGATCTAAAAAAAAACTGTTTTATACTTCTTCATATACTAACTATAGATATGCTAAGGATGTATTTACATCAGGACAGTCCTTCCCTGTTAAGAAAAATATTGATCATAAGCACAGATAATTGCACTTCCACATGTATGCCATTAATATGTACCTAATTTTGTCTCCTCCCATTGTCCCCTTTACACACTATGCCCCAGTTGTATGGGTCTTCTTTCTCTTGCACAGAAAGGCCCAGCTTTTGCTTGCCACAGAAACTTTGCAAGAGCTTGCCCCTCTATCTCCACATGAATAAAGGCAGTTCTTTTCTATTTTACATGGCTGGTTCCTTCCTGTTATCCAGATTTCAATTAAAAGTCTCTCCTCAGTGAAATTTATTCTAACTTCTCAATCTATATTACCACCCTTCTAGTCACTTACCATCACATTGGAAGGAATATTAAAAACAACTGAATGATCTGCAAAGCATGAGCATCAATCAGAAGGAACAAAGGTGTACACAACAGTCATGACAGTACTGGTACACCATTGCTGGACATCTATACCAACAACATTAAGCTCTTCTGTTTTCTTCAGAGCCTTTATAACTATCTGAAATTAATTCTGAGTTGGCTGGTTTTTCCTTCTTCCTAAAAAGAATATATGCTGTATGAGAGCAGGGCTTTCTTCACCACTGTATGCCCAGTGCCTAGAATAAAGTTTGACATTTAATAGGTTAAATATGGATTGTGATACATGTCTGATTTTGCTCTGAAGAGTACAACTTTGAATGATATCCCTATATTTTTAGTTTCTTATGTGCCATTAGCAACAGCATTCAATTAACAAATATAGGAAAACATTATTTTGTTCCCATCCTAGGAAAAGCTCAATGAGTTTGCCAGACAGAAAACTGAACTTTGCCTAAAAATAGATGGTGCAAAAGCATCAGTGGCCCCCTGCCATTGTTTGACAGCACCTGACAGACTTGATAAGTTCTGACTGCTCCTTTGACACCATCCACTCCTTCTAAGGACCACCAGTGAGCCATGGATCACATGCTGATAAACACCTTTGTAGAGCAAGGTATGACTTCAGGTAAATAAATATCCAAATTTTTACTAGTGCCAAATTAGAGACTTTCAAACTTAGTAGATCTTGCATTATTTTTCTAATATGAAATAAATAAAGGCTTAGAAAATAGTAAGATTAAATTTTTAAAATAGTATGGAAAAGACATTAAATATAACTTGAAAGTTCAGCACAATTTCTAGAGATTCTAATAATGATCATAAGAATTTGGGTTCAAACTACACATAAGGAGGATAGTCATAGAGTTTACTAGAATGCTATAAAGTACCAAACGCTCTTCTGAATTTTCCTCATCTGTGTAACATGTATAACGGTGTCTATTGTAAGGATTTGTTGTGAGAAATAACAAGATACTCATGAAAATTTTAGCATACTCCCTGGCAATGTAGCAAGTGTTCAGTTTATATTGTTATTATTAACCATTTCAGTAATTAAAAACACAGATATGAAGTACAGCTCTAACAGCTCTAGGAGTTTATGATCTTATTATTCCAAGAATGTCCTAGAAATCTTCATCCTCAGAAACAGGGTAAGAGATTTGATTCAGTAACATGTAATCAAGCACCAGCCTTCTCCATCTTTCAAACTACCTTAAAGTAGTAACTCTAGGAGAAGAAGGCAGTTAAAAAGTTTATAGTAACTGTGAAAACTCTTCTTCCAAATGCACACACCAAAATTAAAAAAGAAAAACAAAAGCCTTGAGGTGATAAAATAGCTGAAAGGGGCTTCATAGTGCATCTCAGAGGTTAAGCAATTGGCCAAGAGTTCTACAGCTAGTTTAAGTCAATCCAATGATGTTTATTGAGCATTTACTATGTGCAAGGTAACCTGCCTGTTATTACAGGAAATAAAACATAAATAAGGCATAAGTTCTGCCTCTAAGTAGTTCATAATAATGAGAGAGGAGGAAATACACATATCAAGAAATAATAGAAAACATAATATAGACTGTCACACAAAAGAAGCAAACAGGTGCTCTGGTAGATTTTTTTTAAAAAGGTTGCTTCTGCTTGGATGCAAACAGCAAAAGATTTTTTAAAAATAAACTTGTAGATGAGCCTTAAATACTGGATGGGCTTTCACCATACTGGGATGAAAGGACTGGTTACCCTTCTAGGTAGAAGAGTCAGCAGAAGAAAGACAGCAGGCTTGATTGCCCTGTGGTTGGCCTTGAACACCAGGTAGAGGAATTTAAACTTAATTTCTAAAGTTGAGGAGACACTGCAGGCTCTTTATCAGAAGAAAGGCTTTCTATAAACTGGTTTGGGAAGAAAGATCTGTAAATACTATGAAGAACGATTTATATCAAGGAGAAACTAGAATTTGGTGGATAATTTTACTTTGCTATAACATTGGTCAGAGTACATACTTTATCTCCCATATTGGCAGTGACCATGGAAGGAAGAGAAAAGAAACAAAAGGTATAGCACCAATAAAGTTGGTTGCATTTAGTAACATGTTGAATTTAGAATAAAGAGAGTAGGAAGATCTGAAGATGAAGGAAAAGGGTAGAGCCTTTAACAAAAGTAGATCTGACTAATAGCAGAAAGAAAGTCCACCTGGGGAGAAAAGATGACTCGCTTAGCTTTTGGCCTTAAGCCTGATGTATTGACAATGCATTGCATTCATTTAAATGAAAATAAATTTATACAATAAGAGGTTGTAAAAGCAGACAGAGGACATGCAAAATTGATTGAGATTAGAAAGCTAGATTTTGGAGTGATCCTCAGAGAGCAAAAAACGTCTTTGGAGTAGGTAATATCACCAAAAAAGAGAACGAAAGGCAGAGGACAGCCGAACACGAAGTGTTGGAGAGTGTATTCTTTATTTTTTTATTATTATTATTTTTAGTAGTAGAAAGAATTGTCAGAAAAAGACATTAAGTACAGTGTGGTTGGAGAAGAGGAAAGGGAGACTCTCAGCAAGTGGTGACGCCTGCTCGTCTCCCACACCCTGTACTTACTCCTCTTGCCCCAGAGCTGGGTCCGCCTTTCCAGAGTGCGGTCACTTTGTGACGCAGGGGAGGAAAGACACTAGTGAGATACAGCACAGCTGGGATCAGAAAGAATTTTCGGGTTTGGAATGTAAGAAGCTCCTAAACAGCAGGATGTGTGGATTTGCAAGGTGGAGACGGGACTCTGTAAGGATTGGGTTGGGTTACAAATGAGTTACCTTCGAACCAGGCCAGCAATGGAGCCAGCCGCCTGGGGTCCTGAGACAGGGGCTGAGGGCCAGCCCCACCCACCTTCACAACGACACTTCAGTATGTTCTTATTAGCCACATGTGTTTTTTGGCATGTGTGACTTATTTGCTCATGTCCTTCACCAAATTTCTGCTCAGGATTTTCTAATTCATTTTTAAGAGTTCTTTTTACATTAAGGGTGTTAATCTCTGAGTGTTAAATTTGTTCCTTATCAATTGACTTTAAATTTAATTTGTGATGTTTTCTTTCAAAAAATGTAAATAAACGAGGGGCCAGCCCATGGCTCACTTGGGAGAGCGTGGTGCTGACAACACCAAGTCAAGGGTTAAGATCCCTTTACCCGTCATCTTTAAAAAAAAAAATACACACACACACACACACACACACACACACACACACACACATATACATATATATATATATAACATATCATAAATAAACAAAATAAAATAAACTGCTGAACTGTTGCCCAAAGTGGTTGTCCAATTTTGTGTTACTACCAGCAGCATATGAGAATTGTGTTTAAAAAGAAAAAAAAGAAAACAAAAAAAGCCAAAAGGTTTGTGGTATTTTTTAATATAGAACTTTAAAATTATAATATATTCAGACATACCAATCTTTTTCTTTATGGTTGGTGCTTTGGGGGATTTACAAAATCTTCCATCACTTGGTTCTTCATATTGTGATTCTCCTATTAGCAATTTCTCCTGAGAGGTTTATTACTTTTTTTTTCTTCAGAAAGTTCTTCTATGACATTCTCACATAGCAATTTATAGGTAACATACACTAAATTTTCTGTGTCACCTAATACAGCATTTGTCATCGTTATAGAATAATGTGACTTGAGATTGAGGGTAAGAGCTTGAAGTACTCAGTTAAGCAAACTCTTTCTGTAAAGGGCCAGATAGTAAATATTTAGGGACTTGTAGGCCATACAGTCTCTGCCACAATCACTCAACTATGCTGTGGTAATGCAAAAGCAGTGGCTGACAATATGTAAATGAATGAGCGTGGCTGTGTTCCAATAAACCTTTATTTATGGGCACTGAAAAAGAAATGAGTTAACTTCAGTGTTGTTTAAGAAACATAAATAGAGATCAGAATTCCTTTTCTAATTATTTTATTGCTGGTCTGTGTTCATTCAACGCAGATTTGTGCAAAGGTCCACCCAGGGCCCAATTCTCATTAGTAGTATTCTAGTCTCTAATGAGAATAAATCTTCTAGATGCCAAGCACGGTAGGCACTTTACACACATATCTTATTTAATCCTTAAAATTATCTTGTAAAGTAAGCATTATTATACCCACTTTGTGCAGAAGCAGACTGAAACAAGATCAGGAATAATGACAGAGTGAAGCTAATTTAATTTACCGAGAGTTCAGTCTCTGTCCATCTTTGCAAGAGGAGTTTTAAAACATTGATGAGAACAGAAGTCAGATTACTAAGACCTAGGCTGTCATTGTGGGATAAGCAAGTGGAGGTAATAAAAGTATTCAAATAATCTTTGTTTGATAGGCAAAGCTGGGGCACATAATGCTTTTTTTTATTGAAACACATTGATTATACATATTTATGTGGTAGAGTGTTGAATATCAATAGATGTATACAATGCATGATGATCAAACCAGGGTAATCAGCATAGTCATCACTGCAAAACTCAATCATTTCTTTGTGATGAGGACATTTGATCTCCTGTCTTCTAGCCATTTGATAACATGTCGTAAATTATTAATTATATATGCCTAGCTTCACTGTACACCTATAGAACTCATTTTTCCTATCTAGCTATTACGTGTCCATTAACCAACCTCTCACTATCCCCCCTCCAACCCCTTTCCTGCCACTAGTAACTACAGTTCTGCTTTCTCCTTCTAAAAGTTCGACTTATTCTCTCTCTCTCTTTCTAGCTCCCACTTATGAGTGAGGACGTGGTATTTTTCTGTGCCTGACATATTTCACTTAACATAATTGTCTCCAAGCTCATCCATGTTGCTGTGAATGGCAGAATTTTAGAATTTTATTCATTTTTAGGGCTGAGTAGTATTTCATTGTGTCTATATGCCATGTTTTCTTTATGTAATCATCCATCGATGGACATTTAGGTTGGTTCCAAATCTTGGCTATTTTGAATAGAGCTTCAATAAATGTGGGAGTGCAGGTATCCCTTTGACATGATGACTTCCATTTCTTTGCGTATATATCCAGCAGTGGGATTGCCGGATAGTAGGGTATTTCTATCTGTGGTTGTTTGAGAAACCTCCATTCTGTTTTCCATAATGGCTGTACTAGTTTACAGTCCCACCAGCAATGGAGAAGACTTTTCCTTTCTCCATATCTTCACCAGCATTTGTTATTCTCAGTCTTTTTGATAATAGCCAGTCTAACTAGCATGAGATGATATCTCAATGTACTTTTGATTTGCAATTCTCTGATCATTAGTGATGTTTAGCATTTTTTCATGTAGCTGTTGGACAGTTGTATGTCTTAAGAAATGCCTATGGAGCTCCTTTGCCCACTTTTAGATCAGGTTGTTTGTTTTTTTATTGTTGAGTTTCTTGTATATTCTGGATATGAATACTTGGTTGAATGTGTAATTGGCAAATATTTTCTCCCATTCTGTATCTTGGTTTTTTGTTTGCTTGTTTTTTGTTTTTGTTTTTGTTTTGTTTTGTTTTTTTGCTGTGCAGAAGCTTTTTAGTTTGATAAAGTCCCATTTGTTTATCTTTTCTTCTGTTGCCTATGCTTTTGAGGTCTTATTCATAAAGTCTTTGCCCAGCCATGCATCCTGAAGAGTTTTACCTGTGTTTTCTTCTAGGAGTTTTATACATTCAGATCTTATATTTAAGACTTTAATCCATTTTGAGTTGATTTTGGTATATGGTGAAAGATAGGGATCTAGTTACATTTTTCTGCACACGGATATCCAGTTTTCCCAGCACCATTTATTGAAGAGGCTGCCCTTTCTCCAATGTATGTTCTTGGCACCTTTGTCAAATATCAGTTGACTGTACATATGTGGATTAATTTCTGGGTTCCAATACAAGCTTTGGAGTTAAACAGATGTGTTCATATCATGAGACTCTTGCTAGCTATTGTCTCTATTTCAGAACATCTTTTAACATCAGTTTTGGCACATGTGTAATGGTGTCAGTCAGATTCAGCTGCTATAACAAAATACCATAGACTGGGTGTTTTACAAACAACAGAAACATACTTCTCACAGTTCTGGAGGCTGGAGATCAGGATGTCAGCATGGTCAGATTCTGATGACGCTTGTCTTCTGATTTTCAGATTTCCATTGTCCTGTTGTATCCTCACATGGGCGAAAGAGAGCCACAGAGGTCTCTGAGGTCCCTTTTATAGTCGCACTAATCCTACTTAAAAGGGCCTCATCTAAACCTAATTACTTCACAAAGCCTCCACCTCCTAATACAATCACATAGGGGGTTAGAATTTCAACATATGGATTTTGGGGGGACAAAAATATTCAGTCTATAATGAATGAGAATAACAATAGTACCTATCAAGTGAATGCATGGTTTAAATGAGTTAATGCATATAAAACACTTTAGCACAAAGCTTGGCATAAAGTAGCTCAATAAATTTTAGCTATTATTAATAACAAAATGCCTAATACAGAGCCCAGAATTTGGTAAGTATTCAATATTGCTGAAAGTTTAATAATAGCACCTAACACACACTAACCTACAGCACTGTTGTGAGTTAATAATAGGCATAGACAAAGCACTTTGAAAACTGAATAGCACACACTTAGTAAATGTTAGATTAAAAATTTTATAAACTATCTTAAGAGGCATGCATGGTAAAGACATTTTTTACAGAATTATATACCTCTGAGAATGTTTGTAAAAGTAGAAAAATACCTCTTAAAGTCCTGCTTGTGATGATCTAAGCTTTTGAGGAAAAAGGAAGAGGAAGCCATGGTAGGGTATTAGAGATATTTCTTTACAAAATGTGTCTATGTTCCACCCAGTCCTCAGACCCCACCTTGACCACAAAAGATACAGTTCTTAGTAAGTATGTTTTGGTGTAAAACATATAAAATCAGATATCATTATATTTTTACCAATACAAATAAATTAGAAAAATATTTTGATCCTTTTTATGGCCAAATCTCAACCATAGGTAAAATAAAATAAAGCAGTTGGAATATCTAGGTCAAGAAGATAAACCAGTCACACCCAATATCTATTCCCTACTTCTCCTTAGCATAGAAGTATCAGTAGATATTACTGAAGTGATATAGGAAGTATCAGCCTTGCTCTAACAAGGTATGGGAAAAGGATAAAGCAAGGACTCAGAGAAGCAAGACAGGACATGATCTTACTCTCTCCCCTCTTTCCCACTGGTGTGTGTGTGTGTGTGTGTGTGTGTGTGTGTGTGTGTGTGTGTGTGTGTGTGTGTGTGTGTGTGTTCTGTGTCTTCCCTACACAAGTCAGAAGAGCAGAAGCCCATTATGAATCCAAGAAGAATATTACATCGACCATCAGCATTTATAAATCTAAAGGTAGAACACTTGCATACCTGTGCTATTTTCTGTTTCCTTTCTATTCACTCTGATTAAAGCCATCTGTTTCCTGAAAAAGAAAAGCTAGCAGAGAAGGAGAAAATACAAGCAAAATAAAGAATAATCTATGAAAGCAGTGTGTTTTAAAATGTGGAAAGAGATGGAATTGAGAACATAAATAGAGGGATGTTTCTAGGGAAGAAGGCGCTGTTTTTATTTTGTCCTCGGACACAGGTGAGAAATATTTCAATTCTAGTTAACATTTATTAAGTGCCTATTACCATATTCCATGCTCTGTCACTGGAATTAGAGATTCAAATAAGAAAATATGTGCTCCCCTCAAGGAACTTATAATTTACAGGAGGAGCAGCCCATGCAAATGAAAATAATCCCTTCACGGATCTCTGCTGTGGTAGAGCTCTGAACGAAGGGCTATGGGAACAGAGGTGACTGAGTCTTCGATTCCACCTGCAGGAACAGAAGAAATCATTACAGAACCACTAACATTTACTTGCACCAAAGTGAAAACTAGGATTTTGCCAAGTAGCTAAATCGTGATAGAGAGATTCAGGCTGGGAAAATGTGAGCAAAGTCACAGACAAGTGGGGAAAAAAAAGAAAAGAAAAGAAAAATGATGTGGAGGCACTGACAAATAAAGAAGAGGATAATTAAAAGAGTTTGTGTTCCAGGATCTTGGGTTCTCAGTAAAGAAGAAATGCTATATTGGAGAGGGCTCAGGTAAAAGGAGGTTTGGAATATGAGACCTTTGGGGAATAGAAAAAGGTTACTAAATAAGCAAGAGGTTTGACCTGCAATTAAGAGTTTTTACTCATGAATTTTAAGTGACCTAGGAAGCACGGTTATGTGAGTTTCCCTCAGTGATCATTGGCTAACAATGAATTAAATCCACCTTTCCTCATTCCTAGTGAATGCTTTCTCCATTCAGATACAATATTGGGTAGAGAAAGACCGATCTCTCTCTCTGGCAAGAGAGATGAGACTCTTGTTTTGCCCTGGTGGATGATAACGTACTTGGATATAGTATTACACTAGGCATAATACTTGCAAATGTCTAGAAAATTTTTTCTGGAATAAGCTTCTCTCTTTCGGTCCTTAACAAAATCAAAAAACTAGTTACAGGTTAAAAATAGTGAAACCAGGAGACATCAAGCAACATGCTCTGCTGGAGCAAAACTTAGCAAAGGTTACTTTTACTGACACCGTCCAGAATCACTGGAGCACAGAGCTACAGGAGCTCAAAGAAACAGTCACTGACACTGAATTCAAAAATTGAAGAACCAGTTAGGCCACACACACACACACACACACACACACACACACACACACACACACACACACACACACACACACACACACACACACACACACACCCCTTAGCTAATAGGCTCTTTTAATATATTTTCAAACTTTTGCTATGAAAAATTTTAAACATGTATAAAAGAGCAGTGAAATGAACATTCATATATACCCATTTCCTAGCTTTAATTATAATCTATGGCCAGTTTAGGCTGATGAGCACTAAGCTTCTTTTACATTTTAAAACGGCTCTGCGGAGACTAAACAGTTGTAAAAAAAAAAAGACTACCAAAGTATTCAAGAGAATGGAAGCTATTTCATGCCCAGAAACAGTACATATCACCTTACCTGGACTGTAAAATTTAAAACCAAAGGTTGCAAAAGCCTCTCTCAAATATACATACAATTAAACATAAAGAGAACACAGAACAATTGTATTCCAAACTCACAAAAGACCAGTAAAATTATAGGAGCTTAAAATACCCCCGAGAGAGTTTAGGTAAGTCCCATATAATTTTTGACTACAGTATAATTTAACATTGAGATGGTATTATCTGGGAAACTATTAATTCCATCTGTAATAATCACTAAAAATATCTTCAACATCCATTTTTCTTTGGGATACGGATGTTGAAGATATTGAAGATACTGTCATAAGTATCTTTCTATTTCATTCATTTATTTGTGTATTAAGTCAAACTATACTATGTAGAATTCAAGTAGTTATACTGAATTCTAAATTATGTCATCAATTTTCTAATGCAGAAGTGTATTAATATTTTAAATTTGTTGTTAGTGCAGTTTATTTGCTAAGGACTTACATGCAACATGTTATGCTTTTATGGAAAAAAAACAGCAATCCATAATATTGTCTGACTTTGTTAACTTAATCAGCTTATAAAACAAGTAGTGAGTGAGACAGAGAAACAGACAGAGAGAGACAGAGAGGGAGAGAGATATTCATCTGATTGCTAAAACAACCTTTGACCCTAATTGATTTCCCCTAGTTCTATGCAAATGAAGGGCAGACTGTTCACCGCTTTCTATCCTAACTCTTAAGCAGACTCCTTCCAGCTCAGGGGAGAACTGAGTGTTTAACTGGCCCAGGAATCATCTGACTCAGTATCACTTTTCTCACCTTCATGAACTTTCTTTGGTCTTCATCCACTCTCAAACTAGCAAATACTATTTCACACAAATTTTTCTGATATACAAATTCTGCTAAATTCACTCCTCCTACTTCTGATTTTCCAATTACTAGAAAATGTTTCTTCCATCCCTCTCTTTAGACATTTTGTAAATTGCATTTTAAAAAATCACCTCAAATATGACTCATAAATATTAGTGGAATGGTGGCTATGTACCTTTATCAAGAAAAAGAAAAGTCACAAATTTTGAAGCAAAATTATATCTAGCAAAGGAGCAAATGATATCAACCTCTAAAACCTTAAGACTCTCTTGATGTTCCCTTTAAAGTTACTTTTATCTTCCTTAGAATACTTTTAATAATTACTCTGTTTTGCCTCAAATGCCAGCATGTAAGACAAAACTTCAATTAAAATTTCCATTAATTAATTAATTTATTTATTTAGCCATCCAAATAATAAGAAGCCAGCAGTGTGCTACAGTAGAGGTATACAGTGGTGATCAAAACCAGACATGACCCCTGATCTCATGGAGCCTATGTACTGGTACAGAAGAGAGATAATAATCAAATTTCACACTAATGAATACATGTAAATAACCTGAGTGAATGCTATAAAGTAACGGAACAGGGTTCTCTGAAATGATGTAAGCAAAAAAAATCGGACCTGGACTTGGTGGTCAGGTAAGTAAAGCATGAACTGAGACCAGAGGGTAACTAACTAGTAAGGAAAGGGCTAAGAGTTTTCTAGGAAGAAGTTATAAAATGTATAAACATAAAGTGACAGCATAGAGAAAGGCCAACATGACCGGAATAAGAACAGGCTATATAGAATCATATGGGATAAAGTTGGTGACATTCACATTATGGTGAAGATTTCCATCTTAATCTCTAAAGCAATGAGAATCCAATAAAGAGTTTTAACTCTGTGTGTGAGTGTGGAGAAGTGTGTGTGTGTGTGTGTGTGTGTGTGTGTGTGTGTGTGTGTGTGTGTGTGTATGTGTGTGTGTGGAGTAGCACGATCAAATCTGCATTGCCACAATTTCATATTGGTCGCAAGTGGAGAAATTTAAACATAATTTTTATTAATGTGTGTTATCACTAGCATTACAAAATATGTTCTCTTTATTGCCAATCTAAAATTTTTGTCTGTATTATGCACAAAATTAATTTATTTGGGCTAGTCTAGAAGTTCAACCAAAGTATTTAGCATTGTTTGCAAGACACAATGCCATCCAAGTACCAAATATTTTACAAAAAGACTAGGAAAATAATCAACCTTATAAGTGCATCTGTTATTTCTTTAGGTTATTTCTTGTGTATTTGTAGATTTCTTATATCTTTTTAAGATTTTTCTTTAATGAGGGGTTCCTGGCTTCTGCATACAAAAACGCAAGTATTTATTACTTTTTATAAATTGTTTAATTGGTCCAAATAATTCTCATTGCCAAAAAAAATAAGCCGATATTGTTTAGGACAAAGAGAACCTAAATTTAGCATTTTACTACATTTCTGACCAAAAAAATTCACCAGTCTTTGCTTTATGATGAGGTATGGACATTATGAACACATAACTAAGTATACAATTGATTATCTATTCTAAGTATTAAAACTACAAAGTTGTTTCCACAGAAACTTGGAAACTTGGAGCTATAAGCTCCTAGAGAAAAAGCACGACATTTTGTTTATCTTGCTATTTTAGAGCCAAACAAAATGTTTAAAATACGGTAGTCTTAATTAATATGTGCTATTTTACTTCATAAAGTATTTTCAAGTCTATTTTAGTAACAACTTCAGATTTAATTATTAAATGCCAAAAGCAAAGTTTTTTAATTGAAAAATTACTTCTTAAAAGAGATCATTTGAAATAAATTTGATGACTTTCTAGTCAAATATTTTTAAATTAATATGCATTTAATATTCTTATTTATCTTAAAACATAATTGCATACACTCAAATACAACAAACTAGACACTTCTAATAAAATTTAATGACCTCATTATGGGAATGCCAGCTATCTCAGTTTGCCTAGGACTGTGAAATTTCCAAGGATGTGGGACTTTCAGTGCTAAATCTGGGAAAGTCCCAGGCAAACAGGGACACTGGTTACTAGAACATTGCCACATGTAACAAATAAGGGTCAATTGCCTATTATGTGTAATTGAGACTCTTTGATTTTCTTTGTTGTAACGGTTTATTTTATTGTAAATTTCCTGAGTAAAAGTGGAAAATTAACATTAAGTTCATGGCCTATGGGATACCAGTACTTATTCTCTGAGTACATATTCTTTGCTCAAACTCCAGTTTGGTAACCAGTTTCGGCCTAGTTACATGAATGACTTGTATTTTCTTTTACGCTGTTTACTAATTGTCCTTGAAACAGTTGTAGAACTTGAAAATATGGATATTCATTTCCATCTAACAGGTTTTAACAGAATGCAATCAAAATACCTCCCTCTTAATCACCAGAGTTTATGTTGGCACAAAGATATCTTGTCATGGAACAAGATAAGAAGACAAAATTTTCACATCTTCTCGGACCCTTTGGGAACAATATATAAATGGAAAATGTTACTGATATATGTGGCTCTTAGAATCTATAATGGTAGCTGAAATGAAGAGAAAACTAATAACAGAAATACACTGAAACATGATAGAAGAAAAATATAGCAAACATATTTTCTAATCAACATAGTAACAAAGAGAAACTGAAAATTTCTAGCTTGATTTAATGTAAGGTTGGAGCTAGGTGTAGAAGGAGGAAAACACGTAATTAGAGGGAGAGAGAAGTTGGCTCTGTTTGGCGTTTTTAATGAAGTTTTTTACAGAGCAATTTTATGTCTTTATAGTAAAATGGAGAGTCACAACACACTGAGGAAGCATCCAGTGAAGACTACTTAAACTTGAGCCATTGAAATCTTTCTTTTTCCTCTCTTTTAAATCAGCATTTGGAGTGAATTCCAATCTTATGCAAATTTATTGAATATAAACAAACAGTAAATTGTCTGCTATGTTTTATAGAAACAACAAACATTTTAAAACGGGATCATTCATTTTTTTTTTTTTTTTTGGCGTGAAAATTAATCAAAAACAAAGCAGGCGCTCTTAGTGTAATAGAGGTACAAGTTCAGCCTTGGAACCTCTGATCTCTGAGAGCCAGGCAGAGGGGACAGCAGACACCTGTAGACAGTCTCCTTGTTTGTCACTTTGTATATGGTATTTGAAGAATGAGTGTGGTGTCTACATTTGTCACATTTAAATGCCAGATTGCTGTTGTCAAATGTGACTGAACTTTTCAACAAGGCAAATACTGAGGGATTTAGATAGCTGCAAATATACGACTAGGGAAGTTAATTATAAATAATACAATCTGTGTATGCAAATACTAAAGAAACTTGTGCTAAATTAAGTCACTGCCAACTTTAAAAGTTTGTGTTTCTTCAACATTCTGTCCCACTGGTATGCTTCATGGGAATATATTAAGTAAAATGAGGAAATAGTGTTATTCGTAATGCCCTGTCACAGACTTTAAATTATTAAAATGCTATATGATGCTCCAAATGGAGCCTCGTCAGCATGTAAAAGGTTACATTTTACCAAAAACCTATAGACTATAGGGAATCACAATTTAAATTTTGAAGCTCTTCTTCCACATCTTTCAAAAACAATTCAGTCAGCTCAGTTAAAAATTGTAGTAAAAAAAAAAAAATGTAATGAAGTTCTTTGGTAAACATGCCCCAGAAAGGACAAAATTTGCTCAGTACTCAGGATGCTAAAATTTAAATAAAATTTCTAGGTGTTTTTGATAGTGAGTAAAAAAATCATTTAAAAAATTGTATGTACAAATATCAATCAAACACAACTAATAGGCTACTCTTAAAGATTATTCTTCCACTCAATCATAGAATTATAATCCTTGTGATTAGTGTAATAAGGAGTGTGGAAATCACGGTAAAAAAAAAAAGGATGTGGAATTAAAATGTCAATGACAAAGTTTTGAAAAAATGAAAATCCTCTTTAAAATATTGGCTTATGATTATATAGACAAAATAATTTAAGTGATTATCCACTAGTGGGTGGAAACAAAAGGAAAACCTCACCTTACAAGTATATTGTACATGTCCTTTGGAAAATCCCAGTCTGGAGGCAACTAGCCCTTAGAAGAGATAAGTTTGGAGGGTACTAGGTAAGGAATTATGTTATTTAAAACCATGGGTTCTATTTATTAATATTGTGTTAAATGGTATCATCATCTTAATTTTAGTAAAAAAAATATGCATGTAATGAGATTTTAGTTAATATAGATGATATTTTAATATAACTTTGCAATTTGCAAGAATGTGAAGCAATGTTTATTGACATAAGAATTTTCTATGCCCCTGTCATTCAACACTGTGGAAAAAGCCCAGCACTTTGGCCACTATAGCTAAATCACCACCATCTCCTCTGATATATATTAAGTAGTAAATTTAACACAAGTTTTCTATAGGATTTACTCACTGAAAGACTACCTTCAGGAAAAATTCCTTAGAAATCATCTGGTAACTTTCTCCTTTTTCAGATGAGGAAGAAACACACACACACACACACACACACACACACACACACACACACACACACACACACACACAAAACCACTTATCCCAAGACAGATTATGTACAATTGATAATTCTTCTTTAAATAAATGGTAGAATTCTTTAATGAAGCCATCTGGCCTTATGTATTTTTAAGGAGGGGGTTAGTTTTAAAATTATAAATTCAGTTTCTTTAACAGTTATAGGGCAATACTAATTATCGATTTTATATTGGGTAGGTTCTGGTAGTTTTTTTTTATTATTGGTTATGAATATTCATGGGATACAAAGCAAGTTGTCACCACTCATGCCTAAGACATGATGGCCAGATCCATACTGGCAGCATGCCCATGACCACAAATTGCGATTATACCCCGTATCCCCCACCCAATTATCCCCCCAATTATCCCTGGCCTCCCTCCCCATCCCTCTTTCCCCCACTCCACTTTGTATCCCTAGGATGTTCTCTCCCTCTGCAAATCCAACGCACTACAGTGATCTTTCTTTCCTTCCTTCTTTCTCTCTTAGCTCCCACTTATGAGTGAGTACATATGGTATATATCCCCCTCTGTGCTTTGCTTATTTCATTCAACATATGTTTCTCCAAGCTCATCCATGTTGTTGCAAATGGAAGAATTTCATTCTTTTTATGGCATAGTAGTATTCCATGGTGTGTATATACCACTGATTCCTTATCCAATCATCCATCAATGGATATTTAGGTTGGTTCCATGTCTTGGCTCTTGTGAACAAGCTATGATGAACATGGGAGTACAGGTATCCCTTCGACGTGATGATTTCCATTCCTCTGGGTATATACCCAGAAGTGGGATTGCTGGATTGTATGGAAGATCTATCTGTAGTTGTTTGAGAAACCTCCATAGTGTTTTCCATAGTGGTTGTACTAATTTACAGTCCCACCAACAGTGTGGGAGCATTCCCTTCAGTCCACATCCTCGCCAGCATTTGTTATTATCATTCTTTTTGATTATAGCCAATCTAACTGAGGTGAAATGATATCTCAGTGTGGTTTTAGTTTGCATTTCCCTGATGACTAGTGGTGTTGAGCATTTTTTTCATGTACCTGTTGGCCATTTGTACATCTTCCTCTGAAAAATGTCTATTCAATTCCTTTGCCCATTTTTAATTGGGTTATTTGTTTTTTTACTGTATAATTGCTTGAGTTCTTTGTATATTATGGTTATTAATCCCTTGTCAGATGTATAGTTAGCAAAAATTTTCTCCTACTCTGTAGGTTGTCCTTTCACTCTATTTATTGTTACCTTTGCTATGCAGAAGCTTTTTAGTTTGATATAGCAGATTATATGATACTATATATAAAAAAACCTAAAGACTCTATCGAAAAACTCCTAGAGCTGGTTAATAACTTCAGTAATGTTGCAGGATACAAAATAAATGCCCCCATATCAGTTGCATTTATATTCTCCAATAATGAGCTAACAGGAAGAGAAATCAAGAAAGTATGCCAATTTACAGCAGTCACAAAAAAATAAAATAAATTGCCTAGGAATCAATTTAAACAAGGAGGTGAAAGACCTCTACAATGAGAACTACAAACCACTATTGAAAGAAATTAAAGACACAAAAAGATGGAAAGACATTCCATGCTCTTGGATTGGAACAATTAACATTGTGAAAAAGTCTATACTACCCAAAGCAATCAACAGATTCAATGCAATCCCCATCAAAATAACAATGACATTCTTCACCAAAATGGAAAGAACAATCTCAACATTCATGCAGAACAACAAAAGACCCCAAATAGCCAAAGCAATCCTGAGCAAAAATAATAAAGCCAAAGGCATAACACTACCTGACTTCAAAATTATACTACAAAGCTATAGTAACCAAAACAGCATGGTACTGGCATAAAAATAGACACTCAGACCAGTGGAGAAGAATAGAGAACCCAGAAATCACCTCTCAGGCTTACAGCCATCTGATATTTGACAAAGGCAACAAAAACATGAATTGGGGAAAAGACTGCCTCTTCAGTAAGTGGTGCTGGGAAAATTGGATATCCATATGCAGAAGAATGAAACTAGACATGAACCTCTCACCATATACTAAAATCAACTCAAAATGGGTTAAAGACAAATATAAGACCTGAAACTGTAAAATTACTAAGGGAAAATACAGGTGAAGCACTTCTGGAACTAGGAACTAGGTCTGGGCACAGACTTTATGAACACGAGCCTGAAAACACAAGCAACAAAAGAAAAAATAAACAAATGGGATTATATAAAACTAAAAATCTTCTGCACAACAAGGTTTTGTTTTTTGAAGAATTGGTCTATATCACCAAAGTTGTCAATTTTTTGCACATAGAATAGTTTGCTGTATTCCCTTATTATCCTTTTAATATTTTTAGGGTCTATATTGATATCCTGTTTCATTCCTAATTTTGAAAGTTTGTGTTTTCTTTTTCTTTGTCAGTCTTACCAGAGGTTCATCAATTTTATTGATCTCAGAAACCCAGCTATTTGTTTTACTGATTTTCTCTATTGTTTTTTGTTTTCAGTTTCACTGGTTACTGCTGTATCTTTGTTAATTCCTTCCTTTATCTTGGTATGTATATATTTTGCTGTTCTATTTCTATGTTCTTGAGGTTAGTCAGTTTGTTTTCTGCTTCTGCAACAGAATACCACAGACTGAGTCATTTGTAAAGAACAGAAATTTATTTGGCTCACAATACTGGAGTCTGGAAATCTAAGAGCATGGCACTGGCATCCGGTGAGAGTCATCCCATGGCAGAGAGTGGAAAATGAAAGCAAGCATAGAGACAGAGAGAATAAGTCATCCTTTTAGCAGGAGCCCACTCCCATGATTTCTAACCCACTCATGTGATAACAGCATTAATCTATTTATGAGGGCACATCCCTCAGGGCCTAATCACCTCTTAAAGGCCTTCCCTCCTATATTAGTCAGTTTCCTGTTACTTACAATACAATACCTGAAACTGGTAATTTATAAAGAAGTGAAATTTATTTCTTACAGTTTTGGAGGCTGGGAAGTCCGTGGTGCTGGGGGCACACCTGGTGAGCAAATTCTTCTGGGTGGAAACTCTCTACAGGGACCCGTGGCAACTAGGGTATCACATGGTGAGAAAAGCAAGAACTCTTTCATGTCCTTTCCTTATAAAGCCACCAGTCCACACCCATGAATTCATTACTCAATGAATGAATTAATCCATTCATGAGAACGTAGTCCCATGATCCAATCACCTCTTAAAGGGCCCACCTTTCGAATACCATAATTGGATTTTCCACACTCTTAACACTATTACAGTGGGGATCAATCTTCCCACATGTGAACTTTTGGGGGACACACTCAACTTATGGTACCTCTTAATATTGTTACATTGGCAATTAAATTTCAATCTGAGTTTTGGCATGAACAGTCAAACCATAGCAAGGAGAAATCTTAAATTATTGAATTAAGGCTCTCTACTATGACACATAAATTTAACTCTATGAATTTCCTTCTCAGTACTTCTTTAACTATACCCCACAAATTTTGATATGTTGTATTTTTATTTTCATTACCTTGACACTTCTTCTTTCACCCATTAGTTATTTAGAAGTGTTCTGTTTTGTTAGCAAGTGTTTGAAGATTTTTCTGTTATTAATTTCCAGTTTTATTTGTGATTGGAGAACAGAATCTGCATGATATCACTTTTTTTATTTGTTGAGCTTTGTTTTATGGCCAAGGGTATGGTATATCTTGATATATATTCTGTGGGACTTGGAAATAACATGTGTTCTGCTGATATTGAATGGAGTGTTTGCTAAGTGTCAATTAGATTCTGTTGGTTCATGATGTTGTTGAGTTTTTCTATATCTTTGCTGATTTTCTGCCTGGTTGTCCTATCAATTATTGGGAGAAGAGCATTTGTCTCCAGATATAGTGTGGATTTGTCTGTTTCCTTTAAGTTCTATCAGGTTTTGCTTTACCTATTTTGTAGCTCTGTTGTTTTGTGCATACATATTAAAAATTGCTATGTTTTTTGGTAGAATGACCCTTTTATCATTTTATCTTTCTGTCTCATGATTTTCTTTGCTCTGAAGTTTACTTTGTCTAATATTAATAATTCCACATGTGCTTTTTAAAATTAATGATTGCATGATATCTCTTTTTCCATTGTTATAACCTGCTTATATTATAACTGAAGTTGGTTTCTTGTAGACATGTTTTTTAATGCACTCTGCTAATCTCTGTCTTTAATTGTACATTAAGAATATTTACATTTAATACAGTAAATGATATTTTAGGACTTAAGTCTGCCCTTTTTTTAAAATTTAAAATTCTTTATTTTTGATTTTCTGTTTTCTTTTTCCTGCCTTCCTGTGGGTTACTTGAACATTTTGTAGAATTCCATTTTAATTTATGTATAGTATTTTTGAGTGCATCTCTATGTATAGTTTTTTAGTGGTTTCTCTAGGTATTGAATTATTTATACATAACTTATCACAGTCTAATAGTGTCATCATTTTACCAGTACAAGTGAAGTGCAGAAAACTTACCTTCCTTATGTTTCCCCATTTATAAAATTATTACGTTCATCCATTTATGAAATCATTGTTTTAAGTATTTTTTCTCATATAATTTTAGAACCACATCAGAGAATGTGATAATTTTTGCTTCAATCACCTAAGATAATCTAGAAAATTCAGGAGAAGGTGTGGAGCATACTAACATTAATAAAGCAAATGTATTTCACAGGGCCTAGCTTCCAAGGCCCTGTAGTTTCAGGTATAGCCTAACTTTTTAAAATTACATGTAGAAATGTTAAGCTTGCAAAGGACAGGAAACTTTCCCTGGGCTAAAGTCTCTCTCGTAGATAAGGAATTGTAACACAGCAAAATTGCTGGCTCTAAGGGCAGATGTCCTTGGTGCAGCCAAACCTAATGATTGTTGCCATGACAATTATCTTACTGTTCTTTTGTAACCACCTATGTTCCTTTTCTGTAACTTTCTGACCTGGAGAATAAATACTGAGAGAAGACCCCAGTTCAGTGTTATTTTTCTGAGGAATACTTCTCTCTTGAGGTTTCCTGGAAAATTAACTTCTTTCAGGCCTCTCACTGCTCAGAAGAAATGGGCTTTAAGTCATCCTTTGCATCTCTGTTACACTGGGGGAGAGGTGACAAGAAGGAATGTTGTTTTAATTTACCCATATTTTTGTTTACCATGTTCTTTATCCCTCCCCAATGTTATAAGGTTTCTGCTTTCATCATTTCCTTTCTAACTAGGTAACTCCTTTGGTTATTATTCTAGGGTAGTTCCACAGCCCATAAATTCTCTTAGTTTTTCTTTATCAAGAAAATCTTTTTTTTCTGCTTAAAAAATGTATTAATACCCAACATTGCCAAATAGCTTGTCAGTATTCACATTTCCTTAATTCTCTCTGTCTTTTTAAAAATTATTTATTTTATTATTATTATTATTATTATTATTATTATTATTATTATTATTATTATTATTATTATTATTTTACATTCTAAGACATTGTTGTGGAGCAGTTGGGGGGGAAGGGGAGAGTGAAAAAGGGAGGAGGATAGGATGGGAGGGGGATGAAAGAGGGAGGGGGCATGGTCAAGGCTCATAGCACCACCTGCATTCCAGCAAAGGAGACAAGGAGGCTTCCCCAGAGGCTTGGTCATGGCTGTGCTAGGTGTGGATGTCAGGGGGCGTAGCTGAGGTCCTTGGCCACCAATTGTCCTGGCTCGGGAGCCCAGGGCACTTTCAGCAGTGGCTCCATGGTCATCACTGGGCTGGATGTGGATGTTAGGGGGGGGGCGTGATTGAGACCCTTGGTCCTCCCTGCCCTGGCTCAGGGGTCTGGGGCACTTCTGGCAGTGGCTGAGTGGTTTCATGCAGAATGTGCTGATTTCCCCGTTCATTCCTGAAAGATATTTTCACTGGATATAGAATTCTTTTCAGTTCTTTTCTCTTTTTTTTTTCCCAGCATATAAAAAATGTATGCCCCTTCAGTTTGGTCTTTATGATTTCTAATGAGAAAATCCCTGTTATTGAATTGGTTTTTGCCTACAGGTAAGGTAATGTTTCTCTCTCACCACTTTCCAGATTTTTTTCTTTGTCATTAGTTTTTAGAATTTTTACTGTGATATGTCTTAGTGTAGTTTTGTTTGGGTTTATAGCGTTTGGAGGTTGCTCTTTATACCTTCTTTATACCTTTCACCAAATTTTTGAAGCTCAAAGCCCTCATTTATTCAGATGCTTCTTTGGTGTTACCCTCTTTTGCTTCTCCTTCTAGAACTCCAATGACACCAACACTCGATCTTTTATTATAGTCTCAAGGTGCCTGAGGCTGTATCCTTTTTTTTTTTAGTCTTTCTATTGTTTAGAATGGTTAATTTCTATTGTTCTATCTTACAATTCCATAATCGTTTGATCAGTTCCTTCCATTCTGCTGTTCAGCTGATCTATTAAGTGTTTTATAAATTTCTGTTAATGCATTTTTTAGTTCTAAAATTTCCATTTGTTTCTTTTTTAATATCTTCCATTTTTCTGATGAGACTTTTTATTTCTTGTGACTTTCTATTTTTTCATTTGTTTCAAGTGTGTTCCTAATTGCTCCTTGAATCTTTTTAATAACTGCTTTACAACCTTTGCCAAATAAATTTAACATCTCTTTCTTCTCTGTGTTGTATCTATTGATTATCCTTTTCCATTCAGTTTAAGATCTTCTTGGTTCCTGGAAAGACGAGTGATTTTTTTCTTAATTAAAACATGGACATTTGGGCCACTGTATTATGAGACTCTGGGCCTTATTTTAACTTTCTATTTTAGCTGGCTTTCTCTAATACCGCCCTGGAAGATGAAAAGGGAATACCACCATATTACTGCCAGGGGAAGACAGAAGTCTATTTTCCCAACTTGGTCCCCATTGGCAACCAAGGTAGAAGGTTCCTCATTACTACTAAGCAGAGATGGGAATTTCAGCTACCCACTAGGCCTTCACTGACAACTCCCTCGCTAGGATAAGGAGTGACTCATTTACCTCCTCACTTAGCCTTCACTGACAGTACAAGAGGGAGAAAGTTGCCTCATTACCGCAGGGTGGTGGTGAAAGTTCTGACTTACCTCTTATGACACCACCTGAGAGGGGAGGGGAAAGGTTACCTCATTATTTCTCAGTAAAGGGGAAAGTCCAGCCTCCCAAAGTGGTCTTTACTGACACTGCTGTGGGATGCAGTCTGTTACTGCCCTGTGGGGAAGAAAGCACCTGTCCTATGGGGGAAAAAAAATTTCTGCTCCCTACTCTGCCCTCTCTGACACCATTCTAGCAGGTGGGCCGGGATACCTCATTACAGTTTGGTGAGAATGACAGTTAAGGCTACTCACTGGACTTTACTGGCACGGCTGGGGGTGGAGCCACAGATTTTTCTGTGGTATTTGGCTAGAGTAGAGCAATTATTGCCTTAAAATGTTATGTCTTGCAAGGCTGCCCCTTTCCTGATCCTTTGGCTAGAGGAAGCAGTCTTATATTAGGGCTTTTCTGGGTTGCTCACTCCAAGACTAAGATATATGAGGCAGAAAGAAGACCTTCGGAACTATCCACCATGTCGTTCCTTAGGTCCTGAGGCCCCTAACTGGTTTGTTGGATTATCTTCACCTCTCAGTCTTCTTATGTTTGTTATATATGTATTATCCAGGATTTTTAGTTATATTTACCAGGAGGAATAAGGAAAGGTATACACCTAATCCATCTGTCCAGAAGCAGAGGTCTTCTCTTCACTGTCTTTTAATTTATTAATTTCAGTATCTTCTCTGTATTAAAACAGATTGCTGATACTTTCTTATGAGCATGGGAAATTCACATATGGTTATGGCATTTTAAATACTGAATCCCCATCACCACGTCATTCAACTAACAAAGTGAGTAACTTACAATACAGTATGTAATACACAAATTTCATGACATGTTCTGTAGTTTTAAGAGTCCAAAATTATTTTAGGAAGTAAGTGCTACATTTAGCAATTCCTTCTTTATAATTCTATCCCTATGCTGAAGTTTTCTGCAAAAATGTTACATGAGATTTTTTATATTTTCCATAAGTTTGAGGGATTGTAAAACTCTTTTATATATTATATAGCAGTTTTCTTTTCAGAAAATGGGATACCCTTTCTGCCCTTTTTCTTGTACAGAGAAAAAGACTAACAAATTTAAAATTGAAGTCATACATACTATGAAAATCCATCCCAGAAAATTTATTCAGAGGTCACAAACCCCTTATGGCATAAGTGGCAATATAAAGAGTGCAATTTAACAGATCTAAGACACAGAGAAATCTTTCTTCAAAAGGAGCTCGAAAACATTATAGGAGATAGCCCAGATTTAATTGGCGAGTGCTTAAGGCTGCTCTTTGAGATACTCTTTCCCTCAGATCTGATAAGAAGTGGGAGCATTTGTGAGAAACCCCTTTGAAAAATAAGGTGTTAAGATTAGGTGGCAAAACTATTAAATGGTTTCCCTTTGTTATGTTCTGCTGGCTCATAAAGTGTTGAAAGAGTGAATTTAGAAAGCAGGTGACCTGACAGAATATCCCTAAGAGGGGGATCAAGACACAGCAAGAGAGTATGCTGGAAAAAAAATAATAAAGAAAGAAAAGCAGTAATTGAAGAGAATAAGAGCTTCATAGAGCTGGGATAGTTCTTGGAGTGAGTTTGTGCTGACAAAAAAAAGAAGAATTTTAAGGTGGCTTTTGGGGTTATTTTTACTTTTAAAGATGAAAGGATGCCATATATATAATAGTCAGCTATAGGGCTCCTGAAGTGGGGGTTCTTAGTTTGAAGACATTCCTCATCCCTTTTAAACAGAATTGGGATGTATCTGTATTAAAATGAATGAAAGCCAGAAGGCAACAAAACCTGTCCAATAGCTGTTTAAATAGCTGCCCTGGAAGCCAGCCCAAAACAGATTAGATTAACTTTGCAAAAGGGAGTCAATAACAAATGCAAGTTTGTTTCAAGGCAGAGTTCAAATCTAGTCCACTGGAAATAAAAACTAAGTAGAAGATCAAAAATGCAAAGACATGAAAACTGTTTGAAGGTGTTAAATTAGTCTGACAAAACAGATAGGAAAAGTAAAGTAGCAACAATTTCATCTCTATGAAAAAAATACACATTCTATTAACTAAAAGAAAAAAATGGATTGACTGTGCTAAATGTAACAAATTTGGCATTTTAAAAATAGAAGCACAGAAAAGATTCATAGATCTTGAAACAGTATTTAGAGTCACAAATGTTCTATACACCATAATGATCAGTTTGAAGTGAGGAGATCTTGACTGACTATTTTTTATAAAAGTGTTCATAAAAATGCTTGGCCACATTTGTTCACATTAAGTAGTACAATTATTTAAAAATTTGAATACTATACACTCAATGAAAATTATATGGAATTAAAAAATAATAATAAATACTACCAAATTTTATGTATTTCTGGGGTTGGAAATAAACCACATGAATGAAGTACAATAAATGATGAATTGATTTTGTTTTTTCATTGTTGGACTGGAGTACACTTGTAGAGAATGCAGGCAGCATGAACTAAGGATGGACGTAAGGGGCTGTATGATTCGGGTATAAGAAGTTGTGTGACTTCTCAAAGACAGTCAATCTTCTGTGGGGAAATATTTTATCAGCTAACATGTGCTGAAGTGAATTTAGTACTGGTTTCAAGTTCTCCTCATCCTATTTGAGCAGTTGTTGTGAGGTGAACACGCCATGGTCTTTGAAATCACACAGACCTGTGTTGAAATTCCAGATCCCATTTTCCCATTTTTGTGGGAATTTAGGATTATGCCTTCTCTAAAGGAGACTGAATTTTCATTTACTCATGTGATTGTGGAGGCTGCGAATTCCCAAGATCTGCAGTCAGCCAGCTGAAGACACAGAAGAGTTGATGATACAGCTCCAGTCTGAGTCCAAGGGCAGGAGAAGACCTGTATGTCCCCAGATCAACAGCCAGACTGGCTAAGTACCATCTATCTCAGTTTTTTCTTTCTTTGTTTGTTTGTTTTATTCAGGTCTTCATTTGATTGGATGAGGTCCACTCATATTAGGGAGAATAATCCACTTTACTCCATCTACCAATTCAAATGTTAATTTCATTCAGAAACACCCAGAATAATATTTGACCAAATTCCTGAACAGTCCATGGCCCAGTCAGGTTGACACGTAAGATTAGCCATGACAATTACCAGTAAATTATATAAAGAAACTAGTCATTGCAATACAATATGGCAGATACTCAATAGATTACTGTGAACCAAAATTAAGGAAGTTTGAGGCAAAAGAATTTCAGCAAAGTTTATTAGAAGCCGGACATGAGGATTGACCCAGGAAACACAGACCAACAGGGTGGAAAGTCTCCAAAGTCTATTACAAGTTGAAAGAATTTTATAGGAAAGTTTACATAGAGAGAGAGATGGCTCACTTTGGAGTTGTCCCATTTTTATTGGTGAGTAAAACTACAGAAATTATAATCATTAATTACAAACTACATCATAAAGCTATGGACATTTTCTAGAGCATTTTCTATGTTTTTTGACCTTCTTTGTCAGCAAGTAATGCATTAGATACTGAATCACAACCTAAACCACATACTATTTTATAGGATGTTGACACTAAGATCATGAGACTCAACCTAAGGCAAGGTTTATTTTATTAGAAACCTGCTTTGTTTCTGTCATCATCATAAACTACTGTGTGTAGTTCCCTGGCACTGAAATATTTGAATCAACATGGACAAAAGAGAGTAAAAAAAATAAAAAAGGAAATATTTAAAGTATGGGATCTCTAATATTGCTGTGTAATGTAGCTTCTCAGTAGTGGATATCTCACAGAAGCTTAATTATGTGAGTGACATTAATCAGAACTAAATAGAAGGAAAGAAAAAATAGGTTTATAAAACTCAAAAAGTGAACATGACCTAAGTGAGACTGAACATTGGTTGCTAATGATTTTGCAGTAAGAAACAATAAGAAGTTTCCCAGTTAAAACAAAAACAAAACAAAAAAAAACCCAAATTTATTACATCTAGGAGTATAATACTTCAGAATAGACTCACAGAATCTCAGTAAAGGTATTTTCTTCTTCTTTCCCTCAGAATTATAGTTTTTCCAAAATACATCTCATTGCACAGTACAGTGAAATACAAAAAAATTGAAAAAAATTTATTTAATTACCTGGCATCTGCTGTTCTAGAAAATCATAAAAAATTAAACAGTATTATTTTGTTGGGAAAACTCAAAATTAAAATTTTGCCTAGCTTGTGCAATGCCTCTATAGCTAAATGTGCTTATCTACAAGGGCCCCCAGAAGTCAGCCTAGTTATTAATCAACTGCCTGCATTCCTTGCTTCTATAATCTTGCTTGCATACTTGCTTAGGTCACATAAATTCTGAGGATCCAAAACTAGCAGCTGCCTGCTTGAGATGTATGTTAAGAAACTGAAACTTAAAGAGTGCACCTATAAAAGGCCCTGTAAGACCTGGGTTTGGGGTCCAGAATTTCAGAGTACTGGCTCATCTGAGCCTGCCAGCCTAATAAACTCCTGACTCTCCAGCTCTCCAAGTGTCTACTGCTTCCTTGCTGAGTCTATTTCCATAACATTTTCTGGTGCTTTGGCCGGGGAGCAATTTGGACTGGCCCCTTGAGACACTGGTCTGGGTAGGGCTGCCCGGTGGATCGGCAATGCCACAGAGGACTGAGGGGGAGCTGCCTGGCCAGTTTTCCAGGATCTCACCAATCTAAGGGAATGCCTTTCTAACCAGACTAAATGGAGAGAAGGACCAGCCAGACCCCTGTGGCCTTCAGGACAGGTAGGCCCCCCCAATCCTTTAGTTCAGTTCAGGCCTGACTGTAGGTGGAAGGGGAGCTTGATCACCTCCCAAAAGTGTCCCCCTGAGGGCCTGTCTTGGTTAAGGACATCCAGCTGGGTAAAGGATCACATAACGAGGTCCATCTGTGTGGGACCTTGTAGTAGGGTCCATCTGTTTGGGAACTTGTCATGAGATCCCTCTGTTTGTGGATGTCCATCTAGGTAGATTAGGTCGGGATTGGGGAAGGGAAAAGTACCTTAACTTTTGTGTGAATGTGTGAAATATTTGTGAATGTGAAATATTTGTAGCACCAAGTGATAAATCAGTGTCCAAGTTGGTCCTAACCTGCGGTTTTATGGTCACATCGCATGGCATAATGGTGATTCCAGTCTGGAAATGGACTGGACCAGGCCCAGGGTATATGTGTACACCTTAGCCAAGATGTACCCAACAGTTCCTGTGAGGGGCGCAGCCAGGTGGACACCTATGTGGTCTTTCTCCTTGTCTGGGAGAAGAGGGGCTCCCTACCCTTGTTTGCCTTGCATCTCCATTGCAAGCAGGGATCCGGGAGGGGTCTCACGTACAAAGAAAGCCCTTGCCTATGTCTGGGCACCTCTGGTGCCCATGGAAGAGGTGGAAGTTTCTTTTCAGACCTAGGAGAGGAGTGTTTGACTATTGATGAGTGACACATCCTCTCACGCTGTTTGCTCTAGGAGACTCAGTGCTCATTCTGTCACAAAAATCCCCTCCCCACATATGGGTTCAGCCATCTAGAAAGGAACCCAGATTATGTCCTAGTACACCTTTCCTGTCACCATCTGCCCTTCCCCCACTACCTTTACTCCCCTGAAGAACAGACATCTGATTTTAAAAGGGAGGCTCTAGTTTATGGACCATTAATTTATGTGCACACCCTGCAGACCCATCCAGCCTGCCAAGGGTTAAAGGATCCTGGTTGCCATTTCCTTTTTGCCTGGAGACCCTGCCATCAGGCACACCAAATAGAACTGTACTTCTTTTGCAGTCCCAGCTGGCCAGAAACTCCTTGCACCAGTATATGAGGAGGCAATTTGGGAACTCCAAGCTTTCTTAGAGTGGTGGCACCAATGCTGCTTGGGATATAAGCATTTGAGGCAGGAAGGGGAAGCTAGAATTAAACATGGGGACAAACAATTCAAAACCTACAGTCCTTGAAAGTATGTTAAAGAACTTTCAAAAGAGATACTCTGGGGAATACGGAGTCAAATTGAATCCTGAAAAACTCTGGACCCGGTGTGAATTAGAATGGCCTGCTTTTGGAGTTGGGGGGCCTTCAGAAGGGACATTAAACACCCAAAATGTGTGAGCAGTTTATGAGGTTACTACAGGAGAACCAGGGCACCCAGATCAGTTTCTGTACATAGATTCCTGGTTGACTATGGCCAAGACTCGGCCACCTTGGGTCCAGTTCTGCGTTCATAAGGAAAAGAGTAAGGTCCTCATTGCACAAACAACGCAAAAGTCAGAGTGCAATCAGAAAGAAACAAAAAGGCCTATATATCAAGGAGATCCAGAGGAGGAGCTCTTGCCACTCCCATATCCCACTCTTTCAGGGATGCTTGGCCCTAGACATTCCTTTGCCAGACAGCCCCCTGACTTTGGTCTTTTTGGCCCCACTGGCATCACCACCAGAGAGCCCAGAGAGTCCTGAACCAGTGAGGAGGCAATTCCACTCAGCCCAACAGGTTCCAGCCCTTCAGATGCCCCTGTGGGAGACCCAAGGTACACAGCAAGTCAATCCAGATGGCAGCATGCAGCCAGGATGCCCCCTCTTCTACTACCAACCTTTCATAACCACAGACCTTTTGAATTGGAAACACCATACTCCATCATATTTGGAAAAACCCCAGGCTCTCATAGGCCTCCTGGAGTTGATTTTCGTCACTCACCAGCCCACCTGGGAAGACTGTCATCAGTTACTCCTCATCCTCTTCAATACTGAGGAACAGCAATGCATCCTGACTGGAGCCAGAGAGTGGTTGCAACAATAGGCACCCACAGGGCCGAGCCCGTGGCACACTCGTGAGAGTGCGATGCTGGGAGCGCAGCGACGCTCCCGCCGCGGGTTCGGATCCTATATAGGAATGGCCAGTGCACTCACTGGCTGAGTGCCGGTCACGAAAAAGACAATAGGCACCCACAGCCATGATGGACCCTGAGGCCTGGGTGAGAGATGCTGCTGCAGACACCATGCTGAATTGGGACTTCAATGAAGAGGAGGGGAGAAATCAGCTCCACCATTATAGAGAAGCTATTCTCCAAGGGCTGCGAGCAAGGGCCAGGAAGTCCACCAATATGTCCAAGACAACCATTGCAACCAAGAAGGCAGACAAGCCACCTGCAGAATTCTATGAGAGGTTATGTGAGGTCTTCTGAAGCTTTTGACCCCAAAGCAGCCGAGAATCAATGTGTGGTCAATGCAGCTTTTGTGGCTCAGTATTGTGCCGACATCCATCGCAACCTTCAAAAGCTAGAAGGTTTTGCTGGAATGAATGCTACACAGCTCCTAGAGGTAGCCAAAAAGGTGTTTGTCAATCGAGACTGGAAGGCCCAGAAGGAAGCAGATAAATGCCTGAGGCAGAAGGCAGCACTCCTGGCAATGGCACTTAATCCAGACTGGAGCTCTGCACCAAAAAAGAAAAAGAACCCCCACCAAGGAGGGCAAGCCCCGCTACAGTCCAACCAGTGTGCTCTCTGCAGGGAGCTGGGCCATTGGAAGAATGAGTGCCCAAAAAGGGGAGAGAAATCCCAAACAACATCACAAGATAAGGTACACTCTGGAAGGAAAAAGTATGAGCCTGAACCAGCAGGCCAAGAGCCCCAGAGCCTCACTGGCCTTGCAGGGATAGACTCATATTAGGAAAGACTGGGATCCCTGTTCCTGAGACTCCAGGAGCCCATGGTCAAAATGGTGGTAGGGGGCCAACCTATGACCTTCATGGTGGACACCAGGGCAAAACATTCTGTAGACACCAGCCTGGTGGCCCCATTTTCAGGCCAAAAGGCTACCATCATTGGTGCTACAGGGACACAAGCAGACCAGCCATTCTGCAAGGCCCAAACTTCCACCTCAGGGGTCACAAAGTAACTCATGAATCCCTGTATTTGCCTAACTGTCAGGTACCCCTACTAGAAAGAGATTTTCTGAGAAAACTATGGGCACAAATAACCTTCACACCTGGGGAAACAACTCGTTTGACTCTAAATAATCAAGAGATTCTAATGATAGCCATAATGGTGCCTGGAGAAGGGGAATGGCACCTATACATGAAGGCTGAAGAAGACTCAAACACAGGACCACTGGATCTCTTAAGAGACTGCCTCTTTAGAGACTTTCTTTTAGTCTGAGCAGAATTGGGACCTCCAGGTATGGCAAAGAACCATGCCCCAATAATTATAGAGCTAAAACTAGGGGCCATACCAGTCAGGGTAAAACAATATCCAGTCCCATGAGAAGCTCAACTGGGAATCCAAGAACACATCCACTGGTTGCAAGAAGTGGGAATTTTGGTGGAGTGCCAGTTGCCCTGGAACACGCCACTCCTGCCAGTCAAAAAGCCCAACCGAAAGGGGTACCAGTCCAGGATCTGCAAGCCATAAACAAGGCAGCTGTCACCCTCGACCTCATGGTGCTCAATCCATACATGCTCCTGAGTCTGCTCCCTGTACAGTCTAGATGGCTCTCCTGCCTTGATCTCTTCTGCCTCCAACTGGCACCTAAAAGTCAGCCACTGTTTGCCTTTGAATGAGAAAATCCCCAAACTGGAAGGAAGACCTAACTAACCTGGATGAGGCTGCCTCAAGGATTCAAAAATTCACCTACACTCTTTGGAGAGGTGCTAGCTTCATACTTAGCTGTCTTTCCAGGGGTCAGGTTGAATTTCACCCTGCTCCAATACGTGAATAACATCCTCCTGAGAAGTCTGACAGGAAAACTGCTGGGAAAGAACAAGAGCCGTACTGAGTCTGCTCTCTGACTTAGGTTAGAAGGGGTTGTGTGAAAAGGCACAGATATGCCAACAGAAGGTTAGATACCTAGGGTACCACATCTCTAAAGGATGTCACTCACTGGGAATAGAAAGGAAACAAGCTGTTTGTGCCATATCCCAACCAGACACCAAAAGAAAGTTTCAAGAATTTCTTGGGGCTGCCGGCTTCTGTCAAATCTGGATACCAGAATACTCAGAAAAGGCTAAGCCCCTATATGAAGCAATCAAATGTGCTGAAAAAGAGCCTCGAGTATGGGGCCTGGAACAAGAGCACTCATTTTTAGAAACTAAAACTCTGTTAACCCAGGCTCCTGCCCTTGGAATTCCAGATATAACTTGGGACTTCAACCCCTTTGCGCACAAAAGGGATCATGTTGGCTGTGCAGGGTCCTCACCCAGACTATAGGGCCCTGGAAGAGACCAGTGGCATACTTACCCAAACAACTGGATACTGAGGCAGTCGGCTGGCCACCCTGCCTGTGAGCCCTGGCCGCCACTGTTGCCTTAATCCAAGAGGTGGACAAACTAACTTTGGGACAAAATCTCAATGTAAAGGTCCTACACACAGTGACCACCCTGGTGAACAGTCAGGGGTACAAATAGCTGGCCAACTCCAGGATGACTCTCTATCAGGGACTCTTTTGTGCAAACCCCCAGGTGCACTTTGAGGCAGTGCCGAGTCTGGATCCAGCCATGCTCCTACCTGCTGAGCTGGGCTCCCTGGATCACAACTATGAAGAACTGATAGATGAAACATACTCCAGCAGGCCCAACTTGACGGACTTGCCTTTGACAGATCCAGACATGGAACTGTTCACAGATGGGACTAGTTATGTTGAGGAAGGACAATGAAGAGCCAGGTATGTGGTAACAACTCATAAAGCAGTCCTAGAGGCAAAATCCCTACCCCAGGGTTGGTCAGCACAGGGGGCAGAGCTATGGACACTTATCCAGGCATGCAAACTCTCAAAAGGAAAGCAAGTCAACATTTACACTGACTCCAAATATGCCTTTGCAACCTTGCATGTTCGTGGGGCCCTATGCAAAGAAAGAGGCCGACTAAGAACAGGAGGAAAAGCAATTAAAAGCAAGGAAAAAATTCTCCAGCTCCTCAAGGCAGTTTGGGAGCCCACGCAAGTGGCTGTTATACACTGCAAAAGACATCAAAAGGGCACTGACAAGATCAGTGAAGGAAATTGACTGACTGATCAGACAGCCAAAAGGGCAGCCGCCCAAGCAGAGCCTGCTAAAAGCCTAAAGAAAACTGCCAAACTCATGCTAGTACAGGTGGTGGCACAGCAGATACAGTACACGAAACAGGAGGCTCAATGGACAGAAAAAGAAGGTGGGATTAAGACTCCTGAAGAATGGTGGAAGCTCCCAGACCACAGACTGATCTTTCCTCCATGGCTAGCCCCCCGACTAGTCCTGGAATATCATGAACTGCCACACTGGGGGAAAACAGTCCTAGAGACCACTCTGAGTCACTACTACTTCATCTCAAAATTGGCCTCTCTTTGAGCCCAGGTCAGCTTATGATGCCCGACCTTCATCTAGAACAATGCCAAGCAAGGACCCCAGCTAGCCCCCAGAGTCCAGCCAGTCGGGACATTGCCTTTCAAGGACCTGGTAGTGGACTTTAATGAAGTAAAGTCTTGCAGAGGCTATAAGTACTTGCTGGTGATGATATGTACTTTCACTGGATGGACTGAGAGATTGCCTACATGGGCTAAACAAGCCCAAGAGGTCACAGAGGCCCTTTTAAGAGAAGTGGTCCCAAGATACGGGCTCCCTCTAACCATAGGGTCAGACAACAGGCCAGCATTCATCACAGCAGTTGTACAAGGACTAGCCAAAATGGTAGGGATAAAATGGAAGCTTCATACACCATATAGGCCACAGAGTTCAGGGAAAGTAGAGCGCATGAACTGGACCCTAAAGACTACTTTAGCCAAGCTCTGCCCGGAGACAGGACTGCCCTGGATAGACATGCTTCCCTTAGCTTTGCTACAGGTCCAGTGTATGATGGGACCAGTGGAATATTCCCCTTTTGAGATTATGTACGGAAAACCACCCCCACTTGTAGCTAAACTGCAGTGGGACCCCCACCAGCTGGGAGAAGTAGAAATGTCACAGTACTTGCAGTCATTGGCCAGGACTTTCAAATAACTAAAACAGTTTTAGAATGGGCTCACATCCCTTTAGGGAGTTGGGCCCATCAGTTTCAGTCTGGTGACACAGTGTGGGAAAAAGACGGGAAAAAGTCTCCGTTAAAGACAACCTAGATGGGGCTGCACATAATTGTACTAACCACTCCTATTGCAGTTAAGGTTGCAGGCTCGACACCCTGGATCCACTATACATGGGTGAAACAGGCAGCCTCCTCAGACAAGGCAACTTCATGGTCCATGAAGGTCAATCCCTCCAACACGCTCAAGGTTCGGTTCCAGAGGCATCCCCCCACCTATTCACTGCCCTGCTCTGGTCACACTAGAAGCTGACCAGTCTATGCACAGACGAAGCCTGAGGATTGATGAGCCCTGGTTCAGCCACTCTGGAGACTGGCTGATCCACACATGGCTGAAGCCTGAGGATTTTGCCATCATGGGACATGATAAGTATATGTCACTTCTTGCCTCTAGTTTTTGTTATATTTCCTGCTTTGCTGTTTGCCATAGAGTTAACAGCAGTTGCCCCAAAGGATTGGAATAGAATAAAAAAGCTATTACTAATTCTATCTCCTGTCAACAGGATGTTTTTCAGTCATTTCTTGGTGGCAATGTGCCTCTTAAATGTTTGGGAGGCTTCATTAGTTCCCTTATTTATCGAGAAGCACACAGCCACAGAGAAGTTAAATAAAAGGCTTAAAAAACGTGATTGGGATGAAGATATACAGGATTCCTTTAGGGAGTCTGGCAGATCTGTTATTGACAGACTACCCAGAAATCACTATCCTGTAGACTACAAGCCAGACATAGGAGGCATAGACTAGGAATACAAGGAGTGCTATGCAGGACCTCCTCCCTTTACCCCCTAGCCTCCCCGGAGTTGTCAAGACTAAAGATGTATATACCCAAGTCCTGATCACTGGGCCAAAAACAGGGCCTCAACCGGATGCTAAGTGCCATCCACCATCTTCTTAACATCACCAACCCCGACATAGCAGGGGATTGTTAGCTCTGCTTGCCTGAAAAACCTAATCAACTCACTAGCCTAGTAAATAGCTTTAATAATAGTGAAGGAACCAGAGCCAATTTAACCCACCATGGGAGCCTAGGCTGACAACTATCAGCATGCCAATCAAGGCCCGACAGTGCATTGAGGGCAAAGGAAAAACAGTTTGGGTATGCAATTTGAAAAGTAACCAATGCATCTGTATCACCAACGTCCAAAATTTCAACCCTTCCTTGGCCACTGGGCCATGTTGCCAACCCCAGGTAGGCATCTTCTTTGTGTGTGGCAACTATGCCTACCAGTGCCTTCCTACTAACTGGACAGAAATCTGCACAGTAGCCTCAGTCATTCTCCAGGCAGATATTGTCCCTGGGAATCAATCCTTCATGGTGCCCTTAGTGGCACATGTACATCACAGAGCAAAGCAGGCAATCCAAGTCATTCCCTTGCTAATCGGCCCGGGAATAACTGCTGGGATAGGCACAGGGATCAGAGGAATAGCTTCCTCCATGACTTTCTATCACAAATTATCTAAGGATTTCTCTGATAACATGGAATAAGTAGCCAACCCCCTGACAGCATTACAAGACCCAGTAGACTCCTTGGCAGAAGTAGTTATTCAGAACAGGCAAGGATTAAACCTATCTACTGCAAAAAAAAAAAAAAAAAATGGGGCTCTGCCTTTTCCTCAATAAGGAATGTTTCTTCTGTGCCAACAAATCAGGAATGGTAAGGGACATGGTTCAGCAGCTAAAAGAGTGAATAGCCAAAAGGAGAGAAGAATTTAAAAGGTTTTGGTTTTCATGGACAGGCACCTGGAGCTGTCTGTCCTGGCTTATGCCTTTAGCTGGACCACTGATTATGATATTCTTAGTTCTTTTGTTGGGCCCATGTATTTTAAATTGCCTTGTTAATTTTGTTTCAGATCATTTATAGTCAATCAAGTTACAAATGGTTCTGTCACCCCACGAATATACTTACATGCCATTAAAGGACTGAGAATCTGAAGGTGATGCTCACTCCGGGGTTTAGAGAGAGCATCAAAGGAGGGAAATATCGGAAAAACTCAAAATTAAAATTTTGCCTAACTTGTGCAATGCTTCTATAGCTAAATGTATTTATCCACAAGGGGCCCCAGAAGTCAGCCTAGTTATTAATCAACTGCCTGCATTCCTTGCTTCTGTAATCTTGCTTGCATACTTGCTTAGGTCATGTAAATTCCAAGAAGCCAAAACTAGCAGCTGCCTGCTTGAGTTGTATGTTAAGAAACTGAAACTTAAAGAGTGCACCTATAAAAGGCCCTGTAAGACCTGGGTTCAGGGTCCAGAATTTCAGAGTAGTGGCTCATCTGGGCCCACTAGCGTAATAAACTCCCGACTCTTCAACTCTCTAAGTGTCTCCCACTTCCTTGCTGAGTCCATTTCCATAAAAACTTAATTTACAAATGGTAGAATAATATAAATATTATTATTATAGGCTAAATAATAAAAATATATTTAATCTATATACATGAAGAAATTATAAATCTTGTAGTCTATTTTTTGTGTATCACATTAAAAGAAAATTATCTGGGACAGGAATTTCCCTGCCCTTGGACTTGTATTACCTGCACACTATGCATACAGTAGCTATTACCCAATTTATTTAAGTATAAAATCTACTGAAGAGGAAATAGAGAGTTGAAGATTGGTCTCTTCATGAAATAATATTAGCAAACATCTACTGTATGCTAGGTACAGTTTTAAATGTGTGAAATATTTTAACCAGTTATTCATTTCTCCATCAATCCTATGAGGTAAGTACTATTATTATCCATTAAAAGGTGAAAAATCTGAGACACAGAGGAGTTAAAATAACTTTCCCAAGACTATCTAGCTAGTAACTAGCAGAGCTATACTTAAACACACAGTATGGCTCTAGACTGTGGGCTGTCAACCACTGTGAGATTCTCTTCTTCTCAGTCCTATTAAAAGACTAGCCAAGCACCACATGAGTATATAATAAAAATAGAATAGGAACTGTTTTCTCATTTTTATTAATAAAGGATGAATATGTATAACTAATCTGAGACTGATTGTTATGAAATAACCAGTCATGTGCCATACGGAGTATGTTAGTTTTCTAGGGCTGTCGCAACAAAGTGCCACAAACTTCGTTACTTAAAGCAACAAAAATGTATTCTTTAACAGTTCTAGAAGCCAGGAGTCCAAAATTAAAGTGTCGGCAGTGCCATGCTCCCTCCAAAGGTGCTGAGGAGGAATCCTTCCTTGTTTCTTTCAACTTATGGATCCCCCTGGTATTTCCTGGCTTGTGGCAACAAAACTTCAATTTTTACCTCCATCATCACGTGGCCTTCCTATCTCTGTGAGTGTCTATGTGTCCTTTACTCTCTTGCAAGGACACTTTCATTGGATTTAGGGCCCACCCTAATCCAGTATGATCGCACTTTGATCCTTAATTACATCAATTACATCTATTTCCAAATAATATTACATTCCAAGTTTATAGGTAGAAATAAATTTGGGGACGCTATTCAACTTTTGTATAGTAGGAAAAATGAAACAGATTTTTTCTCCTACTACACAGCTACACAGAACACACTGGTCACTAAAATGTGTGGTAGTTGTGGAATATACTATAAAGTAAATGTACCTCACAGGACCTGGTTTTCCAAAGTCTTGCAGTTTCAAATATTGACCTTGCAAGGACAGGAAATTTTCCTCAGGATATTGAGTCTCTGTTGCAAGATAAGAATTGTGGCACAGCAAGGTTGCTGGCTCAAAGACAGATGAGTTACTGATTGATATCTAAGTTGCTGGAAAACTGCTAGCGGGAGAAGGAATGTTTGCTAAGATCAAGCTTTTGTTGATAGCTTTACTGGAATGTAATCTGGCTTGTTTCACTGAAAGTTACCAGCCTGTATTGTTAAACTATAACCACACCTATATTCTCTTCCTGTAACTTCCTGGTCTGGAAAATAAATGCAGGAAGAGAACCCCAATTCGGGGTTAATTTCTCAAGGAAGGGTTGCCTCTCACTGGAGGGTCCCAGGGAAGTTAACCACTTTGGGGCTTCTCACTGCTCAGAAGAAATGGGCTTTGAGTAATCCTTTGCATCTCTGTCACCCAGGAGAAGTGGGGTGACAAATCCTTGAGGGGGGGGGCAAAGCAACACAAAGCAACAGTAGTTGTTTCCAGCAGCTACCAGCTGGTTGTCTTACAATTTAAATTCTTACACTGTCTACCTGGAATTAGTATCAGATCCCACAGGTTGAGGGCTCATTCCAATAAGACATCTTCCCACTTCAGATGCTGATTGTAAACCCCAGGTTGTCTTACCTGTGCTTCTGACAGAGGGGCTATAAATCAGGGGTTTGCATGACCCCCTTCTGGGGTTAGATTAATTTGCTAGAGTACCTTACAGAAATAAGTGAAATTCTTGTGTTACTATTGCTGATATATTATATAAGACATTTTAAAGGATACAAATGAACAGCCAGATGAAGAGACGCATAGGGCAAGGTATGCAGGAAGGGCATGGAGCTTTCATGCCCTCTCTGGGTGCACCAACCTCCAGATACCTCTACAGGTTCAGCAATACAGAAGCTCTTCCAATCTTGTCCTTTTGGGTTTTTTATAAAGTCTTTATTGCATAGACATGATCGATTAAATTATTGGCCATTGGTGATCAACTCAATCTTCAGCCCACCTCCCCTATCTGAAGGTCAGGTGGTGGGGCTTAAAGTTCCAACCCTCAGACCACCTGGTTGGTTTCCTTGGCAACCAGCCCCCATTGCAGGCTATCAAAAAGCCCCTGTCACCAGTCATCTCATTAGCATATAAAAAGACACATCACTTTGCAGATGCAAAAAGTTTTAGGAGCTTGTGCCAGGAAACAAGGACAATGCCCAAACATGTATTTCTTATCATAAATCATAATATCACAACCCACTACTTGAGTTAAACAAATCCAGCCAAAACATTAAAAGTGCATAAATATTTTAGATAGCCTGACTATTCTTACTGAAATGCAGTGAAGAGTCTACTGACTTTTATCGTTGAAAAATTACAAGTTAGAAACCTCTGGTAGAATCAGCCCTTTTTATAGGGAAGAATTCAGGGAAGACTCTGGGAAGAGCTGAATTATGATTCTGAGGTGCTGATTCGGAGGAAGACTGAGAGAAATCAAATAAGGTGAGGTAAGGGACTCGGTAGGGCTAGGGAAACAAAGGGTGGAAGATGAGAAAAAGTGATATGGGTGCCTGTGGGCATAGGTAGGGATGGAAGTGTAGGCTGGGCTTGGGGTCAGCCTGCTCTGTGCTCAAAATGTGGCTTTGGAGCACCATAATCTTAGAAAGGACTGAAACAGAGTAGCAGGGAGCGTAGAGGACCTCCCAAGGCAATCTACTCAACAACCTCAAAATGCCTCTGCAAAGGTGGCTGCAACCTTCTAGGCCAGACTCATGAACAACTCTCCCTTCCTTCAACATTAAAAATAGGTGGTAAAGTTTCTGGATAGGAAAATCAAATGCTCCTTTTCCTCAACCAAAAAGGGCATACATCCCAGGCCTAATTAGGGAACTGACATGGGAAGGAGACAGAAAGCCCAAAGAATGTCTGGATATTGGAGTCTAAAAAAAGAAAAGAAAATGAATAAACAATGTTTTAGCTGATACTTCAAGAAAGAAAATTCAGTGTCCACGCAAAGAGAGGTAGCTGAGCAGAAGAGCTGGCTAGGTTGGCAAGGATAGTTTACTTCTTTTATTGGATCTCAAGGAGAGTAGACAGAACTTCACATAAAGTAATCCTATTGTTTTATGGATTTGTTTATCTGTACATTATTTTTCCTTTTATCCCCTTTCTTTATACACATTCCTCTCCCTTGCCGTAGGATACCATTCTATAATGTTTAATGTACCTCTTTTTGTTTTTACATGTCCTTGCAAAATATACAATTTTATTTTATATGAGTTGATGGAGTTTGGATGTGTTGTCTCCTCCAAAACTCATGTGGAAATCTGATCCCCAATGTGGCAGTGTTGGAAACTGATTGAGTCACAGGGTGGATCCCTCATGAATGGATTAATGCTCTCCCTGGGGGAGGGAGGATTAATGAGTTGAGTTCTCGCTCTATTAGTTCTCACGAGAGCTCGTTGCTTAAAAAGACCCTGGCACCTCCTCTCTCTTGCTTCCTCTCTCTTGCTTCCTCTCGCCATGTGATCTGCTTGTACCCGCCGGCTGCCTGCCACTTCCCGGCATGAGTAGAAGCAGTCTGAGGCCCGTGCCAGATGCAGCTGTCCCAGAATCGTAAGCCAAATAAACCTCTCTTCTTTATAAATTACCCAGTTTCAGGTATTCTGTTATAGCAACACAAAACGGACTAAAACATGAGTGCAGATTCAGTATATTTAGTGTTATCTACTCACTCTTACTTTTTTTACTCAACTATTTATTTTTAAGATCCATTCATGTTGCTGTGGGTTTATCTAGTTAGTTGCTTCTAACTGCTGCAGAGTGCTTTGGTGAGAACACACCAGATTTAACCTAACCAACATGCCCACTGATGGACACTCTGACTGCCTTCAACACTGCCACCCAAATTCGCAATGATGAACATCCTCTTGCAAATTTCTTTACAGTTTGTAAAATAATTTATTTGAGATATATGTCCAAGAGATGACTTCCTACATTTTGCAGGACACACAAGTTGTTAATTAATTTGCCTAAATTCTGTCAGATTGGTCTACAGGATTGGTGGAGACTTTTCCATTTTCACCAGCAGTGGATGAAAACCTTGTAAGAGCACATCCTTTGAACACTTGATATCACCCATACTGTCTAATAAGATGTCTCTTATTATCTCATAGTCATTTTATTGTATTTCTCTGATTACTATGAATTTCTAAGTTTCCTCTTCTGAAAATTGCCTGTTCATATCATCTACACATTTTTCCCCTGAGGTTCCTCTTTATTGTTTGGTGAAATTTGGAAGCAAGACAAAGCAACTTGGGGGCAAAGAAAAGAAAAGAGAGATAGGATAAAACCAGGATATTCTTAAGGATGTCACAGCTTACATAGCATACAGAGTTTTCATGGGTAAGAGTGTTTTCTGTACTAATACACTGTCTCTCTTTACAAAGGGAATGGCCTTTTAAATAGCTTAAAGTCAAATCTTATATAGAGTTGCATAGAGATTCTGCAGAGATTTCTTCAGGGAAACAGAGAAGTAAATAAAGATAAAGTTGTTGTCTTTCCTAAGCACAATTGGAATGAAATGAGACTGAGAGAAAACTGTGAGGTATATCAGCCCAGAACTAACTCCCCAGCAGAGTTCAGGAAGCCTCCATTACTTCCATCAATTAAAAGTGACAGCCTCTATTAGAAGAAGCATGGAGAAATGAAGTATAACTGATGATCCTTCGTTACTGCTGGAATGGATTAGACGCTTCAGCTGACGGTTTCTGCTTTTTTGCCCTGATTTAATGTGGCACACATGATCACAGAATAAAGCTCTTCTCAGTTCCCTCCTGTCATCTTTTAAATACTCATGGATAGAAGTTAGTTTGGCTGCCATATCCAGTTATTTTAAAAACTCCTTTTTAAAGCCACCAATTACATGGGTAATTGAGAGAAGTTACCCAAACTAGTGACAATACAATGTCCACAACTCAAAATAAGGAAGATGGGTGGGAGAAAACAACAATCAGGGCAGTGCAGCTCTGGCTATTATATCCACTGCAGACACAACTGGGATATTTGGACCCAAGGGCTTTGAATCCCAGAGGCAACACTTAAATTATTCATTCTCTGGTAATGCTTCTTCTCAGCAAGGTGCAATGCACACGGGGTGCTGAGTCATTGTTCTTAAATTGACCAGACAGATTACAAATGATAGTTAGAAAGGTGGAAGCAGCTCTTTATCAGCTTATAATTTAATTTTATGAGCCCATTTGATGAGTTCTAATTTCTTCTTTTCATGGTCTTATCTAGAGAAACTACTTAACTCATGTTGGCCCTGGATAATTGCGTTAGGCCTTCTGTACTCGCTGATAATACGCATTCTACCATTTGGCATTCGCATGGAAATAGATCATGTTTTCTTCTTTCTGAAATTGAACATAAATATGGTAAAATTTTACTTAAAAGCTGGTTTGTGTCTTAAAGTCCATAAAATAAAATAGAGAAATCTATTATCTTTTAAAAGACAAATAGTAAGCTGCAAGAAATGAATACATCCTATCTTAGCAGATTAATTTTTCTTGCATTCACACAACTGTGCTCCCTTTAATGGGTATGAAGGTCAGATTACTGAGCACAGAAATAAAAACACGTGCCTAAACCCACAGAATATTTTCAGCTTTATGTCTGAGGATTCTTAACACTTATTCTTGCTACCTTGACCATTTAATTAGATTACATGATGCAAACCTTCAAGTCCCTTATCCATATCTGTATGGCAGTTTACCGGTTCCAAATGTGTAAAGAACACTTTACCTCGATGTCATAGACCCAGTGAAGTAGAGAGGACCAGCGTTATTATTACCCCAATTTAACTTTACTTTCACTTTCCTCATCTGCAGAATGAGGTTGATTATAGTATGGCATCTGCCCCACATGGCTATAGTGAAGCTTAAAGGGATGTTCCATCTACAGCACTTAGCAAAATGTCCAGAATATATTAAGTGTTTAATAAATGTCAGGGTGGTTATGAATATTACTAAGAAAGTTTCCAATAATCACTTGACTCTATCAAGACACACAGTCCAATCAGTTGTTTCTCCCACCTTCTAACTGTCCTTGTCTCTATACTATGGCTTTCTTCCCTCTATACCCAGTATAAATTTTCTGGACAATCATTAGAATGACATTCTCAGTTTTTTTGACCCTTTCTTGCTTCATTATACTGACAATTCTTGTTAAATCAGACTTTCTGCCTACTCCATGAGTGTCTGTACCTGTGTAGCTGAATGTGGATGAAAACATACACACACACACACACACACACACACACACACACACACACACACACACACACACACACACACAAGCATTCTGACTTGCCTCACTTTAAATTAATGCTCACAATGCCCGTTGCATTTCCTAGTACATTTCCCAATTCACTTCACTCTCCATCCAACTAGGCAATTTTACAACCTCCTCTCTTTATGAAAATCTTCACTACCTGTCATCTTTACTCTTCTTCAGATCTTTACTCAAATGTCAATTTCCCCGTAATAATTCCCTGATGTTATTTGATATCGTGGTTCCTACCCCAGCCCCAGAATCTGTCTCCCTTGCCTTGCTCAATATTTTCTCCAGCACTGACCTCCTCCTAACTTGCCATATTAATGTACTTAGTAGGTATATTGTTTGTCTTACCTAATAGAATATGAACTCCTCGAACACAGAAATTTTGTCTATTTTGTTTCAGGGTGTATTTCTAGAACCTAGAACAGTGTCAGGCACCTACTAGGCACTTTCAGTAAATATTTGTTGAATGAATAAACTGCAGAAAGGATATTCTGCTTTAAAGTGGACTTGGAACTAGAAAAATCAAGCGAAAGATCCTGTTTCCTCAGTAATTAGGAGAGGGTGGACTGAACACTAACAAAAAGTAGAACGACAAATAACAGATTTCTCCCACTCAGGAGAAAGACACTGAGTGATAATGACCAGACAGCAGAAGACTAGGTTATAATTAGAGATGTTGAAATTCATCAACATCTTAGATGGATGTACCTGAGAAACAACTCACAACTCCACGAGGCAAACTGTTACGGTCATCTTTCTCCTGATAGTGGAATGTGGAGAGACAAAGGAAAATGAACTAATCCCCTTAGCTGGATTCTCAGGAGCTGTGGGAGAGGCAGTAACAAAATGCAGGAAGCCCGAATCTGAACTTTCCCAAATTTGCTCTTAAAGGACAAAGCAGCAGCAATGCAGAGAAGACCATGAGTATTTTCATGAAGGCTGAAATATGGTAAAATGGAAAGAGCTTGGAACAAAAGCTCTAGAAGTCCTTGGATTCAGCTCTGAAAAGCACATGTGACAAGCATTAATTACTTTGGGCTTTCCTTTTTTTTCTTTCTCTCTCTTAAAATAAAAGGGTTTATGAATTTAGGCACATTTGTTCTCAGTTTCTTTCAACACTTAACTTCCTGGATTCTCATTTTGGAAATAATTTGGAAATTTCAGGCCTCTGTTTTTTGTGCAAAGATTCTTATCAAGATAAATTATGACCAATAGGAAAGCTAAAACTGCTCTGGATTTCGTGGTTTCCTATAAATTCCTAAATCCTACCTATAAAACCTATACTATGCCCATTTTACAAAAGTGAAGTCTTGTTTCATAAGTGCTCTATGGAACATTTAAGTTATCTCATTTATGACTTACTTTTTTTTTTTTTTTCTCTTTTCTCACATTGTTTCTTTTTTTTTTTTTTTTTTTAAGTTTTATTTTGTCGATATACATTGTGGCTGATTATTGCTCCCCATCACCAAAACCTCCCTCCCTTCTCCCTCCCCCCTCCCCCCCAACAATGTCCTTTCTGTTTGCTTGTCGTATCAACTTCAAGTAATTGTGGTTGTTATATCTTCTTCCCCCCCCCCGTTTGTGTGTGTGTGTGTGTGTGAATTTATATATTAATTTTTAGCTCCCACCAATAAGTGAGAACATGTGGTATTTCTCTTTCTGTGCCTGACTTGTTTCACTTAATATAATTCTCTCGAGGTCCATCCATGTTGTTGCAAATGGCAGTATTTCATTCGTTTTTATAGCTGAGTAGTATTCCATTGTGTAGATATACCACATTTTCTGTATCCACTCATCTGATGATGGGCATTTGGGCTGGTTCCAACTCTTGGCTATTGTAAAGAGTGCTGCGATGAACATTGGGGAACAGGTATACCTTCGACTTGATGATTTCCATTCCTCTGGGTATATTCCCAACAGTGGGATAGCTGGGTCGTATGGTAGATCTATCTGCAATTGTTTGAGGAACCTCCATACCATTTTCCATAGAGGCTGCACCATTTTGCAGTCCCACCAACAATGTATGAGAGTTCCTTTTTCTCCGCAGCCTCGCCAGCATTTATCGTTCAGAGTCTTTTGGATTTTAGCCATCCTAACTGGGGTTAGATGGTATCTCAGTGTGGTTTTGATTTGCATTTCCCGGATGCTGAGTGATGTTGAGCATCTTTTCATATGTCTGTTGGCCATTTGTATATCTTCCTTAGAGAAATGCCTACTTAGCTCTTTTGCCCATTTTGTAATTGGGTTGCTTGTTTTCTTCTTGTAAAGTTGTTTGAGTTCCTTATATATTCTGGATATTAATCCTTTGTCAGATGTATGTTTTGCAAATATTTTCTCCCACTCTGTTGGTTGTCTTTTAACTCTGTTAATTGTTTCTTTTGCTGTGCAGAAGCTTTTTAGTTTGATATAATCCCATTTGTTTATTTTTCCTTTGGTTGCCCGTGCTTTTGGGGTCGTATTCATGAAGTCTGTGCCCAGTCCTATTTCCTGAAGTGTTTCTCGTATGTTTTCTTTAAGAAGTTTTATTGTTTCAGGGTGTATATTTAAATCCTTAATCCATTTTGAGCATGATCCTATATATCAAACAGCCTAAAACCTCTACAAAAAAACTGTTGGAATTGATAAATGATTTCAGCACAGTAGCAGGATACAAAATCAACACACAAAAATCAGTAGCATTTCTTTTCTCCAATAGTGAACATGCAGAACGAGAAATCAAGAAAGCCTGCCCATTTACAATAGCCACCAAAAAAATAAAATACTTAGGAATTGAGTTAACCAAGGAGGTGAAAAATCTCTATAATGAGAACTACAAACCACTGCTGAGAGAAATTAGAGAGGATACAAGAAGATGGAAAGATATCCCATGCTCTTGGATTGGAAGAATCAACATAGTGAAAATGTCCATACTACCCAAAGTGATATACAAATTCAATGCAATCACCATCAAAATTCCAATAACATTTTTCTCAGAAATGGAAAAAACTATCCAGACATTTATATGGAACAATAAAAGCCCACGCATAGCCAAAGCAATGCTGAGTAAAAAAAATAAAGCTGGAGGCATAACACTACCTGACTTTAAGCTATACTACAAAGCTATAATAACCAAAACAGTATGGTACTGGCATAAAAACAGACACACTGACCAATGGAATAGAATAGAGAATCCAGAAATCAACCAACACACTTACTTCCATCTGATCTTTGACAAAGGCACCAAGCCTATTCACTGGGGAAGGGACTGCCTCTTCAGCAAATGGTGCTGGGATAACTGGATATCCATATGCAGGAGAATGAAACTAGATCCATACCTCTCACCGTATGACTTACTTTTTAATATATATTTCTACAGAAAGGATGAGATGGGGAAAAAGAACTGTAATAGCTTCTTCCAATAAGAAGAACATGTGGATAAACTAGAAAAAAATTTTTTAACTATTATATCACTCAGGGGTTTTAGTTGTAAAAGATGGAATCGAGTCTGTCAAATTGATACAGGAGCGGGCCGGCCTGTGGCTTACTGGGGAGAGTGTGGTGCTGATAACACTGAGGCCACGGGTTCGGATCCCATATAGGGATGGCTGGTTTGCTCACTGGGTGAGCGTGGTGCTGACAACACCAAGTCAAGGGTTAAGATCCCCTTATTGGTCATCTTTTAAAAAAAGAAAAAAAAATTGATACAGGAGCAAAATTCACTACATGAAATCACTAGACTTATGGTGCAACGGAGCCAGGCTCAAGTGCTGTGAGGCAGAGACAATCACAACCACTCCACAGGCGCTGATCTGGTGCACCCTCGTCTGCCTCCACTGTCCAGAGTCTGTGATACTCAGGTCCAACCACAAGAATCTTCACCCCTATCATTTCCAACAAATGTGATGTGGCTGCCACCACATTTGTCACAAGCTCAGTTCTCCCAAGCTTGCCTCCCTGCTTTCTCATTTCTCAATTCCAGATCCAATTTGTCTCTGTATTAGTAGAACCTAAGTCACATGTCTAAGCTGATTAATAAAATCACATAGGTGGAGGATAAAAAAAAATAATTAATGATTCTAAGGTCCCCTCCAGATCTAAAAAATATAACACATCATTAAATTATGCCTTTGGTAAAATATTCAAAATATGGTACCTAAAATTAACTACTATATTTTTTTCATTGTACTCACTTTTAGGATAAAACAGCTTTATCTCTTCCAGACATGAACATCTTTACAAATGAAAATGTTATATCTTTTTTTTAATGTTAAATAAACTTATTGGAAAGATTTACTAGTTAGGCAGATAGACACATGGACAACAATTTTATCAATAAACAAAATATACATTATTTTCAAATACTAGAAAAACAATTCTTGAAAATTGCAAGGTTTTAGGCCCCAAAGATATCAATAATATCATGAAAGCAGAAATCCTACAGGTTGTATTTTTTGTCAATTCTGAAATAACAATAAAAACTACCAGTTAAAGTGTAACCAAGCATCTTCTAGCCGCATGCAAATTTAATTTTAGATTATTTCTAATAACATCTGGATTAAATAGAAAATTCAAACAGATTTTTTTGAGGAACCAGGAAGGAAAGGGGGACAGGTGGGGAGTTAGAAAGAAATTAGTTAAGGATCACAAAGATTGATTATGTTTTGTAAACATGAATATACTAATCATCCTCATTTGATAACCACATATTATACACATGTATTGATATTCAACTCTGTACTCCACAAATATACAGTCTGTTTCAATTAAAAAAAACTGTTAAAAAAAAAACTTACAAAAGAGAAAAGCCAAGATACTATAAGAATACAGATAACAGTCACCATATCCAGGCATAATTGTTGAAGGGTTGTTTGTTATTTATATAAATTATTTGGCATATAAAAATAATGCTGAGGTTGAATTTTTAAGAATTTGTAAGAGTTAGGTTAATCAAGAATAATTGGGTAAAATAAAAATGATTATGACTACTAAGGAAATTTTGACTGCTAAGGAAAGATCATTTGATGATGCGATACCTATTCTGTTTTGTTTTTAGGCATGCAGTCATATGTTTTCTCCCGGCCATTGAGTAAACACGCTTCATACTTACGTTGCCAATTCTACTGGGAATTTTAAAGATTCTTGTAAGTTCCTAACTATTTTTAGTTCTTGCATTAGAAGAGATTTGGGCCCTTTTTGCAGTATATTACATTTTCCAAAACACATATTCGAAATGCACACACAAGTAAAACATTTCACATAGATATTTTGTGGCAGAAAATAGTCTTATGAAAAATTCCAAGTTTCTTATTTTAGAATATCCTCTGACCCCAGCAATATATCACATATTAATTATTTTTAGAGTATGATCATTTTAATATTTTAAAAATAATTTTGTGTTAAATTTCTGAAGTTATAATCCTCCACTTTAGTGAAGAGTACTAAATATGATCAGAATTAATATTTTTTCTTGTTTTTTTAACATAGTTTTGTAGAATTAATTACCTGAATTCAGGTTTGGGTTCCAATCACCATGTTATATCTTTTTAAAATTATTTTTTAAATACACATGCAATACATGAATACATTCTTCTTCAAAAAATAACACACGATATTGCTGTCAACTCTGCTCATCACCCACAGTCTTGGCCTCTTTTTCCCCATATCTATGGAAACAACCATTATCAAGCTGGTGTGTTCCTTCTACATAGTTTCCATTCTCAATTTCTCTTAAGATCTGAGCAATTAAGTTAGTAATTAATTTTATGGCTTCATAGACAAGTATTTATTTTCAATAATAAGGATTTTATAGCAAGAGACCCTTGGAAAAAGAGAGAGAGCTTCTCTAAAAACAAACTTTGCCTGGCAAATATTGCATTTATCATATCATGGAAGTTTTAAAAGTCACAATGTTTTGCAATCTTGTTTTGGCAAAAGATAAAAAATTGAAAGAAAGGAGTCTTCTGAAACTAAAAAAAAAAAAATCCACTCAATTTGTAGAGCATTTTAATTTACTATTATGTTTAAAAATCAAATCTGTACTTTCAGGTAAGCCATTTACATAATAAATTTGCAATAAAAAGCATTGATACATAACAGTGCCAATTTAACATGTTTATAAACAATTTTAAAGGTACTTCTCTATAAAGCAATCTGCAGTAAATCATGTCTATGGAAAGCACTGTCTTCATTAGAGAATGTTAGTGGAAAATACCACATTTTACTCTTATTTTGTGTTATACTACATGGGTTAGTACCCAAACCATCAATAACAGGAATTGCAAAGTTATGTTACTATGTTAATTTGATAACATATGGCTATATGTGTTCTGTGCAAATTTTTGGTGCACCTATATTCAGACTGCTGGACTGAAACCCTGGTCCCACCACATAATAGTTCTATGAGCATTAGCAGTTTACTTAACTCCTCTCTACTTCAGTTCCCTCATTGTTAATTTTTAAATGATTATAATATTCATAAATAAGTCATGGAGCTGTTGTGAAAATTAAATAAATTGCTGACAACAATTGTTGGTATATACTAAGAGCTAAGTAAATGCCATGTATCATTATTATTATTATGACTATGCTATTACTGTTATTACAATTAGGTTCCTATGAATAAAAAGATGACTTTTCCAAACTTACGAATATAGCGAGAAAAACTGATTTGAATTTCTATAATTTGGTACAGTATAATTTGGTAAATTTAGTGTCCAAAAGTTTCAGTTATAACTTTTGAAATTTTCCCTTATATGTAACTGTAACTTTTAAATCAGGGATAGTTGCAATTCAAACAGCGTATGTTATTTTTTAAGAATCTTATCATAATCCTCTTGGCTTAAATTCCTATCCAAAACTCCTGTGGAAACACTTCTTTAAGCATGCTGAGCACAATCCATTAAAGTGAATATATTAGGAGAAAAAAAAAATTCAATGACTAGTGCTCTGTAATTGATACATTATTACAATAAGATTATTCACAAAATCTCTCAGTTTCTCAAAATTTCTCAAGGTCTATTCTAGAATGTTAGCACTAATGCTATGGGATGCATCTTTCCCTGTGGAAACTCTGACCTGGTTTCCTTATATGAGGATGTTGTCTGTTTTGTCCACCACTTTATTATCAATGCTCAATTCAATGCCTGAATAGTATCTGAGTTCAATAGTAGTTTTTAACAAATAAATGAGACTCTCAGTGCTGCCGTTGTTTACTACTCTTTGTAGATCTTCTTGTAGATTGGTCTTTTGTCTTCTAACCAGGATTTGCTGACTGTATGATGGAGTTCGGATGTGTTGTCTCCTCCAAAACTCATGTGGAAATTTGATCCCCAATGTGGCAGTGTTGGAAACTGATTGAGTCATGGGGGCGGATCCCTCATGAATGGATTAATGCTCTCCCTGGGGGAGGGGAGATTAATGAGTGAGTTCTCGCTCTATTAGTTCCTCCGAGAGCTCCTTGCTTAAAAAGATCCTGGCACCTTCTCTCTCTCTCTTGCTTCCTGTCACCATGTGATCTGCTTGTACCCACTGGCTGCCTGCCACTTTCCGCCATGAATAGAAACAGTCTGAGGTCCATGCCAGATGCAGCTGTCCCAGAATCATAAGTCAAATAAACCTCTTTTCCTTATAAATTACCCAGTCTCAGGTATTTCTATTATAGCAACACGAAACGGACTAATACACTGTAGTTCCTGAAAAACACACCACCAGTATCCTACTCCACCTTCCAACTCCAGCGACTACTGATGGAAATCAGAAAGAAAACTTACCCAGGCCAGCCAATTTGAGCCAAAAATTAACCAGATTCTGTGTCTTAGGAAATTCCCTGTCTTAGGAGACACAGAAGGTATAAAGAGAGTGGACAGCCCTATACCTGAAACATTAGGATGCAGGGAAAAGAGCCAGCGAGGAGACATTCATGTAGGCTATGGGAAGAAGAAACTGAGGAAGCTTGTAATGAGTGAGAGAGAATGGAGCAGACAAACCAGAGAAAAGACAAGTGAAAAGAGAGAGACTGTGTCTTCTGAGGGTTGTAGAGGGGAGTCATTGGCTTTCCAGTTTAGTCCCCAAGGAACAGGGAGTAACTTCATTCTCCATCCTAGAGTAGCCATATATTTTGAAAGATGATTAAAATAATCAAGTTGGAATATGCTTTACACTGCATAGACCCTATGAGGCCCTGGATTTTGTTCTGGTAATTTAGGAAACTGTAATTTCCAAACAGAATCCCACAGCCATTTCTGCTACTTTTAAAATCACCTTGGTCTCTTTTAGAGACAAAAAGAGTTGCTAAAAATTTCAGTGCTGTATCACTTTATACACTCATTTGATTCTACTTACTTAGTTCTACTTTATATTTTTTTTTCAAGTAAAATTTCCTTCCCCTATCAACCCACTTCCTATTTCTTTTAATTTCTCTTTTCTGAGCTCTCTCCGGGTTTTTTACACTCCTAGTAAGTCAGCAAGATAAAATTGAACACCTAGCAAAATGAACACATTCTATCCCTTGCAAAAAGTCCTCTGTTGAGTTTCCTTTCTCCTAAGCAGAGTTGTCACGATATATTATTTTTTCAGAAGGCTTGCTGGTGGGAAAGAGAATTGGGTGATCCATACTGAGAACCAGTGTTCCTACTTTTTAGACTGTTATTTGTAATTTCCAATATCTTGCTTATCCATATGTGATATTTAATCATTTTCTGCCTCACTTCTAAAAAGCTAATTTTACTGACCTTATATTTACTCAATTTATTTTTTCTTCAAGTATATTTTTCTACATTTACAACCTCATTATATTTATAACTCTCTCTTTCACCAAATTTTTCACCAACTTGGTAGTATTCTCATATTTAATGAACATAATATATATTCTCTCATGTAAGTCTTTAATTAATATAACAATTAAGACAATGCCACCATCAAAAATGCTTACTGAATTTTAGTTATATTTACATTATATATAAATTATTTATAAAATACTTTTCAATTTTGTTTTCCTGTCATTCACTTCTGCTTTAACCTAAGAGTCTTTGATCTAAACCATATTCCTACAATGTTCTGATAAACATCCTATGAGATAAAATCCTTAGCCTCAATAAGGTGAAATCATATTACTTTTTGTACCTTGTCCCTTATCTTCTAGGACAATCACATTCACATGAAAGGCAGTTTAAGTTGACAGAACTTGTCAGCTTAGATGAATTACTACTACACTATGTAATATATTTCCAGGTTTGAAAGGCTGCTTTTACTGCAGTTCAGCCTCCTTCTTCCTCAGGCAGTCCTACATTTGCCTCTTTTCAGTCTTTAGGAATGAACCTCACTGTTGGTAAATCCTCCAAAGAAAAGGATACTACTTTTCAGTGACTATATTACTTAAGTGTGCAAAGACATCAGCACATGTGTGGTAGAAAACGTCTAATTCGTGATTGCAATCTTCAGACAGCCCCACCTATTTAACAATGGACACCTGCTCAGCCCCACCAGGCATAAACTACTACAGCTGACAAGATATAGGTGACCTTCCAAGTGAAGCCTAGAGTTTTTAAAATAATTTTCTAAAAAGTCTTTCCCAACTCAGCTGGCAAGAATTTCTCTTTTCCGTCGTTCTTTTTAAGCATCTCACTTAGCTTACCTTTGTGATAAAAGACTTTTGTATATTCCTTTATTCGTTATATAAGCTGCAACCACTTTGTCTCGTGTGCCTATGCAGCTGTTCAAGGGATCCATTAAACTTCTGAGTGCTGGAGATGTCAAATTTCTCTCACAAATAATGCTGAATAGGAAATCATGGTATTTCACTAGTACACACCACTCACTTCTCCAGATGTTATCTTTGCTTACCTCCAATAAATCTGTTTATCGTGGGCAAATATTATGTTACCAAATACATACTCTCACCTTGAAAGACAGCTGTAGATTTTATTTAAAAAAATCATAGAATTAAAAGTTTCTTAATTATACCCATTAATTAATGTCTCTGCCTCCAAATCATCATAGATTCAAATTGCTGCACATATGCAAGGATTTTGCTCTTAAAAAGAGATTTAAAAGAAGGGGGAAACCACACAAAAAGCAGTCTGTTGAACCATTATTTTTTGGACTTAAGAAGCTCTTCCTAACATATGGTCAAATGCTTTGAAAGCCCATTTTAAACGTTTCTAAAATAGATCCTCTGAAGTATGTTTGTTTTTTAAAGAAAATCCAATGTGCTGAATAGTGACAAAAAAGAATATATTGTTGAAAAATGATATTAAAGATAGCTCTTTTAATTTCAATGTGATATAGTGACGCATAGCCTGTAACAAAGCGCAGGCATACAATTTATCTTGCAACTATTCCCTTGCTAATTTGCTTAGCTAAACATAGTTTGGGTCAGGAATAAAAAATACATGTTGATTTAATCTATGTCCTTATATATTTAAAGATGAAGTCTAGTGAAAAAGATAGATTACTGACAGTACTTATAATAGCACACAGTTTCTACTTTATATTTTTCCTATAAATTTATGTATAAATTTTCTATTTAATCTATAATGGTGCACCTACTAGTTTGATTAGCAATATTGATATCACCCTATTTACACAGGCAATGGATTATACATTAAAGTATATATACAAGAGATCTCTGTTCCAGTGCTTCAGAAACGTGGATATCAACTAAATGTCTATAAATAAAGATATTTTTATAGTATTTTAAATTCATCTTTCTCACATTTTTTCCTGAAAATTCTAAGCATTTATGACTGAAATACTCCAGAATTCAGAACAAATTTAAGGATGTATGTTAAGTATACCTTAAATACACGCAAGTCAATAATTCTGGGTAGGGTTTTATTCTCGACAGTCCCAAATACTCCCTTGGGTGAGTTGTTCCAATGTCTGAACTGAGGATGAGGCACAAGCCACAATTAATTACAATTCTAGTCATAAACCTAGTCTAAGTCATTATTCAGTGCAGGTTTAATGTTAGTAAAGTTGGTATTTTAACCACTAGCCTTTGATTCTTACATCTCTGTCTTAATTGTCTCTAAACAAAGAAGACCAAGAGATGTGATTATCACCCCTAACCTCAGAAATTCATGTAATTTACATTATTTGGAGTTGTAACAGCCAGAAAAACTGAAACCAGGAATGGTTAAAAGAGAGTGGTTTTGAGAAGTAGAAGTCTAGGATAGGAATGGGACGAGAGATTCAGAGAAACTTTTTATTTTATGTCATTCTGTTATATTCAGTTGTTTCACCACATGCATTTCTTTTTTTTTTTTTTAACACAAATAGTGCCAATAAATGTGACTATACCCTGAAGATAGACATTCAATGATATGAAAACACAAATCACAAAGTTATTATTGAGGCATTGTTTATAGTTTCAAGATATTGGAAAGTATCTATCTAAATAAAATAAAAGTAGTTAAATAAACCGTGGAACATCTGCACTATGGAATACATGCAGTTGCATAAAAGAATTAACAAGATTTAGTAAATTTATATGCAGTGATTTTTAGGACCAGTGGTTAAGTGAAAAAGCTAAGTGCAAAAAAGTATCTATCATATGCCTTTTTATGTGTGTGTGTAAGTAAAATGGAAAAATCAGAAAATATATGTATCTGCTCATTTGACACAAAATTGGGGACAAATCAGAAATTAATGATATTGGTTACCTTCCAAAGTATGTGTGAATAGGGTGGAAAGAACAGACAGAATTTGTGTGGAATAACTTATCTCAAACTACAGCATTTTGTACAATTCTAATTCTCAGAATCATGTCAATATTTCACATCCTTCAAAAGGAGAAAATGAATAAAATTAAAAGGGAGAGATTCTAAAATACAAAATAAATGCAAACAAACTGCAACTGTGTTTCGAATTGCTCATATGACCACACAAATGTGGCAGAGAAGGGAAGGAGGAAGAAGCAAGCCTGCCAACTTCTGAGCACAGTATTCAAGCTGTGTATCTTCAGGATAAAGAAACAATATAACTCTCAATAAACGTTGAACACTTGTTAGGAGGCTAATTTTGCACAGAAGCATGAGCTAGCAATTAAAAAAAATTTGTATTCTAGTTTTAGAAAATTATGTAAATATATTGTGCATAAGGGGAGGCAGTTTCTCATTATTGGAGAAGTTGCAAATATAGATATAGAGAAGGATAAAATAAACTGTGGTGTTGAACTTGCATAAGAAGTATCAGTATAAATTCATGTTTTTAAACATAAATGGATAGATATAGAAATAGGTATAGATGTACATGGATGTATGTAAATATATCCTCATTCTGTCGACTAAGAAGACCTAGGCATCATGACACTCTACTAGCATATCTTGATTTCTAGACAGCATTCTCTGCTAAATGTCTTTGATGAGATGCCTAATTCCAGGCCTAGACTGAGTAAAGTATGAGGTAAACCTGGAATATCTTGCTGTGCCATAAGGTAAAGAAATATCAAAAGAAATCAGGAATCATCTGGACTGAGGCTCCTACGAGCCAAATATGAATAATTCTGTGAATAAAATAAGAATCTTTGAGTCTAAACTTATACAAATTAATTTGCTAATTAATTAATCAATTAATGAAGGATTTGAGAAATCAATTCCTTATATAACAGAGCCACCTAATAAACATACAAGGAACAATAAAGGAAGAAATAATTGTAATAAAGTTGATTCAGAAAAGAATATTCAATGAGTGCTAAAATTAGTGGTCAAAAATTTAAGGAGTAGAAAGATATTTTCATAGTTCCAAAGTATCCCTCCAGAAGATATTATTAGTTATGATGGGGAAAAATGTAAAATTATAATGGAGAAATCTGGCAAACACCATTGTACTCATGTAACAAAGTCAGCACCGAAGATGAGGCAAAAAGTATATATTATGTGTCTCCTGGTATGCACGGAGAACAGCACAAAACTTTCATGCCATTTTTGCTCAAAATCTCTAAATTTAATGATGAGATAATATCAGAAAAATCAAAATTGAGCTAATTCTACAAAATATTCTGCCTATTTTCTTGACAAATAAACATATCATTAAAACACAACAAAAGTGTAAGCAATTTTTCTATATTAAAATAGGTTAAAAGGATGAGACCACTAAATGGAACACATGATCTGGGATTTTCTTTCACTATGAAAGGCATTTGGGGACAATTGACAAAATCTAAATAAAGTCTATAGATAGCACTATCAATTTAATTTACTTATAAAAATATCAATTTAGTTTCCTGATTTTGTTTAGTATACTGAGGTTACATAAGGGAATGTCCTCATTTTAGGAAATACATATAGAAGAGAAAAAGAGCATCATTTCTTCAACCTATTATCAAATGTTCAGAAAAAAATTGTGTGTGTGTGTGTGTGTGTGTGTGTGTGTGTGTTTGTGTGTGTGTGTGTGTGTAGTTTCAGTGGGGAATAAAACTAAGGTGGTTAACTGTTAACATTTGGAGGATCTGGGTGAAGGATATATGAAAATTCTGTCCTATTCTCTCAACTCTCTATAAATTTATGTCCAAATAAAAGAAGTTAAATGGAAAAAATAAAAACCAATGCTAATATGTCATATGGGATGTAATAAGAAAACAGCTGACTTCTTTTTCCAATGCTTATTTCAAATTGACTTGTTAGGTTCAGTACTTTCCCTGTCACTACAGGAAAACATGGGCAGTTCTAAGACTTTTTGTATAACTCTTAGTTATATTTTTTTCAAATCACTAAACACAGACTCAGTTCAAAAATTAGTATGTAGCCCCAGGTCATAATCCAAGCTTTCATCCTAAATTAGGTGCAATTACTTCTCCTCTCCTGGAAACGCATGCTTTACCGGATTGCCCTCTGTGCTGGAAGGAAGTACAGTCGGCACCTTCATTCTTTCTCACTTCTCACGCTCACTGTTCACTTGTATCGATCTCTTCAGGGTTAGAGCAGAGAAGAAAGGAGAAAGGAGACAGGGAGCAAGAAAGCTTTTATTTGACTGAAATTGTTCAGTAAGATGGCTTAAGCTCTTTGGGGATGGCAGGTCTCTTGTGAATATTTTCGTGAATTTTTTGAAGCTCTGCTCCATTGCTGGGAGTTTTTCACTTCAAGTTGTCCTAAACAGAGCAAGTACATCTGGTTGGCCTGCTTTACTTCTTCTCTAGACCTACGAGATCTAATGGCACACTTGCATTTTTTATCTGCTGTGGTTTCACAGGCCATCTAACTGGCTTCATTGAGGATTATTCATTATGATCCCCATAGTGTATTTCATGCCTGGCCCATATATTTTATGCACAAGAAACAACACTGCATCCTTTGTTCTGACCAATTTTGAAATACAGAATGGTACAAAAGCAGCATCTTCCCTTTCATAATAATTATATGGGGAAGCTAACCAGCTTTTTTTCTTACTCTCCATACTTCTCAGCCAGAGGTCAAACACAAGTGCACCGCATTCCTCTCAGCTTTAGGTGACACACATCAAGCTTTACAAATGATACTATTGAGGCTTCTTTCTGTTAGGCTTGAAGAGAAGGTAAACACTTCCATTCTCCCCCACGCTTCAGAGATACTACATAACACTCAAAAATCCCTCTCAGAACTTCCTCCTAAAATCCGCTTTCAACCCATCTTTGTCACAGCCTGAGAAAGGGACTTAATCATAATGTAATTAATTTTTCATGATTACAAATCAAAGACCACAGCTCTCCTTGATACTGTAGATGATATTTATTGAATCTCAGTCCTTCACATAAAATCTATTTATGACTCTGCAACGCATATAAATGCGCATACTTACTTATAAAATGTTTGGAGTTTTAGTGTCTCAGAGACTTACATGATATGTCAATGAAATAGAAATTTGATGCCCTACACAAACTCAATACTTAAGACATGTATGTGATGGTAGCACCTTTGCAGCTTGGCATTTCCCTCTTTCCCAGATTATTTGGCTAACCCTGCTGGCCAAAAATTTAAGTCTATCCATAAGGACTAGAATTTAAAGCCACTGCTGCTCTCCTGTTCTTAATATGTCAATATAACATGTTGGTCTGATTTCTTACATGGAGAGCTCAATACCATAGCCAAGGTCATGACATAATTTCAGTTTCTAATCACTTTGCCAATAGGTTCTATGGCACATTCTGCAGAGATGCTTTGGAAGCTTTTAATTATAGTCAATCTTCTAGACAAAGTATTTGCATTTTTAAATTTAACCTCAATGCAGGTTGACTCTTAGACAAAGTGAGAAGTAGTGTTTAAGGTGAGACTTTGACTCCTAACAGTAGTGAGATATGATTAGCAATAGAATCTGTGGAGATTGGAAATTAGGTGAAATACCTGTCTTTGCATTATATTAGTGATCTCAAATAGGTAAATAAAATGCTGTAGTAATATACTATTACCTTTTTATTGTTTTCGAGGAGTCCACTAGTGAATAAAAACCCAAATAGCTTTTATTTCAGACAATCCAATCTGCAGTCAGATATATAATAATATCAAATACATCACTGGTACATACAAATAACATGACCCTGTTTCAAATCACTATCATCTTATTTCTTACTCTCAAAAAAGAATTGGTGGGGGAGGATGACAAGAAAAATCTAAGAATGATAAATTGAATTATTCATGTCTTTTTGCTTTAATAAGGAGCCACATTTAAATTTATTGATATGAAATTATAGCCATTAGTTTAATTAGAAACAAAGTAGATAAATAAATAAATAATAAATTCACAATATTTATCTTTCTTCAATAGACCATCTCCATCATTTTGCTTTGAACTTAAAGCTTTCTTTCCATATTTCCAGTTCTCTCTTCTTTTTGAAGATATTGTCACCTTATTAGTTAATGATTAGAAAGGCTACTTAAAACATAGGAGTGAAAGAGTTATGGAAACACTGAACAAAACAAACAAAATTCAAGCATATTAAATAGTTACTATTACAGCAAAGACTATTCTAATTAATACACCTAATTTGAAAATATCAAGACAATATTACCATGTAATTTGAGGTTTTTAAAATATTGGTAACATTTTTCATACTGCATACTTATTAAAAGACATTTTTATTTTCTTTCTGTTGTTCCTACATAAAATTTTCTTTTTTAAAAATTTTATTTTATTTTATCAATATACAATGTGGTTGATTTTCGTGTCCCTTTACCAAATCCTCCCTTCCCCCTCCCTCCCATCAACCTCATATCTGTTTGCTTGTCTTAATAACTGCAGGGAATTGTGGTTGTGTCTTCTTCCCGCACCCCCCCCCCATTTGTTTGTGTATTTATTTATTTTTTTTTACCTCACACAAATAAGTGAGAACATGTGGTATTTCTCTTTCTGTGCCTGACTTGTTTCACTTAATATAATTTTCTCTAAGTTCATCCATGTTGTTGCGAATGGCAGTATTTCATTCTTTTTTATAGCAGAGTAGTATTCCGTTGTGTAGATGTACCACATTTTCCATATCCACTCATCTGATGATGGACATTTGGGCTGGTTCCAACTCTAAGCTACTGTAGAGACTGCTGTGATGAACATTGGGGAACAGGTATACCTTCGACTTGATGATTTCTGTTCCTCTGGGTATATTCCCAACAGTGGGATAGCTGGGTCATATGATAGATCTATCTGCAATTGTTTGAGGAACCTCCATACCATTTTCCACAGAGGCTGCACCATTTTGCAGTCCCACCAACAATGTATGAGAGTTCCGTTTTCTACACAACCTCGCCAGCATTTATCATTCACAGTCTTTTGGATATTAGCCATCCTAACTGGGGTGAGATGGTATCTCAGTGTGGGTTTGATTTGCATTTCCCGAATGCTGAGTGATGTTGAGCATTTTTTCATATGTCTGTTGGCCATTTGTATATCTTCCTTAGAGAAATGCCTACTTAGCTCTTTTGCCCATTTTTTAATTGGGTTGCTTGTTTTTTTCTTGTAAAGTTGTTTCAGGTCCTTGTATATTCTGGATATTAATTCTTTGTCAGATGTATATTTTGCAAATATTTTTCTCCCACTCTGTTGGTTGTCTTTTAATTCTGTTAATTGTTTCTTTTGCTGTGCAGAAGCTTTTTAGTTTGATGTAATCCCATTTGTTTATTTTTCCTTTGGTTTCCTGTGCTTTTCAAGTCATATTCATGAAGTCTGTGCCCAGTCCTACTTCCTTAGTGTTTCTCCTATGTTTTCTTTAAGAAGTTTTATTGTTTCAGGGTGTATATTTAAATCCTTAATCCATTTTGAGTTGATTTTGGTATATGGTGAGAGGTACGGGTCTTGTTCATTCTCCTGCATATGGATATCCAGTTATCCCAGCACCATTTGCTTTTTTTTTTTTTTTTTTTAATTTTATTTTGTCGATATACATTGTAGCTGATTATTGCTCCCCATCACCAAAACCTCCCTCCCTTCTCCCTCCCCCCCTCCCCCCCAACAATGTCCTTTCTGTTTGCTTGTTGTATCAACTTCAAATAATTGTGGTTGTTATATCTTCTTCCCCCCCCCCCGGTTTGTGTGTGTGTGTGTCTATGTGTGTGTGTGAACTTATATACTAATTTTTAGCTCCCTCCAATAAGTGAGAACATGTGGTATTTCTCTTTCTGTGCCTGACTTGTTTCACTTAATATAATTCTCTCAAGGTCCATCCATGTTGTTGCAAATGGCAGTATTTCATTCATTTTTATAGCTGAGTAGTATTCCATTGTGTAGATGTACCACATTTTCCGTATCCACTCATCTGATGATGGGCATTTGGGCTGGTTCCAACTCTTGGCTATTGTAAAGAGTGCTGCGATGAACATTGGGGAACAGGTATACCTTCGACTTGATGATTTCCATTCCTCTGGGTATATTCCCAGCAGTGGGATGGCTGGGTCGTATGGTAGATCTATTTGCAATTGTTTAAGTAACCTCCATACCATTTTCCATAGAGGCTGCACCATTTTGCAGTCCCACCAACAATGTATGAGAGTTCCTTTTTCTCCGCAGCCTCGCCAGCATTTATCGTTCATAGTCTTTTGGATTTTAGCCATCCTAACTGGGGTTAGATGGTATCTCAATGTGGTTTTGATTTGCATTTCCCGGATGCTGAGTGATGTTGAGCATTTTTTCATATGTCTGTTGGCCATTTGGATATCTTCCTTAGAGAAATGCCTACTTAGCTCTTTTGCCCATTTTTTAATTGGGTTGCTTGTTTTCTTCTTGTAAAGTTGTTTGAGTTCCTTGTATATTCTGGATATTAATCCTTTGTCAGATGTATATTTTGCAAATATTTTCTCCCACTCTGTTGGTTGTCTTTTAACTCTGTTAATTGTTTCTTTTGCTGTGCAGAAGCTCTTTAGTTTGATATAATCCCATTTGTTTATTTTTCCTTTGGTTGCCCGTGCTTTTGGGGTCGTATTCATGAAGTCTGTGCCCAGTCCTATTTCCTGAAGTGTTTCTCCTATGTTTTCTTTAAGAAGTTTTATTGTTTCAGGTGTATATTTAAATCCTTAATCCATTTTGAGTTGATTTTAGTATACAGTGAGAGGTATGGATCTAGTTTCATTCTCCTGCATATGGATATCCAGTTATCCCAGCACCATTTGCTGAAGAGGCAGTCCCTTCGCCAGTGAATAGGCTTGGTGCCTTTGTCAAAGATCAGATGGCAGTAAGTGTGTGGGTTGATTTCTGGATTCTCTATTCCATTCCATTGATCAGTATGTCTGTTTTAATGCCAGTACCAAGCTGTTTTGGTTATTATAGCTTGGTAGTATAATTTAAAGTTAGGTAGTGTTATCCCTCCAGCTTTATTTTTTTGGCTCAGAATTGCTTTGGCTATGCATGGTCTTTTGTTATTCCATCTAAATGTCTGGATAGATTTTTCCATTTCTGAGAAAAGTGTTATTGGAATTTTGATGGGGATTGCATTGAATTTGTATATCACTTTGGATACTATGGACATTTTCACAGTGTTGATTCTTCCAATCCAAGAGCATGGGATATCTTTCCATCTTCTTTTATCCTCTTTAATTTCTCTCAACAGTGGCTGTAGTTCTCATTGTAGAGATTTTTCACATCCTTGGTTAACTCAATTCCTAAGTATTTTATTTTTTTAGTGGCTATTGTAAATGGGCTAGCTTTCTTGATTTCTTTTCCTGCAAGTTCACTATTGGAGAATAGAAATGCTACTGATTTTCATGTGTTGATTTTGTATCCTGCAACTTTGCTTAAATAATTTATCAACTCCAAGAGTTTTTTTGTAGAGGCTTTAGGCTGTTCGATATATAGGATCATGTCATCTGCAAACAAGGACAGTTTGACTTCATCTTAACCAGTCTGGATGCCCTTTAGTTCCTTCTCTTCTCTGACTGCTCTGGCTAGTACTTCCAACACTATGTTGAATAGGAGTGGTGAGAGTGGGCATCCTTGTCTAGTTCCTGTTCTTAAGGGAAAAGCCTTCAGCTTTTCCCCATTCAGGATAATATTGGCAGTGGGCTTAACATATATGGCTTTAATTATGTCAAGATACTTTCCATATATACCTAACTTGTAGAGAGTCTTTAGCATGAATGAATGTTGAATTTTGTCAAATGCTTTTTCAGCATCTATAGAGATGATCATATGGTCTTTGTGTTTGATTTTATTGATGTGGTGTATCACATTTATTGATTTGCACATGTTGAACCAACCTTGCATCCCTGGGATGAATACCTTGATATACACTTGATCGTGGTGTATAATTTTGAGTATGTGTTGCTGTATTCTGTTGGCTAGTATTTTATTGAGGATTTTTGCATCTATATTCATCAAGGATATTGGCCTGTAGTTTTCATTATTTGTGGTGTCTTTGTCTGGTTTTGGTATCAGGGTGATGTTTGCTTCATAGAATGAGTTTGGGAGAATGGCCTCTATTTCAATCTTTTGGAATAGTCTGTAGAGAATTGGTGTCAATTCCTCTTTGAGGTTTGGTACAGTTCTGCATTAAACCCATCTGATCCTGGTTTTTCTTTGTTGGGAGGCTTCTGATAACAGCTTTGATCTCTTTCATTGTTATTGGTCTGTTCAGATTTTCTACATCTTCTTGGCTCAGTTTTGGTAGTTTGTGAGTGTCCAGAAATTTATCATTTCCTTCAGATTTTCAAATTTGTTGGCATATAGTTGTTTATAGTAATCACTAATGATTTCTTGCATTTCTGAAGTATAAGTTGTAATATCACCTTTTCCATTTCTAATTTTTGTTATTTAGGTCTTCTCTCTTCTTTTTCTAGTTAGCCTTGCTAATGGTTTGTCAATTTTATTTATCTTTTCAAAAAACCAAGTTTTGGATTCATTGATCTCTTGTATCATTTTGGGGTTTTCTATTTCATTAAGTTTTGCTCTGATCTTAATGATTTATTTTCATCTACTAACTTTGGGTTTGGGTTGTTCTTGTTTTTCTAGTTCTTTAAGGTGAAGTGTTAGATTGTTTACTTGCCATATTTCCATTCTTCTGATGTAAGCATTTAATGCAATAAATTTTCCCCTTAGTACTGCTTTTGTAGTATCTCACAGGTTTTTGTATGATGTATCATTGTTTTCTTTAGTTTCAATAAATTTTTTGTTTTCCTGTTTAACTTCTTCTTGGACCCATATGTCATTAAGTACAATGCTATTTATTTTCCTTGTGTTTTTATAGTTTCCAGAATTTCATTTGTTATTGATTTCTAATTTTAATCCATTTTGATCTGAAAAAATACATGGGATAATTCCAAGTTTTTTTGACTTCATTGAGAGTTGATTTGTGACCTAACATGTGATCTATTCTGGAGAATGTTCCATGTGCTGATGAGAAGAATGAATATGCTGGGGTTGTTGGATGGAATGTTCTGTAGATATCTGCTAAGTCCAATTGGTCTAAAGTATTGTTTAGATTTTACGTTTCTCTGCTGATTCTTTGCCTAGATGATCTGTCCAATATTGACAGTGGGATGTTCATGTCCCCTGCTGTTAGGGTATTAGTGTCTGTCTCATTCTTTAGGTCTAATAGTGTTTGCTTTATAAATCTGGCTGTTCCAACGTTGGGTGTGTATATATTTATGATTGTTATGTCTTCTTGATGGATAAATCCTTTTATCATTATAGGGTGCCCCTCTTTATCTCTTTTTATGGTTTTTGGTTTAAAGTCTATTTTATCAGATATAAGAATAGCTACTCTGGCTCATTTTTCATTTCTATTTGCATGGTATATCTTTTTCCATCTTTTTACTCTTAGTCTATGTGTGTCTTTACAGGGAAGGTGAGTCTCTTGAAGGCAGCATATAGTTGGGTCCACCTTTTTAATCCAGTGAGTCAGTCTGTGTCTTTTGAGTGGGGAATTTAATCCTTTTACATTGAGTTGTTATTGAAAAGTGTTGATTTACTCCTAGCATTTTATTGATTTTTGTTTGGATGTCTTATGTGTCTTTTGTTCCTTTCTTTCTGATTTACTGTTTGTCTTCTGTATTTGTTGGTTTCTTGGGGTGGTAGATAAACTTTTTTCTTTTTTCTCTTCATTGCTACCATTTTTATTTTACAAGTGGGTTTTGATTTTTCTTGAGTATTTATGGCAGTGGTGGTTATTTTTCAAGTACCAAACCCAGTACTCCCTTGAGAATTTCTTGTAAGGATGGTCATGTGGTAGTAAATTCCTGCAGTTTTTGTTTGTCTGAGAAATATACTATTTGTCCTTCATTTCAGAAGGATAGTCTTGCTGGGTAAAGTATTCTTGGCTGGCAATCTCTGTCTTTTATTATTTTGAATATATCATACCATTCCTTTCTGACATTTTGGGTTGGTGATGAAAAATCTGATGTTAGTCTGATTGGGGCTCCCTTATAGGTGACTTGACGCTTTTCTCTTGCAGCTTATAAGATTCTCTCTTTGTCTTTGAGTTTTGCCAATTCTACAATATGTCTTGGAGAGGACCTTTTTGGGTTGAATACATTTGGGGATCTCTGGGCTTCCTGAGTCTGAAGATCTGTGTCTTTCTCTATACTTGGGAAGTTTTCTGCCATTATTTTGTTGAATATGTTTTCAATGCAATCTTCTTTTTCCTCCCCTTCCGGAATACCTGTGATTCAGGTATTTGAGCTCTTTAGATTGTCTGTGATCTCTCTTAGATTTTCTTCAGTGTTTTTAATTCTTTTTTCTTTTTTTTTTGTTGTTTTTTTTTTTTTTGTCTGCCCGTGTTATTTCAAACAGCCCATCTTCAAGGCAGAAATTCTCTCTTCTGCTTCTTCAAGCCTGCTGGTTAAACTCTCTGTTGTGTTTTTTATTTCACTGAATGAATTCTTCAGCTCCACAAGCTCTGCTACATTCTTTTTCAGGGCATTGATTTCCTTGTACATTTCTTCTTTCAGGTCCTGTATACTTTTCCTCATTTCATCATGTTGTCTAGCTGAGTTTTCTTGTATCTCATGTAGTTTCCTTAGAATTGTCACTCAAAAGTCCTTGTCAGTCATTTCAAGGGCTTCTTGTCCTATAGGATATAGAGCTTGAGAGTTATTATTACCCTTTGGTGGTGTATTTTCTTGATTTTTCAATTTTTGGTATCTTTCCTTTGGTGTTTAGTTATTGTGGCAGGGGATTTCACAGTACATTCATTCAACCTTCATGTCTGGCTAGGATCCTGTTGGGACTGCCAGTTTGGCCTGGCTGCCTCAGTGCCTGTGGGCCTTGGATGTCTCTGGGCCATGGGGACTGGACTGGGCTGGGAATCCAGCAGCAGTGCCTACCTGTTCCCATGTGTGTGGATCAGGGCCCTGAGGGCCTGGGGGCTTTCGGGCCTCTCTGGTCTGTGCACACTCGCATGGGCTGGGTGGTGGGTCCTGTGTCAGCAGCTCCCTACATAAAATTTTTCACAAAACTCTTGCAGTTTTCATGCCCAAGAGATATAACACTCCCTTGAGTGTTCTCTTGAGGAAGAAACACTCCCTGATGATTTCCTACAGATTAAAGGTTCTGATTATATGAGCCTGTCTGGAGAAAACTATGTATGAGAAATGAAAAATTTTTAACTTTAAAAGTCTCTGGAATATTTTTTAGATCATTCAAACCTGATGAGTGATTCAAAGTCTTTCAGATTTTTATATATGATAAGGAAGGACAGAAAAATTTTGTTGCATTGCTAGAGTACTTAATATAGTACTCCTACTATTGAGAGCTTTAATAAAAATATGATATTAAAAAAATTAAAAGAACACATGTTGTGATAAATATTCAAGGCCAAAGAGTCATTGTAGACATATGAAATGTTTATTTTGAAAAGAGACAGCAATGACAATTGAAAATCAGCCCATAAAATGTCAGATAAATTTATGGTTATAAGACAGTTTTCTTTTTAAAATTTAATATTAATAGACATTTTAAATTTACGTACACATTAATGTCAAACATTTTCATTGGTGGTATTATGGTCTATGAGGTCCACAAGAAAGACTCCCCAATGCATAGATGAATTTACACATAGAAAATTGGAAGGTGTGTTTGAGAGTATATTTATAAGAGATTCGTGAATGCTACTAAAAACTGTATAATAAGTATTTTTGATTAAGTAATAGATTTTATTATCACAGCAGTTTTAGGTTTAGAGAGAAATTGACCATAAAGAACAGATAGGTCCCATCCCACCTCCACACATGCACAGTTTCTCCTACTATTAGCATGTTATGTTAGTGTGGTACATTTGTTACAATTGGGAACCAATATTTACATATTATTATTAATCCAGTTTTGTATCAAGATTTCCTCTTTGTGTTGTACAGTTCTATGGGTTTTGTCAAATGCATAAAGTCATGTATTCACCATTACAGTGTCATACAAGACAGTTTCACTGCCCCCAAAATCCTCTGTTCTCCATCTATTCTTCCCTCTCTCCTGTCCTCCTCCCCTGAAACCTTGGCAACCACTGATTTTTTATTTCCTTATCACAAACATTTATCATTTCTTTGTGCTGGGAACATTTTAAATCTTCTCTTCTAGCAAACTGAGAGTATACAATAATTGTTGTTATTTATAATCACCCTACAGTGTATAGAATGGTTTTCACTTGTCATATATAAATTTACCATTTTTGGCTTTTGCAATATAATGATTAGAAGGAAATAATTATAAATGGCATTTTTGCTCCATCAGAAGCCTTCATGAAGACAGTAAATTATATATAATTCAGACTGTCTTCTCAGGTGGTTCAATTCCATTTCATAACTTCATCATATGAATTACAAGATAGGATTCAGAATTTCATGCTAACTGATCAGTTAGGATGATTTTGATTCCATCTTCCCAAAGCAAAAGTTACTGTATCACTTCATGCAGAGAACTTTGGAAATAAGTTGTAAGTTGTGCTAATTCTAACCATGCCACTTCACTCTAAGAAAAGCATTTTGAAAATATGGGAGATATTTAGAAGATTTATAATTAATATTTTGAGCTTAAAATACCTCAATATTTAATCAAAAAAGTAATACCATATTTCACAAGATAATTTTTCTAAGGCATCATTATAAACAGTAAAGTTTATATACAATATCTCTTTCTTTTTTATTAAAATCTTTAAAAATTGTTCTAGTATCATATTTTCATGTAAAGGCCAACAACTTTTCTAAACTGAGGTCTGAGTCCCTTAAAAGTGATATCATCCCCACACTGGCCAGCTGAAAAAAAAAAAAAAAAAAGTGATATCAATAATATCCAGATCATGCTTTTTTTAAATTTGGTGTACACACATTTCACCTTTCTCTTGCCAGAACAATACTGCTGCATTTAATGAACTTTTTAAACATGGCCACTAAAATCAGTTGTACCAAAAATTAGGCAAAAAAAACTCAAAGTCTAGAGCTCAAAAGCTAGTAAAAGTTGGAAAGCTCAAAGCTAGAAACAGTAAAAAAAAAAAAAAAAAAAAAAAAGCATGATTCCCTTCCTCTAAAGTGCATGGTATTTTTTCTAGAAAGCAAAGCAAGTAGAGTCCTTTGCCTTGCCTGATGATGTGACACATGCAGCTGTATAGATTGTCCTGCCTTTTCATTTCACATACACTCACTGTTGAGTCTATGCCATAAAAATTAGCACAGCCATTTGGAAACCATGTAAGCATTCAAAACTTACATTTCCTGTCACTACATACTTACGTTGAACAGCATCGTTCTTGCAGAATTTTTTTTAGAGGTTTTGTATTATCACAACCATTTTAATCAATTTTTAGCATATACTGACAATTACTCCTTGAGTATGAAGGAATGTTCAGAGGAATCAGCCAACATTCGGGATCTTCATCTATATTTCCCCTACATTTCTTCCCTTTTTCTGTGCTAGCATTTTGCTTAAAGGCTATTTCACACTTTTATTTTAAATTGAATTCAACTAAAAAGAATATACCATCTAGGTTTTAAAATAATTAGTTTTCCTTTCCCTTTCATCTTTTTTTTTAAATGCTAAGAAATGATTAAAGTTAACAATGTGATAGGCAGCCCTGGATGCAGCATTGGAAGGGCTCCTGCAGGCTGGCAGATGAATAGTTACTCACCCGTCATGATGCCTTCATTAAACAAGAAGGAAGAAAATTCACTTGAAAATGTAAATTGAGATTTTTTCACAAATGGAACAGAATTTACTCCCTCGGGCTCGATTCTAAGTTAAAGAAATAGATTCTCAGTCTCTCGATATCAAGTTGTGAAAAAGGTTTAGGGAAAAGATTAAAGTTGGTTCTTACCATTGTGGACAGGATGATCTAATCCGTCCCTTCCCTGCTACTGCCTCTCTTTTGGGGGCCATTAGTTACTCATCAGTCACTCTGCCACAGTCCAGGAGGGGAGGCATGAATTAGCACACACAGCCATTCTGGGAGGATTTACAAATGCAAAAATTAAAATATGGCCACAATGTATGTAGTGGGTTTAATGGTGCCTCCTAAAAGACATGTTCACATCCTAACCCCAGGAACCTGTAGATAAGAACTTATTGGTGAAGAATGTCTTTGCAGACATATAAATTAAGGATCTTGAGATGAGATCATCCTGGATTATCTGAATGGGCCTCAAGTCTAATGACAAGTGTCACAAGAGACAGAAGAGAAGACACAAGACAAAAAAGGAGAAGGGAAGGTGAACATAGAAGCAGAAACTAGAGTTACATAGCCACAAGCCAGGTCATGCCTAGAGCCACCAGAAAATAGAAGAGGCAAGGAAAAATTCTCTTCTAGAGCTTTCGGAGAAAGTGGAGCCCTGCCAACACCTTGATTTGAACTTCTGGCCTCCAGATCTCTGCGATAATAAATTTCTGTATTTTAAGTTGCCAAATTTGTAGTGATTTGTTAAGGCAGCTCTAAGAAACTAATACAGTGTATTTCACTTCTCGGTAAGGACAGCATGAAATTAAACCACAAAATAAAGATTTGTATTCTCATGCTCTTATTCTTCTGGACAGGAAGTAGATGAGTATTTTAGGTCACGTGTGGGTGGGTGTGTGCGGGTGTGTGTGGGTGTGTGCGGGTGTGTGTGGGTGTGTGCGTGCACACGCAATGCACACATTTAAGATGGTCCTTCTATGTAGCCCAGATAAACAAAAATTTTTCCAAAATATGACTCAACTTTACTGTGTAGTTACTATCACAAACTAGAATTTCATCTCTTTAAACATGATTGAAGTGATACAAGCCAATGGTCTTTTTTAATCCAGTTAAATTTTCATTAGGTATGATACTGTTATCTTCAGAAATACTCAGACACAAATAAATGTTTTAAGGCTTTCTAGTCAGATGAATGTGTATTAGATACTTTCTAATTTTTTTAAAGAAATCTCTTCAATTATGCATATTCTTGTTTGAACTGTTCTTGCAAGTGAAATAATTCAGCCTAATCTAATTCTACATCAATGTTTCTCACAATTGATTAATATAAGAATTCCTTGGGGGTAGCTGTTAACATGCAGATGCCTAGGCTCAGCCCCAGAGGTTATTATTCAATAAATCTAGGTTAGACCTGCTTCTTAATTTTTAATGCCTATCCCACATCATTTTATTGCAGGTGGTCATTGACAACAGTGCAAAAAAATGTCTCAAAGATGTATAATAAGGGCCAACCACTCGTCACTTTAGCGTATATATTACTGACAAAGGAAGAATTCAAACTTACCCAGAAATGTGTAAATCAGAGGAGCTGTGTGCTGGGAAATATAGAGCAAGTAGTAGAATGAAATCAAAATAATTGAAGTGAGATGAAACTCTGTCTTTCCTGTACTTGTGATTCTCCTATATTTTCATGCCATATATGAACCTGGCCTTGTCCCAAAGGGAAAAGCAATTCTGCAGCCTGAGAACAAAAGCATCTAATTCTGCATTTTTAAGAATTTTAAGTGATTAGACAGTACTTTCCTATGCTGCGCCAACTGCCCTGAACATCAGACTAGATAAAATCCTCCAAAAGCACCACATGCCCTGCCCTTCACTGCCCAAGATTAATGAGAGGACTGGAAGTAAGAAAAAGCTCCAAGTTAAATTTGAAAAATCAAGAATAGAAGATAATTGTTGTGGTTTCATTAAAATATTTGAAAATTTCCCACATCACCAGAACTTGGAGAGGACAATAGCAAATACACGATAATTAATCACAGAGAGGGCCTGGGAGTGCCCCACCAAGTGTTCTCAAAGCCCAGAGAATCGTGAGAGGGCAGTCAAACCTTCCCCGGTCCTCAAGAAAGGTGAGAGAAAGATGTGGGAAAGCGGGAAAGGGAAGGGAGAGAGAACATGGGGCATATCGTATGGCCCTGTCACGAGAAAAAATAGCATAAGCCATAGGGCCAAAGTACAGGTGGAAAGACAGAAGCCTCAGCTGAAGAGAATGGAGGACGTCCACATGTGAGGACCAAATGGGATCAAATACCTGCTGGAGTCTGCGAGAAGACTAAAAGGGACTACCTCTTCCACACGGCTTCTCTAAGTTTTCTAGCATCAGACTGAATGGGAGTTTGTAATGGAATCGGAACTAAGAAGTTAGGTTTTGTTTCTCAGTTGGGGATTTATGGCTTGAGAAATTTGAACTACTACAAAATAAAAATGTTTATGCCATCACAGTCCTTTCTACATTGTTGGCATAGAGTCATTTCTATATATAGCAAACTCCACTGAGAGATTTCTCTTTTCTGCATTTTTCTTTCATTTGTTAAGAGAGAAATTGTCCCATTATCAGTGGGCTGAAACAACAGAAGTTTGTACTGGTAAATGTGTGCCAACATTACTTGTGTCTAGCTGCAAAGGCTCATTGTACTGCTTACGATGTTTCTTTGCCACTAGGAAAAGGAAGGGGTGTACTTAAAAATGCAAAATTCAATTCTAGTCATACAAAGTTCACATCATTTGATTTGGGTGAGTATCACAAATTCTGAGTGTCAATTTTCTTATCTTTAAAAGAGAAACTAATTACCTACTACCCCAGAGTTTTGTTTTGTTAAAATATGCAGAACTGGAAGTAATGAATAAATACAAACATCATTAACCCAGTGACATTTGCTCTTATTAGTCAATTTTTTACATTTTTATAATTTCTTTTGTTGCATTCATGAACTCCGTTTATCATCAGTTGGCTCTATCCTCAGAGACAATTCTCACTCTGTGGCTCAGTTCCAGACACTAAGCCCTGTTTCGAGATCACAGCACTGCACATGCCTTCAATCACCTGACATCCAATGGGTTTGCTCCCTTGCTGCACCTCCTCTCAGGAACTTTCTTAAACTCATCTCATTCTATCACACATACCTTCACACAGGTTCTCCCTGGGGCATGAGGCTGAGAGCCTGTTTCATAATTTTTTGTTTGTGTCTTCTGAGACTCGGAGGTTTTTTATCTTTTTAATCCCTTTCTGTCTTCCTGGTAAATTCTCAACAACTAACACACTAACTAACACACTCTAATTTCCAACTGCTCATGCCTACCCTATACCCTTAATCAAATTCTATGGCTTTCTGAACATTTATGTATCTGGCCTCTCTTTCTTATTTAGTCCAAATATTCAGATGTCTAGTTATCTTGTTAATACACCTTGATTTGTTTTTTAAAAAGTGTTTATAAACCTCTCTTTTTTATCTGATACCTTTGGAATGGAACACAGAATAAGAACTTTAGAATATTCACAACATGCAAAAAAAAGGGGGGGTTAATGCTTCACACTAATTTGAAATTTAAATCTCTCAAATCCATGTTCTGATTTAGTCAGCAGAGGAAAAAGCATTGTCTCTCCTCCCCAACTTTACTCTGAAGATTAGGATATTCAGCACCTATATTTCAAATCTTATTGGTGAGATTACATAGTGATCTCACAGATAGTCCTCACTATGTCATTGGAAAGGCATCAATTCATAACTCCGGAGTAGCAAACATAATGAAAACAAGGAAAGCCGATGAAAGGTGTATCCACATTGATAGCTCACCCTTTAATACACAGAACCAGGCCAAATAAAGGAAAATAAGTTATCTTTTTCTTAGAGGCACAATACATAAGATCTCATTAGGCACATCACTAAAGCCTAATGGCTACCCAATTTTTCCTTTACGCAACCCCTTTTATCCCAATGCCAATATGTCAGCAATCCTACTTCACAGAACAGAAAACTGACAGGCAATGCCTTTAATGAAAATTGCCAAACATCATCATTAATGGCAAAAGTATTCTTGGACTGCCATAACCTGAATGCTGTCCCCCAAATTCATATGTTGAAGCCCCAACTCCCCATGTGACTATTTGTAGACAGGGCCTACAAGGAGGTAGTTAAGGTTAAGTGAGTTCATAGGGTGGGGCCATAATCCACACAGCTCAAGAAGACTAATAACAGGGACCAAGTGCAAACATTTGAATTCCTCTTTAATCACTTTTTATTTTGCAATAATTATCCATTGTGTACCTTTACACCAATTTTCTGCCAGACATATATAAAGTTGTTTTTCCTTGCCATCACATATATGAAATCTTAGAGAGAAAATAGAAGAGTGACTCCAATCTGTATAGCACAAATTGCATCCGTGCAAACAAAAGCACGATACTCTGAGGTTATCCATACCCGGGGAAAATGTGTACATCTGCATCTCCAGGGAAAACCCTGAATGGTTTCAGCTAATCCTGAAGCTCCCATTCTCCATGCTTAGTAATTGTTTTACAGGTGGGCATGTATCTCATTCAGCATTTAACTAGGAAAACATAAACACTGCAAATATTTGAAACAAAGGGAATTCAATTCAGGGAATTTTTTATACAAGCAATGAAAGAGTTCCGAAATGATACCAAGCCACCATCACTCCTAAACTGGGAAGACAAAGGAACAGGAAGTTTAACCAGAGCCTCGGGCTGCTATAACAACATACTGTATACTGGGTAGCTTATAAATAACAGAAATTTATTGCTCACAATTCTGCAAGATGGGAAGTCCAAGGTCATAGCACCCATAGATTCAACGTCTGCTGAAGCCCCATTTCCTAGACGACTACCTTTTTGCTGTATCCTCACATGGCAGGAGGGGTGGGGGGTGTCTCTGGACTTCCTTTATAAAGGCACTAACCCCATATTTGAGGACCCTCCTCCATGACCTAATCACCTCCCCATTGTCCCACCTCCTAATACCATCACCTTGAGGGTTAGGATTTCAATGCATGCATTAGCAAGGGTCACAAACATTCAGACTGTAAAATCCAGATTATCTGCAAAATCTGGATTCAGTGCCCACTAGTCTAGCAAGTGTTGGAACAACAGAGGAGATGAGCAGCTGCTGGACATGTAGCCCGATGGACAGGGAGGAGGAGAAATACCCTGGCCTCTCTCTTCAGCCTCCCACCAGTGCCTCCCTCTCACCAAACCCACTCAGAAATCTGTTGTCCTGGGAGTCTGAGAAACAGCCTATGAGACCAAGCCCTCCTAGGACACAGGGTAGAGCAGGGGAGAGGCGAGGAATCAATGTGAGAGCAAACAAGCCTGAGTCAACAGCAGGTGCAGCCCACTTCTGGCTAATGAAAGTAACTCTAAAAGAAAGTCTGCCAGAAAGCTTCTACCAAAGATTTTCTTTGCCATAAAAAGAGTCACATAGAAAGAGGTGATCTCTCTGCTGAGCACTGTTATTCTGTACACAATACCTAGAACTGCTATAGGCAACTTGTGACCATGGGGAGCTATTGAAGACATGAAGGACCCCACAGAACAGGGTTGGGAAGAACCAGGATCCTTAAGAATATTATTTAGCCAAGTAATTAATGAATCCTTAGTCTATTCTACTTTAAAACCTTCTGTTTGTGGAGTATGTTACTTGTTATTTAAGCCATTTGGGGTTGGGTTTTTCTTTTTTGTATATTTGTTTCTTAACACCAAAAGAATCCTAAATAATACAGTCTGCCTTTTATTACTACCTACATAAATTCTTGCCAAATGGCTCAAGTAGAGCTTTCACAGTATGCTAATAATTAAAGCAACTAAAAAGGAGTGAAACATGGAGCAAGATATCAAAATCAAAGTAAATAAATCATATAAGGCAGAATATATAGCTCTATGTACTGGAAGAATGTGTCAAGTGGGCACGAGGCACAAAATGACAAACTGAAAATATCAAAAAGACTAGTTTAAGTGAGAATTGCCAAGTTAATAAAACTAGTTGTTTTGCATATGTGAGTGTGAATAAGTGGCTTAGCTTTTTATTATCACATTAATCTTTAATGTTGTTGTTGACTGAACAGTCAAACGCTTTGGCAGTGGGTGGATGTCACTGCAGGGAATGTTTTGGGACAGTTAGAATATGCCCATTGTCAGTGTACTGAGAAGCACCCATTCTGACAAGAACACCAGGACTCCCATTTTCAGTTTAACCTATTTCTATTTACCCACATTGAGACGTTCTGAAAAAAGAGTAATGGGAGAGGCATTTATTCTGCCGTATCAAAGATTTACATTTTGCCAAAGGGCCATGAAAATCAACTACATTATAAAAATTAATTAAAAAACATTATATTCACATTATGAACATGAGCCTTAGAGTTTTATATATAAGATGAATTTTATATTTACATATCCCCTAGAAGGAAAGTAAGTCAACTGTGTCTTACAAGACATTAAACATAACACCTCCAATGTGTGAGAAGGTATAATGAAGTGGTTACAGGCTCTGAAGTGAGATCAGCTTTAATTTAAAACCCTCATTTGCCCTGAATGAGCCTGTGGTCTTGGGTAGTCACTTAATCTCTGCAATGCTCAATTTTCTCATTGGAGAAAGAAGATAATTGTGCTGCTTCTCACTCTTGATTTTTGAGAGAATTAAATTATACAATATATACAAAGGATCTCAACCTACATGCAGTTTACTGCAGAAAGCTACCCTGACCTACCTTCCTGCTGAGGTTGCATAACTATGCGTGCCTATGATAGCACAGAAAAAAAAATTAAATATTATCTATTCTCCCATGTGTCAATAAACTGAGTCCAGGAGCCAGAGCTCAGCATTTTATCTCAAGATCTTGGGAGAGTGTCTGTTGCACAGTGAGCATATATAGAAAATTTCCTGATTCAGTGAGTATTGTTATCCTTGTCTTTTGCTTTTTTCTGTATTTCTTCCTCTCAATCAAGCTTATACGTGAGGACTGCAAGCTACCTATTGCTAGGCCAGAACAAGGCCATTTGGTTTGATAAATCACAGAGTTTGGGGAAATGTGTTTTTCAACACCTTAATATCAAATGTAGTTAAAACTTCCCCTGATGGAGTGTAGAAAATGTCATTCTCTTTAAGGCGTTCGCACCTACATCACTTTTATTGGAAATAGTTTGCATTCCCTTCCACAATATTTTCTGCCTGGAGGAAAGGCATCTTGGAACTTTAATCTTAAAAAAACCAAACACTACTTAAGAAAAAACTATGGAAGAGAAGAAAGTGAATAACTGCAAAGGAAAGAAGTACAGCTGTAGACAGACAGGGGACAGATGGGAGTTAGTTTGACTCACGCAAGCACACTGTCGGCTGAATTATAACCAAGGTCAAAAAGCTCATAAAAGCACTTTAAATGTTTATTTCACTCTGCAGTCATTTTTTGCCGTTTGATTTGTGTGCTAAGAACTGCATAGGGTCATCAGAGAAGCTAACTCTGGGATTTAAGTTGCCTTTCCCAGAAGAACTAGTTAAACTAACACATACATACGAGTAGCAAAATATTGGGGCACACTTATTTTGAGAAATAAATATCCAAGAAAATACCATCATCCACTAAAAGTTTTGTCTTCTCTTCCTCATTTGTTCATCTTGTGTCTGGTGAAGGTGAACACCTGTGGCTTGAATAATATTATCTTTATAATGCACTGGGATTGCAAATTTTCAATTCTGTTAGGAATTTTCCTTGTTCATTTTTATTAATATCTGAAAACGTGAGCCTCAAGGTCAGCTCTGTCACTTGTAGAACATGAGCAGAGGTTGTCCACTGCTGACAGGTTTACAGGTTCTCCTCCTGTGCTGTGCCTGGAGATCAGCTCAATTTATTCCTCAGATAGCTGGTGGCTGTAAGAAAGGATACAGGACCCATAGTGAAATGCTGGCGTGTCATACCAAGGCAAAGTCACTTCTACAATGAGGTTGACTTTGTCCCCCAGTTCTGATCAGTGGGTTTCTACTACTCAGCTCACTGGCTTATTAATCAATCTATTCTCTAGTCTAGTCTTTTGAGGTCCAGGGCCTGCTTAGCTTTTCTTGTAGATGTTTAAAAATCTACCAGTTAATCAGCCACCCACCCTGCCACTCCCACACAAGAATCAACATCAAGTTCCCCAGATTTCCTTTTGAGAACAAACTTTATTTTTATTTCTCTGAAAATCTAGACATTAACCTATATCCACACTTCTGTCCCATTCCACATTCTCTAGTGCTTCTAAAAAAAAATTCATCCCAGATGTCCTATAAGCACATCTTCCAAACATTCACTGGAGAATCACAATACCAATTACAATTCCTGTCATAACCATCTAGCTTCTTTTTTCAAGGTTTGCATTTGTTATAGAATAGCATAAGAAAAGAACACATTATAGTCAAACCAAGTTAGGTTTGTAGTTTATTAACCTGCTGTAGCAAAGGAGAGTGGACACAAGAGGAATCCTGGGGTGTCTCAGAAAGAGGCCTTATTGGGTGGGTGGTGCTTGTATTAGTCTGTTTCTATTGCTTACAACAAAATACACAGAAGCAGGTAATTTGTAAAAAAATCGAAATTATTGCTTAAAGTTTCAGAGGCTGTGAAGTCCTAAGTTGAGGGAACACATCTGACGAGGGTCTTCTTTGCTGGTGGCTTTACAGCAATGCAGGGGTCTCACATAGCAGAAAATGGAGGAACAGAGAGAGGCTCTCATGTGCTCTCCTTTTAAAGTCCTCAGAACCATGCCCCTGACCACCATTATTAATACTTTTTCTGCAGCATGTTCCAACAAACAAATCACCTCTTCAAGGCCCCACATTTCAATTACCATAATAGGATTTCCCACCCTCAACAGTTACAGTGAGAATTAAACTTCCAATATATGAACTTTAGGGAACACAATTCAATCAATCCATAGCAGTGCTGAAGGGTAAGAAGGGACTAGGAAATAGGGGACCTGCTCATGGTGTGGCCACAGCTTAAAAATTGGGTGTCTCACCAATTTTGTTCAGGAGACAGAAGGAATATAGCAAAGCTGAGGAAGTCACTTGGTAAGAAAATAGTAATCACTTGAAAGAAGAGAAATTGTCAGTCAATTTTCAGCCACAGTGTGACCTGTGGAAAAAATTGTTTATGTGAGTTTGGCCATATGTACTCAGGATTTTTTTTTTTTTTTTTTAGAATACATTAGGATCATTATAATCTATCACCAGGGCTAGAAGAATACCCAGGGTCTTATTTTCTTGGAAAATAACAGAGTTAAGATGTATATGTAATATGAGTATTATGTCCCAAACCCCCCTCATCTGAGGTTCTGTATCTGTGTTGGAAATAGAAGCTGCTTTTCCATGTCAAAGTGATCCACATGGCTCATATTCTTCAGACAAAAATATGTTCCATTCTCCCCAAAAAAATGATTTCAAAAAGTGAAGTTTTTCATCATCTATGATATTAGAACAAGTTTTCTCAGTACTATGCACTTGATATTAATTAACAAAAACTGATATTAATTTACAAGTTCATTACTTTTTTAATTTTAGGTTTATTATATAAAAAAGAAATCACTTAGTTCTTCAATCAGGATGTAAGGAAGAAGCTAGCCAAATAAAAATTACCACATTCTTAGAACAGTAAGATTTGCTTCATTAAATGTTATAATCTTACTATACAAAGAGGGTTCTACTTCTCTCAAAATTCTCACCATTTAATAAATTGCCTACTATTTTTACTTAACAGAGAAAATTCATTTTTAAATGTTTTTATGCACTGTCTTGATTTCTGTGGATTTTCTCTTAATGCTCAGTAATACAAGAAGTTTTATAATCATTGCTCCAGTCTCACTAATTTTATAAAACATTCATCTTTATGATTAAATTGGAAAGGACCAGGAGTTTCCTATCTGGAAGTGCTTTTGTTTCTAACCTCATATTTCATAATCTTGCCTAAACAAATGCAGAAAAAAGAAAAAAACTTTCTGCATTTCAACAAGGTGACCTGGTTCTAAATTTTGTAAAACCCAATATTTTGTAACTGAGTATTAGATTTTCAAAAAGAAAATTACTTAGGGGACCCTGAGAGTATACATCTATCTACTAATGTAAAAGCATAACCCTAGTCCCTTGCCAATGCAGAAGAATGCCCTACAGTAGATATTTACATTATGTGACAAGATGCTGAGAGCAATTTGATCAATAACACTTTAAAATACATCTTGTCTTAGAAATTACAGGACTATTCATCTTTATGGTGTCAAGGAATAGTCCCCATCAGATTCACTAATTGATGTTCACAGTAGGATAGTCTCTTTTACAAAGAAAAAATAAGTATGGATTATCACTTTCCAAAAAATAAAAAGCCTGTTATATATTATATACTACACAAGAAATTATCTTCTGTTACACATGTACCTAGGGAAGGAAGAGTAATTTATATGTGTGTTTTTCAATTTATCATTGATCATAACTTATACAATATGAATTTTTAATAGAAGATTTTTAAAAAGTCACTTCCTATACCTGTTTACATACTTTTCTTTCCAAACTTCTGTTAGATATGTCACTTATTTGGGGGTATTTCACATTAGTTTTATTAGATTATCATTTATTTGTTCATTTACTCAAGAGATTACAACATGCATCCTTGATTTATAACAGTAGAAAGCTAATTATTATCTTTAACATTTTACTAATATTTATTGAACTTTAGAAGATATTGACTCTATTTGCTCCTCTCCTACCTTTTGTATTACATTGTCATATATTTTATATCCCACAAGATATTATTATTGTTGTTTTGAACAATCACAATTCATCAAGATTTACGTATACATGTATCATTCCTTTTGTTCTTTATACTTTCTGCATTTCTTATTTTTTTTATCTGGAGGCATTGTTCTTATGCCTTTCAGTATTTATTCCAATTCAGGTCAGTTGGTAAAAAATTCTCTAATTTTTTGTTTTTTAGAAAGTGTCTCGCTTTCACATTCTGTGTTTGAAGAACGTTTGCTCTGGGTATACAGTTCAAGCTTGGCAGTCCATGCTCCCTAGCACTTTAAAGACATTATCGTCTGGTTATCATTTTTATGGAAAAGGCCATCGCCAGCCTTTTTTTTTTACTGTTATTCCTTTGAAGATAGCCCTTGCTTTTTTTGATTTTTCCCATTATGTATTGTACATTTCTTTTTTTTTTTTTTTTTTTTTGCCTTTTTTGTGACCGGTACTCAGCCAGTGAGTGCACCGGCCATTCCTATATAGGATCTGAACCCGTGGCGGGAGCGTTGCTGCGCTCCCAGCGCCGCACTCTCCCCAGTGCGCCACAGGGTCGGCCTGTACATTTCAAAATAACAAAGAAGGGCCGAGCCTGTGGCGCACTCGGGAGAGTGCGGCGCTGAGAGCGCGGCGATGCTCCCACCACAGGTTCGGATCCTATATGGGAATGCCCGGTGCACTCACTGGCTGAGTGCTGGTCACGAAAAAGGCAAAAATAAAAAATAAAAATAAATAAATAAGAAAGAAAGTAAATTCCAAATGCATCACCACAAAAAATGTTGACATTTGGTAAGGCAATGAATGTGTTAATTAGTGTGATTTAATCATTCTACATTATATACATGTATCAAGACATCACATTATATTTTATAGATGTAATACAATTATTATTTATTAATTTAAAAAAAATAATAAAAGTTTTCCCTTTGTCTTTCGTTTCCAAAGCTTTTACTATGAACTGTCTAGATATGATTCTCTTTCTACTTGTCTTGATTGGGGTTCACATAGCTTTTTGAATCTGTGGATTATCATCTTTCATTAGTTTTGGAAAATTCTCACTCATTAATCCTTCAATTATTTTTTCTCTCACATTCTCTCCTCTCTCTGACTCCAATTGTACATGTGTTGAACATTTTGAGTATGTCCCATACATCTCTTTTGCATTTTTTTGTTTTCAAATCTGTTTGCTCTCTGGAGTTCAGTTTGGATTTTTTCTGTTGACCTATCTTTCAATTCATTAATCTTCTCATCTGCCACATCTAGTTATTTGTGTCTGTTATTATATTTTTCACCTTTAGTATTTCTACTTATTAATTTGTATAGATTCCAATTTTCTGATGAAATTATCCATCTTCTCGTCTACTTTCTGTATCCTCTGCTTTGTGAAAGTATTTATCACAAGTATTTTAGAGTGTTTTTCTGCTTGTGCCCATAATCTGGTTCACCTATAGAGTATTTCTGATGTTTGCTTTCAGTCTTGGATTTTAATCATATGGTTCAATCGGTTAATATACTTAAAATATTTTTATTATATGCCAGATAATGTAAATAAAAAATATAGAGGCTCCAGGTTCTATTTTATTAATCACTACTGAAAGTTTTATTAAAGTTAAAAATTACTTTTTCTTCCCTTTAAAATCACTTTACTATGATGTGGTACAGAGCTTAAGGCTTAGCATTGTTTCACAACTTTGTATCTGAGACAATTCAAGACAAACCCATTGCTGAGAAAAGAAGAAAAAGGTGAAGGTGAGAGGTGGGAAAAGGTTTGTCTCGACTTGCATACAGCTCAAAAACATATACTTAACATGATATGATAGAAAATCTTTGGACTTGATAAAAAGCTACATTTATTCCAATATTTTTCAGTGGTCATGTAGACAGCATCAGTGACGAGACAGAAAAAGTTGACATAATTTCTATTATGCTGAGAGGTAATTTTGCAAGAGGTGGTACAAATTATGGAAAATCTTGAGAATTAGATCTAACTGTGTCAACGTTGGCACATATTTCTGAATTTCTGATATTTATCTTCATCCGTAAAATAGAGATAATATCTTCCCTTATAGTATTGTTATGAAGATCAAATATTATTGTGTCTGGCACAGAGTGGAGAATAAATTCATGGTTATATTTAGGAGCACTGTTTTTTTGGTTTTTGTTTTTCTTTAACTAGGTGGTTTGCACAGAAAATCCTAAATGTTTGTGCTATTCTATAGCTCCAAATATAAAGATGAGACACTTTCACACATGTTACTTTTTTCATAGCCATATTGATATGTAATACAGAAGAAATACAATATATAGAAATAACTTTTATGACTGAATTTCTAAGAAAATCTACAAATATCTACCAGAATATCTATATCTTTTTTTAAAAAAAAATTTCCTGAAAAAAATAAATAGCCCAATCTATGTTATTCCTATGGAAGAAAAATTGAGAGATTGAAAGTAAGAAGAAAAAACTTCAGAGAAATTATTACTGTTTGAGAATCACCAAAAGACTACAATAGGTGCATGTATCCTGCAATCAACTAGAGAACAGAGAGCAGTTTCTTAACTCATATACTTAGTTTGGTTTTTTCCCCCAAGGACTTAATGAATTGACTTTCTACTCCCCTTCTTTGCTTCCAGAACGTCCTGAAACCCAAGACTCTCTCAATCCTGGCTTACTTACTACAGAATATTTTAATTCCTTTCCTTATACCATTTTCCCTAAGCATTTCATGTGGTCTTTTTTCCTACACATTTTTATTGCTAGTAACTGCAACGTAACATAACGTAGTATCAAAAATATCAGAGAACTCTAAGAGAACTTAAAGATCATTAAAAATAGCCATCTAGCCCTATTCTTTTGTAAAATATAGATAAACTTAAGGCTGGTAATTCTTAGCTTTCTTCACCAACTGGGAGAAAATTCTAATAAATTCAGCAATCTGATGGACTACGGGGTTAAACAGTTCATGGAACATTCAGTTACCTCAGAAGAAATTCTTTTCCAATACAGAAAAATAAAGCATGCCACTCTTTCCTATTAACAACCTAGGGAATTTAGTACACTTTGTTTTAATGACCTGTCATTCCCATTTTTGAAGAGGAAGCCCCCATTTTGGCAAGAGAGAAATTCATCTTGGATCTTGGAGGCCATTTAGATACACAGAAAAAAAGCAGAGTTGCTATTTGTTTCTCTGCTAATTATCATCAAGACCATAAAATTTTTTGATTGATTAAAAAAACCCTTATCAATAAGATGGGGATTATTTGGTTTGTATGCTTGACAAATAATGAGAGAAAATTAACTAGGTTCTAATTACCTGCCTTCTTCATGATCCCTTGCAGAACAGAAACAACAATTTGCTCATAATGACCTAAGTACTCTACCACTGCTGCTGTTACAGGTCAGCAACAAATCTGCAACTAGCTTCTCTATTTTCCAACATTAATGAATATGAGCATACAAATATAATCATTGAATTGCATTCAGTAAGTACCCTACTGGCCTAGAATTTGCAACACTGATAAGTTATTATACAAGCATGATGAGGTACCAATTTCATGTGATAGAAGTGAAAACAAATTAAAGCAGACTTCCTGCTGCTCTGGTATTTTCAAGATTTATTTATAAGGAAGTAGATGACTATCGGTTCTCTTGTATTCTGTTTCCTTTTAAACTGAATGATTCAACTGTTAGTGCTAGACATATTCCAATGGTCAAGTCTTCGTTAAAATAAAACTCAGCACCAGTGTCTTCTCATGTATATTCTACAAATTAAGATCCTAGACCCCATTTCACTTCATTAGAATTCATATCATCACCAAAAAATCTGTCATACATGTTCTTTGATATGCTTATCAGTAATATATATTTTCTTGGAAGACATTAATGATTTTAACTCCTCAAGTAATTTCTGGTAAGTTTTGACATATAGTTTCTTAGGCAACCATATTATATTTACCTCCTACCTACTACATTAAGTAATATTTGATGTCAAATATTCAGACAATTCATCAAGAAAATAAAGGAAGCTATTTCGTATAGTAAAGATAAAATATTTTAATAATAATTCCTAACTTTTAAAATATTAATATTTGTTACATAAAATATTATAGAAAACCTTACTATATGTGCTGTAATTTTCTGAGAATTTCTGTCCTCAAAGACTATCCAAGCTTCCCAAAATACAAAATTTTAGCACCCAAATTGATTTTCCTAGAATGATTATAATACTCAGAAGTGTCAGAAAAACCTAAACCCAAAATAAAAAGAAGGGAAATAGTGGAGATGGGTGGGTGGGGGGAGGGTGGTGAATCAAAGAAACAGAAAATGAAACAAGATAATAAAGAAAATAAGTGAAAAATAAAAGCGTCAGGAAAAAAAACTTTCTTATATAACTAATCATACACTGAGTTAAAATACATTTTTACCATATTAATTAATTAATATCTAACAAGTTATTTCATTAAATTTTAGTACATTAAAATAACTCATAAGGTTGAAAAAATATTCTTGGCAAGTTTGTGGAAACATTAAAGTAGTCGTGAAGTTCGCTTCAGACCTATTTAAATAAGCTTTGTTTAGGAGTCAGTCTCATTTTCTCACTTGAGTGTTCTCACCTTATTCAAGCTACAAAATAAGTAATTTGGAACTAAAAATAAAGCAAGCGAGGAAGTCTCAGAATTACTGGGGCCTGAGACAGTTGTTTGCACTTTCTTTAGTACGTGGCCTTCCCATGGAATCCCATTATCTCAGGTGTTTCACCATCACTAGGTTGTGGTGGAAGGAAAGAAGATAACCAGAGAACTAGCCAACAAGCCAGAGACCAGTTTTTAGGCTTAAAAATTGTCTTCCTGAGAACTTTAGCATGGTTACTCACATATAGAAGTGCCCGCAAATAAACGGACCAGAGAGTCACTAGGGTTTTTTTGAGGAAATTGTATGGGCAAAATAATCTCCAGTGTAGTCTTCAAAAACCTGTACCTATTCAAACTTCAGAGCAATTCCTTGGACTCTAAACATTCTCAGGGAGAAAGTGGACTGGAAAAGCCATCCAAGGTCCATTCCAGATATTTCCATGGAGAGTAAATCATAAGGAAGAAGCTTCCAGAGAGCATATCCAAGGGCTATGGGAGGGCAGCAGAGTAGGAAGTTTCTCCCAGGAGACAGAATCAGGGACAGCCAGGTGAGCTAACTCAGGAACTTAGCCCCCTGTCTCCTGAGTTACCCTGGACAGTGACTCACAGAAACGAGGTGAGTCTGGGCTGCAGAGAACTAGAAAGTTAGAAAGAAGAGAATAGGGTGCAGAGAGATGCACAGTAGGAAGACAGGCATGACAAAGAGGAGGGAGCAACCAAGAGCTTCTCCTTTTGCTATAAATGTTCTCTCTATCAGCTATCACCGAAGACAAATCCGGGGCCAAAGTGCTACACAGTAAGAACCAGATTTGCATCTATATAACAGCTAAGTAACAAGGAAAAAGGAAGATATTCCTGTAGGATCTTGATTGGAGAAGCTTTCAATAAGCAATTGTTCATATGAAATAGTTCATGTATAAAGCAGTCACTGTCTTTAAACCTTTAAAATAGTAAGCTCTACACAAAAGATTGCATATAGAAACACCAAGTGCAGCTCATATACAAGTAAAAATTGAGCACTTATGTCAAATATGTTTCATATAGCGGGAGACTGTAATCTTAGTTAAAAGTGATTACCTCATAGCCAATAGATAAATGTGTTTGTTATTCAAATTAGCAATATAATAGCTATTTATTTGGATTATTAAGAAAAAAAAAAACCCCTGCTTTTCTCTCTTTTAAATCCAGTACTATCTATAAAAAGATTATAGAGAAACCCATATCAATGACTTAGTAATCACAGGGCAACCTAAAAAGTAAAAATTTCAATTAAATCAGAAAGATATCTGTGATTAATTATGCTCCTAGAGTACAAAATATTATTCAGTCTACCAAGTATTTTCTATTATATTCCAAAAATCATGAAATTTGAGACTTTGGTTCCAGAAAATGTCCATTAAATTTTCAATTCATCATGTTTTCATTTTACTATGGAGATCAAGGTTTTTTAAAAGGCTTTAACTGTTGTTTTGACCTGCATTTCATTACACCAATCCAATTTTAAACTAATTAAATTTCTTTTTCAAAGTTCTTAATTTATTAAATTGAAAAAGGGCTTGAACCATAGGAATACTTTCCCCTCTTTTAGAAAACGCTGACCTAATACGTTACTTGTAGGTTATTTCTAAGTACCTCTTTTCCTGCCATCGGTACAAGTACAGTACCTTACTTGTTACAATTTAATGACTCTCATAATAAGTCATAAACCCCTGTACAGAAGTGGTCTCTGATCTGCTTTATTTATTTCTTCCAATATTCATAAAATCATCGTATGGTTTCTGTTTGTTTTACTTTTGTATTTTTTGAAGGATAATACAGATCTTTCTCTTTTTTTCCATTTTTTATTGTGGTAAAATATATATGACGTAAGGACTGCGATTTTAAGCATTTTTAAACATTTAATTGTGTGGAATTAATTACACTCACAATGTTGTGTATCCACTACCTCTATCTTTTTCCAGAGATTTTTCATCATCTTAAACATACATTCTGTACCCATCAAGCAATAACTTCCCGTTATTCCTACCCCGACCCCATTTCGGCTAACCTCTAATATACCTCTCGTTCTGAAATTTTTTCTTTTTAATTTTTTTTTCTTAATTGACCCATGATAATTGTATATATCTGTGGAATACAATATGATATTTGGATACATTTAGACATTTTGCAATAATCATATCAGGGTATTTAACATATTCATTGCCTCAAACATTTGTCACCTCTTTATGCGGGGAACATTCAATATCCTCTCAAGTAGCTACTTGAAGTTATACAGTAATTTCTTGTTGACTGTAGTCTCCATAAATTGCTGTAGCACACTAGATCTTATTCTTCCTATCTCTTTACAATTTTGTTTCCATGGATCACCCTCTCCCCAACTTCCTTCCCCTTACTAGTCTCTAGTAATCACTATTCTAATCTTGACTTCTATCAGATCAACTTTTTTAGCTCCCACATATCAGTGACAACATGGTATTTCTCTTTCTGTGCCTGGTTTATTTCACTTAATTTTCTCCAAGCTCATCCATGTTGCTGCAATTGACAAAATTTTCTTTTTTTTATGGCTGAGTAGTATTCCATTGTGTATATATACCACATTTCCTTTCTTTAATTATCCAATGGTAGAATTTAGATTGGTTCCAAATATTTGCTATTGTAAATAGAGCCACAGTAAATGTGGGAATGCAGGTGTCCCTTCAGTTTGTTGATTTCCATTCCTTTGGATATATACCCAGTAGTGGGATTACTGGATCATAAGGTAGATCTATCTGTAGTTTTCTGAGAAACCTCCATACCATCTTCCATAATGGCTATACTAATTTACATTTTCACCAGCAATATACAAGTGATCCCATTTCCCACATCCTCGCATTTCTTATATTCTGACTTTTTGATGATATACATTCTAACTGGGGTGAGATTATATCTCATAGTGGTTTTGATTTGCCTTTCTCTGATGATTGGTGATGTTGAGCATTTTTTATATACCTTTTGGGCATTTGTATGTCTTCTTTTGAGAAATGTATGTTCAGGTCATTTGCCCATTTTTTAATCAAACTACTTTTTTTTACTATTGAGTTGTCTGAGTTCTTTGTACATTCTGGGTATTAATCTCTTATCAGGTGCATAGTTTGCAAGCAACTTTCTGCCATTCTACAGACTGTCTTTTTGCTTTGTTGATTGTTTTTGCTGTATAGAAGCTTTTTAGTTTGATATAATCCCATTTGTTTATTTTTGCCTTTGTTGTCTGTGCCTTAAAAGTCTTATTCATAAAATCTTTCCCCAGTCCTATGTCCTGAAGTGATTCCCCTGTGTTTTCTTTCAGAAGCTTTATAAATTTGGGTCTTATATTTAACAGTAGCACCCCAATTTCTAGTCCCAAAGTCTGTATGTATGAATATTTATTCAAGTGTGTGTGTCCATGTATTTATTTGTATAATATTGATCAGTTTCCTGTCCTCCCAAGTAAAATTATAGACCTCATAAGAATAGGAAAATTGGTCAATTTTATAACCACCTGTATCCCCACATCAAGACTCTAGAACAGAACTTAGCATATTAGTACTCAATAAATTAATGTATACACAAATAAACAAAACAATCCACAAAGAAAAAAGTTGAGTGTGCTTTTTTTCCTGTAATCATTGAAAATTTGGAAAGCTTTGGAACGGTGTAAAATGTTAGCACTGTAAATACAAACAATTTTTTCTTTCTAAACTTATGTGTCCTACTCCCACAAAAAAATGTGGTGTCATTTCTGGAGATTAAGTCAATTTCTGGAAATGAATTGAGTTTTCTATGCTGGAAGGACAAAGAATGTTACTCTAAAGAATGACAAAACATCTAGTCAAGTCAAGAAAATAATCTGCTTATTCAAAATACTTTTTTTAGGACTTTTTATTTTTTATTTATCATTATACAATGTAATCAATTTCTATGTCCCTTTTCCAATTCCCCTTTCTCCCCTTCCTCTCCCACTTTCCTATCCCTGGCAACCTAAATTCTGCTCTCTTCTCTTAAAGAGTTCAATGAATTATCATGATTGTTGTATCTTTTTGTTGTTTGTTTATTTATTTATTTTTATTAGCTCCCATATGTAAGTGAGAACATGTGGTATTTCTCTTTCTGTGCCTGGATCATTTTACTTAACATAATTTTCTCTAAGTTCATCTATATTGCTGCAAATGGTAGTGTTTCATTCTTTTTTACAGCAGAGTAGCATTCTATTGTGTATATATACCACAGTTTCTTTATCTACTCAGCCAGTGATGGTCAGTTAGGCTGGTTCCAACTCTTGGCTATTGTAAATAGAGCTGCAATAAACATGGGAGTACAGGTGTCCCTTCAACATGATGATTTCCATTCCTTTGGATACATACCCAGGAGTGGAATATCTGGGTCATATGGCAATTCTATCTGTAGTTGTTTAAGGAACCTCCATACCATTTTCCATAATGGCTGCACCATGTTACAGCCCCACCAACAGTGAAGGAGTGTTCCCCTTTTCCCACACCCTCACCACATTTGTTACTCTGTCTTTTTGATAATAGCCAGCCTAACTGGAGTGAGCTGATATCTTAATTTGGTTTTGATTTACATTTCCCGGATGCTGAGGGATGTTGAACATTTTTCATGTGTCTCTTGGCCATTCACATATCTTCCTTTGAGAAATGCTTGTTCAGCTCCTTTGCCTATTTTTTCATCATTACTTGGGTTTTGTTTGTTTGTTTGTTTGTTTTTATGTTAAGTTGTTTGAGTTCCTTGTATATTCTGGAAATTAATCCTTTGTTGGATGCATATTTTGCAAATATTTTCTCCCACTCTGTTGGTTGTCTTTTTGCTCTGTTAATTTCTTTTGCTGTCTAGAAGCTTTTTAATTTGATATAATCTCTCTTTTTTTCCCTTTTGTTGCCTGTGCTTTTGGGGTGGTATTCATAAAGTCTATGCCCAGTCCTACTTCCTGAAGTGTTTCCCCTATGTTTTCTTTTATGAGTTTTATAGTTTCAGGATGTATATTTAATTCTTTAACCCATTTTGAGTTGATTTTGCAAAATTCAACATCCCTTCATGTTAAAGTCTCTCAAATTAGGTATGGATGGGAAGTATCTATTACAATTAAAGCTGTGTGTGTCAGTCCCACTGCTAATATCATCCTGAATGAAGAAAAGTTGAAAGCTTTTATTTTAAGAACAGGAACAAGACAAGGATGCCCACTCTCATCACTCCTGTTCAACATAGTATTGGAAGTACTAGCCAGAGCAATCAGGAAAGAGTAAGAAATAAAGGGCATCCAGATTGAAAAAGACAAAGTAAAACTGTCACTGTTTGCAGATGACATGATCCTATATATGGAAAAACCTAAAGATTCTACTGAAAGAACTCTTAGAGTTGATAAACAATTTCAGCAACGTTGCAGGATACAAAATCAACAAACAAAAATCAGTAACATTTTTGTACTCTAACAATGAACTAGCAGAAAAAGAAATCAAGAAAGCTAGCCCATTTACAGTAGTCACCAAAAAAATTAAATACCTAGGAATAAAGTTAACCAAGGATGTGAAAGATACCTATGATGAGAACGACAAGTCACTGTCGAGAGAAATTAAAGAGGACACAAGAAAATGAAAAGATATCCCATGCTCTTGGATTGGAAGAATTAACATCGTGAAAATGTCCTACCCAAAGTAATCTACAGATTCAACACAATCCCCATCAAATACCAATGACATTATTCACAGAAATGGAAAAAACAATCCTAACATTCATATGGAACAACAAAAGACCCCAAATGGCCAAAACAATCCTTAGCCAAAAAAATAAATAAAGCTGGAGGCATAACACTACCTAACTTCAAATTGTACTATATAGCTATAGTAACCAAAATATCATGGTACTGGCATAAAAACAGACACACAGATCAATGGAACAGAATAGAGACTCCAGAAATCAGTTCATATACCTACAGCCTTCTGATCTTTAGCAAAGGCAACAAGAACGTACATTGGGCAAAAGACGGCCTCTTTGATAAATGTTGCTGGACAAACTAGACATCCATATGTAGAAGAATGAAACTAGACCCATACCTTTCCCCATATACCAAAATACTATTTTAATATTGTCCAGAGCAGATAAGCCAATTTTCAACTTTAGCTTTTATCATTATTTGCAAAACTGGCCTTACACAAAAGATCCATTTTAAAACATCAATAGAAATATTGTTAATTTTTTTCAGTATTACTCATTTTCAGTCTTCTGATTGAAAGTCTAAAAAATGTAAAAGGTGGGAAAGCTACAGATAAGTGAACCATGTTTACTTTTTGTCAGGAGTGAAATTTAGTAGACTTAATAACAATACTTCCTGAAAGACTGAAGAATAGAGGTGCCCAGGGCACATTTCTCCAGCAGAAGATCAAAACGTTCCCACCACCACCACAGCCGCAGTCACTGGAGCCACTGTCCAGTCCCAGAACCGTCACCCATGGCAGAGCAGCAGTCCTGCAGGTGGCCCATCACTGTAGCCGCACACTCTGCAGATGCCAGGGAAACATTTGCAGCTGCCACAAGATAATGCTTCTACCACCAAGGACACAGCCAAGGACATTGTAGACTCCAAAGGCAGTTGCAGCTGCTAACTTCACCGCTGCTGCCATGAGGTAACCATGCTGTCTCCAAAGGCACCACATATGGGAGAGAATTAATCGCACTGCAGGTGCCACTGCTATCCCCACTGCCACCAAGGACAATGCAGATGTGATGGAGGCTGTTGCAGCCACAGACACTGCTGCCACCCCCACAAGGTAACCCTCCTGCTACTACTGACCCTGCGGACACAAGGGAGTTGTTGTAGCTGCTGGCTCCCCTGCTGCCCCCATGAGGTAACCCTGCTGCCATCACGGACACCACAGACACCAGGGAGGCCACAACTGCCACACAAGGTAACCCATGTTAAGTGAAGCCAGGCACAGAAAGAGAAATACCTCATGTCCTCTTAAGTGGGAGCTAAGAAATAAACAAATATATAAATTTAAAAAAGAAAAGAAAAGAAAGAAAGATACAGCAATCACAATAATACTTCGAACTTTCAAAAGAATAGAACAGAACTGAGGTTACCAGAGGTGGAAGGGGAGGAGGAGGGAATAAGAGAGGAATTGGTAAAAGAACATGAAAAACAATTACATTGTATAATGTTGAGTATATTAATTATCCTGATTTGAGCATCACATATTGCACACAGATATTGACATTCAACTCTGTACCCCACAGATATGTACAACTATGTTACAATAAAAAAGAAATTAAAAAATAGCAATACACTTAATTGTCACCCTTTACCAGACAAACTAATACTGCTAAGTTCAAGCTGTTTACTTAGGAAGATGTTTAAGTTTTATTATTATCAGTAAGTTAATTAATTTTCTTGTAGCAATATTTATTGTATAAGCAAATTAACATAGTTTAAAAATATTTCTTTATAAAATCTGATAGAATAGGAACAAAATGAAAAATATGGTGACATAGTATACCAATAAAATTTTAATGGCAACATAAAAATGATACTTTGAGAAGTGTAACATAAATCGTTAAGCAGGATATAATTACACTGATTAGAGAAGACTGGAATATTATTTAAATGAATGGTCACAAGGACACTTTAATACCAAGTGCACAAAATTAAAATGAAGTGAAAAGTTTAAAATGATCTGAAAAGGGTCTTTAGTTCATCTAGAAAATATAGGCCCTAAATCCTTCTCTTTTCTCACATAGCTAAATAAATCAAGAAAATGAAAGTATTAGGAACTGAAGTGTCCTGAAAATGTAAACGTTCTGTTAATGCTTCAATAATTAAGGAAAGGAAAAGCATGGCCTTCTCATTTCTATCTATAACACATGTATAATTACATATAGTGGCCGACAGAATCTCAGCGTAGAGGCCTGGTTTACTTAACCCTCTGAAATTAAATACATTTATGTGAAGATGTGCAAGGCTCTATTTAATTTAGCCCTCATAATTACCTTTTGAAGTAGGACGATCCTGTTGTTATGTAACCTATATTATTTGGGAATGCATTGTAGAAGTGAGGAAACTGAGCCAGGAAAGAAGTAAGTTTATTCAACTAGTGAGAGCAAGAGCTGGGGTTTGAAGCAATGAAGTTTGACTGCAGAGACTTCACTCACAACCACTACAGTGCAGTGTGTATGGGCAATAAATGTAAGCCTCTGGTGTGGTGAGTTCAAAATCTGCAGATCAGTTTCTACATGTTGAATGTTTCTGTGAATGCAGCATGTTATGGAGAAGGGAGCTGGTTAGAAGGTAGCCAGTGTCAGAGACATACTACCAGGAAGCAGGAAGAAATGGTTTGACACCACAATGTTCACCCAAGTGACATGCTAAGGAGATGGTTGTTTCCTGAATTTTTTTTTATCAAAAGGGCTTCCTATATCATGTTTGCACCCTCCACCCTAGCTCTCTTGGTGTTTTGACCCATGTTAATACTAATATATTTTAATACTGATACACTTAATATTAGCATTGTGTTAACATTCACACTATTTACTAACATAATTTATATTGCAGTAAAATTTGAATAGTATTTTCTTAAATAAATATCCTTCAAATATAAAAAATTAATTATATTCAGAATGAAATGCCATATGCAAATTGTACTGTTTCTTTGCTGGATTTTTAAAGGAAATTCATTTCTGCTATGGAATTAAAGGAAATGAAATGAACAAAACTCATGAGAAATGGTAAGAATTGATAGTAAGTAAACTAGAAGCTATGAAATATAAGTGAAGTTTGCAGAATATGTCAGTATAGGAAATGAGTAGCCAAGCAGCCAGTGAGCCACAGGAAGAAATCATCAGACATGTTAAATGTAGACGGTACATTAGTAAACTATAAAACATGTTAAATGTAGGTTAAGTAAAAATAGAACATTTGATGGAAAAAAATTAGAGGGTTACTTATAAATAGGAAGGTACAGAAAGACCAAGTTATGATGACTCTATCTCTAGACTGAGAAATATTCCCTCTAAAATAGGCACACATTGGTAATTCCTAATAGAGACCCATCTTGGCTCAATGGATTCTCCATTTTAGATCCATAAATAAAATCCATGACTGTTCAGCTGGTTAATTGGCAAGCTAAGCAGTGCCAAGCATTTATGCCTCTGCTTTTCCCTGATTGGCAAATGTATGTCATTGGTCCAGGGCACTTTCCATTTATGGACTTCTTTGCTCCAAAGTTCACACTAGTTGTAAACACACCATTAGCTAGGAAGCCTGATGGGGCACAGAGAGACAGAGGACATGTGAACATTGCAAACTCCAAGATTCAGCTCTTCCCTCGGCCTGCACTCTATTCTGTATGTGTTAACTTATCCAATTTCTTTTTCCTTATTTTTATTTTTTCAGACTTTTGTATGATTTTCATTCTTTTTCTTGCCACAAGAGTACTAAAATAATGTAAAATTGATGTATTAGTCAAGATTCTCCAGAGAAATAGAACCAGTACTCATGTGTGTATATATATACAAGGGTACTTGAAAAAGTTCATGGAAAAATAGAATTAAAAGATAGTATAAATCTTTCCATGGACTTATTGAAGTAATTCGTGTGTGTGTGTGTGTTCATATATATGTGGAATTAGCTCACATGATTATGGAGGCTGAGAAGTCCAACAATCTGCTGCCTAGAGACCCAGGAAAGCCAGTGGTATAATTTAGTCCAAGTTCAAGCCTGAGAAACAAGGAAGCTGATGATGTAAATCCTAGTCCAAGAGCAGGAAAAGGTAAGATGAGATGTTCCAGCTCAGCAAAGCAGGAAAAAATGAGAAGAGAGACAAAACTCCTCCTTCCTTCACCTTTTGTTCTATTGAGGCCCTCAACAGATTGGTTGATGCCTAACCACATTGAGGTTAGCGATCTACTCTACTGAGTCCACTGATTCAAATGCTAATCTCATCCAGAATACCCCCACAGGCACATTCCTTGGCCCACTCAAGTTGACATATAAAATTAACCATCACAGTTGAAAAAAATTTTTAAATTTAATAAACTATGCAATTTGAGCAATTTTATATTGTTTGTAAACTTTCTGTTCTGTGTTCTACAAATAGCTTGCCTGGTAGTATACTTTGACACTACCATTTTATCAAAGAAACTCCCTACATGATCCAGTTTTCTTAAATAGTTATAGAGCAGCCCCCACCCCTCCATTCGAGATTTTGCTTTACACAATTTCAGTTACCCATGGTCAACCTCAGCCTGAAAATATTAAACAAAAATTGCAGAGATAAACAAGTCATAAGTTTCAAATTGCATGTCATTCTGACTAGCATGATGAAATCTCATGCTGTCCCACTTCATCTCATCTGGGACGTGGATCTTCTCTTTGTCCAGTGTATTTGTGCTAAATATGCTACCCAACCATTAGTCTCTTAGTAGTTGTCTTGGTTGTCAGATAGACTGTGAAAGTATTGCAGTGCTTGTGGTCAAGTAACCCTTTATTTTGCTTAATAATGGCCCCAAAGCACAAGAGTAGTGATGCTGTTATATTGTTATAATTGTTCTATTTTATTAGTAGTATTGTTTTTAATATCTTACTGTGCCTAAATTAAACTTTATCATAGATATGTATGTATAGGAAAAAACACAGTATACAAGTGTATAGGGCTTGGTATGCTTCATGGTTTCAGGCATCCACAGTGTAGTCTTGAAACATATCCCCCATAGATAAGGGGAAACTATTGTAAACAGCTTCCTGTATGTCAATTAAAAAATATATATATTAAAGAAATGCCACCCGAAAATACAAAATTCTTGTTTTATTGTCCAAATGTTGAAATAGCATTGAGCTATTACTATTAGTTGAAGAAAGAATCAATATTAATAATATATATATCCCAATTGTCTAAGTTTTAAGGTAAAAAAAGAAAATGAGAGAGAGAGAGAAGACACTAAAAAGGCACAAAGAGTTAGTATTACTGGTCAAAAGCATCATCGCATTTTAGAGTTTTCTTTCTTTCTTGCAAATCTCAAAACTTCCTAAGTTGTGTTTTTAAAAGTAAGTTGTGTTGGGCTGGCCCCATGGCGCACTCGGGAGAATGCGGCGCTGGCAGCGCCGAGGCCACGGGTTCAGATCCTATATAGGGGTGGCCGGTGTGCTCACTGGCTGAGTGTGGTGCAGAAAACCCCATGCAGAGGGTTGCGATCCCCTTACCGGTCAGGAAAAAAAAAAAGTAAGTTGTGTTTTTAAAAGTTTTAACAAAATTTGAAAATTTTCCCAAAAATAGCAACAAAAATTTTCCAGGATGTTCCACAAGTGACCAGTCATTTAGAGGTAAGCTCTGTTGAACCAGGGCTACTCTTCAATACCTAGACCCAGGAATCAAGTTAAAAACAGTTTAGCATTTTCATGTTACATCATCCAACCAGATGTGCATCAACAGGTATCATTTTGAATTCTATGGGGGAATCTTATTCCCTCCTATCTTTGAACCTACTTCCAAATATCTCACATTAACTCACTGGCTGCATCAAGAATATTTAATTTTGGATTATTCAGAAATTAACTCAATTAAAATGTAAATATTCCTGGCAGTTATTTGGTTTAGCTAAGCCTTTACAGCTATTAGCATGGGATTGAACAGCTGTGTCAGATACTTTCTATCCTTGAAGTTAGCTTGGGCAATATAAGGAAATAAATGACATGTTGAAAGAAAGGAAAAGGAGGAAGAATATGTGATGAGGACATTTCAGTGTGTTTTCTGAGCATGGAAAAGCTCTAAACACAAACTTGGCCTGAAATGCATTTTTGTATATGTTCAACTGCTGCATATAGGCAATTTCCTCTCCATGGCAGTAGGATAGTAATTAATGCAGTGGAAGTCCCTTCTAGTTCTCTCCTGTATTATGTCAGCTGTACCTCAAATTCCAACAACCATTTCTGGTTTGCAAATATTAGACTACCTTCTAGCTTCAAAGGCAAATGTCTCAAGTGAAAGTAGCAGGACACCTCAGAGAACCAGAAAAAGTAGGATTTTTTTTCCAAATTTAAAACACAAAGCTAAGTCTTTGTAATTTTACATTTACAGAAGCAAGTACACTTACATCTGAAAGGTCTCTGCTATTGAATACTGAACACGTAAACACTGTACAGAACCTCCATCATTTTATTAAGGAGTTGCTAGTCAAGAAGCAAGAGCAGTCATAGCCTGTTTATAAATGTAACTGAGAAAGCCATCAAAATATGATGCATCTAAGTAAGATATCCAACCACCCATAATTACAGAAGTTCCTTGATCACAGGGAAGAATATTTCAGAAGCAATTGTTTTAAAAGAAAAGTTTGCATAATTCTTCTAAGAAAAGCATCATGATGAGTCAATGGACTTTCCTTATTTGTTCATTAATTCATTCAGAAAATGTATCCTGAGTTCCAATTGCATTCCAGCTTCACCGCTAGGCCCTAGAGAGTCATTGGGCATATAGTTCCTATCCTCTATGAATCTATCTTTGAACTTCAAATTTGTCCTTTACATGTCCCCAAATTTTCCTTTCACTTTTTTTTTTTTTTTTTTTTTTTCAGTGTTGAACTGGAATTTGTTATTTGGCTTCTGGCGGCTGGAAGTTCAATATTAGGCAGCCCATCTGATGAGGGCCTTATGCTGCTTCAACTCATGGTGGAAATTGGAAAGGGGAGAGTGTGTGCAAAGAGATCACATGGCAAGAGAGAAAGCAAGAGAGAAACTGAGGAAGCCAGACATTTTAACAACCCAATGTGCTCACAGGAACTAATCCATTCCTGAGAGAGTGAGAAATCACTCACCCCCTCCGGAGGGCATTAATCTATTCACGAAGAATTCAACCCCATGACCCAAACACTTCCCACTAAGTTCCCCCTCTAAACACTGCCATATTGGGGATCAAATTTTAACATGAGTTTTGGTAGGGACAAACCATATCCAAACCACAGCAGTCTGTTAAGCAGATTGAGTCAGTGGCTTGTCTGTTGATAAGTTTCTGGTGATTTAGCGTAACTTAGCATTATCCTTCTATTCCTAGTACAGAGAGGGAGACACCCTCACAAAGGGGGATTTCTTTATAGATGTAAATTTTCCTCACAAGAAGGTAACTTCTACTTTTGTTTACACAGCTTTTCTTGAGGCTGCAGTCTCTCAAAATAATCAGCTCAAAATAATTCTTGTGCTAAAGAGGCATATTTTGGGGTGTCATGTTCTAGCACCCTACAGTCATATTTCAGGGTAGCATGTCATGAACCCCATCACATTAATACATGCAATGGACAGTTGATGCAGAGTGGACAGGTAAGAGGAGAAAAGAGTTCTATTACACACTGATGATTAAAGATTTTTAACTGGGAGCAGTAGGCAAAAAGATTCTGGTGGAGCAGTTACCTTATGAGAAAAAAACCCAGAAAAAATAGACGGGTATATAAAAATATAGAAGAAGCAAGAGCAAATTTGGGACAATTTAAAATACCCAATAATGCAACTCCTAAGTTGAAATTTCCTTAAGCAATTTATATACAGATTTAGATTAGCTTTTAAAGGTTTTTCCAGTTTATGCATTAACATTTTGGAGTTGACACTACACTTTTTACCCCAGTCACACCATTAAACATTTAGGAATGGCAATCTCCATCATTTCAGGTTTTCTGGATGATTATTCTTTCCTCTTTATACTCAGTCTTTATTTACTATCCCTCTATAATTGTTAGAGGCAGTCATATTGCTTCAGCCTGTTTTAAAATGTATTTTTCAGACATAACTGCATTTGCTTTTTAATTCTTCCTTACAAAAATAGTTATTCTGATTTTTGAATAAATTTTACAGTCATTTTTAGCATCATTTGCCAATTTGAAACTCCTTAATTATACTCAATATTTAGAACCAAATATAGCATTGCTTATGAGGATTTGTAAAACAGATGTGTGATTTTCTTTGATTCAGAACAAAAGTTCACTGAGAAATAATTTGATTTTTTTAAATAATTTTTTCACTCTTCCAAATATCTAAGTAGTGGTCCTGAAGACACAAAGCAACCAGACAAAACAGGACAACTTTTTTCAGCCACAATGTGTTCAATCATAGCAGTGGTGGGGGTTGGACAGTTCACTGCACTACCATGGGCTACCAGCCTCATCTTCTTTGCTAATACACAGGACTGTATAATCGTAATTGTGGCCCACCTTTACCATGGACATTGTGCAAAACTTTCCACCATGCTGTGCTCTGATTCTAGAAGTTTCTTCCTCACTACCAGGTCAGTCCTAGGCTGCATAGCCACATTCTTCTACCATTAGATATGCCACTTGGGAAGACATTTTTAAGACTCAGGAACCAGGGAACATAGTCATCTGAAGTATCCTACTGTTATCTTTTACATAAATCCTTGGAGTATCATATAGAAGAAATGAGATGCAATGAAATCAAACAAGGTTCATCAATTTTATTCACGTGACTCCAAAGTTCAGTTTGCTCTCTGAGCCTGCCTCTAGAACAACTCTAGACCAGTTTCTTCAACTGTTAATGTGCATTGAAATCATGTGAAAATCATGTTCAATGGTGCTGTGGATTGATTGCATTGTGTCTCCCAAAGTCCATTTATTAGAAGCTTATTACCACTGTAACGGTTGAGGGTAGGAAATCCTATTAGTAATTGAAAGGGGTGCCTTGAAGAGGTGATTAAATTGTAGAAACATACCACCAAAAATGGATTCATAATGGTGGTCAAGGGTGTGGTTCTGAGGGCTTCAAAAGGAGAGCACATGAGAGTCTGTCTCTCTGCTCTGCCATTTTCTGCCATAGGAGACCCCTGCTTTTCTGTAAAGCCACCACCAAAGAAGACTTTCACCAGATGTGTTCCCTGGACTTTGGACTTCTTAGCATCTAAAACTGTAAGCAATGAATTTTGTTTTCTTACAAATTACCAAGTTCTGTATAGTTTGTTATAAGCAACAGAAATTTACTAATACAAATGGATATTCTATTCTAATGGCCAAGAGGTGGGACTAAAATTCTGTATTTTAGCAATCTCCCAACTGAGGCCAATCTAAAGACCACACTCAGTAACAAGGCGTTAAAGACTTACAAACAACTTTAGTTCTTTCAAAAAACTATGAAATCTCTCATAAAATGAAACTGGAGGGTAATTTTTGGATGTTATTATGAGTTATCCTTAAATGTGAGACAAGAGAAAGATTGATCTTGACCATTTTTAACAACCAAAGGATCTAGGACTATAAAGGGTGTGAGTAATCCCTGAGACCTAATGGGATCGAAAAGAGATTATGATGGTGACATACTGAAAAAGTAGGCTGAGTCTTTAGCACAGGAGAAGAATCACTGAGAACCAACCCTCAAAGTCACTGCCAACAGAGCAGCTGATGTTGCTACCACGAACAGCCCCTGTTAGTGGCAGCCATATGTGGGAAGCCATCAAAGAGACCAACCACTATGAAAGGCACATAGGGTATTATTTGGGCTTGTCTAATTTCTCAGAAATACTGACTTCTTCCTATTGTATGTTACCCTCAAGAATAAAGAGATCATCATTTCTATGCACCTCAAAGCAGAGTGAGGAATGTTGTTTTTTTATTAGAGGGCTTAATGAGAGGAGATCAGAGTTTTCTGTCAAATTGCTGGTGGGAACGGAAGCCTAAAACTTTTACTAGGGGTGGGAAGTACCCTAGCCAATATTAGCAGGTCTCAAACAATCCCCAGCCTTCAGCTTTTAAGTTGTAGAGCACAACTCATTTAACAATAGTCATATCAAACACTAACTAAACTCCTCATAGCCCACCTGCCTCTACCTCAGCTGTATCATGGTTTAGTTACTGAACTGCTCCCTTAGACTGAAACTCCAAATTCAGATTCTAATGTTATTCTGAGAACCTACTTGCTCACTCATCCTTGTTGTCCCACCTTCCTCTGAAGCTCAGACTACTGTCTCTGAGTCATCAGCAGATTGTACTGCTGGCAGGCTGTGAGCCTATTGCTAAATTAGCGATATAAATCTTATTAAAGTATTCCCGAATTCTGAGCCCATGGGAACCCTGCTTGCCAGCTGTCCCCTAAAGAGTTATTATCCATGTATTATTACCTTCTCCAGTTTTCCAGTTAGCTATCTATTTTCACAATCCTATGCTAATGCCAGTGTGTTAGGACTTATTCACGAGCTATTTGAGAGTTGCTTTATCGAAAGCATTGCTAAAATTAAGATAAATTATGCCTTTTCATAAATTAACTTAGTTACTTCATCAAAAAATTCAGATTAGTCTGACATGATTTATTTTTAGAGAATCCAGGCTAACACCTGCTCAACAACCCAGATAATTGATTTCATTATCTTCGAAGAGATTTAACAGAGTAGCTCAGTTTTGAAGAAAAGTTCAAACAATTGACCACCTTCTCCATCTAGAGTCCAAAAAAATTACAGGAAATACTAGTCTATTAACTATGTGCAAGAACAGGGTTTTTTTCTAATTATTTCCTTTAGTAGCCTTCAGTTGATGATACTGTATCTCAACTACTTTGAATAACTTGAAATTTTTTTATTGTCCTAATAAAGAGATAAGTTGATCTAAGAGAACAACCATTGTTTCCCTGTGTCTGTGTGTCACTCATGGGAATAGAGCCACTTAGTGATTTTGTGAAATCTCTTTCACACCTGGGTCTTAAGGGAGTGGATATAGAGGGCAGAGTTGAAATTATTTATGAGTAAATAATTTATGAGTCAATTTGCATATGTTTCTAAGAGTCTGAAATGGTGGCTGGGGCTGTGAATTAAAATCAGAAAACTTTTGGTTACACACGACTTTAGGGAGGAAATGATCTTGACTAGGAAGCTAAAGTATAAGAGGAATATGTGTGGAGATCAACTTCACAGATGAGCAGAATTAGCAGAACCAAGAATTTAAACACTACTGGGACCATCTCCTGTTTGAAGATCACCTGCATTCTTTCAAGCAAGCTTCTTCCACATGGATATAGACATGGGCTCTTGAGCCTCTCAGACTCACACTAACAGCTCACTACAACTGAGACAACAATTTGCTACTGGTTCCAGGTTAAAAAAAAAAAAAAAAAAAAAAAAGAAGGTCTTTGTTAGGGTTTGTTTACATCAGAATTCAATTAGGTCTAGTTTGAATCATCTCTGGGCCAATAAATGATGGTCAGAAGGAGGGATATACAGAAAACTTGGTAAACCAGAAGGTTTAAGCTAGTTCTCCCCATATCAGAAGCTTAACTACAAAGTAATTGGCAGTAAAAACTCTTCTTCCACCCCCCACCTTCCACACACACCCAAGTTGTCAGTATAATAAGCTATAAATAATTTCTACTGTGCATATCAGGAATAGACTTATTCACCATACAGTGAGAATTTTAAAAAACACATTTAAAGTGGTTCTGTTTCCAAGCTTTAGATAACATTTAGAACAGATTAACTCTCAGTTTGAGATGGCAGAAAGAGCACATTTGTCCCTTTCTGCCTCTCCTCAGATTTCATTGAAATGAGAGAATAAAAATAAATCAGGAATAAGAATAAAAAAGTGAAGAGAGTCAAAGGCAGCATCAACAGTGTTCAGGCTGTTTCACAAATTTCTGAGAGCTAGAAAGTTGGTGGGATAGTTTGGACCAATGGAAACAGACCTGAGGAAGCCACAGCCCAGCATGTTACTTGATAGCACTGCAGGTGAGGCAGGAGCAGTCCACCCAGTGCTCACAGAGAAGCTCTAGGCTGGAGCTCAGTATGACAGAGGCTGGGAGTGAAAAGCAAAGCTTAAAATGGTAGGCTTAAGTGAGGACCTGTTTATGCACACCTCATTTCTCTTTCTCATTCCCAGTGCAGAGTGCAAGCAACAGGAATTAACTACAAGCTACCCATCAGAGGGCTCGTCTCTAAGACACTTGACACATTAGCTGGGAAGATCCAGGATTTCTTGTGAAGAGGGTGATACGACAGGATTAAATATTTCCTGATGCTTGTATTTTAGAAGCCAGCAGCCTAACAGTCCTGACAGGCCAGGTGACCTAGCTAATTAAGAATTATACGCAGGGAAATACTACGAGAAGCCTTAGAACAAATGGATGCGGTTTGCACAAGCCTTTGTTCTTAAAAATGTGTGAACAACCAAGGATAACCACACATAAGACAAAATCCAAGAAGGAGAATAACTAGATAAGTAATCATTTTTTTAAATTTCTGAGGAAGTAGAGATAATTCAAGGAGAAGAGTATAAATAAAACTCTAATCAGTGTACTCGAGATGTAAGAAGATATTTAATTCATAAAATAAGAATCAAATGCTATTAAAAGGAATAGGCAGAGAACAGGAAACAAGCACTAAAAGAATAAAAATTTGCTTATGAGATGAAATAGTCAATAAGCCTTACAAAATCTTCTGCAATTTAGAAAACAAAAACCAATTTTATGGAAAATATAAACTTTATTTTGCTTAGCCAAAAATTATATAAAAGCTATTAATTGATTTTTAACATTCATAGTCAACTCTTATTCATAATATGAAGACTTAACTTCATGATCTACAGAATGTAAGTGTTAATATCCTTGACAATGTAAAAAGTAAAGGTAAATAAAAGAGTAGCTGCCAAAAAGGGAGTTGGAAATATGGAGGGAAGAATAGCCAAAATCATCATCTCATATAAAATCCTTTCATTTGTTGATTAAAATAATGGGAACAAGAAATACAGCTACTTACAGTTATAAAAGTAAACCAGAAAAGAATTAAAATAATAATACAAGTGTCAAGAACATAAAGACAAAGGATATGAGCCATGAAGAGATGGGCTGAATTCTCATCTTTCAAAGTAGGAAGGCATTAAGGCATTAGACAGTGATTAAAGTGATTAAATTCAGAAATGGTGGCATCAACATATTATCCAGAGTTATGACGGTAGCCACCAAAAAGCTGAGAACATAAATGGTAAAAAGTTGTTGCCTCTGGGGAGTGGGAATAAGATTACAAGCCATAAAGCAGGAGACTATTCCTTTTTATCAAAAACCATTCATGCTATACTATTGGATATTTTGCCATGTGCTCATACTATTTTGATTTAAAGTAATTACAGGTAAACATTGCCCATACAGATTATAGATAAAGTCAGTTAATGTTATGGAGGTTTGGCTTTAAATGCATTTAAGTGTTCAGTTCCATAACAGGTTTATTTAGGGCATGGAGGAAGAAAGTGATACTTGAAGCAACCTTTAAGACAACAATGGAAAAGTAGAGAAATGTCAAAAATCCTGGGGAAAAAAACATATAATTTCCAAAAATAGAGTAGAAGGATTTGTGAATTCTGGATCCCTAGACACACTCAGGAATATGTTATGATACATAATGTTAGGGTATTTCAAAAGTGATAGATCTATCACAATCAATACTGGATCACTACAGGGCTGACAAAACCTGAGAAAGCCAGGCCTAGGCAAAGACAGAACTGGGCAAAGATCTGAGACCTAAGCACGAGACTACAGCTAGTAGAATATTATTCTGGAGACATGTATGTGAGTGAGACAATCCTAAATAAAGGATTTGTCAGTGCGATGTCCCTTCTCCCATTTGGTCACAAAATTCCTCCTCCTTTTGGCCGATGCCACTTCTACCCCCCACCTCTAGTCACACGTCTGAGCACCTGTTTAAGATCAACATGTAACAGAGAACTTCCTTGACCATTGCGTCATGTCTCTATGTGGAGGAAAGTCCATTAGAATTACACTGAAGCCTCTCTTTGCTACCTAAGTCTCTCCTGAAGGAAAAGGGAGTGACTTATCTGATTGGTGAGATTGGGAGGAAGAATGAGGCATGTGTAAACCTGACCCTTCCTATCCCGTCGTTCTTTGGGATTTTGTGTGACTGCTGAGAATATGTGTATAACTCTGCTGTCTGTAGTGAGTGACATGGGTCCACCCACCATAAAGTCCTGTGTTTTTCCATACTGCCTGGCTGGAGATAAAACTATCCCTAGTTTTGGAGAAAATTGTTAGAAGGGTCATTGTTTTCAAATACTCATGCCACATTCTCCAGTAGCTCTATTTATCAGTAACAAAGTTCCCATTTATAATCAATGATGCTAATACTACTTTGAGAGAACTGACTTGGCAGTACAATACATAAAAAGGCTTTGGGATTTTAGTTGTCATAATATAAGCTAACAGCTATGGGTAAAATAACTTTATATAGCATCACAATTCCTCTTCTAGGAACCTAATCTAAATAGTGATAGAAGCATGTTCATGAACTTGGAGTACAACACTGTTTGCAATAGAAACAAGTGTTTACCTAACCCTAAAGGAGAGCAATATTGGTCTCAAATAATCTTAGAGAGGAAAATTTCACTTATTCAATAATTTTTAATGGAATCTCACAGAGATCTGGGGTTTCTTAATGCTGCCTCAGGGATCTAACAAGGTAAATGCAATAAAGGCTGATTTTGCTTTTTGTAGTAGGTTTCCATGATCTGGCCCCTGACTCCTTGCCTGAACTCACCTTCTGTTTTGCTCTGTTTACTAATACTGCCCTTTGAGTTTGAACTTCCTTCCTTCCTTTCTTTTCTTTTTCTCACCAAGTGTTCTTGGTCTTTTTCTGACCACCATCATCTTCCAGGTTCCTCTCCTGGGTAAATTGCCAGATTTTGGAAAGAGCGTCAACCTGAGTCCCATTATTAGGGACGTAAGAAAATCTTAAACAAAATCAACAATAAAGATAATTTTTAAATGCACATTTAAATAGCAAAGTTGAATAACTGCTCAGTAAGACATATAAAGGTAGCAGTTGCTTCCTCTCCCACTTATTTGGAACATTCTCTTCTCAAAAGCATTCAGGGCCACCACATGGCTTCTTTGTTACCAGACTGCCCTTTTCCAGAGCCGCTTTGGCCTAACGGTCTCTGATTTCACCATTGGTCCAACCTCATAAAATTAGGAGTATTCTTTTTCTCTCAAGACAAGTTCTTCTCATCAACACATTTAAGCTAGATTACTGATAATATGTATTTTAAATGCATCTAAATAATATCATCATGTTAAGAGCTGATTTCACTGACTCAGTCATGCAAATCAAGAAATGAGGAAATTTTAAAGAGTTTGTGGAAAAGACAGATTTATAGACAAAGACTTTTGGGGCACTTTTCAAATTCTACTAATATAGGCAGTTTCCTAGTATTTTAATGCATCTCCCCATCCCTACCCAGAAATAGCATCATTAAGAGGCCGATACAGCGCTGAGCTAGCTAGCTAGCAAAGAGCACCATAATGTGCTTATTTCACAAATTTTAAATCCCATTTTACCAAGTAGGAAGCCTTTTATTAATGGAATGCGTAGCAACTTCCAGTATCTAATTATGTCTAATTTAATTCCTTTTCACCATCCCATAGAGAGGAAAATCTGAGGTAAATAGCAAGGTTGGCTTAATGAAGCTGCTGCAAGAGAAGAAGTCAAGTTTCAAAAGCAATAAAGCTTTCAGCTGATACTTATTCCAGTACAGACACCTCAAGGAACTTTTGAATTGAAGTCCTTTAGGACAAAAATTTAGAACTCTGACCTTGTGAATCTACTACACGCCTTTGAAAAAGAAAGCCAGGAATATTTTATTACTAGGCTCTCATCTGTCACTTACAGTCTTTCTGGTGAGGAGGTGAGCAGGTGGGGAAACAGGCGGTAGAATGAAAAAGCCATCTACGGAACAAAGTGAAAACAGGGCTTAGATCAGTTCCTAGAAATCAAGAAAGCTGTCAGGATGTCTGTTTCTGTCACTCTGACCCAAAGAAAAGAGGAAAGAGCATTGATGAGAGAGAGGGTGGGCGGCTGAAGCAGGAACACACAGCTTGGGTTTCTTCTTCTCCGGATGTCATGACCTGGTGCATGATGAAGGACCCTATATATGCAGGCTGCCTGCAAATGTGAGCGAGTTGAAGGGCACTTGTATTCTCCCAGCTTCAGCCTCAAAAAGAAGCTTCATCATCATGCAGTGATGAATGCATGTCTGAATTTAGCTTGCCTTACACACAAATCAATTAGAGCAGGTTTAGTGACTCCAGGGACATTTTTGATTTCTGCTGCCTCACCAGAAAGTATTAACAGAATTTTGGAAAAAAAAAAAATGTTATGGAATAAATGTACTCATGGGGGGCTATACTCTGAATTGATGTGAGTTAATGAAGTGATAGACTTAAGGGAATATTAACAGATATGAAATCTTTCTAAATTATTATAATAAAGCTTATATTTCTTAGGAAACATTGAATATTACAAAGACACTCTTTTTAAAAACCATTTGCAAAACATTTTACATACCTGGGAATGAAGAAAGTATAAGAGAAGTGATATGCAAATATAATACCACAGCAGTATAAAATAACTCTTCTAAATTTATGGTTAAATTAAAATGTGAACTTAGAATGTATTTTAATGTCTGAAATTAGAGCATATCAACAAATCTTTGTTTTAAAAATAAGAACATCTAAACATTTTTTAATATATATTCTGGAAGTTATTGCTTATCCAAAGAATATGGCTATCACTATACAATTATTATCTATAAGGGAGAATATTTGCCCTTCAAGGTCAGCTCTTCTCTCTTAAAAGAAAATGTGCAGAGAATAGGGTACAGAAGCAAAGGACACAGGTGCTGTCAAGTCTGGCTGGCTCTTGAAGGAAACTTTAAGTGTGTCATAGGGGAGATCCCTTTGCCCAAATAATTCTTTGTAAGTGTGAATTATGTTTTTTAAATATAAAGTGAATAAATAAGAAATCTAATTTTTATAAATTTTCTGAACAAGGTGAAAAAATTGCAAGATAGAAAGTATTTTCTTTTAAAAAAAAATCAGCAAAGCACTAAACGAGTTGCTACACTGCAATAATTCTCACCTTAAAAGATTTATGTCATTTTGAACAATAATTTATTGACTCAGTACAAAGTATTGCTATATATAGGCACAGTTCTAGGCATTTGGGATACAACAGCAGAAAAAAAAAAAAAAGCATAAGGACTCCTGCTCTCAAGAGAGCTTACTTTCTAGAAATATAACAGACAAAGTAATTATAACAAATGAGTGAGTTACATAGCGTGTTAGAAGGTAATAAGTACTATGGAAATACATAGAGCAGGGAAGAAGATCAATTGTCAGCATGGGGAGGCAGTTTACAATTTTGAAGAGCACCATCGCTGTATCATTTCAATGGCGATATTTGAGCAACAGGAAGTGAGTGGGAAAAAAACTGCCACAATTGAAAAAGTCAGTCTTAGATGGAAATGGGAACCATTCATTTCAATCCCAGATGTGAAAGCAGAGTGTATAGGTGCAGATGCTATGAGATGAGAGTTGCGAGGACAGCAATCTGCAGAAGTTCTTTTCCAATTGTATTAATTTTCTCGGTGATAATGTGAACAAAGTGACCAAGCTAAGAGAAAAACAGGGAAGGCGATCTCAGGAATTTGAGAATTGTTCTGAAAGTATGAAATATTAATCTAGGAAAGCAGACAAATAGATACCCTAGGGAGATGGATTGTGATTGCCAGGCAGCATTTCGGTTCGACTGTGGGAATTCCCAACATATCTGCATGTCTTTCTTCACCCATCATCAGCGATGTAAGTGCTGCTGCAGCGTAGACAAGGACTATGGTTTTGCAAAGCAAGTATGAAGAGACAATGGGCTTGTGGGAGAATGCAAGGGAGTGCTTGGATTGCTTACCCATGGGATTTATGCTCAGTAAGAAGAGAAGAGAGAACATGAAAGGGTTAAAGAGCAATGAAAAGCTATAGAATCAATGGGTTAGAGGTCTTGGTGGGGTTAAAGGCCTGTCAGGGTCAGACTAATGGAGTTATTTGAAAACTTAAGAGGTAATAGAGTAGAAGGGATAAAATTTCTACAATGGAGTTATTGGTAGTTATTGGTAACTGATATTGGCTCATGATATGACCATGGGAATGCATGGCTGAAAAAGACAAGGATAAAAATGATTAGAAAAGAAGCAGTGCAGGGACTGAGAGGCCAGGTTGTTGGGAAAATCTTCCTATTCAAAGTCACCTAGAATTAAGACCAAAGTTGGATGGGAGAGAATGAAAATGATTCAGGAACTAAAATTATAAGGAAATGAGGGCGAGTGACTCTGGGATCAGCAGATGGCAGCCACAATAGGGATGATAAAATCTGATGACAAGAAACTCAATGTTGGGAGTTTAGGGGAGGAGAGAGATGGTGGCCTAGCAGTGGCGATGAAAAGCAGTATGGCAGCTATACTACTTTAGGACTGTGGGAGGAGGCCTGTTAGTGAAAAAACAGTCACACCTTGAGAAGTCTGTAGGGAAAGAAATCCTCAAGCAGTACTGCTGTACTGTGTACAGTGTCTGACCTGTAGTTTACAAAATTATTTCACACTACAAGAATTATCCTGCCTAAGGAGCCGGGCATGGTAGACAGGAGTTGAGGCCTCTGGAGAAGACAGTCTCAATTCAACAGCTTTCTCTTCTCACTCCCCATGTACCACTGCATTAGAGATTCTCCCAAAAGGGGCTTAGGAAACCACCTGGTATTAAATGCTGACTGCCAGAGAAAGACCATAGTCACTGGGATAGAGTACTCAATGTCCCAATCTAAAAGAGCATAAAACTTATTTATCATGCTGCACTGCATATATGTGTATAAAGAAAATTCTCAGAGCATACCAGTGGAACACGTCTTCACTAATAAAAGTTAGTCATCAAATTTCAAAAGGGCCTCACTGAGCTTATCAGAAATGGGCAAAAATAAAATTTCACCAGATCTGTACAGGCCTTGCACATGATAAATTGGCTTTCAAGAGCAGAGGTTTTAGTGGTATCTTTCACTTGACAGAGCACAATCAGGACCTGTCTGCCTTTTTTTTTAGCAACAAATCATATTTATTTATTACAAATCCCGTGATTTTATGTTATATTTATGCTTCTTTCAGCTTCCTCCCTGTGTAGAGAAAGGTTTAAATGTATCTCCTCAATATCACCAACTGACTGATTAGTTAAATGAACAGAAAAGTAATGGGTGACAGCTGGGTAGGAAGTGCAATATTCCTGATGGATAGGGTTGAATGAAATGTTGATATTTTACTTTGAAAACTTAACGTTCTTTTTTTTCAATAGCTTCCTTTTTCTCGCACAAGTCTATCTCCATAACAAAGAAAAATATATTTGCAACACCTCATAGTAAAACGATAAGATAATGCTGACTATTTCATAGTCTTAAAAGATTACCTTTCAATAGCTCTATGATAGATAATCCAACTTAACTTTCCTTTTAATGTCCTTATCATTTGCTGAATAATAAATAAGCTAATCCTATCTAGCTTATACTGTAACTAGACAAGTCCACATTTCTGAAACTCTGAGCAACTCTCTTTAATCAAGTTACCATTATATATGGATTGATAAGGAGATGATAGTAAGGATTTGTTTTAGAAATTCAACAGAGAATACCCCCGTTGGCGTTTGATGTTTTTAAAAACTACCTTGACACCCACCTTTTGTCATAATTTCAAGCACTTTTATTATCAGCTTTAAAAAATAAAAATAAATTTTTAAACACCTTAACTCCTGAACTCACAGTTCCTTATTCAAAGTAATCAGAATCATTTCCTTAGAAGAGTTTCACATTCTTAATCTCAAACCCTGAGCATACATTTTGCAAAGAAGACTTTTATCTCTGTAATTCTCTCACAGTTCAGAACCTAAACTTTGTCCTCATTGTGACTTGGAATTCCTCAATTGGCAAATAGAAACACTATTTCACTTAGCTCTCTTACATGCGTTCAGACACATTTGTTTTTTAACACTTATTTCTATCAAATTAAAAAATATATTAATTTTGTTTAAAAGTCAGTAAGTCACTTTGATCAAATGAAAGATGAAAACCCATTGTTAAACAACCGATTAACAAGATGCCTCCCACATATTATCTTTCTTAAAAACATGTCTTTTCCCTAGAGTTAAACATATAGAAGTAGAAAGAGCATCTTGATGGAAAATTAGATTGAAGAATTGTTTAATTTCTATTGATCTAACCTAATTGAGTGTCATTTTAAAATATCTAAAGTGCTTGTGTTTTAAATATTAAAGCATTAATTCCAAGTAGCTAGTTTTTGACAGGATAAGTATTTACCTGATTACAAAATTGTATCAACATAAAAAAAGTCAGTCTTTTGTAAATTAATTATGGAAGTGACATCTCGTCACTTTTGTCTTATTCTGTTTGTTAGAAGCAAACAACAAGGCCCAGCTTGCGCTCAAGGAGAGGGGTGTGAATATCAGGAGGTGATCACGGAGGGCATCTTTGGAAGCTGCCTACCACATCCTCTCACTTTCATGCCACTTCCGACTATTCAGGTGCTACAAACCTTCATGAAAATAGTTAGGAAATTGATGATTAATTTATAATTTCCGATTTTGACTGGTCTTTCCCTCTTCGAATTCTGAAAGCACTAATAATAAACCAGATTTGCACTTTTTAATTTGTCATAAAATTGTGTGTTATTTGTTTATTTTCAACTATACTATACTTTGTCATGTGTTTCTATATCTCTAGGAGACCTTAGTACAAATGGTACATTATATAAATACTAGTTGAAAGTGCAAATATTATCACTTACTGATAAACAATCTGGTTAACGAATTTCTAATATTTTGATATACTTCCATGAGAGATATTTATATCTCTAGAAAGATAAAAACATTTTATCGTATAAAAATACTACATTTAACTTTATTAATACAAAAACAGACTAACCTATATTCCCTCTCTGTGCAACACAATATAATATTTTCTATAAAAACAAAATTATATGACTTCAGGTATAAGTAACTACGTTATTATTACTTACAAAAACAGGAAAGTAAGGAAGAGAAATAACTTTTAAAGATTTTGAATTATTTTGTGATAATAAAGATTTAGGCCTTTCTGCAATTTTTCCTTCACCGCAATGGATGTATTTGCAGAAAAGAAAATTCAAGTCAGTCACCTTTAAATAACATAAAAATCACATATAGTATGTGTCACCTATAAGGATTATATCTTCCAAATGCTAAAAAATATTAATATGAGTTACCACAGAGATTTTCTCTCTAAAATATGAATCTCCTATAAAAAGAGCTTTAAATAAGCCTATAAACTAAAAGAAAATAGTCTTAAAGCTGTTTTTTTTATTCTGAATAGCCTAATCACCTATTTTTTTTTTTCTTTTAATAACCAGATCTGACAAGTAACACAAAAATCAGATAGACTGTTTCATATGAATTTAGACTGGACAGTGTAATTGGAATTTAACTGATTAGAAAGGTAAAATCAATAAAATCCCTTAAGCCTTATGGTCATATTAAGTTTTCAAAATTTTATTCCTTTCTGACTACATTTATAATGGGATTAAATAATCCATTTAAAATTCTTTTTGTTGTTGAAAAGGGTAATAGTGATGTTAAAATCTTAATTAGTAATAACGAATGATGAATTCATGTAATTCCAAGGATGTTAGAGAATTATTACAGTCTAAAAATATTTAGCAATTAAAGAGATTCTGATTAAAAGGAGCAAAGTAAAAGCATTATTATTTGCCTGTTTTCTCAAACCCAATGAAAGCAACAAATGAAAAAATATGTAAGGAGAGGGTACTCCACCCTTGATTAAAATATTCATGCCCTCAAACTGTACATTTCTCCTTAAATTTTAATATAATTAGGATTTCATTAAAGTAGTAGTCAGGAAACAATAAAGCTCTTAGATGGGAAGAGAGATGAATATCTTTATGTCTTTGGAACAGGGAAAGATTTCTCAAACATACCACAAAAAACACTAACCATAAACTAACCATAAAGAAAAAAATGATAAATAAATCATTTTAAAATCAAGGATCTCTTTTCATCAAAAAATGCATTCAGATTCTCATTTCTACTTAGAACACGGAAAGTCACAAGAGAAAATTGTCACTACCCTGACAATAAGAATAAACTGGGTAACTACAAAATTATTTTTCAAACCCATTGGATTTCTTAGAATACAAAGAAACACGTACTTACAAAATTTACTTAAATTTACTAAAGACAGAGGACAGAGAAAATACAAGAGAAAATCTCTAAGCAACCCCACTGAATACTAGAGAGAGGATACTTGGGGCTGGGGGAGAGGCAAGAGAGCTAAGAGAGACCCCATCTGAGGCACAGACACATGTGTATGAGGGTAGGACAGCAGGACTGAAATAAAACCTCAAGCAATCTAATCTCAAGATCTGCCAAAGAAAAGGTCCTCATCATGCCTTCATATCATTTAAAGCCAGGGGTGAACAATCTACCAAAAGCCACAAGGAAACCCAGACCTGTAGAGGATTCATAAAGCAAATGTACCTCACAGGGCCTGGTTTTCCAAAGCCTTGCAGTTTCAAATATTGACCTTGCAAAGGACAGGAAATTTCCCCCAGGCTATTGAATCTCTGTTGCAAGGCTGCTGATTCTAAGACAGACAAGTTACTAATTGATATGTAAAGTTACTAAAAAGCTGCTGGAGGGAAAAGGAATGTTTGCTAGATCAAGCCTTTGTTAGTGGATCACTTAATTGCCTAACAGAATGTCATCTGACCTGTTTTTACTGAATGTTACCAGCTTCTATTATAAAACTTGTTAAACTGTATATATCAAAACCCCACCTATGTCTCTTCCTGTAACTTCTTGGTCTGGAGAATAAATGCAGGAAAAGAACCCCAATTCGTGGTTAATTTCCCAAATGGAACCAATGCCTCACACTTGAGGGTTCCAGGAGATTAACCCCTTTCTGGGGCTTCTCACTGCTCAAAAGAGATGGGCTTTGAGTAATCTTTGGTGGCTCCATCACCCAGGGGAAAAGGGGTGACAAATCCATGGGAGGCAAAGCAACACAGACCCATCTTAACTACAAATTAAATCAATTTAACTCCCCACATTTGCACTCTGACAAAAGAAGGAGCTCATTTGTGCTCACTTCTGGGCATAAATATTATTTACTACTGCAGTGATATTAACTATCTTTAAATTAGGGTCTACCCATTGCCAGATGCTTTCCACATTCTATTCTGGAAAAAGATGATAGATAGATAGATAGATAGATAGATAGATAGATAGATAGATAGATAGATAGATAGATAGATAGATAGATAGATAGATGGATGGATGGATGGATGGATGGATGGATGGATGGATGGATGGATGGATGGATGGATGGATGGATGGACGGACAGAGAGACAAACAGACAGATGATAGATAGATGATAGATAGATAGATAGACAGACAGATAGATGGACAGATAGATAGACAGACAGATGGACGGACGGACAGACAGACAGACAGACAGACAGATAGATAGATAGATAGACAGACAGACAGACAAACGGATAGATAGCAAGTAGATGATGCCAAAACAAAGCAGAGCTTGCCAAACAAGCAAAACCTGGTAATTCTGGATAACATCATCATTAATAAGACTTAGAATAGTGCATACCTAAAGCTGCTAACAAATCACTATCCCAGTGGAAGTTAAAATTTTAACAGATACCTGGAACAAAGAATAGGGACATATATACGAGTCTCTCTGACTATTCTGAGACACTGGGTCTAAGCTAGTTCCTAATGATTAACCATGAGGAAGGATGTCAAGTTCATATATCTCAATAATTCATCATATACTTATCACATTTCTACTAAAATCCAGACACTATTTTAAAGTGTTAAAGAACTAGAAAGTATTGATTAATGCCTATTAGTAAATGTCTATTAATTCACGGGCACTATTAAATAAAATAGAAAAAGTCCCTGGACTCAGGAACTTACATTCTAGTGGGAAAGTCGGTAACAAACAGACATAGAAACAAATGATGTGTGAGGAAAAGTATAGCACGGAGAGAGGACTGATGGTGAGTGCAGGGGACCTTGCTGTCAGATAGGATAGTTCAGGAAGGCATCCTGAGGAGGTGGCCTTTGAGCAAGAAGCAGAATGAAGTGAGGAAGACAGTGAGGTGCACAGATGGGTGAGGAATAATCTAGGCAGAGGGAGCAGCGCATGCAAATGCCTGTCACGAGAATGTGTTTGCATGTGTGAGAAGCAGCACAAAAGCCAATGTGGCTGGAACGCAGTAAGCACAGTGCAAGAGGGGCAGTGGGGAAGCTGGACCCATAACCAGGGTCAGATCACGTTTGCCTCAAAAGACGGGGCAACACCTTTGGATTTCACCCAAAGTCAGGGGAACTCATTGATTTAGGCTAAGTGAGAAAAGATTTCTTCTTCACCTCCATTTGCTTTGCCTATAATTCTGTTTACATAAAGGCCTTGTCTGAAAGAAACAGATTTATAGGCCTAGAGTCATCTTCCACTTACATTTTGGTCCTAAACCTTGGTGACTACTATCTTTTGCATCTCAAGTATGTATCTGGTTAAATTTATTATATTCCTTGTCATATCAAATTATGATCAAGTTGGCATATCTGGCTTTCTGCTGGATTATGAGCTACTTAAACACAAAATCTTTAAATAATGTATTCTAGAACTAAGTAGGAAATACTTTTTAAATTGATATAAAGCTACTAAACACCATCTTTTAAAATGATCCTTTAAACTTAGTGGAGTGATATGCATGGTTCTCATTTTGTCCTCTGTGGAAGACCACTGTAAAATGGAATTAATCTAGCCTTTGCATGTTCACCACTAAAACTGAGCCTAACTATGCAAAACAAAAGTGAGACTTCACAGGCTCATGTGCATTAACTGCTCCTTATTTTGTTAATTCAAAGGGAAATAAGAATCTTACAACTTTGTATGAAGGTGGTGTTTTCTTGAAGTTTGTCATTTACTGCTCAGTAGACTAGCTGACTTTAAAGATCCATTGTTGAAAGTGAAAGATGTCATTTATCGATATCAAATCAGATTAATTGACCTTTTCTAAAATACTAAAAGACTGTTGTTTTTCTCACATTCAAATTTCTTAAATATCGGTCTAAAGTAAATGCCAAATGTAAAAAATTAAAAATAGTAGAAAAACATATGCTATTTATAATTCTTGAAGGAAAAGCACTATATTTTTTATTAATTTATTATGAAATTAAAATCCCAGAAAATCATTTAACACAGCTTTAAACAGGACACAATCTTATTCTTTAAAATCCTTTATTAAATTAGCTTCTTTTAAATTCTACATATGCCTGTACCCTCATCCACTTTATTTCACATTTAATTATTTTATTCCCATTAGATCTAATGAGAAATACAAATTGTCTATAGTTCATAATTTTAAAAATGTCTTAATGTACATTTGTTCACCATAAAGAGACAAAGGAGGACACATAGATTTTAGAAATAATATACAAGAATAATTTTTTAACTGACAATAACAGATATTTAAAAAAATAAACTCCCCTTTGTATTATTCAGCTAAATACCATATATTCAAATTTTTTCTTGATTATTTATCCTAAACTCCCTCCTTCTAATTTTTTTAAGTTATTAACTCAATCATGCAACAAACTGATTGAGGTTGTGACATACTGGGGAAAAACAAACATTAAGAGGTAAGTGGAATTTTGCATCCCACCCAGCTTTCCAAATTACACAGATATTATGTTTGAAAGACATTGCTATTTTTCTCAAAAATGGTAATGCTCACAAAATAGTTTTCAACTTGGAAAATTCATCTCACTATAAATAACTCAGCATTTAAATAATGAATAATACAAATTTTACAGGATTGATTCACTTTTTCTTCCCTTGAATTGAGTGACAGAATTCATAGAATAACCCTCAACTCTTCAGGTACAAAAAGAGTATATGATAAAATTATCATCCTCTTTTTTGTTGAAATCAATCTATCATTTTTGTAATATCATGCTTTTTATGTCTTACTTAAAATTTTGAACCTTAAAATTTTTGTGAGTTCATCAAGATTATTTTCCTATGCTTTCTTCTGGAATTTTTCATCATTTTAGCTGTTACATTTAGGGCTTTGATCATTTTGATTTAGTTTGTACATAGGCTGTGAAGCAACAGTAAGCTACGAACACTTTTTTTTTTTTTTTTTGGCATATTGTTGCATACAGATGTTTAATTGTTCTAGCACCTTATGTGGAAGAAAATTATCCTTTCCTCACTGAGTTACATGGATACCTTTCTTGAAAAGCAATTGGCCATATATGTGTAGGACTATTTTGGGAATTTCTATTCTGTTCTGTTGTATGCTGTATATGTTTATACTGACATTGTGCAGGACATGTTACCCCAAAATAATGGCACCTTGAAAACTGAGAAAACATCAGAGGTCGGAAAGTGTTCTTTCTGACCTCTCTTGCCTTTCTTTGTGAGAGCTGGACATAAAAGAATTCTCTGACCTACATTTCCTAAAGGCAGGTCCTAAGACCTTCATGTGATACGTATCCTGATCTATACCTGGAAATAAGAAATGAAGACACAGAGACGCAGAGAAGAGTCTGAACAGACAGGCTTTGCTGAGCTTCCCCTAGTTTATTACCATGAGATCATACCTCCTATTGTACAAATGTACTATTACAGGACTGTTAACACTTCATTAAATCTAAGCATAAAAATGCATATTTTTCCCTATTTCCTTGGGTATTCATTTCTGAAGTCTCCCATGTCACATAAAACCTTATCTAAATAAATCTGTTATCCTATTCTCTTGTTGATCTGTCTTTTTTATAGAGCATCAACGTGAACCTTGTCATGGGTAAGGAAAAGATATTACTTTTTCTTTGTTACAGTGCTTATAGAAAACTCATCCTGCCTTAATTAATATAGCTTTTTAAAAAAAAAAAATCTTGGAATCTGTTAGTTGCATCCTTTGTTTTTCTTTTTTAAAATTATTTTGGCTATTCTGTATTCTTTATTTCTATATAATATTAAAAAGAGCTTTTTTCTAAGAAAAAAACTGTTGAGATTTTGAATTAGATTGTATTTAACTCTAGATCAGTTTGGGGATGACTGACATCTCAACAGTAATGAGTTTCCCAGTCTATTAGTGTGATATATCTCTCTGTCTGTTTAGATCTTTTGTAATACATCTTAGCAATGATTTATAGTTGTCAGTATATAAGTCCTACACATATTTTGTTAAATTTATCCCTAGGAATATCATATTTTAAGTACAATTATAAATAATATTATTGTCAATTAATATTTTAAGAAGATTGAAAAAAGTGTGTTTCATATTTACCCACATAGTTTCCATTCTGCTGAGTAATAGCAACCCCAGAGCCACTACCAGAACTTGTCTGTGCATCCACAGAAACAATAAGCACATAGATGCCACAGGATACCATAGACATCTCCAAAACTTTCTCCCTTATATTCCTCCTTTGGTAAGTAGACATACTTTGCATCTTGAATATTTTTGCAAGGTCCATCTAACTTTCTACCTGTGCCTGTATTTCAGGCAGATTGATTAGTTACTATTTATTTGTTGCTCTGACGCCCTCTTTCAGATCATCACTTTCCCAGCTCCTTATTCCCATAGTACTCATTGTGGCTCTGTATCCCTGACTTTGTCACTTCTGTTTGTTACCCTTTCTGTAAAAGCCTTTATACATTTTAATAGACCTTGACACCATCTGAAACATGTGATCAAAGTTAGCATCAGTAATGGGACAAATGACATCATATAAATTTTGATATGCTTCTCTGGGATAAATACAACAGCATTTCTGATTTATTCCTTTAAAAAAATGCATAATCTGAATCTAATCATTAGAAAACCCAGACTGAGGGATGTTTTACAAATAACTGACCTCTGGTATTAGAAATATGTCAAAGTTATTAAAGATTAAAAAATAAAAGGAAACATTCCAAAGTAAACCAGAGGTCTGATAACTAAATTCAATATTTCATCATAAATTAGACCTTATCTTGAAGGCCCAGCTGATAGATGAGGGTGCAGAAGACACGTCCCAGCCCAGCCCAGTGTGCACAGAGCGGGGAGATGTCCAGCTAGGGAGGCGGAGACTCGACAGAAACCACACACCTGTGGGGTCACCACTGCACGATCCAACAGCCCGGGCCAGAGCGCACAGAACAGGGAGAAGTCCTGCACGGGAAGTGGAAGCTCAGCAGAGAACACACACCTTGCGGTACCGCCCCGTGATGCAGCAGCCCAGCATAGTCCAAGCAGACCACAGAGGTGGCTCCCCGGAGAGGCCCAAGACCCGAGGCAACCACACACACAAGGCACTAGAGGCCAACTGAGCAGTCATGGAGGGAGCCACACCAAATTGGCAACCACAGCAACATCTTAGTTAGTCAATAGTCTCAAAGCAGTGGACTGTGGAACCCCCTGCCACAATGAATAAACATCAAAAAAAGATAACAGAAATACAAAAAATCAAGAAAGTACACCACCAAAAGTTAATAAATCTCAAACTCTAGATCCTATAGAACAAGAAGCCCTTGAAATGACTGAAAAGGAATTTCGAGTGATAATTCTAAGGAAACTGAATGAGATACAAGAAAACTCAGCTAGATATCATGATGAAATGAGGAAAAGTATACAGGATCTGAAAGAGGAAATGTACAAGGAAATCAATGTCCTGAAAAAAAATGTAGCAGAACTTGCTGAACTGAAGAAGTTATTCAGCGAAATAATAAACACAACGGAGAGTTTAACCAGCAGGCTTGTCGAAGTTGAAGAGAGAACCTCTGAACTTGAAGATGGGCTGTTTGAAATAACACAAGCAGACAAAAAAAAAGAAAAAAGAACCAAAGACATTGAAGAAAATCTGAGAGAGATATTAGACAACCTTAAGCACTCAAATATCCAAGTCATGGGTATTCCAGAAGGGGAGGAAAATGGAGATTGCATTGAAAACATATTAACAAAATAGTGGCAGAAAACTTCCCAGGTATAGGAAAAATCACAGATCTTCAGATCCAGGAAGCTCAACGATCTCCAAATGTATTCAACCCAAAAAGGCCTTCTCCAAGACATGTTATAGTCAAATTGGCAAAACTCAGAGACAAAGAGAGAATCTTAAAAGCTGCAAGAGAGAAGCGTCAAATCACCTATAAGGGAGCCAATCAGGCTAACATCAGACTTTTCATCACAAACCCTAAAAGCTAGAAAGGAATGGGATGATATATTCAAAATACTAAAAGACAGAGATTGCCAGCCAAGAATACTCTACCCTGCAAGGCTATCCTTCTGAAATGAAGGGCAAATAGTATATTTCTCAGACAAACAAAAACTGCAGGAGTTCACTACCACACAACCACCTTTACAAGAAATCCTCAAGGGAGTACTGGGTTTGGTTCCTGAAAAATAGCTACCACTGCCATAAAAACCCAAGAGATATCAAACCCACTAGTATAATAAAAAAGGCATTCATGAAGAGAAAACAAACAAACAAAAACGCTATCTACAACCTAAGGAACCAACAAACACAGAAACCAAACAGTAAATCAGAAAGCAAGGAACAAAAGACACCTAAGACAACCAAACAACCAATAAAATGCTAGGAATAAATCAACACCTTTCAATAACAACTCTTAATGTAAAAGGCTTAAATTCCCCATCAAAAGACACAGACTGGGGGAGTTTCAAGATGGCGGCGGCTGCGGCGGCTGGCGCGGAGTAGCTGAGGTGGAAAAGGTGGCCACTGGGCCTCAGGCAGCCGGGAAACTTGTGGACCTTTCTCTGGCCATCTCTTAAGGGAGGACTGCTGCTGCTGGCCGGTCGTGGGGGCTCAACGCCACTTTGCCCCCGGCAGGAGAGGCTGCCTCATTTACAGGCAACAGCTTTGAAGTGTGGAGCAGGAAAAGAACTGATTCTTAGCTGCAAAAGCGAGTCTTGAAACAGGGAACACGGCGCCAGGGCTGCTGTGGATGCAGCCAGGATCCCGGAGGCTGGGGCCGCACTGAAGGCGGCCAGCTGCCCTATCCAGGATTCGAGGTTTCAGGCCGGCATTAAAGAAGACTCCTGGGAGCGCCCGAGCGGCGCCGCGACTGAACAGCCCGAGGCGGCAGCGCCGAGAACACGGAAGGCAACAAACCAGAGACAGAGCGAGCGCCCGACCTGGCACAGCACTGTGAGTGATCCCTGGCAAAGCTCTGTTCGGGGGGTGGATGCCCACGCGGCTCCCCGCCTGCACCACCAGGCCACTCATTGCCCCGGTGCTGCCTCCATTTTCCCAGGTGCGGGCAGCTCCGCCCTGCTCGGCCATCACTAAGCCCATTTGCTTGGCCTGGCGCGGGACTTTCCGGACCCTGCGGGCCGACCTCCTCTCCCACTCCCTCCACGGTTCTCTGGCAGGGCTGGGGGTGTGGGGCGTTCCGACCAGTTTTGGGAGGGCTAGGAAGTACGGGCGGGCTGACTGTCACTCCACCACACCCTGGACTCCGGCCCCGGTAAACTTCCTGTTACTGGGAGGCAGATACCATCTCTGAGACCACCAGTTTGGAAAAAAGCCTAACGAATTTCTGGTTGGGAATAGTGTGGTAGGAGAGTTCCGAGGTCTGCTTGAACCTGCCGGAGAGCAGGCTGCAGGCGGGCACTAGACTCAGTTTATACCGGGGGGATACAAAGGTGAACAAGACCCGAGAAAGATCTACACAGTGCTACAAAGGCACCCAGAGAGACTGGTCGTCTGTGCCTAGCAGAAACCTGGTAGACTTCCTGGGCGAGGCGGTGCTGAGCAGGATCTTGAAGGCCCAGCTGATAGAGGAGGGGTGCAGAAGACACGCCCCAACCCAGCACAGTGTGCACAGAGGGGGGAGACGTGCGGCCAGGGAGGCGGAGACTGGACAGAAACCACACACCCGGTGGGGTCGCCACTGCACGATCTAACAGCCTGGGCCAGAGCACACTGAACGGGGAGAAGTCCTGTACAGAAAGTGAAAGCTCAACAGAGATCACACACCCTGTGGTACGTGATCCACCAGCCCAGCAGAGTACAAGCTGACCAGAAAGGTGGATCCCCGGAGAAGCCCAAGACCCGAGGCAACCACACACACAAGACACTAGAGGCCAACTGAGCAGCCACGGCGGGAGCCATACCAAATTGGCAACCACAGCAACATCCTAGTTAGTCATTAGTCTTAAACCGGTGGACTGTGAAACCCCCTGCCACAATGAATAAACACCAAAAAAAAGACACCAGAAATACAAAAAATCAAGAAAGTACACCACCAAAAGTTAATAAATCTCATACTCTAGATCCTATAGAACAAGAAGCCCTTGAAATAACTGATAAGGAATTTCGAGTGATAATTCTAAGGAAACTGAATGAGATACAAGAAAACTCAGCTAGACATCATGATGAAATGAGGAAAAGTATACAGGATCTGAAAGAGGAAATATATAAGGAAATCAATGTCCTGAAAAAAAATGTAGCAGAACTTGCTGAACTGAAGAAGTTATTCAGCGAAATAAAAAACACAACGGAGAGTTTAACCAGCAGGCTTGTCGAAGTTGAAGAGAGAACCTCTGAACTTGAAGATGGGCTGTTTGAAATAACACAAGCAGACAAAAAGAAAGAAAAAAGAATCAAGGACATGGAAGAAAATCTGAGAGAGATATCAGACAACCTCAAGCGCTCAAATATCCGAGTCATGGGTATTCCAGAAGGGGAGGAAAATGGAGATTCCATTGAAAACATATTCAACAAAATAGTGGCAGAAAACTTCCCAGGTATAGGAAAAATCACAGATCTTCAGATCCAGGAAGCTCAACGATCTCCAAACGTATTCAACCCAAAAAGGCCTTCTCCAAGACATGTCATAGTCAAATTGGCAAAACTCAGAGACAAAGAGAGAATCTTAAAAGCTGCAAGAGAGAAGCGTCAAATCACCTATAAGGGAGCCCCAATCAGGTTAACATCAGACTTTTCATCACAAACCCTAAAAGCTAGAAAGGAATGGGATGATATTTTCAAAATACTAAAAGACAAAGATTGCCAGCCAAGAATACTCTACCCTGCAAGGCTATCCTTCCGAAATGAGGGGCAAATAGTATATTTCTCAGACAAACAAAAACTGCGGGAGTTCACTACCACAAGACCACCCTTACAAGAAATCCTCAAGGGAGTACTGGGTTTGGTTCCTGAAAAATAACTACCACTGCCATAAAAACCTAAGAAAAATCTAAACCTGCTAGTACAATAAAAATGGCATTCATGAAGAGAAAACAAGCTAACAAAAACACTATCTACAACCTAAGGAACCAACAAACAAAGAAACCAAACAGTAAATCAGAAAGCAAGGAACAAAAGACACCTAAGACAACCAAACAACCAATAAAATGCTAGGAATAAATCAACACCTTTCAATAACAACTCTTAATGTTAAAGGCTTAAATTCCCCAATTAAAAGACACAGACTGGCTGACTGGATCAAAAAGCAGGACCCAACTATATGCTGCCTACAAGAGACACACCTCACCCATAAAGATTCACACAGACTAAGAGTAAAAGGATGGAAAAAGATTTACCATGCAAACAGAAAAGAAAAACGAGCTGGAGTGGCTATTCTTATATCTGACAAAATAGACTTTAAACTAAAAACCATAAAAAGAGACAATGAGGGACACTACTTAATGATAAAAGGACTGATCCATCAAGAAGACATAACAATCATAAATATGTACGCACCCAATGTTGGAGCAGCCAGATTTATAAAACAAACTCTATTAGACCTAAAGAAGGAAATAGACACTAATACCATAATAGCAGGGGACCTGAACACTCCACTGTCAATATTAGACAGATCATCTAGGCAAAGAATCAGTAGAGAAACACAAGATCTAAACAAGACTCTAGACCAATTGGAATTGGCAGATATCTACAGAACATTCCACCCAACAACCTCAGAATATTCATTCTTCTCATCAGCACATGGATCATTCTCCAAGATAGATCACATATTAGGTCACAAATCAAGTCTCAATAAATTCAAAAAAATTGGAATTATCCCATGTATCTTCTCAGACCACAATGGATTAAAACTAGAAATTAATAACAAACAAAACTCTGGAAACTATACAAACACATGGAAATTAAACAGCATTCTACTTAATGACATATGGGTCCAAGAAGAAATCAAGCAGGAAATCAAAAAGTTTATTGAAACTAATGAAAACAATGATACATCATACCAAAACCTGTGGGATACTGCAAAAGCAGTATTGAGGGGAAAATTTATTGCATTAAATGCTCACTTCAGAAGAATGGAAAGATGGCAAGTGAACAACCTAACACTTCACCTTAAAGAACTAGAAAAACAAGAACAATCCAATCCTAAAGTTAGCAGACGGAAAGAAATCATTAAGATCAGAGCAGAACTGAATGAAATTGAAAACCAAAAAACAATTCAAAAGATCAACGAATCAAAAAGTTGGTTTTTTGAAAAGATAAATAAAATTGACAAACCATTAGCATGGCTAACAAAAAAAAGAAGAGAGAAGACTCAAATAACAAAAATTAGAAATGAAAAAGGCGATATTACAACTGATTCATCTGAAATACAAGGAATCATTCGAGACTACTATAAACAACTATACGCCAACAAATTTGAAAATCTGGAGGAAATGGATAAATTTCGGGACACACACAAGCTCCCAAAACTGAACCGTGAAGACGTAGAAAATTTGAACAGACCAATAACAATAAAGGAGATTGAAGCTGTTATCAGAAGGCTCCCAACAAAGAAAAGCCCAGGACCAGATGGATTCACAGCAGAATTTTACCAAACATTCAAAGAGGAATTGACACCGATTCTTTACAAACTATTCCAAAAGATTGAAACGGACGCAAATCTCCCAAACTCATTCTATGAAGCAAACATCATCCTGATACCAAAACCAGGTAAAGATATAACCAAAAAAGAAAACTACAGGCCGATATCCTTGATGAATATAGATGCAAAAATCCTCACTAAAATACTAGCAAACAGAATACAGCAACACATACGAAAAATTATTCATCACGATCAAGTGGGATTCATCCCAGGGATGCAAGGTTGGTTCAACATACGCAAATCAATAAATGTGATACACCATATTAATAAACTCAAACACAAGGACCATATGATCATCTCTATAGATGCTGAAAAAGCATTTGATAAAGTTCAGCACTCATTCATGACAAAGACCCTCTATAAGTTAGGTATAGAGGGAAAGTATCTCAACATAATTAAAGCCATATATGCCAAACCCACTGCCAATATCATCCTGAATGGGGAAAAGCTGCAAGCTTTTCCTTTAAGAACAGGCACTAGACAAGGATGCCCACTCTCACCACTCCTATTCAACATAGTGTTGGAAGTACTAGCCAGAGCAATCAGAGAAGAGAAGGAAATAAAGGGCATCCAGATTGGAAAAGATGAAGTCAAACTGTCCCTGTTTGCAGATGACATGATCCTATATATCGAACAGCCTAAAACCTTTACAAAAAAACTGTTGGAATTGATAAATGATTTCAGCACAGTAGCAGGATACAAAATCAACACACAAAAATCAGTAGCATTTCTTTTCTCCAATAGTGAACATGCAGAAGGAGAAATCAAGAAAGCCTGCCCATTTACAATAGCCACCAAAAAAATAAAATACTTAGGAATTGAGTTAACCAAGGAGGTGAAAAATCTCTATAATGAGAACTACAAACCACTGCTGAGAGAAATTAGAGAGGATACAAGAAGATGGAAAGATATCCCATGCTCTTGGATTGGAAGAATCAACATAGTGAAAATGTCCATACTACCCAAAGTGATATACAAATTCAATGCAATCCCCATCAAAATTCCAAAGACATTTCTCTCAGAAATGGAAAGAACTATTCAGACATTTATATGGAACAATAAAAGACCACGAATAGCCAAAGCAATGCTCAGCAAAAAAAATAAAGCTGGAGGCATAACACTACCTGACTTTAAGCTATACTACAAAGCTATAATAACCAAAACAGTATGGTACTGGCATAAAAACAGACACACTGACCAATGGAATAGAATAGAGAATCCAGAAATCAACCCTCACACTTACTGCCATCTGATCTTTGACAAAGGCACCAAGCCTATTCACTGGGGAAGGGACTGCCTCTTCAGCAAGTGGTGCTGGGATAACTGGATATCGTTATGCAGGAGAATGAAACTAGATCCATACCTCTCACCATATACTAAAATCAACTCAAAATGGATTAAGGATTTAAATATACACCCTGAGACAATAAAACTTCTTAAAGAAAACATAGGGGAAACACTTCAGGAAATAGGACTGGGCACAGACTTCATGAATACGACCCCAAAAGCACGGGCAACCAAAGGAAAAATAAACAAATGGGATTATATCAAACTAAAAAGCTTCTGCACAGCAAAAGAAACAATTAAAAGAGTTAAAAGACAACCAACAGAGTGGGAGAAAATATTTGCAAAATATACATCTGACAAAGGATTAATATCCAGAATATATAAGGAACTCAAACAACTTTACAAGAAGAAAACAAGCAACCCAATTAAAAAATGGGCAAAAGAGCTAAGTAGGCATTTCTCTAAGGAAGATATCCAAATGGCCAACAGACATATGAAAAAATGCTCAACATCACTCAGCATCCGGGAAATGCAAATCAAAACCACATTGAGATACCATCTAACCCCAGTTAGGATGGCTAAAATCCAAAAGAATATGAACGATAAATGCTGGCGAGGCTGCGGAGAAAAAGGAACTCTCATACATTGTTGGTGGGACTGCAAAATGGTGCAGCCTCTATGGAAAATGGTATGGAGGTTCCTTAAACAATTGCAAATAGATCTACCATACGACCCAGCCATCCCACTGTTGGGAATATACCCAGAGGAATGGAAATCATCAAGTCGAAGGTATACCTGTTCCCCAATGTTCATCGCAGCACTCTTTACAATAGCCAAGAGTTGGAACCAGCCCAAATGCCCATCATCAGATGAGTGGATACGGAAAATGTGGTACATCTACACAATGGAATACTACTCAGCTATAAAAACGAATGAAATACTGCCATTTGCAACAACATGGATGGACCTCGAGAGAATTATATTAAGTGAAACAAGTCAGGCACAGAAAGAGAAATACCACATGTTCTCACTTATTGGTGGGAGCTAACAATTAATATATAAATTCACACACACACATACACACATACACACACAAACGGGGGGGGGGTAAGAAGATATAACAACCACAATTATTTGAAGTTGATACAACAAACAAACAGAAAGGACATGGTTGGGGGGGAGGGGGGGAGGGAGAAGGGAGGGAGGTTTTGGTGATGGGGAGCATTAATCAGCTACAATGTATATCGACAAAATAAAATTTAAAAAAAAAAATAAATAAAATAAAAATAAAATGATAAGCATAAAAAAAAAAAAAAAAAAGACACAGACTGGCTGACTGGATCAAAAAAGAGGACCCAACTATATGCTGCCTACAGGAGACCCACCTCACCCATAAAGATTCACATAGACTAAGAGTGAAAGGATGGAAAAAGATTTACCATGCAAACAGAAAAGAAAAACGAGCTAGAGTAGCTATTCTTATATCTGACAAAATAGACTTTAAACTAAAAACCATAAAAAGAGACAATGAGGGACACTACTTAATGATAAAAGGACTGATCCATCAAGAAGACATAACAATCATAAATATGTACGCACCCAATGTTGGAGCAGCCAGATTTATAAAACAAACTCTATTAGACCTCAAGAAGGAAATAGACACTAATACCATAATAGCAGGGGACCTGAACACCCCACTGTCAATATTAGACAGATCATCTAGGCAAAGAATCAGCAGAGAAACACAAGATCTAAACAATACTCTAGACCAATTGGAATTGGCAGATATCTACAGAACATTCCATCCAACAACCTCAGAATATTCATTCTTCTCATCAGCACATGGATCATTCTCCAGGATAGATCACATATTAGGTCACAAATCAAGTCTCAATAAATTTTAAAAAATTGGAATTATCCCATGTATTTTCTCAGACCACAATGGATTAAAACTAGAAATTAATAACAAATGAAACTCTGGAAACTATACAAACACATGGAAATTAAACAGCATTCTACTTAATGACATATGGGTCCAAGAAGAAATCAAGCAGGAAATCAAAAAATTTATTGAAACTAATGAAAATAATGATACATCATACCAAAACCTGTGGGATACTGTAAAAGCAGTATTAAGGGGGAAATTTATTGCATTAAATGCTCACCTCAGAAGAATGGAAAGATGGCAAGTGAACAACCTAACACTTCACCTTAAAGAACTAGAAAAACAAGAACAATCCAATCCTAAAGTTAGCAGATGGAAAGAAATCATTAAGATCAGAGCAGAACTGAATGAAATTGAAAACCAAAAAACAATTCAAAAGATCAACGAATCAAAAAGTTGGTTTTTTGAAAAGATAAATAAAATTGACAAACAATTAGCATGGCTAACCAAAAAAAGAAGAGAGAAGACTCAAATAACCAAAATTAGAAATGAAAAAGGCGATATTACAACTGATTCATCTGAAATACAAGGAATCATTCGAGACTACTATAAACAACTATACGCCAACAAATTTGAAAATCTGGAGGAAATGGATAAATTTCGGGACACACACAAGCTCCCAAAACTGAACCTTGAAGATGTAGAAAAGTTGAACAGACCAATAACAATAAAGGAGATTGAAGCTGTTATCAGAAGGCTCCCAACAAAGAAAAGCCCAGGACCAGATGGATTCACAGCAGAATTTTACCAAACATTCAAAGAGGAATTGACACCGATTCTTTACAAACTATTCCAAAAGATTGAAACAGACACAAATCTCCCATACTCATTCTATGAAGCAAACATCATCCTGATACCAAAACCAGGTAAAGATATAACCCAAAATGAAAACTACAGGCCGATATCCTTGATGAATATAGATGCAAAAATCCTCACTAAATTACTAGCAAACAGAATACAGCAACACATACGTAAAATTATTCACCACGATCAAGTGGGATTCATCCCAGGGATGCAAGGTTGGTTCAACATATGCAAATCAATAAATGTGATACACCATATTAATAAACTCAAACACAAGGACCATATGATCATCTCTATAGATGCTGAAAAAGCATTTGATAAAGTTCAGCACTCATTCATGACAAAGACTCTCTATAAGTTAGATATAGAGGGAAAGTATCTCGACATAATTGAAGCCATATATGACAAACTCACTGCCAATATCATCCTGAATGGGCAAAAGCCGAAAGCTTTTCCTTTAAGAACAGGAACTAGACAAGGATGCCCACTCTCACCACTCCTATTCAACATAGTGTTGGAAGTACTAGCCAGAGCAATCAGAGAAGAGAAGGAAATAAAGGGCATCCAGATTGGAAAAGATGAAGTCAAACTGTCCCTGTTTGCAGATGACATGATCCTATATATCGAACAGCCTAAAACCTTTACAAAAAAACTGTTGGAATTGATAAATGATTTCAGCACAGTAGCAGGATACAAAATCAACACACAAAAATCAGTAGCATTTCTTTTCTCCAATAGTGAACATGCAGAAGGAGAAATCAAGAAAGCCTGCCCATTTACAATAGCCACCAAAAAAATAAAATACTTAGGAATTGAGTTAACCAAGGAGGTGAAAAATCTCTATAATGAGAACTACAAACCACTGCTGAGAGAAATTAGAGAGGATACAAGAAGATGGAAAGATATCCCATGCTCTTGGATTGGAAGAATCAACATAGTGAAAATGTCCATACTACCCAAAGTGATATACAAATTCAATGCAATCCCCATCAAAATTCCAAAGACATTTCTCTCAGAAATGGAAAGAACTATTCAGACATTTATATGGAACAATAAAAGACCACGAATAGCCAAAGCAATGCTCAGCAAAAAAAATAAAGCTGGAGGCATAACACTACCTGACTTTAAGCTATACTACAAAGCTATAATAACCAAAACAGTATGGTACTGGCATAAAAACAGACACACTGACCAATGGAATAGAATAGAGAATCCAGAAATCAACCCTCACACTTACTGCCATCTGATCTTTGACAAAGGCACCAAGCCTATTCACTGGGGAAGGGACTGCCTCTTCAGCAAGTGGTGCTGGGATAACTGGATATCGTTATGCAGGAGAATGAAACTAGATCCATACCTCTCACCATATACTAAAATCAACTCAAAATGGATTAAGGATTTAAATATACACCCTGAGACAATAAAACTTCTTAAAGAAAACATAGGGGAAACACTTCAGGAAATAGGACTGGGCACAGACTTCATGAATACGACCCCAAAAGCACGGGCAACCAAAGGAAAAATAAACAAATGGGATTATATCAAACTAAAAAGCTTCTGCACAGCAAAAGAAACAATTAAAAGAGTTAAAAGACAACCAACAGAGTGGGAGAAAATATTTGCAAAATATACATCTGACAAAGGATTAATATCCAGAATATATAAGGAACTCAAACAACTTTACAAGAAGAAAACAAGCAACCCAATTAAAAAATGGGCAAAAGAGCTAAGTAGGCATTTCTCTAAGGAAGATATCCAAATGGCCAACAGACATATGAAAAAATGCTCAACATCACTCAGCATCCGGGAAATGCAAATCAAAACCACATTGAGATACCATCTAACCCCAGTTAGGATGGCTAAAATCCAAAAGAATATGAACGATAAATGCTGGCGAGGCTGCGGAGAAAAAGGAACTCTCATACATTGTTGGTGGGACTGCAAAATGGTGCAGCCTCTATGGAAAATGGTATGGAGGTTCCTTAAACAATTGCAAATAGATCTACCATACGACCCAGCCATCCCACTGTTGGGAATATACCCAGAGGAATGGAAATCATCAAGTCGAAGGTATACCTGTTCCCCAATGTTCATCGCAGCACTCTTTACAATAGCCAAGAGTTGGAACCAGCCCAAATGCCCATCATCAGATGAGTGGATACGGAAAATGTGGTACATCTACACAATGGAATACTACTCAGCTATAAAAACGAATGAAATACTGCCATTTGCAACAACATGGATGGACCTCGAGAGAATTATATTAAGTGAAACAAGTCAGGCACAGAAAGAGAAATACCACATGTTCTCACTTATTGGTGGGAGCTAACAATTAATATATAAATTCACACACACACATACACACATACACACACAAACGGGGGGGGGGTAAGAAGATATAACAACCACAATTATTTGAAGTTGATACAACAAACAAACAGAAAGGACATGGTTGGGGGGGAGGGGGGGAGGGAGAAGGGAGGGAGGTTTTGGTGATGGGGAGCATTAATCAGCTACAATGTATATCGACAAAATAAAATTTAAAAAAAAAAATAAATAAAATAAAAATAAAATGATAAGCATAAAAAAAAAAAAAAAAAAGACACAGACTGGCTGACTGGATCAAAAAAGAGGACCCAACTATATGCTGCCTACAGGAGACCCACCTCACCCATAAAGATTCACATAGACTAAGAGTGAAAGGATGGAAAAAGATTTACCATGCAAACAGAAAAGAAAAACGAGCTAGAGTAGCTATTCTTATATCTGACAAAATAGACTTTAAACTAAAAACCATAAAAAGAGACAATGAGGGACACTACTTAATGATAAAAGGACTGATCCATCAAGAAGACATAACAATCATAAATATGTACGCACCCAATGTTGGAGCAGCCAGATTTATAAAACAAACTCTATTAGACCTCAAGAAGGAAATAGACACTAATACCATAATAGCAGGGGACCTGAACACCCCACTGTCAATATTAGACAGATCATCTAGGCAAAGAATCAGCAGAGAAACACAAGATCTAAACAATACTCTAGACCAATTGGAATTGGCAGATATCTACAGAACATTCCATCCAACAACCTCAGAATATTCATTCTTCTCATCAGCACATGGATCATTCTCCAGGATAGATCACATATTAGGTCACAAATCAAGTCTCAATAAATTTTAAAAAATTGGAATTATCCCATGTATTTTCTCAGACCACAATGGATTAAAACTAGAAATTAATAACAAATGAAACTCTGGAAACTATACAAACACATGGAAATTAAACAGCATTCTACTTAATGACATATGGGTCCAAGAAGAAATCAAGCAGGAAATCAAAAAATTTATTGAAACTAATGAAAATAATGATACATCATACCAAAACCTGTGGGATACTGTAAAAGCAGTATTAAGGGGGAAATTTATTGCATTAAATGCTCACCTCAGAAGAATGGAAAGATGGCAAGTGAACAACCTAACACTTCACCTTAAAGAACTAGAAAAACAAGAACAATCCAATCCTAAAGTTAGCAGATGGAAAGAAATCATTAAGATCAGAGCAGAACTGAATGAAATTGAAAACCAAAAAACAATTCAAAAGATCAACGAATCAAAAAGTTGGTTTTTTGAAAAGATAAATAAAATTGACAAACAATTAGCATGGCTAACCAAAAAAAGAAGAGAGAAGACTCAAATAACCAAAATTAGAAATGAAAAAGGCGATATTACAACTGATTCATCTGAAATACAAGGAATCATTCGAGACTACTATAAACAACTATACGCCAACAAATTTGAAAATCTGGAGGAAATGGATAAATTTCGGGACACACACAAGCTCCCAAAACTGAACCTTGAAGATGTAGAAAAGTTGAACAGACCAATAACAATAAAGGAGATTGAAGCTGTTATCAGAAGGCTCCCAACAAAGAAAAGCCCAGGACCAGATGGATTCACAGCAGAATTTTACCAAACATTCAAAGAGGAATTGACACCGATTCTTTACAAACTATTCCAAAAGATTGAAACAGACACAAATCTCCCATACTCATTCTATGAAGCAAACATCATCCTGATACCAAAACCAGGTAAAGATATAACCCAAAATGAAAACTACAGGCCGATATCCTTGATGAATATAGATGCAAAAATCCTCACTAAATTACTAGCAAACAGAATACAGCAACACATACGTAAAATTATTCACCACGATCAAGTGGGATTCATCCCAGGGATGCAAGGTTGGTTCAACATATGCAAATCAATAAATGTGATACACCATATTAATAAACTCAAACACAAGGACCATATGATCATCTCTATAGATGCTGAAAAAGCATTTGATAAAGTTCAGCACTCATTCATGACAAAGACTCTCTATAAGTTAGATATAGAGGGAAAGTATCTCGACATAATTGAAGCCATATATGACAAACTCACTGCCAATATCATCCTGAATGGGCAAAAGCCGAAAGCTTTTCCTTTAAGAACAGGAACTAGACAAGGATGCCCACTCTCACCACTCCTATTCAACATAGTGTTGGAAGTACTAGCCAGAGCAATCAGAGAAGAGAAGGAAATAAAGGGCATCCAGATTGGAAAAGAGGAAGTCAAACTGTCCCTGTTTGCAGATGACATGATCCTATATATTGAACAGCCTGAAACCTCTACAAAAAAACTGTTGGAATTGATAAATGATTTCAGCACAGTAGCAGGATACAAAATCAACACACAAAAATCATTAGCATTTCTATTCTCCAATAGTGAACATGCAGAACGAGAAATCAAGAAAGCCTGCCCATTTACAATAGCCACCAAAAAAATAAAACACTTAGGAATTGAGTTAACCAAGGAGGTCAAAAATCTCTATAATGAGAACTACAAACCACTGCTGAGAGAAATTAGAGAGGATACAAGAAGATGGAAAGATATCCCATGCTCTTGGATTGGAAGAATCAACATAGTGAAAATGTCCATACTACCCAAAGTGATATACAAATTCAATGCAATCCCCATCAAAATTCCAAAGACATTTCTCTCAGAAATGGAAAGAACTATCCAGACATTTATATGGAATAATAAAAGACCATGCATAGCCAAAGCAATGCTGAGCAAAAAAATAAAGCTGGAGGCATAACACTACCTGACTTTAAGCTATATACAAAGTTATAATAACCAAAACAGTATGGTACTGGCATAAAAACAGACACACTGATCAATGGAATAGAATAGAGAATCCAGAAATCAACCCACACACTTACTGCCAGCTGATCTTTGACAATGGCACCAAGCCTATTCACTGGGGAAAGGACTGCCTCTTCAGCAAATGGTGCTGGGATAACTGGATATCCATATGCAGGAGAATGAAACTAGACCCATACCTCTCACCATATACTAAAATCAACTCAAAATGGATTAAGGATTTAAATATACACCCTGAAACAATAAAACTTCTTAAAGAAAACATAGGAGAAACACTTCAGGAAATAGGACTGGACACAGACTTCATGAATACAACCCCAAAAGCACGGGCAACCAAAGGAAAAATAAACAAATGGGATTATATCAAACTAAAAAGCTTCTGCACCACAGAAGAAACAATTAACAGAGTTAAAAGACAACCAACAGAGTGGGAGAAAACATTTGCAAAATATACATCTGACAAAGGATTAATATCCAGAATATATAAGGAACTCAAACAACTTTACAAGAAGAAAACAAGCAACCCAATTAAAAAATGGGCAAAAGAGCTAAGTAGGCATTTCTCTAAGGAAGATATCCAAATGGCCAACAGACATATGAAAAAATGCTCAACATCACTCAGCATCCAGGAAATGCAAATCAAAACCACACTGAGATACCATCTAACCCCAGTTAGGATGGCTAAAATCCAAAAGACTCTGAACAATAAATGCTGGCGAGTTTGCGGAGAAAAAGGAACTCTCATACATTGTTGGTGGGACTGCAACATGGTGCAGCCTCTATGGAAAATGGTATGGAGTTTCCTCAAACAGTTGCAGATAGATCTACCATACGACCCAGCTATCCCACTGCTGGGAATATACCCAGAGGAATGGAAATCATCAAGTCGAAGGTATACCTGTTCCCCAATGTTCATCGCAGCACTCTTTACAATAGCCAAGAGTTGGAACCAGCCCAAATGTCCATCATCGAATGAGTGGATACGGAAAGTGTGGTACATCTACACAATGGAATACTACTCAGCTATAAAAACGAATGAAATACTGCCATTTGCAACAACATAGATGGACCTTGAGAGAATTATATTAAGTAAAACGAGTCAGGCACAGAAAGAGAAATACCTCATGTTCTCACTTATTCTTGGGAGCTAAAAATTAATATATAAATTCACACACAAAAACAACCGGGGGGGTGGTGGGGAGAAGATATAACAACCACAATTACTTGAAGTTGATATGACAAGCAAACAGAGGGGACACTGGTGGGGGGGGAGGGAGGAGGGAGGGAGGTTTTGGTGATGGGCAACAATAATCAGCCACAATGTATATCAACAAAATAAAATTTAAAAAATAAATAAATAAATTAGACCTTAAACTACAACAAAAACTCACTTCTACAATAGAAAGACATTAGTTGAAAAATTGATCAATTGTGACTACATACAGTTTAAAGTGTTGTATCACAGTTAATTTCCTGATTTGAATATTGTGCTATACTAATATAAAGAATGGCATTATTTTTAGGAAATGAACATTGAACTCTTTAGATTAAAAAAAAAGAACATCTTTTTCACATCTTCCAACCATTTCAGAAAAAAAAGTAAGAAAAATGTGGCAAAATGATACTATTTGGGGAATCTGGATAAAGTATATTTGGGGATTATTTTTACTACTTTTACAACTTTTTTGTAAGTTTAAAATTATTTCAAAAAAATTCAGAGACCTTTGGACCAAGATTGCAAATGAGTATATGCTTTTATCTCCTCTTCTTGAGTTACCACTAAAACACGCGGAAAGAAGGAAGGAAGGAACGAAGGATAGAAGGAAGGGAGGAACTTCATGACAAGTTACAGATACACCTTTGCTTAGGAAGTTATTTGAAGATCTTGAAGAAGTAAATCAAGAAAGAGGAAATGGGAACTGTGTACCCAACTCAGAAGAACAGACATAAAGAATATCCTGCCTATGCTGGAAGAGTGGGGATGCTGTTCTGACTTTTGTTGTATGTAAAATATTTTATAATATTATTTTAAGAAGTAAAATTATTCAAAATATAAAAATATATATTTGTGTGTCTATGTAGGACTCTATTTTTCTAACACAAAAGCTATTACTCAATGAGGAAACAGTGTCCCTAGAGCAAAAGATACTTTACTTGTACAGATTATATGCTGGAAAGACTTGCTTTCCTTGATATGGGCACTGACACTAAATAATAATTTGATTTACTTACTTATCAGGTTAAAGCGAAGTCCTAATAAGACTAAATTTAACCATACCAGCTCTATATTTCATAAAGCAAACTTTTATCATTTGTGGTATCTTTCTAAGGACATTTGTGTCAAATTTTACTATGACAGCTATATCTTCAATATAACCTCTAACCTCCATTATTAGCAGAATTTCTGGGCATGAGAACAATTTGATTTTTAGGAAATAGTGTTAGTTAATAAAATATGTGACCATTACTTTCATTGTAAGTGGGAATGACATTATGTATGTATTTTTCCCTTTACATTCTTTGTTCCTCAAAATGTCGGAAAAAGAGCCACAAGAGCTTTTCTGTGTTGGCTATTTTTCATTATTTATTTCACTTTTGCAAAAGATTAAGAAAATTGTTAAGAAATTAAAGACCTTCTGACAACTTCTGAAAATAGACATAATACAGAATTTTATATACTCTCCCAGCAAACTTTTGCTGTGATTTGGATTTTGACGGAGAATTGGCTGGATGTTTCTTACCATGGCCAAATCCCTCAGACCTAAGATAAAGTTCTAAATCTCTAATGGGCATTTAAGAGTAAAGTTGAGTACCTCTGTCAGTTTACTGGAGTTGAGCACTTCTATTTTTGTTGCTGAACCTGTAAAAATCCTCTCTAAAATAAAGTAAAGGAAAAAGTTTGAAATATATTGAAAATCATTGGAAAGAAAATATGATACATTTTCTTTCTGGTGAGATTAGTGAAGACAGGAAAATGTCTCTCCTTCAAGTGTACGTGTTCCTTTCTTGTATCAATTAACTTACGTATTGAAGTTTAATTAAACAATTGGGTTTATTATTATTTAGTAAAAGCCTTGGATAACTCAGAGTGAATGTACTTTCAAGAGGAAAGACATGATCTCTTTTTTATTCATTTGTAGTACTTGTAATGCCAGAAAAAAGGCCATTTTTGGATTCTTGAATATTTAAGTGTTAAGACATTATAACACATTTCTTCCTTTGGGAGAAAATAACATAGTATACCAATTTGATATGGGACTTCTTGGCATAGACAAGTTTGTATATTTCTTAAGTTGCTGTGAACATAAATATAAATTTACTAACATGAGAAGAGAACTAGAGGACGTTTTAGTAAAAACAATAAAGTGATTAAATGATAAACCTGGATTTTCTAGATTATTAAAAGTTTACATCAAAATTTTTAAAGTGTGCATACTCAGTTAACAAGAGAAAAAGAGCCTAAACAAAAATTACCGAAAACGTTTAATGTGGGGAGAAAAGCCTCAGTGAATTTTATTCTTTTTAGTCCTCATTTCTCTTCTTTCTGGCATAAGCCTCCAGATCAGCTGGGGAATCAGTAATAGAAAGGTCACAACAGAGTGATGTCATCGAGACGGCAGAATAGATGGGTCCCAGCATCTCACCCTCCCACAAGTAACCAGTTTACAACTACTAAAAAGCAAAGGCATCCAACCTGAATGAAGCTTGGGGAGGAAGAGGAGAGACACACTGTGTTCGTGAAGGCACAAGAGACAACAGTGAGGGGGGTAGTGAAGGCACCTATTGTTCTGATCCAGCCCGGTACAGAGGCAGGGACTAGCTGTTACACACAGATTGAATCCTGAAAAAGCTACTGTACACTTCTTGTAAACCTGCTTGGAGTCTGAAGGGGAAAAGAGGGCTTCAGAGCACACTCTACCAGCCCACAGCCCATAAAGGCTACTAGCAGGATTCCCTGAGCCTGCATAGCAGCAAGCAGCTGCAACCAACTGGAGAGAAAAGAGCTGCCCAGAGGCTGGTGAGTGATTGGGAGGGATATGTACATAGCCAGCCTCTCAGGAAGTACTTGGGGTGCAGGTGAAAGGCTGGCTTACCAGGGGAACATTGAGCACAGCACAGGCAGCTGGTCTCAGTGGAAATCAGTCAGGGCAATTGAACTGCAGGCAGCTCAATCTACAGTAAAGATTCCATCCTGAACTGGAATTTCCACACAGTCCAGGCTTGGAAGTGATTTAATACCCACACAATAAGCCTTCCCCAGAGAATTAGCAACAAATAACAGTCTCTTCAAATTCCTAGGCATCGACATAAAGACACAAAGATCCAGAAAGAATAGAAAAATATGTTACCACCCAATGAAACAAACAATGCACCAGCAATGGAAGCAGCAGAGGAACAGCAGATCTGTGTAATATCTAACATAGAATTCAGGATAACCCTCTTAAGGATGTTCAGGGGGTCACGTACAAATACAAATAGAAGATTAAATGGTATCTGGAAAATAATTATGGAGCAGAATGAGAAACTTGAAAAAGGAAAAGAATTAATCTAAGAATAAACAAATAGAAATTCTAGAAATAAAGAATACATTATCTGAATTGAAAAACTCAATAGAAAGCTCCAACAGCAGACTTAATCTAACAGAGGAAAGAATCAGTAAGCTTGAAGATAAAATACATGAAATTATCCAATGAGAAGAGAAAATAGAAGAAAAAATAAAACAGAAATACAGCAAATATGAGACCCCCCTCAAGCAAAATAACCCTGCATACTTGGCATACCTGAAGGAGAGGAAGAAGGGAGAGAGGTAGGAAGCAAATTCAAGAAAATAATGGCTGAAATCTCCCAACTATGGAGAAAGATGATAACATACAAGTACGGGAAACTCAGAGGAGGCCAAACAAATTCAATCCAAGGAGGAACACCCCAAAGCACATTATAATCAAATTATAAAAAATGAAAAACAAAGATAGAATACTGAAAGCAGCAAGAGAAAAGAAACACATAACATTCAACAGAACCCCAATACCTTTCTCAGCAGATTTCTCAGTAGAAACCCTCTATGCCAGAGAGAGTGGGGTGACATACTGTGTGCTGAAGGAAAAAGACTGTCAGCCAAGAATTCTGTATCTGGCAAAACTAACCTTCAAATATGAAGGAGAAATAAAGTCTTTCCTAGACAAACAAAAGCTAAGGGAATTTATCATCACTAGACTTGCTTTGCAAGAAACAGTAAAGGGAGTTCTTCAATCTGAAAGAAGATGATGCTAAAGAGCAACAAGAAAACATTTGAAAGCACATAACTCATTAGTAAAGTAAATTCACAGACAACCTCAGAATGTTCCAATGTTGTAAGAGTGGTGAATAAACCACTTACATCCTTAGTATGGAGACTAAAGGACAAACCTAACAAGACACTAGCACACACAACTGCATAAGAGAAAGTATCTTGAGACAACAAATTACAAAATGTGTGTATGTAGGGGGAATGACACCAAAGCATAGAGTTGGTTTGTTTTTTTTCTTTTTCCTTATATATCAAAGTTAGGTTGTTATTAGTATAAAATAATTTGTCATAAATATAACATCTTTTTTGGAAGCCCCATAGTAACTACAACACAAAAACTTAGTAAATAGCGAGGAAGCAAAATGTAAAGCTAGAGAAAACCAGTCAACCACAAAGGAAGACAGTAAGACCAGAAAAAAGGCAAAAAGGATCCACAAAAAAAACAGAAGAAAGAAAAAAAAAAAAGCAGCAAAATGGCAGTAACAAGTCCCTATATATCCACAACACCCCTAAATGTAAATGGATTAAATGCCCCAATTAAAAGGCACAGAGCAGCCGAATGGATTATAAAACAAGAACCAACAATGTGCTGCCTACAAGAAAGTTACATAACTGATAAAGACACACTGGCAGAAAGTAAAGGGATGAAAAATGATATTTATACAAATGGAAACCAGAAAAGATCAGGAAAAGCTATACTTATATAAGATAAAATAGACTACAAACCAAGGAAATTTTAAAAAGACAAGGAAGTCATTATATAATTTTAAAGGGATCAATTCAACAAGAGGATATAACAATTCTAAGTATATACTCACCAAATTCCAGAGCATGCACCTATATAAAGAAATTACTATTGAACTTCACAGGAAAGATTGATTCCAACACAATAATAGTGGGGGACTTTAATATCCCACTTTTCAGCAAAACACAGGTCATCAAGACAGAAAACTAACCAGGAAACATCAGAATTAATTTCTACTATAGGCCAACTTGACATAATGGACATTTGTAGAACATTTCATCTGACAACCAAAGTATACACATTTTTCTCAGCAGCACATGGAACTTCTATAGTATAGACTATGCACTAGGACACAAAACAATTCTCAATAAATTTTTAAAAATCAAAATCATATCAACTACCTTATCCTACCACAATGGAATGAAACTAGAAATCAATAACAATATAGATACTAGAAACCATACGAATACATGGAAATTAAACAATATGCTTCTAAACAATGAATGGGTCATAGAAGAAATCAAGAAGGAAACTTAAAAATTTCTGGAGACAAAAATGAAAATGAAACATATCAGGATATATCGGATACAATGAAAGCAGTTCTAAGAGGGAAGTTTACAGCAATAAATGCCTAAATCAAAATGAAGAAAGACTCCAAATAAATAGCCTAAGGTTTGAGCTCAAGCAGCTGGAAAAACAAGACCTAACCAAACCCAAAATCGGTAGAAGAAGAGAATTAACAAAGATCAGAGCAGAAATAAATGAATTAGAGGTTTTAAAAAATACAAAAGATCAATAAAACAAAGCATTGGTTTTTCAAAAAGATAAACAAAATTGATGAACCTTTAGCTAGACTAATGAAGAAAAAAAGAGAGAAGACTAAATAAAATCAGAAATGAAAAAGGGGACATTACAACTGATACCACAGAAATACAAAGGATCATAAGAGACTACTACAAACAACTATAGGCAAACAAACTGGAAGACCTAGAAGAAATGGATAAATTCCTGGACACGTACAACTTACTAAAGTTGAATCATGAAGAACTAGAAAACCTAAACAGACCAATAAGAAGTAATGAGATTGAAGCAGTAATAAAAAGTCTTCAACAAAGAAAACCTCAGGACCAGATGGCATCACTGCTGAATTCTACCCAGCATTTAAGGAAGAGCTAATATCAATTATTCTCAAACTTTTCCAAAAAATTGAAGAGGAGGGACAACTTCCAAACTCATTCTATAAGGCCAGCATTTACTCTCATACTAAAAATTGGAAAAATAAAAACAGCAAAAAAACTACAGACCAATGTCCCTAATGAACACAGAGGTGAAGATCCTTAACAAAATACTAGCAAGCAGAATCCAAGAACACATTAAAAAGATCATACACCATGATTAAGTGGGATTCATCCCAGGACTGTAAGGAAAGTTCAACATATGCAAATCTATAACATGACACATCACATCAAGAGAATGAAGGAAAAGAAACTATATGATCATTTCAATAGATGTGGAAAAAGCATTTGATAAAATCCAACACAACTTCATGATAAAAACACTCAACAACTTAGGTATAGAAGGAATGTACCTCAACACAATAAAGGCCATATACAGCAAACCCACAGGTAATATCATACTGAATGAACAAAAATAGGAGGCTTTTCCTCTAAGATCCAGAAAAAGTGAAGGATGTCACTTCCCCCACTCTTATTCAACATAATACTGGAAGCTCAAGCCAGCCCATTAAGGCAAAAGAAAGCAATAAAACACATCCAAATTGGAAAGGAGTAAGTCAAACTATTCCTATGTGCAGATGACATGAACCTATATATCGAAAACACCACTAAAGACTCCATGAAAAAATACTAGAACTAATAAATGAACTCCATAAAGTGGCAGGATACAAATCAACATGAAAAAATCAGTAGGCTTTCTATATGCCAACAATGAAACAGCCAAAGAAGAAATCCAGAAAGTAATCCCATTCATAATAGCTACCAAAAAAATAAAATACCTAGGAGTTAATTTAACCAAGGAGGTGAAAGACCTCTACAATGAAAATTATACAATACTGGTGAAAAAAATTGAAGAGGACACAAAAAATGGAAAGATATCCCATGTTCTTGGGTTAGAAGAATTAGCATCATCAAAACGTCCATATTACCCAGAGTAATCTGCACAAACAATGTAATCCCTATGAAAATATCAAAGCCATTCTCCACAGAAATAGACAAAGTGACCTTAAAATTTGTATGGAACCACAAAAGACCCTGTATAGTAAAAGCAATCTTGAATTAAAAAAAAAAAAAAATGGAGGCATCATAGTTCCTGACTTCAAAATGTATTATAAGGCTATAGTAACCAAAACAGCATGGCGCTGGCATAAAAACAGAAAAATTGACCAATGGAATAGAATAGAGAGCCCTGAAGAAAACCCACACACTTAACAGCCAACTGATTTTCAATAAAGTTACCAAAAACATACAATAAATAGTGCTGGGAAAACTGGATATCCACATGCAGAAGATTTGAAACTAGACCCCTATCTCTCATCATACACAAAAATCAACTCAAAGTGAATCATAGACCTAAATTTAAGACCCAAAACTATGAACTACTAGAAGAAAACATAGGAGACATGCTATACAAAATGGGAGTAGGCAGCACTTTTTTGAGTGAGACTGCAAAGACACAGGCAACTAAAGCAAAATACAGAAATGGGGCTATATCAAATTAAAAGGATTTTGAGCAGCAAGGGACACTATCAACAAAGTGAAAGGACAACCTACATGATGTTGCCACCCACACATCAGATAAGAGACTAATATCCAGAATACATAAAGAACTTAAATGACTCAAATACTACTACTACTAATAATAATAATAACCCAATTAAAAAATTGGCAAACACTTTGTTTGATGAGAGGAATGAACATTAGCATTGTCATGGTGGAGAAGAACTCTCTGGTGAAGCTTTCCCAGGTGTTTTTCTGCTAAAGTTTTGGCTTTCTCCAAACACTCTCCTAATAAGCAGATGTTATCATTCTTTGGCCCTACAGAGAATCAAGCAAAATGCCTTGAGCATCCCCAAAAAACTGTTGCTATGAACCTTTCTCTTGACAAGACTGCTTTTGCTTTGAGTAGACCACTTCTACATCTTGGTAGCCATTGTTTTGATAGTGTTTTGTCTTCAGAATAATACTGGAAAAGCCATGTTTCCTGTTACAATTTTTCAAAGAAGTCCTTCAAATCGTGATCCTACTGACTTAAAATTTTCATTGAAACCTCTGCTCTTGTCTGCAGCTTGATGTGGGTGCAACAGTTTTGAGTGGAAAGTTTGAGTGGAAAGTTTGCTCACTGTAATTCTTCTGTCAGAATTGTGTAAGGTGAACAAGTTGAGATGATTATTGCCTTGGCTATTGCTTTGCAGTTAATCATTGGTCCTCTTCAATTAGAACACAAAAAGATTAACTTTTTTCCTTGCAAATTGCTGTGGATGGTCTGCCACTGTGGACTTCATCTTCAACACCATCTCATCCCTTCTTAAAATGAATTATGCATTTGTAAATTGCTGATTTCTTTGGGGCATTGTCCCAACAAACTTTTGGTAACACATAAGTGATTTCACCATTCTTCCACACAGACAATTTGATGTTTGCTCTTGCTTCAGTTTCACTAAAGTTCACATTGCTCTGAGAGAGCTTTTCTTCAAACTGATGTCTTATCCTTCTTAGAGCCTCAAACTAGATCCTGATCAGACATGTTACAACAATTTAGTACAAGTTTATTTTCGTGCAAGACATTTTTGCACTCAGTGCCTAGTTGTTTTTATAATACTCCTTTTCCATGAACTTTGTGAAGCTTCTGGTATAAACAGAAATAAGGATTGTTTATATATATAAGGTGAGATAGTCAAAAGCCATATGTAGCTTAAAATAGAATGCTAAAATTCCCAAATAGGGTCAAAGGATAAAAGAAGAATACGTGAGCAAATGGAAAGGAAAATAAATAATAAAATGCATAAAATTGTAGACCCAAATCCAACCATATCAACAATTATGCCAGAAAGCAGTAATTGTCATAATATATGTTTTTGAAAAAACAAAAAACAGGAGACTACTATATGCTGCCTAAAAGAGCTGCACTTTAAATATGAGGACACAGATAGGTGGAAAGAACATGGAAAGCAAAAAATATACTACAGAAACAGTAAGCATGAGAAGGTTGAAGAGGGTATTTTAATATCAGATAAAATAGACCTCAAGGCAAAGAGTACTAGCAGAAATAAAGAGGATATTTTACAGTAGTAAATAGTTAACTAAGTAGGAAAACATAACAATATCAAGGTATATCTACTTAAAGAAATTTTAATGTGTTTAAAAATTAAACTTCATGAAACTTTAAAGAATTAAGCATTGAATTTGGAAGGATAATATGAATTAATAGGTATATTAAAGTTAGTAAGAAATAATATATGAAAGAGAAGAAAAACACTGGTAACTAAGGAGTAAATATCATTTTAAAGGTTTCTTTCATGAAAAAGATCAGAAAGAACATAACTTTAAGGTTAAATCAGATACATCCAAGCTTTATTTTAACAACACTTGAACAGATGTTTTGCTTGATTCAGAAAGCTGGTACCAATTAATGACAGTACTTCAAATTTATCATTAATTATCTAGATGGTGACTTTTTAGCCACTGAAACACTAACACGACATATGTGTAAACTTCTTAAAATTTGAGGTGAAAAACATAAAGTAAATATTTTATAGAATAATGAATTAAACAGTATTACATATGACTCTGGTAGCACAATATTAATGGGATATATATGATGGGGTTCAGAACATGCTACCCCAAAATAGGGCACCTGGACATTTGAGAAAACAGCAGAGCAGGAAGGTCACCCTCCAGCCTTCTCCTGCCTTTTTCACCTGAAGCAGGCCATATACCTAGAAAAGAACTTTTTCACCTTCCCCTGAAGTAGGTCAGAAAACCCTCACTCAAGAGGTACCCTCCTAATACCCAGAGGAAGGAACATCCTTATCCTCAAAAATACAAGATGCCAAGAAGTATCTGAACAAACAGGCCTTCCTACTTCTCCTCAATTTATTACCATGAAATTATACCCTTTGGTCCTCCAATCATCTTTCTCCGCAACTGTCCACTCTTCATCAAACCTAACTGTAAAAACACATAGGTTTCCCTGTTTCTTTGGGTCTCCATTTCAGAAGGCTACCATGTCACATAAAACTTACATTAAGTAAATTTGCATGTTTTCTCATGTTAATCTGTCTTTTATTCCAGGTGCCTCAGCCATGAACCTAACAATAGGTGAGGAAAGAAATCTTTTCTCCCCTACAGTTCAAAGAATAGTCATCATAACAACTATAATATCAAATGTTATTATTTATTAAATAATTATATTGTTAATTTAAGTATTATTCCTTACATCAACTTCAACATTATTTTATTAACTCATAAATTAATTATTTCAGCTTTGTTAGAAATTATTCCCAATAAAAATGTAATTGTACAGAGGACTAAATTATTAGAGAAGGGGAGGTTTAATTACAGTTTGTTAGAGTTTCAGATTGTTAGTAGGTTAAACAGTGTTAAAGCTAAAATGAAAACGTCAGCATATATTTATAATTTTTAAAATATACAATTTCTAGCTTTGCTTACTAGTGTAACCTAAGAGTAGTGTTGCCTCAAGTACGTGAGTCTGAAACGGACACTGGTGCACAGAATTTTATCTTCTGTATTGTTTTCTCTACTAAAAGAAATCAGAGCTCCTTAGAAGTTAGAAACAGTGTTTGGGAGCAATATGTCTAGTGTATATGGCTATGCAGATGTTTCAGGAGTTCTGCGTTTATGCTAAATAACACCAACTTAAAGAAATATCTAATAGCCAAATTGCAACAATTTAAGCATCTGTGGAAAATAGTAATTGTAATTAGTTATACTCTCTAAAGAGCTTTGAATCCATACTGATACTCTCTACATATTTTCCCTGAAGGATTGTTAGTAAATATTAAGATTGTTTTGGTCAGCTGAAAAATCTTCTGGCTATGTTCAGTTATAGATTTATTTTCAGAATTGATTAAATCTAACCATGTGTAAAGTCTAACATAACTATTCTAAGGAAAAAACTTAGAATACCCTTAGCTATCTACAGCAATGAAAACACTAGTTTTGTACAGCCCCCACCCTGTTGCCCTGAACTGGCTCCATGCAGGTGATTTCATGGGCACCAGCCAGCGAGCAGAACCACGTGGCTCCATGTGGCTCTTCATCCTGCCTAAGACCCAGGGGGGAGCACCAGCCTATAGATCTGACCCACAAAGTTTGGCCCAGCAGAAATCCATGTGTTAGGGGCTCATTTTACCACCACAGAGTCTAGAACAGGAACCAAATTGGTCCAACACAACCACCACCACACCTACTGTCAAGCAAGACAGTTCACCCCCTGCAGTAACAAGGAAGGCCACTCCACAGGCAACCTCAATGAAATAGAAGAAGCAAACCCCCTACCAAATGACCAAGCATCAGTGAAAAAACACTAGAAGTACAAACAATCAAGAAGAAATGACACCACTGAAAGGATACAGTAATGCCCCAAAGTCAGACTCCATGAAACAGGGAATCCTTGAAATGTCTGAAAAAGAATTTCGAGTAATGATCTTAAGAAAACTTGAAGAAATAAAGAAAGACTCAATTAGAGAACACAATGAAACAAGAAAAAACATCCAAAATATGAAAGAAGAAATCTACAAAGAGATTAATACTGTAAAAAGGAGTGTAGCAGAACTTCTAGAAATGAAAGGCTCACTCAACAAAATAAACAACATGACTGAGAGCTTGAGCAGCAGGGTAGAGCAAGCAGAAGAAAGAATTTCAGAGCTTGAAGATGGTCTTTTTGAAATAACTTGGGCAGATAAAGAAAAGGAAAAAAGAATTAAAAATAATGAGGAAAACCTAAGAGAGGTAGCAGACAATCTCAAGTGCTCTAACATCCAAATTGTGGGTATTCCTAAAGGACAGGAGAAGGGAAAAGGTATTGAAAACCTACTCAAGGAAATAGTAACAGAGAACTTCCCAGGTGTAGGGCAAGATACAGACCTTCAGATCCAGGAAGCTCAAAGGTCCCCAAACAGATTCAACCGAAAAAGATCCTCCCCAAGACATATTATAGGTAAATTCGCAAAGCTCAAAGACAAAGAATTCTACAAGCAGCAAGAGAAAAGTGCCAGGTTACTTATAGGGGAACCCCCATCAAACTAACAGCAGACTTCTCAACTGAAACCCTACAAGCCAAAAGAAAGTGGAATGATATATTCAAAATACTAAAAGAAAAAAGCTGCCAGCTAAGAATTCTTTACCCAGCAAGGCTCTCCTTCAGACATAAGGGAGAAATAGTGTATTTCCCAGACAAACAAAATTGTGGGAGTTCACCACCACTTGACCAGCCCTGCAAGAAATTCTCAAGAGAGCCATTCATCTGGATTCTGAATAATGGTGACCATCATCAGGAATACACAAGAAAGAGCAAAACCCACAGTTGAAACAAAAATGCCAGCAAGAAAGATAAAGAAGCTAAACCATTCCACCTTAAATCCCCAACTCACATTGAAGAAGAGAAATAAAAGGGGAAATAATGATCAAAAGATATTGAAACCACCTAAATAGCAATTAAATGACAGGAATTAAACAACACTTCCAATAACTACTCTAAATGTGAATGGACTAACCTCCCCATTTAAAAGACACAGACTAACTGACTGGATTAAAAAGCTAGACCCAAGTATGTGCTGTTTTCAAGAGACCTACCTCACCTGTAAAGAGACTCATAGACTAAAAGTGAAGGGATGGAAAAAGATATACTATGCAAATAGAAACCAAAAAGGAGCAGGAGTAGCTATTCTTGTGTTGGACAAAATAGACTTTAAAACAAAAAACATTTAAAAAGACAAAGAAGACCATTACATAATGATAAAGGGAACTATCCAGCTAGAAGACATAACAATTATAAACATGTATGCATCCAATACTGGAGCACCCAGATATATCAAGCAAACACTCTTAGACCTAAAGAAGGAGATGGGACCTAATACATTAATAGTAGGTGATCTGAACACCCCTGTCTCCGTATGGGACAAGACTTTGAGGCAACAAGTCAACAAAGAGACACAGGATTTAATCTATTCCCTAGACCAACTGGACTTGGCACATATATGCAGAACATTCATCCAACGGCTAAAGAATACACTTTCTTCTCATCAGCTCATGGTACATTCTCCAGGATAGACCACATATTAGGTCACAAATCTAGTCTCAGCAAATTTTTTAAAACTGAAATCATTCCAACAATCTTTTCAGACCACAATCGACTAAAACTGGAGATAAACAATATGCAAATCACTGGAAGATATACAAATACATGGAAAATAAATAATAGGCTCCTGAATGACCTATGGGTCCAAGAAGAAATTGAACAGGAAATCAAAAAATTTACGGAAACTAATGAAAATAAAGATAAATCATACCAAAACTTGTGGGATACTGCAAAAGCAATACTAAGAGGGAAATTTATTGCAGTAAATGCTTATATCAAAAAAATGGAAAGTTTCCAAATAAACGACCTAATGCTACACCTCAAAGAACTTGAAAAACAACAACAATCCAAACCTAAAGGCAGTAGATGGAAAGAAATAATTAAGATCAGAGCAGAACTTAATAAAATAGAGACCACCCAAAAATAGAGACGATTAACAAAACTATAAGTTGGTTTTTTGAGAAGATAATCAAAATAGACACACCATTAGCTAGATTAACAAAAAAAAGAAGAGAGAAGACCCAAATAACAAAAATCAGAAATGAAAAGGGAGACATTACAACTGACACCATAGAAATACAAAGAATCATTAGAGACTATTAAAAACAATCGTATGACAATAAATTTGAAAATCTGGAAGATATGAATAAGTTTCTAGACACATATAAATTGCCAAGACTGAACCAAGAAGAGATAGAAAACCTGAAGAGAACAATAACAAGCAAGGAGATTGAAGTGGTAATTAGCAATCTTCCAACAAAAAAAAAAAGCCCAGGTCTGGATGGCTCTACAGCTGAATTCTATCAAACTTTTAAAGAGGAGTTAATACCAATTCTCATGAAACTGTTCCAAACAATTGAAACAGACTCTACTTTCTAAACTCATTCTATGAGGCCAAAATAACTCTGATACCAAAACCAGATAAAGACACAACAAAAAAAAGAAAATTACAGGCCAATATCCTTGATGAACCTAGATGCTAAAATCCTCAACAAAATATTACCAATTAGAATACAGCAACATAATAAAAAAATTATGCACTATGATCAAGTGGGATTCATCTCAGGGATGGAAGAATGATTCAACATATGAAAGTCAATAAATGTGACACATCGCATCAACAAGCTAAAGAACAAAGACCATATGATTATCTCAATAGATGCTGAAAAAGCATCTGACAAAATTCAACATTCCTTCGTGATAAAGACTCTCAACAAATTAGGTACAGAAGGAAAATATCCTAACATGATAAAAGCCATTTCTGACAAGCCCACCACCGGTATTACTCTGAATGGAGAAAAATTGAAGGCCTTCCCCTTAAGGACAGGAACAAGACAAGGATGTCCACTCTCACCACTTCTATTCGACATAGTGCTAGAGGAACTAGCTAGAGCAATAAGGCAAGAGAAAGAAACAAAGAGAATCTAGATTTGAGAAGATGAAGTCAAACTTTCCCTATTTGCAGATGACATGTTACTATACATAGAAAAACCTAAAGATTCTATCAAAAAACTCCTAGAGCTGGTTAATAACTTCAGTAATGTTGCAGGATACAAAATAAATGCCCAGAAATCAGCAGCATTTATACACTCAAATAATGAATTAACAGAAAGAGAAATTAAGCCCATTTACAATTGTCACCAAAAAAAATACGATACCTAGGGATTAATTTAACCAAGGAGGTTACAGACCTCTACAATGAGAATTACAAACCACTTGTGAAAGAAATTTTAAAAGACACAAAAAGATTAAAGATACTCCATGCTCTTGGATTGGAAGAATTAACATTGTGAAAATGTCTATACTACCCAAAGTGATCTACAGATTCAATGTGATCCCCATCAAAATACCAATGATATTCTTCACAGAAATGGAACAAACAATTTTACCTTTCATATGGAAAAACAAAAGACCCCAAATAGCCAAAACAATCATGATCAAAAAAAACAAAGCCAGAGGCATAACTCTGCCTGACTTCAAATTATGCTACAAAGCTGTTATAACCAAAACAGCATGGTACTGGTATAAAAATAGACATTCAGACCAGTAGAGTAGAATTGAGAACCCAGAAATCACTCCTCAGGCTTATAGCCATCTGATATTAGGCAAAGGCAACAAAAATCTACATTGGGGAAAAGATTGCCTCTTCAACAAGTGGTGCTGGGAAAACTGGATATCCATATGCAGAAGAATGAAACTAGATATGCATCTCTCACCATACACTAAAATCAACTCAAAATGGATTAAAGACCTAAGTATAAGACCCAAAACTAAAATTACTGAGGGAAAAAATAGGTGAAACACTTCAGCAGTTAGGTCAGGGCACAGGCTTTATGAACATGAGCCCAAAAGCACAAGCAGCAAAAGAAAAAATAAACAAGTGAGACTATATCAAACTAAAAAGTTTCTGCACAGCAAAAGAAACAATCAACAGAGTGAAAAGACAACCTACAGAGTGGGAGAAAAATTTTGCCAGCTATGCATCCGGCAAGGGACTAATATCCAGAATATACATAGAACTCAAGCAATCATAAGGTAAAAAAAAAAAAAAAAAAGAAAGAAAGAAAGAAAGAAAAAAAAAGACCCAATTAAAAAATGGGCAAAGGATCTGAATAGATATTTTTCAAAGGAAGACATACAAATGGCCAACAGATACATGAAAAAATGCTCAACGTCACTAGTCATCAGGGAAATGCAAATTAAAACAACATTGAGATACCACCTCACCCCAGTTAGACTGGCTGTGATCAAAATGATGGTGAATAAGAAATGCTGGTGAGAGAGTAGAGAGAAGGGAACACTACTGCACTGTTGGTGGGAATGTAAATTAGTACAACCACTTTGGAAAACGATTTGCAGGTTTCTCAAACAACTACAGATAGATCTTCCATATGATCCCGCAATCCCTCTTCTGTGTATATATCCAGAGGAATGGAAATCATCATGTTAAAGAGATACCTGTACTCCCATGTTTATTGCAGCTCTATTTACAATAGCCAAGATATGGAACTAACCTAAATGTCCCTCAGTAGAAGATTGGATAAGGAAACTGTGGTATATATAGACTATCGAATACTACTGTGCCATAAAAAAGATTGAAATACTCCTATTTGCAACAACATGGATGAATCTGGAGAAATTTATGTTGAGTGAAACAAGCAAAGCACAGACGGATAAATACCTCATGTACTCACTCATATGTGGGAGCTAAGTGAGAAAGGAAGGCAGGAAATAAAGACCACAGTAGTCCCATGATCCAGCAGAGGGAGGGAACATTCCTAGGGCTACAAATTGAAGTTGAGCAGAGAGGGGAAGGGGAGGGAGGTTGGGGGATAATCGGGAGGGGACAAAGGGTACAAAAGCAATTTATGGTAATGGGTATGTCCCCAATATGAATCTGGCCCCCACATCATGGGCAGGATGGGGGACAATCAGCTTTGTATCTCATGAATACTCAAAATAAATAAAAAATAAAATAAAATAAAACAGAAATTCTTTCTTTTTTAAATAGAAAATATGGAAAAAGAAATAGAGTCCACAAATAGACCAACATATTTACGGTCAGTTGAATTTTATCAAAGGTGCAGAGATATCTCAAAGAAGAAGCATGATCTTTTCAACAAATGCCTCTTGAAGAATTAGATATATATGTGGAAAAAAATGAATTTGAGCCTCATTTCACACTGTACATAAAATTTAACTTGAAAGGAATCATAGTCCTAATTGTAAAATCTAAAATTACAAATTCCCAGAAAAATACATAGAAGAAAATCTTTGTAATCTTAGAGTAGCCAAAGATTTCTCATACAGGATTAAATAGACACCAACTTACTTTGAGCTAATATTATAAACTAAAATTAAACAAAGCCTTGATAATATAAATAATCAAATTAAACCAAGATACCAAGAAGACTAAATTTAACTATTCCCTACATCCCAAATGGCAAAACTCATTATTTTTTTCTATTCAAAGTGAGAAAATAATTGCTCTCTCTTTTGTCTACATTCACTAAAACAGATAAATCTCTAATATTACTGTTAATTCCAGGTTTGAAATAACATCAAGAAGATATAAAGCAATATTTTTATATAAAATAGATTTGTTCATGGAATATATGCTTGGTGAGTAAATAACATTATTCATTTCTTTTTCTATTTTTTTTTTTTTTTTTGTATTCTCTTGTCTTTATTCTCCAAAATGCTTCAGAAAACCGGAATAATTTTTGGAAGAATAAAATGACTTTATAATTATTATTTTCCTCCTGCACAAAGTTAATAAGATATTTGTGGAGAAATTATAAAAAAATACTAATTGCTTCTGATGGTTTTCAAGCCTAGAACCTTGTTTATGCCTCTACACCACTACATCTGACATCATGAGACAAGATAAGATCATGCAGGGGGAATCGATCTTTGAAGTTCTTCAATATAAGTCAGGTAGAGAAGGAGAGGACAGAACAATGAGGCTTAGAAAGAGTATAAAGAGAAGGAAGAAACAGGACAGTATGGCAAAATGAAAGTCCAGATGAAGAAAATGTTTAGCAATGGATGAAGTAGAAAACTGGATTTAGTGCTCTTGAAAAACTGAGTAAGTCAATGACTGAGATATATGTTGGGTGGTAGTGGCCTTGACAAAGAGAAATTCCAGTGAGGTAATACAGACTGAATCGCAGTTGGATACTTTTAAAACGAGAGAGAATGGACAGTGAGAAGACAGTAATTTCAGACAGAGAAAGTAATGAGTGTCTTTGCTGAGAAGAGCAGAGAAATGGGAAAATAGCTGAGAATGCTATGGGGTTGGGCATCACTTTTTAAGATGAGTGACACTGAAGTGTATGTTTTTACACCAATAAAATTGATCCAGAAGAGTAAAAAACTAATGATGCGAGACAGAGAGGGAAATTTTTCAGGATCAGAAAACTGTGCCAGTCTGAAGGAGATACGAAGCATAAGTGAGAGGTCAGCCTTTTACAGGACTGAAAAAACAGAATGCATGTGTGCGCACACATGCTAGTACACTAGTGGTAAGGGGAAGATAGGGAAGAAACTGTCTGTTTCTATTTTCTCAGAAAAGCATGAGGAAAGACTCAGCCAACCATAAATGGGTATGTTAGAAATCCAAGGAAAGAGAAGATGCAATACGGTCACCTTTAGAGAGTGAAAAAAATTTTTTACTGGGAGATATAGTGGGATTGCCAGGCAGTGTCAACTGACCCTACAAGATCTGAGGTCATTAAAGTTGAGACAACTCAACTTAGCCGTTCAATTGTCTCCAGCAACACTCAGCCGCTTAGGGATGAAGTATTGCTGTCAATAATTAGGTTTAATCCAGGATTTTGGTTTTGCTGGAAATTTTGACAGAGAGAAAGAAAAGAAAGTTCGAAGTGTTTCTTAAGGGCGTGTATGTGATAAACATGGTTTCTAAGCCAAAAAAGGAAAAAGGAGATATAATTGAAGTATTGAATAGTAAAAAGGTGGAAACACTGATGGAATGAGAAGGCTCAATTAGCCAAACAATTGTTGAACTGAGAATACTTTTAAAAATATATAAGATGTGGGAAATATAAGATGTGGGAGAGATTAGGATGCTCGAATTTCGGATTTCAGAATGTGGTTTAGTTACAGGATATAACTGTAAGGATCAGTTGTTGAGGCAAAAGAAAATTATTATGAATAAAGTGGTCAAGAATATGAGTGACCAAAATGTTAAATGAATTATTCATATGAATTTTGAAATTACCAAAAATGATTTTAAAAAATATACACACACACACACACACTGGTGGAAAAGAAGACATTATGAAAGTCTTCAATGATGATAGGTAGGTAGGAGAGTGACTGACAAGTTACCTGCAGATGATATAAACTGACAACATGAGCTTCAAAGCATCTGTGATTTTTTGAAGAAAGAAAATGGAGAAATGGCTTGGAAATGTCACTGGAAAGCTAAGAAGATACTGACCTAAAGAAGTAGTTCCTACAGAGCATGAAATCTAGGAGAAAAATCATCTTTCACTTGGATGGCTATTGTGGAAGTGATGTCCTAAGTGGAACAGTCAAATTGCATCTAGATCAAGAACGTGCAGAAGTTGAGGTTCTAGGGGAGTTTACTGATGCTGTAAAACTTCTAAAAGAGACAGCAATGGTGAGCAGGGAAGAGATGGAGATTACAAATATCAAGAGCATGTGGAGCTAAGTGGTTATAGTGGAAGACCTGTTAGGTGCAGACCCCTCGTGGTACCTGAGGTGAACAGTGTCTTAGGGAGGGCTGATGGAACAGTTCAAGATGCCTCTAGATTTGCACCATCCAGTTTGGTAGTCACCAACCACATGTGGCTTTTCAATTAAACTCAATTAAAACTAAGTAACATTACAAATTTAGTTCCTCAAACTAGCCACATTTTAAGTGCTGGTACTATATTTCCATCACTTCAGAAAGTCCTCTTAGTGTTTCTCAAGTGTACTTAGTTGGAAACTATAAGTTACTGTGATACTTTTATAGCTTCTGGTGGAATAGCCATCTAGGAAGAGGCTGTCTGATGGGGGATGTAAGACACAGTGCATGTCTTGAGGTGTCTGATCTCCCAGTAACTCCTAGTGGGTTAGTGGACACACTGCTTATGATATTTCTTCTTGACCTAAAGTGACTCAGCAAGGGAATGACAGAAGCAGACCGGGAGCTTTTAGTACCTACTGCAATGTAGAAACAAAACAAATAAGAGCAAGATAATATATTTAAGATGTATATCTTGATACCCATAAGGATTTCCCCAGGAAGTGTTATTGGGGCACATTCAGATCAGTGCTGTTCCTTCCATTTATCTTCATATTTAATTTACTGGCTATGATCCTGCATCTAGTTTTTCTCCACAATACAATATTCTCAAAAATTGCTATTTTCTATGTAGAAGAAAAACATGTTAGCACAATCCTCTCCTGAATTTATGTATTTACCAATTAAGAGGAGAGATAAATCATTACCGAAGCCAAGAAAGTAATTTAATACAAAATGAGAATAGAGCAAAGGTAAGCACAGTTGCATGCAGCTAGCATGGGACTGGGTAATAGGTTCAGATTTCCCAACAACAAATAAATTGAATCGTGTGTCCCAAAATCATTCAAAATCCATCTGGGCCAAAATAATGGATGCAAAAAATGCAATGACTCATACATAAAAATTATTAACCTTACCCCTGTTTCGGTTTATTTATGCTGCTAGCATAAAAGAGTGGGGAACAGGAAGAAGGCCAAAAAGGAGAAAAAGGGAGCAAGTGAAACATGATATAGTGAGACTTGTATATACACTGAGACTGCAAAAATTTAGGTCATTCATATCTCTGATCTTGATGGAAAACTTTACATTTTATTTTTTAGTAGCATACAGATTAACTCTGTGTATTCATTTTTTTTCCTTTTTTTAATTTTAACATTTACTTGTACATTTCTGTGGGGTACACCTTAAGTGAATCATTGTGCAGTGTATGCATGTATTAAAACAACACTATGTATATTCTTATGATAGCCATTCTTAGTAAATGTTGTTGCAATACAGCAGATCCACGTTCTTCATATTTCTATAGGGTTCCCCCAGATGCAAGCCAGTAAGAATCATTAATTATAATGGTAATCCCTTTAAGATAGGAAAATGTTTACTAGTGGTTCATAGAAAAATCTACAGATTTTTATTTTAAATCCTGATTTCTTAACTGCCACCCTGCCAATGCTATTGAGAGAAAGAAAGAAAGGAGAGGAGAGAGAGAGAGAAAAGAGAGAGAGAGAGAGAGAGAGAAATGCTACTAGGCTAAGGAGTTCACTTTTACACTTTAAGAATTGTGCCCAAACCTCTACTTGGTCTCTTTACCCTCACCCCCAGTCTTTTCTACCAGGTTCAAGGCAGATTTAAGTGGCTTTTAACCCCATTTGGCTAAGTGGCCTCCTTCCTTCCTTCCTTCCTTCTTCCTGGGTTCACATCCTCCCAAACCTGCTTCTCTGACAGCAAGATGATGTGAACTCATAAGAAGCCACCAAGAAGTAAAGGCTAGACATAGTCTTTGAGGTTTCAGAATAGAACAGTAGGCTCCTCTAAGGACTAACAAAATCTTGTACAGCCAATCTGGACCAATTCTCAGAATAAGCCCCTAACAGTTTTTGTCTTTCCTGTAAGACTGGTGGGTCCAGAAGTAAAGATGTCAGCATCAAATGAAAACTTCAGATGTGAATAGAATTGGATGAGGGTTTCTCCATCAATAATCAGTGAGTCTCTTTGTTTCCATCCATCAAGTAATGGCATAGACTACGTACTATGCGTCGTACCAACTCTCTCTGGATTGTACCAAAGAGCAGCGGGAGGCAGGGTGGCAATGAGTAGGAATTTGTATTTGCACGTCCTGGGTGCCCTGTGGAGAACAGTGTGGAGAAGAGCCCATCCTGAGGCAGGAAGATCAGTTTGGAGGCTATTTTCTAGTCCCGTTAAGACAGGTGGCAATTAGATTAAGGTGGAGGTAAAGACAGAAAGAAGTGGTTGGATTGAAAAATATTTAAGAACTAAATTTGACAGCACTTAATGATAAGTTGGAAATAGGGGCCATAGTAAATAATGGCATCATATCCTAGTTTGCTATCCATTATTCAAACAGTTTTTTAATATTTGCCACAGGTTGAGTATTATTCCGGGTGCGGGGGGTTCAACAGTAAAAATAAACAAGCAAAAAAATCTACCCCTGCCATCATAAAATTCACAATAGTATGCTTTGCTGAACATGGTAAAATTCAAGGAGTTGAATTGGGAGACTGTTCAGTGAACCAAGGGATATAATTGACTTTGCTCCAATTTCAGGATGTCTAGACTGTGGTTGGCAAACTTAGATGTTGATAGATTGCAAATTCAGAAGCGGAATAGATATTCATTTTTATCTTAACTGCATTATAACTAAAACAATAAGACTAGCACAGAAGTAAATGGCAGTTACATTCAGCCTCAGTGCTGGGGACCAATAGAAAGCAATAAGAATCGCTGAAAATTAGTCACATTCAGCCAATTAATACATGTTGGCATTTAGATCAATGTTTGTTTTTGTTTTTGTTTTTTTAAGCCAGAAGTCCATATATTTATGTGTACACCCTTCGTGATGTTGGCAACCAATTAATTAATAGTTAACATTTTCAAAACAAGGTATGATCCAACACTGTGACACAAAGCAAATTTCTGCTAGCCAACAGCAGGTACACGAACATCCCAGTTGCCCAAGTCTGCCTAGAGATCCTGGTAGGAAGGCAGCTTTGTCCAGTGTTAGATGAGTGGGAATCAACATGTATAAATGGGGAAGGAAAATAAGAGAAAAATTAGCATGTTACTACCTAGCAGAATATTTTCAGGCTGAGAGAATGCTTCAGAGTATCACTGAGACTCAGCCCCCTCTCAGTGGCTCATGAACGAAATGTTCGGAGATATGAGGAAATGTTGATTAATTTAGTTATTATGATTGTACAGAAGGTCCTCAACTTAAGATGGTTTAACTTATGATTTTTTGACTTTACAATGGTGCAAAAGCAATACTCACTCAGCAAATACCATATTACAAGTATCCATACAACCATAATGTTTTTCATTTTCAGTACTGCATTCCTGTCATTCATAAATTACATGAGATATTCAATATTTTATTCTAAAATTTACTTTGTGTTAGACGATTTTGCCCAACTGTAGGCTAATGAAAGTGTTCTGAGCACATTTAAGGCAGGCTAGGCTAAGCTATGATGTTCGGTAAGTTATTAAATACATTTCTGACTTATGATATTTTCAACTTATTATGGGCTTATTGGAATGTAACTCCATTGCAAGTCTAGGAGTACCTGTGTTTGGAAAAACTTTTGAACGTGATTTTCATGTCTCTGAAGTATAAGAGTTCTTTGCATATTCCAGTGGTATCTGTTCTTTACCCTTCAAGGTGTTTTTTCTTTGTCATGCTAGGCCTTTCAAAGAGAGACTAGAAGAGATTATATCCAGTTTTACAGGCCAAACGCCAATTTAAAAATGGGCAAAGAATTTGAGTAGACATTTCACCAAAGCTATTCTAATGGCTAATAAACTTATGAAAAGATGCTCAACACCACCAGTCATTAGGGAAACACAACTAAACCCAGGAGACAGCATATCACACCCTATGTGATGAATGGCTATAATAAAAAAAATACAACAACAAATGTTGTCAAGAATGTAGAGAAATTTCCTACGAAGTACATGTCTAATAAAATTTAAAATGTTACAGCCACTGTTATGAGTGAATTGTGTTCTCTCAGAATTCGTACATTGAAGCCCTAACCCTGAGTACTTCAGACTGTGACTGTATTTAAAGTTAGGGCCTTTTAGGAGGTGATTAAGTTAAAATGAGGCTGATAGAAATGGCCCTAATAAAGTATGACAGGTGTCCTTATAAGATGGGATAATTTGGACACAGATAGAAAATAGGGGCACACACACACACACACATACAGAGAGAGAGAGAGAGAGAGAGAGAAATGGCCATGTGAGGACACAGAGAGAAGGTAGCCATCTGTGAGCCAAGCCGAGGTGTGAGGCCTCAGAAGAAACCAAACTTACCAACATCATGATCTTGGATTTCTAGACTCCAAAACAGTTGAAAAATAAACTTCTGTTCTTTAAGCCACTATTCTGTGTTTTGTTAATGCAGCCCAAGCAGATGAATAGGGTCACTTTGGAAAACAGTTTGGAAGTTTCTCAAAATGTTATACATAAATTTACCATATGACCCAAGAATTCTTCTCTGAGGCATCTACTCAAGAGAATTGAAAACATATGTCCACAAAAGACTTGCACACAAATGTTCCTAGCAGCATTATAGCCAAAAATTGTAAACAGTCTAAATGTCTATCAACTGAAGAATGGATAGGCAAGTGTGGATTTATGTGGATTTTTAAATACAATGGAGTATTACTTGGCAATAGATAGGAATGAAGTACTAATACATGCTTGGACATGGATGAAACCCAAAAAACCATCACCCTCAGTAAAAGACGACAGACACAGAGACCATGTATATATGGTTCAGTTTATATGAAATGTCCAGAAAAGGCAAATCTACAGAGGCAGAAAGAAAATTAGTGGTTGCCTGGGATGAGGGGGAGACACAAACATGAATTAACAGTAAATGAGCATGAGGGATCTTATTGAGATAATGGATATATTCTAAAACTGATTTATAGTGATAGTTGCACAACTTGGTCAGTTTGCTGACGTACTCTTGACATGGGTAATGTCTTTTCTTTGTCACCAATAAAGTTATAAAACACTATAATTTTAAAAAGTTATTTAAAGTTATAAAGTTATACCTCAATAAATTTATTTTTAAAAAAGTAGTGTCTCCAAAATGAAAAGAGAGGCAGACAGTTTGCAGGGAACAAAAATAAAGACCACTCTTGTGGAAATTTCAGATTAAGTAGAGAAAGGAAACTAGTCAATAGCTTAGTGGGGATAAACTGGGGAAAAATTATGTGTGATCATTTGCTTTAAGGCTAAGAGAAATAATAGAAAGCCTGAGGAGTAGCATTCAAAACAGCAGAATCTCAAAATAAGTCCAAGATGCAATTTGTGACACTAAACAAACTCTTTCCTCTGTGTAACTTAAGGAATCAGAATCTCAAAGATGGATATTGAGGGGAGTTTGGATAGCAGAACTGGAAATACCTCTCCTAATCCCTTTTTGAAACATCTATAGTAACAGAAAAAACATGACACAGTCATTGTATTATCAGCTAGCACGTGCCGTCCAGCTATTGCACATGTGTCAGAAAGACTAATGTCATCTCCCTCTATATTGTCTTACATCCAGGATCCTGTGGCAGAGTTTCTAATATTCTCTCAGCATCTCTTCTGTCTCTTTTCTGAAAGAGTAGAATTTTTAGATAGTCATAGTGACCCAAGATAAAGTCTACATTTCCCAGCATCTTTTGAAGCTAGGTGTGGCCATGAGTGGAACATAAGTGGATTAGCCCTAGGCAGCAACTGAAAGCCTTCCTTAAAGGAAATCTGGTGCATGCCCATTTCTGTTGCTTATAACAAAATACCTGGAACTGGGCAATTTATTAAAAAAATGAAATTTATTTCTTACAGCTTCAGAGACTAGAAAGTTCAAAGTCCAGGGAGTACATCTGGTGGGGGTCTTCTTTGGTGGTGGCTTTAGAGCAATACAGGGGTCTCATGTGGCAGAAAATGGCAGAGCCGTGAGAGACTAACTTCTCAAGTGCTCTTCTTTTAAAGTCCTCAGAACCACGTCCCTGACCACCATTTTTAATCCATTCACTACAGTACAGTCCTACAATCCAATCACCTCTGCAAAGCCCCACCTTTCAATTACCATAATAGGATTTCCCACCCTCAACAGTTACAGTGGGGATTTAAGCTTCAATGAATACAGCAATATCCTTTCCGTTCTTCTTCTTCCGTTTCTCCAACCTTCTCCTTGAAATACAAATGCCACCATCTTGGGCCATGGGGAAAATTGTGGCATCCTAGAAATGGTGGAACAATGAGCAGAAGGAGCATATGGCATTATGGAGCAGCCCTTGTTCACATACTTCTGAATTTTACATGAGAAAGAAAGAGCTTTCAGCCTTGGTTCAACTAAAGCAAAGCATGCTTCTTTAAACTCTGTAATAACAGCTCATTCTGCTAGGTAGTGGAGGTTCCTTTCATGGCTCCTTCTCTATCCCTCGTCATTTTCCAAAGAGGGCATCTTTTTCCCCCAAAGCGAGCAATTTTCATATCAGCAGTGAAAGGGGACTTCATTCTACATGCTGTCCTCTGGGACTTTGCTATCCCCTGGATACAGTGTCTATCACACTTCTCTCTAGATCTCATCTTCTGTGTCCACTGAGTCCACACTGGTGGTCTCCCCCAGCTTGAGGTGTCTATCTGCCACTAGTAGAGTGTGGCCACTGTCCTTGCAGCTCTGTGTTCTCCTGATCCTGTCCCCGGGCCTCTGCCAGTCCACCAGGACTCTGACCACTTCTTTCCCCTGGGAGGCTTCCTGGATTTCCTGCACTCTCTCTAGTTGTGGGAAATCAGCAATGTTCGGGTATGGATATACTCTTCCACTCTGACACTGTTCTGGTGACACCTTGTCAAATGTGATGAGAAGCAGAGTACCACCCTAGATGTGCTCAGATTCTCCCTCAACATATGTACATACAGGGTTCCTGCTGACCCAAACTTAGCCAGTGTTTCCAAAACATACCTTCTGCCCACCCAGGTTTCAGCAAATTCCTCTGACCTCCTGTTCCTCTTCTATCTTTCCCTCATTCATCCTCTCTCGGAAGAGCTTATTTGATTTCCCACTCACCTTTCTCATGCCCAGAGTATAAAGTAAAGCTCTGTAGTCTCACTCCAGCACTATGGTTCTTGATGTATTAAGGGAGAAAATGTAATTATGATATAACTTTTCCCTCTCTTTACAGTCAGGTTCTCAAGAATACCACCAAGCAGCCACAGGAAGGGCCCCGGGCTCTCCCAACCAGGGGTGGTGGGGGCCTCGGCCATGCCCCCCTGACATGTGCAACCAGCCCACCCAGCAATGACCACCAAGCCACAGCAAGAAGGGACCCGGGTTCCCAAGCTTAGATGGTGGGGTTGAGGGCTTTTGCCACACCCCCCTGATATCTGCACCCTGCCCAGCAATAACCAAGCCACCACTGGAAACCCCCTGGTCTCCCGTGTGCGAATATGGGGGGTGCCACAGGCCTCAATCCCACCCCTCCTTTTTCCTCCTTCTTCCATCCCATTTTCTTCCCCTTTCCCCTCCCCCTCCCTCCCAACTGCTCCACAACAACATCCTAGAATGTAAAAAATAATATTAATAAAATTACGTTAAAAAAAAATGCCCTGCATCTCCCTAAATCAGCACTGAGATTCAGAGTTGATGCATAACCTCTCTGTTTTAGGTGGTTCCTGCTCTCTCCTTCCCTGGTGGGTAACAAGCCTTCTTGGTGGTTTAATAATTTCACACTATTATACTCATTTACAATTGAATCATACATCTACAGAGACATGTCTATGTGGAAATAAAGAAAGGAGAATGACATAGTGGAAAATTCCAAATTGAGCAGTTTGAGATATTGTACACAGCTCTACTCAGAATCTACCTGAATTGTGTTCAGAATCTTGGGCACATCTTTAATTCATTTGCTCTTTCACTTGGTATTTGCAATCATGGATGTCTTATCATAGGCTTTAAGCTTGGTTCTAAATAAAGAAAAAAGTCCTCTGACAGCTGCACAAGGAGCTTAATTAGGAACCTCTTTAAGTTTACTTTAAAATGCATAATTGATATAGAAAGATGTGAAGCACATATCACCCCCTTAACATCCTCACAGTATTTTCCAAGTTGCTGATTGTCACATTTGTTTCATATCACTTAGAAGATGTCATTTTCTAGCTCCTTTTTATCTTAATCCAGAGCCACATTTCAGTTTAATAATTCATTAGCAGTTCTTTGGAATTTATTGCCTGCTGCGTTTACTGAAGACTGATTAGCAATTTTATCATTTCTAAGTTTTCTGTATATATTTTCATAAGTGTTATCTCCTGCATATTGTAATACTTTCTGGTTTGAAACAACTTTTTTTGCTCATTTTTTTCTGCTCTGACACTATATCTATCAATCATTTCTATCCCTCATATTATATATCACTGAAGTCTGTGGTCATTCCACATCATATAATACATTGTTTAACAGCATACTCCTATTTCAGAAAACCTTTATTCTGTCTTTATTAATAAATGCCAATCCAAATCAGGTGTGCATTCACAGTTAATTAAGACATAATTGGGCAAAACATGGGCATTGGAGTAAGACTCACCTGGAATTTGACGTTTGCTTCTACTACATTCCGATAGACTTTAAACCAATATTTTTAAACTTAATTTCTCTAAATTTCAGTTTCTTTATCCTAAAGTTGTAATAACTACTTCCTAGTATTGCTGTGGGAAATAAATGAGAATTACATTTCTAAATATGTAATATTGTGCCTGAAAGGTAAGAGATATTTTGTTAAAAATTTATTTCATTTATTTTCTTTTTCTTCTCATTCCATGTTAGTCAAGTTAATATTAACAAACCCTTTGCTGGTTTCATTATCACATACATGGTATTATCTGAGATGCTGAAATAGTTCTTATCCTCTTTTTAAGTGCAAGCTATTTCCAATTTTGTTGTACCATGTCAATTTTATGTTCCACTACATCGAGAGAACTCCGTTTTTTAAGGCTAATTTTGATCATTCCAAAAGCTCTCTAAATTGTGGTTTGCTCACTCACTATCCCACTAAGATCTAAAATGCAAAGAATGGGCATATTGACACATGTAAATCATAACTCTTTGCAAAGGCACAGGCAAATCATGCATTTTAATTGAAAGCTCATTTATAAAAACAACTTGCTGCAAACCCAGACTAACCACAATAGAATTCACCATTTGCATGTAACTGCTTTAATCTGATGGACTTTGACACTGTACTTCATCAGAAATCTGAGGATTTCAATCAGGAGATGTCAACAATAATTGTTTCTAGAGATTTCTGGTTGGTACAATACTGCATATCCCAGTTTTTATTCTAATATTGGTATGCCATTTTTTAATGTTGAAAATCACCCTCCATGATTTCCTGATTTCTCATAACAGATGCAATATATGTCCACTTTTGAAAAACTAGAAAATTCAAACATGTAAGAAGAAAGCAAGAAAAGACTAGGTGCCTTTTGCACTCATATATATTTCTAAGAGTAGACACTGGCCTTAGAAGCTTGGTAATTTTGTTCATATGGTGACGTTTTGAATTTAGATATATTGGAGAGCAGGGTGGGAGTGATAGCAATTTTCATTTAATAACCTCACCTCTTCCATTTCTTAACTATTATCAGAGAGTATATTGCTTCTGAAGGAGATTCTGTGAAGAAAAGGCAAGAGAACAATGGTAAGAAATACTAAAGTTGGGGGAAATTCTGTCTCATAGGGTCTTCCAGACAACAAACTCATGACAAGACAAACTGTCTCAGAAATGAGATATCTATCTCAGAGAAAAATTGAAACTCAGGTTCAGAGAAACTGAAATCTAAAGCAAGAGAAATAGCTGAGATGTTAGATACAGAAATTATCAACTGGAATTGTATTAGAATTGAGTTACTAATTTTTTGTATCCTATTCTTCCCTGAGATCCCCTCCCAAATCCGATCCGAGGCCAAGGCTCCCATGTTAGGCAGTCTTTAATGTAGTCTAGACAAATGTGGTTTGGTAATTCAAGGAACAATTAAGTTCCTTACAACCAGAACAGATTCAGAAAAGAATAAATTCTGATTTCTTATTTATTAATCACAATATCATGTTACACTGTTTGCCTTTTCCCACTTTTCAGGAACAAATACTATTTTCTACTCAGGTGTCAGTATATCTCTACAGAGCAATTTCATACTAAAAGACTGGCAATGATCTTCAAAGATGTAAAATTCCATAACATTATGTGGAATCCTGTGGCACTGGTTTCAGACATCTGAAGCCCTGATCAGCAGTGTGATCTGAGCATCAAGGCACACCCGGTGTGGGAAGATGTGGCATTGATTCTGAGTCAGGTATCTGAAAGCAAAACTCTCTGCCTTCAGCTGACTCCAGAGTGGCAGCTTACCCTTGCCAATAGAAAAGATAACATTTTGAGAAATTAGATGGCAGCAACCTTAGATATGGTGAAATTCATTTTCTAAAAGCCACAGCTCTTATGAAGTAAAAGCCAGACAGGAACGTTAGTAGATGAAAATCTTTATATTTGCTTCTCTGTTCCACATTTCTGAATATTTTGTCTGGTACTTTATCATTGTGATCTATGATCAAGGACGTGCTCAGATGCAGAGAATATACATTATTTTCCTTTTGGAACATGGGATTCTGTGTGTCCCTATTACCATGTCACTTACACTACATGTATGAGAAATGGTCAGCTGCTTTTGGCTAAGCTATCACGGGGTTTACTGCATCGTACCTTGGAGGTGAATGAGCTTTGGATTCCATTTCTCTTGAGAAAAGGTTTTTAAAGGAGCCCCTTTAAGACCAGTAATGATTACAGTCTAAGGCTGGAATTTATGAGAGTCAGACTAAAACTGCAATTCATCAGCTGACAAGAAATGTGAAAGATAATTATCCCAAAGAGGATGATAATTAATGCTAGCAGGTGAAAAAAGTACCAACAGGTCAGACTCCAGAGAGAAAACAAGATTCTCAATTGCAAAAGTGCTCAGAGTACTGAACAAAGGGGCAGATGAACTGCTGACGGACAGGAAATGGCCCCATAAGTGTTTAAGAAGAATCCATGTTAAGTTTTAGCTTCCATACTCAAAACATTCCTGACAGTGTTGCCTCCAAAAAAGGCCGTGAGGGGAATCAGACTAATGGTGTGGTCAAAAGGGAAGTTAATATAATCTTGACCTATTTTGTCAAAGGAGAATATATCTGTGTATTATTGGTCTAATAAAACTAAAAAAATGTTTAAAGACCTAGTTAAGGGATGTTGCCAGATTGTTTTGAAGTAGTTCAAGGCTATACAAAATAGCCTGTTTCTTCTTAGGAGCTTTGCAAAAGAATTTTTGATTTTTTTTTTTCATAAAATTTCTAAAGTTTTCAGTAAGCTTTGCAGTTTCCCCTAAGGGTCTTTGAGCTTTCGATCCTGACTTGGTTGTCACCGTGGATTTGGAGGAACAGGGGCAGAGGCTTAGATGCCTGAAGAGACCTCTGGGAACAATTCTGACACCAGACAACTTCACCTTTGCTATACTGAAAATAAATTGAGAAGAGTACCAGAATAAAAGAACTTAATAGAACCCTGCCACAGGGGGAGCTCAGTCAATTGGCTCAGATCTATTTAAAAGGCAGGGAACTATATAAAAGACTTTTTACTATTTTACCAAAAGATGTTTTATATATGTTATGGGTTTCTGGCAGCCCAGGTAGACTTATAGAGAATTCCATGACTATTTTTTCTCTGAAAGTGACAAAATGTTATTTCGTTGTAAGTCCATCCATCCAGAACATGGCTCCCAATCAAGGTTGAGAGGATCAGGTGATCTTAAGTCATCATGAGGTTTCAAATACCTACAAATCAGATGACTATATACACAGTTCTATAGTCTATGTAGAGAGAGACAGAGATATATGTTTATTGACTCCTAAGACCTGTACATCTTCACCTTCCCCAGTGTATTGGTCAGAAAAGGCATGTGGCAGCAACAACTCGAAATTCTCAAGGGAAAATGTTTTGCCCTAAAAATAACAAACACCATCCCTAGTCACAACTTATGGGCCCAAATTACATACACATTTGATAGTCAAGACCGAAAACTGTAGATTTCAGTAGAAATTTCTATACTCAAGAGTAATTTGACCTAGGAATTCTTGAGAAAGAGAAAGTATTCCTAACAGTAATAAAAATTTCATAATAGACTTCTAAACAAAGAGGCATTGGTCCTAGCCTTTCAGCTAGCAAATGAGAGTCAAGAATACACGGCTTACATCTTTGGAGTATTGCCTCAATTAGACTGGAAGCCCATAAACTTGACTTGTCACCCAAATTGTATTGTTGTGCTATTACACTCAAGTTTTCCTATGTAACTAGTTTATTGAAGAGTCTTAACTCAGTGAAGTACAAACATGTAACGATTTTGCTTTTTTACTGCCATTGACTACAACCACGCTTGATTGAATCACCATTTCTTATCCCCCAGTAGCATCCTAAATAGGTCCTAAAGCTTCCCATTCACTTTAATTATTTAGTTATTGAACAATCCAGTTCAATACAGTTTAACACTTCTATATTATATCAGCATTATGTTCAATTTGATGCTCTTCTCCCCCTCCCGTGCATTTTCCTGGCTTTTGCCCAAAGAATTTGCAGGGGGGAAAGAGCTGGGTCACCTTTTTCATTGCTTTTCCACTAGCACAGAAGCTAGTAAGATTCCAGCCAGGAAATGATATTCCAAGCTGCCCACCCACGCATGCCCCTAGATCCCTCCAGTGTTCATAAGTGATTCTCTAGGAGTGCCCCCATCTTGGTATACTGGATAGTTTCTTTCCAGATCCATTCCCAGCTTCTCCCTTTGCTCTGGATCCCCAGAATGATGACTTCTACATACCACTTCAACTAGGCTCTTGCTCACTGGCTGCTGGTTGGATTGGGCCAAAGGAACTGGTAGGAGATCAGACGTTGGAGAAAGATGCTGTGTTTTTTATTTCCTTAAGCCTTTCCTTGCTGGGCCATGGATTACTATTGATTGCATCCTTCTTCAGAAGACAACAGGTCCTGCCAGGCTGCCCTCCTCTCCAGCTGCATCTCTCACTGAGTTGAAGTGACCATTTCCTCTCCTTGCCCCTTCGGGCTAATGGTGGTTACAGTTGCCTGCTGTTGTTATTGCCAGGATGCTTTACCATACCTTGTTGGCTTCCCTTAACTCTGTCCACAACTTTGTAAATAGTCCTGTCATTAATCTCTCTTCATGTGCCCTATATGAATGTGCATCTGTTGACTGTCAGAGCCTTGACTGGAAAAGGGCTGAGCATCTCTTTTCCTGTCCCAGAAAGAAAGGGGGGGGAAATCCTCCTGTGCTGAGGACCCACAATCTGAACAATGTCCTTCTTTTAATCCTCTGCCTCTCCCCAAAGTATGTGCTTATTGAGAAGGGAATGATATCTGTGATAAAGGAAACAGGGTCAGTTTTGAAACCTTATAATAAACCATAGGGGGAGTTTCAGATTTCAAAGGCAAGAAGCTTTCTCAAGAAGGTGTATTACTTTTTTCTTCTTTGTTATTAATTCAGCAATTTTCAATCCTAGGAAGTCCATTCAATGTGCTGAAAGACCTACATGTATGAGTTTATATAGCAAAAACCAGAGATGACTATGAATTGTCATAAATTAAACTAATTTGCCAGGACTGTATTTATCTGTAAGTCTGAGTCCTCACTATCTTGAATTATCAACAGTTAATGGATACTCGAGGATTTACCTTTATCTGTCTCATTACCTTCCCAATAAAATAGCAAGTTATTCACATGAAATTCTAGCATTTGTTCTCTGAAGCCTTTTATTATGTTTTTAACACACATCCAACGTCAAAACAGTACTCTCAGGACACTAATACAGACATCCATCTAATGGCATATTTAACAAAATAGCTGCTTTGAGAAAGAACAAGAGCTTGATCCTGTAGAGGTATTGTGCTGTGTGTTTCATTTAGTTGTAATAAAACGCTACCTGAGAGCCATCTCCAGCTAACTTTATGCTTTATTTGCATTTTTTTTTTTTTTTAGCTTATTAAATGTGAAGGCATTCAGAGGTTGAGTGAAATTGCCAGCAAACTGTATTTCATGTTGGAGATCAGCAGGGGTCTTTTGGAGGGCTTCAATTTTTCTCTGAGTGTCAGGAAATCAGATTATTGCATCCAGCTGCAAGCTGTTTTGATTGAACTGAAAGTCTGATTTAATTTGGTACAAATGGCAAATTACTCCTCTATTTATCCTTGAACTACATGTACCCACAAAGCACAATATTTCAGGATGCTCTTAAAAGTTTAGAGTAGAAACATGATTTCTAAAGATTCCTTCTCCACGCCTGGACCACTCACAAAATTCCAGTACATGTCAAAGGAATTTTGCTTGGGCAAAGATAACACATACATGTTTCTATACTCCCTGCCCTTGTGCTGTTTATAAGATATGTATATTGATTCAGATGCCTATTGTGAAGGATCCATAAAGATCTTTGAAAAAATGGAACAAAGTTTGGAATATCTTTTTATCGATACTACTTAAAGGGCGACTGATTTTAAGATTAAGCTGTAAGCCATCCTACCGTCGACAATGCTAAGAAAACCAGGCTCCTTAAATGATAGTATTTACAGAAGGAGACAAGTGTTTGGTTTTGTTAAGTTTTGTTGTATAGTACAGCCTTCTAGAACCATTCTGTAGAGGAACATACTTAGGAGAAACAAAAAGAACCTAAAAATTTTAGTATTATTTCAATATCACACTTTAGAAACCATTTATAATTTCTGAAGTTGCAAGCTGAGAAAATATACAAGTTTGAAACACACACGTTAGCATGTTTCAAGCTGGGTCAAAACAAATGCTTATGTGGAAACAATGATATTCATTATGAAGTAGGAAAGCAATCAAATGAACAGTTGGATGGTCTTCTTTTAAGGAAGTTTAAAATAAGAGAAATGAGTAGGTTATTTTTAGTTCCATTTAAGAGCAACAATGATCGTGAATTTTTCCAGTGGCTCTTTAAATTTTCTCTATTTAACATAATCATATTTTCAGAGATATAAAATCATAAAGTCTAGATAGGTAGCAAGTAAAAATACGATTTTTAAAGAAAAGGACTGCATAAATCTTTTTCACTTCTCTTGCCAAGTTTGCTTATGTGGTTCATCCAGTCTGTATCCTTCCCTCTATTCAGATCATGCACATCTTCAACTGAGCTACCACATCTATTCAGGTGTCCTTCTCAGACATAATGATGTTTACTTTCCCTAAACAAAAATAAAATTTTAAGTTAGATTACTTATTTTAGCCAATAATCACATAGTACCAAATGCTTTTTTCCACGCCTATACTTGCCATCCAACTGCATTGTAACGACAATCATCAAATACTTTTTTATTTTCCTTCCCTCTTAAAACCTATTATAATGTCATGCTTCATAAATGCTGCTATGGGTTAAATATACCCCCCCCCCCAAAAAGTTCAGGTATTGGAAACTTGACACACATTGGAACAGTGCTGAGAGGGTGGGAAATCCGAATATAATATTTGAAATAATATGGGGCTTTAAGAGGTGATTAGATTGTGAGGACTGTGCCCTCGCGAATGGATTGATCCATTCATGGAGTAATGGGCCTGGTGCTGACGGCTTTAGAAAAGGAGCGAGTGAGCAGGTCAGCTCTCTTGCTCAACACATTCTTGCCGTGTGACACCTCACATCACTGTGGGGAGTCACCACCCAGAACAAGGCCCCCACCAGATGTGTTCACTGGACTTTAAACTTCTCAGCCTCCAAAACTGTAAGAAACAAATTTCATTTCTTTATAAATTACCCAGTTTCACGTATTCTGTTATAAGCATCAGAAACAGATTAATAAAAATGGTCACTGCATGATAGTGAGCATGAGCTTTGTGATGTCATCACAGCCCTTTTTTCAATGCCTAACTCAACAAATATAACTTTTTACAAAATAAAAATCATTTTGTGTTTTTGTTCTGGTATTCATGTTCATTTCTGGAAACTCTCCTATAATATTTATTGTTATGCTTTTTTAAAAAAACCTAAAATAGGAAACATGGTTTAAAATAAGTTTATTGCCTAGAAAAACACAGTTATCCTATTTACATAATGTAGAGCATATTATGTAATACAGAAATATGATGTCATAAGGTTTGCATTCCCTTGAGTCAAACTAGAGTTTTTTAATTTATTTTCTAATCTTATGATTTTTTAAAGTACTCATGGGCAAATAAGGAGAATTATTGAAATATTATTGAAGTTAGCAATTCTTACTGAGTATAGTATTTGAGAATAATATGGTTACTACTCTGATATCTGCAAAGAGAATCAAATACGGTTTTCTGTTAAAGGAATTTCAGGCTAATACATGCTAATAAATGCTGAACTGAACTTATTAAGATAAAATGTTCTTTTAAATCAAATGATAGTCATTTTCTTAAAAAATGATGATAGCAGGTGTTCCAATCTGAACCATTCATTTGCAGCATGATTTAAAATTAGCAAATGTCAACATGATGGAGGGTTAGTTTCTGAAAATACAGATTACACAGACCATGTTCAATGCATGCACTGAAGCATAAATAAGAACCTTTATAGTGCTTTTCAGTTTGCAGTATGCTTTCACATACATTAAATTATTTGCTGCTTATTACAACTTTGTAACAGAGGAAACAAGAATGTTTTTATTATGCTCATTTTTCAGATGAGGCAGTCAAGGCTCAGAAAGATTTAATGACTCATCCAGGGTCACATAATTTATATGTTGTAAATTATAGAACAAGAATTAAAAAGCAAGTCTTCCGATAATCACTTCTATACTTATTCCAACATATTATGAAAAATCTTCAGCAGATTGAATGTTCTACACAGAGTAATGGATCCTAAATGCAGATAATAGAACTGTGCTCTTGTCTGCTGCATTAGAAGCCATCCAGCATATGAAAGAGAGGCAGTGAAGTGAAAAAGATAATCCACGCTATTTTCCATTCCTTTCTTCCTCATTGTTTTCTCAATGATTGATATTTTTTAATTTAAAAAAAAAATGTATCTAGCCTGGCTATGCATCCTAATTTTACTCTTCTAATTGTATTCTACTGGTTAATATTTTTATATACCTAGTTTTATAAAAAGTGAATTCAAATATAGCAGAATTTGGATCAGCCTTACACCAGATACAAAAAAAAAAAAAAAAAAAAAACCTCCATTAAAGTACAAATGAAAAGAATTGGGGGTGCATGGTGGCTTCTGACTGTGGTTCAATGTATAATGGCCCACTTTGACAGGATAATGGCCAATATTTCACAAAATTGTCTATTTTCTCACTGAAGCAAGATATCTCTTCTCTGCACATGGCTCACAAATTACAAATCTGTTCTGATTGCTGGTAATGTTATGAACTGGATGATTAAAAGAACATTTGAATGATAATGCTTTACTGTGTGCAACCCAAGAAAGAGACAGGAACGTAGAGAGGAAATACATCCATTCCTCAAATCCTAAGTTTTGTGTGAGAAAAAAAGAGATGACATGGTACCAATGATTTTGGTACAAACAGCAGGAGATAAAATACAGGATTTAGTATAAATGATACCCAGTTATCAAAATAAAAGTCCAATTTAAGATAGATGGGCCACTGTTCTTCAGTGTATAGCACCCAAACAGGCAACAAAGCTTGAAGCTCCAGCTAGCCAGAAGGACCAGTGTCAATTTTTTGTAATAATTTGAAATTCGGTGTTTTAGAAAAAGGAAATGCCTATCAAAACTACCATGAGACATCCCCTCACACCTGATATGATGGACACTATTAAAAGGACAAGAGATGACAAGTGTTGATAAGGGTGTGAAGAAAAGAGAACCCTAGTACACTGTTGGTGGGAATGTAAACTGGCATAACCATTATGGCAAACAGTATGGAGCTTCCTCAAAAAATTAAAAATAGAACTATTTTATGATCCAGAAATCATTCTGTTGGGTGTACACTCAAAGGAAATTAAATCAATATGTCAAAGAGATATCTACATTCCCATGTTCATTGCAGCATTGTTGACGGTAACCAGGAAATGGAAACAACCTAAGTGTCTGTCAAAGGATGAACAGATTAAGAAAAACACAGAATATACAATGGAATTCTCTTCCACTGCCATTTGCCACAACACGGATGAACTCTTTTCTTACAGCGTTTAGTTTACAAAATGTGTAATTGTTCCTTCTTTTTGTGTCCTTTTGAGACATAAATCTTTTTAAAAGCTTCTTGCCAGTTTTTTTTTTTTTTTCATATTATGTCTAGATTTAAGTTAAATCTACTGAGGTATAATTTACACACAATAAAATTCACCTTTGTTAGCTGTACAGTTCTACGCGTTTTGGCAAACTATCATATAATCTTGTAAGTAACTAAATAATAAAAATGTAGGTTATTTTCCTCAAAATTGTCCTTCATTCCCCAAATGAGCCATCCTGGCAAACTCTGATGCCCTTTTTCCCTCTATAATTTTGCCTTTCAAAAAGGAATAAATGGAAATGCAGTATAAAGCCTTTTGTGTGAGTCTTCTTTTATGTAAAATAATGCTTTTGAGATTTATCCAGGTTTTTTTTCTATCCAAGAAAGGTTTATAGATCATAATAAAGTTCTTAGCAGCTTCGGGTGGGTTTCCCTGGTATCCAGTTGTGACAGGATGATCTGTCCATGACTGAGCCACTAGGCATTTCATTTGAGTACTTCAGGAATTCATGTCCCTGCATGTATAACTAGTCGTTCCTTTTTGTTACTGAGCACTAGTATTTTTATATATACATCAATAATATCTTTATCCAGTTGATAGGCATTTGTGTAATTTCCAGTTCATAATGGTAATGAACAAAGGTGTTACAAATACTAGCATAGAATATAAATATGTTTTCTATTTCACTTGGTAAATAACTAAGAATGGGAGTGGTAGGTTATATGGTAAATATATGATTAAACAGATATTTGTGTGATAATTATATGATTGTGTGGTAAGTATATGATTACATTTGAATTTATACTCTTTTGGGGGGAGAAAACATTTATTTTATTTTTTATTTTAACATATACTAGTACATATTTGTAGGATACAGTGTGGTGTTTCAATACATGTGTACACTGCACAATGATTCACTTAGGGTAGATAGCATAGTTTTGTACCCATTGGTCCACCACTTTTCCCCTTCCCTCCATCCCCCCACCTCATCCCTAACCATTATTCTACTCTATACTTCTAGGAGAACCACTTTTTTTTCCTTATTTTTAAGATTCCACATGAATGAAATCATGTGATATTCATCTTTCTGTGCCTGACTTACTTCACTTAACATGATGGTTTCCAGTCCCGTCCATGTTGCTGCAAATGACAGGATATCATTTCTTTTTGTAGGTGAATAGTATTCCATGCTGTATATGTACCACAGTTTTTTTACTCATTCATCCATTGATGGGCATTTAGCCTGATTCCATCTCTTGGCTATTGTGAAGAGGGCTATGATGAATATGGGGGTGCAGGTGTCTTTTTGGTGGTAGATCTCTTTAGTTCTCTGAGGAACCTGCATACTGTTTTCCAGAAAAGCTGCATCAATTTACATTCCTACCAAAAATGTAGGAGGGTTCCCTTTCCTCTGCATCCTCACCAGCATTTGTTATTTTCTGTCTTGCTGGTAATAGCCATTCTAACTGAAGCAAGCTGATATCTTATGTGGTTTTAATTTGCATTTCCCTGATGATTAGTGATGCTGCACATTTTTTCATGTGCTTCTTGGCCATTTGAATGTATTCTTTTAAGAAATATCTGTTCAGGACCTTTGCCCATTTTTTAATTGGGTTATTTGATTTTTGCTGTTGAGTTGTTTGAGTTCCTTATATACTAGCCCCTTGTGTGATGTGTAGTTGACAAACACTTTCTCCCATTCTGCAGGTTGTGCCTTTGCTTTGTTGATAGTGTCCCTTACTGTGCACAAACTTTTTAGTTTGATGTGGTCCCATTTGTGCATTTTTGCTTTAGTTGCCTGTGCCTTTGTAGTCTCACTCAAAAAAGTGCTGCCCACTACTATTTTGTGTATTGTTTCCTTGAGGTTTTCTTCTAGTAGTTTCATAATTTGGGGTCTGAAATTTAGGTTTTTGATCCATTTTGAGTTGATTTTTGTGTGAGGAGAGATAGGGGTCTAGTTTCAGTCTTCTATGTGTGGATATCCAGTTTTCCTAGCACCATTTGTTGAAGAGGCTGTCCTTTCCCCACTGTCCTTTCTTGGCACCTTTGTTAAAAATCAGCTGGCTGCCAAGTGTGTGGGTTTATTTCTGGGCTCTCTATTCTGTTCCATTGGTCTGTTTGTCTATTGTTATGCCGGTACCATGCCCTTTTGGTTACTATAACTTTCTAGTATATTTTGAAGTCAGTATGATGCCCCCAAATTTATTCTTTTCATTCAAAATCAGTGTTGCTATACAGGGTCTTTTGTGGTTACAGACAAATTTTAAGATAATTTTCTATCTCTGTGAAAAATGCCTTTGGTATTTTGATAGGGATTACATTGAATGTGCAGATTGCTTTGGGTAGGTAATGTGAACATTTTGATACTGTTAATTCTTCTGACACATGAACATGGGCTACCTTTCCATTTATTTGTGTCCTCATCAGCTTTTTTCACTAATGTTTTATAGTTTTCATTTTAGAGTTACTTCACTTCCTTGGTTAAATTTACTGCTAGCTATTTCTTTCTTTCTTTCTTTCTTTTTTTTTTTTTTTTTTTGGTAGCTATTGTAAAAGGGATTACTTTTATTATTCTTCAACTATTTTATTATTGGCATATAGGAGGACTATTGATTTTTGCATATTGATTTTGTATCCTGCCATTATACTGAATTTATTTATTAGTTCTAGTACTTTTTTGGTAGAGTGTTTAGGGTTTTCTATGTATTTATAAACATTGTATCATCTGCAAATAGGGATAGTTTGACTTCCTTCTTTCCAATTTGGATGCACTTGATTGCTTTCTTTTGCCTTACTGAACTGACTAGAACTTCCAATAGTATATTAGTAAGAGTGGGAAAGTAAGCATCCTTGTCTTATTCCAGATCTTAGAGGAAAAGCCTCCAATTTTCCTCTATTCAGTATGATATTAGCTGTGGGTTTGTTGTATATGGCCTTTTTGTGTTGAGGTACATTCCTTCTGTACCTAATTTGTTGAGTGTTTTCATCATGAAGCCATGTTAGATTTTATCAAATGCTTTTTCTGCATCTATTGAAATGATTGTATGGCTCTTTTACTTCATTCCATTATGTGATTTATCATGTTCACTGACTTGTTTATGTTTAACCATCCTTGCATCCCTAGGATGAATCCCACTTGATCATGGCAAATGATCTCTTTAGATTTTATAAACTGAGACTGTCTTTCTCAAAGACCTGGGGGCCATCCCTTTGAAATCTAATCATCAATAAAGATAGCACCCCAGTCCCCAGGTCTGTGGGAGGGTAGGAGCCCAACTTCCATGGACACCAATTAGAAAATACACATGGCTTAATCAAAGAGAAAAACATTTGCAAGCTCAAGAATAACAATATGCTAAACATATCCCATTGATCAACTTCTCCATTAATTCTCCAATACTTTTCCACCAGCTCACCCCAGCCCAGGAAAACCTCCCACCTATTGTTTAGCAGAGTTGGGTGGGTAAAAGGATTTAGAAAAAGTTGAAAAATGTTAAAGCTGGATGAGCAGAACATAAAGATGTTTTCTCTCTCTCTCTTAATAGACTTTATTTTTTAGAGCAGTTTTAGGCTTACAGAAAAATTGTGCAGAAAGTATAGAGATTTCCCATAGACTCCCTCTACCCTGCCCCAATATTCCACAGTTTCTCCTATTATTAACCTCTTGCATTAATGTGGCACATTTGTTACAATTAAATGGCCAATATTAATACATTATTATTATTAACTGAAGTCCTTAATTACATTAGGGCTTACTCTTTGTTTCTGGCAGTTTTGACAAATACATGTCATGTATCCACCCCTACAGTATCACACAGAATAGCTTTGCCATCTTAAAAATGTCTTGTGGTTCACCTATTCATTCCTCTCCCCTCCCTCTGAGCTCCTGGCAACCACTGATTTTTTTTTTTTCTTACTGTCTCTATAAGTTTTCCTTTTTCACATTGTTATATAGTTGAAATCATATAGCATATAATTTTTTTTAATAGACTATGTTTAGAGCAGTTTCATGTTAACAGAAAAATTGAGAGGAAGGTGCTGAGATTTCCTATATATACCCCACCCCCACACAGGCACAGCCTCCCCCGTTATCAACACCCCCACCAGAGTGGTACATTTGTCACAACTGATGAACCTACGTTATCACTGGCAGTTCATTGTTTACTTTTGAGTTCTCTCTTGGTGGTGTACATTCTGTGGATCTTGGAAAATTAATAATGACATGTATCTACCATTGTAGCATCATACAGAGTAGTTTCATGGCCTAAAAATTCTCTATGCTCTGCCTGTTCATCCCTCCCTCCCCTCTAACCCTTGGGAAACAGAGATCTTTTCACTACCTTCATAGTTCTGCCTTGTTCATCATGTCACCTAGTTGGAATCCTACAGGGTGCTGCCTTTTCAGATTGGCTTCTTTCACTCAGTACTATACATGAAAGTTTCCTCTGACTTTCCATGGCTTAATAGCTCATTTCTTTTTAGTGCTGAATAATATTGCATTGGATGGATGTACCACAGTTTATTTATCCATTAACCTACTGAAGAACATCCTAGCTGCTTCCAAGTGTGGGCAATTATGAATGAAGCTGCTGTAAACATACGTGGGCAAGGTAGTATGTAAACTTATCAGACTAGTCTCTTTCACTTAACAATATGCATTTAAAGTTTCTCCCATGTCTTTTTCTGTGGTTTGATAGCTCATTTCTTTTTATTGCTGAATCGTATTCCATTGTATGGATGTACTACAGTTTATGTATTCACTTATCAAAACACCTACTGAAGAACAATTTGTGTTCCAGGTTTGGGCAATCATAAATAAAGCTTCTATAAATGCTTGCATGAAAGTCTTTGTGTGACATAAGTTTTCAGCAAAATTAGATAAATACCTAGAAACATAATTGCTATATTATATAGTAAGGCTGTTTGGTGTTGTAAGAAACTGTAAAACTGTCCTCCAAAAACGGTGCCATTTTGCATGCCTACCAGCAATGAATGAGAGCTTCTGTTGTTCTGCATACTTGCTAGCTTTTGGTATACAGTGGTATTTCATTGTCTTTCTTTAAAATTTCTAATTTCCTAATGACAAATTATTTTCAGAACCTTGTCATATGCCATCTGTATGTCTATGCTGAGGAGTTCAGAAATTCTGCCATTTTAATTGTTTTTTTTTTTTCTTATTGTTCAGTTTTAAGAGTTCTTTCTATATTTTGGATACAACTCCTTTATCAGACATCGGTTTTACAAATGTTTTCTCTCAGTCTGAAGTTTGCCTTTTCATTCTCTTGACAGTGTCTTTCTCAGAACTTTTTAATTTTAGTTTTTAATTTTAGCATAAACATTTTTTTCTCATGAATTGTGCTTTTGGTGTTGTGTCTAAACACACATCACCAAACCCATGGTTACCTAGATTTTCTCGTATGTTTTCTTCTAGCACTTTACAGTGTTGCATTTTATACTTAGGTCTATGATCCATTTCTAGTTGATTTTAATAAAATATGTAAGGTTTGTGTCTATATATATATATATGTCTATATATATATGTCTATATATATATATTATTTTATTTTTTTTGCAAAATAAATCTAATTGTTCCAGCACCATTTGTTGAAAAGATTATCCTTTGTCCATTGAATTGGCTTTGCTCCTCTGCCAAGGACAAATTGACTGTTGATTATACTTTCACATGTCTATTTCTGAGTTTTTCATTTTTTTCACCTTAATCAGTGTGTCTATTCTTTCACAAATATTATGTTGTCTATATTATTGTAGCTTTATAAGAAGTCTTCAAGTCAGGCAGTGTCACTCCAACAACTTTATTCTTCTTCTTTCATTTTGTATTGACTATTTTGGGTCTTGTATCTCTCCATATAAAGTTGATAGTATTGTGTGTTCCAGTCCATGAACATAGACTATTTCTCCATTTTATAGATATTATTTCTTTCATCAGACTTTTGTAGCTTTCCACATATAGGTCCTGTACATATTTTCTTAGAGTGATATCTAAGTATTTCTCTCTTTTTTATTGTTATTGCAAATAGTATGATGTTTGTTTCAAATTTCAGATGTTCATTGCTGGTATATAAGAAAGCAATTGATTTTTTATAATAGCCTGGCATCCTGTTAATATAATCACTAATTAGTTATTTAGTTAATCACTTATTTTATACTACATTAATATTACTTAATATAATCCCTTATTAATTTAAGGAAGTTTTTGTCAATTCTTGGGATTTGCTAATAGTCATGTAATCTGCAAAGATAGTTTTATTTCTTTATTCTAAATCTGCATACCTTTTATGTACTTTTTTTTTATTGTCTTCTTGCATTGGTAGGACATCTAATACAAAGTTGAGTAGGAGTGGTAGAAGGGGAAATCTTTGCCTTATTCCTCATCTTAGAGGAAAAGTGTCCAATTTGTCACCCTTTTATATAATAGTAGCTATAGGTTTTTTGTAGATGTTCTTTGTCAGGTTGAGGAAGTTTTCCCAATGTCAAACCTTTAAATGAACATTACTGTGAAAGTATATCTTGAATATTGTCTTTGGGACACTATAGCATATGTGGTGCACAGTATATATGGTAATACAGAAAGCAAAGTACTCTCAAAATATATTTAAATTGTTTCCTGGACAACTTCCAGAATAAAAAAAAATAAGTTTGCCACTACTTCTTTTCATTGCTAAAATAACTATTTTTACTTACATGTTTTTATGTTTTAAAACCAAAAACTAAAACTTTAAAACTAAAACTCATGACCACAGTATAACCACTTAGTACTGTATATAAAACATAGTTACCCTTTCTTGGTTCAGAGTGTGGTAAAATCCTGGACTATAACTTATCAAAAATATGAGTAACAAGTTAATTTCTAGGTACAAATGCAATTTTAGAAACCAGAAATCTGTTGTTTATATAAAGCATGAGACTAGGCTCTGGAAACAGTATACATTTGCTCTTAAATCCCTTTCTTGAGAAATTAACACTCCTGATTTTCTACAGTGTCACACATATTCCAGGTGTGCAAGTATCAGCTACCTGCTTGAACAAGCCTGGCACTAAATTTGTACTAAGCTAGAGGGAACCAAATTTTATCAGTAGAAGGATTCTTTCTTTTCAAGTATGTTTAATAGGAATAAGCACATCTTTTAACTAAAGAATAGGAAAAAAAAATCAAAATGGGTAGGGAGAAGTAAAATAATCTAAGTTAAAGGCTGCCTTTCGGACTCAGAAGTACCACAGAGTATTTTTTAAATCTTTACACACTTCAAGTGTGTCAGGCAAATAACTAAAATGTCCTTTCTTAATACCCCAACATGATCAGTATATAATATCATAAATTTGATCACAGAACTAAAATTAGGACCAAATTAGGATTAACTAAGCCAAAGAAGTCAATGCCCTAAAAGGAGATTTAAACATCTCTAGACTAAATGGAATAATGATACAAGTTCTGTTTATCCAGTCTTGAAAAAAATTGAGATGCAGCATCTGAAAAATATGAAATGTACAACACGTTACTATTTGTGCAGTTAATGGAGAAGAATGGAAAAGATGGAGGCATGGCAAGGAGTTTAGGGACAAAGTTGAAGTCAATGGAAATAGCTGAACATTCCTAATTGCTGAACATCCTAATAGTTGAACATCCCTAACTGCTAAATGTCCCTAATAGCTGTCCAGTGAGGACACAATTGTCCGCATGGGAATCAACTTGCAATTGGACAGTGTTAAGGAGTTAGTCTGTTCTTTGCTCTTCTTGCAGAGATAATCGTGAAAGCAACTCAGGAAAGTAACATCCACCCTTTTCTTTAAGATCTTCAGAGTATGACTCCATCTAACCTCTCTCGGTAGCTAGCACACATTCTAAACCTTCACCTCTACTGTATTGCATATGGATACCTATCAGCCGTGTGCTCTTTAGTTTTAAAAAGTTACACATGACATTTTCAAAAGGTGAATAAGAGCAAAATGTGACTTACTAAAAAGAGAATTATATGTATCCTTCAAAGTGAACATGGGTATAAATTAGAATATGATGTCTTCTAGCACTTCATGACACTCAGAGCAAATAAAACTTTTAAAGAGTCACAAATCTCTGCCTATTATATATTTATTGATAGAGAACTAAACAGTCATTCTTATGTTTAAATATCAGATACCTGAAACGTTTTAATAGACTTTAATCAATTCCAGAATGGTACTTATCTGTGAAAAAGATAATGAGTCTCTTTTTGAAGCAAAATACGATAAAAAGGACAAAAAGATTCCTTTATGCTGCTGTTTCATTGATGTCTTTTACACAGCCCACAAACTCGCTATCAATAAAGCTCAGTTTCTAAATGTCCCCTGCATGGGGATGGATGCTGAGCTATGGGCCCTAAAAAATTGATCAGGTCTTGAGAGTCAAGACAAGCCATGTGGCAATTCCTGCTTCTAGATTGCTACTCAGTCAGAAACAGGATTTACTTGCAGGTTTCTAGTCTCTTACCAGCTATAAGCAATGTCTGGGTCTAGGAACCTCTGTGCTCCACAGAGTTACATCAGAGAAATACTCACCTATATATTCTTCCTTATTATGTTCCTGCATCAAGAGATCCTGTCTGCTTCTCTTGACCATGGGTGATATCCTGTATTGAATCTTCTTTATTTCTAAACACTATGTCACCATCACCCTGCTTAGCTATACTCGGGATCTATTTCATTTAGTTATTAGACATTTCTGAGTATGACTGGAGCAAATTTTCATAGTTCAACAAGTCAGAACAGCCAAGGCAGCAAAAACTTCTGAGTGAGCTCTAATCTTAAGAAAAGGTTATTTGCTCTCTGCCAAGTTTCAACCTCCACTTTAGGTCTACTCTTGGGAGGAGATAATTTCCAATTTCTCTGCGAAAATGAGAAATTCTTTCTCATTTGCAATTTACAGATTGCAAATGCCAAGAGTACTGGTTCTCAATGACACTCCACCACCATCAGGGCTTGATAAATGTTGCAGATCCCAGACTCCCCAGTTAAAGATTCAACTCCATAGATCTGAGACAGAGTCCGGGAAACTGCAAGCTGAACTTCAACAGAAGATTTGTAAACCATTTTGAGAAACACTGGATAGTCCTTAAGGGCAGATATCTCACTTACCAGGTGTTTTTTAAATGTTCGCTGATGAACGTGAATTATTAAAATATCTACTCGATTTATTATCTCTATTGATAATTATTCAGTCACTAGGAAAGGTCAGTTTGCCACAAGTATTTTTAGAAACAACTGGTCATATAGCTAATCATTACATTTTTGGTAATTCTGCAATTCAAATACATTCTTTATTTTAAAAGTAAATGAGATAATGTCTGTGAGCCTAAACAGTGCCTCTAAGATTTAATGTAGTCAGCTCAATGTGTTAAAAATAATGAAGCGAAGAAGTGCATAGAATATTTTTATATTTCTTTAAAGAACATGAACTCCTTTACAAGGACAAATAAAATCTGAATTCTAAGCTAAACATGAACCATTTTTTTGTGGGCATAAATAATTGCTCTATAGAATAACCAAGAAAAAAATCGAATGGAACTTCTAGGTGAGAAAATTTTTTTTATTTATTTTATTTATTTATTTTTATTTCCTGGAAAAGCAATTTGAACTTTGTAAAAGCCAATTCTCTTGCTCTTGTAATACTTTCACATGGCATCTCTTTCCAAAGAGTAGTTCTGTATATTTGCAAAAAGCAAAATTGTACTAAAATATTTTAGTTCTCCTAGTATAGAAATTATTTCTACTGAAGAAAACCTCCTCTGGAAGTAATTATATTACATACAGAATTAGAGTCATCCTACTTCTTTCACACTGAAATTCAACAAAAGCATATTAACGCATCATGTTATCCAACTCTGGAGCATCTCTCTGGAGTCACTGAAAGTAGCAAAAGCTGTACTGTCCTAACAGTTTCATAGTATTAGTCCAATACTATAGATCAGTGCTATGAAACAATGCTATACCATGTTACTCACTTAACCAACTTCCACTTTATCATGTGACCAAATTACTCTATGCTCTCTAGTCTTCCCTTGAAACTTACTGATTGCTGCCCACACATGCTGAATCTTGCAGCTGGAAGGCTAATCTTTATATCCCTGTGCACCCTGCTACCATTTGTTGAAATGAATGGTCGCCAGGAGTCAGTTTTATTTATTCCCAAACTGATTTTACTAGTTTTACATTGTAATTATCTAGATTAATTAAATATTGTGTAAACTGATGAAATGGTATGAAAAGAGAATTGCTTCTAAGAAAACTAACTTAAATGTTTTGGTTAAATGCTTTGATTAAAAGTGAGTCACTAAAAATAATGAAGTTTCATGTGGACACAAGGCAATGTAAAAGTTGGAAGAAGGTCACAGAAAACTAGAAGAATGCTGCACTCAGCCTACATGACAAGTGTTCTCCCCCCACTTTAAGGAAATGAAAATGGAATGGAGGACAATAAGTGTGGTCTACACAAGAAAAATAATTCAGCAATTCAATCAATGAACTCATACTCAGAGAAAAGGCCTTACCTCAAAATAAAAAGATTATTGAAAGAACTTAATTTGTATGTTCTAAGTTAACATAAGATGTTTGGCATATGCATTACCATGTATTATTCTACGAATTTCATAATACAGGCCAATCATTTCTTTATGATTGGTCACTTTACTGAGGTTTTGAACTAACTGACCAGCTACCAATGATATTTATATCAGATTAGAGAATTCTACTATCATTACAGCATCAACAACACAAAAATCTCTCTAGGGTTGAGGTTGCAAACTAGCAGCCTGCAGGACAAATTCAGCCTAAAGAGGTGTAGAACTTGGCCTGTCATATTCTTAAAAAAAAAAATTTAGAAAAAAAAAGATATTTCACATAAAAATTGAAACTTTAGTCTTCTCTTGAAAAATCAGAATGGGCAACACTGGACTTGAAATCCCATGTGGCAATAATGGCAACATCTGAGCAGCAGCTGCCTAACAGCTCATCAGGTAAACCCATCCCTCACCTTTGCACCTGCCCTGCTCACTCACTCACCTCACCCACCTGCTTAGGCATTTGCATTTACCAACCATGCTCTAAGGCCTTACTTGTAAGAAGTGAGGTTTTCTAATTCACCTAAGTTATTTGGCAAGAAAACACACCCTCTTTACCAGCTCTGCAAGTTCATTCAATAAAGTTATCAATTTCTTATCTAACATTGTGAGGAAAACACAAACACACATATTCACACATAGGAGACAGTGCCTATCCTTTCAGGAACTAAAAATCTATTTTTAAATACATGAATACATACTAGATACTTGTGTTTTCAACTACTGCACAATCTACAGACCAAACCAGACAATTTAGCACTTATTTCTGTATTTCCCTGCTACCTCAACTACACTAAAGACCCTTGAAAAAACCATACAATAAATTACTTTTAAAATTCCCACAGCCCCATCACTAATATATGTTTAACAAATGTATTGATATGAAATAGTTAAGAGATCAACAGATCAATATTTGTTAATTTTTCAAAAGAAAAAAACCAGGAAATGTCTGAGGTCTGAGATGGAAGGTCAATTTGTATTAAAAGTAGATGGCAGGATGTGTTTTATGGACAGTAAAAATTTTCATCTAGGGGGAATGGAAGTGTTAATTTCATTTACTATTTTGAGAAGTACGTGTGAAAAGGTAGCAAATAGATGATAGGCTTTGAATGTTAAACTGCAGGTTTGATTTTTTTCTTGCATGCAATAGAGAATGACTGAAGGTTTTAGAAGCATAGAGATAACATGAAAGCAGGTATTTAGAGAAATAGATCTGGCAACAGTTTGTAGTATCAGTTTAATTGAGGAAAGAATATATGTAGGGAAATTAATTAAATGGCTGTTGCAGTAGAAAGAGAGCCTGAATTACAACAAAGCCTGCTGCAGGAATAGTTTTAGTTGCTGTTTTAATTATTTAAGTAGCACTAAAATATAAATATTGGCAGGACTCAGTGACACTGGGTATAGGTAATGAAGGAGGAAAAATTTCAAAGACAGTTAATAGATCTGAAGTTTCAGAGGTTTCAAACTAGTGCCACTGTAGACAAAAGGTATTAGAAAAGAGAGTTACTTTGGACATGATGAAATGGGAGTTAGTTTGGGAGGACAACGATGAAATCAATTTTTAAAAATAAGGTCCTATTTCTAAAATAAGAGAAACTCCTAGCCATAAGGTAGCTGTCGTGAATAACAGTATTGTGATTTCATTAACTATTTCAAACATTAGTAAGTGAAATTCCTAAAATCCTAAGAATAATAGGTTGAACAACATAAAAAGTTAATTATGGGTACTTCAATTTCAGTGATAGAATTAAAATTAAATTGGAAATTTAAGATACACCATGTTTTTTCAAAAATATATTACGAACTGAATGAGATTTTTCAGAAGTTTATGGGATGATTTTAGATACTTTTAAAAACTGAAATAGAGTCAGTAAAGTCTGGTAATTATAGGTTTCATTGTTATTTTCATGGCCATGAAGATTGGTTGTAGAAAATAGGATTGACCAAATCTATCAAGAGGGATACTATAAAAAATGAATTAGCTCCCAGACACAATCTTTGTAACAATTTTAGAATCCAAAGAAATTCTCCTTCTACCTGCAGTTGAATTTTAAAATTATATTGAAAAGGATAAACAAGGACTCGAGTTACATACTACACAAATTTAATTTGACATTTGAAAGACTAGATTGAAATGCATAGCTTGGGTCCATAGGACCAAAAACATATCATTCATTAATTATTTTATTGAACAAGTCTTTATTAGCAAAGTTGGTATTTCCTGAAAACAGTATATTTATGCCCTCAGTATTATAATCTCTTAGATATAGACTACACTGTCTACCTTATCTACAAAAGAGATTAGATACAAAGCAGATTACCAGAGACAGCCTTTTGAGGTTACAATGATAAGCCAGGATGAGATACCGATGCTATTAAAACCATTGTCTATACTATCTGAAATTTAAAAAAAACAAAAACAAAAAAACTGATGTACAGTTTTTCATGGGAATTCTTGTGAGAACTAAAGAATTATAAGTCATCAATGTTACTTTTTTTTTCATGCTGTGGAAAGACTTCCTACTGTTGTTAGATGCCAGAGGGTGTCACAGAGCACCGTTAACTTCCCTGCCCCCTGTAAATGAAGTGGTTTCTTAGGAGGCAAATTAGTGAATTAAAAGCATTTGAAATACACATCATATGCTAAAACTCAGTGGGATCTGAAGTGACTATCACATTAAAAGCCCAAAATGGACTAATATAAAATTCTACTAAATAATACTAAAGCTTACAAAATTGATACATAAACCTGTTAAAACCAAAGGAAAATAAATTTTTAATTTGAGATTTCTCAGTATTTTTATAAGAGTATAATTTGGCATTTAGTCATCTGGAAACAATGATTGCTTTGATTTACATATTATTTTGAATACAATGATGTCATATCAATAAGGTAATAGTTTATAGACATGTAAATTAAGTTAAGAAAAATATCTGTATCATAGCCTTTATGGATAAACCTTTGTAACTAAAAGAAATTCCTGTTTAAATTCTATGTATTTAGGGGTAAATTTACATCAAAATAGACAATTTATTTTCTTTCTGTGTGCCGTTTAGCCTATTTATGATGTGTATCTTCTGTTTCATTATGAGAAAAATATCTTGCAAATAATTCACAGTCTTCTCGCTTGTCCAATTCAGTGGCTTTTTGAGCAATTTTGATGTCACAGGTAGGGTCTGGGGGGGCCCGAGAGTCAGCCTCAGCCTGACTATCACCCAGTCCTCTTACCAGGTTCTTGACTCCACTACAGGAAAGAATTCAAGAGCAGAGTCATAGTAGAAAGTGAGAACAAGTTTAACATAACAGATAAGAGATACAGGTTCCACCGAGAGAGTGTGCATAGCTCCAGAGACTGAGCAGGGCCCACACCAAGTTTAACACAAATGCAAGAACATACGTAAAGTTCAGTACAAACTGCAGGCTGGCTCAAGAGAATGAGCAGCTGCTTGCTGAAAGTAAGTTCCTTACAAAGTAAAGTATATACACCTCAGCCAGCAAAGTGCAGGTTTGACCCAGGAAAGTGAGCAACAATCCTACCTTCATCTGGGATTCAGTTTTCACAGTTTTCTATCTAATGAATATTCAGTCAAGGGGGTGGGTCCCAGTTTTTTGCATCAGAATGTTCTGTGCTCTCTATTGAGCATACCCAGCCACTGGATTGTATAAACCAGTCCCCTGTTGTCTCATTTGCCCCATGTTGGTGCTAAAAATAGGTCTAACTGGCAATTTTCCTCCCCAGGAGAGCTCAGAGGAGGGGGCCTGAGACCTCAGGGAGTGGCTGAAAACACAGAGGCATGTCCTGGAACCTGAACCCAGAGAAATCGAACACATCTTATACCACTTTGTTTCAGGGCATTCAGTATGAGTTAGAAAGAGAAGGCACAGGGAATCAAATGTGCTCACAGTGAATTTGTGACCTCTGCAACAACTCCACAAATCAGGGTAAATCAGTATATCTCAATGTCTGAAAATATTTGTGGTTATCACACCTGGTTGGGGATGGGGAGGAAGGGTCATCTAGTTGATAAAGACCAGGGATGTTGATAAACATCCTATAATGCATAGTATGGCTCCCCAAAACAAAGAATTATCCAACCCAATATGTCTATAATGCTGAGGTTCAAAAACCCTGGTGTAAGTTCTCAAAGACCTCATGGACTCTTTCCATAGACTGGCAGCCAGTATTCCACAAAACAAGGAACAGAATGGGCTTTTTCATCCCACAGGAGACTGCTTGTCTATTATTACACAAATAAACAAGATGCTTGGAGTGAGTGTTTTCCCTGTTCTAAGTTTGAGGTAAAACATGATTCACATTAAAGATATTGCAGTCTCATCCAATAAAAGTTCCTTTTATAAAAGTCTTAAAGCAGAGCTTTCTATTTTACTACTTTCGTTACTGCTTACTGAAGAACAATCCAGATAAGAGCCTATTTTTATAAAAACCCAAGAGGATTCTGTCTCAGTCTGTTTGTGCTGCTAGAACAAAATACCACAGACTGGGTAATTTATAAACAGTAGGCATTTATTTCTTACTGTTCCGGAGTCTGGGAAGTCCAAGATCAAGGCACCAGCAGATTTGAAGTCTGTTGGGGACCCTGTCTACTTCCAAGATGGCGACTTGTTGCTACAAAAGCTGTATCATCACATGGTGGGAGAGCAGATGAGCAAAAGAGAGAGAAGGGATAAACTTGCCCCCTTAAGCCCTTTTATAAGGCACTTATCCCATGCATAAGGGCACAGTCCTCCTGATCTAATTACCTCCTAAAGGCCCTACCTCTTAATACTGTTGCATTAAGGATTAAGTTTTAATATGAATTTTGGAGGAGACACATTCAAACCATAACAGTTTCATTTCTCCCTTACTAGCAAACCAAACAATGCCTTGTTCTCAGTAGCAGTCATATCTCTTGGTTATGATGACCAGTGTGAAGTTCTCCATGTGTATTGACAGGTAGGTCCATCTTTCTCAAGAAGAATTTCCTGTGATAACAATTTCAGTTTGTTTGTTCTTGCATTTTTCTTAAAAGAAACAGCCTATTTTATTTTGAATGACAATTATAACATAGAAAATTGCACAGCAATTTTACAAGAAGTGTAGATACAAACCGTTGTAATTTCTTTTTTTATTTTTTCATTGTATGTGTTAATGGGGTACAGTTTATCATTTCAATACATGCATATATTGTATAATGATCTAATCAGAATAGTTAGTATATCTGTCACCTACATTGTGATTTCTTTTTCTATCTTCCTAAATCTCACTTGCCGTTATAGAATGGTTTAAAGTCAGGCTTTAGGGTATGAAAAAATTGGGCTAGAAATTGCTCTCTGGCACTTCTTCCTGTGCCACATTGGCCAAGTCACTCCTTGAAACTCAGTTTTCTCATATGTAAACTGGGAATAATAATAGTACCCATATCATGAGTGACTATAAGTGTGGAATAAATAATGCATATAAAGATCTTAATATAACTCCAATGATGAAAATGCTAAAAATAAATGTTAGCCAATAGTGCTACGATTTCTATTATTTTTATCATTATCACTGCTGTGTTGTGACAAGAATCAAAGATTAGGATTGAATATAAATCTAAGGACTTGCTATTTATACTGTACACAAAACTCCCTGTGGTTCAGAATTATCTCTTTTATCTCAATTTCTAGCTCAATGCCTGGCACACAGCCAGGTCTTTCTAAATTCAAATGAATATTCAAATGACTGGATGAATAAACACCTATAAACTAATGTGGGGAAAATAGAATAATTTAGTCAGGCTCTCTTGACATTTCTTGTAAAACAAGTTGTCTGTGGGTGGAGTTAGTGCACATGTGCACCCATGTATCTTCTTAGTTTCTTGCTATTGTGTGTTCTGCAGTTTGTGAAGCAGGGCTAGCCTGCAGAGCTTGTGTCAAAAAATAGAGTATGTTTACTCTGCTGGCAGCTGCTCAGTTTTATTTGGACTTTGTCGGTAGCAGGTGAGTTTCGAAGTTTCTCTTTGTACTTCTTAGCTCTCACACGTGTATGTGCTGAATAAAGACTATTCCTACTTCAGCCAAGGCACCAAGGACCTTTTTGCTGGTTACCTAGCTCATAAACCTGCAAGTGAAGGGTTTGTGAACAGGCTTGAGGGGTCTGTGAGCACCAGAGACCCAGCCATATTTCGACAATTGGTGTAGTTGGAGCAGGATTCTGAGCAGGTACAGGAGCCAAGAAGCCCTTGGAGAAGGAGGAAATGTGGCTACTTTTGAACATGTTGTGCCCTGTGGCCACTTTCCTGTTGATGGGGATCTGGTTGCTGCTCACTATAATGCAATGCATCATGGACAAGGCACTGAAGTGGAAAGCCCCTTGGGAGCAGGAGGAAATGTGACTGTCCTTGAGTGTGTGGTGCCCAGTGGCCACTTTTCTGCTGACCGGAACCTGGCTGCTGCTCACTCTGCCAAAAGTTGATCAAGATTTGAAGTGGAAAGCAGAGTTGTTGATGGATGACGTGCAGCAACTGGAAGATTTGAAGCAGAGAGCAGAGTAGTTGGAGGCATGGATAGATGTCCTGGAGGATGACGTGTGGTGACTGGCCATGTCTACTTCTCACACCAGGGAAGACGACGAACCCAGTGGTGAGTTGGGGTGACTGTGCATCTCCAGGCACAACCTGTTGTGCATCAGAAAGTGAAACACAAACAGCCTATCGGGCCAGGCGGACAACCAGTGGGAAATCCACAGTGACCCAACTTACCACCTATGTTCCATATACCCAGGTTGAGTTAGTTGACTTGAGGAGACAGTTTTGGCAGAAACAGGGAGCCCCTTGCTGCTTGGATGCTACGTTTATGGGACCTAGGGGTGGATAGTGTGAAATGCTCTGCTGAGGAGATGGAAAAATTGGCCTCCATCACCAGGCACCCGTCCCTGAGGCAGCAGCTGCAGAACAGCTACAGCTATGCACAAGGGCCAGGTAAACACTCCTTAATGGAATGGGTGAATGCAGCTGCCCGAACTATGTGGGCAAATGCTGGAGAACTGCCCAAGATTGTTAGTAAATGGCAAATATAGGCTGAGTTAGTTCAAATAATTCGAGAGCTTGGAATATGGCAGTCCATGTTTAATGTGAACACTCGTGGCTCAGACAATGAAAATTTTACAGGCAGCATGAGAGACATAGTGCTGCAAAATGCCCTGTCAATGTCCTTTGGGTCACTGATGGCCATACTGGCCCATACATTGGTCATCTTATACATGAGGTAATGACCATAATAGCCGGCCTGGGTGAAGTAGAGGACAGCAGACAAGCAAAAGGGGTCCGAAAAGTGGCTAAGACCAAACCCCCAAGAATTGCTCAGGATTTTATCCTGACTAAGCAAGACTAGCCGTAAGGAGATGTGGCTTGACTTGCTTGCAGCAGGGGTTGATAAAATGAAAGTTGACCGGCAGCCAAATGCAGTTCTCTTTGCCTTGTGACAGCAATTGCGCCCTGAACAGCGTTTCTTCACTAAACGTCTGGAAACAGGTATCAAGTTATGCTCAGTGGATTTAAAGATTTTTTGATTGCTCCTGAGGAGGCAGATGAAATGTTCCATTTTGACTAGGGAGCAGGCAAAGATGCTTGTCTTTTGGGGGTAGGCGAGGACCAGAGGCCTCATGTTGAATTGGCAATGATGAAGCTGATGCGCTAGCTAAGGTAAGGTGGCTGGAGAGAGCTCCAGCAGCTGATGTAGCTGGGTGGCTACATTGGGGAATGCAGCATGCTGGCTGCAAGGCCGGGTGATCAATGGCTTGCCGGGTGCCACATTAACCCGAGAAAAAATGCCCCTGATGGGCAGATGTGCTCCTGATGAGCAGATGGGTGCCCCCGATGGGCAGATAACTCATGTGAGAATGCCCCTGACATGGTGGCAGGTGGATCTTGTGGGACCACTGCCAAAGTCAGAGAGTTACTGGTTTTCTGCTTGTATGGCCTTGTGGTGCCCCAGACCAGGTAAGATACCTATTCCTGCAGCCATCCTTTCTCAGGATGGCAAACTGGCATGTATCTTACCAAAGGGGCAAGAACTTCCCCTACTGGTACCAATAACCCTTCTGTCTTTTCGCCCATAGTGTTCTGGCTGCAGCCACCGCACCAGAGTCGACAGGGTACATACATACATTGGAGTGATCATCTACTGAATATACACTGAACTTCACATCAGTATGACTACAAATACCCATGTAAAATCAAACCAATGATGACTACTAACTGGACACATGCAACTAAAGGACAGAACTGCAGGACAAGCCTTAAGCCATATCAAATAGACAATAGGTTGTATAAATAAAAGGGTCATTTATCCTCTCTAAGGGAACATAGTGGAAGATGTTTAACATGTAGACTGTACAGCGAGGGACCCTGAAAGGGTGGATTGTGGGGAAAATAGAATAATTTAGGGTCCCTCGACGTTTCTTGTAAACAAGTTGTGTGTGGGTGGAGTTAGTGCGCATGTGAACCCATGTATCTTTTCGGTTTCTTGCTATCATGTGTTCTGCAGTTTGTGAAGCAGAGCTGGCGGGCAGAGCTCACCTCTAAAAATAGAGCATGTTTACTCTGCTGGCAGCTGCTCAGTTTTCTTTGGACTTTGCCAGTAGCAGTTGAGTTTTAGAGTTTTTCTTTGTACTGCTTAGCTCTCAGACATGTATGTGCTGAATAAAGACTATTCCTACTTCAGCCAAGGCTCCAAGGACCTTTTTGCTGGTTACCTAGCTCATAGACCTACATGTGAAGGGTTTGTGAATGGGCTCGAGGGGTCTGTGAGCACCAGAGACCCAGCCCTAGCTCTACAACTAAAATCAGGAAAACTTAAGAAAGATTCACTTTATACTACAAGAAACATTTTAAGGTTAATGCTCATTAGGATAACATGAAATATTTCGGAAGGAAAAAATCTACATAATTGAATATTCCACTAATAGTATACTCTGTGACCTGCCGTCTATAACATTCACATTATTTGTATGTGTATACACACACATATAATCTATACAATATGTATCCGTATAATGTAATATAATTTCCGATGTTTAGAAGTCACCTAAAGTCTTTATTCTAAATGCATTTAGAAACCATTTTATTGCAGGAGAATAGCATAATAGTTAGTTTTACAAATATCCCTTTAGCTACACTGTGGAAGATGTGTTTATACAGGTAATCCAGAGCAGAAGCAGGGAGACAAGTTTTATGGTGGTCCAAGAAAAAGGTGTTGGTGGTTAGGACTAGAGTATTCCATTAAGATAGACAGAATATACTTTGAAAGTTCATGGATGAAAAATGGCCAGTGGAAGGGGTGGGAAATAGAGTGGGAGGGTAGGAAAAGGTAGGGGAAGCAAATGAAAGAGAGTAACCAAGGAAGATGTCAGGGGTTTTGGCCAAGAAACAGCATGGACGGTGGTATCATTTACTGAGGAGCAATGGGGGATAGAAGGAAAATCAAGATTTGCGGTTTCACTGCTTCATTGCTAGTAATTCTCTCAGCCCCAAAATTCTACTTTTTTTTTTTTTTTTTTTTTTTTGCCTCCAAGGAGACAAAGCTGTTTTTTTGGATACTGTTTGTTGTTTTCACTGAATAAAATCATTCTCACTTTCTCTCTCCCTCTTCCTCTCCCTTGTCTCTCTCTCTTTTAATTTTGTGTTTTATTCTCCCTTGTCTCCTCTGCTCCGAGTTAGTGAGCTAAAGGTTTGGAAGAATATAAAAGAGAAATGTAGATGCTCCATAAATACCTCTCTCTCAGGAAAAGGTCATTGAGCCCAAGAAGAACAAGGAGCAAACTACCTTGTAAAAGTCATCATTAAACTCAGTTTACTTAGTCCCACTGCACTATTTATGACAAGTCACTAAAATGTCAGCCTATTCCTCAGTGAAATGAGTCATTCTGTTTTACAGTTAAGATTTTTCTTAAAATGTTTTGGTGGGTAATGTATATAGGACACATAACATCTTTATTTTCTCAGTACCCAAAGCATTTATAAAAACCCTGGATTATGCAAATAGCAGAGAAATAAAGGATACTTTTTAAACAATCTCTCACGGATTGATTTTAAAACATTTCTCCATAAAAGCAATAGGCAGGAAGAACTGTGTTCATTTTTTGAACAGTTACTCTAGGGTACCCATTATCGGATGATGGGAGTGCTGAGTTAATGGGCCTTAGAATCACCTCTTACACCAGACTAGCTAACTTAACCAGATGCTTTCTCAGCATCACTTCTAAAAAAATACCTTCACAGCAAACATCAATAATAACATCAAGGAAAAATAATAGAATAGCCTTACAATGGATTGTTGGAGAGACATCTGGTAGCAAATGATCTCAGCTAATCCATGCTCAAATTTTTAAAAAGAGAAGAAAATGCAAGGAAAAAGGCCTCAGTGCTGCATCTCTAGAATACTCGAACGTTTAGGAAGCGATGGGCATTACTACTCACACCTGTTTGGCCAGTAGAGCGGAAGTTTTAGGCACTGATGCTTAGAAGAGTCGTGATATATGAAATGTTAAACAAGTAAAGTCACCAGCCCGGAAAACTGCTCCAGGATGAGACAGACAACAGCACATGGTGGAAAATAAAAAGGCAAAAACCACTTCCCATTTTTCAGCTGCAAGGAGCAGCACTGTAAGTCCAGTCTCATTTCAACACGCACTACTGGGACTTGATCAGTTACCCTCCTGGAACCATGGGCTGAATCCCGTTATCACATTAGCTCCCGGTGAGGCAAACATACTGTTTTCATTTTACCTGAAAGATAGGGTTTTTATGTCACCTGGGAACTCATTATAGAGAAAACATTTTGCAGTTAATGTTGCTGAAGTAAATACAGGCACAAATCCAAACTCTGAGGGAAAAGATAAGTTTAGGAATAGATAACATGATGATGTTGCTGAACTTTTTATATCCAAACCTGTAAATCGTCCAAATTATTAAAACAATGGAGGCTTCGTGAGTGTGACAGCATGAAGTAATGCCACAGTAAACTGCAAATAAGCCTTGGAACAGCTGAATCAAGTTTCAGGGGATAGGGGAAGTATATCTATCATGCATGAGTCTCAGTTTCCCTGAGAATGAAAGATTTATATGATCCTTTCCCTCTGAAACCTAAATAAAATTCTGCTTAAGAGTAAAATCAGGATAGTATATAAGTGTGCAGCAGAGTAACTTTTTTCTAGCTTACAATCTACCTAATCATATTAATTTTATAGTATTTTGTATATTATTTCTTTACTCCGTCTCAAAACTTTTAAGTCACCATGTTGCATGATTGCATCTTATTAAAATTCAAGATGAAATACAAGAAGTTCTCTCAATCCATGCTTTTTCCTTCCTCTGTGCAAATCCCTTACTTCACCATAGCACTTATTAGTAAATTTTCAGATATCTTTCCCTAGTTCAGGAATTTCTGTGATCTCACTCTTCTTCAACCTTTTCTTTTCTTTATCAGCATCCCCAGACTTTACTTGGACATGCAAACTTTGGAGGCAGTCCAAAGGTGAACAATAAATATGATTAAGTGCTTGGGAAATAGGATGAATAACGAAAGATGAAAGGCAATACTTTAGATAAAATAGAAAGCTGCTATCAGAATATATTCAGTAGCAGTTTTCCAAGGCAAGGTCTTGAATTTCAATGACATTCACTCAGGTTTGATTCAAAAGGAAAATATAAGTAAAAATTCTAAAAGCCAGTCCACCAAAATTCACTTGCCTGCCATTTGCAATTTTCTTCACATCCTTTATCACATCTCTTGTGTCTTGCCTTCCTTGCGTTACCTATCATATGTGCAGAATGCTGATGCTTTGGCTTTCTGTATTACCATCGAGGAGACATTTATATTGTGAAGAATTTATGCTCAGAGCAGTAGTTCAATCGAGAGTGATTTCACCCCTTCGGGGACATTGATCAATGTCTGGAGATAATTTTAGTTGTCATAGCTGGATGCTGCTGGCATTAAGTGGGTAGAGGCCAAAGACACTACCAAACACCCTACAATGTGCAGGAATAGTCCCCTACAACAAAGAATTATTTAGTCCAAAATGTTAATAGTATTCCACTCCAAAATAATTGACAGAAAATGTAAGTATGCTTTGTTACCAAAGCAAGCTACAACTCTCAAGGGAGGGAACTTTCCATGCCTCTTGACAAAGATGACAAGGACAACACTTAGGTGGAGTTTGATTGGTTACCACTTAATCATCCATCCGGTCTTTTCTTGCAGGCTGCTCTCATACGCTTCTCTATGCAACAGCTCCTCTCCATGCAGGATAAGAACCCACCTTGTGAATAGCCACATTCTTGGCTTTGCCGTCTGCAGTGCAGTGTGTGTGTGTGTGTGTTCTCAATCCACAAAGTTCAGATGTGTGAATCTGTAACTTGATTGTTTCATGTTCCTATCTCAAGCTGCCATTACAGCCAGTTGCAGAAAGCTTTATCTTGCTGACTGAGAGAAATTCAGTCAATTTAAGATTGTTTTAGTCAATTCTACCAAAATATATACATGGTTCATCCCCTTACTTCTTTTCTCTGAGGGCTCTTTCGCTTTTCTGTCATGCACTGTCATCCTGGCATCAGGGGAGGCATCTGGCCCTTGGTCAGCCTCTACACTTGCTGGCAATCACAGATCATCCTCCCTCTCAGAGAATCTGATCATATAGTCCATTCCTCATGCACTGCTGTCCCTACTGATTCCAGGATCCAGATCCCCTCAGCTCTACTTGCTTTCTCTCTCACTCTCGCTCTCTTGCTCTTTCTCTCTCTCCCTCTCTCAACTTACCTCCATACCTTTCTCAAAGGGCATGGAAAGGCTCAGCTGCTGGAATTCTGGTGAAGGTGTCTCAAGACCAGTCTTCCCCTGATATTTCCCTTGGCCATATTGAGTTCACTTCTAAAATACAGGTGAAGCAGAGCCCCACCCAAGACATCAGACTTCAGACAGACCCAGTCCTTCCCTGCTCACAGATATCCTAATGTATCTGGGGCCTCTAGCATGCCCAGATCCAGATCCCCGGGTGCAAGACTCCCTTTACAGACCTTCATTAGCAATGAACACTTTGTCATCCTCTCCAACTTTCTTTCTACCTCCTCAACAGTATTTTTCTAGGTATATTTTTTAGGGCAGGACCTTAGCCTTTGAAAGTAGAAAGGCCTTTGTGCCTCCTTGCATTACTGCCAATCTCTCTGTGGCTCCTATGGCAATGGAAGCTAAGTTCTGGGGTGTGTGTGTGTGTGTGTGTGTGTGTGTGTGTGTGTGTGTGTGTGTGTGTGTGTGTGTGTGTGGCTCCTATGGCAATGGAAGCTAAGTTCTGTGTGTGTGTGTGTGTGTGTGTGTGTGTGTGTGTGTGTGTGTGTGTGTGTGTGTGTGTGTGTGTGTGTGTGTGTGTGTAAGAGGGAAGACAATAAAGTAAACAAAAGGATGTTAGAAACCAAAACACTTTAATACTTTTTAAATGTCATCTTGCCACTGGTAGCTAAAAATAGTTATAATATATAACTGTTGTTACTATTGTAGCTCTTTTCAACTTATTTTCTCACCTTTATATGATCTATTTCATCACAGATTTAGATATAAATTCAAATTATAATTTCTCTCATATACTTAAAACCATTGATTTTTCTACCATTTAAAAGAAAAAAACATTCTCTATTGAAACATCATAAACCTCCAGTGAAATTCAGTCCATTCACATGTATTTTATGCCTCAGGAAGGTGTGATCTTGTATAACATGCACTTGAATAGGGATTAGCAGATGCCAGATCTTATCCCAAGTGTTTTATGTCTATTAACTCATATAATGCTCTGAAGGATCCAGTGAGCAAGCACCATTGCTATCTCCACTTGACAGATGAGAAATGTAGATGAGAGGCTAAGTGACTCTTAAAGACACAGGGTGAGTAAGCAACAGAGCAGGGATTTGAACCCACACAATCTTGCACCAGAGGCCAATCCCAAACCACTCATTACACTGTCAGCCTCTATCATTTGAGCTGAGGATAGGAATGAATAATGGAGGCCACAGAGCTATGGTGCACAGCACCCACCTTTACAGAAGGGAATAAGTAAGTGGATTTTAAATGGGGAAAGAATGTGATAAACCAATTTTTTTACATTAATTTTCTTTGTCACCACTGAAAATGAGAGCAATAAGCTTTAGAGGTCAGAGATCAGGATGTGGGCCTGGCAGTACAGGATCACAGAGCAGGAAATAATCTTTCTTGGGTTATGCAAGAAGACTGATCAAGGTTTACACACAGTCGACCAGATTGGTAAGAGACAACGTATTGATTTCAACTAGTGATAAGGTAGACATGTGCTTGAACATCTGCTGAACGCATAATATCTCATGAGTCTAGCCAGGTAGTCAGCACTATTCAAGATTTGAGAATTTGGTGTAAGGTCCCGATCTCTTTCTTTCAGGAGACACAACTAGGAGTTACTGATTTTTATGAGTAAAAAATCCACATAGAGTGATCTTAAAAAGAATCCTCAAATATGGTTTGCTGTTTCCATTACAGACTCTTGGTGTTTTCCTGTGACTCACTGTGAATGTTACCCTGAGATGTAAGCTTTCTGCAGATTGATGATGCTTCAATGTGGTATAAATGTCAGCCTGGTACAAAGATGTGGACTGTAAACTCACCACTCGACTAAAAGTTCTCTAATAGCAGGGTGTTTTGTTTCTTGGTACCTCCTGCAGGCATCTCCCAATCACTCACTAAAACTTTTACAGATTCCATAAACCTTGTAGATCCAGGATAGATGTGGTATGGAGATACAGCAGCCTTGAGCCAGAGTCTACCAACACCCAGAGGGCCTCAGATTTCCCTCTTCTCTACAGGCAGAACAGAAGGAGCTGTCTTACATGTTTTTGAGATATGCCTGCTGAGTGAGTTTTATCTCTTCTTATGTAGAACCTCTTAAGCAGAAAATGTGATCAAACATTGAAGTTCATCTACTAAACAGAATGAACCCCATAGATTCCATTTTATTATACTGGGAATGAAACGCACTTTCCTGGAACAATAAACACGTTAGACTTCTTTTCCACCTGTTTTAAGTTGGAAATAAAACATTTCACCTTTGAGATACCCATTGCCTTCCTCAGTCAAAGGGACTGAATTTAATACAAATTCTTTCACTATCTGTACCCTACTTATTTCTCATATTTCTTTTCCCAGGCCCGGTTAGCTTAGGATATAGCATTTTTGTCCTCACTAGTTCCAAAGGTAACTGGTATTTATATTCTTTGTCTTTCTGTGAGAATCCCTGCTGATTGCCAAATATGTGGGCTCCCCTCTGGTGCCTTTCCTGAGGAACAAGCACTCATATCAGCAAGAAGGCAAACAACAGTAGCAGCTTCCTGGGCGCTGCAGCGGCAGACAGCAGGTGGAAGAATATGGCTTGATTTGGGTTGAACAGCACGGCAAAACTTTTGTGCCAAAAGCAGAGCCTGCAGTCACTGAAATAGATTTTCCATATAAATAGATGTAAAACTTTAAATGAAAAGTGCTCCAAAGATTTTTTAGTATGAAAGTGACATCATGTCATAGCTATAAAACCTGGGAACAAAAAGACTTGAATTGATATGCTTGATCTAAAAAAGAAAAGAAAAAGATACTTGTCCCCTCCAGGGGATTCCTCTACTGTCATTATTAGTTTGGTACACCCCACAGAGACCCAAATCTTAGTTGGGAGAAAAAGATAGAGGCTTTTTATTTAGAACAGAAAAAGCAAGGCTTCCAAAGGAACTCTACCAGCAGGTGGAACATTCTGCCACAGTCCACATTGCAGTCTCTTAAAAGGGTCAAATCTGTTTGCCTAGGTATTTGCAAAGGTCATTTTGCCCTCTTTAGTGTTATATTCATCATTTTCTACCCCCATAAACAATTTTGTGGAAGGGAAGCATTGGAGGAAGGCTAGCACCACAAGACAACAACCTGAGGTCAGCCTGACCACAACAGGGAAATGCACACTTTTTCCTCTGCATCAGGAAACCCGTGCAAATTTCCATTTGTCACAAGAGCTCTGCAGTGTGGTTTAAATGGATTCTGTTAAGTAGTCTGGTGGCAATGCATCATTAGAATTAAGTCCTTGGTCCTCAACAAGGGACCTAATAACCCGGCTCCTAACTTGCTAATAATTGATATTGTCACTTTAAGAAATCTATTGTCACAGTTTCCTTCTCTGTAAGAAAAGCCAATATATGTCATAAACAACCCAGGAATGAGAATAAAAAGGAAAATAAATGGGAAGAAGGCAGGAGAGTTGAGTCCCTGTGAAAGACAAAATGAAAGAAGAAGGGTCTGTTCTGGGCACATTCCACTAGGAAAAGGTCAACACCCATACTGATCTGGCCAAACATAAGGCCCATGTACCTGTCTATGTGGAAAATCTCTAGTACTGAGACAATTGGGCTAAATTCTACTGACCAGTTTTATCCCTTGACACAACCTCTGTCTACGGACAACATAGTCATCACCAAATATTGATATCTGTGATATAAGTTTCACAACAGTTTGGGGCATTTTTAAATTCCTTAAATCCTTTGATTAGCTCTATCAAATCTTCCTTGATATCTTTTGAGCCACCATGACCTCACTACAGCAATATTCAGGGCATGATGTTCAGTTTGGGAACATCTCTTTCTGGAATAGGTGTCATCTTCACAAGTTCTCAAAAGAAAATATCAGCTTTACAAAGACAAAATCTATTTATAAAAATAGATATAAATGTACTTTCATCCCTTGTTCTACCTAAGTTATACGTGAAACCACTCAGAAACATGTGGAGGTCATTATATTCACATTGCAATACAGCAAAATCCACAGAGAGCTGGCCACAGCTTGATGCCCAGTTCTGTCTAAGAGTTAACCTTCAAAACTCAATAAAAGACCTGATTAACCTGATGAACCTTCAAAACTCAATTAAAGACTCATTTTTTTCCCACCTGAAAAACAATATATTTAATTTAGGTTTTGTAAATGTTTTAATATTTTAGGCTGCTATTTTCATACTTATGCTGTAATATTGTCTAGTGAAGGCTTTTATTCTGCATTTGATTTTTAAATATCAAGATACTTTAAAAATTGATTTAGTAATATATGACGAGTCAGTATTTTCTGATCAATCTCCTAAAGAGCAATTAAAGAATACATGACAACTACCATTATGGATAGTATGAAAGACAAGAGAGGAAAGAAGATCACTGTGTCTTTTCTTGCAACGATATACAAAATAACTCTGCTCAACAGTACCCCTGCCTTACTTCAGAGCTCTGTGAAGACATTCAGCTCCTGTTAAGTTTTCTCTCACTGAGCTCACAACAATGATTCATTTTCTTCAAGTCATACTTCAGTATTTTTGCACAACCCTTGGATCCTAATCATTTTATTAATTTGTTCTTATATTAACAATTTTTTAAATCTTATGTCTTTTTTTGTTTCTCTTAAATTCCACTGTTTACTTCCAGCCTTACACACTTGTAGAGTTGTGTATATCCAGAGAACATCCCAAACACCTGCTCACCTAAGAAGACTGAGTCAGGAATGGGACTCAGATATGGATATTAGCACTGTGACAAAGAAAATCAGTGGCTGACACTGCATAACACCAGTGTTAAAGTAGCCTGAGGTGGTCAAGTATCAGAATAAGCAGCCTTAAAAATCTAAATATCCCATGTGAACCTCATCATATTATAAACAAGTATGTTCTGTGTTAAAAGTGATATCTCTAAGGCATTTTAAGAGCCTCTCAAGGGAAATAAACAACTCGAAAGTAAGTTTTGTGTTTTATTCAACACAATCCCTGACTCATGTAGAAACTCAATAATGAATTTCAGTTGAATGAATAATAAACTAATGAATTAATTAATGCCAGATAAGCTAGGTGTTAAACATAATGAATAATTCCTGCTTCAAGTATCTACATAGCAACATCAGTATACTTATTAAAAATCTTATCAATTTGAATGTTTCGGAATATTGCTTTCTGCAAAGAGCTATCGCTTTAAAAGAAAGCTAGAATAATCTTACATGTGAGTGTTTGTAAAGGGAGTCTATTTAAATAAATGGAAAAGGGAAATTTCAAGCATGTTAATAAGACAGCTATAAAAGTCCTTTGTGTGTTTTTAAAAAGGTCGGTGTATCATACTGCACTGTATTTTTTCCCTTTTTTGTTGGGCTATGATAAGAAAGAATAAAAAGGCAGAGAATAAAGAACTGGAATGATCAAATAGGCATTTTTCTCTGAAATGTAGTAAGTAGCCATTACTTTCTTGCTAGTGGTAACTAATGCAGTATAAATGAAACCTCATAATGGAAGAAAAGTACAACACAGAGATCAGTTGAACATGAGAATGACCACTGTCAAGACTGGGATTTGTGTCCTGAAAGATCAATACCTCAAAACACAGCAGAAAAAACAAAGAACTAGAAACCCTGAGATCCAGGAAACCTAACGTGCAAATAATAGGAGTCCCAGACTGCTGTTGATCTCACCCCCTAAATCTACTACACCCATACACACTTTATCTCATGTAATGGCAATCCTCTTTTTCCTGTTGTTCACACCAAAATATTGGAATCATGCTTGACTCCTTTCTCTCTCATATCCCACATGGAATTCATCAGGAAATCCTATCGCATATACTTTCAAAACTCTTCTAAGTTCTGAACTTGACCACCTGTCAGCAGTTCTACTGATACCACCGTTACCTACGCACTATTATCTCTTGCCTGGATAGACATGATAGCTTGTTATCTGTCTCTCTGCTTTGACCCTTGCCAACCTACAGTCTATTCTCACTCTGCCAGCCAGTTTTATCTTTATTAAAAATTAGTTTATGTTGATCTGTTGTTCAAAATTCTATGTCACTCGGAGTGAAAACCCGAGATGCTACCATGACCCACAAGGCCCTCAACAATCCAGTAGCTATTATTTCTCTGAACTCATTCCTACCACTATCACACTTCACCCCATTGATGCTGTTCCAGAACCACTGGCCTCCTAGGTATTCTGTTATGGACTGAATTGTGTCCCCCCATCCCCAAATTCATATATTGAAATCTTAACCTCCTGTGTCTCAGAAGACAACCTTATTCAGAAATAGTATCATTGCAGATATAATTAGATAAAATGGGTTGGATCCCTAATCCAATATGACTAGTGTCCTCATAAAAAGGGGAAATCTGGCCACAAACACACAACAAAGAAAATGTCATGTGACCATGAAGGCAGAGATCAGGGTGATATGTCTACAAACCAAAGAACACCAAAGATTGCTAGCAAACCACTAGAAGCTAGGGGAGAGGCATGAAAAAGAATCTTACACACAGCCAACCTGTTGACACCCTGATCTCGGACTTCTAGCTTCCAGAACTGTGACACAGTAAATGTCTGTTGTCTAAGCCATTCAGCTTGTGGTACTTTGTTATGGCAACCCTAGTAAACTAATATGTATTTCTTAAACCCTCTAGGCAAACTCCCAGCTTTAGAGGTATTGCCCAGTTGTTCCTTCTCTCCAGACTCTCCTGAGAAGCCAGGAATACATTCTGAAAAGCTCGTGAAAACTCATATAGAACTCATGAGAATCAGAGGTCTGTTCCTCTTGCATCTACTGAAATCTTTAATTCATGCAGGTGTGATCATAGAGGGCTGAGGTTTCCTGCAGCTAGTTGAGCCCAGCCCTTGCCCCATGTGGGTCACACTACATGGTCTCCTGCCTATCCAGATGTCTTGGTAAACTGCAGTATTCTGGGTCATCGAAACAATCTGACATCCTTGAACTGTGTTGACAAATCTCTGTCAAACACTTCACTGTCCTATCCACACACTACATTAGTTAAGTCAAAGATGTTCTTCATTTCCTCAGAGTCAAAATTATCATACATTACAGGCATGACCAAAGTCTGGAGAGAAATATTTAAAGGCATAATCTCCAAAGACAAGCAGAGAAAATAGAAAAATCAGAAGGAAAGATAAGCAATGAGTCAAGTGTGAAAATATAAAACTATATGTATATTTGAAACTTTGAAAAAATGTTATTACTCTATAATTATTTTCTTAGTCTTTTAATCATTAAAAGTTTTAAAGACATATTAACATTTAAAAGTACATATTTTGGAAAATTATGTTTGTCTACTTTGGTATAGTTTGGGGGTGGATGTGTCTGTCTTCTAAGACCTTTTCTAGTGCCAAATAATCTTCACCTACGGCCCCGGTAAACTTCCTGTTACTGGGAGGCAGATACCATCTCTGCGACCACCAGTTTGGAAAAAAGCCTAACGAATTTCTGGTTGGGAATAGTGTGGTAGGAGAGTTCCCAGGTCTGCTTGAACCTGCCGGAGAGCAGGCTGCAGGCGGGCACTAGACTCGGTTTATACCGGGGGGATACAAAGGTGAACAAGACCCGAGAAAGATCTACACAGTGCTACAAAGGCACCCAGAGAGACTGGTCGTCTGTGCCTAGCAGAAACCTGGTAGACTTCCTGGGCGAGGCGGTGCTGAGCAGGGTCTTGAAGGCCCAGCTGATAGACGAGGGGTGCAGAAGACACGCCCCAACCCAGCACAGTGTGCACAGAGGGGGGAGACGTGCGGCCAGGGAGGCGGAGACTCGACAGAAACCACACACCCGGTGGGGTCGCCACTGCACGATCTAACAGCCTGGGCCAGAGCACACTGAACGGGGAGAAGTCCTGTACAGAAAGTGAAAGCTCAACAGAGATCACACACCCTGTGGTACGTGATCCAGCAGCCCAGCAGAGTACAAGCTGACCAGAAAGGTGGATCCCCGGAGAAGCCCAAGACCCGAGGCAACCACACACACAAGACACTAGAGGCCAACTGAGCAGTCACGGCGGGAGCCATACCAAATTGGCAACCACAGCAACATCCTAGTTAGTCATTAGTCTTAAACCGGTGGACTGTGAAACCCCCTGCCACAATGAATAAACACCAAAAAAAAGACACCAGAAATACAAAAAATCAAGAAAGTACACCACCAAAAGTTAATAAATCTCATACTCTAGATCCTATAGAACAAGAAGCCCTTGAAATAACTGATAAGGAATTTCGAGTGATAATTCTAAGGAAACTGAATGAGATACAAGAAAACTCAGCTAGACATCATGATGAAATGAGGAAAAGTATACAGGATCTGAAAGAGGAAATATACAAGGAAATCAATGTCCTGAAAAAAAATGTAGCAGAACTTGCTGAACTGAAGAAGTTATTCAGCGAAATAAAAAACACAACGGAGAGTTTAACCAGCAGGCTTGTCGAAGTTGAAGAGAGAACCTCTGAACTTGAAGATGGGCTGTTTGAAATAACACAAGCAGACAAAAAGAAAGAAAAAAGAATCAAGGACATGGAAGAAAATCTGAGAGAGATATCAGACAACCTCAAGCGCTCAAATATCCGAGTCATGGGTATTCCAGAAGGGGAGGAAAATGGAGATTCCATTGAAAACATATTCAACAAAATAGTGGCAGAAAACTTCCCAGGTATAGGAAAAATCAAAGATCTTCAGATCCAGGAAGCTCAACGATCTCCAAACGTATTCAACCCAAAAAGGCCTTCTCCAAGACATGTCATAGTCAAATTGGCAAAACTCAGAGACAAAGAGAGAATCTTAAAAGCTGCAAGAGAGAAGCGTCAAATCACCTATAAGGGAGCCCCAATCAGGTTAACATCAGACTTTTCATCACAAACCCTAAAAGCTAGAAAGGAATGGGATGATATTTTCAAAATACTAAAAGACAAAGATTGCCAGCCAAGAATACTCTACCCTGCAAGGCTATCCTTCCGAAATGAGGGGCAAATAGTATATTTCTCAGACAAACAAAAACTGCGGGAGTTCACTACCACAAGACCACCCTTACAAGAAATCCTCAAGGGAGTACTGGGTTTGGTTCCTGAAAAATAACTACCACTGCCATAAAAACCTAAGAAAAATCTAAACCCGCTAGTACAATAAAAATGGCATTCATGAAGAGAAAACAAGCTAACAAAAACACTATCTACAACCTAAGGAACCAACAAACAAAGAAACCAAACAGTAAATCAGAAAGCAAGGAACAAAAGACACCTAAGACAACCAAACAACCAATAAAATGCTAAGAATAAATCAACACCTTTCAATAACAACTCTTAATGTTAAAGGCTTAAATTCCCCAATTAAAAGACACAGACTGGCTGACTGGATCAAAAAGCAAGACCCAACTATATGCTGCCTACAAGAGACCCACCTCACCCATAAAGATTCACACAGACTAAGAGTAAAAGGATGGAAAAAGATTTATCATGCAAACAGAAAAGAAAAACGAGCTGGAGTGGCTATTCTTATATCTGACAAAATAGACTTTAAACTAAAAACCATAAAAAGAGACAATGAGGGACACTACTTAATGATAAAAGGACTGATCCATCAAGAAGACATAACAATCATAAATATGTACGCACCCAATGTTGGAGCAGCCAGATTTATAAAACAAACTCTATTAGACCTAAAGAAGGAAATAGACACTAATACCATAATAGCAGGGGACCTGAACACTCCACTGTCAATATTAGACAGATCATCTAGGCAAAGAATCAGTAGAGAAACACAAGATCTAAACAAGACTCTAGACCAATTGGAATTGGCAGATATCTACAGAACATTCCACCCAACAACCTCAGAATATTCATTCTTCTCATCAGCACATGGATCATTCTCCAAGATAGATCACATATTAGGTCACAAATCAAGTCTCAATAAATTCAAAAAAATTGGAATTATCCCATGTATCTTCTCAGACCACAATGGATTAAAACTAGAAATTAATAACAAACAAAACTCTGGAAACTATACAAACACATGGAAATTAAACAGCATTCTACTTAATGACATATGGGTCCAAGAAGAAATCAAGCAGGAAATCAAAAAGTTTATTGAAACTAATGAAAACAATGATACATCATACCAAAACCTGTGGGATACTGCAAAAGCAGTATTGAGGGGAAAATTTATTGCATTAAATGCTCACTTCAGAAGAATGGAAAGATGGCAAGTGAACAACCTAACACTTCACCTTAAAGAACTAGAAAAACAAGAACAATCCAATCCTAAAGTTAGCAGACGGAAAGAAATCATTAAGATCAGAGCAGAACTGAATGAAATTGAAAACCAAAAAACAATTCAAAAGATCAACGAATCAAAAAGTTGGTTTTTTGAAAAGATAAATAAAATTGACAAACCATTAGCATGGCTAACAAAAAAAAGAAGAGAGAAGACTCAAATAACAAAAATTAGAAATGAAAAAGGCGATATTACAACTGATTCATCTGAAATACAAGGAATCATTCGAGACTACTATAAACAACTATACGCCAACAAATTTGAAAATCTGGAGGAAATGGATAAATTTCTGGACACACACAAGCTCCCAAAACTGAACCGTGAAGACGTAGAAAATTTGAACAGACCAATAACAATAAAGGAGATTGAAGCTGTTATCAGAAGGCTCCCAACAAAGAAAAGCCCAGGACCAGATGGATTCACAGCAGAATTTTACCAAACATTCAAAGAGGAATTGACACCGATTCTTTACAAACTATTCCAAAAGATTGAAACGGACGCAAATCTCCCAAACTCATTCTATGAAGCAAACATCATCCTGATACCAAAACCAGGTAAAGATATAACCAAAAAAGAAAACTACAGGCCGATATCCTTGATGAATATAGATGCAAAAATCCTCACTAAAATACTAGCAAACAGAATACAGCAACACATACGAAAAATTATTCATCACGATCAAGTGGGATTCATCCCAGGGATGCAAGGTTGGTTCAACATACGCAAATCAATAAATGTGATACACCATATTAATAAACTCAAACACAAGGACCATATGATCATCTCTATAGATGCTGAAAAAGCATTTGATAAAGTTCAGCACTCATTCATGACAAAGACCCTCTATAAGTTAGGTATAGAGGGAAAGTATCTCAACATAATTAAAGCCATATATGCCAAACCCACTGCCAATATCATCCTGAATGGGGAAAAGCTGAAAGCTTTTCCTTTAAGAACAGGCACTAGACAAGGATGCCCACTCTCACCACTCCTATTCAACATAGTGTTGGAAGTACTAGCCAGAGCAATCAGAGAAGAGAAGGAAATAAAGGGCATCCAGATTGGAAAAGATGAAGTCAAACTGTCCCTGTTTGCAGATGACATGATCCTATATATCGAACAGCCTAAAACCTCTACAAAAAAACTGTTGGAATTGATAAATGATTTCAGCACAGTAGCAGGATACAAAATCAACACACAAAAATCAGTAGCATTTCTTTTCTCCAATAGTGAACATGCAGAAGGAGAAATCAAGAAAGCCTGCCCATTTACAATAGCCACCAAAAAAATAAAATACTTAGGAATTGAGTTAACCAAGGAGGTGAAAAATCTCTATAATGAGAACTACAAACCACTGCTGAGAGAAATTAGAGAGGATACAAGAAGATGGAAAGATATCCCATGCTCTTGGATTGGAAGAATCAACATAGTGAAAATGTCCATACTACCCAAAGTGATATACAAATTCAATGCAATCCCCATCAAAATTCCAAAGACATTTTTCTCAGAAATGGAAAAAACTATTCAGACATTTATATGGAACAATAAAAGACCACGAATAGCCAAAGCAATGCTCAGCAAAAAAAATAAAGCTGGAGGCATAACACTACCTGACTTTAAGCTATACTACAAAGCTATAATAACCAAAACAGTATGGTACTGGCATAAAAACAGACACACTGACCAATGGAATAGAATAGAGAATCCAGAAATCAACCCTCACACTTACTGCCATCTGATCTTTGACAAAGGCACCAAGCCTATTCACTGGGGAAGGGACTGCCTCTTCAGCAAGTGGTGCTGGGTTAACTGGATATCGTTATGCAGGAGAATGAAACTAGATCCATACCTCTCACCATATACTAAAATCAACTCAAAATGGATTAAGGATTTAAATATACACCCTGAGACAATAAAACTTCTTAAAGAAAACATAGGGGAAACACTTCAGGAAATAGGACTGGGCACAGACTTCATGAATACGACCCCAAAAGCACGGGCAACCAAAGGAAAAATAAACAAATGGGATTATATCAAACTAAAAAGCTTCTGCACAGCAAAAGAAACAATTAAAAGAGTTAAAAGACAACCAACAGAGTGGGAGAAAATATTTGCAAAATATACATCTGACAAAGGATTAATATCCAGAATATATAAGGAACTCAAACAACTTTACAAGAAGAAAACAAGCAACCCAATTAAAAAATGGGCAAAAGAGCTAAGTAGGCATTTCTCTAAGGAAGATATCCAAATGGCCAACAGACATATGAAAAAATGCTCAACATCACTCAGCATCCGGGAAATGCAAATCAAAACCACATTGAGATACCATCTAACCCCAGTTAGGATGGCTAAAATCCAAAAGACTATGAACGATAAATGCTGGCGAGGCTGCGGAGAAAAAGGAACTCTCATACATTGTTGGTGGGACTGCAAAATGGTGCAGCCTCTATGGAAAATGGTATGGAGGTTCCTTAAACAATTGCAAATAGATCTACCATACGACCCAGCCATCCCACTGTTGGGAATATACCCAGAGGAATGGAAATCATCAAGTCGAAGGTATACCTGTTCCCCAATGTTCATCGCAGCACTCTTTACAATAGCCAAGAGTTGGAACCAGCCCAAATGCCCATCATCAGATGAGTGGATACGGAAAATGTGGTACATCTACACAATGGAATACTACTCAGCTATAAAAACGAATGAAATACTGCCATTTGCAACAACATGGATGGACCTCGAGAGAATTATATTAAGTGAAACAAGTCAGGCACAGAAAGAGAAATACCACATGTTCTCACTTATTGGTGGGAGCTAAAAATTAATATATAAATTCACACACACACATACACACATACACACACAAACGGGGGGGGGTAAGAAGATATAACAACCACAATTATTTGAAGTTGATATAACAAACAAACAGAAAGGACATGGTTGGGGGGGAGGGGGGGAGGGAGAAGGGAGGGAGGTTTTGGTGATGGGGAGCATTAATCAGCTACAATGTATATCGACAAAATAAAATTTAAAAAAAAAAACAAATAATCTTCACAGTATCCGAAACCTAAAGTTTTTGAAGACTTCTAATTTGGTTTTTTAAAGGTTACTGCTGAATTGCTTATCACGATTTACAGAGGACTTTACTACTTACCAAACCAGTTAAGAATATTGCCCAGCCACAATAGGGCCATATCTTACACAATATGAATTTAAATTGCTATAACATTGTATCATATTATTTTATATAAAAGTATAAAATATTTAGAATAATATTAATAGGGCTGTCATACACATAGTTAATTTTCATATAATGTGCCATTTTTAAGAGTAAAGTTCTATAATAACCACTTTTATTATTTAAATAATCATCTTTGGCTGTTTTAATTGTGTATATTCCTCTTTTATTTTTAGTACAATTGACAGAAGTCTGGCAGTTAAGAGTATATTTAATTCCTGTAAAACATGATGTTTATTTGATTTAGCCATGAAAAATATTTTCATTTAATATAAATCGCTATGTGTTCTTTTACATTTCTTTCAATTATGAGCAGTCATTTTTACTCTGCTATAAACAACAGTGTTGAAGTAATAGATTAAAGAGGTTAATATTTTCCAATAATTTTCTTCACTAAATATCCCAGGTATATAGTACATACATCATGGGACAAGGACCATTTCTTCTATATCTCCTCCAGCTTGTCAGCACTTGACAGTTCCACAAACTGAGTTTGGACTGGCATTTTGTTCTGGATGCCTGCAAGCTGCCTACTCATCACCCATGCCTCATCCAATAATGTTGACCTAATGATTAACTAATATAAAAAATTCAGCATATAAAGATGTTCGTATTTCCCCTCTCTCTCTCTCTCTCCTTTTAGCAGCTCCTTTTTAAAGTCTTGCCTGAAAAATGTAAACCGGAGAAACAGAAGTTAACAGCATGCCTTCTAATGATGGATACGTGTGTAATGAGAATTTCTAAATATCTTATTGATTTTTGTTTCTGGAACTGATGCAGTTCAAACTCATCTGTGCCATTGTGGTACACTGGTTTACCTAAGACGACCTGGGGCTATCTGTCATGGGGATCTTTCCTACTGGAGGGGTGACTGGTTTTGCAATTATAGACTTTTGTCTATTTGGTTTGGTTCATGGATGGTAAGGCACTACAGTGAACTGGAAAGGAAGGCAATGGGACTGTGACAGCCCTCGTTTGTATCCATACAGGAGTCATAAACATCCATAAATCACCAAAATACCGTAGCTACCAAGCTGATGAATTCAGCCTTAAAGCAGCAATCTCCCCACTGCTGACTGTGGATGATTAACTAGTAAGACAAGAAAGAAGAAAAATAGAGACCAAATGGAGACTTACTAGCATTAGGGAAGAAAATAAGATGGGATGGAAATGAGACAAAATCGGAAAATTCTCTGTTTTCATTATAATTTAGAAAATATTATTAAAGGCCACATAATCTTCAGAGTAAATTATTTCTGAAAATGTCTAATATTAATAACAAAATAGTGTAAATGAATTGCACCTGAGAGCTTACAAAGGGCTTTTCACATTTTATGTCACTCAGTAATATTTTTTGGTACATTCAGCTGTTTGATTAAATGAGGGAAAAATATAATAAACATCAGCAAATTTAGAAGTAAATTAAAAATTATTTTTACCAAAATGTTAATGAGGCTACCATGTAGATGTAACTATTTTTTAAGAGAATTATTTTTTTGCAAATTATTTAACATTTAATCCTTAAACATACAGACGGAAGTGTAAAAGGGTATCAATGTCCTGGGGACAAGGAAATATATGCAGTCAGAAAATACGTAAACAGACTTAAATTTTATAAATTCACACACACACACACACACACACACACACACACACACACACACACACACACACACAAAACCGGGGCGGGAGGGAAGAAGATATAACAACCACAATTACTTGAAGTTGATACGACAAGCAAACAGAAAGGACATTGGTGGGGGGAAGGGGGGGAAGGAGGAGGGAGGGAGGTTTTGGTGATGGGGAGCAATAATCAGCCACAATGTATATCGACAAAATAAAAATTAAATAAATAAATAAATAAAATGCGTACAACTTTCTAGGGTCTCTGTGTTAGTTAGCTTCTGTTGCTTATAATGGAATACCTGAAACTGGATAATTTACAAAGAAACAAAATTTATTTCTTACAGTTTTGGAGGCTGGCAAGTCCAAGGCCCAGGGGATGCATCTGGTGAGGGCCCTCTTTTGATGGTAACTCTCTACAGCAATGCAGAGTATCCCATGGTGAGAGAATTGGCTTAGCAAGAGAGCTAACCTGCTCACTCTCTGTCTTTATAAAGCCATCAGAACCATGTCCATTACTTCATGAATAGATCCATTCATTCACAAGAGCACAGTCCTCACAATCTAAATCACCTCTTAAAGGCCCCACCTTTCAAATACCATATTCAGGTTTCCCACCGTCTTAATACTGTTACAATGGGGGTCAAACTTCAATGAGTTTTGGAGGGATAGTCCATCCACAGCAGTCTATAAAGGATACACAGAAGTATAAGGGGTCTGCATGTTCCTCCCTCTCATAGTTTTATCAGGGAGAAAGGACTCACAGACAAAGAATAAAACCCAATCCTCTTCATAGGCGTGTTACAATTCTGATACTACAGAATTTGGAGGAGGGATTAAACTTACAAATGCAGTTTGGGTGTTGAGCTTCACAGATGAGGGTCTGTGGACCTCACTATATTACTCTGCTTTTCTGCACATAAGTTCAGGACCATAAAGACATACACACATAAACAGGAAGATTAAGAGCAAATCTTTATTTTCATTAACCTAGACTACAGTATGGTTTACAGATGTAGCATCAATCAGCTACCAATTCCCACATACCAGAATTAGATGGATTTCCCCAGACAGTCCCAGGCAGCACTGAACACAGCCTGAACCACAAGCCTGGTTATATGGCACAGAGGAGCAAACCAGACATCTTTCCAATGAATAGAGTTCACCCAAAATAAGGGAGGAGAGGGGAGCTGAGCTACATGCGCTCAAGTCCTATTCCCAAAACTACCTATCAGAATGTGTCCCTTCACCTTTAGGTAGGAAGGAGTAGGAACAGAACCCAGGAGAGTTACATTAACTAGTATACCTCCACTTGGAAAGAAATATCAGAAGTCTATTTAAAAAAAAAAAAAAAAAACAAGTTTTCTCACACCCAAAGATTTGCATAGGAAAACAGTATTAGGGCAGACTATGTACCTTGAATATCAGGGCTTCATATCATGTAAAAAATGGATAGTCACTATTTTGAGCAAGGAGTGTGCTATGTTTACATTGATTCATTTAACCTTTGATCATGTATATATGAGGGTACTTCAAAAAGTTCATGGAAAGATTCATATTATCTTTTAATTCTATTTTTCCATGAACTTTCTGAAGTACATCATATATGATGTACTATACCATGTTCTTGGAATACCAAGTTGAAAGTACATGGCTCTTACTCTCCATGAGCTCATAACTTCGTTTGGGAGATAGATTTAAAAATAAATAATTATCATACCACATAAGAAACACCATTTTAGCTTTATGTGCATAAACGGCAAAAGTAGTAGTAGCATATATATAGTACAAAATATGTGTATAAACCTTAGCACTAGGTCAACAGGGTCCCAGTATGGCAGTAGGATATGGGGTGCATCTACCAAACCTGCCTGGGAGATGAGAAAGGATGCCCAGAGGAGGGGGTGCCCAAAAGGATAAGTACGAGGGTACTCCCAAAAGGTTGTGGAAAATAGAATTACAAGTTAATACAAATCTTTTCATGAACTTTTTGAAGTACCCACATATGAAGTCACCAGCTGGACAAAAGCAGGGAGATGCATTTTATGAAAAAGGAATAATGCTGCTCTAGACCCAAACTAAGTATAATAAATAGACTGACATAGACAGTGGACTAGAGGAGAAAGACGTGGTGCAGACAGGAGCACCTGTAAGGGGGCTATGGAGAGAGTTCGAGCATGAAGTCTGTGAGTCTGCCATAAGATGTAGGATCTACATTGTGACAATGAATGAGAAACACATTATGAAGGAAAGATTAACAAATTGGACTTTGAGGAAAGAAAGAGTTGAGGAAACAAGAGAAGTGGAAATAACAGATTTCAAGCCTGGATGGTGAAGGGAAAACATCTAGAGAGTAGATAAACTTTCTCGACAAAGTTCATTTTGAAGTGGGTTGCATACACATGACTGGAGGAAAATGGCTTAAAAAGTAAAAAATGATAAGTTGTACCTTTGCACTCAGACTGACAAAGATGGGTGAAATCTGAGGTTTGAAGGAGTTAAATAGCTTGTCCGGAACTAGAATATAAAACCAGGTTCACCCTTGTTTACACCTATAGGAACTCGATGGCAAGTCATTCACAGGAATCCACATAGGTTCTTCTACCCTATCATGTCAGGAGTCCTCTGGTCTGCCAAGGCTGGCAGGAGGGTGACCCCATTTCCATCCTTGGTGGGTCTCAGGATCACCCCTCCCTCTACCAACTGCAGGGATAAAGGAAGAAGACTTCTTTATCCATATCTGGATCCAAACCTTCTTCATTTCCATCACTTTCCCTGCTCTGGTAACTTCTGTCTAGCTGCAGTCAGTTTAACATCAGTATAATCCAGAGATTTCAGTATACATATTATATCATTTTGAGATAAATACCAGATATATTCTCATACTCCTCAGCTGGCTTAGCAGACATACAAAGCCTTTAATATTTCCCTTCATACTTATGAACATTATTTCATTTTAATGCAAACCCAGACCCTGAGTGTACCTTTTTCTTCTTGATCTGTTATGCTCCATCTCTCCATCTGCAGCCTAGCTGTTGTTGATACTACCCTTTTTTGTTTGTTTGTTTGTTTGTTTGTTTGTTTGTTTGTTTGTTTGTGTTTTGGACCATAGACAATTCTCCTTTGACTTCTGGATACAACTTTTGTTTCTAGGGTTATTACTTCCCCAACAACAACTAATCTAATATACCCTAATGCTGTCTTCTAGAAATGCTCTTTTCTCTATTTCATTTTGTCTTTATCCCAGGTTCCACCCAGGACTATTAGTTTCACTCCCTGAGTTCTGGACCTGTAAAACCGGGCTTTCCCTTAGCTTAGTCTCTTTGCCCTTGGTCACAGGGCCTCCTAAAGATTGTCTCTTTAACCTCAATATTTTGGGGCAGAATATCAAGGATTCTTCCATCTGGAAGAATACATAAGAGACTGGAAACAGAAGTTGCCTCAAGCAGGAGAATTGGGGAACAAGGGAAAAGAGTAGATGGTAGACTTATCCTTTACTGAATGTAATTTTTCTTGCTTTTCTTCCTTTTTCTTCATTTTTTACTATGTGTGCAAATAAGTTAATAAAATTATTTAAATCTAAAGAACCTATACAGAAGCTTAATAGCTGCTTCTGCTACTCTCTGCCATTTTCTCTCCAGAATAAAAAATAAATTTTAAAAATGTATTTAAAAAAATCTTTACATCTGCCATCTCTGATTCCCACACCTCACTATGAGAAGAAAAAACTAAAATTGGTTGATTCTGTACAATGTTCCAGGCACTTAATCACTTCATTAATCCTAATAGATATTCAAAATTCACAGTCGCTGAAGGCAGGTATTACGATTTACACTTTATGGTCAAGGAACGAAGGCTCAGAGAGGTTTAGTCACTCCCCAAAGTCACACCAATGCCAGGTATTGAGGTGGGACTGGGACCCCGTCATGCATGGCCTCTATGTTCCTGTTGCATTTTGTCTTCCCCACCCATAACAATATGTGTAGGTTTCAACTTTTCTTCTGATAAGCACCTTTTCATAACATCTTTTCAGAAATTTTTAATATATTCTAACATGTTAATCCTAATCTTCCTCCAGCAGTTTAAATACTTAAAACTCAATATTTACACTTCTCAATGCTCTCTTGTTTCTCACCATAATCTCTTTAAAAGAGGGATATTTGCCACAGATATCCTTTTTTTTTTTTTTTCCTTTATGCAAGATGCTGCTTAGTAAGAGTGTTATTTCTTCCCTTCCTGTACCTTGGGGTTTCTCAAGCTTGGCACTACTGATATTTGGGGCTGTGAAAGTCTTTGTTGGGTGTAGGGAGGAAGTTATCCTGTGCATTGCAGAATGGTTAGCAAAATCCCTCACCTCTACCCACTAGTTTCAAGTAGCACAGTCGCACCCCCTCCCCAAGTTGTGACAACCAAGAACGTCTGTCTCTAGCTATTGCCAAATTGCACCCTCAATGGTGAAGTCATCCCAAATTGAGAACCACTGCTCTAAACAAATATTGATTAAAAATATTAAGCCTCCTAGCTGGTGATTCTGGATGAAAAACAAACTAAACTCACAGCCACCAGAACACCATATTCAATTCCATCAGATGAAATGATCCCAGAGTAGGTATTATCCCCATTTACAAGCTGAGAAGAGTTTAGTATCTTGCTCAAGCTCCAAAATTAATGTGTTGGAATGGAATTACAACTCAGACCTAACTCCAAATCCTGTGCTCTTCCTACTAATTATAATATGGGCAGTAATGCTCTAGAATAGAAAAGCCACTTATCTTCATTATAAAAAAAGATTATTTTTAGCCAGAACACGGCTAGACAAATGTTAGAAGAAACTGTCATATGACAGACATCAATCAATATAGAACAAAAATACTTGTAAGTGTGAGAAACTTTTCTCTATTCTTTGTTTTCTGAATTTTTATTTTATAATTTCTGAAATGGTTTCATAAGTTCTAGAGTTTTAATATACATACTTTATTTTTTAATGATATTTTCTTTTGGAACTGCCTTTATTGCCAAAAATCTGAAAGCTGGTTAATAAAACCAGGACCCTCTGAGAGGATTAGTATCCATGTATGTTTCTTGGAATAAAAAATTATTAATTCTTTATTCTTAGAACACACACACAAAAAAGACAGGAAATAAAATAAAAGACAAGTGTTAGGTTGGTAGTCATGGAGAATGGTCGACCACTTTCTACTTCAAATAGACTCATCCGCAATTGACAGAGGCTGGGAGAAACACTGAAAAATGAGCTCTCTTCAAATTGATATGTAATATGCTTATCCCTAGAGAAGCAATTGAGGGCAACAACTCTGGAGGCAGTACCCAGAGAATGTGCTCCCTGGATGCTGGTTGTTCCCATCATCTGGTCTTCATACTGGTAGTAGTCCCAGATGGCTCTTACCAGCTGCCTAAAACAGCTGTCACTGGGTCTCTAGTGCCTCACGTTGTTTGGATAACTGCTCCTTTATGACTGCAGAGTCAGGAGTCTCTACATCTCCACTGAAAGTGAGTGCCTAAAGATCTCTGCTGGGACCTGCAGAGATCTTTAAGTATCAAGGTCTGCAGAGGTCTTTGTGGTGTATCAAGAAAAATTATTTCCAATGTTTCAAAGCTCTCTAGATTGCTCAAGGCAGCTAGTCTCTGTAACACCTGAGACTGTAACACATAGACTGTGCCCTTAACTCCCTTCATCTCAGCCCAGATTTTATTGAGCCCAGGGAAAGTTCTCGTGTGTGCCCTTGACTTCTCAAGGTGTGGTCATCTCCAGCACATCAGCCCTCAAGCTTTAGCTCCATCTAAACTCAGATATTTGACAGACTTAACAATTATCCCCAAATTTTCTTTACACATTCTCTCATAAGGCACAATAGCACACAGACAAATCAAGGCACAAGAATATCCCTGGACAACTCACACTTTGTCAAGGAATCATCTTCAACTCTCACTTTTACAGGGAAGAATCAAGACTTGTGGTCTTATGACAACAAACTCCATCTTTCCAGCCTGAAATTCTTGTGTGGATAAAGTTCATTTTCACCACTTAATGATAGTTGAACATGACAGAGAAAGAAGCTCTGGAAAGATCCCAAGTAACTAAAGCACCACCTTGTGATAAAAGTCACATAAAGCCAATTTCTGGCATATAACCCTAAGAGAAGACATAACCTCCACTAATTGTAATCATTTGGTTTGCAAAACATGAAAAAGTGAGCTAAAGAAATGTGATTATCTTGAAGACTCAGAGAGGAAACACAATGCCACATCCAAATATCTATATCTAGCTGACAAATCCTTTCTGAAAGGAAATGTAAGATAAATTTAAAAATAACACAAATCCAGCCATTTCGGGAAAAAGTTTGGCAATTCCTCAAAATGCTAAAACAGGGAGTTGCCATATATTCCAAAAATTCTATTCCTAAGTATATATTCAAGAGAAATGCAACATGTGTCCACACAAAAACTTGTACACAAATGTTCATGGCAGCATAATTCATAATATCCAAAAAGTGGAAACCACCCAAATCTTTATCAACTGGTGAGTAGATAACAAAAAGTGATATAGCCACATAATGATATTATTCAGCCACAAATAGGAATAAGCATTGATATATGCTACAATGTGGGTAAACCTGAAAACATTATGCTGAGTAAAAGAAGCAAATCATAAAAGACTGTATACTGTATGGTTGCATTTATATGACATGTCCAGAATCATATCTATAGATAAAGAAAATAGACGGTGGTTGCCCAGGACTGAGGAGTGGGTGAGAGTAAGGGTGAGTGAGATCTGACTGCTCATGGTTTCTTTTTCGAGTGATGAAAATGTTCTAAAGTTGATGCTGGTGATGATTGTACAAGTCTATGAATATTTGAATAAATATCAAATTACTCAATTTAAACTGGTGAATTGAATGTTATGTGAATTATATCTCAGTAAAGCTATTAAGAAATAAATAAAAGCAAAGCAAATGAACAGAAAGGCACAACACTCTCAGTAAACTCTAAAACTTAGTGACATTAGTCCCGTTGACTGCTTTGGAGTAAATATCAAGAGCAACCTTGTCACACAAAGGAACAAAACTATGAATTCCTTTACCGTTTTGTGATTTGCAGCTTTTAAAAGTACAAAAAGAAAAAAGAGGAGTTTTTACGATCCCTGGTCCATTTTCACCATACTGGAAAGAAAATATATTTGATCTAAACAAGATAAAAATGGTGTTTTTATGATGTTTTAAAGTAAATAAAATGCTTATTTTTTACCTTAATTTCTTCCCAATAATCATACTAATAACATTTAGCATATATGCTCACAACATCTTTAGTGTTTAAAATACAAAAGTTCGTGTCTCACATGACTTAAACACTTTACAGAAAAGCATGCAATGTTGAAAGTAAAAAGCAAATGTTCTTTTTTATATACACTTTGACAGACCCAAAGTATTGTGAAATTGGTTGCATATCCATTATTTGTGTAGTCTAAGAAAAAACATGAACTTAAAATATATAATCCCGAATTCTCTAATTCTGAAGTACGTTGTTAAAAATGAAAATCCCTTCATATAAGGCTACAGATCTATTGTTGAAATCATTTTTAAATGAGTCCATTTATAATTGAACTCCTTGTACTATATGCAAATATAAAAGTGATATTTTCAATAAACACAGTAAATCTCTATGAAGAATCTATTGTCCACATATGATAGGTGTTATTGTGACTTTGTAAATATTCCCTTCTACAAGGTATAAAAGAATATCTTTAGAATCTTAGACTGCATATTAAAGTAAGAGCCATGGAATTGAAAGTTGATAAATTGAGCTTCATAGAAATTATAAAAACAAAAGATACCATTAATAAAATGAATATGCAAGCCATAGAATAGGAGAAAACACCTGCAATACACATACATGACAAAGAACTTGAATCCAGAATATATGAATAATTCTTACAAGTGGAAAATAAGAAAGACAATCTAATTTTTTACAACTAACAAAAGACTGGACAGCAACTTCACAAAAGAAGACATCAAAAGACCAAAAGAAGACAAAAAGACATGCCAAAGGCCATAGAACATCAAAAGTTCAATATCATCAGTTATTAGAGAAATACAAATTCAAGTCACCATGAGATACCAATTCACACACATTAGAATAGCTAAAATCAAAAGGAATGAAAATACTACATGTTACGAGGACGTGCAGCAACTGGAACTCTCATGCACTGATGATGAGTGTGAAACAATGCAACTTCCTGGGAAAATTTTTGACAGTTTTTTATAAACATCTATGCTATAATCTAGATATTCTATTTCTAGGTACTTAAGAGAAATACACACACATGTCTCTTAAGAGATATGAACACCTATGTCTCTTAAGAGAAATGAACATATATGTCTGCCAAAATAATAAAAAATAAAAGGTTTTTACAAAAGTTTAAGACAACTTTCTTTTTAATAACGAAAACTGAAAATAACCCAAATGTCCACCGGTAGAAGAATTGGTAAAGAGCTGTTTCACGTCCTTTAGTATCCTGCCATTGATTGTGTGGTACAAATTCCTCAGTGCTATCTTTCTGTTTGCCAGTTTTCTCACTGATTGGATCCTGCCATCGGTTTATCCAGTTAATCAATTTGTTTTATATCAATGACTCTACTACTTATTTCTAAGATGTCTAACTTATTCTCTTACATATCCATCTGTTGTTATTTTAGTTCTGCTCCTTGTTTTATAATTTCTTATTCTTTTATGATGTCAGTCCTTTATCTTTCTATGATCCTGAATGCTTTTTAAAGTCTTTTTAAAATTCATATCTTTTTATCTTCTGTTTGTTGATTTTAACTGGTTATCTTCTTTAATATTAGATTTTCTGATGTTTTAGTAATTTGCTTTGCAGACTCACTTGAGAGAGTGTTCCTTTCTCTTTACCTCTCCCTTCCGCCTCTCTGCTTACTTATCTTAAGGTTTTGTAACTGTCATCAAAAGATCCCTCTCCAGAACCCCAATCCAAGATCATGCTCATGTTTGCAACGCAGGGTTTCTTTTCCATGGAATGTGGCAGATATTGCAGGGCTAACTGACAGTTTAGATTTGGCTGGGAGCCTGTCTCTAATCCCTCCCTTCCTTAGGTGTGCAGTTTTTTGTTGTTGTTGTTGTTTTGTTTTGTTTTCTATACTCTTTTCTTTTTTTCTTTTTTTTTTTTAATTTTATTTTGTCGATATACATTGTGGCTGATTATTGCTCCCCATCACCAAAACCTCCCTCCCTTCTCCCTCCCCCCTCCCCCCCAACAATGTCCTTTCTGTTTGCTTGTCGTATCAACTTCAAGTAATTGTGGTTGTTGTATCTTCTCCCCCCCCCCCCCGGTTTTGTGTGTGTGTGTGTGTGTGTGTGTGTGTGTGTGTGTGTGAATTTAGCTTTCTCTTTTGAGAAGAGATACCCCACTATAGGTCCCTGTTTTAAGAAGAGTTCAGTACTAATTGCCCACCTCAAAGGGGTCCCTTTAATCCTGAAGAAGTCCAGCCCTTTGCAGTCTTCAGCCCTACTTACCACTCTGTTCTATTGTTCCTTTGATGGTTATGAAGATGTAGACCTTATTTTAAAACTCTTACATCTTTTTAATCTTCTCCTTTTTATTTGGTATATCAATTCTTTGTGTTTGGAGCAGGGTCAGTATCAAAACATTTAGCTTCAATGTCATTTTTATTGACGCTCTTGTCTTGTTTTGCACATTAGGAGATCACTGTTGGCCTTTCCTACTACAGTGAAAGTAAGATAACTCATTGGGCAGTCTGTCAAAACAGGAAGCCTTTCTTACTAAGCTGCTTGCCCCTAGTGTCTAGCATAGTATCTAGCTTAAATTAGATGTTTATTAAATATTTTATGAAAGAATGAATAAATAAACAAACAAAATGTTATGGTAAGAGTAGAGTTTTGTGATGAAATGGTAGACCTCTGAAACATTTTAAGAAAGAGATACCACCATGAAGGATATTTTGCACAAGATGGACCTAAAAAAATTAACATGGGTCCCCGTTCACTGCCTGTAGGAAAACCCAAACTTGCTGCAACATACAAAATCCACCATGATGAAGCTCTGCTTCTTTCCAGCATCACCTTCCCATAACCCATCCATAAACTTAATTTCAAACTAAAGTCTCTCAATCCTCTGTACCTCTATAAAGTTCATTTCCTTTGCCCACAGGATCACTCCTATCCACTTGGAAAGTTTTTCAACATCCTTCATCAAAGAATCTCTGATAAGTCATCCTTCACCATCCAGTTCACCTCAGTTCACAAACCCAAGCACCATTTAATACACTCCCCTCTACACACCTACGGCGTTGTGTGTTTTTCCAACATAGCTCTTTATATAATGGTTTATATGTGCCTTGTCAGACAGCTTTGAATTCAGAGATCAGGTCACTCATCTTTCCATTTGTAGAAACTGGCAAGAGGTTTGCAATACAGTAGGTGCTTAATAAGTATCTGATGACTGCTCAATGATTAAAATAATGGTACTGTGAGATACTGCTCAGTGTTTGAGTAAGAACTTAAAGCTATTTAAAAAAATTTTTTTTGAAATTTGAAGAAAATTCGAAGTAAAAGATTCAATACTTGCTTTCCAATGCATTGAATTGGTAAAACTTGGTTTGGGGGGGAATCTTTGTATTCTGCTGTTTGAAAATTACTTACTGAATGGCAGCCACATGCCAAGCCTTGTAGTGGGTAAGGGAAAGAATGTTATGGGAGATCTTCCCCTGAGCTTACAAATCATTGTATAATCACAAATCCCTGATGACAAGTATGGTTGCAATGGTTTCTGAATAAAAGTCTTCATTATAATAGACTTTGTACCTGGGAACAGGGAGTTGCCTACAGTGCAGAGGCCAGCATATGTGAAGAAATCTTCAAATTCTGACTATTTAGTTTCTCACAGATGTTATCATTTGCATTTATATGGGAATTTGATGCTGTAAGTTCTGTAACATGTGATGTAGTCTCAGCCAAGGCATTTTCTTGGGCCAGGCTAAGTACCAACTGGTTTCAATTAAAAGGTGGGGCTGGTGAGCTTCCTTGGATAAAATCTAAAAATCTGCCGGAGGCACACCTGAAGCATAACCAGCAGCCTGACCATTGATTCAATTTGCATTATATTAAATCTTTGATCAATGAATGATGACGCTGGAGATAAAAACACCTTCAAAAATTCTTTTTCCACTAGTTTTTTGTCGGTGTATAGAAACACTACTAATTTTGGTAGGTTGATTTTGTATTCTGCAACTCTACTGAATTCATTTATCAGTTCTAAGAATTTTTTGATGGAGTGTTTAGGTTTTTCTATATAGAAGATCATGGTGTCTACAAGTGGACAATTTGACTTCCTCTTTTCCGATTTGGATGCTCTTTATTTCTTTCTCTTGCAGATCGTACATTGTATACATATATTGAAACTCTCTACTCCATAAATATGTACAATCAATGTGTCAGTTAAAAAATAAATTCAAAATAAAATAAAAAAGAAAAAGCAATATATGGAAACTTCCTCTCACTGTGAATTCCAGGCATCAACCTAATTGTCATCAAAATTTTCATCGAACCATTCTTAAAGTAGCTTTCAAAAGTAGGCCATGTGCAACTGCATATCAAATGTTTTTGAGAGCCGGTTTGCAGTCCAAAGTCATCTCATTCCTTTTTAACAAAATTCAATCCTCATTTTGAAGTTGATTTGTCATGATCAGGTGGTCTTCAATAAGAAAATTCTTAATTTGCCACTAAAATAAGATTGTGTTAAGTCTTAGTCCAAATTAATAATATTTGGTTCTCTTAGGTTCTGAAGGCATTAATTCAATGAGCATAAATAAAATTTCTCTTTCTGGGGTTATATATTATAATTCTTCATAAAATGACATTTTCAGATTCAGTAAATTTTATTCCAAGTATATACTTCTGAAGACCATAATCAGGAAAAAGTTATTTCACTTTTTATTTTAAAACAGAAAAACTTAACTATCTGTGTTTCAATTAAACTATTTCAGGTACTACATATGATAATAGGCATAATAATAGGTAGAAAGTAAAGGGTCCTCTTTAATTACTGATGCTTTTCAGCATAATAATTTGTGTTTAAATAGAGTTGTTCCAATATGAAGATGAGCACATTACAAACTAAATGGCCTATTTTTGCTGCATTTTGTGTTGGTATGTATGCTTGATAATTTGATCGTCTCTCATTATAAGTTTAAACTTTAATGCACTGAGCTCTCCCATTCCCCTGCAAGGGGTGTGAATTAAGATTTAAACAACAGTCTGTTTCAACATCTATTGCAATGCAGTCATGCAAGAGATCAAACACACATAACTTCTTCATACGCTTTTCATTGAAAAAAATAGACTAGGCTGTCCCCTTGGGAAAACGTATGAGTTTTAAGATTTAAGTTAAAAAAAAAATGTTCAAAGGGAAAAGAATAAAATACGGCGAAAAGAAAAATTAGGAAAGTGTGGACATCTGTCATTCAAGTCTCCTTGTTAAATGGAAGATCAAACCCGGGACTTTCTTCATCCAGCTTTATCCTATTCTCTTGCATATCCTCTAGAGAACATATGAAGTAATTAAACTCTGGGCTGCTGCAGCCGCAAAGGACCTGGATGGCCTGACATGGAAAGCATCAGAAAGAAATGACTTCAGCACAGTGGTAGTTTTTTTTTCAGGTATTACTCAGACTAGAAGATGTTCTTTTTCTGCCAAAAAGCCAAAGCTATCTATAACAACCTCTTACTGCCAGTGCAAAGAGGAGGAGACATAAAGCTAAAAGAGGATTTTGAAGAGAAAGTACAGCCCTACTGTATTAGTCCGTTTTGTGTTGCTATAACAGAAATACCTGAGACTGGGTGATTTATAAAGAACAGAGGTTCATTTGGCTTACGATTCTGGGACAGCTGCATCTAGCATGGGCCTCCAGCTGCTTCTGCTCATGGCAGAAAGTGGCAGGGAGCCTGCGGGTAAGCAGATCACATGGCGAGAGGAAGCAAGAGAGAGAGAGAGGAGGTGCCAGGGTTCTTTAAACAATCAGTTCTCGCAGGAACTAATAGAGCGAGAACTCACTCACTACCCCTCTCCCTCCAGGGAGAGCATTAATCCATTCATGAGGGATCCGCCCCCATGACTCAATCAGTTTCCAACACTGCCACATTGGGGATCAAATTTCCACATGAGTTTTGGAGGGGACAACACATCCAAACTCCATCGTGTACCTTGTAGTTGTCAGTGGGGATGGCATTTTCAGAGTCTGCACTGAAGGGGGACAAATGCTGGTAACAAATTAAGCACCTGGGAAGTCAAAGCTATAAAGTGTGGATGTTAAAGACTATTATAACAATCAACAGCAGGGTATTCCATACACAGAGAAGAAAAACGCTCTTCTGTTAGGATAAATGTCATCATAGAAAAATGTAGGACACAGAAGAGTGAGTAATATCAGATCCTGAGGGTGGACTCTACACACCAGGGCCCCAGTCTCAGCGGAGCCCATATGTCCTGCCTGGTATAGATGCAGTGAAATCATCCACTTTCAAGAATCTATGAGGGCAACCATGATGGGCTGACAAATGGAGGTATTCTCCCGTTTTCCCAGTTAACCCATAACTTCCTCAGGGGTATGCATGGATTCATACACAACTATTATAAGAAAAAGAACATGAGCCGCCCCCTGACGCACTCGGTAGAGTGCGGCGCTTGAGAGCACGGCGGCGCTCCCAACGCGGGTTCGGATCCTATATAGGAATGGCCGGTGCGCTCACTGGCTGAGCGCGGTGCGGGCGACACCACACCAAGGGTTGCGTTCCCCTTACCGGTCACACACACACAAAAAAGAACATGCACTAAAAATGACTCACATCAGATATTCCACTAATATGAAGGTAGCAAGAAAGAGTATCTTGAATATTTATTTTAGCTTAGGGAAAAATTATGTGTATGTGCTTTTGGGGGGATCCAATTAATTTTGTGAAGTACAATTCACAGCAAATGCGTATCTAGCTAATTGTTCAGCAAACTAACCCATGTGCAATATTTTTCCATTAGTATAAGTTTAATTCTCCTGAACCTATTCTTCTTTGCTGTCTTTACAAATTTCAAAAACCCCTTTGAAATAGTTTTGGAGGATTAACTGAACCAAGAGGCCAACCCAGCAGATATCTCTAGAGCAGACAAGCACTGTCACCTTCAAAAAGATGCCCAAGTAAGCCTCACCCTGTGCAATTCATGCCACAGAAAGAGGGACCCAAAACAGGCCCTTTCAGAGGCCTTGATGCCCTTTTTTTCCACCTGAGTTCCGTGCAGTACCCACCACACACTGACTTCTTTCAATTCATTCTCCTAAGGCCTGAAATATTTTAGGCAATTTATATTTGCTTTATGTTTTAAAATCATATACTACCACCAGGATCTTAAAGTAGAAGGCACTTACTGTGGTTATAAAAAGTAATAATGCCCACATAATGTTTGCTACAGATCTGACTTGACTTGGGCTTTTTATAACTTTTCTAAGACAATGGGGAATGGAATACAGCATGAACTCAAGCTTACAACAGGAATCCAGGCCTAGTTGCCATTTCTATGAATCCAAGTATCTGTACTCACAGTAGTAGAAAACAATAAAAACTTGCTGCCTACCTTTTTTTTATTCTAAACTATAAAAATATTATATTACTAGGGTTAGATGGTGCTTCAGTTTATAGCTAAATTTCTCTACGTGTTTCTAGCCCTGAATAAAAAAATAAATAAAACATAAGCAGACTCAGGATTCGAGTATCTGTTAGTTAAATCTTTGTCTTTATTCTTGCTTCGTTCCTCACCCTGGAACACCAGTCCCCTCTTGTAGCTTTCAGATACATGTGCTTGTGTTCCTTTGGCTTAGATGTCCTGGCTGGACCCTTCTAATTAACTGAATAAAAGGTGCCTAATAAATATTTGTCATATCTGGGATAAGAGTAAGATGGGGTAAAGAGTTCATAGTTACGGCTAATGAAGACAAAGTTTCAATCAAATCCCTCTCTAATTCTCGTGGTATTTGAGGATAAGACTCACATCTATATACAGGCCAGCACATTTTATATCAGCAAACTGTAAGTAATTACTTTTTTATGTTTTAAGAGTCATATAAGGTATATCAAATTTCTTTGGTGATGCACCTCTGTTATAATGGTAATATTAAATCAATCACTATCAAAGAGTTTGTTAAGCAGACATGACTTAATTATGTTAATGAGATTACAAACTACAAAATAACTAGTTAAGTATCCATTTTTCTCTGATAAATTACTTTCTTATTATCTCTTTAACATTTATCCATCATTTCTATGCACTAAGTACTATTCTAAACAATTTATACATATTATCTCATTTAATCCTCACAATGATTCCTTAAATTGATTCTATCATTATCTACATTATTGGTGGAAAACCAAGGTGTGGGAAAGGTAAGTATTTTGCCAAGATCACTCAACAGGCACTGTAGAGTTGGCTTCCAACCTAGTCAGGTTGGCTCTAGATCCCATGCCCTTAGCACTCGATCCATATGTATCTTCCCTATGCTGTGTCTTTAGTTGACCATTCAATGAGAAGCAACTCCCAAAACAAGGAAGGTTTTGTTACTTCATTTTCTCTTGTGAAAAAATCCTGCTTCTATTCACTGGAAACAGGAAACCACAGAAGGAAACAGGAGAAATTTGTTAGCTCAAATGACATCCCAAGACAAGACTGACAAGAAGTCACTTTATCTCAGCCTGGCCCATTAATGTCATATGGACAGTAATTCCTGAAGCTTCATGTCTCTCTTACCATCCTTGCATAAGACCAGGATTTATGATGGTGACATGGTGCAGTGATTCCCATCCAGGAGCAATTTTTCCCCCACCCCTGGGAATACTTGGTAATCCCAGTATAAAACATCCTGCAGTACCCAAAATAGCTCCCCAAAACAAAGAAGCATGTGGTACAAAATGCCAATAGTGCCACTGTTGAGAAACCCTGGCTTAGAGTATTCCATCTTCACAAATATTCACGGCAGTAGCCATGTCTATCTTTGGCCTTGTGGCCTCACTGGATTGGATATAGTGCACAATATTAATGAAGTATATCTCATCTATTCTTCATTCTTCTTACCCCTTCATGTGCCTTTATGTGACTATGGTGGGTGACATGACTTTGAGGTCTAAAAACACTTTGGAAACTCCTTAGGAAAATAAAAAAGTTCTGCTGTACTTGTCACATAATTATTGAGTTATCTAAGAAGGAATCCTTTGACCAAGCAATGCTGTCAAATTAAGAGAAAAATAAATTTCATTTACTGATTGTCATTAAAAAAAAAAAAGGCATAGAGATTTAGCAGCCATTAAAGATGTACAATAGTCACTTTCATCCAACTAAGCCTAAAGAAAAAAAGAGTTACAGGGAATATGTTTGACTCACACTGTGATGCTGGAATAGTCACTGACAGGAAAGGTATGAAAATAAACCAAGTCCATCAATTTTAAGAAGGTTACAAGGAGAGTTTTGCCTCTACAGACACAGACATGAAGAAAATTCTTTCTGTACAAGATAACATATGGAAATGTCCTTGATGACAAAAAAATTTTCTTAGGAATTTCTCTTTTTTTGTACTATTTTCAAGTGCAAAAGGAGTCAGAAATTGAAGTAAGTAAATCAAAACAATTTCTTTGAAATGCTATAGTTCATACATCAAATGCTGCTACTAAAACACCAGCAGTATGACAGGTGATTTGCATCTGTAGTGAATCTATCTAACAGCTAAGTGTCACCAACTCACATTTTTGTACAGAGTCATAAGCTTCCTAGGGTTAAAATTTCAAATGAAGAAAATTGAGAACCACAGGAAAAGCCACATTTTTTTTTCTTTTTTTTCTTTTGTTTTTTCTTTTCTTTTCTGTTATTAGTATTATTTTTTTACATTCTATGATGTTGCAGAGCAGTTGGGACAGAGGGGGAGAGGGGAAAGGGGAAGAAAATGGGATGGAAGAAGGAAGAAGGGGTAGGGCAGGATTGAGGCCTGTGGCACCCCCCACATTCCCACAAGGGAGAATGGGAGACTTCCAGCGGTGGCTTGGTCATTGCCGGGCTGGGTGCAGATGCCAGGGAGGTATGGCAAAAGCCCTCGCCTCCCACTTCTCCAGCTCAGGAACCCAGGGCCCTCCTTACTGTGGTTTGGTGGTTGTCACTGGGCACTCATGTTGGGGGTATCCGACCGACGCCTGAGGCCCCCCACTACCCTAGCTCAGGGGAGCCCGGGGTGCTTTCTGCAGCAGCTCAGTGGTCATCGCTGGGGTGGTTGCGCTTTCAGGGGGTTGTGGCCAAGGCCCTTGGCCCCCACCCTCAGGACTAGTTGCAGGTGTCAGTCGATATGAATGAGATCTCCAGCCCTCCCCCTTTTCTGGTTTGGTAGCCCAGGGGACTTCCAGTCCTTCTGGGTGTTATAGCTGTTCTTTGGTGAAATGAGACCTTTACTAGTTGTCAAACTTTGTCTCTGGTTGTGGGTACTTTGTTTTTTCTTTCAGTTTTGTGTTGGATTATTTGCTGTTCTCACCACTCAAACTCTGCGCTGGAACTAATTTGTTGTCCTTTGCTTACTTCTAATATGGGGGAACTTCCTGTGGGGATCAGTACTTCAGCTCTGTGGTTGAGCTAAATTGCTGCTTTGCTGCTGATTCCCTAGGGAAGGCTTTTTGTGCAGCTCAGGTTTTAATGATTGACTTTATAGGTACTTCCAGTTCTAGTGAATCCAGTGCACTAGGGTTGTATAGAAACACTGGTCTGGGCCTGAGTATTTTCATTAAACTGCACCTCATGCAATTCTATATTCCTGACCAGTCTCCACTGAGTGGTCCTGTGCTGATTGGGGGGCAGATCAGCTGTCCTTGCTGTGTACCAGTGTTTCCCCTGTGGTCCCATCTCCCCCACTGCCTGTGCTCCAAACACTTCCCCTGGGATGGGCCGTGCTCTGATCCCTTGTGATGACTCACCAGCCTCTGAGTGGCTCCTTTTTTTCAGTTTTTGTGGCTCCTCAGTCCTATGTGGGTCCATGGGAACACTATTAGTGGTATTGTTGGCCTGGGGGCCACCAAGGCCCTCTTCTCCCCTGCTGCCTCCAAGCAACTGCATTTGAAGAGCACAGCTGAGGCTTTTTGCCAGCTCCTGCCTGCTCTGTGTTCTCAGCAGCTCCAGTCTGGAAGCGGCTGGGATTGGAAACAGTCAGAGGGTTTTTTTTCTTTCTCACATCGTGGCTTCTCCCACCTTCACGCACTCTGTAGGTCTCTCCTCCTCTTCCCCTGAGCTCCAGCAGCCCCAGTTTGGCTGTCATTGCTTTTTATAGTTGTAAATTAGTTGATTTGTGGTAGAGAGTGATGCCGGGGACCATCTATTCTGCCATCTTGACTGGAACAACCAAAAAGCCACATTTATTGCCTCCTTAGTTTTATATTCTAACTAGTGGTTAATATGTTAATTAGCTCAATTTAGCCATCCCACAATGTCTACATATTTTAAAACAACATGTTGCGCACAATAAACATATGCAATTTTTATTTGTCAATTAAAATAAATAAATAAATATAATCGAACAAAACAACAAATGAAATATATCTGAAGGCCTCACAACAAAATACATGTGAGAGGAAGCCGTGTTGAGGTGGTAGTTGATTTTCCTGGTAAAACAAATGATCATTTGTGAGCTTGAAGTTAGCCTGAAAACAGGCAAAAAAATTGAAATTATTTCCTCAGAACAACTGTGCCTGTTCTTATCAATACCTAATCTCTCTCTCTCTCTCATTAACATACATACACACACATACTTTCTCCTCCATTCTAGGTAAAACAACATTGAACAGTTGGTTTAAAAAAATGAACATTTTTCTTGGAAAAACTAGGTGTCACTAGTGCAAAGTGTTGATGATCAAAGGAAAGTATTCAGAGTCCTGCAACTTCATAGCTGGCTTCCTACCTGCTCAACTTGAAATAGACCCTGACAATAGACAAGTCCTACCCCCTTACAGAGAACTATCAGTCAGACTTCCCATTCAGGAGCAAGTTCTTTAGGTAAAGCATAACAAAGGAAACCCACACCAGCTACCTGGAATATCATCTTCTTCACATTTAAATATAAAGAGACAGCTGAGAATTACCAGACATATGAAGAAAATCAAAAGCATAAAAGGAATAGACTATGATGGTTTGCCTGCAAATGGGCAAAAGGGATTTGTTTGGGGTCATAAAAAATGTTCTAAAACTGGATTATGGTGATGATTGCACAAAGCTCTAAAATTATTAAAAATCATCCAGTTTTACACTGAAAGTGGATAAATTGTATGGTATGTAAATTATACCTCAATTAAAGCTGTTTTTTAAAAGGCAATAGACTAATTAGAAATAAGTGTCAATGCAAAAATTACACTATACAATGTTAAACAGGCAAAGGAGACTTTATTCAAGGATATTGCCATTCGAGAGAGAGGCCACAGCACAGTCTGAACTTACCCCTACTGAAACAAAGGGCGAGGGATTTTTTAAGAGCTGGATGATGGGATCATAGGTCATCCGTTTTCTAATTGGCTTTACCCAAAGGAAAAGTAAACTTTCTGTTCTACATTCATGACAAGAGGTGGTTTTATAACTTAGAGAAGGTGCCCATTACAAGTTAGGTTCCTACCCTCGCACAGAGCCTGGAAGATAGAGACACTATCTTTCTTGATGATTACATCTCAAAGGAATGGCTCCCAGGTCCTGGAGAAAGACAGTCCTGGGTTGTAAAACTAGCAAGAAGCTTTTTAAAAGATTTACAACTGAAAAGACAGAAGGAATTTACAATTGCAAGTTTTCTAATGCAAATGTTGTAAGAAAAGGGAGGTCAGAGGCAGAAGCAAGAAGAAGCCTGTCTACAGTTTAGTCAAGCTGAGGAGAAATTTAATGCCCTTAATTTAATTGCCCATAAGCAATAAGAAAACCAACAAAGGAAAATAATTGACCCCCAGAACAAACGGACAAAAAAAACCCGAGAAAAACAAAAGGGCAAAAAATGTTAACTACTTTAAAATATTTTAATTAATTTTTGTAGAAAGATATATTAAGATATTGCATTCCTGAAACAGGAACTGAATAATCACAGTACGATAGCCATCTCTTCACCAAAATAATAATAAGTAAATTTATGAAGCTGTAAAAATTTCCCAGAATAAAGAGGGAAAAAAAAAGAGAAACAATGTGATAGAAAATATGAGTCTATTATTTGATGGACTTTCAAATCCTCAAAAGCTTTAAACACAAAATGTGCTGACGAGTAGTGAGCAGAAACCAAATTCCATTACTAAGAAAAATTTGGGCAACAAAAACTTTCAGTTTATATCACTTGGTTTTTCCCAGTATTTTCTACCAAATGAAAAATACAACTTATTTTTCTATGTTGGGTTAGAAAATAATCTGGAGAGAATAGATATTACAGAGATTTGGGATAAATTTATTTTTAAGAGGTGGAAAATCACAGAGAAAAGCTTGAGCTTTATGTTAGACATTTATATACTTGCGAATGAATTATTAAATAAGCATGTAGATGCTTTATATTACACTTCACCTGTGACTTGGCCTCTAAAAATAATGCCATGTGGTTCTATCAAATATAAGTGAAAAAACTAAAATCAGGTATCTAAAAGTCATTTTTAATTAAAATGCTTTGATTACACTTCATCTTTTGTATCATATTTCATTTTTAATATTAATTCTCCTTTTACTTTTGATCTCTTAATTTTTGAACTAAGAAATGTAAGAAAAAATAAATTACACTAGGTTAAAAGGTAATCACAAAATAATCAAGAATTTCTAACAAAAAATCCATAGTAATCTTGCTGCTTTTAGAACTCTGAGTATTGCCTTTAGAAGCCAGAGATTATGACTACTTTACAATGTCACCATATATCACCTTAGCGTTACAAACCTGATCAACAAAAATGCTAAAGCTGACAGGTAGAAAACTTGTCTCCCTATTAGGTCAGCCTTGACTGTCCACAAGACCACGGGACTATGAATCTAGTCAATACGGTGGGTGTCATGGGGAAAGGGGTGTACTTACAGGTGTTAAGAATTTGTATGGGATATTGGATGATGCAGAGAAAGACATAAATGATGGAAGTTATTAGGGTAGTGAAATCCAGAAATCAGGACTGTGGATCTAGTTAACTAGGTTGGGAATGGGGTGGTAGAGCTGAGGAATTCTCACAGATTATCCAAAGTCTCTTAAGAATAACCCAAGCCCAAAGGAAAGAATGATAGTGGGTTTCCAGTTAGTCTCAGGGTTGTTATTACAAAAAGCAGCATGAACCAAGGCATGGGATCCTGCCATTATGTTGCAGGAGAATTCCAGGTCCTGCCGGCCAGGTCCAGGTTCTCGGTGTCTTGAACAAAGAATTGGACAAGACACACCAGAAATGAAAGGGAAAGGCAGTTTTATTTAGCAAAAAAAGAGGGAAGAGTATACTCCAGAGGAAATGGAGTGGGCCCAAGCAAGAGAGAAGAGCACTCAGGAGCACCGACAGTTACAATCCTGGGGCTTTAAGACCTCTTAGTTGGATTCATGACATTTGGTCATTGGTTCAGCCCTGAATGCAATCTCTGTTGTATTGGTTAAAGAGATTGGCACCCTAACTGGTGGGAACTCATGGGTCTAACAGAATGGAACCCAAGGGTGGGGGGCTCCCTGCCTGGCATTGTCTTTGTCTCCCCTTTTGCACATGTGCATGTCTGTTCAGGGAACTGGTTTTTCCCATTTGCAAATGTAAAGCTAGAGCTGGAGCTCACAGACCCCTAGAGCCATTTTCCAGACATGGTCACCAACCCTTCAAATGCAGGTCTACCAGCTAGGTAACAGGAAAAGGTCCTTGGAGCCCTGGATGAAGAAACAATAGGCTTTGTTTTAGACACAAGCTCTGCCGACCAGCAGTTCAGAGCCTCTGCCTCACACACCAAAGAGCATACGAAAATAGCAACAAGCCAAAAGGATACACAGAGGCGCATGCCCACTAACTCTACTCCCACACAACTTGTTTACAAAGAATGTGCTGCATCGCACCCAGCCGGACCTGAGGCAAGGGGGCCTGACTAAACTACTCTATTTTCCTCACAGCAAATAACCAGTTTTTCCTTCTCCCACTCTTATCTCTATCTAGCTTCCTGCCTCAATTAGGGAACTGGCATCAGAACAGCAGAGAAAATATCTTAGCATCTGAGAAAAGGGACTGAGGAGAAAAAGCATCTTCTGCTGTGAGGCAAAGTCTCCTTATTCTCTATTCAGGACAACCCAAAGGCCAAAATCCAGGCAGACTGAAGTCATAGGTAGGGACAAGTCTACCTGACTAAAGAAGATAAGTATACTACAGCAGAAGCAAGAACATTCTGTCAGTCTACATTTCCCAGGAGTTTGGATAAAGCATTCATTCCACATGAAAATCCGGATAAAATTTAACATTCCACAAACACATATGTATTAGTGGAGGTTAAAACAGCATAAGTGTTTTAACATATCAGGAAAACAAAATCACTTGAGATAACAGAATATTGGAGACACAAAGACAAATTCTAACATTCCTTATTCTGATGACTTTGTGGATTAAACGGATATGCTGAGCTATAAGACTATGGAGTGAAGATTTTAATACTCTTACCAAGAAATCTAGCTTTACTTTCTTCAGCCAATCTTGAACAGCTCCCAAGAGGATGGTCCTATTAATCCTCTAGCAAATGTTTTAAACAAGGTATAGCCTAATTTAAAGCAATGACCAATTGACTTCCTCATATTATTTTTTTTAATTAATCCTTGCCTTGAAAAATGACAGTATTTTACCCTAGTCTCTGATTTACTGGAATTTCCACTTAACGAATCAAGCTAGACTAATAAGTAAATTCAAACAACGCCTTTGTTATTATCTTATGTTGGGTGGATTTCTTTGCTAATGTTTTCCCTGTGCAATCTGCTGAGAAGCTCTTCCTAAGACTTAGCCTGTATGTGGGAATCAGGCAGAAGCATCAGCTGCAGCTGTCTTCCTAATGGTTGAAGTGACAACACAGAGAACAGGAGAAAGTGAACCATGCTTCCCATCTGCTCTATCATGAATTCGAGGAAAACAAAGGTGTTTGTTAATCTGTGGTTTTAACCCTGGCTACACAATAGAATCCCATGCCTCATGCAAAACCAGTTCATAATCTCAAGGGGTGTTACCCAGACATGGGAATTATCCTAAAATGTCCCAGGTGATTCACCTATACAGCCAGGATCGAAAACCCGTGGGTTAAGGCACTATTCTTAAGATTCAGTCTTATATTCAAATTCAACTTAATACTCTTAAAATTTCTTTGACCTTAAGCAAATGACTTCACCTATTTAAGCCTGGTTCCTCATCCGCAAATAATATCTACCCCTCAGAGTTAACATATGGGTGTAGGAAAAGTGAAGGAAAATGGTCAGGGCCTGTCAGATATTCAGAGTCTTGTCAAGCATTTGATGTAAATACGCATGTGCACCCAGGTGTTCCTTGGTTATTGTCTGCCGTAATTGTGCATGTGCACCCAGGTGTCCTGGGTTATGACTTAAGTATAAAGGACGAGTGGTTCTGATCCACCGGGCCCCCACCCCCGGGTTGTCATTACTGCTGCTGGAGGCTGTTGCTGTTGCAGCTGCTGCCAGTGCTGCTTCCCCCCGTCCCCCCCCAGATACTCCAAGAAAGCCACCGCTGCTGCTGCCATTGCTGAGGAAGCTGAGGACTAAGCTCGTGTCATCTGCCAAAGGTTCCTGGCATCTTTCCCAATTACCTAGTGTGGACCTGCATGTGAGGGGTCTGGTGACCCAGCCTGGCATGTAAAGGGTTTGTGACCCAGTCTGTACAATGGGTTTGAAGGGTCTGAGCCTTAGCCCTGACAATACAAATGGAAACTTAGTATAACTAAAATAATGAAATGTTTAGGCTTTAGTTACGAATTGCCTAACCAATTTGCGTAGCTATTTCTGTAACCCGACAATGGGTTAAGTGAGATCATCTGTTTAAGTTCCAGAGGCTGGTACATGGTAAGCTCTCAATAAATGACATTTAGATTTTTTTTTTTTTAGGTGGAATCTAAAAACCCATATTAACTATAGTATTACTAGTCTGCTTTTTGATAATACTGAGCAGTAGTATATAATAATACCTTTTATGAAAGAAATATTGGCATACATCTCTCTAAATTAAACAAATTAGTGCTCTCATCTCAATTGTCCTTTTTGGTGAGAATAATTTTATATGCTAAGGCAGTGGGCAGGAGGTGCCTGAAGAGAAGAAAGGCATATTACAATATATACTTTTATATATACCAGAATTTCACTATTTAACAAAGATAAAGTGAAAGAGGGAAGGAGAAAAAAGAAATTGAAAAGACCTAAGAACTCAGTGCTTGCCTCCAGAGGAAGGCACACCAGGTTACATGATTCCTACTGTCTTTTTTAATGAAATTTTATCATCCATCCAGTTATAATGAATATTGCTACATATCTTAGAATCTACTCTGATTAATGACACTTTTAGGTGGTTTTGACAAAATCATCAATAAATAAGATAAGAAAAACTCTTAGACCTCAATGGGAATATTAGAAGGCAAAGTAAGAATTTACACTAAGAGGTAGCAGATTCCTTCGTGCAGTGATGACAACTTGAAGTATTTTTCCTCCTTTTGACTATATAGACAGCACTACTGTGCCCCACTGGGCTGGAATGGAAAAGTGGGCTATGAATGAATTAATGTTCAAATCTCCTAAGAGGATTCTGCAATTCATCTAATATATGTTGACAGGACACAGCAAAGAAACATTCTCTGTGAAAGTCTGTGTTTGAACAAAAGTCATTAAATGTCTCCTGTACCCCAGCCCCAGCAGATAATATACATTATTGCACATAGGACTTTCCTTCCTGCACAGAAATTTCTATTGCATTGTTACATTAATTCTAAAACAAGACTCATAAAAGAAGAGAAGGTATTATCCACTCTATCCTGTTTTGACATTGAGAGACACAGGCTAATGTTTAAATGTGTAGTTTTCCTGACTCCGAGTTTGGCACTTTTGACATTTCAGAAAGAAACACAAAACAGCCACTGAGGAGTTAATAATTTAGGAACAAGTCCCAGATCTACTTTCAGGTCAAATCACCCACTACCAACATGACTCCCTTTAAATTTTAAAGGACCTACATTCCTGTGAAACAGACAACTGTTTTCCTGTGAACTGTTGAAGTCCCTCTGTATTCCACATGAGATCATCATTATTTAAAAAAAAAACTTGGAAAAATACAAAACAAAACCTTAATGGTAACTCCTCTGTGGTATTTTTTTTTTAATTGACAAATAATAATTGTATGTATTTATGGGGTACAATGTGGTGTTTTAATATATGTTTACATTGTGGAATGATTAAATCAAGTTAATTAACATGTCCATCACCTCACATACTCTTTTTTGTAGTGAGAACATTTTAAATTACTCTTTTAGCAATTTTTAAATATACATATTTTTAACTACAGTTACCATGCTGTGCAACAGGTCTCTAAAATTTATTCCTCCTGTCTAACTGAAACGTTGCACCCTTTGATCAACATTCCCCATTCCCTACCCCTCTCCTCCAGCCCCTTCTAACCACCATTCTACTCTCTACCTATAGAAGTTCAACTTTTTTAGATTCCACATATAAGTGAGATCACCTGGTGTTTGTCTTTTTATGCCTGCCTTATTTCACTTAGTCCAATGTCCTCCAGAATCATCCATGTTGTCAGAAGTGCCAGAATTTTCTCTTTTTTTAAGACTGAATAATATTCCACTTGTATATGTACCACATTTTCATTATTCATTCATCCATTGATGAACACATAGGTTGCTTCCAATTCACAGGAAAAAGCACTATTCCAAAGAATTTTGTTTTTTGTGCTCATGCCTTCTTATTCCTTGACTCTGGCAATTTCTGAGCCAAAACATTCACCCTCAATGTGTTCTTACTTGTCATTTTAAAGGGTCTCTTAACATGAATGGGCAAAGCTAATAGTTACTAAGTTAATTTAAAAAGTCAATTAAAGAGAGGAATCAAAAACATACATGTGTTAATTTTATCTAAAAATGTGTACATTTCCCAATATATTTATATAGAACAAAGCCTTTTTCTTTAAGTATGAATCTGCTGGTTGAAGTCCTAAAACATCTTTCTTGCAGTAACCAATGAGTCTCACATGCATTTTATTGAAATGGAGTGAAAATCTAAAGATTCCTACAATGATCAATTCAGGTGCAAAACCTTTTGATTTAAGATTTTCCCTCACGTTTTGCAGTCATCTTGCCCACACATAATTCAACAGGATTATTTTTTATTACCTTTATCACCTTTCCAAAGTCTTCAACTTAGTCTTCACAGAAACAAGACCCTCTTTTTATTCACATTTAATGCCATTAGTTTCTATTATATACTTATAATACATAGTTACAAAAACATGCACAATTGCCATAAATATGTTTGGCAACCCACAACTCACTCTTGGCAAGCAGATGACTCAACTGGTATAGAAAGAAGTATGCAGACTTCGTAAAAAATAATCTACTAGCTGTGGGCATTCAGCATGTCCTGGCCATAAATTAGAATATGTTCTGTAGGAAATGGAGAGCTTAGATTTTGATGATGAGCCAATCTAACAGAGGTAAATTTAAAGACTATCTTTTATATCCGATGATTTTAACATCAATGAAATAATCACCTGCCTCTTTTTCTTGATTATAAACTTCATAAGGACTAACCTCTTTGAGAAACTAACACTCAGTTATACACCTCACAATCCAAACCAAAACATCCAGCCTAATTTCAGTAAAATGCACTGAAGAAAATGAAGTCATCAGTAAATCACTCAGGTAGTGAGTCTGCATGAGTGCAAAGCTGCAGTTTCCTGCTTTCAAAGTCATTTACGTCTCTGTTTTTAAACTACAAATAATGTCATGTTTAAATATGCTTTAAAAATTTATGTCATAATAAGTTTGGACTATAACTAAAAGCAGATTGAATCAGAGGTAAGTTTGTAAATGATCTAGAATCCTTTTAGGACCATTACAGAGGGAACAAGCGGAGCAGTGTGTAATGAGTTAGTCACATCCTTATTTTTAAATTAGCAATAACACACTGACTAAGGTAAAAGGGCATTGAAATGAAACTGCAGGGAAGTTGGTGATAGTGGTGATAAAAATCTCGTGAGGATTCACATAGAACAATGCCATAGAGAATTGTTTCTTCCTCTTTCTATTGTAGCAAACAGAAAAGAGGATGAAAACGAATTCTAAGGAACAGAGCAGAGACCTTCCAATGACGGATGCTAAAACCCTTGAGCAGGCCCTTCCCTCGCCAGCTGACAGCCTACAAGAGTGAGTGAGCCATTTACAGCTGTAAATGGAAAGCAGCTGCTGGCTGTGGGTCCTGGAAAGACAGGACCTAAAATCAAGACAGTTTTAGAATGAGTTTGTTTTACTCAAGTCTAGATAGAAGTAGCCTAGATAAATGAGAAAGAGATGACAGGCATAATTAGATGCCTTCTCACTACTTTCCAACAATGTTCTTTAAATCTCGCATTATACTCTATTTCGATTTAAGTTTATTTTGATATCAATTTTAACAATTTTATTGAGGTATAATTGATATACAGAAAAACGGCACATTTAATGTATATAATATGATCAGTTTAGACATAAGCATACGCTTGTGATATCATCATGACAATCAAATTATTAAACATATCCATCACCTCCAAAAATTCTCTTGTGCCTCTTTTACATTTTGTTTTTGTTGTGTTTCAGTTTGTTTTCATTTTTATTTTGTGGCAAAAACAGTTAATATGAGATTTGCCCTCAACAAATTTTAAGTGCACAATACAGTGTTTTAACCATAGTCACTGTGTTATACAGCAGATCTCTAGCACTTATTCATCTCACATCACTGACACTTTATACCCGTGGAGCAACAGCTCCCCATTTCTCCCTTCTGCTGCCCCCTGGAAACCACAGTTCTATTCTCTACGTCTGCGAGTTTGGCTATTTTAGATACCTCCTTGAAGTGGAATAGATGAAGATGAAGGACATTATGCTACCAGAAATAAGCCCATCACAGGAGGACAAATACTGCATGATTCTGCTTGTATGAGGTATCAATTAATTCTTGATTGTTCTTTAGTTAAGAATCCTTTTTTCATAGCAAAATTCTGAGTAGAGACGTGGGTTCTTCTCTGTATCACAGTTGAGGTAGAGAACCTGGACTTTTCAAAACCATATTGAGCCATAACCATTATTCAGGCAAAACATCCTAATTCGAGACAAAATTATGAAAGTGAACAGCTTCTGGAGTTGCAAGTCAAAACAAACGTATGAAAGAAGCATTGTACAGATCTTTAATGACTCAAAATTTTACTTTCTAGCCATATACTTGGAATTATCTTACAAGTCATATGATATCAATTACAACTATAGTCTCAGAGTTAAAATGAGGGTATTAAATAAAAGACAAATGGAACTTGTAAGTAAATAACTAATAATAAAAGTTATAAGATAATTTAAGCAATTTTAACATAAGATATACACTCAATACCTCTTAATAGAAGAATCGTTCTTAATACAAGCTGTTACCTTCAGCTTTCTTAGAGAGGTACAGAGAAACATCTGAGAAAGGAGGTCAAGCTTGAAAAATACCACTGCACTCTTACTAAAAGAGCATCAGCTCTAGCTGGAAATGTAAAACAGGCATCATATGGAGATATGTGGACACAGCTGTTCAGAAGCTTCTTCAAGTTTTATTAGAGAAAAAAACATTTAAAGTACATTATTTGATCCTGATTCCACCTGCTGGATCTAAATGAAATACAAGTAACCCTTCGTTGAGCTCTTCCAATATACCCATTTCACACTCACCCCTCCAATCACACAGATACACACCCATGCACAAACACACGCACACATTCATTTCATTGAATTAAATAGTTCCAGCCCCTCCTAACATTCTTCTATAGCATGGCATCTTCTTCCCAGACACTCTCTTTAAATGTCTTCAATTTTGCATGTTTCTCTTAAACAGTGGCACTTAGAACTGAAAACAATCGGCGAAGTGTTGCTTGGCACACAAGAAAGAGAAGAATAATGCCTCCCTTATTCTATGAGCTACATTTCAATTAATTTAGCCAAAGTTGTACTAGTCTCTATGACAATCATATCAGACAAATGACTCACATTATATTTTCAACTAAAATCACAGTTCCTTTTTGTATACTCTGTGCCACGTCTGTCCCCACCCTCAAGCATTTGAGACCACAGTGTAGGATCTTACTTTTATCCTCAACAAAAGTAGTATTATTAGACATAGCACAGTTTTCCTGTTTGATAACTTTTTCAGTGAATCCTGATGCCGCTATGTATAATAGGTTCGCTTTCCTTCCAGGATGCACATCGTATTTTGAAAAAGTGTGTTTCTACATATGTGTTAATTTTAAAACATAGTAAAAGCATAAGAACACCGCCACCTCTTACACAAATAGAACTTCTTTATTCTTGTTGACAACAGTTCGTTAATAGACATTCTATGGTTACAGATATTTGATTATTAATCTGTCTAGGGCTACTGGTATCTAGCTTATATTTCTATAGCTAATTTACAAATCTATTCAAGATAACTCACAAAGTGTTTTGATGAAGTCAAGATGTTAAGTGTATGTATTTTGTTCTGATCTATTCATGTAGTTGTCCTGTCAAAGAAAATAATGAAGTAAATGCAGCCATTGGTATTCATGGACCCACAACTAATTACCATTTTCTCTCCAGGGGAGATTGGATTACAATTAGCATGACACTGAATACCTGAAATGAAACAGGAAGATGGTACTTAGCAGAGGGAAAAAAAGTAATAGCAACAGTGAAAAGTAACCTTATGTACCTTGTCATTCCACTATAGTTAGCCCCCCTTAGCTACCCACTTGCATATACACAATGGAATCCTATACATGAAGGATGCTCTGTCCTCAGATGCCAAATAAATCCAAAATTTACTAAGAAAATTAAAATTTTTCCTAAATCACCAATATCTATGAATTATAAATATAATTTTAACAGAATAATGTCAACAGAGAAGTTTTGTTAACTTCACTGTAAAACACATAAACTCACAGCTGCACATAAACACACACCCACATAACTTTCTTATCTCTAAATACAAACAATAAAAAAGTTGAGATTAATCTTTTGAGAACTTTAATCAAATGACAAGATACTTTTTAGTAACAGCGATGTTTACGTAGTAAACGTAATAAAGCCTTCAGTTGGGGAGTTTATCTTTCCCTTTTTAAAACCTAAGCCAATAAAAATGAAATAATAAAGAAACAAACTTTTAATGGCCTATAGATAATGACACTCCTGCTAAGATACCAGTTTAGTATCCTGCAGTGTAAACAGCTGCCATTTGTCAGATAATTGCTTATGTTATTTCCCATCTTTGCATTAAAGTAGACTGCTATATTTGCATTTTGATCCACTTTATTTTTGTAAGCAAAGTTGGCATATAAGAATCATTGAAATAATCTACCCAATTATCTTCACTAGTTGGAAGGCAGAAAAAAATCCCAAAGAAAACTCAACATCATAAAAAGAGATTTGTTACATATATAACATAATTTTCCATCTTACATCTGGAAAATATAACTCATCACCTTGAATGTGTAGAGGGATAATTATCTCCATCTTATAGTCCCATATCAGTATTCCATCTCACTTTCAGTTTGCACAGCTAACCATTCTGCCCCAAATATTTCTCATTGTTGTACCTTTTAAAAAATCTTTTGGCCTAGACCTCAGCCCAGTGGAACGCCCCTTGAAGATTCATTCCATGTACATAGAACTGAAGGAGAGGGAATATGCTCACTGCTAAATTTTCAAAATTTCAAATCACTGAGAATGAACACATGGCACTATGGCCTATTTCACCTTATACTGGACCCTCTGTTGGCTATAGTTCTATGTGGCCATCTTTTAGAGTAATTCCAGGCCCACAATATGCCATAGAATAATTGCAGAAGACAAGTTAAATAGGTTAGGAAGACTTTTTCAAAGACTATTGCATTAGGGATGAAGATTATTGCAATAGGGGAAAGAGATTGAATTTAATTCTGCAGAAACCAAAGGCAGAAGAGTTTTTAAGTGATGGGGTAAGCTAGAGAAAAAAGTACAGGAAGACATTAGCAGGAAGTTGGTCAATATAATTGGTGCTTATGGAAGTTAGGATCCTCCCCTCTCACAGAGCCTGGGAGATAGGGGCCCTGTCTTTCTTGATGATTGCATTTCAAAGGAATTATACCCAGGTCTTTGAGAAAGACATCGCTGTATTGTAAAACTGGCAAGAAGCTTTTTAAAAGATTTACATCATAAAGGAGCAGAGAAAGAGTTTACAATTATAAGTTTTCTAAAGTAAATGCTCTATGAAAAAAGAGATAAGAGTTCTATAGTCAGGAAGAAAATTGCCCAAAGTTTAGTCAAGTTGAAGGGAACATTAAGGCAACCTTGGTCACTTATCACAACTACATGATACAGTTGATCTGCTCTGGAGAAAATCTAAAAGTCAGGGAGGAACATTTCTTGCAAGGGGGTGCCAGTGTGTGACCCAGCAGATAGGCCTCGCCACCACCCGACTCCATCCCCAGCCCCGCCCAAGTACACACTGATCAGAGAGGCACTCAGCCAGAGAGGCCCATGATCCTCGGAGACTACCCACCCTGCAATGCCAGTGCACAACCCAGCAGGTAGGCCTTGCCACCACCGCCCAACTCCATCCCCAGCCCAGCCGAGGGCATGCTGACCAGAGAGGCACCTCCCTTAAGAGGCCCAAGATCTGAGGTGACCACACACCCGAGGCACTAGTGGGCAACAGAGTAGACACTGAGGCAGCCATGCAAAATTGGCAGCCCCAGCAGCATCCTAGCCAGGCAATAGTGTCAAACCAGTGGACTGTGAAATCCCCTGCTACAATGACTAAACACCAAAGGAAAGATACCAGAAATAAGAAAAATCAAGAAAGTATACCACCAAAGGGTAATAACTCTCAAGCTCTAGAACCTATAGAACAAGAAGCCTTTGAACTGTCTGACAAGGAATTTCGAGTGATGATTCTAAGGAAACTAAATGTGATACAGGAAAACTCAGCTAGACAACATGATGAAACAAGGAAAAATATAGAGGACCTGAAAGAAGAAATGTATAAGGAAATCAATGCCCTAAAGAAAAATGTAGCATAGCTTGCTGAGCTGAAGAATTCATTCAACCAAATAAAAAACACAACAGAGAGTGTAACCAGCAGGCTTGCAGAAGTAGAAGAGAGAACTTCTGACCTTGAAGATGGGCTGTTTGAAATAACACAGGCAGACAAATAAAAAAGAAAAAAGAATTAAAAACATTGAAGAAAATCTAAGAGAGATATCAGACAACCTTAAGTGCTCAAATATCTAAGTCATGGGTATTCCAGAGGGGGCGGAAAAAGGAGATTGCATTGAAAACATATTCAACACAATAGTGGCAGAAAACTTCCTGGGTATAGGAAAAGACACAAATCTTCAGATTCAGGAAGCTCAAAGATCCCGAAACGTATTCAACCCGAAAAGGTCTTCTCCAAGACATGTTATAGTCAAATTGGCAAAACTCAAAGACAAAGAGAGAATCTTAAAAGCTGCAAGAGAGAAGCGTCAAATCACCTATAAGGGAGCCCCAATCAGGTTAACATCAGACTTTTCATCACAAACCCTAAAAGCCAGAAAGGAATGGCATGATATATTCAAAATACTAAAAGACAAAGATTGCCAGCCAAGAATACTCTACCCTGCAAGGCTATCCTTCCGAAATGAAGGGCAAATAGTATATTTCCCAGACAAACAAAAACTGCGGGAGTTCACTACCACACATCCACCCTTACAAGAAATTCTCAAGGGAGTACTGGGTTTGGTACCTGAAAAATAACAACCACTGCCATAAAAATTCAAGAAAAATCAAAACCCACTAGTAAAATAAAAATGGCAACAATGAAGAGGAAAAAAAAGATTATCTACAACTCAAGGAACCAACAAATACAGAAAACAAACAGTAAATCAGAAAGAAAGGAAAAAAAGACATTTAAGACATCCAAACAAAAATCAATAAAATGCTAGAAGTAAATCAACACTTTTCAATAACAACTCTTAATGTAAAAGGCTTAAATTCCCCAATCCAAAGACACAGACTGGCTGACTGGATTAAAAAGGAGGACCCAACCATATGCTGCCTTCAGGAGACCCACCTCACCTATAAAGACACACACAGACTATGAGTGAAAGGATGGAAAAAGATTTACCATGCAAAGAGAATTGAAAAACGAGCTAGAGTAGCTATTCTTATATCTGATAAAATAGACTTTAAACTAAAAACCATAAAAAGAGATAATAAGGGCCACTACATAATGATAAAAGGATTGATCCATCAAGAAGACATAACAATTATAAATATATATGCACCCAATGTCAGAGCAGCCAGATTTATAAAACAAACTCTATTATACTTAAAGAAGGAAATAGACTCTAATACCATAATAACAGGGGACCTGAACACCCCACTATCAATATTGGACAGATCATCTAGGCAAAGAATCAGCAGAGAAACACAAGAACTGAACAATACTCTGGACAAATTGGACTTGGCAGATATCTACAGAACATTCCATCCAACAATCTCAGAATATTCATTCTTCTCATCAGCACATGGATCATTTCTCAGGACAGATCATGTATTAGGTCACAAATCAAGTCTCAACAAATTAAAAAAAAATGGAATTATCCCATGTATTTTTTCAGACTACAATGGGTTAAAATTAGAAATCAATAACAAACGAAATTCTAGAAACTATAAAAACACAAGGAAATTAAACAGCATTCTACTTAATGACATATGGGTCCAAGAAGAAATCAAACAGGAAATCAAAAAATTTATTGAAACTAATGAAAATAATGATACATCATATCAAAACCTGTGGGATACTGCAAAAGCAGTACTAAGTGGGAAATTTATCACATTAAATGCTTACTTCAGAAGAATGGAAAGCTGGCAAGTGAACAATCTAACACTTCACTTTAAAGAACTAGAAAAACAAGAACAATCCAAACCCAAAGTTAGCAGATGGAAAGAAATCATTAAGATCAGAGCAGAACTGAATGAAATTGAAACCCAAAAAACAATACAAAAGATCAACAATTCAGAAAGTTGGTTTTTTGAAAAGATAAATAAAATTGACAAACCATTAGCATGGCTAACAAAAAAAAGAAGAGAGAAGACTCAAATAACAAAAATTAGAAATGAAAAAGGCGATATTACAACTGATACATCTGAAATACAAGGAATCATTCGAGACTACTATAAACAACTATATGCCAACAAATTTGAAAATATGGTAGAACTGGATAAATTTCTGGACACACACAAGCTCCCAAAACTGAGCCAAGAAGATGTAGAAAATCTGAACAGACCAATAACAATAAAGGAGAATAAAGCTGTTATCAGAAGGCTCCCAACAAAGAAAAGCCCAGGACCAGAAGGATTCACAGCAGAATTTTACCAAACATTCAAAAAGGAATTGACACCAATTCTTTACAAACTATTCCAAAAGATTGAAACAGAGGCAAATCTCCCAAACTCATTCTGTGAAGCAAACATCATCCTGATACCAAAACCAGGTAAAGATACAACTAAAAAAGAAAACTACAGGCTGATATCCTTGATGAATATAGATGCAAAAATCCTCAAAAAAATTCTAGCTAACTGAATACAGCAACACATACGTAAAATTATACACCATGATCAAGTGGGATTCATCCCAGGGATGCAAGGTTGGTTCAACATATGCAAATCAGGCAGGAGAGGCTGCCTCATTTACAGGCAACAGCTTTGAAGTGTGGAGCAGGAAAAGAACTGTTTCTTAGCTGCAAAAGCGAGTCTCGAAACAGGGAACACGGCGCCAGGGCTGCTGTGGATGCAGCCAGGATCCCGGAGGCCGGGGCCGCGCTGAAGGCGGCCAGCGGCCCTATTCAGGATTCGAGGTTTCAGGCCGGCATTAAAGAAGATTCCTGGGAGCGCCCAAGCCGCGCCGCAACTGAACAGCCCGAGGCGGCAGCAGCCGAGAACATGGAAGGCGACAAACCAGAGACAGAGAGCGAGCACCCAACCTGGCACAGCACTGTGAGTGTCCCCCTGGTCCAGCTCTGTTCGGGGGGCGGATGCCCACGTGGCTCCCGCCTGCACCACCAGGCCACTCACCGCCCTGGTGCTGCCTCCATTTTCCCAGGTGCGGGCAGCTCCGCCCTGCTCCGCCATCACTGAGCCCTCCCACTTGCTTTCCAGAGCCTGCAGACCGGCCTCCTCTCCCACTCCCTCCCCAGATCTCTGGCGGGGCTGGTGGCGTTGGGCATACCCAGCCAGTGTTGGGAGGGCAAGGAAGTAGGGCGGGCCGACTGTCACTCCACCACACCCTGGACTCCGCCCCCGGTAAGCTTCCTGTTACTGGGAGGCAGATACCATCTCTGCGGCCACCAGTTTGGAAAAAAGCCTAACGAATTTCTGGTTGGGAATAGTGTGGTAGGAGAGTTCCCAGGTCTGCTTGAACCTGCCAGAGAGCAGGCTTCAGGCGGGCGCTAGGCTCGGTTTATACCGGGAGGATACAAAGGTGAACAAGATCCGAGTAAGATCTACACAGTGCTACAAAGGCACCCAGAGCGACCGGTCGTCTGTGCCTAGCAGAAACCTGGTAGACTTCCAGGGCGAGGCGGTGCCGAGCAGGGTCTTGAAGGCCCAGCTGATAGACGAGGGGTGCAGAAGACACGCCCCAGCCCAGCACAGTGCGCACAGAGTGGGGAGATGTGAGGCCAGGGAGGCGGAGACTCGACAGAAACCACACACCCGGTGGGGTCGCCACTGCACGATCTAACAGCCTGGGCCAGAGCACACGGAACAGGGAAAAGTCCTGCATAGGAAGTGAAAGCTCAACAGAGATCACACACCCTGTGGTACGTGATCCACCAGCCCAGCAGAGTCCAAGCTGACCAGAAAGGTGGCTCCCCGGAGAAGCCCAAGACCCGAGGCAACCACACACACAAGGCACTAGAGGCCAACTGCGCAGTCACGGAGGGAGCCATACCAAATTAGCAACCACAGCAACATCCTAGTTAGTCATTAGTCTCAAACCGGTGGTTTGTGAAACCCCCTGCAACAATGAATAAACACCAAAAAAAAGATACCAGAAATACAAAAAATCAAGAAAGTACACCACCAAAAGTTAATAAATCTCAAACTCTAGATCCTATAGAACAAGAAGCCCTTGAAATGACTGACAAGGAATTTCGAGTGATAATTCTAAGGAAACTGAATGAGATACAAGAAAACTCAGCCAGACATCATGATGAAATGAGGAAAAGTATACAGGATCTGAAAGAGGAAATGTACAAGGAAATCAATGTCCTGAAAAAAAATGTAGCAGAACTTGCTGAACTGAAGAAGTTATTCAGCGAAATAAAAAACACAACGGAGAGTTTAACCAGCAGGCTTGTCGAAGTTGAAGAGAGAACCTCTGAACTTGAAGATGGGCTGTTTGAAATAACACAAGCAGACAAAAAGAAAGAAAAAAGAATCAAGGACATGGAAGAAAATCTGAGAGAGATATCAGACAACCATAAGCGCTCAAATATCCGAGTCAAGGGTATTCCAGAAGGGGAGGAAAATGGAGATTCCATTGAAAACATATTCAACAAAATAGTGGCAGAAAACTTCCCAGGTATAGGAAAAATCACAGATCTTCAGATCCAGGAAGCTCAACGATCTCCAAACGTATTCAACCCAAAAAGGCCTTCTCCAAGACATGTCATAGTCAAATTGGCAAAACTCAGAGACAAAGAGAGAATCTTAAAAGCTGCAAGAGAAAAGCGTCAAATCACCTATAAGGGAGCCCCAATCAGATTAACATCAGACTTTTCATCACAAACCCTAAAAGCTAGAAAGGAATGGGATGATATTTTCAAAATACTAAAAGACAAAGATTGCCAGCCAAGAATACTCTACCCTGCAAGGCTATCCTTCCGAAATGAGGGGCAAATAGTATATTTCTCAGACAAACAAAAACTGTGGGAGTTCACTACCACACGACCACCCTTAAAGAAATCCTCAAGGGAGTACTGGGTTTGATTCCTGAAAAATAACTACCACTGCTATAAAAACCCAAGAAAAATCTAAACCCGCTAGTATAATAAAAATGGCATTCATGAAGAGAAAACAAGCTAACAAAAACACTATCTACAACCTAACGAAACAACAAACACAGAAAACAAACAGTAAATCAGAAAGCAAGGAACAAAAGACACCTAAGACAACCAAACAACCAATAAAATGCTAGGAATAAATCAACACCTTTCAATAACAACTCTTAATGTAAAAGGCTTAAATTCCCCAATCAAAAGACACAGACTGGCTGACTGGATCAAAAAGCGGGACCCAACTATATGCTGCCTACAAGAGACCCACCTCACCCATAAAGATTCACACAGACTAAGAGTGAAAGGATGGAAAAAGATTTACCATGCAAACAGAAAAGAAAAACGAGCTGGAGTAGCTATTCTTATATCTGACAAAATAGACTTTAAACTAAAAACCATAAAAAGAGACAATGAGGGACACTACTTAATGATAAAAGGACTGATCCATCAAGAAGACATAACAATCATAAATATGTATGCACCCAATGTTGGAGCAGCCAGATTTATAAAACAAACTCTATTAGACCTAAAGAAGGAAATAGACACTAATACCATAATAGCAGGGGACCTGAACACCCCACTGTCAATATTAGACAGATCATCTAGGCAAAGAATCAGTAGAGAAACACAAGATCTAAACAAGACTCTAGACCAATTGGAATTGGCAGATATCTACAGAACATTCCACCCAACAACCTCAGAATATTCATTTTTCTCATCAGCACATGGATCATTCTCCAGGATAGATCACATATTAGGTCACAAATCAAGTCTCAATAAATTCAAAAAAATTAGAATTATCCCATGTATCTTCTCAGACCACAATAGATTAAAACTAGAAATTAATAACAAACAAAACTCTGGAAACTATACAAACACATGGAAATTAAACAGCATTCTACTTAATGAAATATGGGTCCAAGAAGAAATCAAGCAGGAAATCAAAAAATTTATTGAAACTAATGAAACCAATGATATTTCATACCAAAACCTGTGGGATACTGCAAAAGCAGTATTGAGGGGGAAATTTATTGCATTAAACGTTCACTTCAGAAGAATGGAAAGATGGCAAGTGAACAACCTAACACTTCGCCTTAAAGAACTAGAAAAACAAGAACAATCCAAACCTAAAGTTAGCAGATGGAAAGAAATCATTAAGATCAGAGCAGAACTGAATGAAATTGAAAACCAAAAAACAATTCAAAAGATCAACGAATCAAAAAGTTGGTTTTTTGAAAAGATAAATAAAATTGACAAACCATTAGCATGGCTAACAAAAAAAAGAAGAGAGAAGACTCAAATAACAAAAATTAGAAATGAAAAAGGCGATATTACAACTGATTCATCTGAAATACAAGGAATCATTCGAGACTACTATAAACAACTATACGCCAACAATTTTGAAAATCTGGAGGAAATGGATAAATTTCTGGACACACACAAGCTCCCAAAACTGAACCGTGAAGACGTAGAAAACTTGAACAGACCAATAACAATAAAGGAGATTGAAGCTGTTATCAGAAGGCTCCCAACGAAGAAAAGCCCAGGACCAGATGGATTCACAGCAGAATTTTACCAAACATTCAAAGAGGAATTGACACCGATTCTTTACAAACTATTCCAAAAGATTGAAACGGACGCAAATCTCCCAAACTCATTCTATGAAGCAAACATCATCCTGATACCAAAACCAGGTAAAGATATAACCAAAAAAGAAAACTACAGGCCAATATCCTTGATGAATATAGATGCAAAAATCCTCACTAAAATACTAGCAAACAGAATACAGCAACACATACGTAAAATTATTCATCACGATCAAGTGGGATTCATCCCAGGGATGCAAGGTTGGTTCAACATACGCAAATCAATAAATGTGATACACCATATTAATAAACTCAAACACAAGGACCATATGATCATCTCTATAGATGCTGAAAAAGCATTTGAAAAAGTTCAGCACTCATTCATGACAAAGACCCTCTATAAGTTAGGTATAGAGGGAAAGTATCTCAACATAATTAAAGCCATATATGCCAAACCCACAGCCAATATCATCCTGAATGGGGAAAAGCTGAAAGCTTTTCCTTTAAGAACAGGAACTAGACAAGGATGCCCACTCTCACCACTCCTATTCAACATAGTGTTGGAAGTACTAGCCAGAGCAATCAGAGAAGAGAAGGAAATAAAGGGCATCCAGATCGGAAAAGATGAAGTCAAACTGTCCCTGTTTGCAGATGACATGATCCTATATATCGAACAGCCTAAAACCTCTACAAAAAAACTGTTGGAATTGATAAATGATTTCAGCACAGTAGCAGGATACAAAATCAACACACAAAAATCAGTAGCATTTCTTTTCTCCAATAGTGAACATGCAGAAGGAGAAATCAAGAAAGCCTGCCCATTTACAATAGCCACCAAAAAAATAAAATACTTAGGAATTGAGTTAACCAAGGAGGTGAAAAATCTCTATAATGAGAACTACAAACCACTGCTGAGAGAAATTAGAGAGGATACAAGAAGATGGAAAGATATTCCATGCTCTTGGATTGGAAGAATCAACATAGTGAAAATGTCCATACTACCCAAAGTGATATACAAATTCAATGCAATCCCCATCAAAATTCCAAAGACATTTTTCTCAGAAATGGAAAAAACTATCCAGACATTTATATGGAACAATAAAAGACCACGCATAGCCAAAGCAATGCTGAGCAAAAAAAATAAAGCTGGAGGCATAACACTACGTGACTTTAAGCTATACTACAAAGCTTTAATAACCAAAACAGTATTGTACTGGCATAAAAACAGACACACTGACCAATGGAATAGAATAGAGAGTCCAGAAATCAACCCACACACTTACTGCCATCTGATCTTTGACAAAGGCACCAAGCCTATACACTGGGGAAGAGACTGCCTCTTCAGCAAATGGTGCTGGGATAACTGGATATCAATATGCAGGAGAATGAAACTAGACCCATACCTCTCACCATATACCAAAATCAACTCAAAATGGGTTAAAGAATTAAATATACACCCTGAAACAATAAAACTTCTTAAAGAAAACATAGGAGAAACACTTCAGGAAGTAGGACTGGACACAGACCCCAAAAGCACGGGCAACCAAAGGAAAATTAAACAAATGGGATTATATCAAACTAAAAAGCTTCTGCACAGCAAAAGAAACAATTAACAGAGTTAAAAGACAACCAACAGAGTGGGAGAAAATATTTGCAAAATATACATCTGACAAAGGATTAATATCCAGAATATACAAGGACCTGAAACAACTTTACAACAAAAAAACAAGTAACCCAATTAAAAAATGGGTAAAAGAGCTAAATAGGCATTTCTCTAAGTAACATATATGAATGGCCAACAGACACATGAAAAAATGCTCAACATCACTCAGCATTCGGGAAATGAAAATCAAAACCAAATTGAGATACCATCTCACTCCATTTAGGATGACTAATATCCAAAAGACTGTGAGTGATAAATGCTGGCGAGGTTGTGGAGAAAAAGGAACTCTCATACATTGCTGGTGGGACTGCAAAATGGTGCAGCCTCTATGGAAAATGGTATGGAGGTTCCTCAAACAATTGCAGATAGATCTATCATATGAACCAGCTATCCCACTCTTGGGAATATACCCAGAGGAATGGAAATCATCAAGTCGAAGGTATACCTGTTCTCCAGTGTTCATTGCAGCACTCTTTATAATAGCTAAGATTTGGAACCAGCCGAAATGTCCATCATCAGATGAGTGGATACGGAAAATGTGGTACATCCACACAATGGAATACTACTCTGCTATAAAAAAGAATGAAATACTGCCATTTGCAACAGCATGGATGGACCTAGAGAGAATTATATTAAGTGAAACTAGTCAGGCACAGAAAGAGAAATATCAGATGTTCTCACTTATTTGTGGGAGCTAAAAATAAATAAATAAATACACACACAACCTGGGGGCGGGGAGGGAAAAGGACATAACAATTATAATTCCTTCAATTTGATACGACAAGCAAACAGAAAGGAGATTGTTGGGGGGAGGGAGGAGAGGGAGGAGAGTGGGAGGTTTCGGTAATGGGCCACAATAATCAACCACATTGTATATTGACAAAATAAAATAAAACTAAAAAAAATTTAAAAAGTCATGGAGTAATGAGCAATCAGGCAATCAGACAACCAAGAGCAGAAGGTTACCATTCACTCTCAATCTGCACACGTTTATGGAAATCTTTATGCAAATCTTTATGGAATCACAGGCAAAATCACTTCTTCATGGAAAACTGTGAATTTTTCTTATTACTTTTTAATTTTCACATATAATTATCAATGTATTGTGAAAAATAACAACATAATATTGAGTACATTGTTTCTCTCATCTCTGCTAAAATCCCTTTCTCCCCAGTCAGAAACCTGTGACTAATCAAATTTCCATTTCCCCAGCAATCCCTGCCATTTTGTAAAACTCATGCAAGAGCAACAGGCCAATATCTGACTTTTTCAGCAGGACACAAGCAGTGCTACTAGAGGTTGCCACCTGGGTATCTGATGCTACTATAAAAACATACCATGACCCATAAAGCCACCAAGCCACACACCAGAGATATAAAAAGGTAATATTCAGAAGATTCATTCTCAGCCCTGCCTTCAACCAACTCATACATATCAGTCTTGCCAGTAATTGCCCTTTTTCAACTCTTCTTTTCTGCCCTCCCCTTCCAAAGGGGCAACTCATTTTATTGAATTCTACGTTCCCTACTCACCTGCTTGCCTTTCCCTTCTACAACTGGCACAGTACTTTGTTGAAGCAGCAGATCCCTGGAGGCATTTGATACCTCTGAGCCATCCTGCTGCTGGAATCCTGTCATTCTTTTTCATCTCGCCAACGTGAATTCATTCTTCCAGAACTGGAGCTCAAATCTCACATTCTCCATGAAGCCTTCCCTGACCTTCCTTTCAGAATTAATGCCCTTCCTCTCTGATCCCCTAACAATTTGACATGCTTCCGTTATAGTGCCTGTCTAACTGTGTTATGATTCTAGGTTCACTGATCTCTCTCCCACTAGACTGTGGCTCTTTGTAAAAAAATAACAGAGTTTATTTATCTTTCTATCTTTGAGCCCTGAAAGGCATTCAAGCACATATTGAAATAATTGAAAAATATGTTAAACAGCCCATATGCATGACTTCATGAACAGCCCTAACTAGGCATAAGTTGATCCTCTGGGACCCATCTCCTTCCTTTCTCTGGACATAGTTGGTTAGACAAGTTTTTAGAGTTAGACCAAAGAGAAAATAGCACAATAGTTAATATGTTCTACAGAAGTAAAATTCCTGCATCATTTAAACTCTTCTTTTAGAACAAATATTTTTAATTATATACTTTGGACCTATTAAGGCTTATAATTGTAATAACTATTATAACCAATAAAAAGACAGATAATTTGCAAAATATTAAATATAATAGTTTAATTTTTTATGAAAAACCTACCTGAATTTTTATTTCTCAATTTGATGTAGGCATTTGAACCTAGGGTTCATTCGATTTGAAGCATTATAGATTTCAGTTACTTAGGAAATGTGCCCAAATACATTCTGCTATTCGTCCCAAGGTACCTTTTTATCTAATCTACTTGGTCTGTTATGGAAAAATGAAAGAACAAAGAAATAGGAAGGTGTTTTCCTATGACTTTGCAGTAAAGTACATTTTACAAAATCGAAAAATTAGAAATCTTATTGAATGACTTATCCAAATCTCTCCCATCCAGTACCCTGATGGGTGGTCAACCAGGTCCTGTTTGAACATTTACAGAAATGAGTGTGCCTTCCTTCTGGAGACAGATCTGCTGCCTGCACAGCTCTGATTCTTTTGAAAGTTACCAATATTGAAATGAAGCCAGACTTGTTGACTTCCAAGCTGTACTTATTATATGAAGTCACCTATTGCATTCCACTTTGGTCCTCTTTTTCCAGCCCAATGTTTTGCGCAATTTGAATTCCAGATGCCTCTTCGTATTTGTCAATTTCTTCCTCAAGCTCTTCCTGGACATTCCCTATCTTCATTTTGGTTTTTGTTTGTTTGTGTTGCTTGGTTGAAATTTACTTTTAACATGGTTCCAAGAACCAAAACTTTTCTTACACAATTGTCAAATTAAAAGCTTTTGAATCCTGGCTTATAAATTTCCAGGGAGATTTGCAGAATAAAAATTAATAGATAATGATCTCTAGTTTAATTCAATGACTAAACTTTAAAAAAGGATAACCCAAGATACATCTGATTTATACTTTAGGACATATATCTTTGCCTTTTCTCTCCTGTAACTTCTACTGCTTATTCTCAATTTTATTTTTATTTATTTTTTATTTATTTAATTTATTTATTTATTTATTTTTCAATTTTATTTTGTAGATATACATTGTGGCTGATTATTGCTCCCCATCACCAAAACCTCCCTCCCTTCTCCCTTCCCCCCTCCCCCCCAACAATGTCCTTTCTGTTTGCTTGTTATATCAACTTCAAATAATTGTGGTTGTTATATCTTCTCCCCCCCCCCCCGGTTTGTGTGTGTGTGTGTGTGTGTGTGTGTGTGAATTTATATATTAATTTTTAGCTCCCTCCAATAAGTGAGAACATGTGGTATTTCTCTTTCTGTGCCTGACTTGTTTCACTTAATATAATTCTCTCAAGGTCCATCCATGTTGTTGCAAATGGCAGTATTTCATTCGTTTTTATAGCTGAGTAGTATTCCATTGTGTAGATGTACCACATTTTCCGTATCCACTCATCTGATGATGGGCATTTGGGCTGGTTCCAACTCTTGGCTATTGTAAAGAGTGCTGCGATAAACATTGGGGAACAGGTATACCTTCGACTTGATGATTTCCATTCCTCTGGGTATATTCCCAACAGTGGGATAGCTGGGTCGTATGGTAGATCTATCTGCAATTGTTTGAGGAACCTCCATACCATTTTCCATAGAGGCTGCACCATTTTACAGTCCCACCAACAATGTATGAGAGTTCCTTTTTCTCTGCAGCCTCGCTAGCATTTATCGTTCACAGTCTTTTGGATTTTAGCCATCCTAACTGGAGTTAGATGGTATCTCAAAGTGGTTTTGATGTGCATTTCCCGGATGCAGAGTGATATTGAGCATTTTTTCATATGTCTGTTAGCCATTTAGATATCTTCCTTAGAGAAATGCCTATTTAGCTCTTTTGCCCATTTTTTAATTGGGTTGCTTGTTTTCTTCTTGTACAGATGTTTGAGTTCCTTATACATTCTGGATATTAATCCTTTGTCAGATATATATTTTGCAAATATTTTCTCCCATTCTGTTGGTTGTCTTTTAACTCTGTTAATTGTTTCTTTTGCTGTGCAGAAGCTTTTTAGTTTGATATAATCCCATTTGCTTATTTTTCCTTTGGTTGCCCGTGCTTTTGGGGTCGTATTCATGAAGTCTGTGCCCGGTCCTATTTCCTGAAGTGTTTCTCCTATGTTTTCTTTAAGAAGTTTTATTGTTTCAGGGTGTATATTTAAATCCTTAATCCATTTTGAGTTGATTTTAGTATACGGCGAGAGGTATGGATCTAGTTTCATTCTCCTGCATATGGATATCCAGTTATTCCAGCACCATTTGCTGAAGAGGCAGTCCATTCCCGAGTGAATAGGCTTGGTGCCTTTGTCAAAGATCAGCTGACAGTAAGTGTGTGGGTTGATTTCTGGATTCTCTATTCTATTCCTTTGGTTAGTGTGTCTGTTTTTATGCCGGTACCATACTGTTTTGGTTATTATAGCTTTGTAGTATAGCTTAAAGTCAGGTAGTGTTATGCCGCCAGCTTTATTTTTTTTGCTGAGCATTGCTTTGGCTATGTGTGGTCTTTTATTGTTCCATATAAATGTCTGGATAGTTTTTTCCATTTCTGAGAAAAATGTCTTTGGAATTTTGATGGGGATTGCATTGAATTTGTATATCACTTTGGGTAGTATGGACATTTTCACTATGTTGATTCTTCCAATCCAAGAGCATGGGATATCTTTCCATCTTCTTGTATCCTCTCTAATTTCTCTCAGCAGTGGTTTGTAGTTCTCATTATAGAGATTTTTCACCTCCTTGGTTAACTCAATTCCTAAGTATTTTATTTTTTTGGTGGCTATTGTAAATGGGCAGGCTTTCTTGATTTCTCCTTCTGCATGTTCACTATTGGAGAAAAGAAATGCTACTGATTTTTGTGTGTTGATTTTGTATCCTGCTACTGTGCTGAAATCATTTATCAATTCCAACAGTTTTTTTGTAGAGGTTTTAGGCTGTTCGATATATAGGATCATGTCATCTGCAAACAGGGACAGTTTGACTTCATCTTTTCCGATCTGGATGCCCTTTATTTCCTTCTCTTCTCTGATTGCTCTGGCTAGTACTTCCAACACTATGTTGAATAGGAGTGGTGAGAGTGGGCATCCTTGTCTAGTTCCTGTTCTTAAAGGAAAAGCTTTCAGCTTTTCCCCATTCAGGATGATATTGGCTGTGGGTTTGGCATATATGGCTTTAATTATGTTGAGATACTTTCCCTCTATACCTAACTTATAGAGGGTCTTTGTCATGAATGAGTGCTGAACTTTTTCAAATGCTTTTTCAGCATCTATAGAGATGATCATATGGTCCTTGTGTTTGAGTTTATTAATATGGTGTATCACATTTATTGATTTGCGTATGTTGAACCAACCTTGCATCCCTGGGATGAATCCCACTTGATCGTGATGAATAATTTTACGTATGTGTTGCTGTATTCTGTTTGCTAGTATTTTAGTGAGGATTTTTGCATCTATATTCATCAAGGATATTGGCCTGTAGTTTTCTTTTTTGGTTATATCTTTACCTGGTTTTGGTATCAGGATGATGTTTGCTTCATAGAATGAGTTTGGGAGATTTGCGTCCGTTTCAATCTTTTGGAATAGTTTGTAAAGAATCGGTGTCAATTCCTCTTTGAATGTTTGGTAAAATTCTGCTGTGAATCCATCTGGTCCTGGGCTTTTCTTCGTTGGGAGCCTTCTGATAACAGCTTCAATCTCCTTTATTGTTATTGGTCTGTTCAAATTTTCTACGTCTTCACGGTTCAGTTTTAGGAGCTTGTGTGTGTCCAGAAATTTATCCATTTCCTCCAGATTTTCAAAATTGTTGGCATATAGTTGTTTATAGTAGTCTCGAATGATTCCTTGTATTTCAGATGAATCAGTTGTAATATCGCCTTTTTCATTTCTAATTTTTGTTATTTGAGTCTTCTCTCTTCTTTTTTTTGTTAGCCATGCTAATGGTTTGTCTATTTTATTTATCTTTTCAAAAAACCAACTTTTTGATTCGTTGATCTTTTGAATTGTTTTTTGGTTTTCAATTTCATTCAGTTCTGCTCTGATCTTAATGATTTCTTTCCATCTGCTAACTTTAGGTTTGGATTGTTCTTGTTTTTCTAGTTCTTTAAGGTGAAGTGTTAGGTTGTTCACTTGCCATCTTTCCATTCTTCTGAAGTGAGCATTTAATGCAATAAATTTCCCCCTCAATACTGCTTTTGCAGTATCCCACAGGTTTTGGTATGATGTATCATTGTTTTCATTAGTTTCAAGAAATTTTTTGATTTCCTGCTTGATTTCTTCTTGGACCCATATGTCATTAAGTAGAATGCTGTTTAATTTCCATGTGTTTGTATAGTTTCCAGAATTTTGTTTGTTATTAATTTCTAGTTTTAATCCATTGTGGTCTGAGAAGATACATGGGATAATTCCAATTTTTTTGAATTTCTTGAGACTTGATTTGTGACCTAATATGTGATCTATCCTGGAGAATGATCCATGTGCTGATGAGAAAAATGAATATTCTGAGGTTGTTGGGTGGAATGTTCTGTAGATATCTGCCAATTCCAATTGGTCTAGAGTCTTGTTTAGATCTTGTGTTTCTCTACTGATTCTTTGCCTAGATGATCTGTCTAATATTGACAGTGGGGTGTTCAGGTCCCCTGCTATTACGGTATTAGTGTCTATTTCCTTCTTTAGGTCTAATAGAGTTTGTTTTATAAATCTGGCTGCTCCAACATTGGGTGCGTACATATTTATGATTGTTATGTCTTCTTGATGGATCAGTCCTTTTATCATTAAGTAGTGTCCCTCATTGTCTCTTTTTATGGTTTTTAGTTTAAAGTCTATTTTGTCAGATATAAGAATAGCTACTCCAGCTCGTTTTTCTTTTCTGTTTGCATGGTAAATCTTTTTCCATCCTTTCACTCTTAGTCTGTGTGAATCTTTATGGGTGAAGTGGGTCTCTTGTAGGCAGCATATAGTTGGGTCCTGCTTTTTGATCCAGTCAGCCAGTCTGTGTCTTTTGATTGGGGAATTTAAGCCTTTTACATTAAGAGTTGTTATTGAAAGGTGTTGATTTATTCCTAGCATTTTATTGGTTGTTTGGTTGTCTTAGGTGTCTTTTGTTCCTTGCTTTCTGATTTACTGTTTGTTTTCTGTGTTTGTTGGTTCCTTAGGTTGTAGATAGTGCTTTTGTTAGCTTGTTTTCTCTTCATGAATGCCATTTTTATTATACTAGCGGGTTTAGATTTTTCTTGGGTTTTTATGGCAGTGGTAGTTATTTTTCAGGAACCAAACCCAGTACTCCCTTGAGGATTTCTTGTAAGGGTGGTCGTGTGGTAGTGAACTCCCGCAGTTTTTGTTTGTCTGAGAAATATACTATTTGCCCCTCATTTCGGAATGATAGCCTTGCAGGGTAGAGTATTCTTGGCTGGCAATCTTTGTCTTTTAGTATTTTGAAAATATCCTCCCATTCCTTTCTAGCTTTTAGGGTTTGTGATGAAAAGTCTGATGTTAACCTGATTGGGGCTCCCTTATAGGTGATTTGACGCTTCTCTCTTGCAGCTTTTAAGATTCTCTCTTTGTCTCTGAGTTTTGCCAATTTGACTATGACATGTCTTGGAGAAGGTCTTTTTGGGTTGAATTCATTTGGAGATCGTTGAGCTTCCTGGATCTGAAGATCTGTGATTTTTCCTATACCTGGGAAGTTTTCTGCCACTATTTTGTTGAATATGTTTTCAATGGAATCTCCATTTTCCTCCCCTTCTGGAATACCCATGACTTGGATATTTGATCGCTTATGGTTGTCTGATATCTCTCTCAGATTTTCTTCAATATCCTTGATTCTTTTTTCTTTCTTTTTGTCTGCTTGTGTTATTTCAAACAGCCCATCTTCAAGTTCAGAGATTCTCTCTTCAACTTCGACAAGCCTGCTCGTTAAACTCTCCGTTGTGTTTTTTATTTCGTTGAATAACTTCTTCAGTTCAGCAAGTTCTGCTACATTTTTTTTCAGGACATTGATTTCCTTGTACATTTCCTCTTTCAGATCCTGTATACTTTTCCTCATTTCATCATGATGTCTAGCTGAGTTTTCTTGTATCTCATTCAGTTTCCTTAGAATTATCACTTGAAATTCCTTATCAGTTATTTCAAGGGCTTCTTGTTCTATAGGATCTAAAGTTTGAGATTTATTAACTTTTGGTGGTGTACTTTCTTGATTTTTTGTATTTCTGGTATCTTTTTTTTGGTGTTTATTCATTGTGGCAGGGGGTTTCACAGTCCACCGGTTTGAGACTAATGACTAACTAGGATGTTGCTGTGGTTGCCAATTTCGTATGTCTCCCTCCGTGACTGCTCAGTTGGCCTCTAGTGCCTTGTGTGTGTGGTTGCCTCGGGTCTTGGGCTTCTCCGGGGAGCCAGCTTTCTGGTCAGCTTGGACTCTGCTGGGCTGGTGGATCACGTACCACAGGGTGTGTGATCTCTGTTGAGCTTTCACTTCCTGTGCAGGACTTCTCCCTGTTCCATGTGCTCTGGCCCAGGCTGTTAGATCGCGCAGTGGCGACCCCACCGGGTGTGTGGTTTCTGTTGAGTCTCCGCCTCCCTGGCCGCACGTCTCCCCACTCTGTGCACACTGTGCTGGGCTGGAGCGTGTCTTCTGCACCCCTCGTCTATCAGCTGGGCCTTCAAGACCCTGCTCGGCACCGCCTCGCCCTGGAAGTCTACCAGGTTTCTGCTAGGCACAGACGACCGGTCTCTCTGGGTGCCTTTGTAGCACTATGTAGATCTTTCTCGGGTCTTGTTCACCTTTGTATCCCCCCAGTATAAACCGAGTCTAGTGCCCACCTGCAGCCAGCTCTCCGGCAGGTTCAAGCGGACCTGGGAACTCTCCTACCACACTATTCCCAACCAGAAATTCGTTAGGCTTTTTTCCAAACTGGTGGCCGCAGAGATGGTATCTGCCTCCCAGTAACAGGAAGCTTACCGGGGCCGGAGTCCAGGGTGTGGTGGAGTGACAGTCGGCCTGCCCGTACTTCCTTGCCCTCCCGAGACTGGCCGGAGATGCCCCACGCCACCAGCCCCGCCAGAGAACCGCGGAGGGAGCGGGAGCGGAGGCCGGTCTGCAGACTCCGGAAAGCCCCATGCCAGGCCCAGCAAGTGGGAGGGCTCAGTGATGGCGGAGCAGGGCAGAGCTGCCCTCACCTGGGAAAATGGAGGCAGCACCGGGGCGGTGAGTGGCCTGGTGGTGCAGGCGGGAGCCGCGTGGGCATCCACCCCCCGAACAGAGCTGGACCAGGGATCACTCACAGTGCTGTGCCAGGTCAGGTGCTCGCTCTGTCTCTGGTTTGCCGCCTTTCCCAGTTCTCGGCCGCTGCCGCCTCGGGCTGTTCAGTCGCGGCGCCGCTCGGGCGCTCCCAGGAATCTTCTTTAATGCCGGCCTGAAACCTCGAATCCTGAATAGGGCAGCTGGCCGCCTTCAGCGCGGCCCCGGCCTCCGGGATCCTGTCTGCATCCACAGCAGCCCTGGCGCCGCGTTCCCTGTTTCGAGACTCGCTTTTGCAGCTAAGAAACAGTTCTTTTCCTGCTCCACACTTCAAAGCTGTTGCCTGTAAATGAGGCAGCCTCTCCTGCCGGGGGTAAAGTGGCAGTCAGCCCCCACGACCGGCCAGCAGCAGCGGTCCTCCCTTAAGAGATGGCAAGAGGAAGGTCCACAAGTTTCCCAGCTGCCTGAGGCCCAGTGGCCACCTTTTCCACCTCAGCTACTCCGCGCCAGCCACCGCAGCCGCCGCCATCTTGAAAAAAAACTTATTCTCAATTTTAAAATAAATGTCTTACTTTCAAAATAAAAAGTAACAGTAAGCTACTTATTGTCCACTGTCAGGCACAAGGGAATTTGCTCCATGACCTGAGGCCAGCTTTCAGAAACTTGTTAATCCTGCAGAACTTAAATTGCTCTTTCTTTCCTTCCTATCTACCTTCTTTCTTTCCTTTCTCTCTTAGATCCCTTTAATAATTAAAATAATTATTAGGCTTTGAGCATGTCTATTACCATTTGACAACTTCTAATTATTACAAGCAGGTGTAAATAACAATTTCCCCTCTGAGGGTTAATAGCCCTAACTCACAATTCTTTCATTCAACAAGCATCTGTTGACTAGGCACTGAGGACAAGAAAAGCAATCTTTGCAATCCTTTTACTTATGAGCTGCTCTGCTAGAGGTTTGAACTATAGAAATACAAAGCTGGGTTCTCAGAATTAATCAGGCAATCTAGAAGACTTTCTGGAGCAGATGGATGCCAATGAACAGTTTTAAGGGATAAGTGAAAGAGATAAAAACCCCGGAAACGGGTGTTCCAGGCTGGGCAAAGCTCATTTATGGTTTATCTCTCTCTCTGAGAAGAAAGCTTGACTTTCAGTTTAAGTGAGGTCCTTTCTATGTGATTCTTACCTTTCCAAAACCAAAAACTCTACCCATTGTCTATCAGGAATTTAAAACACATCAGTCAGTTTTCACTATAGCAGAGAATTTTGACACTAATCAGAGAAATCAACCACAATATCCAAAACATTGACAAATAAATAACTTCTAAGATAACTAACATTTTAAAAATAGATAGTAATTAATATACTTGTTACTTACTGTCCAAGATATCACGATCTCTATGTCTTATCTTGTTATTTCAACAGAAAGAAATATACCTAGACTTTAATATCTAATCTTCCTGTAGCATAATGTCAAATGAGTTAGGATTTAATGGCATGCCCTTACTTATATACAAGATAAAATAACGAAAATGTAAATTTGAACAATGTGTCTTTAAAACATGATCATTGAAGACTCGCCTACTATATAATTCATCAGCTCACACGAGAACATATATTCCAAAATGGTAAACCTCCGCACACAAATTTGGGTATTTTATATTGCCAGGTGTATTAGTCAGGGTTCTCCAGAGAGACAGAATCAATAGGATATGTTACAAATCTATGAAAGAGAATTTATTAGGGGAAGTAGCTCATTTGATTGTGAAGACAAGTCCCACCATAAGCCGTCTGCAAACTGAATGCCAGTAGCGTGGCTCAGTCCAAGTCTGAAGGCCTCAAAATCAGGGAAGCTGATGGTGTCCTTGGTGTAAGTCCTGGAACCCCAAAGCTGGAGAGTCTCATGCTCTGATGTCCACTAATAGGAGAGAAGAGTGTATCCCAGCTCCAGTGGATAGAGAGAAAGATTCGCCTTTTTTCTCTATTTTTTTTCTCTCTCCAGGCCCCGGGCAGACTGGATGGTTCCCGCCCACATTGAAGGCAGGTCTTTACCATGCAATCCACTCAGGCTTTCATACTAATCTCTGCTGGAAACACCCTCATGGACACACCTAAAAAGATAGCTTTACCAGGTTTCTCAGCATTCCTTCCTCTAATCAAGGTGACACCTAGAATTAACCTTCACACCAGGTAAAAAGAAGTATTAGTTTCTTTTTCCCATAGCTATCTTAAGCTAACTGCAATACCCAGCTGCAAAAAAAAGTGCACTGTAAAATTTAGTTCTTTGCTCTTTTTAATACATTTGGTGCTTCTTTTACTTTTATTATTTTTATATAAACTTTTAATTTAAGTATATCTAATATAAAGAAAAGTATACAATTATTTGTGTAGAACTTGATGAATCACAGTGATCACAAAGTGAACAAAATAATGACCATGTGGATGAAGAAATGGAATCTGACCAGCAACTCAGAAGCCCTCTATAAGCTTCCTCCCAGTCACAATTGAAAGGACGAGTCGACACCAGTTGACGATCCACCGAAGAGAGCTGAAGAGAGCTCGTTTATTAGGCGGCACACACACATATATATAGGGCTTTTAGGGAAGGCTGATTGGCTTAAAATACAATCCCTACTTAGCATACTGCATGGGGCTTGGGGTGAGCTAATTGGTGTGCGATTCGCACCATCGGGAAGGAGAGTACGGAAGAGAAGGGCAACCAGTGCCATGATGGGGTGTGGCGGAGAAGGACTTATGTGATCAGGGTGTGATCCCTTGGGGCATTTGGGTTCTTACAACAATCACTAGCATCTACTACAATAAAGTTAACTACAATAAAAACAGTTAAAATATATTATCCTCTCCCTCCTTTCTCTTCACCCACTTTTCAATCATCATTCATTATAGTAAAATTTTGAGACAGTTAATGCCTAGGATGATTTCAAATAAAAATGTCAATGCTTTGAAAAAGTGATTTAAGATCTCTTTTGAATTCTTTAAATTCTTTTGTACAATTGATCTTTAACTTAAGTGTTGTATCTGGGTTTCTTTTCTTTTCCTTGTTTATTTTTTGTATTGATTTTTGCTCTTTTCTGCGAGGTATGAAGAGAAGCTGAAAAACCAAAGCAACATAAAAGGAAGTGTGAGGTTGAAGAAAAGAAGACAAATATGCTTTTGAGTGTGGAATATACTCCATTTCTTTCCACAATGGGAGCTTTTCGTGGAACAGGTTAATTGGATATCCTGTGGTGCTAAGGTGTTGCAGTTCACAAGAACTGTTTCACCTTGAAAACTATGTAACTTGTTTTCTTGATATTTTCTTTCTATCTTCATTGTGCATTTCTGGATAACGTTTTAACAACAAATGTTGTCTGTTATAAAGAAAATAATGTCTACGTATATATGTCAGTGGAGGAAGCAACATAACTGTATTTTGTTCTTTCTTTTTATAACAAATATTATGGATTTAAATCTTTAAAGAATAAAATGACATATACATTGCAATATAGGTTAGTAAAAGAGCAAAATAATTAGCATATTTTTCAGTAAAGTGCTGTGCTTAAAGAAGCCAGTGTTTGTGTACTCTATTTTGTTTTGCTTTCTTTTGGTCAACAAATGCTGAGCACTTACTATGTACCATGCACTTATCTGAGTGCTTTATAAGAATTATTTTATTTTTCACACCAACCCCATGAAATATGTATTACCATCATGTCTAAAACATGATCACTACCATATGATCCAGCAATCCCACTACTGAATATATATCCAAAGGAAATGAAATCAGTATGGGGAAGATACATCTACACTCCCATGTTTATTGCAGCATTATTCAAAATAGCCAAGATATGGAATCGACCTAAGTGTCCATCAACAGATGAATGGATAAAGAAAAAGTTGTATATATACACAATAGAATATTATCCACCCTTGAAAAAGAAGGATATCCTATAATTTGCCATAACATGGGTGAGTCTGGAAGACATTATGCTAATTGAAATAACCTGGGCACAGAAAGACAAATATCGCATGATCTCGCTTATATGAATAATCCAAAAAGTCAAATTCATGGAAGCTGAGAGGAGAATGGTGGTCACCAGGGGCTGGGGGTGGAATGATTGGGGAGATATTGATCCAATGATGCAATATTTCAGTTAGACAGGGGGAGTAAGTTCAAGAGAAATATCTTACAACATGGTAACTATGTATTGTAACATATAACTATGCTTGAAAATTGCTAAAAGTACATTTTAAGTATTCTCATCACAAAAAAAAATAAGTGTGTGAGGTAATGCATGTGTTATTTAGCCTGATTTAGCCATTTAACAATGTGTACATAATTCAAAACATCATGTTGAACACCATAAATATATATAATTTTTATTTGTCAGTATAAACAAATAAAATACAATTACTGAAGACTCACCTACTATACAATTGACTGGCTCACACAAGAACTTATATTGCAAAAATACAAACCTCCACACACAAATTGGGTATACTATATTGCAGATAGAAGATGTATGCAGCCCACTATGATTTTGTGCCCATGGCTATCATATGCTAACTGCAATACCCAATTTCAGGAAAGTTCAGTTTCTACAGAGGCAGAAAGAGGCCCAAGAACTTGCCCAAGGTTATACTAGAAAGTAGAGTAACCAAGATTTAACGGAGACTACTGATCCTGTGATCTTAACCAATAAACTGTAATGTTATGGGAACACTTTTACTAATAATCACATGCCCTCCAATAATTTCTTAAAACATATTCTTGTGTGTGTGTGTATGTATGTATGTACTTTATAATATGATATATACATTTATGTCTCCAAACATAGTAACAGTTCTGCAGATATCTATACTGACACATTTTAATTCTGAAGTTCCAGGAATGCAAGTTGTATTATTTGACGAGTGGGAGGAAAGTCTCAGGATATGCCCCACACTAGATGGAATTTTTTTTTAATTAATTAATTTATTATTTGTACTATTTTACATTCTAAGATGTTGTTGTGGAGCAGATGGTGGGGAGAAGAGAGGACAGGGTGGGGCATAGGGTGGGAGGAGGAGGAAGGGGGGCGTGGACAAGACCAGTGGCACCCCCTCATTCAGGCAGGGGAGCCTAGGGCGCTTCTGGCAGTGATTTGGTCATCCCTGGACAGGGTGCGGACATCAGGTGGGGGCGTGGCTGAGGCCCTCGGCCCCCCACCACCCTGGCTCGGGAACCCAGGGAGCTTCTGGCTGTGGCTCAGTGATTTCTGGGCAGGATGCAGATGTCAGGGGGCATGGCTGAGGCCGATGGCCCCCCACTACACTGGCTTGGGAGCCCAGGATACTTCCGGCAGCAGCCTGGTGGTCATTGCTGAGCTGGATGAGGACATCAAAAGGGGCACGGCTGAGGCCCTCAGCCACCCACCACCCCAGCTGGGGAGCCCAGGGCATTTCCAGTGGCAGCTCTGTGGTCATTGCTGAGCTGGATGAGGGCATCAAGGGGCATAATCAAGGCCCTCGGCCTTCATCCCATCCTGGCTTGAGAGCCTGGGTGGCTTCCAGTCCTTCTAGGTTTTACAGGTGTTCTTTGATGGTGTTAGACATTTACTGGTTAATATTAGAACTTCATCTCTAATCTGTGTGTGTTTTGTTTTGTTCTTTCTTTTCTTTTTTTGTTTTTTTCTGTGTTGGATTATTCACTATTTCCACCACTTATCTCTGCACTGAAACTGATTTGTTGTCCTTTGGTTACTTCTAAAATGGGGGAACTTCCTGTGGGGACCAACAGTTGAGCCCTGTGGCTGAGTCAAATTGCTGCTTTGCTGCTGATTCTCTGGGGAAGGCTTTCTGTGCAGCTCAGGTTTTAATTGTTGACCTTGTAAGCACTTCTGGGTCTTGTAAGGTCCAGTACACCTGGATTATGTGGAAACTCTGGACTGGGCTTGAGTTTTTTCAGCAAACTGCACCCCCTGCAGTTCTGTATTTCTCACCAGTCTCCACTGAGTGATCCTGGGCTGACTGGGGGGCAGATCAGCTGTCCTTGCTGTGCCCCAGGGTCCTACTGGTGCACCCATCTCCCCCATTCCCCGCACTCCAAACACTTCCCATGGGGCAGACTGTGCACTGGTCCTTTGTGATGACTCATCGGCCTCTGAGTGGCTCCTTTTTTCAGTTGTCTGTGGCCCCTCACTCCTGTGTGGGTGCATGGGAACCATATTAGTGCTCTTGCTGGCCTGGGGGCTACCAAGGCCCTCTTCTCCCCTGCCACGTCCAAGCAACTTCATAAGAAGGGCACAGGGCACAACAGTGGCTTTTGCCAGCTCTTGCTTCATGTGTTCACCAGGGCTAGCCTTGAAGTGGCTGGGGCTTGAAACAGTTAGAGTGGCCCTTTTCTTCTTCCACCGTGGCTTCTCCTGTCTTCATGCACTCTGCAGGTCTCTCCTGAGCTCTAGTGGCCCCAGCTTGGCAGCCATCGCTTTTCAATACTTGTAAATTGATTGATTGTGGGAGAGGTTGGCACCGGGTACCATCTATTCCACCATCTTAGTCAGAAGCCCTCCACACTACATGGAATTTTGTTATTGGAAACAGATTCCTGTGTATGAGTGAGAAAACTTTTTTAGCATACAAATACCTCAGGAAGGCTTTGTATGTGATCTGTTCATTCAACAAATATTTATTATGTTTACTGTAAGTTAGATACTGTACTAGGCACTTAGGATACATCAGCAAAAATTCCACCCTCATATAGCTTTCTGGTAAAGAGAGAAAATAAGAAAAATACAATAAATAATAAATAAATTATATAAGAATTGAGATGATGATATGAGCTTAGGGGGAAAAAGTATAGTGAATAAGGAGGCTTTGGAGTAGTGGGGTGGAGTGAGATGGGGGACAGATCACAATCTTAAATATTGTGGTCAAGGTAGTCCTGTCAAGAAGTGAGATTTGAACAAAAATTTGAGGGAAAAGGTGAGGAAGTTAACCAATGGGGTATTGAGGGAGGGGAGAGTGGGCAGGTGATCCAGACAGAGGGACCAGCCACAGTGAAGACCCTAAGCACAGAGGATGTTTAGAAGCCTAGTGTATTACAGAAGCAAGAAGGCAGGCATCTGGCTGGAGCCTGTGAGGGGGGAGAAGAGCTGAAAATTCCAAACATACAGAGCCTTGCAGAGCATGGTAAGGATACTGGCATTTACCCTGAGGGAAGCAGGAACACTGTAGGGTTCTCAGTTGTGTAAACCAACATTTTTTTTTATTATAAATATTCATGAGATACAAAGCTAATTGTCACCCTTCATGCCCCTGATGTGAGGGTCAGATTCATATTGGGGCATACCCATTACCAGAAATTGCTTTTGTACCCTGTGTCTCCCACAAAATTATCTCCCAACATCCCTCCCTGTCCCCTTTTCTCCCCCCACTCCACTGTGTAGCCCTAGGAATGTTTCCTCCCTCTATAAGACCACCGCACTACTGTGGTCTTTTCTTCCTTCCTTCTCTCTTAGCTCCCACATATGAGTGAGCACATGTGGTATTTATCCCTCTGTGCTTTGCTTATTTCACTCAACATAAGTTACTCCAGGTTCATCCGTGTTTTTGCAAATAGGAGTATTTCATTCTTTTTATGGCAGAGTAGTATCCCATGGTGTATATGTACTACATTTTCCTTATCCAATTGTCCATTGATAGACATTTAGGTTGGTTCCATATCTTGGCTGTTGTAAACAGAGCTGCAATAAACATGGGAGTGCAGGTATCTCTTCGACATGATGATTTTCATTCCTCTGGTATATACCCAGAAGAGGGATTGCTAGATCATATGGAAGATCTACCTGTGGTTGTTTGAGAAACCTCCATACTGTTTTCCAAAGTGGTTGTACTAATTTACATTCCCACCAACAGTGCAAGAGTGTTCCCTTCTCTCTACACCCTCATCAGCATTTGTTATTCACTGTCTTTTTTATTATAGCCAGTCTAACTGGGAAGAGGTGATATTTCAATGTGGCTTTAATTTGCATTTCCCTGATGACTAGTGAAGTTGACCATTTTTTCATGTATCTGTTGGCCATTTGTATGTCTTCCTTTGAAAAATGTCTATTCAGCTCCTTTGCCCATTTTTTAATTGGGTTATTTGGTAAACCACCATTTTTAAAAGATCATTCCAACTTCTGTGCTGAAAATAGTCACAAACGGAAGAAAGTTCCAACAAGAAACATAATTGGGATATTTGTTGCCTATTCAATAATCCAGGCAAGAAGTGATGAGAAATTTGACAAGACAGTAGCTGTTGGAAGTAGTCATAAAGGACCTGATTCTAGATATAGTTTAAAGTTTCAAACAATAAGATTGCTTGATGAGTGGAAGTAAAGTAGGAGACAAAGAAGTTTCAAAGAGGAACTCCAAGGTTTGAAACATAATGATTGGAAGTGTAGAGTTGCTATCAATTGACATACTAAATTGCTGCTCATGGAATAGGTTTGAATAAAAGAGAAGATCAGAACTTCAGTTTGGACATGGTGAGCTTGAGGAAATTATCATACATCTAAGTGAAGATTTCAGTAGAAACTTTGAATATATGAACCTAGAGTTTGGCAGAGAATTTTAGCTTGGAGATATACATTTATTTTAAATAGCGATGATTCAGAAATTCTCCCATTTGCAACAACATGGATGAGCTTGGAGAATCTTATGTTGAGTGAAATAAGCAAAGCACAGAGGGATAAATACCACATGTCCTCACTCATAAATGGGAGCTAAGAGAGAAAGAAGGGAGGAAAGAAACACCACAGTGGTGTGTTGGACTGCAGAGGGAGGGAACATACCTAGGGATACAAAGTGGAGTATTGAAAGGGGGATGGGGATATAGGGAGAGGATAATTGGGGGGATAATTGGATGGGGGACATGTGTATAATCACAATTTGTGGTAATGGGAATGCTGCCAGTATGGATCTAGCCATCACATCTTAGACATGAGTGGTGACAATTTGCTTTATACCCCATGAATATTCATAACCAATAAAATAAATAAATTAAAAATAAATAAAATAGCCATCAGTACAATGTAAAGGTAAAAGTAATTAAGAAAAATAATATTTCCCCAACAACTGTCTGAGTAGGGTTGGCAATTTCAGTAGAGTTTTGCATGCAGGAGGGAGGGAAGTTAAGAAAGGTGGTATAATTTTAGCCTCTTCACAGACTCTGAGGTCTATCCAAGGGCAAAGTGCCTTCATGTGCATTTATCTCAATCATAAAAGGCACATATTATTACCATTTTTGCCATTCTATGGTGGAGGTCAAAGAGGCACAAGTTGAGATGGAGAGGTAATGTTTGCACAGTGCAAATTGATGTGCAATTTGCTCTTCATGTATCTCTCCAGTAAGGTTTCCTGCCTCAATCCAGGCACCAGGAAGCTAATAGGCAAGGAAGAGGTGTTCTAGAAGAGACACACCAATGAAGAAATAAAAGGATATCTCAGACAAATGTGAATATTCATTAATTTAACTGGCATCAACCTCTGAAAACTGGGAGAGATCACTCAGACTGTAAAGTATCCTTATGTATGGATTAATATTAAAGTTATCTGTCTAAATTCATTTATACCAAGCCTAAATGGAAGTGGGAAAAATGTCTAGATAATTCATGGTAGTTGTTTCTCACCTATGAATCAGTGAGATCTTATTGATCTAATTTATATTTCCAACCAGAAAACTGCCAAGTCTCTAAATTCTTTTCTGTAAGCATTTTTTTAACAAAGCTCGGATAGTGTATGACCTGTGAATTTCAGTGGTCTATACACTATAAATTCTTTCACATTCCTATATATTTTCAAACAGATCTAGTTCAATATACTAAGGTTGATATGTATTTTAGGAATAATGTTTCATATCATATTTCTACATATTATTTTCTGGAAATCTAAACATAGGGTTTTTTTTGGTATGTTATACCCTTTTAGTTTTCACTTACATTTTCTGAAATAGCAAAAATAAAGAGGCAGATGGTTTTTATTCTTATTTATTTTATTTTAAGGAAAGAATAGCAAGTTAAGGATTCCTACAGACAACCCAGATTATATGTATATAAAACAAGTATGAATGAAAGAAAACAATATTCAAAACAAAAAAATATTTTGTTAAATTATGAAATTAAGTCTTGCTTATATTTCTATTGTGAAGTAAATTTATTTGTCGGCAAATATTCTGAGAAAATTAAAGTCATTACTATCTGGGAACTTATTTTCAACTTCACCACTAGATTTGATTTAGATATATTTTTCAAGTCAATAGCAGAAAACTCATTCAATACCTTCAAGTGCAAACTTATGCAAACCAAGCACAAATAAACAAAGCATTTTCTCACACAGAAATATAAACTGAGTTATTATTTTCTTTTTCATTACCAAAGCTATCAACTGATACTCCAACAGCAACACATGTAACAACAGACTTACTGTTGAAAATGATTGTGAAACAAGAAAAGAAACTATAAGAAAAAGTTTCTGTGAAATGGAATATGAAAGAATTCAGGTAGACATGACCACCATCAGTACGTTACTATACACGTGAAACTTGCTCCAAGGCTTCCTAAAACTTAGTCTATTTTTCTGGTTCTAAAAATCAATGGAGGCTATAGCAGGGAAATGAAAAATAACATTAAAAATATTTTAAAAGCATCAGATAAAACAGGGAAATTATCAGTCCAGATTCTGAATTATTCAGCAATTGCAGAAAACTCAATTTCACAAAGACATGACATCATCAAAAGGAATGTAGCAAGATCTGTTGCTGAGATTGTGAAATACCTTGAGCTAACAGTTCACATGGTCTGACAAACATCAACGTGCTTCTGCCAAATATTTATAATACCTTGGAGTGCTCCTATGAATTCACTGTGGTGCCACAGTTTAAGAACCACAGGTCTAGGTTAATAAGTAGTCCAGAGTATTCAGGGACAAGATATAACACAAAAACAAATAATTACAGTCCAATAAGGGAAGAGCTACACTGCAAAAAGATACCAATAAAAGCAATGGAAAAGTTAGGCCAGATTTTATAAAATATTAAATTAAATAGCATATTAAGGTCTTCTGCCTTTTCTGTAGTTTATCATCTTAAGAAGTTTTTAGGCAAAAGGAATTAAAAATCAATTGGAGGTTAAAAAAAAAAAGAAATGGACTTTTTTTTTTTTTTTTTTTTTTTTTGTGCAGCTGGCTAATAAGGAGATCCAAACACTTGACTTTGGTGTTACAGCACCACACTGTAACCAACTGAGCTGAATGGCCAGCCCCCCAAAAAGGAATGGATTTCTAAAATGAGGGCAAATATATGAACAATCATTTGGTTATTCAACAACATCTAAGCACCCCCTGTATGACCAACAGACATTAGATACCACAGCAAGATAAAATAGAAGCATTCAATTGTAAATGTCCTCCTACGCTTACCATCTCCTGCATTGTTCCTTGGGGACCATAACTTTGTTGTTCCACTGCAACTAGAATGCTGCCTGGCATGTAGTAAGTGCCTAATAAATGGTTGTATGCTAATGAGAAGAGACAAAACATATAGGAATAATTTAAGAAGCCACATGTGTAAGATATCAAGTGCATGTATATTTATTTATTATTTATATTCAGCATACAGTAGGATGTTTCACATATCTAAAGAAGAAGATCAAAAGCTTTTCCATCAGGAAAAAAATAAAACAAATTCATTTAATGTAAACTTAGCACAAATATCTTGATAGGAAGTCAAAAATGTGAATTCTATAAGTTGTTTTTTAAGAACAATAAAGTCCTTAGTAGATCAGAATCTTATCTACATTGACAAAGGGGGAAACAATTTCATGGGCCAAGTCACAGGTTGGTTAATGGTCTGATAAATGTGTTTCTGAATGAAAGAAACATTGTTTTTCTCTGCAAACGCGGACTAGACATGCAGCAATGAGCATATTGGTAGCAATTTGCCCAGTTGTGCTTCTCGACCCATTTATTCTTACCATTTAAGGTAAATTCGTGATAGTTCACTTAAGGAATTATAAAAGAAAAAACTCTCTTGAGAGGTGGTAGAACAATATGGCCAATTAGAAGACTCTATATGCCCAACTAAAAGACTCTACTGTTCCTCTCTCCCACAAAGACAGACAAAACAACAAATATACAATTTACACTTGGATGAAAATAACTGAAGGAGAGCACTGGAGCACATCAAAGGGGTAACAGACGTGCTAGAGAACACAAAAACTCAGGATCACCACATAGAGAATGGAAGAAAATTACTGGTCTCCACCACTCCATCCCTCAGCCAGGGGCAGCAGGGAACCAGGAGGAACATCTGACTGCAGGGGAAAGGTAAGCAAGAGTTGTGCCATGGACTACTGTAATCTAAGCTACAAAAGAGCTGCATGGCTTTTGCAGGCTATGAGCCTAGTGCAGGGAACCACTAGAGGCCCACACAACTGCATTAATCCACAAAGGGAGTTCATGCTGTGCTCCCCACTCCAGGTCCTGGGCTGGCACAGCAAGTCACCATTTGGGGATCAGAGCCAACACCTAAGTGCATTTTACCCTGGGGCCCAATAGTCCTAGCATCTCCACAGCCCTAAGACCCCCTCATCACACCAGAACTCTTTCACCTGAACCCACGTGGTACCCTGCACCCTCAACAGGTGGTTGAGCACAGTGCAGAACCAGTCCCAGGACAGAGGGAGCCAATGCATGCACTTTGCAAAGCCAGAGACCCAACCAAACAGGGCCTTCTGCCACTGCTGGAAGCCCTGATCTCTTCAATGTAGCACCTGGGCATCTCTCCCAAGGACACAGAGTCCCACTGTGGATCCAGTAAACATATCCAAGCCACAATCTCCAGCTAGGAAACTGTGGAGTGCCCACATAACTCTCTCAGGGACACAGAGCCCCATCTGTAGATCCAATGAGCCTGGACAAGCCCACTCACCCTAGCTGGGAAACTTCAGAGTGACCCAGCATCTCTCTTGGGGGCACAGAATCCCACTCATGGCCCCAGCAATCTTACCCAGTGTTGCCCACTTCAGCTGAGGGGCTTCTGAGCACTTCATTGTCTCTCTCAAAGCCCAAAGTCCTGACTGTGACCACATAAATCCTGCCCAGAGTAGGCCATTTAAGCTGAGGGGCTGCAGAGAACCCCAGTGGAGTTTTCAGGGGCACAGGATCCTGGCCAGGGCACACACAAGCATGCCCAGAATCTCTCACACCAGTTGAGCAGCTGCAGAGTGCACCAACGATACTCCTAAGAGCTGAAGACTTCATCCACAACCCCAGCTCAATGTCACCCACTTCAGAAAGGAGCTGCCAAGCACCCCAGTGCCTGGCCCTGGAGGCACTCACAGATGACATTGATGTTGAATACAAAGAAATCACATGGAGACTGTACTACTGCACTCACCTGGAACCAAACCTAAGTCACCCTACACTATAGAACACATCTACAAGAAAGAGTTTCTCCCTTCAAACACTACTCCAGAGTATTAGAAGAAACAACTGTCCCACCAGATGACCAGAAACCAATGTAGAAATACAAGAAACATGAAAAAACAAGGAAACATGACACTCACAGCAAAATTCCATAATTCTCCAGTATCAGAGAAAAGGAAATCTATGAAATACCTGAAAAGAAATTCCAAACAATAATCTTAAGAAATTCAAAGAGATCCAAGAAACTAAGATGGACAACACAATAAAATCAGAAAAGCAGTTTAGGATTTGAAGGAGAAAGTCAACAGAGAGATAGATATCATAAAAAAGAGCCAAGCAGAAATCTTAGAACTAAAGAATTCACTCAATGAAAATACAAACAAAAAGCAAAAAGAGAAAAGAAAAAAGCAACCAAGACCTTAAGCAACAGGCTAGAACAAACAGAAGATGTGTGGGTTAATTTCTGGATTCTCTATTCTATTCCATTGATCAGTGTGTCTGTTTTTGTGCCAGTACCCTACTGTTTTGGTTATTATAGCTTTGTAGTATAGTTTACAGTCAGAAAGTGTTATGCCTCTAGCTTTATTTTTTTTTTTTTTGCTCAGCGTTGCTTTAGCTATGCATGGTCTTTTGTTATTCCATATAAATGTCTGGATAGTTCTTTCCATTTCTGAGAAAAATGTCATTGGAATTTTGATGGGGATTGCATGGAATTTGTATATCACCTTGGATAGTATGGACATTTTCACTATGTTGATTCTTCCAATCCAAGAGCATGGGATATCCCACACACCTACAGCCATCTGATCTTTGACAAAGGCACCAAGCCTATACACTGGGGAAGAGACTGCCTCTTTAGCAAATGGTGCTGGGATAACTGGATATCAATATGCAGGAGAATGAATCTAGACCCAAACCTTTCACCATACACTAAAGTCAACTCAAAATGGATTAAAGAATTTAATATACACCCTAAAACAATAAAATTTCTTAAAGAAAACATAGGAGAAACACTTCAGGAAATAGGCCTGGACACAGACCATGAATACGACCCCAAAAGCACAGGCAACCAAAGGAAAAATAAACAAATGGGATTATATCAAACTAAAGAGCTTCTGCACAGCAAAAGAAACAATTAACAGAGTTAAAAGACAACCAACAGAGTGGGAGAAAATATTTGCAAAATATACATCTGACAAAGGATTAACATCTAGAATATACAAGGAACTCAAACAACTTTACAAGAAAAAAACAAGCAACCCAATTAAAAAATGGGCAAAAGAGCTAAGTAGGCATTTCTCTAAGGAAGATATACAAATGGCCAACTAACATATGAAAAAATGCTCAACATCACTCAGCATCCAGGAAATGCAAATCAAAACTACACTGAGATACCATCTCACCCCAGTTAGGATGGCTAAAATCCAAAAGACTCTGAATGATAAATGCTGGCAAGGTTGTGGAGAAAAAGGAACTCTCATACATTGTTGGTGGGACTGCAAATTGGTGCAGCCTCTATGGAAAATGGTATGGAGGTTCCTCAAACAATTGCAGATAGATCTACCATACGACCCAGCTATCCCACTGCTGGGAATATACCCAGAGGACTGGAAATCATCAAGTCGAAGGTATACCTGTTCCCCAATGTTCATCGCAGCACTCTTTACAATAGCCAAGAGTTGGAACCAGCCCAAATGTCCATCATCAGATGAGTGGATACAGAAAATGTGGTACATCTATGCAATGGAATACTACTCAGGTATAAAAAAAGAATGAAATATTGCCATTTGCAACAACATGGATGGACCTAGAGAGAATTATATTAGGTGAAACAAGTCAGGCACAGAAAGAGAAATACCACATGTTCTCACTTATTGGTGGGAGCTAAAAATAAATAAATAAATTCACACACACACACACACACAAAAAAAAAAAAAAACCGGGGGGGGTGGGGAAGAAGACATAACAATTACAATTCCTTGAAGTTGATACGACAAGCAAACAGAAAGGACATTGTTGGGTGGGAGGGGGGAGAGGGAGGAGGGAGGGAGGTTTCGGTGATGGGGAGCAATAATCAACCACACTGTATATCGACAAAAGCAAAATTAAAAAAAAAAAAACAGAAGAAAGAATTTTTGAACTTTGAACTTGAAGATAGGTTTTTTGAAACAATCCAGTAAGACAAAAACAAAATTTTTTTTTTAAGTAAAGAAAGCCTATAAGATCTGTGGGAGTTTGGAGCATACAAACGTTCATATTACGGGTGTTCTGGAAAGAACAGAGAAGGGACAAACCAACTGAAACCTATTTAATGAAATAATAGCTGAAAACTTCCCAAGTATTGAGAGATATATAAACTTCCAGATCCAAGAGGCTCAAAGATCCCCAAACAGATTTAACCCAAAAAGGTACTCTCTGGGACACATAGTAGTCAAAAATAGGGCTCAGAGGAATCCGATGGAAGTTTTGTCATGGAGAGAGTCTTTGTTAATTTGAATCTATAACCTACATCAACTCAAAAATGGGGCACTCCCTCACACTGCCCTCTCCTCCCCACTTGAGACACAAACACACAGAGCTTTTGTATGTATCTAGAGCTTTAATGAAAGTTGGAGAAGTGGAGAGAGAGAACATCAGAGAAATGCAAACAACGAAGAGAAGGAGTATGAGACCTCTCTATTCAAAAAGTCCTTTTGATCATCTCACCACTTGAGGGTTTTCATCCATTAAGTTACTTCTCCGGGACTGGTTTTCTCTAAGTCTTGCTGCCCTTTCTATCTCCACTAATCTCCCCTCTCAGATTCTCCCCTGGAATCTCCTTTTTCTTGTCTATAATGCATATGAATTCAACATTTCCAGCCCCTACTCCCAAACTCACTTCCAAACTCATACTTGACAAGAACAAAATCCATCAGAGCACTCAACTGAAGTAAAAGTGACATTTGTAGAATCAGCAGCACAAAAGATTGACAAAGCTCCCGTTTAGAAACAGTTCACATTTTAATATCAATTCCTTTTTCACCATTCTGCCATTTCGGTACACTAACTTTCTCTCAAGTCTTGGTTAGGAAGAATGTTACTGTGCTTTGTTAAAGAAAAAAATTATCCAATGGCACTGTTAAAGAACGCCAAGGCAGACTTTACTCAAGGGGACTAATGTGATACATGTAGGGACCAAGGCAATTGGGTCTGTCAGTAGGAAAGAGAGAATGGGCTCAACTTGGAATAGAAAGAAAAGTGGGAATTTATAGACAAGGAGTAGGGTGGAAGTCGGTGGATGGAAAATTATTAAGAGGAAACATCAGGGGTAAGGGGGGATGCGGGCTAAATCAACCTAGCAGAATTCTTGCGGATGAGGAACTGTCCAGATATCTAGGGTGATCAACTATTGTGGATGGGGAATTCCAACTAAACTGACTTAGCAGGATTCTTGCTAAAATTGAACACTACATATGCAAACAGAGAAGCCCCAAAAGTCAAAGCCTAGTTGAGAAGAGAGTCCAGAACAGCCCAATTAGAGTCTGTCAGTCTTCCCTTTTATTCTAAGGGGGAAAAAAAATTCTTCTTTCCTTTAAACTGTGTAAGTCCAGTTTCTCACTCAGTCACCTTTCGCTCATTAAGGACCAGCTGAATCATCTGTTGGAACTTGGCAGTGGAGAATATTTGCTGGATGGTGCGAGCTGTCAGTCAGACATTTAATGAGGGGAATTTCTGTGGAAACAAAAGAAAGTTGGAACCACAGTTTCTGAGTCCAATGGAGTTGGCTCAAAGTATCTTTACATGGTGGAGGCAGGACAGCAGTAGTCATCTAACTTATTTCCTGGTTTGCAATTCACACATCTTTGATGATGACATTGGGTGTTTTGGTAAACCCGAGAGGCCCACATAGTAGCAGGCACAAAGGTTTCCCATACGTGATTTGTCGTGTTAGTTTCTTTGAAGTTTATAACTACTCACCTAGGTTCAGCTTAATGGAAAAATCAGTTCTTCAGGAAAAGGGCAGTTTTAGTTATCAGTGATGCCAAGTCAGGAGAGTGGGGAAAAAAACAATAAATATTAGTTTGGAGAATTTTAGCCATATATTAGAGGAAACTGGAAGAATTCATGATTCAGTCCAGTTTACGTGTAGATAACAAAATAGAATGTAAATTGTAGTTTGCCTAGAAGCAAAAAATAGCTCAAAGACAACGAACAGGTTTATAATGTAACAACCACAAGAGTGTGCTACAGTTTTACATTAAAACAAGATTTCTCTCTACAACCACCCACCTTTGGTTCTTATATACAAAATAAGTCCAGTCTCATGAGATTAGGCCTGATTTTGTATATAAGTGCAGCAAGAATAGTCATTGATCGCACATGCCCTTTGGAGTTTACTTTGCTAGAATAAGGAATCCTGGAGCAGGCTATTCAAGTCCATTGCCCATTTTTTATTCAGTTATTTGTCTTTCCACTATTGAGTTGTAGGAATTTCTTATACATTTTGAATATTAACCCCTTATCAGATAAGTGTTTTGCAAATACTCTCGCCCATTCCATTGACATATTTAACATACCAAATAAACCTACTTCGTTTAACATCTCTCTTTTACAAGGAGAAAAAAAACAAATCCTTTGAAATTTTCCAGGGACCCTCTGAGAAATCTCACAGTCAGTTTAAGAACAAGAAGATTTATTTAGGATTTGATTTTGGGAGTTGTCAAAAATGTCAAAAGATTTAACCATTTGATTAAATGTGACCACAGATCACTATAAAACAATATGTAAATTCTCTTAAATAATCAAGGACATGATAAATGTTAACATAAAGCCCAGAAAATTATTCTGATGAGACAAAATTTTGGTTTCCCAGGCAGATTACTTAAAAGGTAAAGAAAAACCTTTCACAATTGAAGTGAACCAGACTTTAAAGATTTTTTTCTGCTCTGATATGTAATCTTATAGAGGCTTATGTTAATCTTCTGGGCTACCTTCTAGCTAAGGAGACATCTAGTGGCTTTCTCCAAAAGCCTATATGAGTGGATAAAATATTCAGTCTACTTCTAAATAGACTTTTCCTTTTCAGCCTCAGGTCATTGCTTTAAAGGAAGCCTGAGTCCCTTGAGAGGTCCCAACAGGGGCAAGAAGCCTAAAGTTCAAGTGACTGAGGTGCTGGAGTGGGAAGAGAAAAAGTCTGGCAGGGTGGACAGAGGCATGGAGTAGATAGGGACTTGGAGGGGGACATATCAAAGCAAGGGAGCTGAAGGAAAGATCAAAGGTGGTAAGAGGAGGAAGGAAGAGCAGAGGTGATGGGAAGAGAGAGGTCTTCGAGGAGTCAGTCTGGGGAAATCTTAAGTATCTCAAGAAGCCAATGAAGTTCCAAATTATCCTCAGCCAAATCATACCGACGAGAAGGAGGTGAATGGAGCTGGTGAACCATATCAGCAGGGGTTTGGGAAGAGGAGTTTTGGTCAACTGAGAAGTTTCCATGGGAGAAGCAGGATCAATTAGACAGAGCAAAGAAGCCTCACAAAGAGCCAGGGAAAAAAATTCCAGCTCAGGCAGTCAGGGAGTAATCACCACTCAAAACAGAGACCCAGAAAGAAGACTTTCCAGCCAGGAGGAACCCTACAAAGGAAGCCTGGGACTTTAACCCAGCTTTAGAGAGTATATTTAGAATCGTAAGAATCAAAATCTATCCTTACCAGCTTCAGTAGAGGTTTGTCTGGAGCAATGGTTCAGGAGTCTCTGTCAGCGATGGATCCCTGACCAATCAATCAGTCAGGGGTGAAGACAATGTCTTTAGAGGTGCACACTTGGTCTTGAGTGAGAGGTCCGGGGGTCCAAAGATGAATCTGATCCTATTCCAGTAGCAGCAACATAACTGTTAAGAAAATTATTCATTCATTTGTTAAAGAAGGTAAGGAAGATTTCCTTCAAGGGTGGACTATCACGATAGGTGCAGAGACCACTGCAATGGGGTCTTGCAGTAGGGGAGAAAGATTGCACTCAACTTCAAATACAACAAGGAAGAGTGGAAAATTATATACAAGGAGCAGGGTGGATGTCATTAGACAGAAAATTACCAGGAGGAAACATTAGCGATAAGGGGGGACTCTGGCTAAACTGACTCAGCAGGATTCTTGCTGAAAGCAGGCCAGGGTATTCAGCCATCACCTGAGGGAACTGAATTAAATATCCTGAATGGGGGATTATCGCAAAACTAATTTAGCAGGGCTCTTGCTAAAACCGGGCAATGCAGAGATGAACACGGAAGCCCAAAACTCAGATTCTAGTTGAGAAGGGAGCTCAAAAGAGCCTGACTAGAGTTTGGTCAAGAAGAGAATCTTTGTCACCTTCCGCTCTCGTCTGTGAACCATTTTCCACACTGCCTTGTTTCTCAGCCCCTTCCCAACCTCCTGGGGGAGACTCAATAAACCAAATCCTAATGCTTAGCCTTTCTCAGCCCCATCACTCTTCAAATTCTATCCCTGCTTTTGCAAAAGAAAAAAAGTGAAGCACCATGAGCAAAGGGAAAAATCATTCGTTGTTAAAAATGCTAATTTGTAATCTACTTTCTTTTTCAAGAGTGGAGAAAGTGTTGAATTGTCTGAACCAAACAAAATAAGAATTGCAACTCAATAGATTCCATATCAGTAGCATATGAAATTATCCTAAAATCAATTTAATGAGAAGCTGTCAGTCTAGAATATTCTATACACAATTGAATTGCCTGCTTAGTTTATTTTTAATCAAGATGCACAAACAATTCCCTCTACTCTCATATTTCTGAATTAATAAAGATGCTTTTTCATCTGCTGTAAGGTCTCACAAGACAAGGTATGTATTAAATGTGTGTGATCTGATACCACGAACCTGACAGAAGAAAGTTGAGTGTTTTAAAAGGTGAGAAAGAAAGGTGAATGTCATAAGACACCAGTCCCAGAAATCCTCAGGTTTCAGACAGATGAGTTAATGGTCACTTTTGATATCACCTGGAACCATCTAGTACTTGCAATTTATTATGTAGGCAATTACTAGCAATAAGAAGTTTCCCCAGAAGTACAGCAACTACTTTTCGAGACTGTTTTATATTATAACAGCAATAGTTAACTGTCAGGAAATTACTAATAGATGAGTGGCAACAGGAATATATTAACAAGTAGAGTTAAAAAACAAGAGAATTTTATAAAGTTCTTCCTTTGTTACTTTCTTGGGAAAAAAATCAATACACAGTGCAAAGAGACAAATGGATCAACAGTGGTGATTATGGGGCATGCTGTTCTGACTCACATGTTATTAACCCATAGATTTATTAGTGTGATTTGAAATACCATCCACTTCCCTTGCAGGAAATGGTTTAATTATAAGGCTAGAGCACAGGAAACTACCTCCAAGCTCCTATGTTTTCTTTCCAATACTATACTGCCCTCATCTGGAAACAGACATAGGCTCTCTATCCTTGGATCCTGAATTTTTTAAACTTATTTTAGGCTTATCACCAGGTATTTCAGGAAAATAGAGGATATTTAGAAAGTTATGAGAAAACAAACACTATATACTATAATATCCCTGAAATCCACCCGAGCTTCAGACTTAGTAGCGAATGTCATTTACATTTTAAAATATGTGTGGTCACCAGAATTCTGAAACATGCCAAGACTATTATTATTATTGAGTAAGTCTACATAACTAGGCTATCATCAACATAAAAAGGCTTTTTAGTATGCTTCTAATGCTTATAGTGCAATAAGGTAGTTTGAAAAATTATGCTATTTCTACCAGACCAATTTCAAAGAGTGTGAGATAGAAAGCCCATCCCAGCAGACTTCCAAAACAGCAACATTTGGAGTTTGAAATATATAAGATTGCAGGCAAGTAATCAAGTATGTACATCTTGTGCAGTATATGTGGATAAAACTTCATAATAAAAATAGAGTGAGATGAGTGCATTATAGGGCATATCTGTTTTAGTTCTTGTTGTATAATATATGCACTTATTATCACAAGCCATAATATGCAATGAACACATCAATCACCTAAGCAGCTTAGATATCACACACAAAGTGCTGCTCATGCTATAAAATAAAATAAAGCTATTAATTTCTTTGCCCCAGTCAATGAGCCAAATCCATGAAAATGAATTGTCATTGTAAACGCTTGCTAATATCACCCCTCTTATATTTATTAAAATAGGTGCGGATGAAAGTCTAAACATATGAACTCTTGATCTTCCCCACACAGCAGGTGGCCTCAGTTGATTCCCCTTCACTGAGTTTTTTCTACCTCATAAATTGTAACATAGGAAGTTTAACTCCAGGAGAAAAAAATAGTCAAAGTCCAGTACAGCTATTTATGATGCATATAAATCTGAGTCATTTCAGCATCACTTTTTCATGTAAGATGAAGAGCAAGTTCTATTGATTCCCACAAGTCTAACCTAGTGCTATTTCCCTGAGGACCTAATGGAACCTCGGCATTTTCCTGCATTATAATGACTCTGTCCCCTCAATAGCAGTGCATTCATTGCTATATCTCAGAAGTCTACTAAAGTTTATGGCTCTTTTACAAATACTGTGATAAATATTTAGTACAGCATAATAAAATAGCCTACAAATTATAATTTTGCCTTCTGCTCTGCATAATTACAATTACTTCCCTTAGGAACACAGGGTAGCCTTTTGTCAATTTGCTATTCCTTATTATTTTCAAATGAAACAATAAACAGTGTTGAGATGGACTTTGGGTGAAGAGTTTTACAATCACTAATGTGAAGAGACTAAAAATAGCAACAATAGTAGCAACGCTTGAAATATAGAGAAATACAGGTGAATACTTAGATATCCATAGTTAGGGCTTATTTTAAGAAAGTAAGTTTAGAGTACATTCGGATATAGATTTATATCAAACAGTTTTAGTGAAAATTTATTTCAGGGCTTAATGTTCAGCAACATCAAAAAAAGCAGCTAATAGCTATTGAGTCTTAATATATGCCAGGCCTTTAATTAGGAACTTGATATACATTTTCATATTAAATCCCCAAACAACCCCATGGAGCAAATACTGTTATTGTCCTAACATTACAAGTAAGGAAGATAACACTTAACGTTTGTTTGAAAACCAGTTGTTATTATAAGGGAGAGGCAATTGTAATTAATATTCAGATTGTCCTCCTGTTCAGTTTCCTTGGATTCATGTCTACCCCTTAGAAAGAGGGAGCCATAATAAAGAACTAGTAAGAGCTGAGAGCCCAGAGGAAGAGGAGGAGAGACCTACAGAGTTCATGAAGGCAGAAGAAGCTGCAGTGAGAGAAAGAAAGGACCACTTCTACCATTTCGAGCCCGGACCACTCCTACCATTTCGAGCCCCGACCACTTCAAGGCTGGCCCTGGTGAGCATGAGGAGCAAGAGCTGGCAAAAGCTGCAGCTGTGCCCTTCATATGAAGTTGCTTGGAGGCTATAGGGGAGAGGAGGCCTTGGTGGCTCCCAGGCCAGCAAGACCACTGACAGGGCTCCCGTGGACCAACATAGGAGTGAGGGGATACAGACACCTGATAAAAGGAGCCATTCAGAGGCAGGTGAGTCAGTGCAAAGGACTGGCACATGGCCCATCCCATGGGAAGTGTTTGGAGTACAGGCTATGGGGCAGACAGACCCACCATGGGAACAATGAGGCACAGCACGGACAGCTGATCTGCCCCAGTCGACCTAGGATCACTCAGTGGAGACTGGTCAGGAATATAGAACTGCAGTGAGTACATTTGGCTGAAAAGTCTCAGGCCCACACCAGAATTTCCACACAGCCCAAGTGTACCAGACCTCACAAGACCTTGAAGTGCTTACATGATCAACAATTAAAACCTGTGCTACACAGAAAGCCTTCCCCAGCAATTTAGCTCAACCACAGGGTTCAAGTACTGGTCTCCACAGGAAGTTCCCCCATATTAGAAGTAAACAAAGGACAAATTAGTTCCAGTGCAGAGCTTAAGTGGTGGGGGTAGCTAATAATCCAACATAGAAGTGAAAGAAAAGATAAAACACTGACAGATCAGAGACAAAATTTTGGTATTAACCAGTAAAGGTCTAACATCACCAAAGAACACCTATAAAACCTAGAAGGACTAGAAGGCCCCTGGCTTCCCAAGCAAGGGTGCGGAGAGGGCCAAGGGCCTCAGTCATGCCCCACCTCAACATCCGTACCCAGCCCAGCAACAACCATCAGGCTGCTGCTGGAAGTGCCCCAGGCTCTTGATACAGGCTGTAGGGGCCAAGAGCCACAGCCAAGCACCCTGTACATCCACACCCAGCCCAGCAATGACCATTGAGCCACCATTGGAAGTGCCCCAGGCTCCCAAGCCAGGGTGGGGTGGGTGGGGTGAGGGCCTCAGCCACACCCCCTGGACATCTGCATCCTGCCCAGGAGCAACCACCAGGTGGCCTCCAGAACTTCCCTGAGCTCCTGAGCCAGGGCAGTGGGGGGGCCAAGAGGTTCATCCATGTCTGCCCAAAGTCCACATCCAGCCCAGCCACAACCAAGACTCCAGAAGCCCTCTGGGCTCCTCTGACTGAATGAGGGGAGTGCCACCGTCCTCGGCCCCAGCCCCCTCTCCCCTTCCTCTTCTTCCCACACTATTCCCCCCCTTCCTCTCTCCACCTTCAACCCCAACTGTTCCACAGCATCTTAGAATGTAAAAAAAATAATAATAATGAAGAAGAATTTTGTTTTTTAAAGTAGTAGAAGCTAATATTCAAAATATCTATGAGACACCAAAAGCATTTAACTAAATTTCTTGGAAACCTCTAAAAAAAAACAGATTATCGTCCAGTATGGGTGGGGGACACTGTTGCAGCACGGAAACTGACAGGTTGAACTATGCTCCAGACATCCTACACCCAGAATGGTGAAAAGAGATGGGATAACACGGGTAAACATGAGCACTTGTCAGAGGGGCCTCAGTTACCTTAACCCAACCGTCTCTGCAGAGAGTCAGAGTAAGAGAGGAAAAACGTTGCAGCCACCGAAGGACAAATAGGCCTGCTTGGGAGGACATGCTATATAGTCCATAAACGGACTGCCAGAATTCAGGGGAGAAATTGAGAAAGTATGGATTCTGATGGAGCAGATGGACATGAAGCCAAAAATATGAATATGTTGTTTCTTTTATTGTGATCTGTTTCCATTATGTTGGCTAAAAAACAAATTATTCCAACCTGTTGGCCAAAACTGCCATCTTCCTGTAATTTGCCAAAATGACAAACAAAAAGGGAAAGGGGAGGCACTGCTATATATTCTCTAAGCCTTTTAGAAAACATGGAATTTTTCCTTTGGCCATATACATGGGAATCTACAAGAAAGGTGATATTGTAGACACCGAGGGAATGCCCCTCAAATGTTACCATGGCAAAACTGGAAGAGTCTACAATGTCACTCAGCATGCTCTTGGCATTGTTGTAAACAAACAAGTTAAAGGCAACATTTTGCCAAGAACTTTAGTGTACCTATTGAGCATATTAAGCACTAAGAGCCAAAACAGCTTCCTGAAAAGTGTGGAAGAAAATGAGCAGAAAAGGAAGAAAGCCTGGATTCAACTGAGCACCAAGCCTGCTCCACTCAGGGAAGCAGACTTGTGAGAACCAAAGGAAAGAAGCCTGAGCTGCTGGAACCTAAATCCCTATGAATTCATGGCACAATAAATGTAAAATAATAAAATAATAAAATAAAAGACTTCTGGATTGTAAAAAAAAAAAAAAAAAAAAAAACTTAGCTTAAAACAATTTTTATTATCTTTTGCGGTTTTCGTGGGTCAGGAATTTGGGAATGACTAGACCAGGTGGTTCTAGTATTGCTAGAGCTGAGAGTAGATGTGGGGCTAGAGCAACTGAGTCCTGGCTAGGAAACTTTCTCTCGCTGTGTAATCTCAGTCTCTCTCACATGGCTCCACCGTGTGCACTCATTTGGATTTCCTCAAATCACGGCAGCCTCAGCAGAGACAGAATACTTGCATGGCAGGTGAAGACTTAAAGAGAAAGCATTCCAAGAAGAAAGTGGAAGCTGCATCACCTTTTATGACCTGGCCTTAGAAGTCACGCAGTGACAATTTTGTCACATTCTATTTGCACAAGCCAGTCGCCAGTCCACCCAGATTCCAGAGGAGAGGTTTTAGACTCCTGCTGGATGGGAGAATGGCAAGGTTCTAGAAGAGACTCTGGGTTGGGAGCTATTATTGCTTCCTTCTGTGGAAAATCCAACTGCTGCAGGATATAACTACTGCCGTCCAAAGTACGGTGGCCAAAGATATACGAGTCATAAATAAAGGAAACACGGAACACGTTGTTATGACTTCCTCGATAACACCCCTTCTCCCTGATTTACTTACCATTTTTCTTCCACCATAGTATATAGTTGGTGCTGTCCAGGACATACTGATAAATTCTCTTGATTCATCTTGTATCCAACTTCCACCGCTCCTTCTCTGGCTTCCTTTCTTCCTCCAATATCCTAAGTCTTATTCTCTCCATTCCCTAGCTCTATACGGTCTCTTTGAAAATCAAAATCACATTCTTTCTCCTATGGCTTTAAATACCATTTTTATGCAATTGACACTGAATTCTATGTTCCTAGTTCTAACTTTTCTTCTAAACCCAAGATATATATTTCAAACTCAATATTAAATATCTCTAATTGAGTGTCCCAGCAGTGTTTAACACTCAATATATTCCCCCAGTAACGTTTTTCTTCTGACTTTTTTCCCTTTATTGATGTAACTATTACTATAATTCAGAAATATATATATACCAAAAAGTTATAGAAGACATCTGATCTACTTTGCTACCAAAACTTCATCACCTCTTAAAGTACCCACCTCTCCACATTACCATAGTCTGATTCCCACCCTCTTAACACTGTTCCAAGGGAGATCAAGCTTCCGTGAGTTTTGGGGGACATTCAATCCACAGCAGACTTCAACAGAGGAATTTGGGGGAAGACGCAATTCAGCCCATAACAATTTGGTATATTGACTTATAGGTCAAAGCAAGGAATATGGATTGTATTCTAAATGCAAGGAAGCCAGATGATCTGATTTACAGTTGTTGTTGTTGTTTTGTCTTTTTGTGACCGGTAAGGTGCCCGCACCGTGCTCAGCCAGTGAGCGCACTGGCCATTCCTATATAGGATCCGAACCCGCGGCGGGAGCGCCGCTGCTGCACTCCCAAGAGCTGCACTCTCCCGAGTGCGCCACGGGGCCGGCTCCTGATTTACAGTTTTAAAGGAAGACTCTGACTACATGTGGGAAACAGATTATAGAGAGGTGAGAGCAAAAGCGTGAAGTCTAGTCAGTAGTCTACCGCAGGAGTCCACATGAGAGTGGATACCAGCTAATTTAACTCTACCCTTACTTTTGCTGGGACAGTCACATAATGTTGGCGAAAATCCCAGTGACACAAATCAAGTAGCATTTCTCTATAAAGATTTTTTTTAAATCTTCAAAAAATTGCTACTTTATCAAATGTGTAAGAACAAATTTCAAGGCTATGTAAATAATTGGTACTTGATATAGACATTATACTTTCCCGGATAGCCATGTTTCTACATCTTTAAAAGAAGTTTAAATTAAATGACTCAAAATGTTCCTTCCAGTTCTAAAACTGTAGATTTGAGCCAGTTAAAAAAAACAAAAGATAATTCTTGGAATGTCAAGTCCAAAATTATTTGAGATGTAACCTATGAATATTTTAGTCAGTTCCATATCAAATCAAAAGTACTGGACCAGGAGTTCGGGAATAACCTTGAATTAAAATGAATACCTTTCAAGAAATCTGTAGAAATCATTACAAGTCATTGTTTCAGTCTCCCAGGAAAGAGGCTTTTTACAGCTCTTTAGTTTATCATTCTTCACCCACTGAATCTGAAATGGACCCATCAGACATCTCTTAACACATCAAAGGCTGTGCCTGTTTTTAGACTAACTTTTTGTCCAAACCATTAAAATCATATTCACAATCACAGGCTTGACAATCTTGACTAGTCACTCATCTTTTAAAGCTCTCTCATAAAGACAAATTGCATCCTTCTTTCCATCTGTACTTCCGTTTACCAATGGTACAGCGTTCTGAGAAAGCCTGTCCATTTTCAGATCACTAAACTCACCTTTCCCTTTATGGCAGGTGAAGACTTCAAGAAAAAATATTCCAAGAAGAAAGTGGAAGCTGCATCACCTTTTACGACTAGGCCTTAGAAGTCACGCAATGACAATTTTGTCACATTCCATTTGTACAAGCCAGTCGTCAGTCCACCCAGATTCCAGAGGAGAGGATTTAGACTCCCTCTTGCTGGGAGAATGGCAAGGTTCTAGAAGAGACTCTGAGTTGAGAGCTATTATTACTTTCTTCTGTGGAAAATACAACAAAATTGAAAGTTTAATAAGAGGGGCTGATCAAATGCAATTAATAATGGTAAAAGCTAGAAATTCCTTGTCATTAATTTCAATGGCCTTAAGAAATCTCCATACCCAGTTAACAGCTATAAGCTGAGGAAAAGTAAAGAATCATCAACTCCCCCTCTCTTGTATTCTTTGGCCGGTCCCCAAAATCAGAGTAGAGGAACACTAATCAAATTATCACACAGATGCCTCCTGGAGTGGTAATCTAGCTCACGTACTTATCCTACTTCCCTAGAAAAAAGACTCGGCTGACTAGGCAACCCTCTCCACAAGAAAAACACCACTTGTTTATCCCTTCATTCCACAACCCACTTATCTTTTTATTAGGTGTGGTGTTAACTAATAATAGCCTTATTAGTTAACATAAGCTTTTGTCTGTTGATGATTCAGTTGTTGGCACCTGCACCAGGGTTCCTCATTATTGTCCTGCCATTGTCATGTTTTTTGGAGGGCTACAGCCCAGAAAATGTTCATGCTATATGCATAACCCTGACCAGTAGTCAAAATCTCTGCCCTGCCTCCTCTTCTAATCTGGTCAATTGTATTAATCTCCCTAGATGCATTTTTCAGGTCCTAGAGCAAATTCTAAGCATCCAGCACCCTGCTTCTTGTTCTCTGATCCCTAATCTTTGCTTGTAGATTTGCAGCATTAGAAATACCTCTTAAGATGAAGAGAGCCCTAAGAATCAATAAAAGTAAGAAAGAGGCAAACCTTCAACCAAAATTCTCCACAACACCCAAAGATGTCTTCCTCCCATGCCTCCCAACTTTCTAATCCCTTCTTTTACCAGAGACTCACCTTCATTCCCACAATAGTGACATTTGAAAAGAGAGAAATAGAAAAAAGGAAAGGATTCCAGCCCTCCCCACATCACATATACACATAGGATAGGACACTCACCCTTCCCCTATATTTTCCAATTTCCATTATGATAGACATTTCAGCAGTTAATCATCCTTTTAAGTATTTAACTTTATGTGGCTTCCTAATGCTTACCTCACACTTCTTTCTGCTCCGTGTGTTTCATGTCTACCAAGTGTTCTCCTGGAGCTGATTGAAATGTGAACACAGGACCAGTGGTCCCCAAGTCCTTTAAAAATCTATGTCAAGAAAACCCAGGAGTCTTAAATTCTACTCATTATAAAATAATTCAGTGGTGGGGAAAAGATAACTGTCTAACTTAGTTGTTTAGCACAATAAAAAAGAGAAATGGGAATATGATGAAGACAAGGAAATAATAATTTACTGAATGGTAATTGCATGCCAAACACTGGGATCAGTTTTGTTGTGAGTTTTTTAATCATATTATCTTATTCAATACTCAAACAATTCTGTAAAGGAGGGATTCCTTCATCCCCAATTTATAAATGAGGAGAATAAGATTTAGAGAGACTAAGAAATTTCCCCAAATTTGCATAACTAATAAGGAGCAGGATGAATAATTAAACTCAAATACCTTGGTGGCAAAGTTTTGTACCTCAAAGCAGCACTTATCAGATAATGTGGAACATATATCAATATTTCAGAAGTACCCAGGGAAAACTTTTCCGACTGCATTTTCTTGCCTGCCAGTCATGGTGCCCCGGTCTAAAGAGCTAAGATTAACTAAATTCAGCCTCCTTCAGACTAGAAAAAAGCTGCCTAAATATAGCACATCACTGAGATAAGAAGAGTGATTAGTAACTTCTTTTCTCAATGGAAGTTTTCTAAATGAATGAGTGAATTGAATGAAACTGATTGGGATTCTCTAAAACAGCTACTGCACATAATGAAAAATATGCTTAGAATCAAAGAAAAATATTATCTTTCATAAATCTATACTTTCTTGCATAGCTTCTCCCCCCCCCACCACCACCACCCCAAATAGCTAGGAAAGCCTTCTCTTGCCCAAGGCAGGGGGAGAGAGCAGTGGACTGTGGTCTGTCAACATTCCTGTTATCTTTCTTGATGCTGGACGTCTCACCCATTCATGCTCTAGAACTAAGTCTCTAAGAATTGCATAAAGTATCACGCATGCCATGAAGAGATGTTTTGCCATTGGAGTCCAATGAAAAGTTGTAAATAATGGTGTAAAGTGATCCCTTTTCCATTTTTAAAAGACCTGCCTGGCCATGATAAGGTAGTAATTTAGAGGAAAAAAGGCATGAAAACAGAAAAGCCTTATCTAATCTTGTGTTCCCCCAGAAACAGAACCAGAGTTTAGGGCTTGGGTTCAGATGGCTTATTTTAGGAGCGATCTCAGGGAACAGGGATAGGGTCACTGGGAAAAGCAAAATAGGAAAAGAGGGAAAAATAATCTCAGTATGCATTATTGAGTAGATTATCATTGTGTGCTACTGGGACTCAATCCTATTGGATGTCCTCTGTGGTACTGGGTAGTTTCCCTAAAGGAATGTTAATTCCTTAGTACTTCCAAGTTTGCTCATGAACCAGCAGGAATTCCAAACAGCAGCAACAGGGAAGTACCAGGGTGGAAAACAAAAGATATGATTGCGGTACATTTGAGGTGAGGAGATATCAGGCTACACCTGCAAGCAGCTAGTTGTCTTAACAATAATAGGAGAAAACAGATGGGCAGAGAGAATGTAAAATAAGCATTAAAAAATGGTCAACACGATCTTCCCCGCTGCACTGCTTGGATCTGCTTGTGCTCTACATTAAGTACAGTTCATCACTCATCACAGAGCCTTCAAACTGGTATGTCCACAATCCCTACAAAAGATAAGAAGATACAAAAGATATCTCACAAATGATAAAAAGGCTTAGTGGATCAGTCCTCGGTGCTTCAACATAAAATCAATTGCACGCCACCCTTTCCAGACTTTTCACCCTCAGCCAGCACTTCAGCCGGCACTTTATCTTTAAGAAGCTGAAGCCCATAATTCCTTTGTTCTTGACTAAAGCAGCTGCAATTTCCCATATCCAATTATCATGAAGGCACAGGAAAAAAACCCAAAAAACAGTGAATCCTCTAGTCTCTAAAGAAAATCCTTTTTGCTCCCTTTTTTTATCAACCCTAGAAAGTCATGGTAATTGGGATCACCTTCTCTCTTTATCTGTGAAAAACTCAGCTTATAGTTACAAATTCAGGTTTAATGGAACCTTTATTGCTACCCCAAAATGGTAATTGCAGGTTCAGGTTCAGTGAAACTGTCACACCCAACAGTAATCAGAATTTTCAAACCTGCAGAGTTTAAGATCATAGGGACGCAAAGGATAAATTCTGAAAGTGTGTCGTTGGAAGTGATGGTTGAAAAGCCAAAATCCACTTCAACCCTCATATCCTGGATAGAGCACCATATATCAGTGACATAACACCATAGAAGACAGCATTTTCAACACCATATGGGGTTGTCTTTGACGTGGCATGTTAATAAGGCTTTAATAGACCATTTCACCATTTTAGGAGGCCAGCTGTTTCTGGGCGATGCAGTATATGGTTGGCTCATTGAATCTTATGATTATGTACGCATTGTTGCACCTCTTCCAGCACAAAAGCAGTCTGAGGCAATATTATGTAGGATCCCATATTAGTAAATCAGGCATTTGTAAGTCATTGGATGGTGTTCCTTGCAGAGACACTTCAGGCAAGGATAATAAACCCAGATGCAGAGTAAGCATAAACATCAGTGAAAATGAAATGCTGACTCTTCCAGGGACTAAATGGCCAACCTCAAGGAAAGGTGCCATACAGAGGGCCCACTGTCAGTCTCTGCTGTAGGCAGATCGGGCTTTCACTAATGGCATAGTCTGGATACTCTTGGGCCCACTGGTGGCCTCCATCACTGCCACCACTTTTCATGGGACCATTGACCAAGCACTGGAATGGCTGAGGAGAGAAGCTGGCAGACATGCACAGAATAAGTCATCCTATTGTCCTGTCAATCTGGTGGTTGAATACTCCGTCTCTGATAAGTATTCTCTGGTGGACATTAACATGAGACCCGAAGATTTATGTGCTTCGTATCCATTCACATGGCCCATCCACTGTCTCTGCTCTAAACTTCCTTATCTATGATCTTCTGATTTAGTTATTTCAAGACCTCTGACAAAGCAACCAAACCATTTGCTAATGACCTGGCATCTGTGATATCCGTGTCTCCAGCCATTTCTCCATCCATACAGCCGAGTGAATTACTGACAGTTCAATTCTCTGGTAGGATTTCCCTTCACTACTGGCCTTCAAAGTCATTCTTGTGTGGCACCAGACTGGCAGCAGTATGTTTTTAGCTACACCAACTTACTGAGCCAAATAAATAATCTGTAAACTAAACGTGATCTTTTTTAATTCTGTTAGTTGATTATGGGGAACCCTGTGTTAGTCCACAAGTGACAGTTGCAGAAGAGGCACTGGTGAAACAGAATTAGATGACATGAGGTCTGGGCCACCTGTCATACAACTTCCTATGCCTTCAGAACCTGCTTGCATTCATCCCTGAATATACCTTTTGAGTTGAACAATGTGCTACTGTTACATCTGCCCAGTCTCATGATGCAGTGAATTTGAAACTATCCAAATCATGATGAAAAACTCCAGTTCCGGGGCCGACCCCGTGGCTCACTCGGGAGAGTGCAGCGCTGGGAGCACCGAGGCCGTGGGTTCGGATCCTATATAGGGATGGCCGGTGCCCTCACTGGCTGAGAGTGGTGCAGACGACACCAAGCCAAGGGTTGCGATCCCCTTACCGGTCACAAAAAAGAAAAAAAAAAAAAAAACTCCAGTTCCATGTTCATTTGATGTTCTACAGTCAGGTGGTCAGTCTATTAGGGCCCAGCAGGATATCAAGGGCTGCTTTTTAAATATCAAGTAGTCATCATTCTTTGCTGGAGAAGGTATGGTCTTGCTCCAGAACCTTAGGGAGCTATGCTGTGACTCATCACACAGCATCCTTACCCATTATGACTTCCTTGCACTATCAGTTCTGTTGAGCTGTACAGGCTGGATTGCTTGGCAGCTTTCACCACAACCTGGACTGGCTGTAGAGTCATGCTCAAAACTGGTGGCATTCTGACTTAATAAAAGTGCAATAATATTATTCCCAAGTGCAGCATATGCTACCTTCAGAATTCAAATAAACCCATCTAACATTATGCCTCTTCCTTAGTGATAGTCGGTGCAAGTTGAAACAACTTGTCCTTTACTTTAGGAGAAAATGTCCAGGCATGCCAAAGACTAGTAGATACCTAAAAGTGTCACTGTTTTGACTGGATCTGAATTTTCAAGGGGTTTATTTCCCAGGTTCTGGCATGCATGAATCTTTCTAATGTACCCTCAGTATTTTTCAGGCCTTGCTCACCAAATCAAATTTGTATAATATCATCAATATAGTGAAGTCACATGATATTCTGCAGAATTTTAAAACCATAAAACTCCCTGAGAATTATGTTGTGATGGAATTTTGGGAAAAGACACCAAATGTGTACTTCTGTACTTCCTATGTAAACACAAATTACTTTTGACCTTCTTAATTATAAGGTCTGAGGAAAACGTATTCACCCAATGAACTGCCACATACCAAGTTCCAGTATCTGTGTTGATTCATCACAGTAGAGATTCTACATTGGCCACACCATTTGGCATTGGGACTAATAATGGATGAAATCTATAGTCAGCCATTGTCATCTGCCACAAATATTTGGTTTTCACAGAAGCCAACAGATAAATTGAGTAAGGACATAATAAAAACCTTCTGAGGAACTATGCAAAACATGCTTTAGTATAGTCCACTCAAGTCAGGAAGAGGTTGTATTTATTCGCCAACATCCACCTGGATTCATCACAGGTTACAGAGAAGGTATCAACTGTCTCATGCCTCCAGGTGTGCCCATTCATCAGAATGGGTGAATGTGCTCTCACAGGCAACCCAAACAGCAGAGCAGAAAGGACCACAGGTAGAGATGTGGTACAGGTGAGGTGAGATGGGTGCTACTGGAGCCCACAAAAATAGTTGGAGCAAAAAGTTGGATCAAGAAATGTAAGATAGGGCCATAAATATGCTGTAAACTGTCATTTAACAGATGATTTCAATATTTTAGGCATAACTCCATTAAGGTCTGAACTAAGGTAATGGTGGTAGATATGATGAAAAGGGGATAGTTTAAGTAGATATTTATGAGGAAGCTGTCAGGGAAGCAAAATAAAAAGTGACTAATATTATCATTTTCTAAATTTTTACCCTCAGACTTCAAAATGCCCTGAGACAAAATGATTGCTTGGAAAACATAAAGTTGAAGAATGCTGGTTTATACATAAGCAGTCTTCCTTCCTGCAAGATTTCCATTCTAGAATGCAAATCCCTAGATCTAGATATCATCTGTGCTACTGACCACCATGTACTGGAGAGAAAAGTCAGTGCAGCAGTATTTTAATCTAAGCCAATTTAATTTATACAATTCTGATATTTTTCTTTCTGCTACATTATAATAAAATATTAATTACTCGAAACAGTACTCAAATCAATGAGTAAACAACCCTTTGAATATAAAAGTAAATCAAATTAACTTCTGGCAGGCTATAAAGTAAATGCAAGCTAGCACCATGGTTGGCTCCTAATTCCTGAGAATTTTTCACAGCCAGGCAGTGTTTAAGTCTGGGATTCTATAAGCTTGAGGTCCTATGAAAATTTACCCCTCTTTACATTGCTAGTAAGAATGTATGATGGTGCAGCCAATGCGGAAAATAGTTGGTGTCTCCTCAATAAATTAAACATAGAATTACCATAGGATCCAGCAATTCCACTCCTAGGTATATACCAAAAAGAATGGAAAACAGGTGTTCAAACAAAAACTTCTACATAAATTTTCATTGCATCTCTACTTACAATGGCCAAAAGGTAGAAACTACCCAAATGTCCATCACAGATGAATGCATAAACAAACAGTGATATATCCATACAGTGGGAATGAAGCACAGGTACATGCTACAACTGAACGAATCTTAAAAATATTACGCTAAGTGAAAAAAGCCAGTTACAAACAAGTACATATTATATGCTTCTATTTTTTATTCAAGACATTTTAACATTTACTTGTACATATTGTGCATACTGTACACTGTGTTGTTTCAATACCTGCATATACTGCACAATGATTCACTTAGGGTAGATAGCATAGTTTTGCACCCATTAGTCCACCACTTTTTCTACTCCCCCCACTCCCAACCTCTGGTAACCATTATTCTACTTTCTACCTCTGTAAGAACTACCTTTTTTTTTTCTAGATCCCACATATGAGTGAGATCACACGGTATTTGTCTTTTTGTGCCTGACTTACTTCATTTAACATGATGATTTCCAGCTCCATCTATGTTGCTGCAAATGCTAGGGTATCATTATTTTTAACAGCTGAGTAGTATTCCATTGTGTCCATTTATAGACATGTAGGTTGATTTCGCCTCTTGGGTATTGTGCTGCAATGAACATGGGAGTGCAAGTGTCTTTTTGATATACTGATTTTATTTTTTAGGTACACACCCAGCAGTGAGATAGCTGGGTCATAAAATAAATCTACTTTTAGTTCTCTGAGGAACCTCCATACTGTTTTCTATAGTGGCTGTACCAATTCACACTCCCACCATCAATGTAGGAAAGTTTCTTCTTCTCTGTATCCTCACCAACATTTGTTATTTTTTGTCTTGTTGACAACAGCCATTCTAAGTGGTCTGAGATGAAATCTCATTGTGGGTGTAATCTGCATTTCCCTGATGATTAGTGATGTTGAGCATTTTTTCACGTACCTGTTGGCCATTTGAATGTATTCTTTTGAGAAATGTCTGTTCAGGTCCTTTGCCCATTCTTTAATTTGGTTATTTGGTTTCCTTGCTTTTATAAGTTCCTTATATATTATGGATATTAGCCCCTTGTCCAATGTGTAGTCAGGAAACACTTTCTCCCATTCTGTAGGTTTTCTCTTCACTTTGTTGATAGTGTTCCTTGCTATGAAGAAGCTTTTTAGTTTGATGCAGTCTCATTTATGTATTTTTGCTTTAGTTGCCTGTGCCTTTTAAGTCTCACTCAAAAAAGCACTACCCACTTCCACTTTGTGTAGCATTTCCCCTATGTTTTCTTCTAGTAATTTCATAGTTTCAGGTCTTAAATTTAGGTTTTTGATCCATTTTGAGTTGATTTCTGTGTATGATGAGAGAGAGGGGTCTAGTTCCAACTTTCTACACGTGAATATCCAGTTTTCCCAGCACCATTTCTTGAAAAGACTGTCCTTTCCCCATTGCATATTTTTGCCACCTTTGTTGAAAATCAGTTGGCTGCAAGTGCAAGTTTATTTCAGGGCTCTCTATTCTATTTCATTGGTCAACTTAACTTGGGTGCCAACTGTTTTGGTAACTATAGTTTTTAGTATATTTTGAAGGTAGGAAGTGTGATGCCTCCAATTTTGTTCTTTTTGTTCAAGATCACAGTTGCTGTCCAGGATCTTTTGTGGTTCCATACAAATTTTAAGACCATTTTTTCTATTTCTGTGAAGAATGTCATTGGTATTTTGATAGGGATTACATAGAATATGTGGATTGCATAGAATATGTAGATTGCTTTGGGTAATATGGACATTTTGATTATGTTAATTCTTCCCACCCATGGACGTGGGGTATCTTTCCATTTATTTGAGTCCTCTTCAATTTTTTTCACCTGTGTTTTATAGTTCTCATTGCATAGGTCTTTCACCTCCTTGGTTAAATTTATTCCTAGTAAACTTACTAGGTATTTCATTTTGGGGGGTAGCTATTTTAAATGGAATTACTTTCTTGATTTCTTCTTTGGCTATGTTGTTGTTGGTATATAGGAAGGCTATTGATTTTTCTGTGTTGATTTTGTATCCTGCAACTTTATTGAACTCATTTATTCATTCTAGTACTTTTTGGTGGCGTCTTAAGGAAACATGTCATGTGCAAATAGGGATAGTTTGACTTCCTTTCCAATTTGAATGCCCTTTATTGCTTTTCTAGCCTTATTGCACAGCTTAGAACTCCTAGTACTATGTTTAATAAGAGTGGGGAAAGTGGACATCCTTTTATTGTTCCAGATCTTAGAGGAAAAGCCTCCAATTTTCCATTTGGTATGATATTAGCTGTGGGTTTGTCTTTTATGGCCTTTATTGTGTTGGTGTACACCCTTCCAATACCTAATTTGTTAAGTGTTTTTATCATGAAGTAGTGCTAGATTTTTATCAAATGGTTTTTCTGCATCTATTGAAATGATCATATGGGTTTTTTCCTTCATTCTGTTGATGTGATGTATCATGTTTATAGATTTGCATATCTTGAACCATCCTTGCATCCCTGGGATTAATCCCATTCGATCATGGTGTTTGATCTTTAATGTGTTGCTGGATTCTGTTTGCTACTATTTTGTTGGGGATCTTCATATCTGTGTTCATTAGGGGTATTGGTCCATAGTTTTCTTTTTTTATTGTGTCTTTCTCCACTTTTGGTATGCTGGCCTCTTAGAAGGAGTTTGGAAGTTTTTCCCTCTTCTGCAATATTTTGGAAGAGTTTGGAAATAATTGGTATTAGTTCTTTAAATTCTTGGTAGAATTCAGCAGTGAAGACATCTCGTCCTGGGGTTTTCTTTGTTGGAAGACTTCTTATTTACTGCTTCAATTTCATTACTTTTTGTTGGTCTGTTTAGGTTTTCTAGTGCTTCATGATTCAGCTTTGGTAAATTGTATGTGTCCAGAAATTTATCCATTTCTCCTAAATTTTCCAATTTTTTTGCATATACTTGTTCCTAGTAGTCTCTTGTGACCCTTCGTATTTCTGTGGTATTAGTTGTAATGTCTCCTTTTTCATTTATGATTTTATTTTTTTCTCCATTAGTCTAGCTAAAGATTCATCAATTTTGTTTATCTTTTTGAAAAACCAACTCTTAGTTTTATTGATCTTTTGTATTTTTTTAATCTCTAATTCCTTTATTTCTCCTCTGATCTTCGTTATTTCTCTTCTACTGATTTTGGCTTTGGTTAGTTATTTTCCAGCTCTTTGGAGTGTAACATTAGATTGTTTATTTGGAGTCTTTCTTCTTTTTTGATATATGCACTTGTTGCTATAAACTTCCCTTTCAGAACTGCTTTTGCTGCACCCCGTAGGTTCTGGTATGTTGCATTTTCATTTTGTCTCCAAAAATTTTTAAATTTTCTTCTTGATTTTTTTCTCTGACCCATTCATTGTTTGGAAGCATATTGTTTAATTTCCATGTATTTGTATGGTTTCTAGTGTCCCTTTAGTTGTTGATTTCTAGTTTTATTCCATTGTGGTCGGATAAGGTAGTTGATATGATTTCAATTTTTTTTGAATTTGTTGAGACTTGTTTTGTGTCCTAACATATGATCTGTTCTAGAGAATGTTCCATGTGCTGTGGAGAAGAATGTATATTCTGCAGCTTATGGATGAAGTATTCTACAAAAGTTTGTTAGGTCACCTTGGCATATTATAAAGATTAATTCTGATGTTTCCAGGATGATTTTCTGTCTGGATGGTCTGTCTTCTGCTGAAAGTGTAGTAATTAGTTGGAGTCAGTCTCTCCTGATAGGTCCAGTAGTAATTACTTTATGTAACTGGGTGCTGCAGAGTTGGGTGTATATATATATTTAGAATTGTTATATCCTTTTGTTGAATTGATCCCTTTATCATTATATAATGACCTTCCTTTTCTTTTTCTTACTTTCCTTGGCTCGAAGTTCACCTTATCTGAGATAAGCATAGCTACTCTTGCTCTTTTTTGGTTTCCATTTACATGAAATCTTTTTCCACCCCTTCACTTTCAGCCAGTATTTCTCTTTATAGGTTAAGTAAGTTTCTTGTAAGTAGCATATTGTTGGTTCTTGTTTTATAATCTATTCAGCCACTCTGTCTTTTAAATGGGGCATTAATCCAAAATTCATTTACATTTAGGGTTATTATTGATATATAGAGACTTGTTATTGTCATTTTGCTATTTTTTTCCTGATTGTTTGTGGATACTTTTTTTTCCTTTGCCCTTACTGGCTTGTTTTGTGATTGAGCAGAGTTCTCTAGTTTTGCATTTTGCTTTCTCACCATTTATTTTTAGTATATCTCTTCTAAGTTTTGTGTTACAGTTGCCATGAGGCTTACAAAGAACATGTTATAGTTATAACAGATTATTTCAGGTTAATAATGACTGAACTTCGATATCTAAGAAAAAAGAAAAAAAGAAAGCCAACTCTGTGCTTTGGTGTCATTCCCCCCACCTTTTTGACACTTTGTTCTCTCAAGATACATCATTTATTATTGCCTTTCTATTATATTGTTGTTGTATATGTTAGTGTCCTGTTAGGCTTGTCCTTTAGTCTTCATACTAAGGACATAAGTAGTTTATTCACCACCCTTATGGCACTGGGGTATTGTGGGGTTGTCTGTGAACTTACTTTACTTATAAGTTATGTACCTTCAAATGTTTTCTTGCTGCTCCTTATCATCATCTTCTGTCACATTAAAGAACTCACTTTAGCATTTCTTATAAGGCAGGTCTAGTGTTGATGAATTCCCGTAGCTTCTGTTTGTCTTGAAAAGACTATTTCTCAGCTTCCGGTCAAGATGGCAGAATAGACATTCTCCAGCATCACTCTCTCCCGCAAAGCAACCAATTTACAACTATTAAAAAGCAATGACAGCCAAGCTGGGGCCACTAGAGCTCAGGGGAAGAGGAGGAGAGACCTGCGGAGTTCACAGAGGTGGGAGAAGCCACAATGAGAGAAAGAACCACTCTGACGGTTACCAGCCCTGGCCGCTTCCAGGCTGGCTCTTATGAGCACACAGAGCAGGAGAGGGCTAAAACTGCGGCTGTGCCCTTCAGATGAAGTTGCTTGGAGGCTGCAGGGGAGAAGAGTGCCTTGGTGGCCCCAGTCCAGCAAGACTCCTAGTAGGGTTCCCACGGACCCACATAGGAGCAAGGGGCCACGTACAACTGAAAAAAGGAGCCACTCAGAGACTAGTGAGTCATCACAAGGGACCAGAGCATGGCCCATCCCATGGGAAGTGTTTGGAGCATGAGCGGTGGGGGAGACGGGCCCACCAGGAGAACATTGGGGAACAGCAAGGACAGCTGATCTGCTCCTCAATCAGCATAGGACCACTCAGAGGAGACTGGTCAGGAATATAGAACTGCAGGGGCTGCAGTTTGCTGAAAAGACTCAGGCCCAGACCAGAGTTACTACACAACTCATGAGACCTGGAAGTACCTATAAAGTCAACATTAAAACCTGAGCTGCACAAAAAGCCTTCCCCAGGGAATCAGCAGCAAAACAGCAATTTAGCTCAACCACAGGGTTCAAGTGCTGGTCCCCACAGGAAGTTCACCCATTTTAGAAGTAAGCAAAGGACAACAAATTAGTTTCAGCGCAGAGTTTAAGTGGTATGAACAGCGAATAATCCAACACAGAACTGAAAGAAAAAACAAAATACCCACAGACCAGAGACAAAGTTTGATATTAACTAGTAAAGGTCTCACATCGCCAAAGAACACCTATAAAACCTAGAAAAACTGGAAGTCCCCTGTGCTACTAAGCCAGGGAGGGGAGAGGGCTGGTGGCCTCAGCCACGCTCCCCAACACAACAACCAGCCCAGTGATGACCACTGAGCCACCACAGGAAGCGCCCTGGGCTCCCAAGCTGGGTGCTGAGGGAGTGAGGGCTTCAGCCACACCCCCCTGACATCTTCACCCAGTTCAGCAATGACAAGGCCAGCGCCAGAAGCACCTTGGTCTCCCCTGAAGGAATGAGGAGGTTACCACAGGCCTCAACTCCACCCTTCCTCCTTCTTCCTTCCTCCTTCTCCAATCTTATTTCCTTCCCCTTTCCCGTCTCCCCCTCACCCCCAACTGCTCTGCAACATTACAGGATGTAAAAAAATATATTTATAAATAAATAAATAAATAAAAAGAAAGAAAATACTATTTCTCCTTCATATATGAAGTTTAATTTTGCCAGGTACAGCATTCTTGCCTGACAAGCCTTTTTTCTTCAGCACTCTGAATATACCATCCTGTTGTCTTCTGGCCTGTAGGGTTTCTACTAAGAAATCTGCTGAGAAATGTGTTGGGGCTCCATTGAATGTTATGTGTTTCTTTTCTCTTGCTGCTTTCAGTATTCCCTCATTGTTTTTGGTTTTTGATAATATGATTATGAATGTGCCTTGGAGTGTTCCTAGTTGGATTGAATTTGACTGGTGACCTCTAAGCTTCCTGTACCTGGATGTTGTCATCTTTCTCCATACTTGGGAAATTTTCAGCCATTATTTTCTTGAATATGCTTTCTATATCTCTTTCTTTTTCCTCTTCTTCAGGTATGCCAATTACGTAGATGTTATTTTACTTGAAGGAGTCCCGTATTTGCTGTATTTCTGTTTTATTTTTTTCTTATTCTTTTTTCTTTTTGCTCCTCTGACTGGATAATTTAATGTGTTTTATTTTTGAGTTCACTGATTCTTTCCTCTGTTTGATTAAGTCTGCTCTTAGAGCTTTCTATTGAGTTTTTCTATTCAGATACTGTATTCCTTATTTCCAGAATTTCTAATTTTTTCAACTGATTCTCTTCCTTTGGCAAGTTTCTCTTTCTGCTTCTGAATTATTTTCCAGATATCATTTAATTTTAATTTTCTATCTGTATTTTCTTATGACTCCCTAAACATCCTTAAGAGAGTTATTCTGAACTATCTGTCAGGTATTTTGTAGATCTGCTGTTCCTCTGCATCCATTGCTGGTGCATTGTTTGTTTCACTGGGTGGTGATATATTTCTCTATTCTTTCTTGATCTTTGTCTTTATGTTGATGCCTAGGTATTTGAGGAGACTACTATTTGCCCCTGTTTCTCTGAGAAAGGTTTTTTGTGTGGATTGTTAATCATTTCTGGGTCTGGGCGGTGTGGAAGTTCCAGACCAGGACAAAGTTTTTCCTGCAAACTGAGCCCCTTGCAGTTCTTTGCCCTGACCGATTTCCAATGAGACCAACTATTCAAGCTGGACCCAAAGATATTCTGATAGACAGCCTTTCTCTCAATGGACAAGCCATATATGCATCAAAATAATTCACCAGCCTCTGAGTGGCTCTTTTCTCCATTTGATTGCACTTGCTTGCTTCTATGCAGGCCCAGGGGAAATCCTTCCTGTAGTCTCTATAGACTTTGTGCTGCTATGTTGCTTTCCCTCCTCTCCCCTGCAGACTGCAAGCAGGTTTCCACAAAGGGTGCTGCTGCAGCTTTCCCCACCTCCATACCAGGCTGGCTCAGAACAGTAGGTGCCATTCCTACATCCTCTCACTGCTGCCTCTGCCTTCACAATCCTGTGGGTCTCTTCTCCTCTTCGCCCAGCTCCAGTGGTTCCAGGTGGGAAGACTTTGCTTTTTAATTGTAAATTGCTTACCTATGGTGAGATGAAAGGCTAGGAATCATCTATTCCACCATCTTGATGAAATCATCTATATGCTTCTATTTATATAAAATGTCTGGAGTAGGCAAAAATACAAAGACAGAAGTTATATTAGTGGTTGCTTAGGGCTGTGGAGGATGGGGGCACAGAAGGGATTGCTTTAAAAAGTGCAAGGCTTCTGTGTGTGGTGATAAAAATGTTCTAAACTGACTATGCTGATGGTCCCACATATCTGTGAAAATACTTAAGATTCATTGAATCATATAGTTTAAATGGATGAATTGTATGGTATGTGAATTATATCTCAACGAAGCTTTATAAAAATGAAAAATTTTCTCCCTCTTTTTAAAAATATGTGTCTATCTACAATTATTTTTCAAGAATGACTTTGGTGAACAGAAAAGTTGTGCCTCAGATTTCTTTTGGAGGTCCCCAAAGGATTCCCAAGTACATTTCAGCTGCATAATAGCACTACAAATTAAGGATAGATGGACACCATACGTCACACTAGAAAAGGGGTAAAAAAACCCAAAATCCTCAAAATGTTAAAACTGGGTCACAGACAACATTGGAAAAGGAAACTTTGGTTGTGCAGTTGTGAAAGTTGGAAGTTCTTTTTTGTGTGTAGTAGGGAAGAATTGAGCCAAGGGAGGAGTATCTTGTTTTAACAATGTTCCAGGAAAGTTTACTTTACTCCCTGGTCAGTTGTAAACCTATTTCTTAAAAGAGCGTTGGAAACAAACTTTCTGCATACTCTTCAAGTGTTCTTACCAAATTCCTTCAAATCCAACAAATTTAAATCCCTGAAGATATAGAAACAGAAAAAGACTACAAAGTCCTAGGCAATTCTCTGAGAAACTGTAGAAATCATAAGTAATCAGATGCTAGTTTTTTTCTTCAAGCCACTAGTGATTTATAACAGTTTTATCAGGCGCTCTGTATTAAAGCCAGACATCATCTCAACTTCTGAAGAAATATTGCTACAACACAATAATAATAGCATTTTTAGTAAATCACAGGATACAACTTGACCTTCCACAAAAAAAAACTGAGATGAAGAAGTGGGGACTGCATGTTTCAGAGCATGGTTTCTGCATTCTATTTCACATCAAGTGCCAATTATTTTTAATTACAAAAAGTCATAGAGAAAGCAAATACATTTCCTATGAACATGTTTTTCTTCCCCTAGCTTTCCTAATAATTACTAAGGAAAAGACCAAATAGTAATTATGTAAACCACCATGAATATTGCTTTACCCATTATACTTATGATAATCTCATAGCACTTTTAATAACACATTTAATAATCTCTTACTTTTTCCCTCAAACATTCATCACAGAGATACAAAATTCTGATTACAATTTGTATAATCAAGACAAAGGACATAACTTTAAAAATTGCAGAAGGACAAAATGAATGCCTTCAAATTTCAAACCAGAATATTGTGATGTGGATGTCACCTCATAGGAGACAAGCCAATTCCTGCATAAGCTAATTGCTCCTAGGTTCTGTGCCTCTGGTTAGGCTGCACAGAAAGACCACCCAATATTTTGCACACTGGTCAATTGGCCAGGTTTTCCTCAAATAACTCAATATTGGATATTAGCACATAGTTTACACATGAATGGCTTTTGCAAAAGGAACACAAGGTTTCTTATTTAATTAAACATTAATTTTTAATATTCAGTAAGTGAATTTTTAAAAAATATGCTATTGTATATAAAAAGATAGATATGAAAATCTTTCTGTTCACTCAGAGTTTTAGCTGAGGATCTGAAAACACATAAAAATAAGTATGTCCACATTCTAGTGAGAGCTACCAAACCTATAGCTGTAAGACACCAAAATATTAAAAAATCAGTTGTTTTGTTTCAGTTCCCCCCAAAAGAAAGTCTGAGAAAAGAATTTGTACTCATCTAGTTCATTTGGTAGTCTCCCAGAAATAAGGAGTGAAGGAACAAGAAAATCGAGATAGGGAAAGCAGAGAAGTCAACTCATGGTGCATTGCTGAGGTTGCTGCTGCGGCAACAGGGACTCCATTCTGTAAGAACCTCTGAGGAACACGGAATACCTCCCAGGAGGGTCCACCCGAAAGAAGGGAGTCTGAGGTATTTATCTATTGGCTTGCCTAGTGGTTGAGGATTATTAACTGCACCACATGTTAGAGATGAGCCTACAAGTAGGCAAAGGGGACTCCTGCTGTTTTTGGAGAAGGTCCTGAGAAAAAGAAACAGAGAGACGCACAGTAGACGTTTGAGATGGGAAGATATCCCTATGCTTAGTTCTGTCCACCACAGCCATGGCTGAGTAAAATATTCACCAAAGGAATGAGACGCAGGACACCAAAAATGAAATAGACTGAATGATTTTGTCCCCCCCCCCCAAATTCATATATTGAAATCCTAACTCCCAATGCCATTGCATTAGGAGTTGGGGCCTTTGGGAGGTGATTAGGTCATGAGGAGAGGGTCTCACCAGAACCTGGCCATGTGGCACCTTGATCATGGACTTCCCAGTCTCCAGAACTGCGAGAATAAATTTCTGTTGTTTATTAGCCACGCAGTCTATTGTACATTGTTATAGCATTCCAAACTGATTAAGACAAAAAAAATCTGCTACATTGATCCACCCCACTCCCACTCTTCTTTTTGAGACATTCAAAACTCTAAGGAAATTGATCAGAGAGAATAATTCTTTGAAATAAAGGAATTCAAATCATTTTAGAAAGGACATTTTCCTTACTCTTCCATAGTGGAGGGTATAGGGTTGCTTTTCACTTCCCAAGGCAAGTAAAGAAGCTTAAAAAGAACTATTCTAAGTGCCTAAGGGATATTTGCAAGAGAGCCTTACATCTCACTAGGCATCTTTCTCCAACTGAAAAGAAAAAAAAAAATGCCTAGGCCTGCCTTCACTGCTAATAGAAGAGAGAATTAAAGAATGTCTAGAAGATCTTAACAGGCAAACCCTTAAACCTGCCTTCCTCTAACTTGCAAATTCTGAAGTCAGCATTCTAGCTGGAATAGTTCACACGTGCAGAGTAAAGAAAAAATACTGCAATTACAAGATCAAAGGGCTCCCTCTACCATTTAATGCAGCAAGGTTCCATGAGTTCCCATTGGCTGTATAGATACCTTGCTTGATAGGCAAGAATGAACTTCAAAGGACATAGTCCAAGACAGCTGCCTGCAGGACAAGGCACCACAGCAGAAAGGCCGGTGTGGGGTGTACCACTAGAGGGCAACCCCTAAAGGGGAGTCACAAGAGGCCAACCAAAGAGTGAATTTTCTGGGTTGGTAAGGCATTCTGTTAGTTGTCCCCACAAATTTCTTCTCCCTTCTTACTAGACACGTGGCTGCCAACCTACAGATTATATTATTTCCCAGCCTCCTTCCAGTAAAAGCAACCACATGACAAAGTTATCAATGCAATGTGAACTTCAGCTTTACTTGCTAAAATGAAATTGTTTGTTTCAACTGGATTTGCCTCTTTCCTTTTCCCTTAATCTAAAAACAGACATGTCCATGACAAGATTTGATCGTGGAAACCAGCATAATATTCTAGGGGTTGGGGAAGCAATAAGATTTGAAGGAACTCAGGTTCCTAAATGACTTTATGAGGCAGAGCTGGACTATTAAGTGAGAGTAATAAATCCTTATTTTATTTAAACAAGTGTTCTCAACATTTTTTAATTATTTTCCCCTGAAAGAGAAAAAATAAATTTAAGGTTAATTAAATTACTTAATTTTTAATTTTAATTTTACTAATTTCTTCCTAGCAAGACAGTTTAAATACTAAGAAATAAGACTTGAACTTTAGAAGGCCACAAACCATTGTAATAGCTAACACTTTTTTTTCATTTCCACCTCTCCCAAGAACTAATATTCACTACTATTAAGAATGCATGATCTTTTATCATTTTATTATTTTTAATTTTTTTAAATATAATTCTTTTTTATTCTTTACTTATAGGCCAGAGAAAGAATGGCCTATAAGTAAAGAATAAATATCCCAACAGAATTTTCAGCTACAACACTGGCTGCTCAAAAATAACAGAGCAATGCCTTCAACTTTAGAAAAAGCAAGGCAAAATTTAAAAACTTTCAATTCTATACCTAGCCCTCTGTTTTAAATAGGAGTAATTAAATAATAAATTTTAAAGTTAAAAATATAACCTATGCAAATATAAACAAAGCACATTTCAAAGATTTATTTATCTCATAGAACTACCAGACAGTCTAGCAACCCCACTTTGGGGTAAATATGCAAAGGAAACACAATCAGTATCCTAGAGACATCTGCACCCCCAGGTGTATTGCATCATTATTTACAATAGCCAGGGCATGGAAACAACCTAATTATCTGTGGACTGGATTAAAACAATGTAACACACACACACACACACACACACACACACACACACACACACACACACACACACACACACACACACACACACACACACACACACACACACACACACACACACACACACACACACACACACACACACACACACACACACACACACACACACACACTGGAGTATTATTTAACCATAAAAGAAGACAATCCTGCCATTTGTGCCAATGTGGATGAAACTAGGGGACAATAGACTAAGTGAAATAAGCCAGATACAGAAAAGACAGAGACTGTATGATTTCACATATATGTGAAAAAAAGTCAAATTTACAGAAACAAATTTACAGAATTGTGGTTGGTAGGGGCTGGGGGATGGGGTGTAAAAAAAATGGGGAATATTGATCAAAAGACACAAACTTTTAGTGATAAGATGAATAGTTCTGGGGATCTAATGTACAGCATGGTGACTATAGTTAATAATATTATATCATTTACTTGAAATTTGCTAAGAAAGTAGATCTTGTGTCCTCCACAACACGCAGTGGTTAAATATGTGACGTGGTGGAGGTGTTAATTAGTTGGATTGTGGCAATCAATTCACAACATGTACGTTTATCAAATCATCACATTGTACACCTTGAATATGCACAATTTTTATTTGTCAGTTGTACCCTAATAAAGCTGGAGGGGGAAAGAATGCATGATCTAAGCTATTCTATGTTTGGTCTCTATGTCAGTGCAGCTTAATCTTTGCCCTCACTATATAGTGAGGAAACTAAGAAGAATGGAAATCCCTTGTACGTCCTCCCAAGAACCCACTCTAACAGCCCATGACAGCCTTGCCATGACAAAACTCATTTGAAAATCAAGAGAGAGCTATGAACAACAGATAATGCACCAGGTAAATAAAATGGCTTGGCCACTTTTCTCTCATATTTCCTCCCCCACCCCCAACTCTACTTGGAGAATCCAGAGAAGCAAGGGGCAAGGGAAAAGAGAGTCAACCAGGAGCTTATCAAAACTAACCAGACTTCCTTCAGATGAGAGAGAGGAGTAGAGAAGCCTTAAAATAAGTAAGAAAACAAGGTTTAGATTTAAACTGGACTAGACATTTTAAAACTTATAAAGAAATTAAAAGCTACAGGTGTCATACAAGATGTCATCCAGTGGTGACAATGAAATATCCACAAAAGCAGTAGGGGCAGAAAAATAAACCTGTTTCTGAATTGTACTCTACCAAGTTCAGTATATCCAATAAACTTAATTATCCAATATCCAATAAGCAAAACATATAGATTGCAAATGTGCAGGAACAAGTGAAATATTTTCTCTCACTAATCTTTAGGCGTTATCAAGCCTAGCTGATCTAATTGTCACTGCCCTTATCCTATTTTAGGCACAATCTTTTACTTCTCTTCATGGATGCCTGTTAAGTTTCAGAAGTCTGTTCCCAGACCCCAATTACTTAATATGCCAATTACCACTTTGCAACTAATAAAAGAATGTAGAATCTTTGCCACAGGATTTGTTTTATTTTCCTAGCTAGAGATTGTTGGTCACTCAATAATTAACTAATGAGCTTTTCTATGAATAACAGAGAATGCTTAGCATCTCTGCTGCTTTAAGTATTAAAGTGCAAACACCTCAAGGTGATAACAGAATTATGATCAGCCACCTATAGAATAACACCTACATTTTCAAATGTTGGTAGGTTTGTTTTGTTTAATTTTTATTTTTATAAAGCTTTTTTATTTTTAAACTGTTGTGACATGTTTCCTAATTGCAGAGGGAGAGAGGTGTGCTTTTTAAAACATATTTTGAAAGGAAGAACTTTTTTCTTAAGTTACCAAGTGATTTCTTATAAACTGCCATTAGTCACAGAAAAGGATGTCTTTTCCTCCAGTTATTTATTTCCCACTAAAATTTAGTAATATTACTCTTTCTCTAGCCACTAGATGAAGATACAGCAAAGACAGACAGACCATTATGACAACATAGATATTTATTGTCAGGAAATCAGACACCTGGTGGGGACGTTAGAACTCAAGCGCTTTTCTTCTTCCAGAACACCTCCAGCCTGGCTATGACCAAGGGTGCTCCAGCCTAGGCATTTGGTTTGCCTCAGTGGCTGCTGAGAGGGACAGAGGTTGAGCAGTCCCAAACCACCTCTTCCTTGCTTGACAGTTTCTCTGCATGGCTAAATGCCACCAAGAAGCTATCTTGGGTCACTAGATAGACCTGCTATTTCCGAAATAACAGCCTTCCAAAGAGATCTCATTTAGATGAATGAAGTAATTTATAAGCAAGATAGGAAAGACAGAAAGAAAGATGGGATAAAGAGTGCTGCCTCAGCCCTTTCGGTGTGGTCCAGTTTGTACAGCAATCACCAGCCTTGTCAAGTGCTCACTACATTTACTTGGATAAGCTGTTATCCTGCACTGGAAAGCCCTGGAAGTTTTTTTGGCCCGTAACCATTCATTACAAGGGAGAAAAATCACCTTCTTATTTGAAGTTCTTTTTTCATCATGGCCCATTGACCATGAATGATGTTTCTTTAAGTAAAGCAGTTAAAACTGCTTAACTTCAGAAAGCCTCGTACATAGAAAGTGCTAGCTATAGTTAAGATAAAATCCAGAGAAGGCAGAACTGTGACAGGACAGTAGCTGCCTTCTTTCAACTTCCCCTTACCACCTTTCTAACATCTAAAGATATAAGATCCTACTCTCAAGATATAGTTTTTTACAACTCATTACAAAAATGTCCAGGAATTAAGAATGCACCCTTATACACCCTAAACAGTGCATAATAGTGCTGACATCAAACCACCTTTTACATTAAGATCATACCAAAGGACAATGATGTGGAATTTATTTCCACTGTAAATAATAAACACATTATTTTATATTTTATTCATCATATCTCTCATTAAATGATTCCAAAAAAAACTAACAACATCACTTTGCATTTCATTCTTTATTTGGTACTGTTCAAATTATTCTTAAAATAATGGGAATGTGGTTCACTAGTTCTCCCAGCACCCAGGAACTTTTTTACGTAAAACATTCTTTTATCTTAAATAAGGTAATAGCTTCTATTATTTAAAAAGTCACTATTTCTCTCAACATATTTGAACTTCATGTGAAGATGGAACCAATGAAAAGAGGAATGCTCTCAGCAGTTTTTACCATTTATTTAGGCAGTTAGACATCATTTATGAGAAGGACACCTGCTATCTTCTGGTAGTTCTGTCACCACAGTTGCAAGGGCTGGGATAATAGTGGCACAGAGCAGGGAAAACACTTAAAGGGGAATTTACCTAAAAATTAGCCCAAGATGCATGAAGTAAACAATTTTAAAATCCCATAAATAGACATCTAGCTCATAGTTGTTACATTCAATAGTTTAGCATGATATGCATGATGGTTTTGACCTCCAAAATAATTTAGCGCCTTGAGCTGAGATTAAATGCAGAACATTAATTTTTCCCTCTGGTTGTCAAGCCAACCAAGAGACCCGTCAAATCCATTTAAATAAAGTCTGCATCATGTAATAATATTAAAGGGACTAAAATATTAATATGGGCCTGTGGTAGGACATTGTCCAAAAGTGCAGCAGTGAGGTGCCTTTAATTTATTACCCTGACAATCTGTCTTTGTACTGAAACTAGGAGTTAGAGCACCATCCAAGAATTATTTTTGTGCTAGAAGGTGGGCCCATTTAAGAAAGGTTACAGGTCCTCCAAATGCTGAGAATTTTTAATATCTCCAAGGAAAGAAATTCATGAGTTCCATTTTAATTATATAACTTTGAAGAGATAAGATACAAATGTCAGGGATCAGTTACAATTAAAATAAAATTTTCAAATAAAAGGAAAACTCTAATTTATTAAGGCTTGATGAATTTTCCCCATAACAAAAGTGTATTTAAATCAATATGTTATTTACATGCCACATACACCAAGCTTAATCTGTGCTGCTTCTCCCAAACATTCCGATTTTTATCTCTGAAGATCATGTTTCCATGGATCATTTTCCAATGGGTTTGCTCTCTGAAGACTGTAGATGTTACATATATGTTCTTAAATACTATATCCACATTCCGAAGATGATTGCCCTGCAAAAGCCACACAATTTCACGTAAAGATTTTATATTTATAAGTGTGGAGATTACAGTGAAGAAACATATGCATAGCCCATGCTTTACTGTATCCAAGTAGTTGCTTTATTGACATGAATACTCAATACTCATTCATTTTACTAAATGAGAAATTTTTAAATAATTTTTGTTTAAAAAAATTTTTAAACACACGAAGCATATTCTTTAATGCTAATCACATTAGTTTTCCAGTTAGGTCACAGAACGAAAGTCAGAGGCTGCCTTCTTCCCTCCCCTTCATCCACCCCACAGAGCAGTAAGTACACAGAATCTCCCTTTTAGCTGAGCTTCCACTGACTTCAAAGAATTCTCTGCGTGAGGGAACCAGACATAAGACAGGGAGAAACAGAAATCTGGCCACAAGAAAAGACCCTTTTAAAATTCCCATCAAAGCACTGAATTCTCCAAACAAGGCAATTGCTCGGTAACAATCAGATTAGACATAAAATCACAAACATTAGAACTGAAGTCAGACAGCTTACCTTTATGTGGAAAGGGAAAACAGTACAGCTATGACACAAAATCTCACAGCAACTACGCGGGCAGAATTTGAGACAACTGCAGATCTCTCTGGCTCACTAGAGAAAATGCAATGGACATCATTCCAGTGTCTCAAAGGGTGGATCTAGTCTTACAGGGCACGGAAGGCCATTTGTATCACAGAGTCAAAGGGTCAGCCGAGTTCATTACTTCTAAAAGTACTGCTTTTATTCATGTTTTAAATTCTACAAAATAAGTTCCCTGAATTAACTAAGTTGACCTATATCGATAATAAAGCAGTGGGTTTGCTAATTAAATTTGAAGGAAACCCAATTTCTACTTCACATTCACCTCTGATATGTAGCTGGAACTCAGGAGGTATCATTATTATGCTCTTTTTACAGCCTCTTACCTCATTTGCTAAATGATCACATGACAATCATCACTGCAAGGTGTTACTCTTCTTTACCAAAGCTGCTCACAAAGAGGTCACAACTAACCCAGGAGAAGAGACGAAGAAAGATGCATTAAATTTAAAATATTTCCCCAGATGAAAGCAGAAAATCATAGCATAATGAGAAAAGTATCTCTGCCTTAAAGGGTCATTAATTCTCCTCCTGGAGCAAAGATAGGCACCCAGAGGTTTGTAGATGACTGCCTTGCTGGGCCAGCATCCTAAAGAATTACCAAAGTAAGTGTATGCTCCCTTATATATAGTACAGCTTCCTTTACAAACTTTCAGGCAGTGCTCATTGATAAATAGGCTCTTAGATTATTAACAATCTAGGCTCAGAAAGTTCTACTGGAAATTATATTAGAAATATCTGATTGAGGTGTTTCCATGAGACTTTTCCCTTAATCCCTAAACATGAGCTTACTTCAAACAGTTTGCGGAAAAATAGAATTAAAAGATAACATGAATCTTTCCATGAATTCTTTGAAGACCTCTGGTATAATTGAGAAACTACCACTGCTTTTTGTACTGTAAGGATACAGGTATAGCAGGCATAACCCTGTATTCAGAGCTCTTGTAATCTAAAGTGGTGGAAGGGGTAGGGTTGTCAGATAAAATACAGAACACCCACTTAAATTTGAATTCCAAATAAACAGTGAATATTTTTTTAAGCTTTAGAAAATATTTTTAAGTATTTTTTAAGTATTTGGACATACATATATGTCCCAAATTTGCATGGAACATACTCAAACTAAAAATTATATGTTGTTTATCTGAAAATTCAAAGTTAAGTGGACATCCCACATTTTTATTTGTTTAATCTGGCAATCCTAGGAAGGAGAAGTGGCAAGAAAGAAAAGACATGGGAAAAGCTACTGGCTTACATAAGGTAAACAGGAATAGCAGCATTTATGGGCTGCCTATCTGTACCAATAACTGAACTTAAACTTACCAGAGAATTGTATGTGTAGTGTGTGTGTGCAAGTGTGCTCAATCAAGACTTAATAGGTACCCCAATAAATTAGTTTAAAAGAATAAAGCAATACTATGAGTGAATTGTATGTAACTATATTAAATAAGTTAAGCCATTGTTTATCTAATGGTTGTATGTCTAACAACTTCTCACTAATACACCAGTAAACCCTTTTCACCAGGAAGTTAAAGTGCCTTTGAAAATAGCACGTATCCATATAGATAGATAGATAGATATAATTTCTAGATGTATACAGAAGAAACAGGTAACAGTGGAGGACCTAAGGAGGGAGTAGGAAGATTTGGAGGACTGGGGGGAGGGGGCAGGGGCTTAAATGGGAGGAATCAAGGCCACCTTCATACAGGGCTCAAAGCCTAGAAAGACCCCACTTGGTTTAATGCTCTGCTGACATCATCTTGAAATTCTTAATAATTTCTGATGAAGGGCCGTCATATTTTTATTCCACTAGGACCTATCAATTAGCTGATCCTGGGAAGAATTTTCTAGGCTGTCTAGAAAAAAAAGCCTGAGTCAAAAGCATATGTGTTTCCACTTTACTGAGGAATGTGGGACTCCAAAGAAACAAGGGTGAATGGAAAAGGTGCATTCCCAAATTAGGGATGCATAGAAGAAAAGCAAATACTGGGGAGGTGTATCTGGCCTCTATTAAGCAGCAATTTCAGCTGATGCCTTGAATTCCCAGGATGTCTCCTGAGAGGCCACACAAATACTGTTTCTCACAGGGACATGTGCATTGGTGGGTGGAAGAGAAAGGAACTTAAGTTCAGCTTCTTCCTCTTCTCCATCTTCCGTTAGTCCAAACCCACCATGATGAACTGTTAACTTCTCCCTTTTTGAAGCTGAATCAGTGTTTTGTCCAAGCAACTTGGAAAGTCAAAGCGCCACAGGACCAGACTGGCCAGGGCATAGCCACAGCATCTTCCTCTCCAGGCAGCAGAGTACAGAGGGTTTCTTATCTGTAGCAGCACCCGGGAATAGTGCAAGTGTTTCTAGGGCTCCCCCGCTAGAAATCCAGGCAAGAACACAAGTCTGGAATGGTGCAGAAACTGAGTTCCATACAAAGCCACATATGTGTCAACTGTAGAATGAATATAGTGTGATGTTTTTATGCAGTGACCTAGTATACAGCAATGAAGACGACTACTATAGCTCCTCACAGCATAGATCTAGCTCATAAATATAATGTTGAATAAAAGAAACCTGACAAAAAAATACTTTTTGTATAATACCTCTCATAAAAAGTTCAAAAAACAGAAAAAAAATCTAGTATAATTTTTAGGAATCCATGTTCAGTGGAAAAGCTATAAAGAAAAGCTAGGAAGTGACTATGATAAAAATCTGGTTAGTGGCTCATTTAGGGAAAAGGGAAAAAGCAATGATTGGAAGAGGGTACAGGGGGCACTTCTGGGTCTGGCAACGTTCTACTTCTGTGTCCGACAACCAAAATGAAGAATGTGAACTAAAGAGAAAGGCCAACTGTTTCAAATGTTGCTGTTAAATAAAATGAAATATGATCTGAGAAATAACCATTAGATTTGACACTACAGAGGTCAGTGGTTATCTTGGATTGATTGAAGTAGAAAGTGGGAAGGAAACAATAGACAGCTAGTATAGAAAACTCTCTTAAGTTTAATTGTGAAGAAAAGGATGAATATGGGGCTATAACTGGAGAAAAGTGGATTTTTTGTTTTTTAAGGTGTGAGGTGAGAAGTATAAGTCTGCTTGTATATGTATGGAAATGATCTGGTCAACAGAGGGAGACTGATGGGCAATGTCTTTGATTCAGCTAGAGACGATGGGCTCTTGTTCACAAGCTAAGGCGTGGGAGGAATATGGCCAGTTAATGCAGAGTTGAGAAGAGGAGAGAGAGTACTAGTGCCCAGATGCAGATGGGTAGCTGTGCTCCTGGGATGTTGTAGACATTCCTTCCTGATTCCTTTTATTTAAAAATAAAAGCTGAGAATGGGAATAAGAAAGAAGGTTTAGAGTTGCAAAACTACAGAAGGTACGAAATAGTCATCTAGGAGAGAGCAGAAGAATTAAAGTACTAAGGAAAAATAGTATGATTGCTAACAGCAGCAGGGCCCACTTTGAGATGAGTGATCATGAATTTAAATTAAATGCAGACAGCATGACTGTATGTTTCTCCAGCAGTAAGCAGATGCAAGCACAAGTAGGCAGAAAGTAAAGAAAGAGCAGATGACCTCTGAAAGCATAGAAAACAGTCCAGCATGAGAGATTCCTGTCTTGAACATTCACAGATTATGGATGGAATTTTGGCTGAATATTAAACTCAACAGTAGTAATTAAAAATAAAAACAAGAAAGCAAACCATCACCTAAGCTAATAAAAACCAGACCAATAAAACCCCATATTTTGACACTGATAATGTTATAAGGTAATATAATTGAAAGGTACTCAAATATTATTGCAGGATAGTTCCTAACAGGAAGTAGGAAAAAAATTCTGGTATCAAAGAATACAGAATATCAGCTCTCTAACTGATTTAATCCATGATTTCCTGAATCTAAGGAAAGGATTTTTTTCTCATCTAGAAAACAGAAGACTAATAAGTTTGTTCATATTTAGGTGATTAGGTGAGCAAATAAGGAAATATTTAGCAGTTTGTTATTGCCTGGAATATTATTACAAGGACTATAGTTAATTTATGAAAAGAATGTACATTATTAGCAACAGTAGTACATGTTTGATTATGATATTTTCTTATTTTTTCATTGAAACTTAATGATCATACACATTTGTGGGGTACAGAGTTGAATATCTATACCTGTGTACAATTTGTGATGATCACATCAGGATAATTAGCATGTTCATCATTACATAACATAATCATACCTCGTGTCCATTAACCAATATCTCCCCAAACTCTCTCCCTCTCCCCCTTTCCCAGCTCTAGTCACAGCAGTTCTGTTCTCTCCTTCTGAAAGCCTCCACTTATGAGTGAGTACATGAAGTATTTCTCTTTCTGTGCCTGGCTTTTTTTGGGGGGGGGACATAATTGATTCTGCATATCTGTGGGGTACAGCATTGCATATCAATACCAGTGTGCATTATGTGATGCTCAAATCAAGATAATTAGTATATTCAACATTACACAATATAATCATTTTTTCTGACCCTTTACCAATTTCTCACTAATCCCTCTCCCTCTCTCCCTTACTCACCTCTGGTAGCCACAGTTCTGTTCTCTCCTTTTGAAAGTTTAATGAATTATGTAAAGTTCTATCTTTTTTCTTTCTTTCTTTCTTTTTTTAACTCCCACTTATGAGTGAGAACATGCAGTATTTCTCTTTCTGTGCCTGGCTTATTTCACTTAACATAATTTTGTCTAAGTTTAACCATGTTGCTGTGAATGGCAGAATTTCATTCTTTTTTATGGCAAGGTAGTATTCCATTGTATATATACTCCACATTTTCCTTATTCAGTCATCCTCTGATGGATATTTAGGTTGGCTCCACAGCCTGACTATTGTAAATAGAGCTGTGATGAACATGGGAGTGCAGGTATCCCTTCCACGTGATGCTTTCCATTCCTTTGGGTATATACCCAGCAGTGGGATTACTGGGCCATATGGCAGCTCTATCTGTAGTTGTTTAAGGAAACTCTATACTGTTTTTCTTACTAGCTGGAATAATTTACAGACCCAGAAACAATATAGAAAGGTTCCCCTTTCTACGCATCCTAGCCAGCATTTGTTATCCACCATTTTTTTGATAATGGCCAGTCTGACTGGGGTGAGATGGTATCTAAATGTGGTTTGGATTTGCATTTCCCAGATGCCTAGTGATGTTGAGCATTTTTTTCATGTGTGTGCTGGCCATTTGTGTATCTTCCTTTGAGAAATGCCTGTACAGCTACTTTACCCATTTTTTTTTATAGGGTTACTTGTTTAGTTACTAAGTCGTTTGAATTCCTTGTATATTCTGGATCTCTTGTCAGAGGCATAGTTAACAAATACTTTCTCACATTTTGTAGGATGTTTTTCTTCTCAGCTACTTGTTTAGTTTGCTGTGCCAGAAGCCTTTTAGTTTGGTATAATCTCATTTGTTTATTTTTTCTTTTGTTGCCTGTACTTCTGTAGTCATATTCATAAAGTCTTTGCTGAGTCCTACTTCCTGAAGTGTTTCCCCTGTGTTTTCTTTTAGAAGTTTTATAGTTTCACATCTTATATTTAAGCCTTCAATCCATTTCAAGTTGATTTTGGTATACAGTGAGAGCTACAGGTCCAGTTTCATTCTTCTACATATGGACGTCCATTTACTGAAGAGGCAGTCTTATCCCCAATATATGTTCTTGTTGCCTTTGTCAAAGATCAGTTGGCTGTAAGTGTAGGGGTTGATTTCTGAGTTCTCTATTTTGTTCCATTGGTCTGAGTGTCTGTTCTTATACCAATACCATGCTGTTTTAGTTACTATAGCTTTGTAGTATAATTTGAAATCAGGTACTGTTATACCTCCAGCTTTATTATTATTATTATTATTATTTGCTTAGGATTTCTTTGGCTTTTGCTGTTCTATATGACTATTACGATTTTTTTTTTCTATTTCTGCAAAGAATGTCATTGGTATTTTGATGGGGATTGCATTGAATCTGTGGATGGCTTTGGGTAGTAAGGAAATTTTCACAGTGTTAATTCTTCCAATCCATGAACATGGAATGCCTTTTCATTTTTTTGTGTCCTCTTTAATTTCTTTCAGCAGTGATTTTAGTCCTCATTGTAGAGATTTTTCAGCTCCTGGGTTAAATTTATTCCTAAGTATTTTATATTTTTGGTAATTATTGTAAATGGGCTTGCTTTCTTGATTTCTTTTTCTGCTAGTTAATTGTTTGAGTATAAAAATGCAACTGATTTTTGTATGTTGATATTGTTCCTTGCAACTTTACTGAATTTATCAGTTCTGGGAATTTTTTGGCAGAGTTTTTTGGTTTTTCTGTATACAGAATCATGTCATCTGCAAACAAGGACAATTCGACTTTGTCTTTTCCAGTCTGCATGCCCTTTATTTCTTCCTCTTGCCTGATTGCTCTGGCTAGTACTTCTAATACTATGTTAAATAACAGTGGTGAGAGTGGGCATCCTTCTCTTGCTCCTGTTCAGGATATTTGTGGTGGGTTTGTTGTATATGGCTCTTATTGTGTTGAGATACTTTACTTCTATACCTAATTTGCTAAGAGTCTTCATCGTGAAGTGATGTTGAATTTTGTTAAATGCTTTTTCTGCATCTATTGAGATAATCATAGGATTTTTTGTCTTTCATTTTGTTGATATGGTTTATCATATTTACTAACTTGTGTATGTTGAACCAATCCCACTTGATCATAGTGTATAATTTTTTTGATGTGTTTCTATATTCTGTTTGCTAATACTTTGTTGAGGATTTTTGCCTCTATGTTCATCAGGCATATTTGGCCTATAATCTTCTTCTTTTGTTGTATCTTTGTCAGATTTTGTTATCAGGGTGATGCTGGCCACATAGAATGAGTTTAGGAGAATGGACTTTGTTTCAATTTTTTGGAACAGATTGAAGAGAATTAGGTATTAATTCCTCTCTAAAGACTTGGTAGAATTCAGCAATAAAGACATCCAGTCCTGGGCTTTTCTTTGTTGGGAGACTGCTGATTACTGCTACAATCATATTACTAGTTATTGGTCTGTTCAGGTTTTTTATTTCTTCTTGATTCAGTTTTGGTAGTTTGTATGTGTCCAGAAGTTTATCTGTTTCCTCCAGGTTTTCAAATTTGTTGGTGTATAGTTGCTTATAATAGTCTCTAATGATTGTATTTCTGTGGTATAAGTTGTAATGTCTCTTTTGTATTTCTGATTTTTGTTATTTGGGTCTTCTCTCTTCTTCTTTTAGCTAGCCTAGCTAATGGCTTGTCTGTTTTATTTATCTTCTTGGAAAACAAATTTTTGGTTTCATTGATCTTTTGTATCATTTTTGGACCTCTATTTCATTTAGTTCTGCTGTAATCTTTTTTTTTTTTTTTTTTTTTTTTTTTTTTGTCGTTTTTTCGTGACCGGCACTCAGCCAGTGAGTGCACCGGTCATTCCTATATAGGATCCGAACCCGCGGCGGGAGCGTCGCCGCGCTCCCAGCGCAGCACTCTACCGAGTGCGCCACGGGCTCGGCCCTGCATTAATCTTTATTATTTCTTTCCATCTACTAGTTTTAGAGGGCTTCCCATTGCTAGTCAGATCCCCAGGCACACTGTTACCATCAGTTGGGTAGGCAAGAAGCTGCCTGTGACCAACCTGAGTATGGTAAATATTTTAAGAAATTTCAGTAATTACAATAGTAATTAAATGCAGTAAATTTTTTAAATACTGGAAGTCTTACTTTTTCTGCAAAGAAAAATAATTTCTAATTTTCTAAGCAGATCTTGTGTTATATAACAGGTTTTCAAAAATTCTAGTGTGGTTTCTCTCCTGCCTGTATATGAAAATTACCACATGCAACATGAAGGAATAGTCCACTATCTTGAAAAGGAAATGCAATCTGGATCAAATGTTCTAGTTTTAATATTCTTAAAACCTACTGGATATGTTTGATTTCTGTGTTAATCCATTTTCTGTTATTCATAAAAGAATACCTGAAACTGGGTAATATATAAAGAAGTAAAATGTATTTCTTACAGTTTGGGAGGCTGAGAAGTCCACAGTCCAGGCGATGCATTTATTTGGTGAGGTCCTTCTTGGTGGGAAATCCCTACAGAGTCCCATGGCAACTCAGAGTGTCAAATAGTGAGAACTGCAAGAGGCAAGAGCTCTTTAATGTGTTCATTTGTTCTCCTTATAAAGCCAGAAGTGTCACTCCCATGACAGCCCACTAAATTATTAACCCATCAACCCATGAATGGATCAATCCATTCACAAGGGCATAGTAATCACAATCCAATCACCTCTTAAAGGCTTTCAACACTGCCATGGTCTGATTTCCCACCCTCTTAGCACTCACAATGGAGATCAAGCTTCAAAGCGTTTGGGGAGGACATTTAATCCATAGCAATTTCATTGAAAATTTCTGTATTTTAAGCAAAATGAAGACATTTTTGGATTTACGATATGTTACTTTTACTGAAATATATTCTTTATTTTTCCTTTTTTTGGCACAGAAACATGAAGACAATGAATATTTTCTTTCAAAACTCTCATGTAATAATATATCACTAGAAGAAGGAATATATAATATTTCATCTCTAGCAATCATTTTAGTAATCCTGCTTTAGGTATTGAAAATCTCTTAAGAGCCCACTTAGAACACAAAGAAGTCACAAATGTTTGAGGTGATGGATATAATAAACACCCTGATATGATCATCACACACACTGTTAATTTACCCAAATATCATATTGTACTCCATAAATGCATACAATGGGTCAAGTAAGAAAAAAGAAAAAGAAAAAAATTCAGAGACAGAGTAGACTGGGGAGAAGAAATAATGAGAAGTTATTGCGTAATGGGTACAGAGTTGATGTTTAAGATGACAAAAAGTGTTTTGGAAATAGATAGAGATAGTGGTTACACAGCATTGTGAATGCAGTTAATTCCACACAATTATATGTTTCAAAAATGCTCAAAATGGAAATTCTTATGTTATATATATATTACCAAAATTTTTTAAAAGAGTTCACAAAGAGATTTGTTAAGATTCCAAAATTATGTTTCTTGTATTAGAGTGAACATTTATAGTATCCAGCACCAAACATTTTTCTATATTACTTTGGTAACATAAAGAGTTTTGGTTCTGTGTGTGTCTGTAGATTATTTATAGAAAGATAAAATACAGCTACAGGCTAAAACATTTTAGAGGTAATTGTGTACTTTCTCATTAGGGAAAGGATAAAACTAGTAAAACTATGTGTGCATGCAATGAGTTGCAAGGCTGGGCCATTTCCCTGAGGAGTATTTTTATAAAAAGCCACAAAATACCAGTATTCTAAAAGGATGTTTATATAAAATATGGGAAGACTAAACAACAGAAGAATTCACTCAAAAATCACTGAAATTTCCATTTTAAGACTGGTTTGATAATAATTAATGCTAACAAAAGAAAGATAATTGATTTCTAGAACACTATTACATGTTAAATTAAGATATTATAGACTTATATTCCTGGTAAATACTGGCAAGATAGTTTAAAATGGACATTCATTGAATTCATATATTTGGTTTTATGCGATTCCCTAATTTGAAGCTTTTATTTTTTTGCCTTGCATTATAAAGCATAATATGAGGTCATAGCTCAGTCTTTGGGTTAACACAATTTAAAAAGGAGTAAAGAAAAATAAAATGGCCTCAGATTTCACAGCAGCAAGTAAAGAAGGGAAGTGGAGTAGCTTTGTGCTATAAATGTTGAAAAATGGCAACATTGAAAAAAATAAACAAGAAACTCAGAATTTAAAAAGATATATATATATATAAATGAACTGTATATTGCATTACACCTGTCATGTTTGGACAGTGTCACATAATCAAATACATTATGTCTACATCAAAAACTATGAATATTCATAATGTGTAGGATAAAGACCATAAATAAAATGTAGTACAACAAGACCCCTAATGAGTCTTTATTGTCCAAAAACGTTACTAAAGAATGAAAGTGGGGAATCTCAGAAAGACAAGAATAGATAATGGGACTTATCTTCAGATGGAGAAAATAGCTAAAATTAACAGAAGTAGGCCCTAGTAGGAGATATTTTCAGGATTTCAGAGAAAGCCAAGCCCCAGTTGTCCAGAACAAGGGCTGTATAGCTTCTTCTACCTTGAACCCTCATACTTCAGAAAGGTAGATAAAACAACCAGCCTTGTAAGTACTAGCCAGAGCAATCAGGCAAGAGAAAGAAATAAAGGGTGTCCAGACTGGAAAAGACTAAATCAAACTGTCCCTGCTTCAGATAACACGATCCTACATACAGAAAAACTGAATGACTCTACCAAAAAATTCCCAGAACTGAAAAGCAAATTCAGTAAAGTTGCAGGGTACAAAATATTCAAAACTCAGTTGTGTTTTCAAACTCCAACAATGAACTAGCAGAAAAAGAAATCAAGAAAGCTAGTGCACTTACAATAGCTACCAAAAATATAAAATACTTAGGAATAAATTTAACTAAGGAGCTGAAAGATCTCTACAATGAGAAGTACAAATCACTACTGAAAGAAATTAAATAGGACACAAAAAGATGGAAAGGCATTCCATGTTCATGGACTAGAAGAATTAACACTGTGAAAATGTCCATACTACCCAAAGTGATCTATAAATTCAATGCAAACCCCATCAAAATAGAAATGACTTTCTTCACAGAAATAGAAAAAACAATCTTAACATTCATATGGAACAACAAAAGACCCCGGGTCTGTATCCAAAGGAACAGAACATCATGTCAAAGGAATACCTGTACTCCCATGTTCATTTACAATAGCCAAGATATGGAACCAACCTAAATGTCCATCAATGGATGACTGGATAAGGAAAACATGGTATAAATACACCATGGAATACTACTATTCAGCCATAAAAAAGAATGAAATTCTGCCATTTGCAACAAAATGGATGAACTTGAAGAAAATTATGTTAAATGAAATAAGCTGGGCACAGAAAGAAAATACCTCCTGTCCTCACTCATAAGTGGGAGCTAAGAAAGAAAAACAAAGAAATGAAAAAGAAATAACAAACACAAGAATAATTTGAACTTTCAGTGGGATAGGGAAGAAACCAGTAAATGGACACAAAGAATGATCATGTTTTGTAAGGACCAACATGCCACCCTGGTTTGATTATTACATGTTGTCCACAAATACTGACAGTCAAGTTTGTTCCCCACTAATATGTATAATCAATTATACTTTAATAAAAACATTTAAAATATATAATAGAAGAGGTATGCAGAGAAATAATACAGAAGAATTTCTCTAAATTTAGAATAAAACTAAATAAAATTTTTTAAATATACCTTTTATTATGAAAAAGTTGAAGAATAATCAAGCCAGATATGTTCCCATTAAGTTACTAAATTTTATATATAAAGTTAGAATTCTTCAAGTATCCAGGCAGAAAAATCAAGTCTACATTAAAGGAGAAAAAAAATCACATTGGCTTCATACTTCTTAACAGTAACATTTAAAATCAGAAAGTAATAGAAAATTCCACAAAAATATTAGGGGACATAAAGTATGGCTTAATATAATAATAACCCAGACATTGCTCAATCAGAAAAGCAGTGGGCAGACATTTTCAAACATGTGATATCTCTGGACTTTCTTGAACAACCAATTGACAAATTGATGAACAAGGGAAAAGACAAGTATAAATTTTAGGAATGAAGAAGCTGCTTTAAAATAATTAAGAATTACCATTGAATATTGCTAATATTTATAAAATATAGAACTGAAGTAGAATGCCTGGGAGATAATGATTCTAAAATATAATACCAATGTTCTAAAAATTCCTATCAAAGTAAAAATAACCTAAATCAAAATTAGAAGGTTCAAGAAACAGAGATGAGACAAAGGCTCATCCTGTTAATCAGTATGACTTTCATAAGTCAGTCTATCCTATCACTTTAACCATGCTATATAATTGAAAATAAAAAAGATTCAAACTTCTTCACAGATTTCCTAATCTGTTTTATTAACATTAAAGTAGTATAATGGGCTAATACCTTTCTGGTGAAGAAACTTTTATCCTATATCTGAAATCTATTGATTCTAGAAATTTTACTTCAATTTCTTTTTTAAAGTACAATTAAATATATCTTATTTTAAAAGAGCACATTTCTAATGTTATTGAATATTTGTCTCATACATGAAATACATATACATATACATACTCCTGAGACATATGGAGAGAGGAAGATTAATTTTTCCATCTGTGTATATATATATATATATATATATGAAAATGTCTAAAATGATTACTAATGTTAAAATTAGAATGATTTTGAGTTGTACAATTTATGGATTTCTTTCTACTGTCTACTTTGAAACTGTCTGCTTTGCTTACATGCTTTATAATGAGCTTGTATCAGTTTTATAACATCAGAAGTATTTGCTTTACATTTTTTAATTAAAATGAACTAAGTTGGGCCCTCAGTCAATATTCTGAATAACACATGAAAAAAATACTTACCAATTCTCTAGGAGGTGATTTTATATCCAAGAGTTATAAGGAATTTGGTCTGAGGTTTCTTAAATATTTTGTTGTGCTTTTTGGATTTATAACATAATTGTTTAATTTGATGACTGATAGAGTTTGGATGTGTTGTCCCTGCCAAAACTCATGTGGAAATCTGATCCACAATGTGGCAGTGTTGGAAACTGATTGAGTCATGGGGGCGGATCCCTCATGAATAGATTAATGCTCTCCCTAGGTGGGGGAGTAATGAGTGAGTTCTCGCTATATTAGTTCCCACGAGAGGTGGCTGTTTAAAAGACCCTGGTACCTCCCCTTTCCCTCTCTCTCTCTCTTGCTTCCTCTCGCCATGTGATCTGCTTGTACCCACCAGCTGCTTGCCACTTTCTGCCATGAGTAGAAGCAGCCTGAGGCCTGTGCCAGATGCAGCTGTCCCAGAATCGTAAGCCAAATAAACCTCTGTTCTTTATAAATTACCCAGTTTCAGATATTCTATTACGGCAACACAAAATGGACTAATACAATGACCAAGTATAAGGCACACAGTTCTTTGTATTAAAATAAGATTTTGCTCTGCAAAAACTTAATGATAATGCCCTTATCAACATCAGGGAACTGAACCCACATTCCCATTCTGGTTAGCATCTTGACCAACAGAGCTACCATGTGTTGAGCATCTATTTTGTGTTTGGCTGCATAACATGTCATTAGGCTTCTGTTTTATATCCTTTGTCATTAACAAACCACTAAAAATGTGAGTATTATTATTCGTGAATTTAAAAATGAGTAAAAAATGGACTTAGAAAAATCTAAAGTCACACAGATAACAAATGGTGAAACCAATATTCAAAACCAAGACTTGTTTGCCATAGTCACCATCCTCAGCTGTAGTCTTGAGAACTTCATGCCTATAGGACTCTATAGTATAATCAGTATACTAGCAACAACCTTTATGGCAACCCTATTCCTTGCTGCTGGTGGTGACACCCATGATCAGAATAGATGCTGTTGTAATCTCCACTTCTTCACATTACTAAAGTCTGATTTGAATTATTGTTTAGTGAATCTGATTAGCAAAGAGTAGGTCATGTGTCCACATCCTACCCATAAGGAAGTGTATAGCTAGCATTTTCAGCTTCTTTATTCGATGTGAAATCTACCTCTTAAAGTGTATAATCATATTGTTGTTGGAAGAGGCTTAGGTTTTAGCCGAAAATAATAACTGCCCAGTGTATTCCTCTCTCTCGGCTTCCCATATTTACATTTTTTAATGGTATGTTTCAAAAGTGGTGCTGCACAGCAATTGGGAAAAAAATAATTCTTCCAGTAAATGGTGCTGGGTTAACCAGACATAGATGTGGGGAAAAAATGAACTTATTCTTACCTCATTCTACACACAGTCACACACACACACACACACACACACACACACACACAAATGGTTCCAAGCAAGTTGTAAGTTGAAATTTGAAAGCTAAAACAATAAATTTTTAGAAGATGAGGTGGAATATCTTCCTGTCCTTGGGGTAGGCAGATATACTTTAAACAGAGCCCCAAAATCACTAACCATAGAGTAAAGGATCAATAAAGTGTACAACTTAAAAATTTACAATTTTGTTACTCAAAAGACATTATTAAGTCCTAGAGTATAAGAAGATATACACAACAAAGAGTTCATATGCAAAGTGTATAATGAATTCTTAAATATCAACAAGTAGAAGACAAACATGCAAATAGAAAATGACACAGAAACCTGCATAAGCACTTCACAAACATATGCATATTCTATGACATGGTATTCCACTCTAGTGTATACCTAGAAGAAACATTTGTGTGTGTGTACTCACCAAAAGAAAGGTAGAGGATTATGCATAGCAGCACTGTTTTTAATAACCAAATTTGAAAACAACCCATAAGTTCATCAACTGTAGAAAGGAGAAATAAGCTGTAATATATTCATCTGATAAAATACTATTCAGCAAAACTATGACTATACACAACGACCACGGATGAATCTTATAAACATAAGATTAAGCCAAAGATACCAGGCACAGACAAGTATGTATTGTGTGATTTTGTTCATATATAGTTCCAAACAGGCAAAACTAAGCAATGGTGTCAGAAGACAGAATAGTGACTACTTTGGGACAGGTTAGAGCATAATCCTATAGAGCAACAGCTCAATTTCTTAAGGCTTTATCTCCTAACTTGTGCTTTAATAGGCTTTACCATCACCTTCAAATCCCATCAGCATCATCCTCTCACCTGACTTCTTTTGATGTAAAGTAAGTTCCTTGGTCAAAGAAATGTTTGAAATAACTTAATCCAAAGTCCATGTCAGTTATGATGTTTTCAGTTGCAATTAACAGACGACCCAACAAAAATGTGGTATAAACAGGATGTTTACTTAACAATAAGGTAAGTGGTACATTTGTTCCAGAATTGGTTCATCGGACAGCTCACAAAACTACTAAGGTTCTTTCCTTCTTTATTTGCCCTCATGGTTAAAAGCTACATTCATATTCAGAAAAACTTTATCCTTATCTTAAGAATAAAGAAAATAACCCCTCCATAGACTTCTCTCATTTTTTTAGCTAGAATTTGGTCATCTTTGCATTCATAATAAAAGTTAATATAATGATTTAAGAGCAAAGAAACTGAGCCTGGTTTCCAATCCCACTTCCACCACTTCTTAGATACGTGAAGTTTCTTATCCTCCTTGGGAATCAGTTTCCTCCTCCATAAAATGTAGATAATAATGGTTTCTGCTTCTTTGGGTTAAGTGAATTAAAACATGTAAAGCACTTAGATTCATGCCAGGCATACACTAAGCATGAGGTAAATGTTCACCACTATTTTTATCATCATCATTATCATTATTACTATTATTCCTAAACCACTCCTTGGCAAGGAAAATAGAATCACCACGATTGTTACAGAGCCCTAACCTAGGACTGGGGAGGTCCAGCCTTTTCCTGAGAACAGAGCTGCCCGATACCTGCACAAATCTTGGTGCCAATACAGGTTGAGCATCCTTAATCTGAAAATCCGAAGTCCAAAATGCTCCAAAATCTGAAACGTTTTGAGCCCCAACATGACAGCACAAGTGAAAAATTCTACACTTGATCTCATGTGACAGGTCATGTGTTTCATGCAGAAAATTATTTGAAATACTGTCAGGCTATAAAGCATATGCAAAACATAAATGAATTTCATGATTAGACTTGGATCCCATCTCCAAGATATATCATTGTGTATATGCAAATATTCCAAAATACAAAACACTCTGGTCCCAAGCATTTCAGATAAGGGATACTCCACCTGTAGTGGGGGGAAAGGTCACATCTGGTAGAGCCCTTTTACCATTTGCATGGCCAAAACTTGAAAAGCAATCATACTACACCACCTGTATCCATTATTTGGTTAAATATCTAATGTAAATAAGTTAATTTCTCTTCAATGTTAGAAGAGGGAGGTTGGTGTTAATAAAACTTCAGGACAAAATGCCTGACAAACACCCACACAGCATATAACACAGTACCACACACTCAAGAGATGTGAGGTAAATCATCATAATATTGATCAGGCAAGAAACTGACCTCATTTTCTCCACAAAGGAATCACTGACAGCTATTTTTTGAGTAATGCAATCTACAGATTTCAAGTCTCTGTAAAATAGTTTCTAGTACACTATGAACCTGTGTACCTCTTTAAAAATTGCTCTCCGGTTTCATCTGACTATCTGTTCAAGAAGTATACTACGCGTTGTCTCACTATCTTCTCTCCCATCTCGTAGTCATTGGTAAAGAAATATTTTCTTTCCTAAAACATGGTGGTTTCAGGGGAGTTACTGATAAGACAAATATTTATACTGCCAGAAGTCATATTTATGCAATGTGTAACAATAGGCTGATAAATAACCTGGTGTTTTGGATCATTTTAAAAATTCAGTTGGATCATTGCAAAAGGTGAAATTAATGATTGTGCAGATTTCACACAAAGCAAAATTCAATGCAAAATTCAATTCACTGATCACACAGGAAAAGTCTAAATTCACATAAGTCTATTTCTGTGTTTCTTTCTTGCTTCTTTATAGAAAATATGCTGCATCTTCTAATTGTTTAATAGAAGCAAAATGTCAATAAAAATGATAGTATATGTCAATAACAATGCACTAACATTAAGCTCTTGCTTTGTGTCAATCCCTGTTTTAATGACTTTACATCATTTCACTTTAATCTGGCGAAAAACTGTGGGGTAAATATCATTATTATCCCACTTTATAAATATATAAGAGCAAAATTCAGTGCCTTGCTCAAAATCACTTAGCAGGTCACGGGAAGAACCAGAGTTTAGAACCTAGGGTGAGCCTCCGCTTTTAATCATGTCCCCAGAAATGAGGAAGTCTATAGTGGTAATTGGTAAATTGGACTTGTTTACTGTACTTTTCAAGCCTAACCCCATGCTTAAGTCATATGATTTTGAGGCCTTAGTTTATTTTATTGATAATGATGTTCTACCAGGATAGATTTTATGCAGCACTCACTATTTCACAACATTCCCAGACTAAATGTTGTAATATTATTAATGAAAGGATAATTTCCAAATGGTCAGTTTTCTATAGCTTACATAGAAGATGCAAACAAAACCATTTATATAGTAGCTATTAGGAATTCCTTCTTAAAAATTATTTCATGCATGGATTTCATTAGGTTGACATGTTTTCTACATGTCATTTTCAACTCAGAAGGAATATCCTTTGCCCGAAAATCTAACTTGAAATCACCTTTTCTGTCAAACACCTGACAATGACCTCAAACGTTCTTAGGCTTTAAAAATATTTCTCCATTATTTACCTCAAAGCATGTAATAATGACTATAGAATGTTCAGTAATTAGGTGTCAACAAATATCTGTTGAAAGACAACTTTTAGCTCAACATTGTACTAGGCACTGGGGAGAGAATGAATAGAAAAGAAAAGTCTTTGCCCTCATGGAGCTTACATAGTGATAGGAAGTGCAGACTAATAAAAGAAGTAAACAAATATATGAATTAATTGGATGTTATAAGTGCCACAAAAATGGTTGGGGGTGGGGTTAGAAGGAATATACATCGTGTAGTCAAAATAGACCATTCTGACAAAAATGATATTAAGGGCCGACCCCGTGGCTCACTCGGGAGAGTGCAGCGCTGGGAGCATAGCAGCGCTCCCGCCACGGGTTCGGATCCTATATAGGGATGGCCAGTTCACTCACTGGCTGAGCGCGGTCACAAAAAAGGACAAAAAAAAAATGATATTAAATGATAAAAAGACACTGGCCATGTGAAGAGCAAGAGAGAGAGAGTTCTAGAAAGAAAAAAAAGCATTGTACTAAGATCCTGAGGCAGGGGAGAGGTGCTTTATTTTTTAAATGACCAGTATGCTTGGAATGTGGCAAGAGAGCACATACGTGAGCATAACTGAGATAGCAATAGTAATAGATACAATATCTCTAACTTGCCTCGTCTTCACCTTTCCCATTATTCTACTTATCTGTATTCTGCTGTCCTGAACTGCTGATATGAGTCCGTCTCTATGCTCCAGGGACTAAGAATATTCCTCTTCAGCCATATGTTGTAAATTCAGTATATACAAGGCAATGTGTTAGCCACTCAGGATTCAAAGATGACCATAATTTTACTCTGGCCCTTATGGAGGTCAAGTGGCATCTATAGACAAAAAAAAAAAGCCAATAAACACAGGCTTAGGTGACAAATGTTCAGGGTGCACATGACTTCTCAGAGAAAGGTCATAAAACTATAGCATACTGACTCAGAAGTCTCATCTTCCCTTCTGAGCAATGCATCTGGGGGTTTTCAGTGTCTTTCACACTATAACCTAATTTAGGAGCACTGGTTGGATCTGCCTACGAGTTCCAACTCATTTCCCTAAGATGAATCTTTCAGCATGCACACCACTTGCTTTTAGTGTGATCTCTGAACAAATCTTGGCATCTCTTGCTCTCATAGTTTTAGCAAGTCAATTATTCTTCCATAAGATGTGGTTTCCTGGGAATTCAGTGAGCTGACATTGCTTCATGTTAATTTATTCAAGGCTTGAACAGTTACATTGATTAGACAACTCCACAGCACCAGGTCTCAATGCTTGTGAAGTTGCTCTCTTTGAATTTCAATGCAGTTAATGACAGAAGAGTGAGGCTGGTATGTCTTCTGCTCTCACCTCTGTGAAAGTTTAATAGACATTTTCAAGGTTCTTGCTAGAAATGAGTATTATTTTTGTGTATACTCTGAAGAGAATCCTCTTTCGTACCCACGCTTAGGTGGAACAAGTTTATTGTGGTGCAACTTATACCCTTTCAGGATAAGAATGCTGTGTATAATGAAGAGTATTCCATTAAAAGTGGCATTTTGAAGAATGATGGTAGCACGGTATGCACCTAGCAGCTGACACAGGAAAAATGCTAAGGTGGATTACTGACAGTTCTGCATGAGCTGCAGAGTGATGGAATATCCCATGGGCAACCAAAGAACTGGGCAAAGCACAAAAGAGCCAAAGAAGATGATAAGTCTGTAGACTGGTAAACAGCCCATCTTTCCACATGGTTTAACTGGTTTAGCAAGGTGACCTCCTTTCTTATCTCTTCGCTTCTTTTATCTCAGATCTTGCCCAAAACAGTTCCATCCACCAACCTCCAGGGAGGGAAGAGGGACTGAAGGTTAAGTTGATCACCAGTGGCCAATGATTTAATCATGCCTATGTGTATTCATCTGTTTGTGTTGCTATAACAGAATACCTGAGACTGGGTAATTTATAAAGAACAGAGGTTTATTTGCTTATGATTCTGGGACAGCTGCATCTGGCACAGCCTCAGGCTGCTTCTACTCAAGGCAGAAAGTGGCAGCAGCTGGTGGATACAAGCAGATCACATGGCGAGAGGAAGCGAGAGAGAGAGAGGGAGGTGCCAGGGTCTTTTAAACAACCAGCTCTCATGGGAACTAATAGAGTGAGAACTTACCCATTACTTCCCATACCTAGGGAGACCATTAATCCATTCTTGAGGGATCTGCCCCTGTGACTCAAACAGCTTCCAGCACTGACACATTGTGGATCAGATTTCCACATGAGCTTTGGCAGGGACAACACACCCAAACTCTATCACTATGTAATGAATCTTCACAAAAATCCAAGAGGCCTGGGTTCAGAAAGCTTCTGGATAACTGAACACATGGAGGTTCCTGGAGGGTGGCACCTAGGGAGGGCATGGGAGCTCCACGCCTTGCTCCTACACCTCATCCTATGTATGTCTTTGTCTATATATTTTGTAGTGTCCTTTATAATAAACAAGCAAATGTAAAAAAGAAAAAAGAAAACAGTTATGTTCATTGCTTGAATACACTTTTGAAGAGCACAGAGAACTTCAAAATACCACTCCAGAGAAAATTCACTAGGATTTCTGACTCAGAGCACTTTTCATAGAACAGAAAAGATGTCCAAGAAGATGCGTACAGAAGCAATGACTTTTTAAAACCCTAATATCTGATGCTGTTGGAAATCCAATAGTTTCTTACAGTAATTTCCGTTGTTATTCTCCTCCATTACCTCAAACCTTCTTTAAAAATCTGCTATCCTCATCAACCTTGGTTAATGATGCATTAGAGGAATAAAGGAAGCAAGAAATGGGTGCTCATTGTCCAGCAAAGGGGATGGCAGTTAGCAGATGGCAAACTTAGAGAATTCGGAGAAGAGATCAGAGAAACAATGTCAAGAAAATGTGATCTCCCATTAATACTCAGAGATATTAAGTGCATTAGTCCATTTCTGTTGCTTATAACAAAATACCTGGAACTGGATAATTTATTTAAAAATGAACTTTACTGCTTACAGTGTCAGAGGCTTTAAAGTCCAAGGTCCAAGGAACATATTTGGTGAAGGCCTTGGTGGTAGCAACAGTAACCCAGGGTCTGACATGGCAGAAAATGGTAGAGTAGAGAAATAGTTCCTCATGCACTTCCTTTTAAAGCCCTCAGAATCATGTCCCTGACCACTACTATTAATCGATCCACTATGGTATGGTCCTACCATCTAATCAACTCTTCAAGACCCTACCTTTTAATTACCATAGTAGGATTTCCTACCTTCAACAGTTACAGTCAGAATTAAGCTTCTAATATATGAACTCTGGGGGACACAATTCAATCAATCCACAGCATTCTACCCCTGGTCCCCAAAGTTCATGTTCTTCTCACAGGTAAATACATTCATTCTATCCCCAAAATCTTAACTTGTTACACCTCAAAAGTCCAAAAATCAAAGTCCCATTTGTGAAATCAAAACAAGCTATCTACTGCCAAGATACAATGGTAGGACAAATATAGGGAACATACTCCTATTCAGAAAGAGAGAAATAGGCCAAAAGAAAGGGGAAACACGTCCCAAGCAAGTCCAAAAACCAGCAGGGCAGGTATTAAATCTTATTGTTGGTGAATCATGTACCTTGACTGCATGTTCAACGTCCTCTGCACACTGATGTGGGGATTGGGTCCCCAAGTTCTAAGGCAGCTCCACTTCTGTGGCTTTCCTGGTCTGAGGCCATGCTTCAGTTCTTGCAGTCTGGCTTTGCACACTGGTAGCTTCACAATTCTTGGGTCTCCGTGGCGGTCCTGCTGTCATGACTCCACTAGACATGGCACTGATAGGGTTCATTTGCTGCAACTCTAACCCCAAGTTTCCGATTCTTTAGCAAAGGCTCTATGAGGTGACCCTGTCCCTGCAATAGATCTCTTCCTGAGTCCCCAGCCTTTTCCATACATCAGGGTGGAGGCTTCCAAACCTCCAAAGCTCTGGCATTCTCCGAACCTGCAGACCTAACACCACATTGACATTGCCAAGCCTTCTGGCATGTATTTTCCAAAGCTGTGTGTCTAGCCACACCTGGGGCCAATTTAGGCACAGCTGGAGCAGCCAAAGCAACTGGGGTGCTGGTGTGTGGAGCAGTTTCCCAAGGTGTTCCTGGACAGTGAGACTGTGGAGGGCACTTCAGATCTGTTCCCCAAGACCATTCAGTCTTCCTAGGCCTCTGGACCTGTAATGGAAGAAGCAGCCTTGAAGATCTCTGAAATGTCTTCAAGGTCTTTTTTCCCTTCTCTTGACAATCTCTTTCTTTTGTACTAATCTCCTTAGCAAATGGTCACTGGGCTACACCACTGAGTTGTTCTGAAAATGCTCTCTGCTTCTCTACCACATGGCCAGACTGTAAATTTTCCAAATCCTTATGCTCTGCTTCCCTTTTAAATTCTGGATTTATGTCATGCTTTTGCTGCTATAACTCAGCATAGGTTGTTACAAATAGCCATGCAGCTTCCTTAATGCTTTGCTGCTTAGAAATTTCTTCTGCCAAATACTCTGGGTCAGCACCTTAAAGTTCCACATTCCATAAAACCTTTGGCATGAAGAGAATGCAGCCAAGTTCCTTGTCAGTTTATAGCAGGGGTGATCTTTGCCCCAGTTTCCAATATATTGCCCCTTATTTCTATCTGAGACCTTCTTAGAATGGTCTTTACAGTCTATATTTCCATTAACATTCTGGTTGCCACCATCTCTAAAGCATTCCAAACTTTCCCTGGTTTTCTTGTCTTCTAAACTTTCACCAACACCTAGTCTTTTTCTAGCCTGTTCCTCCAAATTCTTTCGCCTCTCCCCAATACCCAGTTCCAAAGCCACTTCCACATTTTCAAGTACTTGTTATAAGTAATACCCCACTTCTCTGGTACCAATTTTCTCTATGAATCCGTTTTTCTTGCTTTATAACAAAATACCTGGAACTGGGTAATTTATAAGAAAGTGAAATTTATTGCTAACAGTTTCAGAGGCTGGAAAGTTCAAGGTCCAGGGAACACATTTGGTGAAGGCCTTGTTGGTGGTAACAGTGACCCAGGGGTCTCACACACAGAAAATGGTGGAGCAGAGAGAGAGTTTCTCATGCACTCTTCTTTTAAAGTCCGCAGACACACACCCCTAACCACCATTATTAATCCATTCACTTCCACTACAGCATGGTCCTACAGTCTAATTACCTCTTCAGGATCCTACCTTTCAATTACAATAGTAGGATTTCCCACCCTCAAAAGTTACAGTGGGAATTAAGCTTCTAATATATGAACTCTGGGGGACACAATGCAATCAACCCACAGTATTAAGGATTACTAAATATTCTACAATACAAGGGGTACAGGCTTGAGCCATTCTATAAACATATTAAAGGAAAGGAAACTCAAGAAAGTTGGAGGACTCGGAGCCACTCGAGTAACAATTAGTTTATATAAACACATGATGTACAAATTTCAGTCTATATATTCAAGTATGCAATTATTTTCTCTTATAACTGAACTTAGTTTCTGTTGCAAACTTTTGCTCTGTGGAAAGTCAATCACAACTGTACAACTGCTCTCCAAGATGCAAATGAGTTCCAGGGGAATATGCAATACCTGTGAGATCAGGAAAACCTGGCCTTGTTCATCATCTTTCTTTTCATTCTGGTAGCCAATGAGGAAGCTCTTATTCTCTCCTGACCTCTCTCACGGTTCAAGGAGGGAATTCAGTCCTTTGTGGTGGCCCCTTCTAGCTGGTCCATCTGAGTTCGCTGATTTCATGCCTTCTGCAAATGTACTACTGCTTCCTTCCCCATGTTGGAATGTGCAGGGCCTCTGTGAGGACAGACATATGATGCAGAGATATGTATTTTGTGCCTCTGGGACATTCTGAAGTTCAGAGGGTCTTCCTTTCCCCACCGCTGGAGAGGATAAGGACAGGAACCTTACTCTTAAATCATCAACCTTTCCTTAGGGCACCACATTTTTGCAACATAAAAGCCAATATTTTTGAAACCCAAAAGTCTCTGTCTGCTTTTCTGTAGCATCACGACTCCTGTGAGACAAGGATTGACAATTGGCTGAAAAGACAAGACAGGAGAGAAGAAATACAAGAAAAGAAGAAATAAATTTTTCAAAAGTAGTGTCACTTTATATAAGGAAATATTTTTTGGCTATTTATTAAATAATTAATATGCTTTATATTCAAGGAGAAAGGTATCCCATCATTTTTTGGAAGTCTGCTTTTTCCATGCATACCATATAAAAGCGTGACAACAGTCAGTAGTCCTTGAATGTGCCTGAGTCCTGACCTGTTCTTGGAGTCTATGAAATTTACCTTTCTGGAGCATTCTGTCTTTGAAATATTTAACAAGTAAAGATTAAACATGATAATTCCTAAATATGCATTTCTTAAAAATGAAATTATTTTGCTAGTTTTAGTATTTAATTTTAGTATTCATTTATTTGTCCAGATATTTATAGATTACCTACTCTGTGCAATGTGCAAAGGACACAACAGTGAACAAAACAGAGCCCCTGTTTATAATGTGTACACATTCCAGGGAAAGGAACAGACAACACACAGATAAGATACAGAAAGAAAAGCAGAGATCATAAAGGGGTAGGTAGGCCGGGAGGGTGGGGAGAGAAGAGGGTTGCTCTTTTATTTAGGGTAGTTGAGGGAGGCCTCACTGAGAAGGGAACATTTGAACACATGGCAATTGACCCAGGAAGAGACACAAGCAAAAACAAAGGATCTGAAATGAGCATACTTAGAATGCTTGAGGAACAGCAGAGAAGCCAGTGTGGCTGGAGCAAAATGTGCTAGGGGAGAACAGAGAGAGATAAAGTCAGGGGGCCACTTAAGGCCCAACTCTATGGGATAGGTAGGCCATTGCAGGACTGGCTTTTTTCAGAGTCTAATGAGAGCCACTGCAGGGTTTTGAGCAGAGGAGTGACATATCTGACTTAATATTAACAGCATTTCTTCAGCTGCTGTACAAAGGATACAGAGCATGGGGCAAGGGCAGAGGTAGAAAGACCAGTTAGGGGCTGTGCAATAACAATGTGAAAAGGTGGTGGTGGCTCGTTCTGGGGTGACAACAGAGGCAGTGGTGAGATGCATCAGATTGTGGGTATGTTTTGAAGGCAGCCCCCACACGATCAGCTGTTGGATACAAACCATCTCAGTATTGCAGCTTCGTGGATATATATAATTGCTTATTCTCCCCAACTGGTTCACTTCCCTACCCAATCACAGTTAGCCTCTTTATCCACTGGGGAAATTTTCAATTAGCACTAATTAGAGTCTGCTACATTTTAACTAGTAAAAACAACCTTCATGTATGTTTCTGACAGCAACATGCCAACTATTTTGTCCTTTTCCATCTTCACCTTCTGCAGTCCATTTGCTTCTCACTTTGGGATGGCATTGCAGGAATTGCTCACAGCGTCTCCAAAGAACATCTGTCCCAAAGTTATATGACTAGCTGTCTTTCTAAAAAAGGTAGAAATTGCAACTGACTCCTAATTCTTTTTGGTGATAAAATTCCTGATCTATGCAATGCCTTTTTCCCATTTCTCAAAACTACATGTTAACAAAAGGTCACAAGCTGGCTCCAGTTCCCTGTGTACTTTGCAAGGTAATATAGTTCTGGAAAGAAAAGCTTAACTTAAAGGTCAAGACACAAAATCTATTTTTCCTGACTATAAAATATTGAATATTTCCTTAGATTCATGGACCATGTATTAGTAGCCAGGATAGTATTGATATTCCTTTAAACTAATAAGAATTTTTAAGTGTCAGAAGATTTGTGAGAAAAGGAAACAAAGCTAACTACACAAAGGTGCACTAAAGCCTTTATCAACCAAAAGTCTCTGAAGTTGACTTAAGTTCATTCATTTCATACAAACATACTCATACATGAAACCAAACACACTTCACATGGCTTTGCTTAATAAAGAACTTTAAAGTTAAGATTTTTCCAGCAAAGTTGACTCGAAATTTGAATAAAGTAAATTCCAATATAAAAAATGAATTTCATTTTAAAATCAGAATATGTTCCCCTTATGAAAAACATCCCCAGGGAGACTGAGATGAAAATTTGTAACAAGACAGCAGTAAGATGAGATGGCCCTGGGAACTCTTGTCTCAAGGAATGTCCACTCTCTAGGTTTCATGACACTTGAAGAATTCTGCCCATGCCAGATGGGGGCTCCCTCAGCCACCGACCTCACTCACCTAAACCTGAGAACTTCACTATTACCTGCAAATTCCCTGGCTCCCCTTCCCAATCTTTATTACTTTCTTCCCTTTTTCTCTGGTCAGGATATACAATAGCTCATAGAGCTGGCCACACAACACATTTTTTTTAATAGATCATTACTATTTACCACTCAGCAAATACTTTCCTTCTTTTGGAAATCTGTAAGTTAAAAACTCAGGATACTTTGTTTTCTTCAGGTGTTAATCATGTGAAGACAGGGCAAGTAGCCTAAGGAATGGAAAGTTTAATCCTTTTTAAAAATTACCATTTGGGGGGAAATTATGACAAAGAAGGCCCAAGGAAAAGTGTGATTCATGGAAACATGAAATAAGGACAATAAAACTGCTTTACATAATACAGCATTTTCTCCCAAGGGAAACAGAACCCTCTCATATCTAAGTCTTGGGCTACAAATGTAATTTCACAGATTTGGGGGTTCGGGGGTTGGTTTGGTTTTTGTTGTTTGTTTTGCACATATTGGAATGCTATAAGACGCCCTACTCCTCAGTTCTCACAACCTTTAAAAAATACTGAAAAGCTAATAACATTTTTTCAAAATAGCTTCTCCTTGCTCAGTTCTACTTCTGTACAGTAGGAAAAAAATGAATATAATGAAACTTCTTTTTAAACTATACATTACATAGAAAGCTATATAAAAAAATAACCATTTGCAATAGAAACTAAATAAAAAATAATTCTAAAATTCTAAAAACTTTATTTTTCTACTATCCTAATTGAAAGTAATAAGATAAATTAAATATATGTTCTTTTATTTCCTATTAAAAAATAGTGCTTATCCAAGACGTTAGATAAAGGATTCCTTGGTACTTTGATATCTGTATGTTAAGATAATCAAATACATATTGAAACTGATGGCTTCAATAATAACATTAAATCTAGAACTTTTTTGTCACATCTATGGGACAAGAATTTATTCACTTACTTATTCCTAGTGGCAAAAAAAAAAAAATATGTCTAGCACTTATTAGAGCAAAGCTAATATTGGTTTAATGAATAAATTTAAGCCATTTGCTTCTTTACTGAGACTTGCCTAAAGCAGAACTCAAGGCAGTCAATCCTCAACCATCCCTGCCACCAGCCTTTGTAATCAAATCCCAGTACTATCAATACTTCTAAAATTTATCTAAATTGCAGGATACTTTAGTCTGCTGCAGTTTGTGTTTAAAGAGTAAACAACAGGGAAACAAGGTCCTTTCTGGATTGTTAATTATTTTAGGAATATAGAATTTAAACTTGAACTTGGTCATGGTAGAGGGATAAGAAACGATCAAGAGAGCAAAATGAATAATTAGCAGAAATACATTGCTTTCGTCTATGTTGATTATACAATCATATACACACATTATCCCAGAAGAATTAAAAACAAAAAAAGTAAACAATAACATAATTGTAAATGGAGATTGAAAGACCCCCATATTTACTCTGTATATAAGTAAGTTACAAAAATTGCAAACTAGCCCGGAGGCTTTTATTTTCCAAGAAAAGGTGAAGATGGAAAAGCAGGTAGGAAGGAAGACTCTGTATTATTTACTCAGTTTTTCATTATCGCTATGACCACTAATTGTGTTTGGTGATAACATGGATACTACATGAGCCTAGTGGTCAGTGCTACACACAGTAGAATTAAAATCAATATTACTTGCTTTGACTGTTTGATACATAAAGTCATTATAGGGTGAATGCTGGACATAGACCTTTTCCCCCTCCCCATGCATACCAGAGATCCCCCTCCCCCCTGGGAAACTAGCCCTGGCCAAGGTAGTTACCCAAGGAAAGGCACATCCCCTCTAAGACAAAGGGAAGACTGGAGGAAGCAGAGACTTAAGTAAATTAGCACACTGGTGTTAAGGCGCTCTGGTGCCAGTAGCGAGGAGATTAACTTATCTACTTATGCAGATCTCCTGTGCACTCTGAATATGTGAGCTGGATGAGGGTCTATGAGGAAGCATGCAAATGATTTACACCCCCACTTTGATCTGTTCACTATATAACTGTTGTATGTACCCCATGGTGGCACAGATGTCTAGTTGGCCAGCTCCCATAAGTCTAGTAAACCAGTATCTCTACCTACGGACCTGGGTTAGTTCTTTGGAACAGGCAAGCACTACATGAGTGCCCTCTCAGATCTGAGGCTCCCACAGTACAGTCATTCTTCTAAGAACTCAAAAAAATCCATGAAGAAGCAGTTTTTCTGAAACAATTTTTATACATAGAAGTATAAATTAAAAATTCACTAATAAATCATCTGGGAACTCTTGTAAAGCAAGCAGACATTAAACCTATATGGTTTAAATTTTTTCTTCATAATGAAACTTACCTTTCTATCAGGTAAATTTTTCCAGAAAGTATGTATTTCATCAACAGGTTTGCAAAATAACAATTATTTTCATAAAAGACAAGTTCAACAATAGAAGTTTTCATTCTATTATTTGACAAACATACTGTTACCTAAATTACCTTATTCAGAAAGTAGTTGCCTTAAATGCTATGGTATCTAAGGTGGTTGAATGTGTTCTGCTGCCCAAATTAGAGAACTGTTTTCTATGCCTTTGAAATTCTTCAAAGAGAAAGTTTGAATATTATAGTAGTAAAAGAACTGAGAGACCAAAGTAATTATTGCTATCGAAAAACTTACAAAAATGCAACTAATTATGAAAATAATATACCATACCAGAAAAAAAGGAGACTAGATACTGTGTATTGCTTCTTTGAAATGTGCAAAAACAGTCTAAAAAAATGAATGAGTTGAGGGATATGTTTTTAAAAATCAGCAAGTCAATCATTTTATTTTTACTATGGTGATATGTACATATTGTATAGTAAAGGCTTAAATTTTGATATAACTATATATAAAACAACAAAATTGCAATAAATAAAGAAAATAAACATATTCTTTGGGCAAGATGCATTGTTATGTACCATATGGAGGGTAAAGGAATTGAAGATATATTCAATCACTATTTTTAGGTGGGGAGGTCAGGTCCAGTTTTCAGTGCTTTACATATGCTATCTCTTGTGATCCCCACGATAGTACCATGGAATAGGTAATGTTATTTTCACATTAAAATAAGGATATCTTGATATTATATGTTTCAATATTAAACCTGGCAATTAGAACTCTCCTTAAAGGTAGTTTTTTAAGACTACTAAACAAGGCAAATCACAGAATATTATTTGTTTAAATGATTAACTTCTAACCCTTCCCCAAAATAATGTAAAACAACATACAAAACATAGGTTTAAAAGGTTTGCAATAGTATTTCAGAAATAAAATGTAAGCAGGACAATCATAGTAAGCTCCAATAATCTGAAAGAAAGAAATTTAGCAATGAGTTCCTTAGGGGAGACAAGTTTTTTCCTGGAACCAAATTCTAAAAGAATGCCTCATGTGAGGATTTATATAGGGCACATTAAATAATGTAATAGATGGTGTCAGAGTAAATGAAGGAGCAGATTTCATATGGCTTTTTCTTGTTGCGACCTCCATAAAAACTGAGAACATCCCATTATGCTGCAGCACAGGGAGGGTAGCTACAAAGGGCAAAGCTAATAACCAACTACATTGCTCTTCAGCCATCGAATCTGACTCAAGGACACAACTTAAAGCACGCTGAGAATAAGTGTCAATTATTTCCCTGAGACAGTGTTTTCTAATAGATGCTTCTTTCAAAGGGGCATTTAAAAAGGTCTGGAATAGGGTAATTTGGGTTTATATTCTTGATGTTAACCTAGTAAACTCCTTCATTGGGCTTAAGAGTAGACTTGCATGCTGTAGATACCACAAGACACACACCAGTATTTTAACTCTGTGGGTGTCCACACCATCCCTGCACAGGACATCGAGAAAAGGTGAACCAGCAGGAAAGACAGGATTTCTTCAGGTGTTAGCTTTTGATTTATACCTTAAGATATTGTACTTAGTGCAAGAATAGAAACCAATGCTTATAAGAACTAGCACTACAATTTTGGTTCAACAAACTTTCACTTTCAGAATTTCTTTGTATTTAAAAACATGAAACTGGACAAAAATGTTTATAGTAGCAAAATTAAGAATCAAACTTTTCCTAAAGATTATTTGCAGGATTATGGTTAGAGCTAGGTTTAGAAAACGAATTTGGGTAACTTCCAAGAGTAGGATAGAGATTAGGGTTTCTTTAAAGTCACATTCCATTTTATTTTTATTTCTAATTTTTATGTCTAAGCCACATCACTTCTAACTCTGTATTGAAGGATTCATTAGCATACAAGAGTTTATAAATTCAGGCAGAAGGATATTGGAATTTAAATAATTTAGATTTATGACATTACTGTGTGATTTCATTTTCTACATTCTTAAGTAGAAATCAGATATTTCAACTCAAGTGCATGAATTTTACAGGCTGGGGAAGGATGAAGACAGCAAAATAATGGATTCTTTGAAATCCCCAAAGCAGCAAAAGACTCCTTTCATAGACTTATCCAAGACTTGCCCAATCCAAGACTGTCAAAGGAGGCTGAAGTCACCTTCTGAAAATTACAGAGAGGTCAACTGAAGGCACAGCCTCAATGCCATTGACAAATTTTTCTCCTGCTACAAGGCTGAATTTTTCATTATCTGATACTCCCAAACTACACAGAATTGCATTTACTTACTTCAGTATAATCTTCCAAATATTCAGAAAGTCATTTCTTTTAGTTGTCTTTAAAGTAAATAAATAAACTGGAGTCTGTGGGAAAGCAAAATATTTCAGCCCCAAAATATATTTCTTTGACATATTTCAAGATGGCTAATTCAGAGAGCCTGGAAAAACAAGATTAGCTAGAAGCCTGTTTCTTTTTGAAAAGAAATTTACATCTGTAAATGCAAACAGCCAGGCTTCCTCTGAGGCACCTTGCTTCTGGCTACTATCTATTCTTTGAGGGTAGCTATGAGATTGCCTGAATTATTTTCATTTGCATACTAGATGTCTCTAATTTCTGACTTTCTTCTTTCACCTGTGACAACACCCCTCCCCAAAACTTCAGAGAACCTGGTCTCAGGCCATTGTTCTGGGGCTTCTGCCTTCCTCTACCTTCTCTCCCCCTTCATGTATAAGGTATATAAGTTCTGTTACTCTCATTGGAGTTGGGGACATGACTCTTGTGATTCTCCCTTGCTTTGCCTTCTCTCAGTATGTTAAATAATAAAATTTGTCATGCCTTTTCTTCCTCTTGATCTAAATTTGTCAGTGATTTTTATTAATAAGACTTTAGAGGTGAAGTTTTCTTTGGGCCCCTACAAGTCAAAATAAGCCGGTTCTACCTACAATGTGTTGCTTGATTTTTTTACCAAAGTAGGTAACCGCGAAGCTAAACATTCAAGACCCGTATGGCTCAGTCAGAAACTAACTTCATTCTTTGTTCTACTGCCCTTTAAACTTACTCTGCGAGCCTAGTTCTTTTCTTACCCCTGCATGAATTCTCTGATAAAGTCCATAACTTCTTTAATCACTATTTGACAATAAAAAGACTTCCATTCACTTTCAATCATAAGAATAGTAATAAATCTATCCAGCCTAGTGCAATTCTTTAAAAGCCTGAATTTTATGAAAAATTTAAGCGTCTCACTTTTCCTACATCTGACAAGCTCAGGAGGCTGTCATAGAGGCATATTCAACTTCTTTTCAATTTCTCCACCTCACCACCTCTTCTGCCAACTGACTTCCTAACTCTGATTTGGGTCCCTCCAGGTGTGAAGGGTGAAAAGTGCAGAGCAGCACATGTATGATCTGCTGCTGGTATCTTCTGGCATTTGCAGATGTCTCTGGGCATTTTTCACTGGGAGAAATGGCCAAAGCTAACCTCTCCTTGGATGGTATATGTAGGTTCTTCAGCCTACTCTGAGGACAACTGACTAGACTTACAGAGATAGCCCCAATAAATCTTCCTCTGACAGTTTGTTCAAGTGTGCTACTTCTGCCCGGTTGCAGACTGTCTCCTTTTGTACAGAATTTTAAATGGCTCCAGAACAGCTCTCTCTCTCTCTCCTTTAGGGCTCACATCTGCTCCACAAGGAACACCCTTGTGCACGCTTGCCCCCGACACTGGCATCTGATTCACCTGGTCTGTTCCTCACGCTGTCCTGCTGTAGAAGGATCAAAGCCAGGTCCTCCTGCCTTTAGAGTCCTGGAACATAGCTTCTCTGATTTCTCTGCAATCTTGATTTATCCACCCACACCCGTGCTTCAGGAACTGGTTAGTGCTCTTTCTCTGATCTTCCAGCACCCTCTACTGGGCCTTCACATCCCCAATGTCTTTGCAATTGTGTAAGACGCCTTCATTCAGAGCACTCACAGTGGCTCTGCTTTCCTGACTTCACCCTCACTGACACATTCTGGTGTGGGTGGTGCTGAACACCAGCAGGGATAAGTCTGTTACATCCTGTCATTTGTCCCTGAGTTTAGCCCCAAAATAAGTGAGTGAGGTTCCCTATAGTGTGTCTCTTACCGTCCAAAAGAAGAAATGGATGGGCATCTAAGGTTTTGGCCATGATATCAAAATTAAAGGACAATTCTAGTGACATCTCCCCTAGAATAGTAGAAGTATGTAATCGGAATACCATGAGCTAGTTTCATCATCTCTTCTATTCAAGGAAAAATATCCTCAATTTATTTTATAGAGTTCGGTAAACCTATCAGGTTAGGGGTCTTCCTGGGGAGTAGCTCCAGTTACCTCTACAGAGTCCAGGTGAACCACTTCCTAAAGCAGTTGATTTTCACTGAAAAATCTGCTCCAGGATGCTTGACAACTTAGTGCTTCCTATTCGTCTGAGGTGTAAATTTGTGCATGACGGATAAAGTTATCCATCACTACAAATTTATTTTTTAGATGCCATCTGCTGGATTCCAATTATTTCCAACAACTCCAGAGCCACGTGGCTATGTATGGTCTCTAGAAAAGCTGGCCATTTCACTAGATCTAGGAGGCACATGGCTCACATTTGGAATGGCATCTTCTGCCATTTGGGGCCAAAAGGAGTGTTCCTCTTCATCTCCGAGGGAAAGGAGATTTGAGATTTCATGCAGTGTGCTCCAAGGGCCATGTGCACCACAATTGTCTGAGTGCTTGATGAACATGAAGATTTCCATGCCCATCTCAAACATACAGAAGGAGAATGTCTAGGGCTTTAATTCAGGAAACTACATATTGAAGAAACACTCCAGGTAATTCTTACACACAGAAAAATTTGAGAATCCCAAGCTAGGCAATCAGAGAAGTAAAAGCCAGAGAAATTACACTGTTTAAAATAATCATACTGTTCCTTAAACCTTTACTTCTGACTTCTTTGCCAGATGGCCTCCTGCACTCCCCTTTACATCTGAGGTTGACCTTAACAGTTGAAAAGCAAAAGTACTGATGACAGCTGAGAGGTAAAGGAAGAGAGGAGGCAGAGAGAAGGATACGAAAGGTGATATTCCCGTTTACAACATGCCTTGATAAAAGATGCCATTTACAGGTATTGAAACAGTAAATAAAAGTATAAGCATATTCTTTAACGCTACCAAGGCCATCTCAAAGCTCTAAAAGTAGCAGACAAAAGTACATTAGCAGGAGCAGCAACAGTCTTAAGCAAGATAAATCGAGTGTTGATTTTTTTAAATCACAGATATGTATTATTTTATAAAAGTATTTAATTACCCTTTTCTAAGTAAATGTTACTACACACACTAATATGCAATAAATTCTAGCATTTAGTGTGGTCTGATACTCATTCTTCCTCCCTCGAGGTCTAAGGGATTGATTCTGGGCCAGTCAGAAGCCTCCTCTGAACGTTCCAGGACATTCTTCGCCCTTTAGGTCTGAAATGTCTGCTTTCGGAGCTCTTCTTATTACCTATTCCATCGGTGAAATCAACATTCTTCTGCTGTCAAAAAGGGAAGAGAGGAAGAAAATTAAACTTTTTTTTAAAGAAAGTAGCTGAAGAAGAACTCGCTTTTCCCACAGAGCCATGACAGTGCCCATGTAAGACCATTAAACATCCCTCTGCTAACAGTAGCACAGAGCAGAACAGTTAAATCATTTCATGCCCAATATAGCAGGAGCTGTATGTCCCTGGAGCCAGCACTGATAGGGTGAAGGCACGACCTGGCCATTGATCATAAGCTTTTATTTCCACTGGATTCTTTCCAGTGTTGCCAATGATACAATGTTACGGGGGCTCTATCCCTGAGAAGCCATGTGGGAAAGATCGACAACTGCCTTAATTTTAATGTAAAATGGGAAGAATGTAGGAGAGGAAACACTTATTAAGTTCTAACAGTATGCCCAATGTTTTAAATTACTTTATTTCATTTAATTCTCACCTGGAAGTAGATATTATTAATTACAACTAGTTTAATATATTGGGGAGACTGGTATTCGGGGAAAATAAGTAGTTCGACCATGAGCCATTTGGAAAGCAGTGAAATAAGATTCAGTCTTAAGTCTGTCTAAAAATCTATTTGGAGTTAGTGGCTACTGATAGATACGCTGTGGGAACACTACCACATTACTGGATTCTTTCAAAGATTAAGTATTCTATGATGAATGGAGAAGCCCTTAGCACAGCACTTGAATACATAGTCATAATTTAGTAGATGTTAGTTCCCTTCTTTAAAATCAAGGCCTTCAGCCAGTCTCATGTTGGTAGGCAAGAAGAAATTGCTTGTTTACATCCCCAACTTCAACTCCAGACTCCCTGAGGATATTGTATTCATTGCAGTATCCATACTGCTTAGGGCAGGTGGCAAATGTTCACTTTTACCTGCTGAGTATTAAATGGTTAAATAACAAGATTAAAGAAGATTCAGTTTCTCATTCAAACACCAAAGAAATAACTGGAAAGTCTAGAAAACAGCAAAATGGACCAAGCTGGACATTCTGACGTAACCAGCCTGATGCACTCATGTTGACAGTGCCTAATCAAAGGGCGTGTCAGAATGAAAACCACTGTTTTCCTCCTTATTTTTAGCCAAGTAACATATGCAACAAAAATCCCAGCCTCTTTCTCCTCTTTTTTCTGGGTCCTGATCACACATACTTTACCTCCCAACCCCTGGTCCCCCCATCCATGAATCTACTGGCACAGTGTCTAAAATCTGCCCTTAATAGGACAGCTTGCAGTATAAAGTGTGCAATATCCAGGGCAGCTGTGCATAACTGGTGAATTCCCAAGTCTTTGTAACTGTGGGAGCCACTGTGATAATGGTGATGAATAGTGCTTGTGAATATCAAGGGATATTTGGACTTGGAGTTCTGCATGTTTAAATGAGAATTCAGCCTGAGGTATGTATATAGCTCTGTGTTTAGCTCCGTGGACTCACAAAGGACTCTAGTAGATAACTGTAAAAGTCCTCCACACTTATCAATATGTCCATTACATACCTTTTGTTAATTTGCAATTCATATTCACAAATCCACATTTTCTTTACACACAATCTATAACACATACACAAATTCATACACAGAATTACAAATGTAGGGAGGAAAAAATTTCAAAATATAAAAGATTACAAGCAATATATCAATTACTTTGAGTGGAATATTCACAGTATAGTGAAGATTTCTTCTGCCCTCAATCTTTAATCAGGGAAGACATTCATCACCTTGGTTTTCTAAAAGCTTCAGTCATCTATTTCTGATGCACTTTTTACACTAAAAATTAATTCAAAATCTCTGCTATGGACCAACAACTTCCATTATAGCCAGCAGCATCTGGTTATTGATTATATACGCTCACTTGCCATGATATGCCTTGGGTTCTTTCTAAGAACCTCATGAGATCCATCTTTGTCCCAAATAGCTAAGCAACAGAACCAAATCCACTATGGTCACAGCAGAATCCAGGTGCAATTTTACCTGTCATTTTGAAGAAGCTCAGACTTTGTTTCCAGACTTCAACTTTCTCTTGAACATGGATGTCTGTTTTGCCTGGTTTGCTCTTCAGCAAGTTATCATTTCTATTGCTTTAATGCAAGCCCTGCAAAATGCCATCTTAGCTGTACTTTTTGCTGACTATATTTGAACAGAAGTCTATTTTACTACTGAGTTGACGAGCTCAATTTGTCTTCATGACAGCAACTTAACTAAGAGCACTATTTTTATACAGAAAAGAGGTTTGTTAATGAAAAACAAGTAATGTTATATCTACAAAGGATTGTGGGAAATGGGTGCGTTTGATTTCTCTGAACTTTAAACACTGGGCCCTTCATTCTTTATATCAGGACATACCTAACTAAATGTTTGGAGAACATTCACTCTACTGTCCAAGGTAGAATGTACAATCAAAGTTGTAGATCTATTGGGCCATATAATCTACTGCCTGATAGGACAAGATTTCTTCAAGTAATAGATGTCTGATTGGTTTGCAGTATTGGAATGTTCATGTTCAAATATATTTTATAACTTCCCTTGAGGAAATGATAATATAGAATCATATCATTTGCCCTTTAGTTTTCATAGGATGTATGTTATAAAGTCCATTCAGGCTTTGTAACAAAAATGCCCAGACTGGGTGGCTTAAACATGTATTTTTCACAGTTCTGGAAGCTGGGAAGTCCAAAATCAAGGTGCCGGCCGATTCAGTGTCTGAGGAGGACACAGTTCCTGGTTCATAGACGGCCACCCTCGCTCTGTGTCCTCACATGGCAGAAGGAGTGAGGCAGCTCTGTGATGACTCCTGTAAGAACACTAATCCCATCAGGAGAGCTCTGCCCTTGTAATCTGATCACCTCCCAATGGCCCCACCTCCTAATACCATAACATTAGGGCTTGGAATTTCAGCATGTGAATTTGGGGGGGACACTAACATCCAGTTCATACAACATATTAACAAATGTTATCTCACAAATGATCTGATCTAATTATCTGCCTAACCTCCATTCTTGACCTCCCATTTAATTTCTTACTTATGACATAGAACATGATTTTCTCATTATCAAAGCATTTTGTAGAAAAGTATCTGACTCACTAAGAGAAGAAACACTTTGTTTAAGGAAGAATAAATAGGCACATAGAGAGGAAGAAAACTCTGATGCCTTAACAACATCCACTCAAAGCTCTGTCCTCAGGGTGTGGGACTGTGAGCAAAACTGACTCTGCCTTAGGCCCTTCCCATGACATTATACAGTAATTAGGGGAAAGGTCGTCAGAACAATGGATAGGAACAACCAGCTGACTGTAAAGAAGGAAAGATTAGTACCAGTGTGATGATAAGCCAGCCTGGCCACCTGCATCAACATTTGGAACTAGTTACGTGAAGCTTGTTTATGAACCAACTATGTAAACCTGAGCTCAGCCTTGAGATAGTGCAGAGAAGCTTGGCGTATGTCTTTGTGTTCCCGTCCATCCGACCCATTACTCTGTAAGTCACCCTATAATAAAGTTCTTTCCTTTATCAAATGGAGTGGCCTGTTTTGTTGTTCAACCTTGAGATAAATTTCCAGTTAGGTGGGCAATCTGCCCTTGGTCCACCTTCAGACATGAGGGCTGGTAGAACATTCCCACCATGTGCTCCATGAGTTTTCTGTATTTTAATGTGATTTATGTTCATAAACAAGATGACTCTTCTCCTCAAAATTAAGGTGAAAGTGGGGAAGACCACTTATACTGCTTCCATTCTAGTGGTTGTTAACCTGGAACCTATGGGTAGAATTTAAACAGTCCATGAACTTGGATTAAAAAGAAAATAAATTTTGATTATTTTAGTCTGTAGTGGAAATTTAGCATTTTATTCAATTATAAGTATAGAAAAGAAGCATTAGTGTGTTATTTTGTCACAGAGAGCATAGATGTTTTCATACTACATTATAGTTGTCACACATATTTGTCTCCAAATATTTGTTATGTTCATCCCTAATTTGAAATCATGGAAGGTAAACCCACTTCTAGTCTGCATGCAATTTTCCGGTCTAATGATGCTTGCGCAACATAGCTGGCCAACAACTGGTTAATTCCTTATCTTGTAGTTATCCAGTTAACACTGAAATCATGTGCTTTCATATTGGTGACCCAGACAACGACTTGTTTTCCAGTGTCTCCTATCTACAATTGTTGACTGAACTTGGAAGGAGGTGAAAACTCAAATGTTAAAGTTTTACAAATCTAGACTGTTTAAATTTGAATTATTAATCCTCTATAGGACTGCAAAGCTTGTAAATAGGGCACAGTCAATAAGCAGTTAGCCTTCACACTGACAGATACTTAAAAACTAATATTTAACTTTAACTTGCCTATACTTTAAATGGTTTATCTTGTCATTTAATACATTAACACAAAAGTACATATACTGCTCTGCCACAGCTTGGTTAATCTTGTGGTAAAAGTATTTTAACATAATTGATTTCCTTTTCAATCATGTATCTAAATATTTTATTTTATGCATTTTAAAATATCGTGCGAAGAGATTCATAGGCTTCACCAGACTGCCCAAATTCGTCTTATTAGTTCCCTATTGCTGCTGTAATAACTTATCGTAAATTTACTGGTTTAAAACAACTCAGAAGTATGATCTTACAGATCTGGAGGTCAGAAATTCAAAATGGGTATCAAGAGGCTCAAATCAAGTCATAGGCAGGGCTGCACTCGTGCTGCAGGCTGCAGGGGAGAATCTGTTTCCTTGCCTTTTCCAGCTTCTGGAGGATGACCACATTTCTTGGCTCATGTCTCCCAGTCAGCAATCTCATCACTCTGATCTTTGCATGCATCACCATATCTCCTTCTCTGACTTTCCAGCTTCCCTCTTCACTTGTAGGCAGACTTGAAATGACATCGGGCCCACCTAGATAATCCAAGATAATCTCAATGACATCTGCAAAATTCCCTTTGCATGTAAGGTAACATATCCACACATTTCAGGGAGCAGAACGTGAACATCTTTGGGAGGCTGTTACTCTGCCCACCAGTATGTTTAGTGCATGTGTGTGTGCACACACAGGCAAAGCTAAGAATCCCTGTTCAATTTCCTACCACCCTTTCTGCTATTACAAAGTTACCAATGACATCCTCCATAACTCAAAATAATATGATATGCTCATTAATTTTGCTAAAAAATCTTACTTAGCTAATAACTAACTGGAGAGTCACATTTTCCAGAGACTAGGTTAACAATGTAATCAAAAACTCTGTGACATAACAAGTCAAAAAACTCAACAGGAAATGATTATATACATACTTCTAAGAAGGTGAAAAGTCTAGAATTCATACAAAATTGGTACAATGTATTAAATAGAGCCGAATGATTTCAAGAAAAACATCCATCTTGCATCCCTTTGAGGTTTCAGTGTAAGAGAACAAATTCAGAAGTCCTTTCTTTTCCTCCAATAAGAGGATACCTAGACAATCTGTTCTGAAATCAATGTCAAAGCTGATCAATGACAGGAGCATTACAAAAAGCAGTTAGAGGAGTTAAATTCTATTCCCCTTTTTCTTAACTTGCCATACCAAGAAATGGGGGAAAATTTATGCAGTGGTCATTCTCTCACACCCAGTCCCCCACTCTCCCTCTCTCTCCTTTGCCAAATAGGGATTCATAAATTTCTTTGATATTCTTAGGTGTTTAGAAACCTTAAACAACATGTACAACTACAGCATCAAGTGCTTGTAAGTGTCTGATCAATTTAAGCTATTTCCCAGTTTCTTATCACACACCTACTCTTTTCTACCTACTTAAGAAAAGAGATTACGATGTCAATCATCTTCCCAGAGCCGGCCTGATTTGACGGCATAAAGTAGTTCTTGTTTCTTCAGCATTGAACTAATGGTCTCTCTGCTGTGTTCTTTCTTAAATATCCGATTTTACTATGTGTGTAAAACTGTAAGGTGCCTAACATCCTCTTAGAGATTAGTGGTGACTACTTTCAAATAATAAACATTAACATAAATTGTTTTTACCATGTAATTTGTTTACATGATTTTCAAGCACTAAAATATCTTATTTATGTGAAGTAGATCATAATTTTGCTCTTTAATAATAATTATAATAAAAATTTTACTGCTGCACGTGTATGTACATATATATATATGCATACACACATATATATCATATGCACAGACATCATGTCTAAAAGTCAGATTAAAAAAAGAGAGAATGAATTGGCAGAAATGCCTCTACCCTCTTATATATATCGTTGTAATGCTAAGGCTCAAGCAGGCAAAGTTTTCAAACAGTTTTCGGCTTGTTGCATTTTTATTACAAAGCTGCTGCAGAATTTGTTTTACTGTAGAATAAAAATCACATTATTATTCTCAAAATAAAATAATTTAATAGGAAATAATTCTTCAGATATTCTTTTATAGAATCATAGATTTTTAATCAAATGTGGAGCTTTCTAGAATCCAATGGACTTTAATAGCCAGTTTTTGTCCTTTCCCTCATTTATATACAAATTCGTTTCTCCTACTTAAATGCCATCAAGTTATCTTAAATTAATAGTGAGGTGGGAAAATAGGAAAAGTGGAGTATTCCAGGAGATAAAATAATTATTTCTTTTGCAATTCAGTACAGTTAATTGTCTCTGGTGCTCTGCCATTTAACAAAGGAAGCTTGGAAGGGGCACTCTGTCTACCTGTCTGTATGCACCGAGTGCTATTGCCAGCTCAAGTAATTAATGTGTAATTCTCTCTTGTAAAACTTTCTGTAGTTAGCATCGTATCATGATTATTATTCTGGATAATTTTGCCCACCAGTTAAATATGTGAAATCTGGAGTTTATTTGTTTGCTTTAATTATTCCTCACTTGGAGAAAAGTTAATAGAAATGTAAGGAGCTGATATGATTGAGGAGAATGAGAAAACCTGAGAACTGGTGTCACACAAACAACTACCAGTACTAACCAGTTGTGGGACCTTGAGTGAGTCATATCCCGATGTCCCAATAACCCTTCCTGGTTCCTGCCGTTCCTCATCTCCTACCCCATACAATAATCCATCATTCTTGGAAACCAGATGTATACTTTTCTTTTCTTTTTTTTTTTTTTTTACTTTAGTTATCAGGCATACTGTTTGTCAAATATTTTAATAAATCTTTAAAAATAGAGTAAAGCACCTGATATATTATCAATGAGACAATGCTTTTGTTTAAAGTTCATTTAAAAAAAAATGTATAATAAGATGGGAAATGCAATTATATTAACAGCTGGTACTAGTTTTCCTCATTGGAGGTAAACGTGCCTTGAAAATACTGGCAAGACTCCAAGAGACATTGTTTTAGGTAAAACTGAGCTGTGGTAAATGGGGAGAGAAATTTGCCAGATATTGCAGGCAGGGAGAGGGCCGGGTAGAGAGAAGAAAAGGTAGAATGGAGCCAATAAAAAGATGTCAAAGAGTGGTCGCTCCACAAGTCATTTATAATCACTGAACTTATTAAAGTCTGGGTACGAATGTACCTTTTGTGGCAATAGTGAACAGGCTGGTCTCTGCCGCTAGGCCAGGGACTGGGAAACTTTCTCCTAAAAGGGTCTGATAGCAAATATTTTTAAAAGGCTTGCAGGTCATATGATCTCTTCACAACTACTCAACTCTGTCACTGTATCCTGTCATGAACGATACATAAATAGGAATGGGTATGGCTTCTCTCTGCTCTATAAAATTTTATTTTTAGACACTGACATTTGAATTTCACATAATTCTCATGTTTCACAAAATATTGTTCTTCTTTTTAATTCTTTTCAGCCGTATAAAAGTGAAAGACCCATTCACAGTTCACATGCCAAACAAACAGGCAGTAGGCCAGATCTGGCCTGCGGTCATGGTCGTAACTTGTCAACCCCTGCTGTCCACAAGAGTGACAGGCAGAAGAAACAAAGCAGCATTCATCTTGGTGAGGAGGAAGTGATCCCAGACATTCAGTAACTGTAGGGAGAGTTCTGGACTGTCACTAACTGGTGAAGTAAGGTTTGCTTGAGTTGATCCCTAAGAAGTAGCTGGGCCCAAGGGGCATTTAGGTTGTAGATAGAACAGATTAAAAGGGTTAGTCAGGTGTATCAATTAGAAGTCTGCAAATAACTCAAAATAACTTTGGCCAGAGTGAGCCAAAGTGAAAGGAAATAGGGAGCTAGAATTAATACAAGGACACAAGTGTGTCTCACTGAACACAGTATAAAACAGTATAAAGTAAATCTCTAAATTTGCAGAAGAGACCAGAAGTCCTTTGGAGTTAAGATGACAAAGAGCCCTTGAAAGGTCATGAGGGTAAGGATTCCAGGAAAGAGGAACTGCTTGAGCAAGGACACAGAGACAAGATAAGTTAAATGTGTCTGGATTAGTGCAGAGAAAATAGGCCATGTGAGAGGAAATAACATGGGGCTGCCCACCCCATTTCCTGCCTGTGGAGAGCCAGTGCTCTGTACCCCCACCCCAGCTTCAAGGTGGGATCACTACTGAGGCCAGAATGTAGGAGCAGAAGGCTGGGGGTGCCAAGGAGCCCTCAGCACTCTCAGGGAATGCTGAGATGCAGAACCCACCCCTGAACCAAGAGCCCAAGGACAATCCTGAGGTCCCATCAGCTGAGCTCACGAAAGTCCTGGACAAGGAGGAGACCAGAAGGGGCCAGGCCTACAACAAAAGCTGTTGTATATAGCAAAATGGGAAAACATGGAAATACATGGTATTGGATGGAATGACTGACTTCCAGGAGCAGGACAACACTTTTCTCTCCCCTATCTGCTCACCTCATTCACCTTCCAGGAGGAAGAGAAATTCTAATTGTAGTCAAGGTAAAAAGGGGCCCTAAGGAGACAATTAGGGCACTGTAAAAGGTGGTAGAAGCTTTTAGAATAGAACGAAAAGAAATAGAAAGTCCTGAGGTGCATAATCTTTTGGCCCTGTGCTGTTTTGGATGGCTTCTTCTGGGAACTGGTCTCTGTGTGGCCGGTGCAGGGATATAAGCCCAGGGCTGTTCTTTGCAGGAGAAAAGCCCCTGGCTGAGAACACCTCCCAAGCCTTTTCATGAGTTTGTCTTTCCATGCCCTTTTCATCTTCACAGTGATATGACTGAGTAGGGTCAGGATCAGAAGCTCTCAGCCTGTGAGAAGAGAAGACCTCCCAGCCCATGCCAGGTTCACTCATAAGGGCAGGACACCAAAACCTTGCCTCATGATAAAGAGTCCTTTGCCAGAGTGTCCTCTCAGCACTCTGTCTCCTTTTGGGACCTACGGGGAGTGGCTGAGCTATAGGCAGATGATTGATAGAGAATTCAGGGATTCAGCATCCAAATCAAATTTATTTCCATGAGAAATAAATCAGGAGTCTGTGCCAGAGGTCAGGTTGACATTCTGAAGCTTCAGCCAGGCAGAAGGTGTGGGCAGGGGCAGGGACACAGCCCACAGCATGGCAGCAGTCCAGAGGCACAGCAGTGAAAAAAGGCACTGGAGGAGGAATAATCTGAAGGATGGGGAAACAGAGTTCACTTTGTTCAAAAGAGGATATTTCCATTTTAAAAGATCCAATAGATAATCTTGGTGCTGTACCTTAAGGCCTGGAGAAGAAAGAAAATATTCCCATATTGTTGCTCAGAAAACAGTCCAACTGTGTTTCCATAACGTGCCTTAGGGAGAGAGCTCTCTAGACACCTCCAGGAATAAAAACATCATCTGTGCTGGCACAATCAAGGATGAAAACAACCAGGACTGTCAATCTTTCTTAGATCATAAACTGATGATTAGTTGGAGAGAAGAGCAGTCATTGCCCACCTGAGATTATGCAGTTAGACACAGTCTGGGGGGTTTTACGCTTTTCTCTGAGGCAGGCATAGGGATGAAGAGTGCAGAAATGAAAAAGAGCAACAAGGGACAGCATTCTCTTGACATCAGCACCCCTAGTGCTTGGGAACATTTAGAATCCAAAGAGTTACTGGGCTTCGCTGAACATGACTCCCATGAGCACAGCACCTTCCTTGCTTGTGTGGGGAGGTGGCCCAAGACTGAAGAGAATGTGACAGTCCAGACTAATATTCCAGGAAAAAAAAATACTGAATACAGTTTATACTCAATGAGAAAGCCTGTCAATGCTAAGATTTTCCTACTACATTATGTGACATTTGACTTGCAATAGAAAAGAAAATACAAAAAGAAGAGTCATTGTGAGTCTTCTGAATGTTGATTCACCCACCAGAGGCAACAAAGAATAATAAATGGGTATTCTCTACCTTTTGTCTGCCAGTTTGGATATGCTATATGTTATTCCTAAGCTGAAATGATAGCTTTAACAATGGTCTCCTTCTGAACCACTTTGAAAGTCATTGGTTCAAGAGCTGTATTAAGAGGTAATGATGTTTCCCTGAGACCATTTTAGTGAGTTTTTGTCTCTGAAAATATGTTGTATACAATCACTATTCAATGATCACTTATTCTCTCATCCACATTCAACATAGATGTATTACATAAATTACCTCTGCTGTACATAAACTCTGTAACACAAACATACACGTAAACACATCCACAAAAACTCAGTTCTTTTCTCTAGGGAGCTTATAAGTGGTTGGTGATTATTACTGTCAATAACTATTATAACTAATCAGTATATTAAATCAAATATAATTTCCAAAGTTTTTTTGTCAAATTCCTTAAAAGCTAATTTTAGACATAAAAATTCCTTTTCAAAAACAAAAAATGGTAATTCTTAAAACCACAAAGAGGTAATACCCAAATAATATAAGGGAGTCCAGAAACAAGTTTTAAACCTTCACTATACCCCTTTTATTATCACTGTAAACCTTCAGATTCATTAATTTGGGCTGCAACGTGATTAGACTGAAAACCATGATGGAATGATGGATCCAAACTTTTCTGCCAAATAATTTTAATTTTCAAAAGAAAATCTAATTCCACCACATCCCTAGACTGCACAGGTCTGCAATCTCTGGTTGGAAGCCAGAAGAGTATGGACTCATGGAAAACTAGTCCTGGAGGCAAAATCAGGTAGAGGGACATGGTGTGGTCAGATACCAGCAAAGTTTAAGACTAAATAACGAATTTGAGTGTGCAGGGACCTTGAAATCTGAAGGGACAAATCCAAGTGCAAAGCTAACAAAATTTAATAAGGAAAAATGCATGCTTCCTATACCAGGTCTGTAAATGGCTATGGACAGTGATTCTTGGCTTGATACTTCTTTGGAGGACCCAGGACCCCACTCCCATGGGTTTGCTCATAAGCGCAGACCTCTGTAAGGCTAGAGCTGACAGCCCATTTATAGCAGGTGATCATTAGGGAATGTTTCTTGCTTAGAAAATAAGAAACTACTTCTCTTAGACTGACTACCAGGTTGCTTTAAAACGTTGGTAGCATGTTCCATAATGTTCTCTCTTTGGCATACTTTCCTAACTCAAAGATTTAAAAAATGAAAAAAATAAATTACTGTTATGCAAGGAAAAGCTAAAAACAGCATATGCAATTTTATATAATCAGGCTTATCTTAGCATGTCAGGTCACCTTAATCCCTCAGTGAGTAAGCACTAGGTGAACTACTGAGATATTTCCATTCATTATAGTCTTATTTCTTGAATGTCCATAGCATCTGTAACCAAGACCCAATTATCAGTGTTGGTCATTAATCATCAGTGTTGCTTATGCCAGGAACTGGAGTGAAGCTGCCTACACTGTTTTTCTTAAGTTTCTCTGCAAGATACCATATAAAGGAATAGTTAGTCCTGTAAGGGGAGGCCAGTCTTGTGTAGGCTCTGAATTAACGGCACATTAAACCTCATAAAAAGTTTCTTCCAACAAAATGTGTCATTTCAAATAGTTCATTTGTAACTTTCTTAAGTTTTAGCAATAAAGCAGGAATGCACATATCATAATATTTTTAGATGTCATAAAATACATATTAGACTACTAAAACTATTAAAAGTTTTCACTATATCAAGAGAGCAGCTATGGAAGTATTTTTAACTGTCCAATATGTACTAATAACTGCAGCCTGCAATGTGGCCAATGAGCTTTTATCTAAAGCCTGATCAATGTAAAGTATATTTTTGCCAAAATAAATATAACTTTCCATATGGAGAAATGTTTTTATTTTTAAGAAAACTATGTTTAGTCAAATTATATCCAAGTTTTTAATACTTTCATAGAGCCCTAGAAAAATGAGTACACTGAAAAGGGGATGCTATTTGTTCTAAATGGGCATCACAAAATTAGAAAAACTAGTTTTATCCATTAATGGGCAAAAATTATATGAAACAGACTTCGGCTCAATAATGAAAGAATGCCCCAATAGTCAGAGGTCAGAAGTCCTAAGAAGAAATGTGGTACCTTGGCAAAGAGAAAAAGTAGGACCAAGGAAATGGAAGAAGACTGCAGCTTGAGTAGATGAAACCATCGGAAATTTCCAGTGCAGAAATTAGTGGCTTTTAAGAAAGAAAGAAAATTGCCCTGTAATGTCATCTCCTTCATTATTCCAAACCTTTATCAAAGCCTGCTATACACAGAATTTGAGGGATTGAAGGATTTGAGTGGTGCCCAACAGGGCACTAGGATGCGGAGAAAAGACAGCACATGGGCAAGACAGAATGCAGAATGCAAGTGCAGAATTCAGAGCCTTTGGAAACTAAAAAGAAATGTGAGTTCCCCAGGACTCACAAGAGATACTAGGAGCTATACACAAAATGGGGATGTTAGCCAATTCTTTGAAATTCAGATGATAGTATCAGCCCAGAATATACCTGGGTTACCATTCATTTATCGGAAATTTACTGAGTACCTACTATGTGCCAGCCACTATTCAAGCCTTTGGAGATAAGGTAAAGCAAGTGGGTCAGTGTGGCCAGAGCAGAGTGAGGGGAGAGCAGTAGGAGATGAGACTGGAGGACTCACACAGACAGAACAGAGGGCCTCGGAGGCCGTGAAAGGCCTCGTCGGTACTCTGAATGCAATGAGAAGCCATGGCAGAGCTGTGAGAGGAGGGGTAACACGATTTGACATCACATTTTAACAGAACTCTGTTCACCATGTTCTATAAAGCATCTAACAGGAGCAAGGAGGGAAACGGGAAGACCAGTTTGAAGACCAGCAGAGTCATTCAAGAGAGAGATGGTGACAGTAACATGGTGAATGCTCACAGAAGATATGATGAGAACTGATGGAGTCTAAATATATTTCAAAGTTAAAGGAGACTGATTTCCTGAAACACTGTACGTAAGGTGCAAGAAAAAGAAGAAAATTCAAGAAAAGCTCCAAGGTTTCAGCTGAACAGCTGTAAAACTGGAAAGCAATTCTGATTCTCAAATCAGGGATTTTTTTTTTACCTTGCCTTTTTTTATTAATTTATTTTTAAACATAACATTGTTGGTTGTGCATATCTATGAGATACAGAGTTGAATATCAATACCTGTGTGTAATATGTGATGCTCAAATGAGGATAATTAGTATATTCAACATTGCAGAATGTAATCATTTTTCCCTGCCCTTTACCAATCGTTCCCTCCCCCTCCCCCTATCCTACTTCTGGTAACCTCAGTTTTGTTGTCTCCTTTTTAAAGTTCAATGAATTACTGTGATGGTTGTATCTTTTTTTCCTTTTTTAAAATTTGTTTATTTTTTAGCTTCCACTTATAAGTGAGGATGTGCAGTATTTCTCTTTCTGTGCCTGGCTATTTCACTTAACATGATTTTTCTCTAAGTTCATCATGTTGTTGTGAATGGCAGAATTTCAGTCCTCTTATGGCAGAGTAGCATTCCATTGTGCATGTATACCGCATTTTCCTTATCCAGCAGTCCAGCGATGGATATTTAAGTTGGTTCCAACTCTTGGCTATCATAAATAGAGCTGTGATAAGGGTGCAGGTATCCCTTCGACATGATGATTTCCATTCCTTTGGGTTTGAGGAACCTCCATACTCTTTTCCATAATGGTTGCACCAGTTTATAGACTCAACAGGGCAGAAGGGATCCCCTTTCTCTGCATCCTTGCCAGCATGTTATTCTCTGTCTTTTTGATCATAGCAGTCTCACTGGAGTGAAGATGATATTTCAATGTGGTCTTCATTTGCATTTCCCTGATGCTGAGTGATGGTGAGCAATTTTTTTAAGTCATTTTTAAATTTTTGTTATTATTTTATTTTATTTATTTATTTTTTATTGAATCGTAATTGATTATATGTATTTTGGGGGTTCGATGTTGACATATGTTGATCAAATCAATATTACAAGTCTGTATATTGTAACAGATTGTACTTATTCTTTATGCCCCTGTCCAATCTCTCTCTATCCTCCTCTCCCTCCCACCACTAATATCCCTAGATTTCTTCTCTCCTTCTGAAAGGGTAATGGTTACTCTGTTGATTTGTTGCCTAGATGACCTTTCCAATGCTGATAGGTGTGCTCAGGTCCCCCAATATTATCATAGAGCAGCTGCTTCTTCTGTCACTCTGGAATGGGCTTTGTGGAGAGAGACATCCTCTTCTTTTCTTTGGGCTCTGCTGGTAACTATCCTTGTGTCAATGCACCCCAGTGCCTGGTAGACCATCTGCATGGTGGTTGTGACATCTAGCCACTTTCACGGCAGTCATGGTTACTGTGGCTGTGGTGGGCCACCCACATGGAGGTGATGTTTGTGGCATGCTCCTTGGCACTGGTGGTGTGCCTGGTTGTGTGGGGGAGGGTCTGGTCCCTGGCTCTATGCCTCAGGAATCTGGGTTAGCCCCAAGGCACTGGCAGTGTGCCTGGTTGTGGGCAGGGGTATCCAGTCCCCAGCTCCATACTTCAGACTCCCAGGTGGAGCCCCAAGGTGCTGGTAGTGTGCCTGGTTGTGGGTGGGGGTTTCCAGTCCCTGGCTCGATGCCCCAGTCCCCTGGGAAGGGCACTGAGGCAGTGGCAGTGTACCCCATATGTCATTTTTTTAATGTCTGTTGGCCATTTGTATATCTTACTTTGAGAAATTCCTATTCAGCTCCTTTGTCCATTTTTCACTGGGTTATTTGAATTTTTTTACTGCTAAGTTGTTTGAGTTCCTTGTATATTCTAGATATGAATCCTTTGTTGGATGCATAGTTTACAAATATTTTCTCCCAGTCTGTTGATTGTCTTTTCACTCTATTGTTTCTTTTGCTGTGCAGAAGCTTTTTAGTTCGATGTAATCCCATTTCCTTATTTTTCCTTTTGTTGCCTGTGCTTTGGGGGTCATATTCATAAGGTCTTTGCCCAGTCCTTCCTCCTGAAGTGTTTCCTCTATGTTTTCTTTTAGTCGTTTTATAGTTTTGGGTCTTATGTATAAGTCTTTAATCCATTTTGAGTTTATTTGGGTATATGGTGAAAGGGACAGGTCTAGTTTCATTCTTCTACTTATGGATATCCACTTTTCCCAGCACCATTTTTTGAAGAAGCCGTCCTTTCTCCAATGTATGCTCTTGTTGCCCTTTCAAAGGTCAGTTGGCTGTAAATATGTGGGTTGACTTCTGGGTCCTCTAACCTGTTCTACTGGTCCAATTGTCTGTTTTTATGCCAGTACAATGCCATTTTGTTTACTACAGCTTTGTAATATAATTTGAAGTCAGGTAGTGTAATGCCTCTGCCTTTTGTTTGTGTTTGGTTTTGGCTCAGGATTGCTTTGACTTCAGAGGCTTTTGCTATTCTTTATGAATGTTAGGATTGTTTTGTCTATTTCTATGGAGAATGTCATTGTTATTTTGATAGGGACTGCATTGAATCTGTAGATCACTTTGGGTAGTATAAACATTTTCATAATGTTAATTCTTCCAATCCAAGAGCATGGAATGTCTTTCCATCTTTTTGTGTCCTCTCTAATTTCTTTCAACAGTGATTTATAATTCTCATTGTACAGATCTTTCACTTCCTTGGTTAAATTTATTCCTAGATTTTGGGGGGTTTTGTCTTTTTTAGTGTGACTAGTGTAAATGGGCAAGCTTTCTTGATTTCTTTATCTGCTAGTTTGTTGTTGGAGTCTAAAAATGCTACTGATTTTTGCATGTTGATTTTATATCCTGCAACTTTACTAAAATCGTTTATCAACTCTAAGAGTTCTTTTGTAGAATCTTTATGCTTCTCTACATACAGGATCATGCCATCTGCACACAGGGACAATTTGACTTCATCTTTTCCAATCTGAATGTCCTTTATTTCTTTCTCTTTCCTGATTGCTCTGATGAGTACTTCCAATACTATGTTAAATAGGAGTGGTGAGAGTGGGCATCCTTGTCTTGTTCTCATTCAGGATGATATTGGTTGTAGGTTTATTGTAATGTCTTCTATTGTGTTGAGATACTTTACTTCTATACCTAATTTGCTGAGAGTCTTTAACATGAAGGGATGTTGAATTTTGTCAAATGCTTTTTCTGCATCTATTGAGATAATTATATGGTTTTGTTCTTGATTTTGTTGATGTGGTGTATTACATTTATTGACTTGCATATGTTGAATCAAGTCAGATGAATCCCACTTGATCATGGTATATAATTTTTTTGATGTGTTGCTGTATTCCATTTGCTAATATTTTATTGAGGATTTTTGTGTCTATATTCATCAGAAATATTGGCCTGTAGTTTTCTTTTTTGTTGTATCTTTGTCTGGTTTTGGTATTAGGGTGATGCTGGCTTCATAGAATGAGTATGAGAGAGTGGCCTCTGCTTCAACTTTTTGGAATAGTTTGAAGAAAATTGGTAATAATTCCTCTATAAAGGTATGGTAGGATACAGCAGTAAAGACATCTGGTCCCAGGCTTTTCTTTGTTGGGACACTGCTGATTACTGCTACAATCTCATTGCTTGTTATTGGTCTGTTCAGATTTTCTATTTCTCCTTGGTTCAGTCTTGGTATTTTGAATGTGTCCAGAAATTTATCCATTTCCTCCAGGTTTTCAAATTTGGGGGCATATAGTTGTTTATAATATTCTCTAATGATTCCATGTATTTCTCTGGTATCAGATGTGATATCTCCTTTTTCATCTCTAAGTTTTGTTTTTTGGGTATTTTCTCTTCTTTTTTCAGTTAGTCTAGCTAATGGTTTGCCTATTTTATCTTCTCAAAAAAAACTTTTTTGTTTCATAGATCTTTTTTATTGTTTTTTGGGGTTTCTATTTCATTTAGTTCTGCTCTGATCTTAATTATTTCTTTCTGTGTACTAATTTGGGGATTGTATGGTGTTTGTTTTTCTAGTTCTTTAGGGTGTAGCAATAGATTGTTTATTGGAAATCTTTCTATTCTTTTGATGTAAGCATTATTGAAATAAATTTCCCTCTTAATACTGCTTTTGCAGCATCCTATAGGTTTTGGTATGAAGTGTCCTTATTTTCATTAGCTTCAAGAAATTCTTTGATTTCCTGTTTAATTTCTTCTTTGACCCATGTATTAGTCTGTTTTGTGTTGCTGTAACAGAATACCTGAAACTGGGTAATTTATAAGAAAAGAGGTTTATTTGGCTTACAATTCTGTGACAGCTGCATCTGGTGTGGGCTTCTAGCTGCTTCTACTCATGTCAGAAAGCAGCAGGTAGCCAGCAGGTACAAGCAGATCACATGGTGAGAAGAAGTAAGAGAGAGAGGGGGGAGGTGTCTTTTAAAACAACCAGCTCTTGAGGGGACTAACAAAGTGAGATCTCACTCAGACCCCTCACCACCCAGGGAGAGCATTAATCCATTCATGAAGGATCTACCCCCATGACTCAAACAACTTCCAACATTGCCACATTGGAGATCAGATTTCCACATGAGTTGTGGTGGAGACAAAACATCCAAACTCTATCAATCCATATGTCATTCAGGAGCATGTTGTTTAATTTCTATGTGTTTGTATTAGTTTCCAGAGTTTTGCTTGTAATTTCTAGTTTTAATCTGTTGTTGTCTGAGAAGACACTTGAAATGATTTCAATTCTTTTAAATTTCTTGAGGCTTGATTTGTGACCTAACATGTGATCTACCCTGGAGAATGTTCCATGCTGATGAGCAAATGTATATTCTGTGGGTTTTGGATAAAATGTTCTGTAGATATCTGCCAAGTCCAATTGGTCTAAAGTGGTGGTTTAAATTCTGTGTTTCTCTGTTGATTTGTTGCCTAGACGATATGTCCAGTGCCTATAAAGGGGTATGCAGGTCCCCAACTATTATTGTATTGGGGTCTACCTCTTTCCTTAGGACTAACAGTGTTTGCTCTATAGCTGGGTGCTCCATTGTTGCAGGCATATGTATTTATGATTGTTAAGTCTTCTTGCTGGATAGATCTCTTTATCATTATATAATGGCTTTCTTTGTCTCTTTTTATAGTTTTTGGTTTGAGATCTATTTTATCTGATATAAGAATAGCTACTCTTGCTCATTTTTGATTTCCATATTTATGGTATATCTTTTTCCATCCCTTCACTGTTAGTCTGTGTGTGTCTTTACAGGTGAGGTGAGTCTCTTGTAGACAGCATATAGTTGGATCTAGATTTTTAATCCAAAAAGCCAGTCTATGACTTTTGAGTGGGGAATTTAATCCACTTACATTTATGGTTGTCACTGAAAGGTATTGTCTTATTTCTGGCATTTTATTGATTTTCATTTGGTTGTTTTAAATATATTTTTTTCTTTGTTTACCTTTTATTGTTTGTCTTTGGTGCTTGTTTGATTTAGAGGTGGTTAAATAAGTTTTCTTTCTCTTTTTTGTTTGCATTTTTTTCTACCAGTGGGTTTTGTTCTTTCTTGTGTATTCACAGTAGTGATTATTGGTTTTTGGATTCCAGATGCAGAAATCCTCACTCCTTTGAGGATTTCTTGTAGGGCTGCTCATGCAGTAGTGAATTCTTATAGTTTTTGTTTGGGAAATGCACTATTTTTCCTTTGTTTCTGAAGGATACCTTGCTGGGTATAGTATTCTTGGCTGGCAGATTTTTCTTTTAGTATTTTGGACATATCATCCCATTTTCTTCTGGCCTGTAGAGTTTCTGTTGAGAAGATTGCTGTTAGTCTGATGTGAGCTCCCTTATAGGTGACTTGATGCTTTTCTCTTTCTGTTTTTAGGATTCTCTTTGTCTCTGAGTTTTGTTTGTTTGACTATAATGTGCCTTGGAGAGGACCTTTTTGAACTGAATCTGTTTGGGGATCTTTGAGCATCCTGGATCTGAAGGTCCATGTCTCTTCCAATAACTGGGAAGTTTTCTGCTGTTATTTCATTGAATATGTTCTTAATGCTTTTTCCTTTCTCCTCCCCTTCAGAAAAACCCATGATTTGGATGTTTGTATGCTTAAGGCTGTCTGCTATCTCTTTTAGATTTTCTTCATTTATTTCTTTTTTTTTTTCTTTCTGTCTACCTCAGTTATTTCAAACAGACTGTCTTCAAGATCAGAAATTCTTTCTTCTGCTTGCTCTAGTCTGCTGCTTAAGCTCTCAGTTGTGTTTTTTATTTCGTTGAATGAGCTCTTCAGTTCCATGAGTTCTGCTGCATTCTTTTTTAAAGTATTAATATCTTTAAAAAAGAAAGAAAAATTTATTTGGATATATACTAAACATTACTAGGAGGATATATACAGAGAACTTCGGGGAGTAGGAAGGACTAACTTTTTTGATATGTTTGATTATTTTTTAAACATAAATTGCTTTTTGTATTTAAAAATAGCTAACAGTAAATAAAAAGAATTCTTTTTTAAAAAATTAAATAAATAAAGTATTAATCTCTTTGTAGATTTTCTCCTTCATATCAGGGATAGTTTTGCTCAGTTAGTTATGTTGTCTGTCTTCTTGTATTTCTTCGAGTTTCCTTAAGATTTTTGCTAAGAATTTCTTTTCATTCATTTCAAGGTTTTCCTGCTCTGTGGAGTCTGGTTCTTGAAAGTTATTATATTCCTTTTGTGGACTCATATTTTCTTGTTTTATCATATTTCTAATATCTCTACATTGATGTCTGGTCAGAGCAGTTGCTTATTCTATTACTCTCCTTCCCTAGATTCTGCTGGTGACCCTTCTTGTGTCAGTGCAGTTAAGTGGTCAATAGTCTGATTTCTCAGTGGCAGTGGCTGCTACAGCTGCCGTGGTAGAAGGCCACCGTTGTGGTAGTAGTGGTTTCAGAGGTAGCTTTTACGGGCTGCCTGCATGGCAGCAGTGGCTCCAGCAGTAGCTCCTCACATGATAATTGAGGCTGCCTGGCTACTCCAGTGGTGGTGACTACTGTGGCAGTGGCAGTTGTAGCAGCCATCTGTTTGGCTTTGGTGTCCACAGCATCAGCTTATGCAGCTATGGTGTCTACAGCAGTAGCTGGGTTACTTTGTGGTGGCAGCAGTGGTATCAGCAGCTGCAACTGCCTTCCTGGCATCTGCAGTGTCCTTGGCAGCAGTGGGGTTACCTCATGGTGATGGCAACAGCACCAGAGGCTGCAACTGCCACCCTCACATCTGTGGTGACCACAGCAGAGGTGGGGTTACCTCATGGGGTGGCAGCAGTGCTAGCAACTGCAATAGCCTGTATCACATCTGTGGTGTCTGCAAAGGGAGAGAAGTTACCCCATGGGGGCAGCTGCAACAGCCTCCATCATAACATCCTCCATTATGCCTTTGGTGTCCTCAGCAGCAGAAGGGTTAAGGCATGGCAGCAACAATTGCAGCAGTGGTTGCAGCTACCTCCCTCACATCTGCAGAGTCCCCAGCTGCCATGACAGGCAACCTGAAGGCCTGCTGCTCTGCAGGGAGCTGCTCTGCAATGAGCAGCGGTTCTGGGAAAGGACAATGCCTCCGGCAACTGCAGTGGTGGTGGCAGTGGGTCTGTTTTGATCTTCTTCTGTGGGAGGAACACACCCTGGGCACCTCTAGTCCACCATCTTCCTAGAAGTCTTTACCTTGCCTTTGAACTCTAAAGAGAGAAAGAACTTAAAATGTATGAGCACCAACATTGAAATATGCAAGAACTTTTCAACCAGATTAAGACTGCTTCCTTCTCCATTCTCATCTTCAAACATAAAAAAGGCAAGGTTTCTCCATTTTTATCCTGCTAAAACTTTTCACTCAAAAGTTTTTAATAGTACTTAAACTGCAAACGGTAACACTTCATGAGTGCTTTCATTAAATATAACTCACCTATCTTGATTTGATTTTAAATAACTTTTGAGCAGATTTTTATTATTTGTAATTGTCTCATGTGGAGGAAAACTACCTTTATTTATAAACAGTCTGTATAAATTTACAAGTTTCTTGGACTATAACTGAGGTGCCTCTGAAAACATGTCCATAAGTCTGAGCCTGCATTAATCCTGTAGTCAAGAGAGAAAAATAAAGGGGAGAAAGTTGGAAACAGGTTATGACAGCTAATTTTGGCCATGTAAGGCCACACAAGACATATTAATCTTTGGGCCTGCTTTCTAATTTGTTAACTTAAAGTTACAAATGTGTCACAGGATACATTGACGTAAGGAAATGTCTTACTTTTCAAATAAAAACGTTTAATGAAAGTCCTTAGACATTACAAGTGTTTGCAGTATATTTTCCACTAAGTAATGAAAGAGAAATGTGGTCAAAGAAAAAAAAAATTGTGACTCTTTCCAGTTTCAACGTGATAAGCACTAGGACTTGCTCCCTTTTCAATATAACATGGCCTTTTTAGGCACAACTAAATCCAGCAGCTCCAAGATGGTTGGTCACAGAATTGTGTAGTGCTATACCTATTCTCACCCTCATGAGAGTGGGTGAAGGCTCCCAAGCATGCAGACTTCAGCCAGTCTGTCCTACCAGCTCCGATCTCACCCCCATGTGCTGGAGAAAGGTAGGACTGATCAGTTTCAAACCCTAACTGTTAGTGTTCTTGTTTCTACTATATAGTTACTGTATTCCTTTAGCCACTGTTATACAAAATGCTTATATTTCCTTTCAGCAGCTCTTAAACTTTCTTGGCTTGTAGACCTTTCAGGCAGTCTGTGAAAGTCTGTGGGCTCTTCCCCCAAATTATGCTTTTAAATTCATTAATATAAAATGCATAGATTACAGAGGAAAACTATTACACTGTAATGAAGTTCTATCTGCATTTCCCTAGGTGGCCAATGGACAAAGGAACAGTTCACAATGATTTCTTTTTAGTAATCTTGCAAACCCATTTCAAATTACTTACATGGCAGCTCTGTTTTATGTCAAAAAATGTTGCCCAAAGGAAGACTGTTCCTTAGAGACTTTACATGAATTGAGAATTAACAAAGACTTTAACAATGTTGACCACAGAAAGGGAGCAGTTAATTTGTCTGGTGCCTCTCTTACAATCCCAAACCACAGACTGGTCCAGTCTATAGCCCCCACCAAGCATTTCATAATCCACAAGTCCAACACACTCACCCTGAGATTAGTACAGGATACACTCCTCCCTGCATCCAGGCCATCATTCTTTACTGCTTTTTTCTAAACACACATTCATCATGCACACATAGTAATATAATTTTGAGTATCAATAGTATGGCCAAGGGAATTACAGGAGCTTCTGGAACATCTTAACTATTTACTAGGGCCCAGCACCTCCAAGGGTTTTACAGATTTTAATGTAAAATGAACTGGAATGTAGTAGTGGTGCAAAAATTATTTTTTGAATGATGAATAATGAATAGATAGCCTTTTACATCATAGAAGAGATTCCTATATTTTACTTTAATGTACAATAACTTATGCCCTCAATTGAACTGATTCAAACAACCTATTGTTTTAACTGCTGATACTTAAAAAATATATATGTGTGTGTATGTACGTGTGTGTGTGTGCATACATGTACGTATTGCTATCTGAGCCATTTCACTTCTCACTAATTTTGTAAAGAACATGACAGAAAGCCTCTGTCTGTAGCTTCCAAGACCAAAGAATGTTCACATTTCTGGTTGATACCACAGGGTATAATAAGACCCAAAAAGATTTCAGATATCTACAAATGGTATGTCCATAAATTTTCAATTTTCTTTAGCTTTGTGATCTGCCATATATAAATGGAAGAAAGGGAAGAGAAAGATCTCTAATAGAGGAATAAAAATACAACAGAAATTAGGATTCTCCTCTGCAGCAAATGTTACCTATACAACTAAAAGAAGGAATAAGAGCTACCTTCTTCTATGTAAATTATAAACATAAAGGATCAATTATTTTCTGTGAATGACCCAGGCTGAATCTATCCTCCTACATTCATAATTGTTAACCTTGACACTTAATACACTACGTGAACCTAACCTAAAATTATCTAGAAATTTTGCTATTTATAGATTTTCTTTAAGGATTCTAAAAACCCAGTTATGTCTCTTGAGATGGTTTTAAAGTGCTCTTTAATTAGCCATAGGAAGATGATTGAATTTTAGACTCTAGAATAATTATTAAATTCTCTTCCAATATATGATTAGTTTCAGAATTTTTCAGAATTTCAGACTAGGAAAAGATGCTCATGTACATCTTCAGTATATCCTCCAAAATAAATATGTTTTGCTTTAAAGAAAAACTCTCCCTGAAGCTGAGATGACAGGAACAATCAGTTCCAGAGAAGAGAAAATATTACCCCTTCTACTCTTTCCATAAACTGGTGCTGTGCGCCTTGAGACCAGCACAGGTCATACGTCATAGGTGGCATCTTTTTGATGATTTGAGAGCCTCATAATTGTTTATTGACTCATGCCCAGCTTTGCTTCACTTCTGCTTTAGGAGAAACTATTTTTCTATAATTTAGTGGTAAATGATTTTGAATAATGAGAACTTGGAGGGAGGAAAGAGAAAGTTATATGAAATGAGGCAAATAATTGAAGATGTTCATAATATGAGTCATTTTTCTCCAGAAATAGCACCTGCTGAATTCCCTGTCTTTTTTTCTTGGGTAAGGAAAAAAATAACAAAAAACAAGGCTCTGTGTTGTCTTAAGATATTGATGCTTGGGTATTAAGTGGCAGAGCAGCTGCTACTCTCATAAAATTAGACAGCAGCAAAATTTAATGTTGTCAACAAGCTGCTCATTCTTTTTTCTGTTGATATATTCTTACTAAAATTTCCTATTTTTTGCCTTATCTTCTGTCTGCAATCTTCCATCAAGGAAAAGTTTATACACAACTTTCTAAGTTTTTAATATATTGTTTTAGAGTAAGCGTTTACTTTAAGAATACTTTTAATCCCAAACACATTCAATGAAACTATAATTATATTGATAACTGAATAGAAGCAAAAAAGAAATGGCACTCTGGGGCCAGATTTCCAGCAGTGCTTTTAGCTTACTAGCTGATATGAATTTTAGTGATAGTTCTTTATCTCATTTTCCCTTTTTCATGGAACTTGAAGAAACTTTTTTTCAAGAAAACAATGTATTTTGGTATTGGTGGCACAAGATGTTAGCATAGAAATATGTTACATATATTTTATGTAAAATAGCCACAGAATCAACATGTGCCAAGTGCCTTCACCTCTACTTTTACCTGCAAAAATACAAAAATAGCTCCAAGAGGTGGAGTTAAGAATGCTGTGGGCTTTGAGTATTTGGGGGAAAAGAAAGAAAAGAACTAAGCAATCTGCAATCTAAAATTTCGTAAAATAGAAACTCAATTTTTCTGTAATTTCTGTGCTTCATGCTTTTTCTAATATACTCCAAGGAAACCTTTTGCAGTGAGCTTTTCATGTTTGATGTAATAGCTAAGGAAATTTGTCAGTTTTCCCAACTTTATATATTTTTTTGTGCTTATTAGCTTAGAAAAGTGTTTTAAAATGCTTTACCTAGTCCTGGTCATTAATCGTAGGTAGATGTGGAAACAAAAATAAATATCAATGCTCTGAACATTTAAGATATTCCTTTGAACAGCTACAGTGAGCACAGTTCAACTCGACCTATAGATATGCCTCACCTTTTAGTGCTTGACAATTTACAAAGAACTGCACGCTACATGTTATCTCATTTGTTCTCACATAACTTTCTCCCCTTGAAGTGGGTAGGTGGGTGATCACTCTTATGGGACAGATGAAGGTGGGGTTCCAAAATACAGAATAATGTCCCATGGATTGTGGTGGAGCTCAGAACAGAACACAGGTCTTGTTTTAAAAAAAAAAAAACATAGGCTGGCAAAATGCCTTAATAGAAATACAGATGAAAAATCTAGTAGCTACATTATGGTTTGTTTACATATAGGCCCACCAAATACTGCTTCAAAAAGCAGCAAAAAGAAAAAATGTGCATGGTACAAATGCTATTGTCAAGGGCAGCTTTCCAGCTAAGAGAAGGTTGAGCCCACGTTAATCATATGGCCATAACAGGGTCCATGTGATCACCAACTAGCTTGCAAAATAATCAAAAACTTCACCTTTTAAAAATATACTCTAATATATACCTGATTATTCTTTATCTTAATGTCACCAGACTTTATAGAATCTATAGACTTACAGAACTTGAGTTGAAAATATTTTGTCCTGTTTCACCATCATGTATTCCCTAGACAGTGGAGTCTACACTTTTTTTATATACTTGCTAAAATATAAAACTCATTGTCAAGTAGATAAACTAATATTTCGTTTGAGATATCAGTTGCTCATTTTGATTATTTAAAAGGCGAAGGGAAAACATGTCCCTTTAGCTGTGCAACAACTTGGCTTTTTATCTTATTATAAATTAGTTTTCTTAGCTCCCTGTCCCCACTCTTAACCCCATCCTCTATTCCCAAAGCAAAAAGAAGTCTAGAAAGTAAAAAATAGAAAGGACTTCTTATTTGAGTAGAATTCTAGCTATCCCAACGAGCTTTCTTGTTATTTGAGTAGCTCTCTACCTACCTACCTACCACCACACACATACACAAATAATTAAAGTGGGAAAAAATATATGTGTAAGCAAATCTGAAAGATATACAGATGTATTAATGACACTGATATCTGTAAATGTTCATAGCAGACATTTATCTTAATACATATAGGTGCCACTCTACAGGTGAAAAAGTTAGGTAAGGCAATGCTATGCATACATTCTCTAATCCTCTAGAAGGAATAAATTCATCTTGAGACTCTTGAGAGAGGATAAGACTGATGGGGAAAGAACCTGCCTTTCCAATGCTCTGGAATCATATCACTTGTCTCTCCTTCAATTATTCATTCTCCAAGTGCCCACCTGAAGCACAACATAGGCACAGGAGCTTGGGATATTCTCCTATAGTACACACCTCACCTGAGAGAGAGGCAAAGTCAGACTATGAGGCTCATGTTCAAGGGATGCATCCATTTTGATATATAAAATGAAAACAAACTGAGACAAACGCTGATGCCAACAGAGTGATTTGATTTTCATCACATTTAATAAGTATGCTCTAACTCATTGCTACAAGAGGTCATACCTCAAAGTGTCAAAGTGATGACTGAGCATTTTCTGTATTGAAGACTTCATTGTCAAGAAGAGGCACAGATGTACCTGCTGTAAATCATGGAACAAGACTGAAAACGAACGGGGCACACCCTTTCTGCCACGCACAATAAAGATTTCTTTCCTCAAGTTGCAGGAATTGTTGTTTGCAAAGCTCTTCAAGGCAAGCTGGGAAAGCATGTTTGGAAAACAAAGGACTTTTTAATTGCTGCTGACATGAATGAACTCTCTGAAACAACAGCTGTGTCTTGAGATTACATTACAAGGCATGTGAGCAGGATGCAAAGCACCCTCAAAAAAAGACAAAGCCAAAAAAGACTTTTATTGTTTCTGATAAAAAATTCCCAAGGCTGGGATGCCTAATTTCAGTTCCTGCAGGATGCAGCAATCATACGTTTACAGAGCAAAATAGAGAAACAACCTTTGTATTTAGGGTGGCTGATAAGAAACAAAATCCAGGTAGACAATTTGGGTAGGAGTAGGAAATCAATTGGCAAGGTTATCCTTGTACACAGCGTAAAAGTTGGTTAGTGGAAATGACATCTGGCTATTAAAACATTGTCTCAGGAAATTATTTCCTTTCTGTCTTTCTATTCACAGAATGCGTGCTGTTTGGTATAAATTATGGACCAAAGAACTAATTTGGAGAAATATTGACTCGGTCATACTTCATAGGTTTATTACTACCCTGAGAGAAATGAAGCTTGTGAAATTATAACTGCTGAACCACAACCAAGATCCTTTCAAAGACAGACCTCAAGGGGAAAGGAAAAGAGGGTCAAAGTTGAGGGGAGAGGAAAAGCAAGAATGTTTCAAAAGGAAAGTAGAGGGCCAAGGAGATATGGATTTAGTGCACAGAACAACAGATCCGCCATGAAGGTAATGATTATAATACTATTCCTATTATTCCATTCGTTAAGCAGCTTTATTTTAGACATTTAAGTTTTCAGGATAAGAGTTTCCATCAAAACTGCATACTAAATGTGGTGAGAGTGCATTTTCCCCTAACTTTCATTAGTTCTTAGAAGGTTCCATAAATTAAAAAGATGAAGAACTGCAGTGTGGAGGGTTAAAGAAAGCTGCAAAACCTTTGACACCCTTTCCATGAAGAGGTGTGATCTATTTCCCCTCCCCCTGAATCTAAACTGGGCTTTGACTGCTTTGGCCAACAGGGAGCTTCAGGGATGATTCAACTACGATTCCAGGCTCCGTCTGTAGGGTAACAGGTGGCTTCTACGTTGGTGTTCTGGAGCCCTGAGCTACCATCCTGAAACCACCGTACGTGAGAGGTCGAGGCCACACTGGAGAGGTCTGGGGGATGAATAGAAAGAGAGGCCAAGGATCATCAAGGCACAAGAAATGTGAATGGAGAATCCATTTTGAGGCATATCCTACAGTCCCAGCTACTGCCAAATTGGTCACAGATGAGTCACCCAGCCTGATCCTTCTAGAATGTTTGACCCACAAAATCATGAATGAAATAAATTGGTTTCATTAAAGCATGAAATTCAGGTATAAATTGTTTTAAATCAAGAGATAAGCACAACACTGACTTGTTTTGTTTTTAAAAACAGTCTTAAGAATGTTATCTACAACTCAAAACTTTTGGATGGTCTGTGAAATTACAAACTAACACATCATTTTAAACCGAAACTTTTCATGAAGTGTTTCTTTCTATACAATTTCTGTTCACTGTGTTGCTTGCTAATGAAGCACTTAACAACTCTTTTGGATTAAAAAAAAAAAAGTAATAATAAATAAATTAAAAATTGCAAGAAGAAAAACATGAACAAAAACCCCCGAACTTAGTATTTTTCAAAATTTTCAAACAACCTTTCTTAAATGCAAATGATATTTAGTTTTTATCATTCTTAACATATCATGCCTAATTATTTTCTAGTCTTCTAACTTCCTTATGTGTTCTCTTCACTATCGTTTTTTGTTGCTGTTGTTGACCTTGCCTTTTGATACTTCATTACATTAATTAGTTCATAACTGTTGTAAAATGTTTTTGTTCTCAAAGGACTCACAGGTGCACTTCTATCTTGAATAACCTGTGGATGCTTTACTGCTTATAGGATTGTTCTCATTTTATTTTTGCTAAAGATTGAAATCAAAAATATTGATTTTGTTCCTTGTTTAAGTTTAGATACTATTACTTCTCTATGATTTCATATGACATTTTCCTTTCCCGTCACTGTGAGACAAAAGGAAATGTTAACTATATAAGTTTCAACCTGATTAAAGTGAATATATTTTCCTAGAATCTCCTATTCTCCCACTTACCTGGAAGGAAAACTTAGGAATTCCCATAACTTTTGGATCAATCATAAGTAATTATAAGTCCTACAGGCAATTTAAAACTTCAAGCATGATTTCAACTACAAATTAGATTATCTAATTCCATATAACAATTAAAACTCCATGTTTATTTTTATATTAATTTCCCATTTGTCTAGTTAGAACCTGCTGCAAGCAAAAAACTGGTAGACATCTTTCCAGCATCTTCTTTCTTTCCCACCAATATTTGTCTTAGAATGCTAACCCTGGTTTCTACGTTCTGCAATTATTTTAGGAAAATGGTAGTGGAGGAAAGAAAGGTCGTGAAGTTGAGTTCTTAACTCGCCGGTACTGTCAAAAGTTTGCTTCACGCTCTCCGGATCTGGCAGATTTTTATTTTTATCACTCTCCATCATGGGTATTTTCACAGGTTCTTCAGAAATTCCTCCATTTCTGCAGTTCCCTTGATGTGGACCATGTACTCTCCTTTGGTTCATATTTCTGCAGCCCCCTAAAAATCCAAGAGTCTACCACCAGCTCCTTCTGTTTGTTTGGCTCCCATTGCCCCTCCAGACTCCTTATTAAATAAGAACTAGAACAACTCCACACCGCCCTCTCGTGAGCATGAGATAGAGATAGATAGAGGTAAAGATGGATAGAGATACAGATTTTGTTTAAAACCCCATATCACCAGCCTTCTCCCTATAGTGCAATTTCTTCTTTTACCTGACCATGATAATTTTGATACCTAATTAGACAATAATACAGTGCAATGCTATTCTAAAATGTGTCCTATAACTTAACTAACAACTGACTACAGAAGGAGACTGGGGCTTGGGAGATTTCGTCATTTAAAGCCTGGTTAACCATACCCTCTCCTAACAGAAATGTCCATGGGCCCGAGGTGCATGACCAGAGTCCATGGCCTCCACTCTCAGGTTACTAGAATAGGCCTTACAGACCAACTTTTCCAACCCCCATATTTTGTACATATGGAAACTAAAGTGCAGAGAGTTGTAAATGCTAGTCACATAGCTAGTTAGTGACAGAAGTAGTACTAAAATCTGCTCCTTGCTTGACACACAGTTACAGGTTGAATTATGTCCCCCCAAAATGATATGTTGAAGTCCCAACCCCCCAGTACCTCACAATATGACCTCGTTTGGAAAGAGGGTCATCGCAGATGTAATTAGTTCAGATGAGGTCGTACTGGAGTAGCTTGGGCCCTTACTCCACTATGACTGGTATCTCTGTAAGAAGGTGGTCATGTGAAGATACAGAGATATAAAGGCAAAACACAGGTAAAGATGGAGGCAGAAATTGGAGTTCTGCAGCTACAGACACCAAAGACGGCCAGCAATAACCAGAGCTAGAACTAGGCAAGGAAGGCCTCCCCTACAAGTTTCTAAGGGAGATTGGATCTGCTAATACCTTGATTTCAGACCTCCAGCCTCCGGAACTGTGAGGAACAAATTCATGTTGTTTTAAGCCACCTAGTTTGTGATACTTTGTTTATGGCAGACTTTGGAAACTAATATAAATAACCTCAAAAAATGTCCATTCATATCTCTTCATTTATTCTGAGCCCTAGTGGTGGAGGGTGGAGATCAAGAGACCTACTAAGGGGCTGCTTCTGAGTAGAATAATCTGGTCTTTATAACAACAGAAATTGCAAAATACTACTCTATGTCCCCAAATATTGTCTCCATATCTGCACACTCACATTCAGATTACAAAGTTCACCAAGGTCAATTTGTTTTTGTTTTTTTTGTTTTCCCAGCTTTATTAAGGTATAATTGACAAATAAAAATTATATATATTTAAGGTATAGGACAGGACGTTTTGGTACATGTATACATTGTGAAATAATTACCACTATGAAGCTAATTAACATATCCATCACTATGCATAATTACCTTTGTGTGTGTGTATGTGTACGTGTGTGTATGGTGAGAACATTTAATATATACTCTCTTAGCAATTTTTAACTATACAATACATTATTATTAACTACAGTCACCATGCTATACCATAGATCTCCAGAACTTACTCATCCTGTCTAACTAAAACTTTATATCCTTTGACCAACATCTCCCCATCCCCCCTACCCCACACAGCCCCTGGAAACCACCACTCTCTCTGCTTCTATGAGTTCAACTTTTTTAGATTACACATATTCATATACGTGAGATCATACAGTACTTGCAGTATTTGTCTTTCTGTGCCCGGCATTTTCATTTAGCACAATGTCTGCCAGGTTTATCCATATTGTTGCAAATGATAGAATTTCTTTCTTTTGTTAAGGCTAACTTACTCCATTGTTACTCCAATATTACACACAATGGAGTAATATTCAGCCTTAAATATTTCTTTATCCATTCATCTGTCAATAGACAGGTTATTTCGCTATCTTGGCTATTGTGAATAATGCTGCAATGAACATGGGAATGCAGACATCTCTTCAGCTGATTTCCTTTCCTTCTAATATACACCCAGAAGTGGGATTGCTGGGTCATGTGGTAGTTCTATTTTTAATATTTTGAGGAAGCTCCCTACTGTTTTTCTTAATGCTGCACCAATTTACATTTCTGCCAACACTGTACAAGGGTTCTCTTTCCTCCACATCTTTGTCAATACTTGTTACCTTTTGTCTTTTTGATAATAGACATTTTAACAGGTGTAAGGTAATATCTCATTGTGGTTTTGATTTGCATTTCCTTGGTGTTTAGTGATATTGAGCATCTTTTCGTATACTTGTTGGCAACTTGTGTGTCTTCTTTTCAGAAAGTCTATTCAGGTCTTTTCCCATTGCTAAAGTTTGAATGCTTTTCTCCTCTAAAACTCATGCTGAAACTTAATCCCCAATGTGGCAGTATTGAAAGAAGGGGCCTTTAATAGGTAAGTGGATTGGGAGGGCTATGACTTCAGGAATAAAGTAAAACGCTTATGGATTAATAGACTAATGGGTTTATTTATTAATGGGTTATCATGCTGAGTGGAACTTGTAACTTTGTAAAAAAAGGAAGAGAGACTTGAGCAAGCACATTAGCACACTCAGTCCCCTTGCCATGTGATACCCTGTGCCACCTTAGGACTCCGCAGAGTGTCCCCACTCTGCAGGTGCCCCTCCAGCACCCCAACCTTGGACTTCCCAGACTCCAGATCTGTAAGAAATAAATTTTGTTTCTTTATAAATTATCTAGTTTAAGGTATTCTGTTATCGGCAACAGAAGACTAAAACACACTTTTTTAATTGTGTTGCTTTCTTGTTATAAATTTCTATGAGTTTCTTATACATTTTGGATATTAACCCCATATCAGATATATGGTTTTTAATTTGTATTTCCCTGATGATTATCAGTGTTGAGCATTTTTTCATATACTGTTGATGTACATTTGTACATCTTCTTTTCAGAAATGTCTATTCAGGTCCTTTGGCCATTTTTCCCTTGGGCTATTTGTTTTCTTGCTATGTAGTTGATTGAGTTCCTTAAACATTTTAAATATCAACCCTTTATTGTACAAATGGTTTACAAATACTTTCTCCCATTCCATAGGTGTCTCTTCACTGGGTTGCATCTTTGCTGTGAAGAAGCTTTTTAGTTTGATGTAGTCCCACTTGTTTATTTTTGCTTTTGTTGCCTATGCTTTTAGGGTCATATCTAAAACATCACTGTCAAAACATCAAAAAGTTTTTCCCTATGTTTTCTTCCAGTAACTTTATAGTTTCAGGTCTTACATTTAATTCTTCAATCCATTTTGAGTTGATTTTTGTATATGGCATGAGATAAGTGTCCAATTTCATTCTTCTGCATGTGGATACCCAGTTTTCCCAACACCATTCACTGAAGAGACTACCCTTTTCCCATTATGTGTTCTTGGAAACTTTGTTGAAAATCAGTTGACCATAGTTGCATGGATTTATTTCTGGGCTTTCTCTTATATTCCATTGGTCTATGTGTCTGTTTTTATGCCAGTACCATACTGTTTTCATACTATATAGCTTTGATGTCAGGCAATAGGATGTCTCCAGATTTGTTCTTTTTGCTCAAGATTGCTTTGGCTATAGGGCCTTTTGTGGTTCTATACAAATTTTAGAATTTTTTTCTACTTACATGAAAACTGTCATTGGAATTTTGATAGGAATGCATAAATCTGTAAATTGCTTTGTGTAGTGCAAACATTTTAGAAATATTAATTATTTCAATCCAGGAACACAATATCTTTCCACTTATTTCTGTCTGTTTCAGTTTCTCTCATCAAAGTTTTATAATTTAGTACAGATATTTAATATCCTCAGTTAAATTTATTCCTAAGTATTTTTTGATGCTATTGTGAATGACCTTGTTGTCTTAATTTCCTTTTCAGATAATTTGTAGTTAGTGTATAGAAACACAACTGATTTTTGTATATTGATTTTGTATCTTGCAACTTTACTGAATTGGTTTATTAGTTCTAACAGTTTTTGGTGGAGTCCTTACAGTTTTCCATGTATAAGACCATGTCATCTGCAAACAAAAAAAAAATTTACTTCTTCTTTTTCCATTCAGAGGCCTTTTATTTCCTTTTCTTGCCTAATTTCTCTAGCTAGAACTTCCAGTGCTATCTTGAATAGAAGAGGTAAGAGTGGCCTTGTCTTGTTCCTGGTCTTAGGAGAAAAGCTTTCAAATTTTACCTTTGAATATGAAGTTAGCTGTGGACTTTTTATACATGGCCTTTATTATATTGAGGTATATTTCTTACACACGAAATTTGTTGAGAGTTGTGATCGTGAAATGGTGTCGAATTCTGTCAGATGCTTTTATCTGCATCTATTGAGATGATCATATGATTTTATCCTTCATTCTGTTATTGTGGTGTATCACCTTGATTGATTTGTGTATGTTGAACCATTCTTGCATCCCTGCAATAAATCCACTTGATCATAATGTATCATCCTTTTAATGGGCAGGTGAATTTGGTTTGCTACTTTTTTGTTGAAAATTTTTACATTTTTTTCATCATTGACCTATTCATCATTGTGTCTTTGTCTGCCTTTTTATAAGGGTACTTCAGGCCTCACAAAATGAGTTTAAAAGTGTTCCCTGCTCTTCAATATTTTAGATGAGTTTCAGAAGGATTGGAGTTAATTATTTTCTAAATATTTGGTTGAGTTCACCAGTGAAGCAATTAGGTCCCACACTTTTCTTTGATGGGAGGTTTTTGGTTGCTGATTCAATCACCTTACGCATTATTAATCTGTCAAATTTTATATTTCCTCATGATTCAGTCTTGGTAAGTTGTATATTTGTATGAATTTATTCATTTCTTCTAGCTTTTCCAACTCGTTGGCACATAATTGTTCATAGTAGTGTCTTAATGACGTTTTGTATTTCTCTGCTATCAGTTGTAATGTCTCCTCTTTCTTTTAAATTTTTATTTATTTGATTTTCTCTCTTTTTTCTTAGTGAGTCCAGCTAAAGTTTGTTAATTTATTAACTTGTCAAAAAAATAACTCTTAGTTTCACTGATCTTCTTAGTGGTTTTTATTCTCTATTTCATTTATTTTTGCCCTAATCCTTATCGTTTTCTTCCTTCTGCTAACTTGGGGTTTAGTTTTTTCTTATTTTTATAGTTTCTTATGGTATACAGTTAGTTTTTGTTCATTTGATATCTTAATTGTTTTCTTAACTTATTACTATAGACTTCTGTCTTAATACTGCTTCGCTGCCTTCCATAACTTTTGGTATATTGTGTTTCCCTTTTAGTTTGCCTCAAGATATTATTTTATGGAACCACAAAACAACAAATGGGAGTTTCCTTTTGACTCCGGGTTCATCTGTCCTGTCAGAGTACAAATTCATGAGGCTGTGGGGACAGGGACCAATGCCTATCTAAACCTCTGGCACTGTGTTTGGTACATAGTAAGCAGCCAAATATTTGTTACATGTTGCATATGTGCTAAATGACCCATTTTCCTTGGGATTCACAAAGAGTCATTTAAAATGTGCAGGTTAGAGATTCTTGTCCTAAAAAGCTGGTTACATTTCTTTTAAGGAGCACCAAGTACAAACTTCACCCAAGTTTACCTGGACACAATCCTAGCACTGCACTAGAGCTTTCCAAAACCAATGTTGCATTAATGGCATTTTGCTTTTAATTTATTTAACAATAAGTTGAAGTCTTTTGGATATAGAAGACTAGGAATGGGGGGCCAAGCCCGTGGCGCACTTGGTAGCGTGCGGCGCTGGGAGCGCGGCGACGCTGCCGCTGCGGGTTCGGATCCTATATGGGAATGACCGGTGCACTCACTGAGTGCCGGTCACAAAAACGACAAAAAAAAAAAAAAGAAGACTAGGAATGGAATATTCACAATGTCTGGATTTTTTCCGGCCCTAAATTTGCATCCGTACACTTCCAAATACTCATTTCCTTTCACACAAGCTCAACTATCCTCGGTTTTTAAACTTGAAGTCTTCAAAGAAGACACAATGCACAAAAAGTGATATCTGGCAGCACAGAATGGGGTCAAATTTTATTCTGTGGGTTTTGTTTCCCTTCATTCTCCATAGTCTCTTCATGTCCCTTGTCTTCTTGTCCTATCTTGTGCCTTGTGCCTTAAGATGTGCATCATTCACTGTTATCATCCCGTTTTATTGCAGTTAAGTCACTTTTCCGAGTTTAACACTTCCATCACCATTATTTGAGAACTGTGACAAACAAAAAAATCCTGTTGTGGAAACACTGGTACATCCTTAATGTGGCATTGAACAAGAGCCGTTTTTAAATCTCTGTGGCTTGACTGCCCTCTAGAGAAGACTAGAAATACTGAAATAACCAAGCTAATCAAATATCTTCATGGGTTTACTTTTTTCTAACCCTATGATGAAAAGCCATAAAGAAAGGCGTTTTAAACGAGAAATGTAGAAAATACTTAAATGTTGTATGGTGTCTTGGGATAGTGCCATTAATCTGTTTTTCACAGAGCAATATGCAGCAATTTTATTCTGTTTCTAAAGAGAAATGATACTATTAGTGATAGCAATCTGCTTGCCTTTGAATCTATTTTATGGATTCCTCATGAAAATATACATCAAAGTAATGTAGTTATTATATCTGCACATTTGCAATGCTGTAATTAAACCTGGGTAGTTGTTCCCATTAAATTCTCCAGATTGGTTGTGGTTTATTTTCTCCTGGTCCATGAGGTTGAATCTGAAAATAGATTTCTGAAACTGTCTATACTGTTCTTGTTATATTAATACTGATATTACTAAACAAGAAATTTCTCTAGCTTTGTAAAATTCCCTTTTAACAATTCTATCCTAAAGCAGTTTCAAAAAAACCTGAAGATACTGGGAATATAAAACACGGTTTTCTTCAGAAAATCACCCTAAAGTTTTCTCTGTCTATATATATATATCAAATATTTTGGTTTTCTGCTGGCTTCTACTATCAAGAAATCTGAAAGAATTAGTGGAGTTCATTTTATTCTACATTACCCTATGAATTATCTGTTCTCAAGTGCCTAGGAGTTAAACTTGAATTTATTGAAATTTTCAACCATTTCCACAATAGGATTTTTGTTTGTCACAGTTTCTGAAGACTGGTGATGAGATTCCTAAATTCAGGAAACTGGTAAAACTGAAATATAATACGATAAATACAAAGATTGGTTAACATTTTAAAGGTATAAATTGGGACAATGAGGCAAGGGATATGAAGAATCCATAGAGTATCAATAAAAACCCATGTACTGAATTTTCATCCCATTCCATGTTGCCAATTGTCACATTTTTGTGCATTGCATCCTATTTGAAAATTTCAGGTTTAAATCTGAGGCCAGATGAGTTTATGTATAGGAGAATGAGCATTTGGAAGCATATGGAAGCAAATTTGTAGCAAAAGGAAATCAATAAAGTCTGAATATTGCATTCCTAGTCTCCTTGTCTAAAAGACTTTAACCTATTTTAAAATATATTACAAGAAAAGTGTTATTAAAGCAACATTCACTTTGAAAAATTCTAGTGCAAGAATATTTATTATTAGGATTGAATCCAGGTAAACTTAGGTAGCCTGGGTGTTCCCAATAGGGGTCAACAAACTTTATCTTGAAGGTCCAGATAGTAACTATTTTTGGCTTCCCAGACAATGTGGTCACAATTACTCAATTGCTAGTGTAGTATGAAAGCTGCCACAGACAATATGTCAACAAATGGGTGTGGCTGTGTTCCAGTAAAACTATATTTATAAAAAGACGCAGCTGTAGTTTGCCAACTATTGCATTAGAATACGAATCTTTAGAGGTGTCAGCAAGATGATGGCCTAAGAGATCCCAGCCTTCATTCCCCCAATATAGAACAAAAACTGACAGTTATTCAAAAATGAAAATAACTCTGAAAAACTCAAGATTCTCCTTTGAGAAACTACAGCAAAGCAGTGGAAGGAAAACCTGAGACGACTGCACAGAAAGGGTAAGCACAGCAGTTTCATTGTGCCTGCACCTGAACAAGGGGGTGTCACCCCACCCTGAGGCAAGCACTGCTCAGCATGGAGAGGGAACAACCTGCCTAGTGAGTTCCCTTGGCAGAGAAAAGGAGAGTGGGGTGAACAACCAGCTTGTTCAGAGTTTGGGGGATTGCCCAAATGACCAGCTTCATTTTCACCCCTCCCAAATCACTGGGGAGACTGGCATAGCTGAGATGTTTAGAGATGGCTGGAAACAATGAAGGACAGGGGCTAACAGAACCAGCCACATGGAAGGAGCCACCACAGTCGCTAGTGGCTTGCTTAGCACAGGACTCCAGCAGCCTTCTCCACTGAGAACCTCAACAGCCCTCGCGGTCACTGTGTACTCCCTGCAGCTTTCATCACCAACGGCATTCACCATCATGGACCCCAGCAAATTGCTGTGCAGAGAACCCCAGTAGCTTTCATCTGTGAAAAAAACCAATAGCCAGCACAACCACAGGACCCCCTGCAGTTTTTGACACCAAAAGCCCCGCAGCTTTTCACCTTCACAGTCTCCAGTTGCCTGAGTTACCACCTCTTTCCCTCCCCTTTCTCAGATCTTCCTTAGCTTCTGCTACCATGGGCATCCCAATCAAGGACCAGGCACAGGCATCACATTTATGCCCAAAGATGGTCCCACGACTGTGCCACAGACCCCAGATGTCATCACCATGTACATATCCACAAATGACACATATAGCCAGGCTTGTGCATGTCACCAGACAAGGTCCCCACAGCTGAGCATGCACAAGAAGTTGGCCCCGACTCTTCTTGCCAGCCCCCACCATATTGTTTATACCACAACTGGTCCCCACAGTCATGCATGTGCATGCCTCCTGTTCCAGTCTCTACAGCTATGTTTATGCATACAACTGCCCGACCCCCATGACCAGCTCCCACTGCCACACGTGCCCATAGTTAGCCACTGAAGCTGCACACATACTTGCAGCTGGCCCCAGAACCCTCAGCTGCACACTTGAAAGCAATCATCCCTGGGCTGACCCCGTGGCTCACTCGGGAGAGTGCGGCACTGGGAGCGCAGCGGTGCTCCCGCCGCGGGTTCGGATCCTATATGGGGATGGCCGGTGCGCTCACTGGCTGAGTGCAGTATGGCCGGTCACAAAAAGACAAAAGACAAAAAAAAAAAAAAAAAAAAAAGAAAGCAATCATCCCTGCCCCGGGTGTCTTCCCCCACTACTGAGCTTGTACCCACAGCTAACCCCTGAGCCATGTGTGAGTATGCCACCAGCTCAGGCCCTTCAGCTGTACATGCACTCATAGCCAGCCTGACCCCTATCATCAGCCCCCTGCTGGCCCATGCAATCACACACAAACATGCCCCCAGTCCTGACCCTGATATTTGTATGCACATACACCACTAGCCCCCACCACCATTCATAAGCCCCAGCTCCATCAACTGGCCCTGACACTTGCCACCTTGTATGTGCCTGCAGCTGGCCCCTGACACCATGCACATGTTTATAGCCAGCCCCCACAGCAGAGTGTGTGCACACTGTCAGCTTCAGCCTCCACTGTTGCCTACTCTGGTCCCTTGCTGCTGGACCAAAAGGCACCACTGAGGATCTCAACAGCCCTCACAGCCACAGAAGACCTACTGCACCATTTGCCATGAAGGGCCATGCAGTTGCCAACATTATGGATTCCAGGTCCCTGAGCCAATAAAGCACTGTGCACCCCCTCCCAGACCTGGAGATAACATAGGTCCCCACACTTGGCACCCTGCATCACTAGACCCAGTGCCACAGCATGCTCTGGCATGCCATTTCCCACCCCAAGTGAAGGTATTTCCTTACCAAATCAAGTCCATAAAGTCTGGAAGAAGTGACTGCATTTTTTTTTTTTTAATAAAGATGACTGGTAAGGGGATCTCAACCCTTGGCTTGGTGTTATCAGCACCACGCTCAGCCAGTGAGCAAACTGGCCATCCCTATATAGGATCCGAACCCATGGCCTTGGTGTTATCAGCACCGCACTCTACCGAGTGAGCCACGGGCCAGCCTGTGACTGCATTTTTAAACGTGCAGACACCTATGCAAGCCTATAAGTGTCATGAGGAATTAGGAAAACAATACTATTAAAGGAACACAATAAACTACCAGTAAACATCCCCAAAGAACTGGAGATCCACAAATTGCCTAACAAAGAATTTAAAATAATTGTTCTAAAGAAGCTCCGTGAACTACAAAAGAACATATGTAAGCAATTTAATAAAATCAAGAGGACAAAGCATGAACAAAATGAGAAGCTCAACAAAAAGGTAGAAAACATAAAGAAGAACCAAACGGAAATTTTGGAGACAAAGAATACAATAATAGAACTAAAAAAAAAAAAAAAAAGCAATAGAATGCTTCAACAGCAAACTAGATCAAGCAAAAGAAGAATAAGCAAATGCAAAGACAGATCCTTTGAAACCATTTAGTCAGAAGAGAAAAAAAAGAGTGAAATGGAATTAAGAAAGCCTATGAAATTTATGGGATACTATCAAGAGCTAATATTCAAATTGCAGGAGTTTCAGAAGAGAAAAGAAGAGAGAGAGAAAGGAACAGAAAGTTTATTTAAAGAAATAATGCCTGAAAACTTCCCAAATCTAGGGAAAGATATTAATACACAGGTACAGGAAGCTCAAAGATCTTCAATCAGATTCAAGCCAAAGAAGACTTCACCTAGATACATTATAATCAAACTGTCAAAAATCAAAGACAAAGAGAAAATCCTGAAAGCAGCAAGAGAAAAGAAGCATGTAACGGAATGTCAATACAGCTATCAGAAGATTTCTCAGCAAAACTTTGTAGCGCAGGAGAAAGAGAAATGATATATTCTAAGTTCTGAAAGAAAAAAAATTCCAACCAGGACTTTTACCTGGCAAATTTATCCCTCAGAAATGAAGAAAAGATAAAGACTTTTTCCAGACAAACAAAAGCTGAGGGAGTATATCAACCCTACCCTGCCTTACAAGAGAGTTCTTCAAGCTGAAATGAAAGGATACTAATTAGTAACATTAAAAAAATATTTAAGTATAAAAATCACTGGTAAAAGTAAACACACTGTCTAATTCAGAATACTTTACTACTGCAATGATGGTGTGTAAATCACTTATAATTCTAATATAAAGCTTAAATGACAAAAGTATTAAAAAGAACTATAGCTACAGTACTTGTTAATTGATATATAACATAAAAGATATAAACTGTGACATTAAAAACAAAAATGAGGATGGTATGGAGGTTCCTCAAACAATTACAAATAGATCTACCATATGACCCAGCTATTCCACTGCGGGGAATATACCCAGAGGAATGGAAATCATCATGCCAAAGGGAAACCTATACTCCAATGTTTACTGCAGCTCTATTTACAATAGTCAAGACTTAGAACCAGCCCAAATGTCCATCATCAGATGAGTGGATAAGGAAACTGTGGTACATCTACACAATGGAATTCTACTCTGCTATAAAAAAGAATGAAATACTACCGTTCATAACAACATGGATGGACTTAGAGAAAATTATATTAAGTGAAACAAGTCAGGCACAGAAAGAGAAATACCACATGCTCTCACTTATTTGTGGGAGCTAAAAATAAATAAATAAATAAATACACAAACAAAGAGTAGGGGAGAAGAAAACACAACAATCACAACAATTCCTTGAACTTGTTAAGACAAGCGAACAGATATGATGGGGGGGAGGGGAGAAAGGGAGGGGGAAAAGAAGAATGGGTAAAGAGTCACGAAAATCAACTATAATGTATATTGAGAAGTTAAAATTTAAAAAAATAAAATAATTTTAAAAAAAACATAAAATGAGGATGGGAGAGTAAAAGCAAAAAGCTTTTGTATGTGATTGAAATTAAATTGTTATCAACTTAAAATAGACTAATATAACTATAAGATGTTTTACACAGGGCTCATTGCAGCCACAAAACAAAAACATATAGTAGACACCCAAAAAATAAAGAGAAAAGAATCAAAGCAAACCACTACAGAAAATCAACAAATCACAAAGAAAGACAGAAAAAGGAGGAAAAAAGGACAAAGGAACTATAAAACAGTCAGAAAGCAACTAACAAAATGGCAAAGTAAGTTCTTACTTATCGATAATTAGTTTAAATGTAAATAAATTAAATTTTCCCATCAAAAGTCATAGAGAGACTGAATGAATTGCTTTAAAAACAGAACTATATGATGCCTAAAAGAAACTAACTTTAAAATTAAGGAAACAGACTGACAGTAAAGGGGTAAAAAATTATTCCCCCTGCCCACACCCAGGCATACCACCAGCACCTCGGGGCCATGGACTGGACCCCCAACCACAACCAGCTACACCACCAGTGCCAAGGAGCATGCCAAAAACTTCACCTCCATATGGGTGGCCCACCACATCCACCACAGTAACCACGGCTGCCACAAAAGTGGCTAGACATCACAACCACCACGCAGATGGTCCCCCAGCCACTGGAGTGCATTGACACAAGGAGAGTCACCAGCAGAGACCAAAGAAACGAAGAAGATGTCTCTCTCCACAAAGCCTATTCCAGAGTGACAGAAGAAGCATCTGCTCTATGATAATATTGGGGAAACTGACCACACCTTTCAGCATTGGACAGAGCATCTAGGCAACAAATCAACAGAGTAATCATTACTCCTTCATAAGGAAAGAAGAAATCTAGGGTTATCAGTGGTGGGAGGGGGGAGGGAGAGGGGGATAGGGAGAGACTGGACAAGGGGCATAAAGAATAAGTACAATTTGTAACAATATACATACTATTAATATTGATTTGATCAACATGTCAACATTGAATCCCAAAATATGTATAATCAATTATAATCCAATAAAAAAAACAAAAAACAAAACAAAAAAATTTATTCTATGAAAATGTTTACCAAAAGAGAGCAGGGGTAGCTATACTTACATCAGACAAAATAGACTTTAAGTTATAAACTGTAACAAAAAATACAAAAAGGTCATTATACAGTGATAAAAGGGTCAACAAGATGATATTATAAGTATATATGCACCCAAAATTGCAGAACCTAAATCAAATGTACAAAATTAATATGCAAAAATAAGTTGGGTGTCTATACCGTAACAACAAATTATGTGAATAACAAATTAAGAAAAAAATCCCATTTACAATAGTATGAAAAAGAATAAAATACTTAGGAATCAATTTAACCAAGTAGGTGAAAGATTTGTACACTAGAAACTACATGAAAAAATGCTCAACATCACTAGTCATCAGGGAGATGCAAATTAAAACTACATGGAGATATCACCTCACCCATTAGAATGGCTATAATCAAAAAGATGGAGAATAACAATGCTGGCAAAGGCGTAGAGAGAAAGGAATGCTCCTGCACTGTTGATGGGACTGTAAATTAGTACAACCACTACAGAAAACAGTACAGAGGTTTCTCAAACAACTACAGATAGATCTTCCACATGATCCAGCAATCCCACTTGTGGGTATACACCCAAAGGAATGGAAATCATCACATCGAAGGGATACCTGCACTCCCATGTTTGTTGCAGCTCTGTTTACAATAGCCAAGATGTGGAACCAACCTAAATGTCCATCAGTGGACATATGGATAAGGAAAATGTGGTACATATACACCATGGAATACTACTCTGCCATAAAAAAGAATGAAATTCTCCCATTTCTAACAACGTGGATGAGCTTGTTGTGTTGAGTGAAATAAACAAAGCACAGAAGGATAAACATCACATGTACTCACTCGTAAGTGGGAGCTAAGAGAGAGAAGAAGGAAAGAAAGACCACATATGTACATTCGACTTGCAGAGGGAGAGAACATACCTAGGGGTACAAAGTGGAGTCGAGAAAGGGGGGTGGGGATGGAGGTCAGGGGTAATTGAGTGGGGGACATGGGTTCTAATCACAATCTGTGATAATGAGCATGCTTTCAGTATGAATCTGGCCATCACATCTTGGGCACAAGTAGTGACAATTAGCTTTGTACCCTGAGGAATATTCATAATAATTTTTTTTAGTTTTTAATGAAAACTTTAAAACATTAACCAAAGAACTTGAAAAGGATGCAAATAAATGAAAAGATATCTCACATTCATGGATTGAGAGAATCAGTATTGTTAAAATGTCCCGCTACCCAAAGCAATCTACAGATTCAACATAATCACTATCAGTTTTCAATGAATTTTTCACAGAAATAGAAAAAATTATCCTAAATTCATATGGAACCACAAAATACCTTGAATAGCCAAAGCAATCTTGAATAACAAGAAAAAGGCTGGAGACATTGCACTACCTGATCTCAAAATGTAGTACAAAACTGTAATAATTAAAACAGCTAGTAGTTGCATTAAAAAGCAGATATATAGACCAAAGAATATATTAGCAAGCCAAGAAAATCAAGTCAATTGATTTTCAACAAAGGTGTCAAGAACATACAATGGGGAAAGGACATTCTCTTCAATAGGTGGTGTTGGAAAAACTGGATATCCACATGCAGAAGAATGAAGTTGGACCGATATACAAAAATCAACTCAAAATGGATTAAAGACTTAAATATAAGACCTAAAATTGTAAAACTACTCAAAGAAAACACAGGGGAAATGCTTCTTGACGTAGGTCTAGACAGTGATTTTTTTTGGATATGACCCCAAGAGTACAGGCAATTAAAACAAAAATAGGCATATGAGATTATATCCAACTAAAAAGCTTCTGCACAGCAAGGACAATCAACAAAATGAAAAGGGAACCCATGGAATGGGAAAAAATATTTGCAAACATTTGCATTTATCTTATAAAGGGTTGATATCTAAACTCTATAAGGAGCACACACAACTCAACACCAATAAAATAAATAACCCTATTTAAAAATGGGAAAATGATCTGAATAAACAGTTCTCAAAAGAAGACATGCAAATGGCCAGCAGGTATACGAAAAAATGCTCAACATCAATAATTATCAGGGAAATGCAAATTAAAACAATAATAAGATACCACCTCACACCTGTTAAAATGACTTTTATCAAAAATACAAAAGGTAACAAGTGTTGGTGAGGATATAAAGAAAAGGGAACCCTTGAACACTGCTGGTGGGAATGTAAATTGGTGCAGTCATCATAAAAACCAGTATGGTGGTTGCTCAAAAAATTAAAAATAGAACTACCATGTGACCCTAAAGTCCCACTTCTGGGTATAAAACCATAGGAAATGAAATCAGATCTTGAAATGATGAATGGATAAGGAAAATTTGATTGAGAGAGAGAGAGATGGAATTCTCTTCAGTCTCTTAAAAAAAGGAAATTCTGTCATTTGTGACTATGTGAATGAACCTGGAGGACATTATACTAAATGAAATAAACTAGGCACAAAAAGACAAATACTTCCTGATTTTACTTGTATGTGGAATCTAAAAAAGTTGAATCAGAGAATAGAATGGTGGTTGCCAGGAGCTGTGTAGCATGGGGTGAAGAGGAGATATTGGTCAAAGGGTACAAAGTTTCAGTTAAAATGAATAAGTTCTGAGATTTATTATACAGCGTGGTGACTCTAGTTAATAATAATGTATCATATACTTGAACATTGCTAAGAGAGTAGATCTTAAATGTTCTCACCACACACACAAAAAAATGAGGTGATAGATATGTTAATTATCTTGGTTTAATTATTTCCCAGTATATACATATATCAAAACATCATGCTGTACACAGTAAACATATAAAATTTTTATTTGTCAATTATACCTTAATAAACCTGGGGAGTGGGGAAAAAAAACTTTATTTTGCCCAAAGTAAATGATTGTTAGAATGTGAAGCCTGAATATTATGTTACTCAAGTGTCCAAGGAGTCAAAACTATGTAGGAGACTAAGAGCAATTGGTATAAACACTCCAATCTTAAATCCACTGGAAATTATTCTTTTTTTTAATGTGTCAAACTTAAAATACTTCCAGGAAAAATAACTTTGACTCAAGTAGTGAAGAATTCAACCATTTACAGACAAACTCAGACACACACACACACACACACACACACACACACACACACACACACATACTATTTATTCTCAGACTATTAACAGTAGTAGCAGGTGAAAGAGAAGTAAATTTGGGGTAGACAAGCATTTTACATTCTATGTGTACCCCCAAGTCTGTTTTAGATTACCATTATTGTCCTATGACTGGATTGTGTATGATCTATCAGATGCATTTTCATTTTAAAACTTAGCTTCTGTTTTACAATCGGTATTCCACCAGAAGTCATACCTATAAAAAGGACCACAGGAAAGAAACTTCCCATAAAAATCTATGTAGTAAAGTAACTGTGCTGCACTGGGAATTTTCATATAACTCCTTATTATCCTTGCACCTTCACAGCTGTTGATATTACAGGGAGCACATATGAAGAGTCAGTCTGTAGAGAAACAGCAAGCAGAATCTGAGAAGTTCTGCTTTAGTCAAGGGCAAATTATTTTCAGGGTTTTTTTTTTTTTTTTTTTCAGTCTGTTTTTCAATCTGTTTTACCATCTCAGGGATGGTAAAAGAGTGTGTGACTTCTAGTTTAGTAGACTGTCGGTTTCACCTTTACTTTTTGTGTATTCTTTTCATAATTGCTTCTTCTTCCATGAACCATTTCTTCCCGTAACCACTTATTTCTGCCTTTTACTGGCCTGTGTAGTGTACAGAAAGAGGACAGACTGTAAGTAGGACAGAACTTAGGTGAAATCCTTCCTCCTATTCTTACTGGTCTTGTGACATTAGTGGTACTGCTTTACTGCTCTGAGACTCCATTTTCTCTCTATAACATAAAAAAACCATACTAGGTATACCACCAAATTATTGTTAAGATTGAATGAGAACATTTGTGAGAGATCTTGCACATTGTTCAATAAATGTTAGTTTATCTCTGTTCTCCACCCACCTCACCCCACCCCCCACCCCAACATAGACTGTTGAAATTAAGAGCTGATTTAGGGCCTTCTGGTCAAGATGGCAGAATAGACAGTCCCCAGCATCACCCTCTCCCACAAATCAACCAATTTACAACTATTAAAAAGCAACGACCACCAAACTGGGGCTGCTAGAGCTCAGGGGAAGAGGAGAAGAGACCTACGGAGTGCATGAAGGCAAGGGAGGTCATGATGAGAGAAAGAAAGGATTGCTCCCACAATTTCAAATCCTGGCCACTTCAAGCCTGGAGCTGGTGAAGTCATGGATCAAGAGCTGGCAAAAGCCACAGCTTTGCCCTTCAGATGAAGTTGCTTGGAGGTGGCAGGAGAGAAGAGGGCCTTGATGGCCCTCAGGGCACCAAAACCACTAACAGCACTCCTGTGGAGCCAGATAAGAGTGAGGGGCCACAGATAACTGAAAAAAGGAGCTACTCAAAGGCCGGCAAGTCATCACAAGGGATCGGTGCACAGCCCATCCCATGGGAAGTGTTTGGAGCACAGGTGGTGGGAGAGACGGGCCCACTGGGGGAATATTGGGGCTCAGCATGGACAGCTGATCTGCCCCCCAATCAGCACAGGACCACTCAGAGGAGACTTGTCAGGGATATAGAACTGTAGGGGGTGCAGTTTGCTGAAAAGTCTCAGGCCCAAACCAGAGTTTCCACACAACCCAGGTGTACCAGACCTCACAAGACTCGGAAGAACATACAAGGTCAACAGTTAAAACCTGAGCTGCACAAGATGCCTTCTCCAGGGAATCAGCAGCAAAGCAGCAATTTAGCTCAACCACAGGGCTCAAGTGCTGGACCCCACTGGGTGTTCCCCCATTTTAGAAGTAAGCAAGGACAACAAATTAGTTCCAGTGTAGAGTTTAAATGGTGGGAATAGCAAATAATCCAACACAGAACTGAAAGCAAAGACAAAGTACCCACAGATCAGAGACAAAGTTTGATATTAAATACTAAAGGTCAGATCACCAAAGAACACCTATAAAACCTTGAAGGACCAGAAGCCCCTTGGGCTCCCAAGCCAGGGAGCAGGGAGGGCCAGAGGTCTCAGCCATGTCCCACAACATCTGCAACCAGCCCAGTGATGACCACTGAGCTGCCGCAGGTAGCACCCCAGGCTCCCAAGCCAGGGTTTTGGGGATGTGATGGCCTCAGCCATGCCCCCCCCAACACCAACCAGCCCAGCACAACCACCAGTCTGCCACCAAAAACACCCTGGGCTCCCAAGCCAGGGCATTGTGGGGTCGAGGGCTTCAGCCACACCCCCATGACATCTGCATCTAGCCCAGCAATCACCAAGCCATGGCTGGAAGCCCCCTGGTCTCCCCTGAAAGAATGAACGGGGTGCCACGGGCCTCCACCATGCTCTTCCTCCCTCCTTCTTCCACCCTATGTCCCTCCCCCTTCCTTTCTCCCTCCCCCAACTGCTCTGCAACAACATATTAGAATATAAAAAAAAAATTAATAAACAATTTTTTTAAGAGAGCTCATTTATTCACATCTTACCTACCTACAGTGTCTGCCACTAGATTAGACGCACAGACGAGCTGCTTCATACATGTTTCTTGAATGAGGATTGGGTTCTCATATTTCCTTTGTTATTAAAGATATTGCAATATTAAACTGCCACAAAGATGCACCAAAAGCTTGTATGTGAAAAGAAAAGATGTTTTAAAAATTCAGAAACAAAGAAACCCACTCATAACATTGGTAACGCTACACATAGAGTAGGCACTCAAATATTTGTTGAAAAAGGATGACACATGAGTGCAGGGGCTGCATTAAGATTTCACTCTTCTCTTGAGGGAGATGATTTGACCCACAATATTATCAAAACTGTGGAATAACAAGGTGCTTTATCATGAGGTTTTATTACCTATTGTTAACTTCTGTAATTCTCCATGATTCATCAGCCATATTTATATACTGCCTAGCATTGCCCATGAAAAAAATCTTTAGCTTAGCCTTTCAGTCAAAACTGGCCTCATGTTTAAAAAAAATTTTTTGAATCATACAGAATAGTGCATGCTGAAAACTGTGTGGAAATGCCATTCAGAGAATCATCATGATTTGATGTTACTAATTTTGAAGTCATCCAAAGTTTTGACCAGAAGAAGAAATTAAAGAATTACCCATGGGGGATAAAAGTGAAAAGATAATGGGACTCGGCAGTTATTTAAGAGCAAAGGAAAAGAAATAGTGCCACAGTTACTGAAAATGTTTAAAATAATCACAGGCTGTGGGGAACATGAACAGAGGAGCTAAAATGCTTCTTTGAAATAAGTCATAAGAATATAAGCTTAAACATATTTAGCGATTAATATCTTAGTGTTATATTTTATTAGAAAATGGTCTAGATATTTAATGAATATCCATCCTTTAATTTTCCCAGTTTATTTTTTTTTTATTTTATTCTTTTTATTTTTATTTTTATTTATTTATTTATTTATTTATTTATTTATTTATTTTTTAATTTTATTATGTCGATATACATTGTAGCTGATTATTGCTCCCCATCACCAAAACCTCCCTCCCTTCTCCCTCCCCCCCTCCCCCCCAACAATGTCCTTTCTGTTTGCTTGTATCAACTTCAAATAATTGTGGTTGTTATATCTTCTTCCCCCCCCCACCCCCGGTTTGTGTGTGTGTGTGTGTATGTGTGTGTGTGAATTTATATATTAATTTTTAGCTCCCTCCAATAAGTGAGAACATGTGGTATTTCTCTTTCTGTGCCTGACTTGTTTCACTTAATATAATTCTCTCAAGGTCCATCCATGTTGTTGCAAATGGCAGTATTTCATTCGTTTTTATAGCTGAGTAGTATTCCATTGTGTAGATGTACCACATTTTCTGTATCCACTCATCTGATGATGGGCATTTGGGCGGGTTCCAACTCCTGGCTATTGTAAAGAGTGCTGCGATGAACATTGGGGAACAGGTATACCTTCGACTTGATGATTTCCATTCCTCTGGGTATATTCCCAACAGTGGGATGGCTGGGTCGTATGGTAGATCTATTTGCAATTGTTTAAGGAACCTCCATACCATTTTCCATAGAGGCTGCACCATTTTGCAGTCCCACCAACAATGTATGAGAGTTCCTTTTTCTCCGCAGCCTCGCCAGCATTTATCGTTCATAGTCTTTTGGATTTTAGCCATCCTAACTGTTTCCCAGTTTATTTATGTTTAAAAAGTACACATAGATTACTTATGAAAACCAAGATTAGATAAAGCCAGTCATCCTTTTAAGTTAAGCCCATGTTAACCATTTTATAACCTGTGAATATCAAGTGCTCATCTAAGAACTTTAAATATGTAAGTACCTTGTCAATAACTCAGAAGATACAGTTGCTTTCATTAAACAAGCAATATTAAATTATTTTTATTTACCAAAGAATTGCACAATCAAAGATCAATCTGTTGGAGGCTGGGTTTATAATTTTAACCTTGAAATTTCTTAGTAAACGGACCAGAAAAACCAGGCAAAATGCATGTTTGCAATTCTGAAGACATTTCTATTTTTATTTTATTAATCAATTCAATCAACTACACAATGGAATACTACTCCGCTGTAAAAAAAGAATGAAATACTACCATTCACAGCAACGTGGATGAACTTAGAGAAAATTATATTAAGTGAAATAAGCCAGGCACAGAAAGAAATACCTCATGTTCTTGCTTACATATCGGACCTAATAAAAATAAATAAATATACAAACAAATAAATGGGAGGGAAGGAGACACAACAATCACAATAATTCCTTGAACTTGTTAAGATAAGTGAACACATATGATGTTGATGGGGGGGAAGGAAGGGGGGAATAGGAGGAATTGATAAAGGGACACAAAAAAATACACTGTATATTGATAAATTAACATTTAAAAAAATAAATAAATAATCAACTTAACCAACTGAGCTTACAGAGTCATGAGAATTTTTATTTTATTTTATTTATTTTACTTTTGGCAGCTGGCAGTATGGGGAAATTAACCTGTGTCTTTGGTATTACGAGGCTGCACTCTAACCAACTGAGCTAAATGGCCACCTCTCATATTTTATCAATCAATTTAAAACCACCTTATTTACTAAAGAGTTTTTAGGTCATGTGAACTAAAAAAGCATTTCTGGCAGATTATGCCAGATACAGCATAATGCATGTGCGTATATTTTAACATACCTAAACACATATACATTTTTATAGCTTTCATTTTAGTCATGAGATAGTAATATTAACTCACCAGTTAATAAAAGACCATTGGATTCAAATTATACTTCAGACATAAGGGGGCCCATTCACAGTGCTTAACTTTAGTTGCCCTGATAAGTAATCTTATAAAGGCTGTGGAACAGAATTTAGGTAAAGCAATTTTCATAGCAGCCCAATCCACAAAGAAAAACCCTTTTACCATTTTTTTTCTCAGTTTCCATTTCAAATGGAAAATGGTTAAATTTTTTAAAGTACAGAATATCTAAATGGCTTTGGATTTTCCATTTCAAATGGAAAATGGTTAAATTTTTTAAAGCACAGAATATCTAAATGACTTTGGATTTTCAGATAACCAGTTTCTTTTCTTCCTTATCTTGGCTGAAATGCCATAAAGAGTGAGCTTTTGTCTTAACACTTGCAGACAAATCAAGTTAAACAGTATTTCTTCTGTAATCTGGAACTACGTCATCCCTTTTTTTTCCCCAAGTATTTTCTGTAAAAGAGGCTTTTAACAATTTTTTTACCTTATGTGAAGGATTTTTAAGCTTTAAGACAGTGTCAGGTTTGCTTAACTGTGCACATAGATAGACAAATTTTGTCCAGAAACTTAGCCAATTATAACTTGCTGGTTCATAGTTTGTTTCTCAAGCTTACCAAAAGAAATTCAGATCAGCTCTGTAGGATTCATCCTAAGAAGGGGTATGGAGCTCTCATTACCCATTTCAACAATCACAAATCTTCAGAATCTAATACATACATGGGTAAAGCCAAGTTGTAACAACAAGAAGAAAAAAATGTTCTAACACATTTCCACTACAGCACTGACTACCCAATTCTTGGATCCTTCATTGCAAAAGCATTAAGACAGCAAAATCTTCCCAGGAAGCGTGACACCATTCCCAAAGACAATTTACTCACCCAAACACAAACCCATAATGGGCTTGGAGAGTTTTAAAGGGGGCAAGGGCCATCTAAGAGTTCCCAAAATTAACACATGGGAATAGTCAATGCCCCCAAATAGTAGCATGAGCAGCAGGAAAAACGGGCAATATAGGACAGAAAACAGACACACAGATAGCTCATTCATACACCCTAATTGAAGCACTTCATTGAACGAAGGTCAATTTACAATTTCACAAGGCTCATCCTGCACCATAGGTACCTTTCTCTAATGAATGGCACAGACAGAGGACTTCCTGGTGTGCACACCAGCTATCACTTACCTAAACTCAACATTCTTCAAGCCTATTAGCTCCCTCAGAGCCCACCAGCTCCTCCCCAATACATAAATTTTTACTGAAGATAAACAAAGATTTAAAGAAAGAATTCAAACATGTTAATGGAACTTTTTTCCAAACTTAATCATTTTTAAAGAGCTACATTTTACTCAGTTTCTTTTTTCATTTATGCTCTCTTCTTGTAATAGGTAGTATCTTTTTACAAAACATTTGTTCAATGGGTTAAATGTGTCCCCTCAAAAGTTTATATATTGGAAATTTAATCTCAGTTGAAACAGTGTTAAGAGGGTAGGAAATCCAATTATGGCATTTAAAAGGTGGGGCCTTTTCATAGGTGATTATGCTGTGAGGATTGTGTCCTTATGAGTGGATTGATCCATTCATGGAGTAATGGGTGTGGTTCTGATGGCTTTATAAGAAGAGAGAGTGAGCAGGTTAGCTCTCCCTTGCTCAGCCCATTCTCTCCATGTGACACCCTGCATTACTGTAGAAAAAGACCCTCACTAGATGCATTCCCTGGAATTTGGACTTCCCAGCCTCTGAAACTGTAAAAAATAATTTTTTTTTATAAATACCCAGTTTCAGGTAGTCTGTTAGAAGCAACAGAAATGGACTGATACAATTTGCAAACAATTTTCCAAATATGATTTTTAAATTCCAAATTATGATTTCCATCTAGTTCACAGATGTCTTTCAAGTAAATAAGTCTGCACAGTTATATAGTAGGAAGAACAACCACCTCAAACAAGCCAAACAACTTCATAATGCAACCTAATTTAGATTTGCTGCAAGATTAAACTCAATAATAGCTTAAGTATATCAAATCTCTGAGCAAAAACTACTACTGAATTACCACTGCCTTTGGGATGAAATCAAACTACTTATCCTAGTCTTTGTGGAATACCATGATTCTTCTTTCAAGTTTAATTTCCACTACTCCTTGACTTTTTCCCTTCATGTCAATCAAAGGAAACTCTATAATTTTTTATACATGCTATGATTTTTCTCATTTCCATTCTTATTTTTATGCTGTGCCCTCCATTTCATTATTCTTCAAATTTCTTCAACTCTTTCTAAAAAAGCTCAGCTCAAATACAATATTTTGTGCACACACACACACACACAAACATTTTTCTCTCATTTATTTGTGTGTGATGATTAATTTTATATGTCAACTTGGCTAGACCATGGTACCCAGTTTTGGGTTGAATACCAGTCCAGATGTTGCTGTAAAGGTATTTTTAGATGAGATAACATTTAAATCAGTAGACTTTGACTAAAGTAGATTACCCTTTATAAGTGGGGTAAGTTTCATCCAATCAGCTGAAGTTCTTAAGGGAAAAGAGTAAGACTTCCCTCCCAATGGAGGAAGAAATTCTCTCTCCATGCTGCCTTCATACTCAAGATTTTAACATCACCTCTTCCTTGAGTCTTCAGGCTGCTAGCCTGGCCTGAAGATTTCAAATTTGCCAGCCCAATAATTACATGAGCTAATTCCTTAAAATCTCCCCATCCCTCTCTCTCTCTCTCCCCTCCCCCCACCTCCTTATACATACATGTGCGCATACACACACACACACACACACACACACACACACACACACACACAAAATTTCTCTACTGGGAGGGCCGACCCCGTGGCGCACTCGGGAGAGTGCAGCGCTGGGAGCGCAGCAGTGCTCCCGCCGCGGGTTCGGATCCTATATAAGGATGGCCGGTGCGCTCACTGGCTGAGCGCGGTGCGGCCAGTCACAAAAAAAGACAAAAAAAAAAAAAAATTCTCTACTGGGCTGAAATCCCCTCAAAAGCATAAAAAGCAATCAGCTTTCTATACCTCAAAGAACAATGCCTTAAACACAGACTGTGTTTTGAGTGATATCAGCAAGTTGGCCGAATATAAAGACCCAACCTTCATCTCTCCCTCCCACACACACACAAACAGAAACACCAATTTACAACCACCCACAAACTAGAATACCTTGATGAGAGCTTTGGAATTCAAGTGAGAGATACCAGCCCCTCAGTGGAGCAAAGAAATGAGAAAACAAGCATTGAAAACAGTGAGAGAACAGTTTTAATTTACTTGCATCATCTTTCCCTCAAGTTAGTACAGTGAAGTGCTAAGAGATATCTCCTCAGCCTACAAGCTCTCATGTGGAAAATACATAGAGAAAAATGAACATTGGATATCCCCATCATTTGGAGGCACTACACAAGAGGCCTGCTCTTGTAAGGCCTTACACAGGACACTGAGGGAATTGCCACAGACAGATCACTGAGATCTATCAGAGAGTAGCTGAGAAAAATAAAAGAGGAAAAAGCATCCACAACCAGCTCATGGATCACAACATCCAGCCTGAGACCTCAACAGCAAACCTACTACTTGCCCACAGTCCCTGGAACCAGGCCCATCACCTTCATACTTCACCAACCAAAATCTTGGCAGGCTGACTGATGAAGAACTTTCCCTTCCAGAACAAGGCTTAAAAGACTGTAAGAGATGAATGCTTCTGCAAATGCACATACACCAATGCAAGATGACAAAAATCACAAATAATCAGGGAAACATAGCACCGTCAAAGGAGCAAGAAAAAGCTCCAGTAACATACTCTAAAGGAATGGATAGCCATAAACTGCCTGACAAAGAATTTAAAATAATCATCTTAAAGAAGTTCAGTAAACCACAAGAGAACAGAGATAGACAACTGTAGGTAGATAATAAATAAATGAAAACAGGAGCACAATACATGAACAAAATGAGATATTCAAAAAAGAGATAGAAACCATAAAAAGGAATCAAATGGAAATTCTGCAGCTGACAGAAACAATAACCAACCTAAAAATTTTAATAGAGTTTCAACAGCAGACCTGATCAAGCAGAAGAAAAGAATCAATGAATTCAAAGACAGGTCATTTGAAATTATCTACTCAGAGGAACAAAAGAAAAATATATTTAAAAGAATGAAAAGGCCTGAAGGACTTATGAGACACCTTCAAGCAAATGAATATATTTATTATGGCAGTCCTACAAGGAGGGAAAAAAATTGAAATAGGCAGAAAGCTTATTTAAAAAGATAATGGCTGAAATTTTCCCAAATCTGAAGGAGGAAATGGACATCCAGATACTTTAAGCCCAAAAACCCCAAATAGGTTAAACATAAAGAGGTCTATACTGAGACACACTATAATTAAATGTCTAAAAATCAAAGACAAAGAGAGATTTTTTTAGGTAAAGAGAAAAGCAACTTGTCACATACAAGCGAACTTCTATAAAACTATCAGTGGATTTCTCAGCAGAGACCCTGCAGGTCAGGAAAGTGTGATGATATATTCAAATTTCTGAAAGATAAAAACTTCCAACCTTGGAAAAATGTCCTTTAAAAATGATGAAGAGATAAAAACATTCCCAGACAAACAAAAATGGAAGGAATTTAATGTCACTTGATATGCCTTACAAAAAATGCTAAAGGGAGTTCTTCAGGTTGAAATGAAAGAAAACTAAACAGCAACATAAAAACATGTGAAAGTATAAATCTCACTGGTAAAGGTAAATATATAGTCATATTTAAAATATTGTAATGGTAGTGTGTACACCACTTTTAATTCTAATATAAAAGTTAACAGACAAAAATATTAAGAATAACTATAAATAACAATTTAATGGATACACAATATAAAAATATGTAGATTGTGGCATCTTTAATATAATGTGGGGTGAGGAGAGAGCTAAAAGCATAGAGTATTTGTATGTTATTGAAATTAAATTGTTACCAGTTTAAAATTGAGTATTACATCTATAAGATGTTTAGTGTAAGCTTCATGGTACCCACAAATAAAATACCTATATTAGATACACCAACAAAAAAAGTGAAAGAAATCAAGTTTATCACCACAAAACAAAAAATCACAAAGGATGATGCAAAGGAAGAGAGGAAAATAGTAGCAAAAACTACAAAATAGAAAACAACAAAATGGCAGGGTCCCCCAAAAGTTCATATGTTGGAAACTTAATCCCTACTACAACAGTGTTAATAGGGTGGGAAATCCAATTATGATATTTGAAAGGTGGGACCTTTAAGGGGTAATTGGATTGTGTGGACTGTGCCTTCATGAATGGATTAATCCATTTATGGAGTAATGAGTTATCATGGGTGTGGGCTGGAGCCTTTATAAGGAACACATGAGAGAGTTCTTCCCATTCTTGCAATGTGACACCCTACTCACTATGGGACCCTGTAGAGCATTCCCACCCAGAAGAAGGCCCTCACCAAATATGCCCCCTGGACAGTGGACTTCCAAGCCTCCACAACTGTAAGAAATAAATTATGTTTATTTATGAATTACCCAGTTTCAAGTATTATGTTAAAACAACTGAAAATGACCTACTACAGTAAGTCCTCACTATCAATAATTAACTTAAATATAAATGGATTAAGCTACCCCACCAAAGACATAGAGTGGCTGAATGGATTTAAAAACAAAAAAACAAACAAAAAAAAGAGATCCTAACATATGCTATCTATAAGAGATTTGCTCTAAAATCAAGAACACACAGAGTCTAAAACTGAAGGGGTGGAAAAAATATTTTGTGAAAATGGAAATCAAATGAGACCAGGTATCCAGGTATGGCTCTACTTATGTGAGAAAAAAAAACAGAATTTAAGTTGAAAACCACCACAAGAAACAAAAGTCTTATTACATAATGATAAAAGGATCAATTTAACAGAAAAATACAATAGTTATAAATATATATGCTCCAGCATCAGAACACTTAAATATATAAAGCAAATATTGATAGATCTGAAGGATGAAATAAAGATGCAATAATAGTAGGAGGGCTCAATGCTTCACTCTCAGTAATAGATTGAAATCATAGATCATCCAGACATCCGATAAGGAAACAGCAAACTTGAACAAAATAATAAAACAAATGGACCTAACAGACATATACTGAACATTCCACCCAAAAGAAGCAGAACATGCATTCTCCTCAAGAACACATGTAGTACCAAAAAAGTCTTAAATTGAAGAAGACTGGTATTCCAAGTATCCTTTCTGGCCACTATGTAATAAAACTAGAAAATCAATAACAGCAGGAAATTTTTTAATATGTGGGAATTAAATAACATACTTTTGAGAAACTACTGGGCCACAGAAAAAAATCAAAATGTAAATTTAAAAATATCTGGAGACAAATGGAAATAAAACACAGCATACCAAAATTTATGGGATGCAGCAAAAACAGTACTAAAAGGGAAGTCTATAGCAATAAATGTCTCCATTAAATTTTTTTAAAAAGGAAGGATCTCAAATAAACACCATAACTTTCCTCCTCAAAGAAATAGAAAATAAGAAAAAACTAAACCCAAAGTTAGCAGAAGGAAGGAAATAATAAAGATTTGAGCAGAAATTAATGAAATAGAGAATAGAAAAACAATAGGAAAGACTGATGAAACTGAGTGGGTTTTTTGAAAAGATTTTTTAAAAAATCAACAAACAGCTAGGCTAATTAAGAAAAAGAAAGAAGACTCATAAATAAAATCATAAATGAATGAGAAGACATAACAAATGATGCCACAGAAATAAAAAAATATAATAAGGGACAAATATGAAAAATCATGCACCAACAAATTGAACCACCTAGAAGAAATGGATAAACTTTTAGAAACATACAATCTATCAAAACTAAATGAAATGGAAGAAATGGAAAGCCTAAACTGAAAATAGCAATTAAGAAAATTGAAGGAATAAACAAAATCTTCCCAACAAAGAAAACCCCAGGGCCAGATGGTTTCACAGGTAAATTCTACTAAAAATTCAAAGAATTAATACCAATCCTTCCTAAACTCTTCAAAAAGAAACAGAAGATGGCATAACACTTTCAAACTCATTTTATGAGGCCAGCATCACCCTGGATACCAAAGTCCGACAATGACACAACAAGAAAAGAAAACTACAGACCAATATTTCTGATGAACATACATGCAAAAATCCTCAACAAAATACAGTCATGAGTTGCTTAACAACAAGGATATTTTCTGAGAAATGTGCCATTATATGATTTGGTCATTGTGTTAAGATCATAGAGTGTACTCACACAACCTAGATGGTAGAGCCTTCTACCCACCTACACTATATGGTATAGCTTATTGCTTCGAACACCATTATACACGTGATTGGTCATTGACCAAAACATGATTATGTGGTACATGACTGTACTAGCAAACCAAATTCAACAGCACATTAAGAGGATCATTCACCGTGACCAAGTGTGATTGAAGGATAAAAATCACATGATCATCTCAATAGATATAGAAAAAGCATTTGAAAAATTAAACTCTGTTTCATCATTTAAAAAACCCAACAAATTAGGTATAGAGGGAACTTACTTCAACACAATAAAGGCTATACATGAAAAGCCCACAGCTAACAACATGCTCAACAGTGAAAAAATGAAAGATTTTCCTCTAAGATCTGGAACAAGGGTAGGATGTGCTCTCATCACTTCTGTTCAATATAGCACCAGAAATCCTAGCCAGAGTGATTAGGCAAGAAAAAAATTTTTTTTAAAAAGGCACCCAAATTGAAATAGAAAAAGTAAAATTGTCTCTTTTTGCTGATGGCACATGGTCTTATATGCAAAAAACTCTAAAGACACAAACAACAAAAAAGTAGTATCAGAACTAATAAACTCAGTAAAGTTACAGGATGTGAAATCAACATACAAAAATCAGTTGTATTTCTATACACTAACAATAAATTATCTTACAAGAAAATTAAGGAAATGATTCCATTTATGTAGCATTTAAAGAAATAAAATACTGGGCTGACCCCATGGCTCACTAGGGAGAGTGCAGCACTGGGAGCACAGAGGCGCTGGGACCACCGAGGCCACAGGTTCAGATCCTATATAGGGATGGCCAGTGCGCTCACTGGCTGAGCACGGTGTTGGCGACACCAAGCCAAGGGTCACAATCCCCTTACCGGTCACAAAAAAAAAAAAGAAAGAATATACTTAGGAATAATCTTAACCAAGGAGGTTAAAGACCTATATACAAAAAACAATAAAACGCTGAAGAAAGAAATTGAAGCAGGCACAAATAAATGAAAAGACATCTCATGTTCATGAATTAGAAAAATTAATATTGTTAAAATGGCCACACTACTCAAAGTGATCTACAAATTCAATGCAATCTCTATCAAAATTTTCATTTTTAAAGAAATAGAAAAATAATCCTAAAATTTATATGTATGAAGCCACAAAATATCCTTAATAGCCAAAGCAATTTTGTGCAAGAACAAAGCTGGAGGCATCATACTTTCTGATTACAAAACTACAGTAATCAGAGTAGCATGGTACTAACATAAAAACAGACATTTAGATCAATAAAACGGAATAGAAAGCCCAGAAATAAACCCACACATATACAATCAATGGTCTTCAACCATGTGCCAAGACTACACTACTGGGAAAGAACAGTCTTCAATAAATGGTTCTAGAAAAAATTGGGTATAAACATGCAAAAGAATGAAATTGGACCTTTCTCTTTCAATATACACAAAAATCAACACAAATGGATTAAATATTTAAATGTAAGTGTGGAATATAATATAAAGCATATATACTTCAGAGGGCCTGGTTTTCCAAAGCCTTGCAGTTTCGAATATTGACTTTGCAAAGGACAGGAAATTTTCCCCAGGCTATAAAGTCTCCAGTATAAGATAAAGAGTTCTAACACAGCAAGGTTGCTGGCTCAAGGACAGACGAGTTACGGATTGATATGTTAAGATACTGGGAAATTGCTAAAGAAGGAATATTTGCTAAGATCAAGCTTTTGTTGGTGGATCACTTAATTGTCTAATGCAATGTCATCTGACTTGTTTCACTGAAAGTTACCAGCCTATATTGTTAAACTATAACCCCAGCTATGTTCTCTTCCTGTAACTTCCTGGTCTGGAAAATAAATGCAGGAAGAGAGCTCCAATTTGGGGTTAATTTCCCAAGGAAAGGATGCCTCTCACTTGAGGGTTCCAGGGAAGTTAACCACTTTGGGGCTTCTCATTGCTCAGAAGAGATGGGCTTTGAGTAATCCTTTGCAGCTCCATCACCCAGGGGGAGTGGGGTGACAAATCTGTGGGGGGCAAAGCAACATCTAAGACCTGAAACTGTACAACTCTTAGAAGAAAACATAGGAGAAGGGTTTCTAACATTGGCCTTGGCTACTATTTCTCGAATATGACACCAAAAGCATGGACAACAAAAGCAAAAGCAGACAAGCGAAACTACACATACTAAAAAGCTTCTGCACAGCAAAGGGGTTAATGAGGAGTTAATATCTAAAATATATAAGAAACTTATATAACTCAATAGCAAAAACAAAAACAAAACCTAAGTTAAAAATGGTCAAAGGACCTAAATTGACATTTCATCAAAGAAGATATAGAAATGGCCAACAGGTATATGAAAAAATGTTTACCATCAATGATTATCAGGGAAATGTCAATTATAGCAATGAGCTATTACCTCCCACCTGTTAGAATAGCTATTATCAAAAAGACAAAAATAACCAGTGTTGGTGAGGATGTGGAGAAAAGGGAAACCTTATATACTATTGGTGGGAATGTAAATTGGTGTATCCACTATAGAAAACAGTATGGAGGTCCCTCAAAGACTTAAAAATAGAACTACCATATGATCTAGTAATCTTACTTCTGGGTATATATCCTAAGGAAATAAAACCAATATCTTGAAGAGATATCTGCAATCCCACGCTCATTGCAGCATTATTCGCAATATCCATGACATGGAAGCAACCTGTGTCCATCAATGGATAAACGGATTTTTTTTTAATGTGGTATATATTACCACATATGATAGTAGATCACAATGGAATACTATTAAGTTTTTAAAAAGAAGGAAATTCTGGCATTTGAGACAATAGGGATGACACTAGAGGATATAATGCAGATTGAAATAAACCAGAAAGAGAAAGACAAATACTAGGGGATTCCACTTATATGAGCACTCTAGAATATTCAACTCATAGAATCAAAAAGCAGAATGGTGGTTGCCATGATCTGGGGGTGGGGGTGAGGAGTGGGGGAAAAGGGAGGTGTTAGTAAAAGAGTACAATGTTTTGTTTACGTAACATGAATAACTCCTAGAGATATACTATACAGTTTAGTACCTATAGTTAACAACAGTGTATTGTATACTTGAAAATATGGTACAAGGATAGGTCTTATGTTAAGTGTTCTTGTCACAGAAAATAATAATAGTAATATATAATGCAGGCAGGAGGAAACTTTTGTGTGTGTGTGTGTGTGTGTGTGTGTGTGTGTGACCGGTAAGGGGATCATAACCCTTGGCTTGGTGTCACCCGCAACGTGCTCAGCCAGGCCATCCCTATACAGGATCCAAACCCGCGGTCTCAGCGCTCCCAGCACCACACTCTCCCGAGTGAGCCACGGGGTCGGCCCAGGAGGAAACTTTTGAAGGTGATGAATACATTTAAGCATAGACTGTGGTGGTCGTTTCTCAAGTGAACACTTACTTCTAAACTCATCAGGTTGTATACATACAGCTTTTTTATGTCAATCATACCTCAATAAACTAGTTTTTAAAATATAGAGTGTGGTTAATAAATATTAAGTAAATGATTGAATGTTTGATCAATGAATGACTAACTATTTGGTCAGTTCCACCTATGAAGTGTCTCAACTTAATTTTTATTCTTTCCCTTGGCAGTAGTCGCTCACACACTTAGCTGCTCTATCTATATTATTTGAGATTCCTAATAGGTATCTCTGCTTCTAGAATCTTCCAATCTCTGCCCAAGTCCTATTGTATCCTTCATATCGCCACTTAGATTTCTCTTCAGATCACTCACATGCATGCACACGCGTGCACACACACACACAATAATATCAGAGTCCTGCAATAAGATGTGTTTCTATTGCCTAGAACTCCTTTACGGCTCTCTTCCATATCCACTTGCCTTCATGATTGAAAAGTTTTAAATTATTTCCACAATACAAGAGATGGCCTTTATTATACAGTCTCAGGAGGCCTTGGCATTTGAACTGCGTGCTCTACCATGTTGAGACCTTTGTCTGCCTGACAGATGCCTATGTATCTTTGAAGTTCCGTACCAGATATCATCTTTGCTGTGAAAGCTTCTTTTGATTCCTCAGTCAGGTAGTTGTTCCTCCAATACATATTTTCCATGTGTTTTCTGGCGTGTTTGTCTGCCTCACTGGAATGTGAGTTCTTCCCAGACTGTACTCTTATCTCATTTATCTTGTATTCCCTAATATCTAGTCCATTGCATGAGATAACCCCCAGACTCTCCCAACGGTACACTTTTGTGTTTTATAGGCATGCAGGAATATGTTGATGTCAGCAGCAAAGCACAAATTTCTGGCTTTTCTTCAGAAATTTTTTCCTACAACCAGAAAAAGAAAAAATAGGCAATATGAGGAAACATCTGATGCTGTAAACTGACAAATAACTAATTATTTTTCTTTTTCATTTGGGAATTTTGACACAGAATAGACCCAACTGGTGATTCTAAAATTATAACCCCTTGGTTTCTTTCTCATGTCTATTCCGGCAAGAATTCCAAGTATTGTGTGTTTTGCATGTAAGAGGACTAAGTGCTATTAGTTCTATGCAAAGTCTAAGGTTTTGTCTGTGGTGTCCTACAAGTAGAAGCTACGAGTTTGCCAGATTAAATAGTTAATATCACATTTGTTAGAAGTGCTGCTATTGAATTCTGCTGCAAATGCCTAACTTCTAAGATGGCTGAGCACAAACAAAACAAGGTACAAAGTTGAAATCTTTTGATAAATGTCAAGTTGCCATTAGAATGCTGTTCATAGACTTTAGAGTACAGTCAATATAATTTCTCACCAAAGAAGCAATTGCTTCCTCTCTACATCTTGACAGATCTGCAGGAGTCCATAGATTATCACTGCCCTCTGAACTCTTCATCATGTTTTAAATCTGTTGAAGTATGAAAAAAATCAAGTGTGCTTCACAAAACAGGATCATAAAAATGAACGTGGCTGGAGCTGTCTTTGATGGAAGATTTTGAATCACGCTCCAGACAAGTCAAAAAAGAGATTGGGAAGTCAGCTGAGACATCAGTGCAGAAATGCTAAATACAGCAGACTATTTATTAAGTGCAAGAAGACACAACTACTCAGGTAAGGGCAGGTAGTTCTTTGACACAAAACAAAGCCAAACAAAACAAACAGTGCTTCCAAGCTGCAGAAAGGGTTGGTATGTGCCTCTGGAACTTCCTTTGTGCCTTCACAGTCAAGGTGCTGTCATGCTAGAGTATCAAGTCTGCTTCAATACCCTGTCTTCTGTCATTTTCCAGGCTTGTTGAGCTGTTCGTGACTAGTACTAATGAGAGTCATGCCCTTTCAATTGTTACTTCAAAAATATGCAAAAACTGCTCTGCTGTGCTCACCAGCCTCGCTTAATTTCCCATCAAAGAAATAGAACTCCAGTTACTTGACTGACTTTTCACATTGAATCTTGAGAAATCAGAGATGCTTCATGGATCTGCAACACTCAAGGAAATAAAATAGCTCATACTTGACCATATTTGATATCTGGATTCACAGCCCTTCCATTTTTAACATGATTCATTACCTTGCTTTATATTTTATTCCTGTGGTCTTGATTCAGAGACCAAGATTTCTATCTTTTTAACCTCAAAAACCTACCAACTGTGAAAATTCCCAATATATCTAAGTGTAAAATTAATGCCAACTTCACTTAATATATGCTGTATGTGTTTGCATTATGTTTTGGTTTGGTTCAAGTTTGAATTTTGGCGGGTGTTGTTTTGACAATTTTGAAATTTGTAGGTGTTTTCCACAAAATGAGTTTTGTGTAATTACGCTCAAGAAAAAAGAATGAAAAACCCTCAGATTAACAATCACAGATCTTGTTATTTCTGAAATGGGAGAAACTTGTGTTCCTTATATTTGGGTAAAATGAGCAAATGATAAAGTGACTCATGATAAAAGTGAGCTTGGCCCTTTCTCCCTTGCTTTGTGTGACACATATGCAAACAAAAATAGATAATAAAAAAGAAATACCAAGGAATAATAAAAGTGCTACCTGCCTGTAATTGCTAATACACCAGAGTAGCTAGGGAAAGAACTATGCGAAGCAGTTTAAAAGGCCCATTTTCCTGCATTGCCTGATAAATTAAAAAGCTGGAAAATGAGCCAGCAACATGGAAAAGAAATTTTTTTAAAAAAAGAGGAAATGAAGTTCAACCAAGAAAATGGGAACTGACAAAACCATGGGGACAACATTATGTCTATGTCTAAGACTGAGATCACTTTTTCAATAATCAACACTTAAATTACCCTGTTATTGTGCTAGAAATTCAGATAAGGCAAACCTTCTGTCCACTAGGAGTTCACAGTCTAAGAAGGAGACAGAGGAGCAAACCAAACACAACGAGCAGAGGGCTGGTGCAATACACTTGTAACAGAGAGGCACCTTCCAGCACAACCACAGGAGCAAGGCCACTGTTCTCCCTGCTGGTGAGAAATGTTTCTTCACACTTCTTTCTTAGAGATAAATGAGTGCTATGGACTGAATATTTGTGACCCCCAAAATGGAAACCATAATTCCCAATGTGATGGTATTTGGAAAGGGGCCTTTGGGAGATAATCAGGTTTAGATGTGGGCATGAGGGTGGGGCCCTCATGAGGGGATTAGTGCCCCTATGAAAAGGTCCCCAGAGGGTGCATTTATTTTCTCTCTCTCTCTCTCTCTCTCTCTCTCTCTCTCTCTCTACCATGTGAGGACACAGTGAGAAGCCAGCCATCAACAAGCTGGGAAAAGAGCCCTTGCTGGAAACTGACCGTGCTGGCACTTTGATCTTGGGCTTCTAGCTCTCAGAACTGTAAGAAAATAAATTTTTGTCCCTGCTGGTCAAGACGGTAGAATAGACAGACAGTCCCCAGCATCACTCTCTCCCACAAATCAACCAATTTAAAACTATTAAAAATCAATGACAGTCAAGCAGGGGCCACTAGAGTTCAGGGGAAGAGAAACCTACTGAGTTCATGAAGGCAGGAGAAACCACGATGAGAGAAAGAATGGATTGCTTCCACCATTTCAAGCTCCAGCAACTTCAAGGCTAGCCCTGGTGAGAACATGGAGCAAGAACTGGCAAAAGTCACAGCTGTGCCCTTTGTGTGAAGTTGCTTGGAGGCTGCAGGGGAGAAGAGGGCCTTGGTGGCTCCAGGCCCGCAAGAGCACTGACAGGGTTTCTGTGAACCCACATAGGAGAGAGGAGCCACAGACAACTGAAAAAAGGAGCCACTGAGAGGCCAGTGAGTCATCTCAAGGGACCAGCACATGGCTCATCCCATGGGAAATGTTTGCAGTGGCAGGGTGTGGGGGAGACAGGCCCACCAGGTGAGTACTGGGGCACAGCAGGGACAGCTGATCTTCTCCCCAATCAGCACAGGACACCCAGTGGAGACTAGTCAGGAATATAGAACTGCCGGGGTGCAGTTTGCTGAAAAGTGTCAGGCCCAGACCACAGTTTCCACACAACCCAGGTGTACCAGATATCACAAGACCCGGAAGTGCTTACAAGGTCAATAATTAAAACCTGAGCTGTGCAAAAAGCCTTGCACAGGGAATCAGCAGCAAAGCAGCAATTTAGCTCAACCACAGAGCTTAAGTGCTGGTTCCCACAGGAAGTTCCCCCATTTTAGAAGTAACCAAGGGACAAAAACTGAGTTCCAGCCCAGGCACACCAGGAATGCCTTGGGGTCTACCAGGGGACATGAGGCATGGAACCAGGGGCAAGACTCACAACACAAGTGCCCACAACCACTCACAACAACAGCACCTTGGGGCCCCACCCAGGAACCCGAGGATTGGAGCCAAGGACTGTACCCCACTCTCACATATAGGCATGCCATCAATACCTAGAGACTTGCCTGGGGACCTGGCTAGAAGCCAGGGACTAGACCCCCTTCCCACCACCCAGGGACCCAAGGCATGGAGAAGGGGACCAGAACCCCCTCCCACAACCAGGCACCCTGTGCCAGCACCTCAGGGACCACCCGGGGACCTGAGGCATAGAGAAGGGTACCGGACCCCCCTCCCAAGACCAAGCTCACCACACCAGTGCCTCAGAGCCTGCCCAGGGATCCAGGATAAGGAATTGGGACTGGACCCACCCTCCCACAATGAGGCATACCAGGACAGCACATCAGGGCCCACCCAGGGGCCTGAGGCATGGAGAAGGGGACTAAACCTCCCTCCCACAACCAGGCTTACCTCACCAGCACCTCAGGTCCGTACCAGGGACCCATGGAATGTAGAAGGGGACTGGACACCCCTCCCACAACCAGGCACACCGAGCCAGCACCTTGGGGCCTGCCCTGGGACCTGGGGCATGGAGAACAGTACCAGACCACCCTCCCACAACCAGGCACCCCACACCAGCACCTCAGGCCCACCCTGGGACCTGGGGCATGGAGAGGAGGACCAGACCCCCCTCCCACAACCAGGCACCTTGTGCCAACACCTCAGGGCCTGCCCTGGGACCCGGGACATTGAGAAGGGGACCAGATACCCCTCCCACAACCAGGCACACCGTGACAGCACCTTGGGACCCACTCGGGGACCCAGGGCATGAAACCAGGGATTGGGCACTCTCCACAACCAGGCACACTGCCAGCACTACAGAGCAGGCCCAAAACATCTCCTTCATGTGGGTGGCCCACCACAGCCACCACAATAACCATGGCTGCCGTGAAGGCAGCTAGATGCCACAACCACCACACAGATGGTTCTCCAGTCACTGGAGTGAGTTGACACAGGGAGAATCACCAGCAGAGATAATGAAAGGAGGAGGATGTCTGCCTCCACAGAGCCCATTTCAGAGTGACGGAAGAGACATCTGCTCTATGATAGTATCGGGGGACCTGATCATGCCTCAGCATTGGACAGATCATTTGGGCAGCAAATCAACAGAGTAACCATTATACTTTCAGAAGGAGAGAAGAAATCTAGAGTGATGAAGAAGGGGGACGGGGAGAGAAAGGGGGATGGGGTGGGATTGGACAAGAAGCATAAAGAATAATTACAATTTGTAACAATATATATGCTAGTAATATTGATTTGATCAACATATCTCAATGTTGAACCTCCAAAATATGTATAATCAATTTTGATTCAATAAAAATTTTTAAAAATAAAATAAAAAAGAGTTTGGCTTGCTAAACTTTGGTTTATAAAAAAAAAACCACATATTGTGCACAAGTAATTGATAGTCAACTCTATACCCCACAAATATGTATAATCAATTAAGTTTCCATTAAAATAAAATAACACATTGCTAATCAAAAGACTGGGTACGTCTTATAGAGATTGAAAGAGTGTATTTGTCCAGAGACTCAATGACCTAATCAAGGACCCAAACTACACTTTTATGTGACGAAGGAGGAATAAAGACTAGGTCAAAAAGGCAAATAGAGCAATACCTAGTGTTTCTCGTGTGAAAACTAATTTAAAACCATGTCTTGCCTCATATTTGCCCTACACAGAACAACTTTAAAGCAAACAGCTTTCCCATAATTTTAGAATGGCCAACTATCCCCAGGAAGACAAATCATAGCTCAGGCTCCCCAAAATAGAGTTCTGAATGGCAGGTCTATCATCACAGCTCTGGTGGATGTCCAATGCCATCTAAATCATGTCAGTTGCCAATGAGTACAAATAAGGACAGTTAAAAATCAGAATGATGAATTCAGCATAATTAAATTCTAGTTGAGTAAAAGAATCTGAATATTCTCTCCATGGAAATGATAACAGAGTACAGAAAAGATAACCTGCCAGAAACTCCAAATTTAGTATAATCTCAAATATCACCATATAATGTTTGTAAAAAGTATCTCTTAATACTCATTACTTGTTAAATATGCATCAAAATATAAAGACAACTATTTGTATTATACTAAAATAAAATAAATTTGGGGTGATTAAACATAATAACTACACCATACTTAGAGAACCCATCTGAAACAGAGTAATATAAACCATTTAATTATTACAATTTAAAATGTTACATTATTATTGTCAGAATTCATCATTCTAAATATATAATGTACAGGTGCTATATATGTGGGCAATTTTGTGGTTAAACTTAAAGGCTTTAAAAATAACAGCAAAAAGATACTACATTTAAGTAACAAAAGTATAAATAAAGAAAAATTAATTAACATGTGAAATTACAGAGACAGTTCCATTCCAGGTAAGTAATGGGGAAAAAATTCTGAAAATGTTGGTATCATTGTAAGTCTGTAAAATTAAAGTATAATACATCATTGTTCACCTGAAAAATGATCCAATCTCAAAAACATCCATAAAAGCAGAAGGGAAGAATAGTATGTAATTCATTTAATCTCAGTAACTCTATGATTTAGATACAATTATCATCATTTATCAATTAAACCAATTATCACAGAGGAGAAGTCTCCTGCCAAAGGAAAAAAAATAATAATAATCAGTGGAGCAGCTAAGATTTGTGCTCAAACAATTTGGCTCTAGGGTCTGCTGTCCTAACTATTGCATTAAGTGGTAGAGAAATACAGGAACTAGTAAGTAACAAAGTGAGTTTATAAAAGCCATTTCAGAAAACCCATAGCTCAAAGAGAAAAGGTTTAAAGAATAATGCAACAAATCCATACAGTTTTCTCTTTTCAGAGTGATCACTACTACCTATACCCCATGCATGGTCTACCACATAGTACTTATCTGGGGCTAGGAGCATAAAGCAGCAAAACCCATGGTGAATTGCCGTGGATATAGGTTAAATGTTTTTCCCTTCCAAAGCTCACGTGGAAGACTGAACTCCAATATGGCCGTGTTGAAAGGTGGAGCCTTTAGGCAGGGCCCTCATGAATGGATTAATCTATGATGCATCATGATGGCAGGGCCCTCATGAATGGCTTAATCTATGAATGGGTTAATGGATTAATGAGTTATCATGGTTGTGCACAAGTGGCTTTATAAGGAGAGCACATGACTCTTGCCATTGTCACCACGGGACTCTGCAGAGAGTTCCCATCAAGAAGAAGAGCCTCACCAGAAGTACCTCTGGCCCTTGGACTTACCAGCCTCCAAAAATGTAAAAATAAAATTTAGTACTTTATACATTTCCCAGTTTCAGGTATTCTGCTATGTGCAACAGAAAACAGACTAATACACCATGGCTTGAGAAGGATGTTCAAACCATAAATTCTGATTCCAAAAATCTGAAATGTTTTCAAATAACATTCCTCAAGAATGTCTTAGCTTAAGATTGTAGATATCTACTCTGACTCCAACAGAAACTACATAGGAAGGCAATTTCCCAATATGATCTGCTGCTGAAGATCAGTTCCAATAGACAGTAGCCTGTGAAAAGGTTAAGAGCAGAATTGGAAAAGCTCAGGAGACTAATTTTTTGTTCTTCCAAGATCAAGTGGAAAAGCAAGAATTTATTGCCCAGGAGTCATAGTTGTACGTATATGTATTTTGTTCTCAGCCTACTTACCTTTATATATTTTATTTATTATCCTTTGCAAACTCTGTACAGTTCTTCAACTCTCTCCCATTCACACCCACTTAGATCCTTGCCTCTGGTAATTTGCTCATGGCATTCCACATCTAAACTGCTTCCTACTTACATTTGCCTGTCCAATTCCTACCCAACCCACAAATACAGTTCAAATTCTACTACAACTTGAAGTTTTCTATGACAATTCTGGGAATGATTTCTCCTGCCTATGGGACTTAATCAAATTAGTGGTTGAGCGCATCTGAATCTGTAGTTCACATTTGACCTTTAATTATGTACCTCACGGGGTAGTTATAAAAATTAAATTTGTAGTTAAAATAATGTACAGAGTTTAGTGCCATCTGTGATATTTAGTAAGCTCTCAGGGTTAGCTATTATGGTTATTTCTGGTTTTATCATTATTACTATTGTATCATATGCTATTATCGTATGCTATTCTATGCTATTACTAAACTATGATATTTTATTTAATCTCATTATATGTATCCTTTATCTTTCCAAAAAGGATGAAGGCAATATTATATCTTGTTTTTCCAAAATTCCCAAGCTCCTAACATTGTACCATACACAGACTATATTGCCAATAAATACTTAGGTGGCTGAAAACAGGACATTAAAGTTGTTAACAAATACTACCTTATTACACTCTGCAATTTTTGAACTGTGTTTAGGTACTAAAACAGGTGGGACATTTTTTATCAAAAGATTTATGGTACAAAATAGTTGTTAAAATCTCTGTCAAAGCAATAAACTGCCATTCCAGGAAATAACTAGATGGTCTTGACCCCAAGATCTCAGGTGAGATCTAAATTCTAGGGAGAAGACGGTTTATAGTCACCCATCAATCTGTAGACATTTCCTTATAAATTTCGGTAGCTTTGTGTTGGCTCAACAAATTTCCTGTCAGCTGTAGTCCACAAAGTTCTAAAACCTTAAGTAGGCAGACACCTCTGACAATGTACATATTTGTGTTTTAGAAATATCACTCTGGAAGCAGCTTAAAGAAAATGGATTGTATGTGGAGAGATGAAAACAAGGAAAGCACTGGGGCCCAGATGAGATACGTGACAACTCAATCTGAAGCTATGGAAGCGAGGATCGAGGTGTCTGAATCGCCCCCTCTCTCGTGCCTTTCCTAATGGTACTTTCTCTATATTCCTCTCCTCTGTGAGGCATCCCAGTCTCTGGTACTCTGAGTAGAGTGAATTCTACCTGGCGGAGGTCACGTTTCTCGTCACAGATCTTACAATTTTTCTTACAGTTTACAAGTTAATTTATCATCTTTAGATTTCATTCATATTACTCAAAGCCCAATTCAGCACTCAAAGAATTTCCATGTGATCTCTTCTCTCACGACGTTTTTATCATAGATTTCTTTTTACTTTTCATTTGTTCTTTCTCAGAAGGCAAGATGAAATTAATAAATAAACATATGAGGAAAATATTCCATTCTGCTAGTAATCAAACAATTTGAGGTGTTGTTATTTCACTGTTTAGCAAAAGGATAATTACTTTCCAAATAAGAACCAAAACTTCCAAAGGGAAGCTATTAAGCTCAGACCTGCTAAAGGCAGTGTGAATTATTTTGAAAATTTTGGAAAACAGGCCAGAAATAGCTGTGGGGAACCCCTCTCCCTTCAAAGAAAAGTGTCATGACTTTTGACTTTGTAAACCACCTGTCGCAAACTATCTTTGAGGCAGAGGGGGATGGGGAGAGTTTGGACAAGGGACATAAAGAATAAGTACAATTTGTAACAATATACATATTAGTAATATTGATTTGATCAACATATGTCAACATTGAATCCCAAAAATATGTATCATCAATTATGATTCAATAAAAAACAAATAAAACTATCCTCAAGAAGAAATCAAAACAGAAGAAAAAGTTCCACTAACAGAATGTGTTCATTGCAACATTATTCATAATAGGCAACTACTGGAAGCAACTTTAATGATTACTTGAATTACCTGTTATATGCTATTATAGCACCTTATGTGTTTCCTTTCTCAGCAACTAATACACCTCTAACTTAATACCTATATTAAAAATTTTAAGTAAATAAAAATCAAAGCAAAGAGAAAATAAAGCAAAAGCAGAAGTAAAGTTCGTGTACAAAATGCATGTCAACCTAAGGATCATTGCTATTGCTGAAGATGAGACCAGATAATAAAAGATACAATAATAGTAAGTGGTAGAACCCAGATACACATCCATATAGTCTGCTCCAGAGACTGAATCCTTAACCACTTCCCTCTGTTATCTCCCCATATTGGCCCTTCACACTATTCAATATTCAAAAACATGATAACTGAATGGGAGTCAAGATGCCAGGCATTAGAAATTCCCATATACTGTTATAGAAGTAGAAATTTAAAAACTTTTCTAGAGAGTAATATTTATCAACAGCCATATTACTCAAGTAAACATCACTTCAAAAAAAATCTACTCTGTAAAAAGAGTATGGCATTAATGAATTAGAGTTAATGTTTTTAGGTTTGATAATGATAGAGTTGTCATAATCTTAAAAGAGTTCTTATTTTTTAGAGATACATATCAGCATGTGAATGATGTCTGGGACTTGCTTCAAAACAACCTGAGGCATGGAGTATGCAGGATTAGCCATGAGCTTGTAATTGTTGAACCTAGGTGATAAGCAAATGGGAATTCATTTTACTAATTCTCTCCTCTTTTGTATCTATTTGACATCTCCCATGATAAAATAGTGAAAACTCATCAGAGATGCACATGAAGATTTGTGTGCAGGGTTGAGCATTGCAGGGCTGTGCAGAATAGTCTGTAAGTATTGGTGATATCTGAAATACCTAACCATGGGAAAATCATCCTATAGATTATAGTATAGCTATATGTCTAAATATTATGTAACCTGTAAGAATTTATGTGTTCAATGGCTAGTTATTGGTATTATAAAAATGTTCATAATATAACATTAAGTGGAAAAATGTTTTTGTAAATATTGAACCACATATTGTATAATATGATCGAATTTGGAAGGGACTTTTTTGTATAGACAAAAGTTAGAAAGAAACACATCAAAATTTTTAAATGGTTATCGTCACATAGTCATAGGTTGCTATGAGCTGAATGTTTGTCCTCTCCAAACCTCATGTTAGAACCTTAATCCCCAATATGATATTTGAAAGGTGGGGTTTTCAAGAGGTGATAGGATCATGAAGGCTATGTCCTTGCAAATGGTTTAATGGGTTATCAGGGGGCTTTGTAAGGAGAGCAAGTGAGAATGTGGAAATTCTCCTGTCATTCTCACTATGTGATATTCTGCAGTGCTTTGGGACTCTGCAAAGAGTTCCCACCAAGAAGGCCCTCACCAGATTCACTCCTGACCTTGGACTTCCCAGCCTCCAAACTGTAAGAAATAAATTACATTTTTTTTATAAATTACCCAGTTTCAGGTATTCTGTTATAAACAACAGGAAATGGATGAATGCATAGGCAATTTTTTTTTCTGCATTTTCCATTATTTCTAACAAGAGAGTGAACTATTTTTATATTCAGCAAAAAAAAAAAAAATAGTGTTATTAAATATTTCAAAAAGTGAAAAGAAACCTGATTCTATCCAATCATTAAAAAACTCTCTAGAGACTTTTGGGAGGGTCACTGTTCAGCCATTCAAACCCTCACTGTGAAGAGACTGGGGCAGAGTGACATTATCTCCCTGACTGAGCTGGCGGCCACTCACCTACAGCAGGCTCAGCTACTCAGCTGCTTACATGCCCGGCTGGCATCCCAGAATCAGGGGCCCAAGAGCCAAGTGAGACCTGACCTTCACTGGCTTCATCCAGTGTCCTCAATCCACATGCTTTGCATATGTGAAAAGAAGTGGACAGTGGAGTAATTATAAAAAGAAGAAATATAAAAAGAAATAAGTAACTGAGCAAAGTCATGAAAAATGGAGGCATTATTATACAAAGTGTATAATGTCAAGAGGTACTATCTCTAGGTGTCTGGAGGTAAAATAGAAAAACAATCGCACATGCACCAAAATAAAAGACAACTTAGGTAGAAGACTTAGTAATTGCCAAAAGAACAATGTGATTTTTTCATTCATTTAAAAATTCCCAGTTCAAAATAGATGAACTTCATCTTCATTTATATTCATTAAAATGCCAAGCAGAAGCTTCTTGTCAAGAGCTGGGTGACTGGGCACTCCTGATTATTGTGTTACCAGAGAGGGCACCACAGAAGAGTGGCTCAGTATGCACGCTTGCCTCAGCATGAACTCTCAGATAATCTGAATATTTTCTAAATTGCTAGATTTATCCTTGAATTTCAAGTAAATGAAAACGTCCTTGTCCCAAATTATTTCCTGGCCTTTGAACATGTGAACTCAACCAAATTTTCTAGAAGTCTAATTTAAAAAGAGTAGCTTGAGGAAGAGTATAGATTTTAAAATCCTTCTCTTGCTAGATGTTAAGAACTTCACACTCTATCTCCACCAAACTGAAACATTTCCTGCCTACATTATAGTAGCTGAGCTCACTATAATATGCTCATGTTACATCCAAAAATCATTTAGAATTATTAGATATATGTGTTAAACTCATTTTTATCTTTGTTGATTTCTCAGCTTATAAACTTGATTCTTCAGTTCTCTGAATTATTTTTTTTTAAGTCTATAATAGCCATGCCTCATGCACTTGAGCTACTGCCACAGGGTGCTAGCCCACTTCCCAGACCTCAGATCTGCGGTCACTCGTCGCATGCCCATGCTCCAGACCCCAGCTCCACAGCTGCATCATGCTCATCTGCACCTCAGATACCAGATACACCAAAAGTGTGTTTGTACCCTGGTCTGGAGCCAAGGTCTCTCTGCACAAGTCCATGCTTCAGACAACAGCTATGCCACCACAGTGTTAGTACACACCCTGGTCCCAGGAGATCCTGTTGCTCCCCATGTGTCCCAGTCCCATTGCTGCTCCACTGTGGCCACACATGAGAAACTGGTGCCACCACCACTGCAAGCATGCCCACAAACTGGAACTGGTACCAAGAAGGATTCTCTCAGCCACGACAGCCTAGATAGGAGAAAAAGAGCTCAAGAGGACCCCAACAGGACAAATTTTGCCAATGAAAACCCCAATGGTTCTCAGCACCGCTGTGGACACCTATAGACTTAGCCACTGAGAACCTCTACAATATATACTAATGCTGACTTCAGCTGGCAAAGCTTCAAGGAAACTCTACCACTGCACCTTCACTGGAGCAGTCACAGCTGGTGCCATTGTACCCCGCATAGGTGAAGACTTTTCCCCACCAAAAGCATTTCGTAAATCAGTTTCAGTCGGGAAGAGGTGACCGCCCCAGAAAATGCCCAAAAATCGACAAGAAAAATGAAAATATAGGAAATAGAACACAACCAAAGGAACACAATAATTTTCCAGTAGTCGATCACCCAAAAATAGAGATCTATGAATTACCTAACAAAGAATTTAAAATAATTGTTTTTAAGGAAGTGAATTAAGAGACTACACAGAGTTAGCAGCTACCAAAAAATAAAATAATTAGGAATAAATATAACCAAGGAGGTGAAAAATCTCTACAATGAAAACTATAAAACACTCATGAAAGAAATTAAAGAGGACATAAAAAATTGGAAAGAATTCCCATGGCCATAAATTAAAAGAATTAATATTGTCAAAATGATCATACTACCCAAAGTGATCTACAGATTCAATGTAATCCCTATCCAAATAACCAATGATACTTTTCGCAGAAATGGAAAAAAAACAATCCTAAAATTCATAGGGAAACACAAAATACCCCAAATAGCCAAAACAATCCTAAGCAGAAAGAACAAAATGGGAGGCATCACATTCCTTGACCTTAAAATATACTACAAAGCTGTAGTAACAAAAACAACATAGTACTGGCATAAAAACAGGCATATGGATCAATGAAGCAGAATAGAAAATCCAGAAATGAATCCATGTATCTATAGCCAACTGATCTTCAACAAAGGCACCAAGAACATACAGTGGGGAAAGGACAGCCTCTTCAATAAACGGTGCTAAGAAAACTGGTTATCCATATGCAGAAGAACAAAACTAGACCCCTATCTCTTTCCATATACAAAACCAATTCAAAATGGATTAAAGTCTTAAATGTAAAACCTGAAAATATAAAATCCAACAGAAGAAAACATAGGAGAAACACTTCAAGATATTTGTCTGGTCAAAGGAAACAATCAACAAAGTGAAGAGACAACCTGCAGAACTGGAAAAAATATTTGCAAACTATTCATCCAAAAGGAATTAATATCCAGAATATACAAGGAACTCAAACAACTAATAGGAAAAAAACCAAATTCAATTTAAAAATGGACAAACAATCTTAATAGACATTTCTCAAAAGAAGACATACAAATGACCAATTGGTATAAATACATATATAAATTAATTAATAAATACAAATAAATTAATAAATTGGTATACATATAAATACTCAACATCACTAATCATCAGAGAAATGTTAATCAAAACCACAATGAGATATCATCTCACACCTGCTAGGATGGCTAATATCAAAATATCAAAAGATAAGTATTTGTGAGGATGTCAGTAAAAGTGAACCTTTATACATTGTTAATGGGAATGTAAATTGGTACAGCCATTGTGGAACTACCATATAATCCAGCAATCCTGCTACTAGGTATTTATCCAAAGGAAAGGAAATAAGTATACCAAAGAGATATCTGTACTCCCATATTCACTGAAGTGCTATTTACAATAGCCAAGATGTGAAATCAAGCTGTGTCCATTAACAGATAAATGGATAAAGAAAGTGTGGTACATGTACACAATGGAATACTACTCAGCCACAAAAAAAAAAAAAAAAAAAAATCATGTCATCTGTGGCCACATGGATAAGCCTGAAAGTCATTATTCTAAGGGAAATAAGTAAGGCACAGAAAGATACATACCATATGTTCTCATGCATGTGTGGGAACTAAAAAAAAAAAATATTGAGCTCATAGAAGAAGAGAGTAGAACTGACGTACCCGAGGCTGGGAAGCATAGGGGGAGGAGGAACAGAAAGATGTTGGTTGATGGATACAGAATTACACCCAGGTAATAAGAATAAGTTCTTGTATTCCAGAGTAGTGTTAGGAATCCAAGATTAACAATAATTTATCCTATATTTTCAAATGGCTAGAAGAGAGATGTTCAATGTTCTCATTACAAAGAAATAATAAATGTTCATGGTGATGGATATGCTAATTAGCCTAATTTGATGATCAACATACTATGTATCAAAATATTACTCTGTACCCCATCAGTATGTTCAAATATTACATGTCGATTTTACAAAATAATAACTTTTTAAAATTTTATGAAAACTTCCAAAATCTAGGGAAAGATAGAAATATCCAGGTACAGAAAGCTCAAAGGTCTCCAGCCAGCACTATTACCTAAAGAAGACTATACACATGGTAGTCATATATAATCAACTGCCAAAAATCAAAGATAAAGAGAGAATCTCAAAAGAAGCAAAAGAAGATCCTCACATACAAGAGAACTGCCACAAGGTTATCAGCAAATTTCTCAGCAGAAACCTAGCAAGCCAGGAGAGAGTGGAATGATATATTCAAAATGTTGAAAAAAATACCAACCAAGAATACTTTACCCAGCAAAGCTGTCCTTCAAAAATGAAGGAAATATAAAGACTTTCCCAGACAAACAGAGGCTGAGGGAATTCGTCACCACTACATTTGCCTTACAAGAAATGCTAAAGGAAGTTCTTTGAGCTCAAATAAAAGGCTGCTAATCAGTAACATGAAAACATATGAAAGTATAAAAATCACTTGTAAAAGTAAATACACAATCCAGTTCAAATTCTCTAATGCTTTAATGGGGGTGTGTAAATCATGTGTAACTCTAGTATAGAGGTTAAAAAACAAAATTATTAAAATCAACAGTAGCCATAATAACTTATAAATGAATGCAAATAAAAAGATGTAAACTGTGACACCAAAAATATAACATGGGGAAGGGTAAAAGTAAACCTTTGTATGCGATTGATGTTGTCATTAGCTTAAAATAGACTTGTATAAACATAAGATATTTTACATAAGCCTCATGGTATCCACAAAACAAAAACATGTAGTAGGTACATGAAAGATAAAGAAAAAGGAATCAAAGAATATCACTGAAGAAAACCATCAAACTACAAGGGAAGAGAGCAAAAGAGAAAGAAAGGAACAAAGGACCCACAAAAAATGAAAAAACAACAAAATGATGGTAGTAAGTCCTTAACTATTAATAATTACATTAAATGTATATGGATTAAATTCTCCAACTAATAAACATAGCATGGCTGAATGAATTAAAAAAAAATAAGACCCAACTATAGGCTTCCTACAAGAGACTCATTTGAGCTTTAAGGAAGAGATCTGAAAAGAAGAGATAAACAGCAATGTAATAATACTAGGAAATTTCAATACCTCGCTTTCAATAATGGATAGATCATTAAGAGAGAAAATCAATAAGTAAACATTGGAATTGAGCTGCACATTAGACTAAATGAACCTAACAGATATATACAAAGCATGTCATCAAACAACAGCTGGGTACACATTCTTCTCTAGTGGACATACAACATTTTCCAGGATAGATCATATTTTAGGCCACAAAAACAATTCTTAGTAAATTTAAGAAGACTAAAATCATATCAAGCATCTTTTCCAACCACAATAGTATAAAATCAGAAATCAATAACAGGAGGAAAACAAAAATATTCACAAATATATATGGAAATTTAACAACATGCTTCTGAACAACCACTGGGTCAAATGAGAAATCAAAAAGGAAATTTTAAAATATCTTGAAACAAATGAAAATGGAAACACAACATATCAAAACTTATAAGATGAAACAAAGGAGCTTGAAGAGGAAAGTTTATAGTGATACATTAAAAAAAAAGAATGATATCAAATATATAGCCTAAAATTACACCTGAAGGGACTGGGAGGGGGGGGAAACCAAGCCCAAAGTTAGCAAAAGAAAGGAAATAACAAAGATCAGAGCAGAAACAAAATAGGGAATGGAAAAACAATAGAAATAATCAACAAAACTAAGAGTTGGTTTTTTAAACAATCCCCCAAATTGACAAACCTTTAGTTAGACTAAGAAAAAAGGAGAGAAGACTCAAAAAATAAAATCAGAAATTTTTTAAAAATTACAAACTGTTACCACAGAAACACAACTCATAATAAAAGACTACTATGAACAATTATACACCAACAAATTGGATAACCTAGAAGAAATGCAAAATTTCTAGACACATACAACCTAACAGGACTAAATCATGAAGAAATAGAAACTCTGGGCCGACCTCGTGGCTCACTCGGGAGAGTGCAGCGCTGGGAGCGCAGTGGCGCTCCCACCACCAGTTCGGATCCTATATAGGGATGGCCGGTGTGCTCACTGGCTGAGCATGGTGCAGGCGACACCAAGCCAAGAGTTACGATCCCCTTACCGGTCACAGAAAAAAAAGAAAAGAAAAAGAAAAGAAATAGAAACTATGAGCAGACCAATAACAAGTAAGGATTTTGAATCAGTAATCAAAAATCTACAATTAAAGAAAAGCCTAGGACCTGACAGCTTCGCTGGTCAATTATATCAAACATTTAAAGAAGAATTAACACCAGTTCTTCTCAAACTCTTCCAAAAATTTAAGAGGTGATAACACTTCCAAATTTGTTTTATGAGGCCAGCATTACCCTCATGCCAAAGCCAGACAAAGACACTACAAGAAAAGAAAATTACGGGCCAATATCCCTAATGAACATAGATTCAAAAATGCTCAACAAAATATTAGCAAACCAAATTCAACGAAACATTAAAGGAATCATACACCATGATTGAGTGAGATTTATCCCTAGGATGCACAGATGTTTCAACCTACACAAATAAAAAATGTGATCCACCACATTAATAGAATAAAGGATAAAAATTACATGATCACCTATTACTTAAAGTAGCTAGTTGAGAGGGTTTTGAATGTTCCAATACAAAGAGGTGACAAATGCTTGAAGTGATGAGTATCCTAAATACCTTGAATATGATCATTGCACACTGTATACAATACTAGCTGAGGCTCCCCAAAATCTTGTTACCAGGCACAGGTCTGGCTGCCTGCCCCCAAATAAAAATAACCTCAAAAGTCAAATGTTGGTGAAAATGGAAGTCAGCTTTTATTCAGGAATACCGGTTACCTGAGAAGAGATGTTAGGCTAACCCATCTCTCTGGCTAACCTGAAGGAAAATGACCAGACTAAAGCCATGTCAAAGACTCAGGTTTACTGATGGGTTTTTAAAGAGGGCTTGAAGGAATGGAACATGGGAAACAAAAAGCAGGAGAGAGGGAGACATGAGCTGTGCGTCTCCATGCAAGGAGTCAGGTGCTCTATCTGTCTTCTGCTCCCATCCTTTATCTCAGGGTTCTGCTGGAGAGGTGGAATCAGCATTGCTTATTGATGTCTCGTTTGGTTTCCCAGGGTCTGGATAGTTCATGCAAGTCTGCAAGTTTGCAGCTTAGGCTGGCTGGAAAACAACTTTACATTTAGATACATAATGTCATCTTGCCCCATAATCAATGTTCAAAATATCAAATCACAATGGCAAAAGAAGGAACTCAGAGAAATGCATACCAAGAAAAAAAACTGTCCTTTTAAAACTCTTTTAGAGCCTGTTTTAGGTCCCAACATGGCTTCAGTCCTGCTCACTTCAACATATAAATGTACCCAAATATCACACTGTACTCCATAAATACATATACTTTGTCTTGGGTCAGTTAAGAGAAAAGAAAAAGAAAAAATTTTTTCAGGCAGAGAAATAGATTAGAGGTTACCAGAACTAGGTGAGAGAAATAATAAATTGTTGCTTAACGGGGTGCTGATAACAGCAAGGCCTGGGGTTCAGTCCCTATACCATTCAGAAAAAAAAAAAAGTTGGTGCCAGTTAGCTGAGTTGGTTAGAGTGTGGTGCTAATCACACCAAAGTCCAGGGTTTGGTCCCTGAACTAGCCAGTCACCGAAAAAAGAAAAAAACAAACAGGCAAAAGGAAAAAATAAAAGATATAGATTATTGCTTAATGGATAGAGTGTGTGTTGAGCATGACAAAAAAGTTTTGGAAATAAATAGAGGTGGTGGTCACACAGCATTGTGAATATAATGAATTCCATGCAATTGCATGCTTAAAAATGTTTAAAATGGAATTCCTTATGTTATATATATTTTAACACAATTTTTAAAAATTACGTGATCATCTAAATATAAGCAGAAAAAGCATCTGACAAAATCCAACATCCTTTTCATGATAAAAACCTCAATAAATTAGTTATAGAAGGACTGACTGTTTCTCAACACCATAAAAGCCATGTTCAACAAGCCCACAGCTAATAGTATATTCAACAGTGAAAACATTGAAAGCTGCTCCTCTAAAATCAGGAACAAGACAAGAATGCCCACTTTCACTACTTCTGTTCAAGATAGTACTGGAAGTCCTCGCCAGAATAATTAGGCATGAAAAATAAATGAAAGGCATCCAAATTGGAAAGGAAGAAGTAAAATTGTCTCTGTTTGAAGTTAACACAGTCTTATGTGTAGAAAATTCTAAAGACAACAGAAAAAGAACTAATAAATTCTGTAAAGTTGTAGAATACAATTATCAGCATACAAAAATCTGCTGAATGTTTATACCCTAACAATAAACTATCTAAAAAGGAAATAAAGAAAACAGTCCCACTAACAATGGCATCAAAAAGAATAGAATACTTACAAGTAAATTTAACCCTAAAGATTTGTACACTGAAAACTATAAAACATTAATGAAAAAAAATGAGGAAGACACAATTAAATGGAAAGACATCTAATGTTCATGGACTGGGAGAATAGATATTGTCAAAATTTCCGTACTTCCCAAGGTGGTCTACAGATTCAGTGTAATGTGTATCAAAATTCCAACATAACTTTTCACAGAAATAGAAAAAAAATCCTAAAATTTGCATGAAACCACACACACACACACACACACACACACACAAAAAAAAAAAAAAAAAAAAAAAAAAAAAAAAAAACACCTCAAATAGCTAAAGCAATCTTGAGCAAGAACAAAGCTGGAGGCATCACACTTCCCAATTTCAAATTATATTACAAAGCTATGGTAATCAAAACAATATTGAACTGACATAAAAACAGACATGTAGACCAATGGAACAGAATAGAGTGTCCAGAAATAAACCACACATATATAATCAATTAATCTTTGCTAAGATGTCAAGAATACCCAATGAGGAAAAAATAGTTTTTTCAATAAATGGTGCTGAAAAAACTGAATATCCACACCCAATAGAATAAAATTGGATCCTTATCTTTACCATACACAAAAATCAATTTAAAATGGATTTAATGCAAGACCTGAAACTGTAAAACTACTAGAAGAAAACATGAGGGAAAATCTCCATGACATTGGTCTTGGCGATATTTTTTGGATATGACACCAAAAGCACAGGCAACGAAAGCAAAAATAAATTGGGACAACATCAAACTAAAGTTTCTGCACAGCAAAGGAAACAATCCACAAAATGAAAAGACAACCCATGGAATAGAACAGAATGTTTGTAAACCATGTATCCAATAAGGGGTTAATATCCAAAATATTTAAGGAACTCATACAACTCAATAGCTAAAAACCAAATAACCTGATTTTTAAAATTGACAAAGAGCCTGAAGAGACATTTTTCCAAAGAAGACATACAAATGGCCAACAGGTATATGAGAAGGTGCTTGACATCACTCATCATCAAAGAAATACAAATCAAAACCACAATGAGATATTACCTTGCACCTGTTAGGATGGCTATTATCAAAAAGTCAAAAGATAACAAGTTTTGGCAAGGATGTCAGGAAAAGGAACTCTTATACATTGTTGGTGGGAATGTAAGTTGGTATAGCCATTGTGGAAAACAGTATGGAGGTTCTTCAAAAAACTAAAAATAAGACTACCACATGATCGAGCAATCCCACTTCTAAGTATATACCCTAATGAAATAAAATCACTATCTCAGAGATGTCTGCACTCCCATGTTTATTTCAGAATTATTTATAATACAAGATAGAGTGACAACCTAAGTGTCTGTGAACAGATGAATGGATAAAGAAAATGTAGTATGTGTGTGTATGAGTGTGTGTATGTGTGTGTGTATATATATAAATAATTTACATGGAATTATGTATATTATATATTTACATGGAATATTCTATATAATGGTCATTATATAATGAATATCACATCATATTCTGTATAAAATATTATATATATACAATGGAATATATATAATGGAATACTATTCAACCTTCAAGAAGAAGAAAATCCAGGGCTGGGTGGTTAGCTCAGTTGGCTAGAGCTTGGCACTGATAGCACCAAGACCCAGGGCTCAATCCCTGTACTGACCAGCCACCAAAAAACAAATAAACAAACAAGGAGGAAATCCTGCCATGTGTGACAACATGGATAAACCTGGAGGACATTATGCTAAGTGAATTTACCCAGACACATAAAAACAAATACTGTATGACTCCTTTATATGTGGAATCCAAAAAGCAAAACATCAAACTCATAGAAATAGTGGAAATGTGGTTACCAGGGTTTGAGGGGTGAAAGGGGTAGGAATCAAGAGATGTTAGTCAAAGGGTACACATTTGCAGTTATGAGATGAGTAATTTCTGGAGACCTGTATACAGCATGGTGACTTTAGTTAATAATAATGTATACTTGAAATTTGCTAAGAGATCTTAAGTATTCTCACCACCACCAAAAAAAAAAGTATCTGTGTGAAGCAATACATATGTTAATTAGCTTGTGTGGTAATCACTTCACAATGTATATGTACATTAAATATCACATTGTACTCCTTTGATACATATGATTTTTATTAGCCAATTATACCTCAATAGAGCTTTTAAAAAACACATAACATCCAAATGTATTTTTCTCTCCCGATTTATAAAAATTCTTGTTAAATGAAGTCTGATCTTTAAGAAAACTTCCATTTATCATCATCCCCCTCAGAAGCTACTGTCAGCTGGTACACATTACAACTGTGCACACTTCTGAAGGGTAAAGATTTAATTCACTTAATGGCTGCTGTCCATCAAAACTCTTTCATGCATCTGGATCATTTATAGAACAAATACGTGTTTAGTCTTCCAAAAGCCTTCAGGTTTAATAATCTCATTTTATGTGTGCTATTTTCAGATCCTATCTTGAAGCCTTTCTACAAGAAGGAAAAAGAGAGCAAAAAAAATTTTAAATACCTAATTATGGCTAGTCTTTTAAGCAAAAATGAAAATTCGAGAATTCTAAAATAAACATCCTTCTTAGTTACTTGGTGTAAGTTACAGAAAAAAAAAAGAAACATATCTGAATCAGTAAATGAGTCAGAACTGCTCAGAAATATGCTTCATTTTCTAATGCCCAGCATTTTTAGAAATCAGATTAGTGAACACCTGCGCCATGGAAGATTTATATATTAAAGTTTATCCTGCAACTAGTTTCCCTACAATATCAATTTCAAATGACAATCTGACAGTTTGTGCAACAGCATTTGTCTCAGCATTTGTCTCAGCATTTTTCAAAAGAAGTCATTTTATTTATGATTCATTTCATTTATTCTATAGTGTGTTAGCTGGATACTTTATTGATCCTTGCTCCCTCTAATTTGGGCTTTCACAACACAGACAAAAATTTGGTTTGAAAGATAAGTAAGTATTGTAATCTACTCACTGGTAAAGGTGATAACATTACCAAAATTATGGCTGGGTAGGCTGCAATATTGAGATGAACTGAAAAGAATTCTGATTTCAGAATAAAACTATAGTCTTTTATGTATTTTCACATCTCTTTAAGCATATGCAAATAGATATAAATTGTTTCACAAATCAGAATGAATATATGGCCACATTTCATTTTCCTAATTAATTAATAGCTTGAGCACCAATTGCTATATTAGCAAGAAATATAGTATTCATTTACTCAATAAATGTTTATTGAGTGACTAGTATGTACCAATCATTGTTCCATGCTTGGGACACATTAACAAACAAAACATGCAGAAGTCTCTAGATTAGGTTACAATCTCCTGGATCTTTCTTTGGAGGCAAATCCATCCCTAAATCATCCAAGAACCTAACAGCTTTCTCAGTCCAAATGAGAGAAGGCAGTCCAACTCCCAAGCAGAGTATCCGTATTCTTTTAAGAATTCCACTATTAACATTGCTTCTTGCAGGCACATGGGAACCAATATCACTGCTCCTATTTCAAGAGATAATGCTGATGTTGATGATTTGATGCTGGTCAGCTGAGCTGATATTCCTTCAGTTTCCACACAGGAACCAAATGGATCTTAAAGAGAGAATAACCCAAATCCTTCTGAGTTAGACCAAGCCAGAACACAGTTTCTATTACCTGGACTTCCTTAGTCACCCATCCTAAGCCTTCCCCAAGGGACTAAGCCCAGGTGCACTGTGCTTAAGCATTGTCCCTTTGTAGACCTTGAACCTTGTTTTCTCATGTTGGTAGAACGTAATTTATACAGGGTTTGGGGGAAAAAAAACACCAAAAGCTGCAACGCTGGTTTGTTTCTCGTCTAAGAAATCGACCTCCTCAGAGATCATGCAGGTGCTCCCTTTCCTTCTGGGAAACACAAAGAATCTGGTTACACCTCTCTTCTTACACAACAGAAGTATCTTCTTCAACCTCCAGAGAACATGACACCATTCATTCATTCACCCATCCATCCAGTCACTCATACCTACTCTGGGTCAGGCACTGCTCTCAGCTCCAATAGCCTCAAGAACACCCTCTGTCGGGAAAGCTGCCTTCATACCTACAAAGGACAACAAGTGACTTTCTGACAGTTCTGTCCCTAGAATAAAAGAAAAATAAATAAAAAATAAAACACCATAAATGGGACCTTCAGCTGGACATCCTATTACATATGTGATGCATTATAGACACCAACAAAAACTGTCTACTATTTTTAAATATCCAGGTGATAATAAACACTATGACAATGGAAATTGTTATTAATACCTTTACCAAAAAAAATTCCATGAGCAAAGGTGCGCTTTAAAATTATTTTAGAAAGAAAATATACCTAAATCCTGAAAAAAAGCCAGCTTTGTAGCTGTTGGTGAGATTTTTTTTCCCCCAACCCTGTGTAAATTACTTTCTACCAACATGAGAAAACAAACAACAAAACAATCTAACCAGCTATTCATTTCTCAAGATAACTTTCCACTTAGGATATCTTATCAACTCAGAAGGTTGGAAGAGTCCAACCCACTCTTAGGCGCTGAGTACTCTCGACCACATCATGGTGAGTGGCCACTGGCCCGTGCTTTGTGCCTCCACGTTCAGGCCACTGTCTCCCCCTTGAGTCATCCTCACCCTTATCTGATTTTTTAAATAATTCTGGCAGTAACAAGTACTTCCACATGGTACCGTCTGTCTCCTATAGCTTCAAACCATTGGTATTAAATACTATGTGTGTGTATATATGTATCTGTGCATATGTGTGCATATATATAAATATATTTCTTTTTTTTTTGGAGGCTGGCCATTGCAGGAATCCGAACCCTTGACCTTGATGTTACCAGCACCACACTCACCCAAGTGAGCTAACTGGACAGTCCCTTTAAATACTATATTTTTGAGTTATATGTTCCTCTTCTCTTTGTGACAGGCCCTGAAATATGTGAAGAAGTTTTGAATTCTCAATTTTTTCTATCTCAACTATTCTCAAATTACGTTGTTTCTAGTCTATAAAATGAAGTCCCTCTTCTGAACATATCTCAGTTTTGTTCACGCCCCTCTTAAAGAGTAATACTAATACTCTTTTTATCCAAAATTTACTCTTCTGAGAATTTTCCTTAAGGAAATAATCAGAAATATGAGTAAATATTTGTCTATAATGTTCATCACAGAATTACTTACAATATTTAAAAATAATAGTATAGTATACTACTATCGTAAAATTTTAAAATATGATGAAGAGGTAAATGAATGTAACTTCAGTGTTTGTGACATGTGGGATAAAAGATGATAAAACAAAATGCATGAAATCATTTGTGTGCATGTGCATAAGTCTGGAAGAATATATAACACAATATTAATAGTGGTTCTCTTCAATCAATGGGATTATAGATAATTTTTATTTGATATATTTTTCTGTACTTTCCAAATTTCCTGCAGTGAAAATACATTACTTTAATAAAAACAAACAATAAATATTATTTTTAAAAGAAAGTGCATTGCTAAAAACTGAAAGCAATTCCCTGGCCAACTCACAGGAAGAGGATTACCCACTTCCTCACTGGAATCCACTACCACTAATACTATGTAACACGCTGATGTTTTTGCAGCCACATTACACAGTTGATGCATTGTGAGAAGATTATTCTTTATAGCCCCTAAGACATTTTTACAAATACTACTGCTAAATCACTATCATGTTATTCTCAGACATTAGGTTTTTTTGGTTTTATTTATTGTAGTTTATACAATTATTATTCTTAAATAACTCTGTTACTGCCACCTGCATCTCACCAGCCTCCACCATACCCAACACGGTAATGCCCAGCAACAGCTCCCCTCGGGACTTGTCTCAGAAACTGATGAACAGGTGAACCTGTTCTGACCAAGGAGATCACCAAGAATTTCAGCAATTAGCACACCGCAGTAGAAACTGGTGAACGTCTAAGAGACAAAAGCTGCCTATATTCACAGAGTGCCTATGAAGAAATTAAGAATAATATAGTAGAACTTCTCATCATGACCTACCCTTACAAAATTGCGTTGTCATCCAAACAGGTGTCTCTGTATGCCCAACAAGATAAAAAGGACACGAGCCATGCTCTAATTTTGCAAAACTTGAAAACAATATACTTTCAGTTTCTGGGTGGATCACATCGTTACCATGGACATGCTTCTCAGGTATGAGAATCTCTTGAGTATCAAATCAAGTAAAAAGAAAACTCTCAGATACAGAGATTTGACAAAATATTCCTTTGGATAATCCTAAATCTGTAGTGGATTTGAGAAAATATTGCAAATGGAAGAAATATATCATTGCTTCCCCTCATGCAAATGGTTCAAAAAGTGTTACCTAATTGCAAACAGACAAATTCAATTGAATTTACTTTGATCACAAAGAAAGAAATAGAGAGAGAGAGAGAGGAAGGAAGAAAGGAAGGGAGAGAGGGAAGGAGGGAGTTAATAAGATGGGTAGGGTGGCTTTGTTCAGTAATGTTAAAAGTGTGTGACTATCCTCATGAATGACACGGCTGACACATGTAGCCAATACATCACACTGTAGACAAGCTGTTCTTGGCTGGAACCATGAAAGTTTAATATATTCTTCCTCATGGGAACTTCTCTGACCAGCTATTTCCAGAATAAATATAGCTGACGTTGAGATTGTCATCATCAAAAATACAATTCCTAAAGAGGACAGAATGAAATAGTTCTCCAAAATTCAGGCTATTGCTGTTTTAATGATCTTGACGAGACAATCTAGAACACACAAAGGTGAATCTATGTCTTACCTATGTAGCCACATCCCACTGTAACTCCAAATATTGTGTTTTGAACTATTATATTCTGGTATGTTTTTGCTTCTTTCAGTTTTGTTATTTTTCTAATGTTAAGACCCAACAATCCTAAAGCAAAAAATTATATAGTGCTTGACATTTATTCCTATCACTTATTTTAGAGTTTGGTTAATCTCTCTAGTATGCTAAGACTTCTTTCATCTGATTCTGTCACTTAGCTTTTTTATTAACCCTCTTAACTCTTTATCATCCCCAAATTTGATATGTGTGTTCTCCATCTTTATTCAAATCTCTGGTGAACATATCAAACATATGGGCCACAATTAAGCCGTGGCCCACATTAGATTAACGACTTCTGGGTTCAGATGACCAGACAGACACTCAAGCTAGCAGTATTATGATTCAGCCCATAATTCTCTCTCTGTGTAATATCACATGATATCAACAAAAGACTTTACAGACAATAGTTGACTTTTCAGATATTAAGAAAGTAAACTTTTTGTTTCATATATACACCAATGAACTCAGAAATCAGAAATTTATTAAAATGGAGTTGAGCTCTACCTTAACAGTGAATGGATCTACAAAATCTTGGTTACATTTACTGTCTCCAGTAGGCAAATACTTTACCCAATGCATTCACCTCCTGACCTGACACTTCACCATGGACCCATAGTATTTGTTTTTGCTCTGTAAATATAAGTCAGACAAAAGGGACCAAGTCTTATTCACCTCTGTTTATTCCACAATGCTTAGCATACAGCTTCATACATAATACTGTGGAGTCTACCTCCTGCCTTTCTTGGGTCAGAGTCTTCTGCCAAAACAGAAGCTTCTTGCCACTGCCCATCCCATTAGAAGTCCAGTAGTCACTCAAGTTTACTATTTCCTATGGCATTGCAGAGAGAAGACTATGTAGAGGTTAACCAAAACATGTGTCATGCTCAAGGCGTGGGGCATGATTCCCTACTCAACAGAAAATGAGGTGATTGGCTCATAATATCTCTAGGTGTAGGCAGGGAGATCTTCCTACTAATATGCAGTCAACAGCTCAGCTGTTGATATTAGTGGTTGAGGACTTTGAATGAAGCACAATAATGCTTCCATTTAATAACAATAATGACTGCTTACCTGGGACAACTGGCCCAGCTGGGTTTGGACCACAGGGTTTGGACACATGAATGATATGTAATTGATAACCAGCTGTAAGACCACTCAGGGGTATGGATCCAGGCACTTCCTAGCCAAGTAGATCCTTTTGCTTACATCATTTTGCTTACTTCTTCAGAAGTCTCTTCTCGCTCTGCCCAAACTCTCATCATCCCTCCCACACAGAATTCCTAATTCTGCTTCTTTTTTTCTCACAATAGAACCCAGTGTGCCTCACCCCACCCACATGCATAAGCAACACAGAATGTATTTATCTTTTCCTAAGGCAGAGAACACTTATTTTTAGAAAAATTGTCCAGTCTCCACACTTCGGTGAATTAAAGAAATCCTTTATTATGTCTCGAGGATTTCCATTTTTCCCAAGGATTTTCCCAAATGCACCAGAAATAAAACTTTGAGTTTTCACATCCAAACATAAGATGAGTCTGTGCTGCGCACAACACACGAACTCAAAAATGTTTGTTCAGTTAGTGAATCAATGACTCATCACACTTCCTATAAGAAATTTTGAATCTAGTGAGTCAAAAGAACTGTAGCTGTAAGTCTAGGAATGGTATGCTGCGGGACACTTCTCAGAAAAGAAGAGCAGAAAATTTGGGAACAGGAAAGCAGTGAAATGGAGATAATCAAGGAGTTCTGTTCTTCAGTACACAAGAGAGTTCAGGGCAGGAGAATGAGGTTCAAGCAGAGAGCATGGATTAGCAGGAGAAATACAAACATCAGAGAAGGATGTGTGAGCACAGGGAGAAGATTCAGCAGAACTCTAAATCAAGCGCAAGGTTTACGCCTAAACTACTCTCACTGAATCCTAGGGCTAAAGACAAGTCCGGGGGAGAAACCTGACTTTCAAGCTTATAAATGCTGCTCCATGTCAATGCTTTAGTTCCTCCTGGAACCCATGACGCAAGGCCATCCACATTCTGCACGTACATGAAACTCTCATCTTTGTGTGCACAAAAAGAGATAAAAATTGCTGTATTAGAAATTAAGCCTTTTGGAAATGTCTTTAACCCATTCCATTTCATAGCCCAACCATTCTTTTTAGACAAAGGGAAATTGAATTTGAAACAGAAAACTTGCTAGCTAGCTAGTGAGACAGGACCAGAACCCAGAACATCTTCCCTCACTAGTCCCAAGCTTTTTCTCTTTCCCAGGCCATCTCCAATATCAAAGTAGTCTTTTCAAACTGGACTACTATGCAAAGGAATACTAACAAAAAAAGGTTGATAAAACATTTATATAAAATAAATTTCAATTTCCTCTCATGAGCTTATCTTCAGCAGTCATTAATGTAACCATGTTATAGGTAAAAAAGAGGGGGGAGGAATCAGAATCGTCATTTCATTACATATTTCATATGTAAACATTTCATTACATATTTCATATATAAATATGTTTCTGGGAAAGTTACCACTGTACTTCCACTTTCACCTCCTTAAACTAGGCTAGTTAAGACTTCCTCTACAGCAAAACTAAATATCAGTACAGTTAAAAAGATGGGGAAGTTCCTCAAGAAAAAGACCTTGGTGCCGGAGGATTGCTTTTTGGACAACTAATAACTTCTACCCATTATGGAGTCCCTTGTATGTACTAAACACTGGAACAAAGACGTGACAGGTACTATCTCACATCCTTACAGCAGCCCTGCAATTACATTATTATACATAAATTCTATATGAGGAAACTGAAATTCAGAGGGTGTAATTTCCCCCAGACACATCTCTAAATTGCACATTTAAATCCAGGACTGTCTCCAAAACCCAGATGTTTCCAATATGCCCCACTGCCTCTCAGGTGTATGTGCATCCCAGCTGAACCTGTTTCAGCAGGGAAAAATTGGTGTGGAAGAAATGTTTCACCATGAACATTTTATTACCTTTTTATTTTGAGTAGTGTTTTTCTCTTAGAGTTGTGCAACTAATTCCATTTGATTTCTTATACTCCAAATCAGTATACCTCAAACACCATTTTAACAACTTTTATCATTTTATTTGCATTTATTTTTATACTCATTTCCAAATAAAATAATTAATACTTCCAAGTATGACTCCCTAGTTTTCTAAAGAGGAATTAACTTAACTTACATTTCCTAAAGTCACAAAGCCTACTAGTGGTACAATCAGGTGAAAAAATACATATTTACTACACCAGGCACAGAAAGACGAAGACTGCATGTCCTCACACATATGTGGAAACTAAAAAAATGTTGATCTCATAGAAGTAGACAGAAGTGGTTGGGAAGGGTAGCAGAGAAGGGGATAGGGAGACGTTGGTTAACAGATACAAAATTACACCTAGAAGGAAAAATAAGTTCTAGTGCTCTACAGCACTGCAGGGAGACAATAGTTAATAATTTATTGTATATTTTTTAATAGCTAGAAGAGAGGATTTTGGATGTTCCCAACACAAAGAAATGATAAATGTTTGAGATGTAATTACCCTGATGTGATCATTATACTTTGTATACATGTGTCAAAATATCACATCATACCCCATAAATATGTACAATTATTATGTCAATTAAAAATAGTAATAATAGTGGGCCAGCCCCATGGCTCACTTGGGAGAGTGCGGTGCTGGGAGTGCCGAGGCTGTGGGTTTGGATCCTATATAGGGATGGCCGGTGCGCTCACTGGCTGAGCGTGGTGCAGACAACACCAAGCCGAGGGTTGCGATCCCCTTACCGGTCAAAAAAAAAAAAAGTAATAATAATAATAAATTCATTGTTACTGTGTACTTCTCCACCCATTTCTTTCCATAAACCACAGCTCATTTGACTTTTCTATTTTGCTTCTAATTTTTCTGTGATATGGTTCTACCCTACCTTTGTAACCCAATTGCCAAATAACAGTGTAAAATAACTGAAATATTCATTTATTCAAGAAATATTTATTACATCAGATATTCCAGGAACTAAGCAAAGCAGCTAGTCCTGAAAATGAGAGGAAAGGAATAGGAAAGGATGGCTGCACTGAAGCAGCTCGCCAGCTGTTGGAAAGGGGAAGACCTGTAAGCAATGTTGTAGTCACGATGATAAATCTGTCCAAGGTATTGATAGAAAGTGGTGAATCAAAACCAGGAAGAACACTCATGATGAGCCTCAAAGGGGTAGGTGAGTGGCTGGCCAGTTAGCTCAGTTGGTTTGAGTCTGGCGCTAACACCAAGGTCCAGGGTTCAATCCTCGTACCAGCCATCCGCCAAAAATGAAACTAAATAAAAATAAAAGAGGTACACAAGCTTTGAGATCAATCATTACGCGTGTGTTCTTGGCTCCAGTGGGTCATCTTCCTGGGTCACTTCTTCCCACATATTTATTTTCCACCTCCTTATGCAATCATCCCCCTCCCTTCCTCTTACACATTCACATTTCACCCATCCATGTGCAATAAATTGCCTCAGGTATACTCCTTAGTCTTTTGAGATATCTAGCAATTTCAGCCCCACACTATTTAACGTGGTCAGCTTCTGTGAATAACTGCTGTAATACTGAATGGGTTTCTAAAAAAACAAATCACTTACTCCAATAAAGCCCAAACTGAAAACCTCATCCATTTCAGGACAAGTCCCAAACAGAGTGGACACTGCTGACCATAGCCTCTTCATGCACTATTGTACATATCACGGCTGAGATCCGGCCTCCTTTGAGGGGCTCCATATGCCTCTCTGGATAAAGCACGGACTGACAGGCACCAGGCAGTCTTTCTTCCCAAGAATACAGCTGCCATGGAGACCAGCATAGAGCAGCTACAAAGGAAAGGAACACCCAATGCCCTGCCAGCCAAGTCCACCAAGTCAACACTGGAAATCAATGTAATGTGTTGACGAAGCTATTCCTGCCAGCACCTACACCATCCAACAATGACAGCCACAGCAAATCCCTAAACCTGTCAAGTGAAAATATTTTCTTATTGTTCAATAAATCCCACTGTTGCCTGGATACAAACTGTTCACATGGATTAATGCCATGGTCAGATCACCAGTTTCAATTTCCACTATTACCCCCATGCAAACCCACTTAGATTTGAAGAGAATACAAATAATCCTGCATTTTTTAAATTTTACAATAATAAAATTTGCAATATGCATTTCTGTGTCCCTTCTCCCAGATGTTCTTAAAACATGCCCTTGTTTTAACATCTTATTCTAGGTTTTAGCACTTTTCCCCATTTTAGCCAAGCAGGCTATTAATTAGAGCAGAACCTGAAATTTCGGTTGAACACTGCAAACCTACATGACTAAGTCTATCTTTTAAAATAAAAGCACCTTAAGTTTTTAATTCACATGTTGATCAAAACTCTTCTGATCAGCATATAGCATTCTCTTCCACTAAAAGAAAAATTTTAATTACATGTCTTATAAATATCTTTTGCACAGAAAATTTTAATTTTATCATTATGAATACAAGCTTTCTCTTGGCTTGTTCCAGTTGGCTATAGTCATTGGTTTTTCTGTTTTCCTTGTCACTGCTTGCCTCACCCACAAAGGAAGCCCTCTTCTAAGCTAAAGGCTTTGTCAATCCCACTACCCAGAGTTCTTTGAAAGAATCTTTATTTCCTTGCACTGTCCTTTAGCAGTGCCTACCCTACAGGCAAGGCCCCCATTTTGTTGGTAAGAGATATGCAGTGGGTGAACCATCAGGCTCTGGGCTGTACACCTATATTGTGATTCTTAGTAGAAAAATTATGACATCAGAGAGTCAGCTTGGGCTATTTCAAAGAAACAAGAGGCTTTCCAAATCATGAGTTCAATCTAATCCCTGCTTTATTACACTCTTTCTTACCCTGTACTAACATAAAATCTTCTCAATTTCAATTTTTCTTTTCCTTCATTTTTTATACCAGATTTGATATATGAATTGTCATGTAGTCTATGTGTTTACTAACATGTTGCCCAACATTTACATTACAATCTGTAACATTTTAGTGGACAAATTGGTATGTTCAAGATTCTTGAATTTAATTCTTCTACTTAATTTATTAGCAGCAGTTTCTCCATCTAGTAGATTCAGACTGGTTTTTAACCATATCAGCTTTATCCAAAATTCTTTATCTTCCTCAGAAATGACTGGTTCATGTCTACATTTCTCATGAAAAAAATGTTTATTATATATGTGCAGAATTACACACAAATAGTTATATGTTTATGTAATACACACACACACACACACACACACACACACACACACAGAAGTGTGTACTAAAAGCATCTAATTGCCAGAATAAATTTCATGCGGAAACTTGCCCATTCACTCTTGCCCCTTCACTCCAAACACGAAACAATACGGCATTAAATATTTTTAAAATAAAAAAAGACAAGGGTGAGCTCAAAAATAATTCAGAAGTCTATATAAAAGCAGAAATAGAATGGAACTACACAGTGGTGTATGGGGTATTAAAACACAACTCTATAAGGCTCTGAGCCTGGAAATGGGCAGCAGCTTCTGGTTTTTCAACTCCTGCAAGGGAATGGGACCAAAATCAAGTGGCACAGGGCAGAGGCTGTGATCCACGATCATTGTGTAAAAAGGGGGCTACAAACAAGGCTTCTTTGCCCATGAAGCTAGGCCAAAAAAAACTGAGACCCCTCCTGAGGGCTGGGACTGACAAGAAGCCACCTGTCCCTTAATGGGAGAGAGCTGACCCAGCCACATAAGTGAGCACAGGTCAAGCCAAGCACTCAGTGTACAAAGCATCTGTGACATCCTGTAGGACAAGAGCCACAAACCCTTATAGCAGAGCTCATCCTATCCCTTCGAATGTGGGGGAAAGCAATGAACACTGTCACAAGGAGCAGAGAGTACAAGGAGAGAAAACACCATGCTACCTATTCAAAATGTCAAAGATACGGGCAAAGCGAACAACATGAAATACGAGCCAAAAGCAACTCAACAGATGGGGATTCAATCTCAGGAAGATAAAAATAAGAAAGCAACATGTAACAGACTTTAAAATAGGTATATTTAAGATCTCAAAGAAATGGTACAGAAAATAGTATCCACTTTTTAAAACATAAATAAAGCAAGTCAATATGTGAAAGAATTGTGAATATGGAAAAGAACCAAATAGAATCCCAGAAAAAAAAATTTTTTTCATTGGAATTTCAAACTCAGAAAAATGGGGTAAACAATTACAAATGATTGAATTAAAAAATCAATAATTTAATAATAGAAGTAAGGAATCTACCAGGACACAGCACAGTGAAAGTAATAAAGAAAATATGAAAAAGATGTTAAAAGAAATGAAGAATAGTCTAAGAAGCTTCAAAATACATATCATATAAACAAGTTATCTTACACACAATGCACATAATATAAGAATGGCATTATATCTGATGAACAACATTAGCTTTTTAGCAGCTGAGCAGCCAACATCCTATGTGACAAGGACAGCATTCCACACAGGCATCCCATGGTGTTTAGTCTAGAGATACATTCCGTTTCTCTCCAAAGACCGTACACATAAACTCAACAAGCAAGCATTAGGATTCTGAACAATTTTCTAAGATGATACTATTTCTATTTAATTATGGAGTCCTGGAGCTGCCTACCCATTTCATAACAGGTAGTATCTGCCATCTCTCAAGCTTTGACTGGCAGTTCTATTATGATACTCTGTGGGCTTTGATAAGTTTCTATTTATACCAGAGCCCAATGGCTATTTCAGTCTCTCTCATTTACACTCCAAACTGCACCCAAATCGATTACTGAAATCTCCAATATATATACCTCATCTGGTATATATGTCCATAAAACATGGCTGTCCACGTAAAACTCAAAGAATTATTCCAGGGGCAGATGCCATTTAAGAACAGCAAATTTTTCAAATTACTATGAGCTATGGTTTGTGTGTGGTTTGACCCTGCGAAAACTCGTGTTGAAGTTTAATTGCCTGTGCATTAGTGTTAGGAGGAGGGACCTAATGGGAGGTGTTTGGGTCATGGGAGCAAATCCTTCATGATAGACTAATGCACCTCGTTCTTGTGGGACTGTATTAGTTACCACAAGAAAGGGTTTTTATAAAACAAGCCCAGCCTTCTGTGTTTTTCTCTTTGCACATGCCCACTCACCTTTCTGCTTCTCTGACAGGTCTTGACACAATACATGGCCCTCACCAGAAGCTGAGTAGATGCTGACACCATGATCTTGGACTTGCCAATCACCAGAATCATGAGCCAAATAAACCTCTTTTCTTTAATAATTGCCCAGCCTCAGGTATTTTGTTATAGCCACACTAAACAGACTGAAACAAAATTGGTACCGAGGAGTAGGGTTTCGCTATGAAGATACCTGAAAATGTGGAAGTGGCTTTGGAACTGGATAATAAGCAGAGGTTAGAAGAGTTTGCAGCAGTGGGCTAGAAAAAGCCTGTATTGCAGTGAACGGAGCATTAAGGGCAACTCTGGTGGGGACTCAGAAGATGAGCTGGAACTTCTAAGAGTTTGGTTAAGTGGTCATAACCAAAATGCTGATAAAAATATTAATAGGAAAGGCCATGCAGATGAGGCCTCAGAAGTAAACAAGGAGTATCTTAGTGAGAACAAGAGTATACGGCACCCTTGCTATACAGGTACAAAGGACTTGACTGCATGGGGTCCATGCCCTAGGACTTTATGGAAGGCAGAACTTAAGAGTAACAAACTAGGATTTCTGACCAGAAAATTTCTAAGCAAAATCTAGAAGGATCTGTGTGGTTACTTTTGGCTACTTACACTGAGATTCAATAGCAAAGAAATAATTTAATAAAAAAATTTATAATTAAAAGAAAAACAGAGTGGAAAAATTAGGAAACTTTGCCAGCTGACTGCATAAGAAGTGAAAAGCTTGTTCGGGAGAGAGTGCTGAGGATATGGCCTGGTGACCCCTTGCTAAAGAGATTAGCACAGATAAAAGGGAGCCAGGTGCTGTTCATCAGAATGACAGGGAAAATGCTCAGAGACCTAGGAAGGCAGAGTCGTTTCTGGGGACAGGCCCGGGGTGCTCTCCATGGGCTTGCTGCCCAACACCGCCTTGAGATATTGTTACCTGCACCAGCCTCTTTTGTTACTCTGGCTTTGGCTCAAGCAGCCCCAGGTGCAGCTCAGGCCACCACTGCAGAGGGCACAAGCAGTGAGCCTTGGCAGCTTTCATGTTGTGCTGACTCTGCAGATGCATAGAACATGTGGGCTTTGGGATCATGATGGCTTCCACCTGAATTTCCAAGGATGTATCAATCAGTTTCCTGGCCCAGGCAGAAAACTGCAATAGGGGCAGAGCTGCTAAAGAGTCCCTACCAGGGCAGTGCCTAGTGGAGCTATGGGAGTGAGGCCACCCTAGAGACAATTGTAGTCACCAGCAGTACACAACACCCACCTGGGAAAGCTACAGTCCTCCAACTATAACCAGTGAGAGCAACCAAGTGGAATACACCCAGCAAAGCTTTAGGGACAAGGCTGCCTGAGGCCTTGGGGGCCCAACTCTCCCAACAGTGGAGCCCTCCCTGCACCCTGCTCCCCTCCCACCCCTCTAGACGAGCTGGACTGGCCTGAGCTGGGAGACCTACAATGCATGGGCAATGGCAGAACAGAGGGAGATGAGGAAGGGCCTGACCAGAGGCCCAGCAGCATGCTGGACAGAGGTAAAGAGGAGCTGGATATCTGCTTTCCCAATCTCTGGGGTGGAATGCTAGGGGGAGGTAGGCTGGGCTTCTAAGAAGGTGGAAGGAGCTAACCCCAGTGAGCTAGGAATCAAGTACTCCTGATTCCTGGTAAGAGGGATGAGTGGAGGGAGGGGGAAAAGACGGGGATGGAATGTTCCTTGTCCCTGGAGTAAAGATGAGGAATAGGTACTGTGTCCAGCCACATGGAGTGAAAGATTATTCTGGAGCTTTAAGATTTAATGGCTGCCCTGCTGGGTTACAGATTTGCTTGAGGCCAGTAACTCCTATCTTTTGGCCTATTTCTCCCCTTTGGAATGAAAATGTTTACCTAATGTCCATCCCGCCATCGTATCTTAGAAGCAAATATCTTGTTTTTGATTTTACAAACTCACAGCTGGAAGGAATTTGCCTGGAGTTTCAGATAAGACCTTGGACTTTGTACTTGTGAGATGATGCTGGAATGAGTTGAGACTTTGGGGACTACTGAATGGAATAACTGTATTTTGCATGAGAGAAGGACATGAGTTTGGTGGTGGCAAGGAAAGAGTGCTATGGTTTGGATGTTGTTTCTCCCTACAAAATCTCATGTTTAAGTTTAATTGCCCGTGTCATAGTGTTGGTAAGTGGGGCCTACTGGGAAGTGTTTGGGTCATGGGGGTGAATCCTTCATGAATAGATAAATGAATGCTATCTCTCAGGAGTGAGTTCTCACTGTCATAGGACTGGACTAGTTACCACAAGGATGGGTTCTTATAAAGCGAGCTCAGCCTTTCATATTTGTCTCTTTGCATGTGCCCACTCACCTTTTCACTTCACTGCTATGTCTGGATGTCTCACATGACACCAGAAGCTGAGCAGATGCTGGTGCTATGCTCTTGGACTTTCCAGCCATGAGAATAGTGAGCCAAATAAACCTCTTGTCTTTATAAATTACCCAGACACTGTGTATGTGGTCTCATGATCATTGCCAGATGAGGCACGGGCCAGCATAGGAACATAAGCAGTCTTAACAGCAACTGGGTTTTACTCTTACTGTTTACTGGGAAAAGGTTCACATGTCCATTATGAACTTTATATGAATGTCTTAATATGTACCCATCCATCATCCAGACCAAGAAACCTAATGCTGACTTCAGAGTCTGATTTTGTCTGGGTCCATAGCCACACACTCTCTCTGTGTCTGGTTGTTCATCGAATTTGAAGTCTACACTTAACAGAGGTTTTATCTTCACCCAGCCACCCCATCATTATATCAACATAAAAGGGGGTCTTCAAAAAGTTCGTGGAAAATGTTCCCTTCTCCCAAGAGCTCAGGGACCTTCCTGCACCTGCTCCAGCAGACAACGAGCTGGGGGCTGCACTGGCATTTTGCACTGGTTGCCTAGATCCATATCCTCCTCCACCAGGAACATAGAATCCTGTCCTTCACCTGCTTCAGTGGACAACAAGCTGGCACTTTGCACCGATTACCTAGATCCATGCCCTCCTTGTCTGGGAGCCCACTGCCCCATGCAACTCAATGTCATGCATCCTTTCCAGTGGACAGCAAGAAGGAGCTGCACCTGTCTTTTGTGCTGGCTGAATCCACACTCTCCTATCCCTGAATCTTAGAGGTCCTATTGATGCAGTGAGTCCACCAACACCAGTGGAGAGCATGCCAGTGTAGAAGTTGCCTAGATCCACACCACTCTCCACAGAAGCCCAGTGTCCTGTCTGACACAGCAGCCCACCCTCACAAGTGGAGAAAGTATGGGGAATGAAGCAGCATTTACTATCACACGCAATCAGAACCAAACCTATGTAGCCCACCCAGCTATCAATATAAAACACTAATACAGGTACGAATCTCTCCCCTCAAAAATCATTACAAACATTAAAAGAAGTGATTACACCACCACCAGATGCCTAAACATCAACACAGAGATACGAGAATCAGGAAAAAACAGAAACATGACACCCCCAAAAGAAGATTGTGATTCTCCAATACCAGACCCCAAACAACAGGAAACTGGGGAATTGCCAGAAGAGAAATCCCAAATGTCAAAATTAATTCCACATGATGGGGGAAAAAAACAGATAGAAATTACAATGAAGTAAAAGGAAAAAAAAAAATCCAGAGCATGTATGAGAAATTCAACAAATAGAAACAATTAAGAAAAAAAAAAAAAAAACAAGCAGAGATCCTGGAATTGAAGAATACATTCAATGAAATAAAAAATATAACCAAAAGCATAAGCAGCAGGCTAGAACAAGTGGAAGAAAGAATTTCTGAACTAGAAGACAGGCCTTTTGAATTATCACAGTTGAACCAAAAATGAAAGAAAAAAGAATTTTAAAAAATGAAGAAAGCCTACAAGATTTTTCTGATAGCCTTAAGAGTACAAATATCTATGTCATGGGTTTACCAGAAGGGGGAGAGAAAGGAAAAGGTATTGAAAGTCTATCTAATAAAATAAGTCCCAGAAATTTCCCAAGTATTCAGAGAGAGAAGGTCTCACAGATCCAAGAAGCTCAAAGATGCCCAAACAGATTCAACCCAAAAATGACCTTCCATGAGACACATTGCAGTCAAATTGTCAACAAAGAAAGAATTCTAAAAACAGCAAGAGAAAAATGTCAAGTCACCTATAAGGGAATCTCCATTGGACCAACAGCAGACCTCCCAACAGAAACCCGAGAGGCCAGGAGAGAGTGGGATGACAGATTCAAAGTTCTTAAAGAAAAAGTTGCCAACCAAGAATACTATATCCAGCAAAGCTTTCCTTCAGAAATGAAGGAGAAACAGTATCCTTCCCAGACAAACAAGACCTGTGGGAATTCACCAACACAAGACTGGCCCTTCAACAAATCCTCAAGGCAATCCTACATCTGGAATCAAAAGGGCTAAATACCACGAGAAAGAATAAAAACTGTTAGTAGAACAGATATGCAAAAAAGAAAGAAAGATAGAATGTATCTTATCATTACAAAAAAATACCAAACTGCAAAGATAAACAACAAAGGGAAAGAAAGGAACAAAATAAATATAAAACAACATTAAATTAATAAAATGGCAGAAATAAGGCAATACCTTTTGATAACAACCCTGAAGGTAAATGGATTAAATTCCCCACTTAAAAGTTATAAACTGGCTGGATGAAATAAAAAACGAGATCCAACTATATGCTGCCTGCAAGAAACTCACTTCACCAATAAAGACATGCATAGACTAATAGTAAAGTGATGAAAAAAAGATATTCCATGCAAATAAGAACCAAAATCAAGTAGGAGTCACCATAGTTATATCAGATAAAATAGACTTCAAACCAAGAATGATAAAAAGAGACAAAGAAGGACATTATATAATGATAAAAGGATCAATGCAACAAGAAGAGATAACAATCATAAATATACATGCACCCAACACCAGAGCACACAGATATAGAAAGCAACTGCTACTGGATCTAAAGGGAGAGATAGACCCAACACAGTTTGTATCAAGTTGTAATCACCAACAGATGGTTCACAAAGCATGAACTGAGCAGAGAGTTGAGTTAGGAAAAACATTTATTTTGAGTTCAAACCATGTTAAATCTGATTATAAATAATGAGACCTATTCAGGGACAAGCCCTGAGGAGTGTAATGTATGTCACAATGTACTTCCTCCTTGAGAGCCTGATGAGACTCATACTGGAAAAAACCTGATGACCACATAACTGGGAAATCCCTCAGATGCCGTGAGTATCTTAGTCAGCATTGCAAGATTCAAACAGGGCAGCAGCCTTTTGAACATAGTGGACAAAAGAAACATAGAGCCTTCAGCACAGAAGCAATATTATTTACATATAAGAGGTTTTGTATGGGAGAGACATGTAAATATAATGAACATGGGAAAGCCTGTGATAAGTCTGCTTTCATGGCCTAACAGATAACTCAAGTAGGGAAGAAAACTTTTAAATGTGATATATGTGGGAAAACATTCTCTAAAAAGTATAAACTCACTAAACATCAGAAAATACATGCACAGGAGAGAAACACTATAAATATAGTGAATGTGAGATGTAGGAAAACTCTCTGCCTTAAATCAACCGTCAGTGTATTTAAGAAAAGTCACACATGTGAAAAACCATATGAATGTAAAGAATGTAAGAAAACTTTCCAATAGAAGTCTGGCATCACTGCACATTGGAGAGTTCACACAGGGCAAAAGCATGTGAATGTAAAGAATATAGGAAAACTTTGTACAAAAAGTCATCCCTCACTGCACATCAGAGAACATACACAGGAGAGAAACTCTGTGAACAGAATGAATGTGGAAAAGGCCTTTGCCTGAAGTCACCCTCACCATACAGCAGATAATTCACACAAGGGAAAAACCCTATGAATATAAGGAATGTGGAACAATTTTTTCCCAGAAGTCAAGCTTCAACATGCATCAGATAATTCATACAGGTGAGCATCCTTAGGCATGTAAAGAATGTAGAAAAACTTTCTACCAGTAGTCATCCCTCACTATGTCAGAGAACACACACAGGAGAGAAACTCTATGAACGTAATGAATGTGGAAAAGGCTTTTGTCTGAAGTCAAACCTCACTGTACAACAGAGAATTCACACAGGGGAAAAACCCTACATGTGTAGTGAATGTGGAAAAACCTTTCAGCAGAAGTCAAAGCTCAGAAAGCACTAGAGAATTCACACAGGTGAGAAACTCTATGTAAGTAAAGAATGCAGGAATACTTTCAAACAGAAGTTTGGCTCACTGTGCATCAGAGAAATCACACTGGAGAGAAACCATGTGAATGTGAAGAGTGTGGGGAAACTTTCTACTATAAGTCAGCCCTCATTGTATATCAGAGAATTCACAAGGGAAAAACCCTATGAATGTAATGAATGTGGAAAAACCTTTTACCAAGAGTCAAAGTTCAACAGGCATCAGAAATCACACAGGTGATAAACCCTGTGAATGTAATGACTGGAAAAACATTTAACCAGAAGTCAAGCCTCAGCAGGCATCAGGGAACTCACAAAGGAGAGAAATCCTAAGAATGTAGTAAATCTGAGAAAACCTTATGCCAGAAGTCACACCTTAGCAGGCTTCAGAGAAGTCACACAGGGGAGAAATCTTATACAGCAAAGACTGGCTATGTGCTCTCTAAAAACCATTTTCTTTTCTCTTGGGCACACAGCCTGCATTTATCAGCCTCCAATTATTGTGGGTTGGAACATGTAACTGAACTCTCTCCAAGGAAATATGGACATAAATGACGATCATGACTTCCAGGCCTAGCAACAAAAGAATGTTCATGTGGCCTATCCTGATTTCTTAGCTCTTTTTTAAATGAAGTGTAGATGACCCCCAGGGTGGTCTTTGTAGAGCAGAGGTCTTCCCAACTGTATTCCAAAACTCTCTACTTATAATTTACATGAGTGAAAAATAAATATGTACTATGTTGAGGGGCTGGCAACTTAGCTCAATTGGTTAGAGCATGGTGCTGATGACACCAAGTTCTGGAGTTCAAATCCTGTACCAGCTAGCTGCCATGAAAATAAAAAATTAAAATAAAATAAATATCTACTCTGTTGAAGAAGGAAGGAAGGAAGGAAGGAAGGAAGGAGGGAGGGAGGGAGGGAGGGAGGGAGGGAGGGAGGGAGGGAAAGAAAGAAAGAAAGAAAGAAAGAAAGAAAGAAAGAAAGAAAGAAAGAAAGAAAGAAAGAAAGAAAGAAAGAAAGAAAGAAAGAAAGAAAGAAAGAAAGAAAGAAAGAAAGAAAGAAAGAAAGGAAAACTGAACAGAACAATAACAAGCAATGAGAATCAGTAATCAGCAGTCTCCCAACAAAGAAAAGCCCAGGACTGGATGGCTTTACTGTTGAATTCTACCAAACCTTTGAGGAGGAATTAATACCAATACTAGAATGATTAGTACATTAAGCATTGTACAATGTAACCATTTCTTGTTGCTCTTGTATTAGCCTGTTTCTGATGCTTATAATAAAATACTTGAAACTAGTTAGTTTATAAAGAAAATGGAATATATTGCTTACAGTTTTGGAGGCTGGGAAGTCCAAAGTGTAGGGAACACATTTGGTGAAGGCCTTGGTGGTGGCAACCATGACCCAGGGGTCTCACATGGCACAGCAGAGACAGCAGACTCTTCGTGCTCCTCCTTTAAAGCCTCCAGAACCATGACCTTGACCACCATTATTAGTCCAGTCACTATGGCATGATCCTACAATCTAATCACCTCTTCAGGGACCCACTTTTTAATAACCATAATAGGATTTCCCACCCTTTTAATATGTCACAGTGGGGGCCAAGTTTTGGGGGGACACTCAATTCAAGGCGTTCTGCCCCTTCCCCCCCAAAAAACTAATGTTCTTTCCACATACAAATACATTCATTCCATCCCCAAAGTCTTAACATGTCTCACCTCAAAAGTCCAAAGTCCCATCTGTGAAATCAACACAAGTTATCTACTTTCAAGATACAATGGTGGGACAAGAATAGGGTACATATTCCCCTTCAAAAAGGGAGAAATAGGCCAAAAGAAAGGGTTAACAGGTCCTAAGAAAAGTTTGAAGCCCAGCAGGGCAGGCATTAAATCTCAAAGATGGTGAATCATGTACCTTGACTCCATGTTCAATGTCCTGTGCACACTGGTGTGTGGGTTGGGTCCACAAGTCCTCAAGCTCTATAGCTTTCCTGGTCTCAGGTGATGCATCGGCTCTCATAGGCTGGTATGCACACTGGTAGCTCTACAGGTCTGGGGTCTCCGTGGTGGTCCCGCTCCCACAGATCCACTAGGTATGGCACTGATGGGGTTTTTCTGCTGCAACTCAGATTCCACATTTCATCTTGGCATTACTCTAGTGAAGGTTGTCTGCGGTGACTCCATCCCTGCAACAAATCTCTTTCTAAGCCTCCAGGCTTTTCCATACATCCTTTGATATCAGGGTGGAAGCTCCCAAGCCTCCACAGCTCGCATTCTGTGAGCCAGCAGACCTAATGCCACACGGAAGCTGCCAAGGCTTTGGGCTTATATTTTCCAAAGTGGCAGGTCCAGCCACACCTGAGGCCAATTTGGTCACAGCTAAAGCAGACAAAGTGGCTGGGGTACTGGTGTAGGGAGCAACATCCTGAGGTGGCCCTGGGCAGCAAGCTCATGGAAGGGTCCTTGGGCTGTTCCCCAAGACCATTCTGACTCCCTAGGCTTCTGGGCCTGTAATGGAAGGTGCAGCCTTCAAGGTCCCTGAAATGCCTTCAAGGTCTTTTTTTTTTTTTTGGTCTTTTTCGTGACCGGCACTCAGCCAGTGAGTGCACAGGCCATTCCCATATAGGATCCGAACCTGCGGCAGGAGCGTCGCTGCGCTCCCAGCGCCGCACTCTCCCGAGTGCTCCATGGGCTCGGCCCCTTCAAGGTCTTTTTTCCCTTCTCTTGATAATCCTTTTCTTCTGTATTCTTTTCCTTAGCAAAGGGTCCCTGGGCTACATTTTAGCTTTTGAGGCCAGACTGAAAGCTTTCCAATTTTTCTCCCTCTGCTTTCTTTTGAATTATAAAGTTTGGCTTTTCCTCATGCCTTCTCTGCCATAACTCAGCATAGGCTGTTGCAAGTAGCCATGCAGCTTCCTTAATGTTTTGCTGCTTAGAAACTTCATACACCAAACACCCTGGTCCAGCACCTTTAAGTTCCACATTCTATAAAACTTTGGGGCATGAACAGAATGCAGCCAAGTTCCTTGCCAGTTCATAGCAAGGGTGATCTTTGTCTCAGTTTCCAATAAACTCCTTACTTCTATCTGAGATCTTCTTAACATATTCTTTACCATCCATATTTCTGACAGCATTCTGGTCACCACCATTTAACCAGTTTCTAAGACATTCCAGACTTTCCCTCATCTTTTTCTCTTCTGAGTCCTCCAAACTCCTCCAACCTTTGCCCAACACCCAGTTCCAAAACTGCTTCCACATTTTCAAGTATTTGTTGTAAGCAAGACCCCACTTCTCTGGTACCACTTTTCTGTATTGGTTCTTTTCTGTTGCTTATAACAAAAACATGGAACTGGGTACTTTATAAGGAAAACAAAATTTATTGATTAGAGTTTTGGAGGCTGGGAAGTCCAGAGTCCAGAGAACACATCTGGTGAGGATCTTCTTTGGTGGTGGCTTTACAGTATTGCAGGGGTCTCACATGGCAGAAAATAGCAGAGCAGAGAGAGAGATAGCTCCTCGTGTGCTCTCCTTTTAAAGCCCTCAGAACCATGCTCATGACTACCATTAAATCATCAAGTTAATTGCCTCTTTTAGGCCCCACCTTTTAATTACCATGATAGGATTTCCCACCCTCAACAGTTACAGTGGGAATTAAGCTTCTGACATATGGACTGTGGGGGACACAATCTAATCAGTCCACAGCACTTTGACATGATGATTTCCATTCCTTTGGGCCTATACTCAGCAGTGGGATTGCTGGGTCGTATGGCAGCCCTATCTGCAGTTCTTTGAGGAAGCTCCATACTGTTTTCCATAATGGCTGCACTAATTTGCAGTCCCACCAACAGTGTAAGAGGGCTCCCTTTTCTCCGCATCCTCACCAGCGTTTGTTATCCTGTATCTTTTTGATAATGGTCAGTCTAACTGGGGTGAGGTTATATCTCAATATGGTTTTGATTTGCATTTCCCTGATGCTGAGTGATGATGAGCATTTCTTTCATGTGTCTGTTGTCCATTTGTATATCTTCCTTGGGAGAAATGCCTATTCAGCTCCTTTGCCTATTTTTAATCCAGTTGCTTTTTTACTGTTAAGTTGAGTTCATTGTATATTCTGGATATTAAGCCATTGTTGGGTATGTAGTTTGCAAATATTTTCTCCCATTCTGTAGATTGTCTTTCACTCTGTTAATTGTTTCTTTTGCTGTAAAGAAGCCTTTTAGTTATAATCCCATTTGTTTATTTTTCCTTTTATTTGCCTGTACTTTTGGGGGCTTATTCATAAAGTCGTTGCCTAGTCCTACTTCCTGAAGTGTTTTCCCTACATTTTCTTTTAGGAGATTTAAAGCTTAAAGTCTTACATTTAAATCTTCAATCCATTTTGAGTTAATTTTGGTATGTGGTGGGAGGTACAGGTCTAATTTCATTCTTCTACATATGGATGTCAAGTTTTTCCAGCACCATTTATCGAAGAGGTAGTCTTTTCCCCAGATATGTTTTTGGTGCCCTTGTCAAAGATCAGTTTTCTGTAGGCATGTGAGTTGATTTCTGGGTTCTCTGTTCTGTTCCATTGGTCTGAGTGTCTATTTTTATGCCAGTACCATGATATTTTGGTTACTATAGCTTTGTAGCATAATTTGAAATCAGGTAGTCTTATGCCTCTGGCTTTATTTTGTTTTGCTCCAGATTGTTTTGTCTATTCAGAGTCTTTTGTTATTCCATATGAATGTTAGGATTGTTTTTTCTATTTTCGTGAGGATGTCATAGGTATTTTGATGGGGATTGCATTGAATCTGCAGGTCACTTTGGTATAGAGGAATTAATGCCAATTTTCTAGGTATTGATATTCAACTCTGTACCACACAGATATGTACAATCAGTTATGCTTCATTAATGGAAGGAAGGAAGGAGAGAGAGAAAGAGAGAAAGAAAGAAAGAAAAGAAAGAATCATAATAATACACTGAACTTACAAAAGGAGAGAACAAAACTGTTGTTACTAGAGATGAGAAAGGGGTAGAGGGAGGGGGGAGCCAGCAAGAATTTTGTTCATTGACACAAAGAATCATTATGTATTCTAATGATGACTATGGTAATTGTCCTGATTTGATCATCACATACTGCACACAAGTATTGATAGTCAACTCTGTACCCCACAAATATGTATTGGTTATGTTTAAATAAAAAGTTCATGGAAAATTAGAACTAAAAGATAAAAATAAAAAATTTAAACTTTAGAAGATGGCGGCGGCTGCGGCGGCTGGCGCAGAGTAGCTGAGGTGGAAAAGGTGGCCACTGGGCCTCAGGCAGCCGGGAAACTTGTGGACCTTCCTCTGGCCATCTCTTAAGGGAGGACTGCTGCTGCTGGCCGGTCGTGGGGGCTCAACGCCACTTTGCCCCCGGCAGGAGAGGCTGCCTCATTTACCGGCAACAGCTTTGAAGTGTGGAGCAGGAAAAGAACTGATTCTTAGCTGCAAAAGCGAGTCTTGAAACAGGGAACACGGCGCCAGGGCTGCTGTGGATGCAGCCAGGATCCCGGAGGCTGGGGCCGCACTGAAGGCGGCCAGCTGCCCTATTCAGGATTCGAGGTTTCAGGCCGGCATTAAAGAAGATTCCTGGGAGCGCCCGAGCGGCGCCGCGACTGAACAGCCCGAGGCGGCAGCGCCGAGAACACGGAAGGCAACAAACCAGAGACAGAGAGCGAGCACCCGACCTGGCACAGCACTGTGAGTGATCCCTGGCACAGCTCTGTTCGGGGGGTGGTTGCCCACCCGGCTCCCGCCTGCACCACCAGGCCACTCACTGCCCCAGTGCTGCCTCCATTTTCCCAGGTGCGGGCAGCTCCGCCCTGATCGGCCATCACTGAGCCCATTTGCTTGGCCTGGTGCGGGGCTTTCCGGACCCTGCGGGCCGGCCTCCTCTCCCACTCCCTCCGCGGTTCTCTGGCGGGGCTGGGGGTGTGGGGCGTCCCGACCAGTGTTGGGAGGGCTAGGAAATACGGGCAGGCCGACTGTCACTCCACCACACCCTGGACTCCGGCCCGGTAAACTTCCTGTTACTGGGAGGCAGATACCATCTCTGCGACCACCAGTTTGGAAAAAAGCCTAACGAATTTCTGGTTGGGAATAGTGTGGTAGGAGAGTTCCCAGGTCCGCTAGAACCTGCCGGAGAGCAGGCTGCAGGCGGGCACTAGACTCGGTTTATACCGGGGGGATACAAAGGTGAACAAGACCCGAGAAAGATCTACACAGTGCTACAAAGGCACCCAGAGAGACCGGTCGCCTGTGCCTAGCAGAAACCTGGTAGACTTCCTGGGCGAGGCGGTGCTGAGCAGGGTCTTGAAGGCCCAGCTGATAGACGAGGGGTGCAGAAGACACACCCCAGCCCAGCACAGTGTGCACAGAGGGGGGAGACGTGCGGCCAGGGAGGCGGAGACTCAACAGAAACCACACACCAGGTGGGGTCGCCACTGCACGATCTAACAGCCTGGGCCAGAGCACACGGAACGGGGAGAAGTCCTGTACAGAAAGTGAAAGCTCAACAGAGATCACACACCCTGTGGTGCGTGATCCACCAGCCCAGCAGAGTACAAGCTGACCAGAAAGGTGGATCCCCGGAGAAGCCCAAGACCCGAGGCAACCACACACACAAGACACTAGAGGCCAACTGAGCAGTCACGGCGGGAGCCATACCAAATTGGCAACCACAGCAACATCCTAGTTAGTCATTAGTCTCAAACTGGTGGACTGTGAAACCCCCTGCCACAATGAATAAACACCAAAAAAAAGACACCAGAAATACAAAAAATCAAGAAAGTACACCACCAAAAGTTAATAAATCTCATACTCTAGATCCTATAGAACAAGAAGCCCTTGAAATAACTGACAAGGAATTTCGAGTGATAATTCTAAGGAAACTGAATGAGATACAAGAAAACTCAGCTAGACATCATGATGAAATGAGGAAAAGTATACAGGATCTGAAAGAGGAAATATACAAGGAAATCAATGTCCTGAAAAAAACTGTAGCAGAACTTGCTGAACTGAAGAAGTTATTCAGCGAAATAAAAAACACAACGGAGAGTTTAACCAGCAGGCTTGTCGAAGTTGAAGAGAGAACCTCTGAACTTGAAGATGGGCTGTTTGAAATAACACAAGCAGACAAAAAGAAAGAAAAAAGAATCAAGGACATGGAAGAAAATCTGAGAGAGATATCAGACAACCTCAAGCGCTCAAATATCCGAGTCATGGGTATTCCAGAAGGGGAGGAAAATGGAGATTCCATTGAAAACATATTCAACAAAATAGTGGCAGAAAACTTCCCAGGTATAGGAAAAATCACAGATCTTCAGATCCAGGAAGCTCAACGATCTCCAAATGTATTCAACCCAAAAAGGCCTTCTCCAAGACATGTCATAGTCAAATTGGCAAAACTCAGAGACAAAGAGAGAATCTTAAAAGCTGCAAGAGAGAAGCATCAAATCACCTATAAGGGAGCCCCAATCAGGTTAACATCAGACTTTTCATCACAAACCCTAAAAGCTAGAAAGGAATGGGATGATATTTTCAAAATACTAAAAGACAAAGATTGCCAGCCAAGAATACTCTACCCTGCAAGGCTATCCTTCCGAAATGAGGGGCAAATAGTATATTTCTCAGACAAACAAAAACTGCGGGAGTTCACTACCACAAGACCACCCTTACAAGAAATCCTCAAGGGAGTACTGGGTTTGGTTCCTGAAAAATAACTACCACTGCCATAAAAACCTAAGAAAAATCTAAACCCGCTAGTACAATAAAAATGGCATTCATGAAGAGAAAACAAGCTAACAAAAACACTATCTACAACCTAAGGAACCAACAAACAAAGAAACCAAACAGTAAATCAGAAAGCAAGGAACAAAAGACACCTAAGACAACCAAACAACCAATAAAATGCTAGGAATAAATCAACACCTTTCAATAACAACTCTTAATGTTAAAGGCTTAAATTCCCCAATTAAAAGACACAGACTGGCTGACTGGATCAAAAAGCAGGACCCAACTATATGCTGCCTACAAGAGACCCACCTCACCCATAAAGATTCACACAGACTAAGAGTGAAAGGATGGAAAAAGATTTACCATGCAAACAGAAAAGAAAAACGAGCTGGAGTGGCTATTCTTATATCTGACAAAATAGACTTTAAACTAAAAACCATAAAAAGAGACAATGAGGGACACTACTTAATGATAAAAGGACTGATCCATCAAGAAGACATAACAATCATAAATATGTACGCACCCAATGTTGGAGCAGCCAGATTTATAAAACAAACTCTATTAGACCTAAAGAAGGAAATAGACACTAATACCATAATAGCAGGGGACCTGAACACTCCACTGTCAATATTACACAGATCATCTAGGCAAAGAATCAGTAGAGAAACACAAGATCTAAACAAGACTCTAGACCAATTGGAATTGGCAGATATCTACAGAACATTCCACCCAACAACCTCAGAATATTCATTCTTCTCATCAGCACATGGATCATTCTCCAGGATAGATCACATATTAGGTCACAAATCAAGTCTCAATAAATTCAAAAAAATTGGAATTATCCCATGTATCTTCTCAGACCACAATGGATTAAAACTAGAAATTAATAACAAACAAAACTTTGGGAACTATACAAACACATGGAAATTAAACAGCATTCTACTTAATGACATATGGGTACAAGAAGAAATCAAGCAGGAAATCAAAAAGTTTATTGAAACTAATGAAAACAATGATACATCATACCAAAACCTGTGGGATACTGCAAAAGCAGTATTGAGGGGAAAATTTATTGCATTAAATGCTCACTTCAGAAGAATGGAAAGATGGCAAGTGAACAACCTAACACTTCACCTTAAAGAACTAGAAAAACAAGAACAATCCAATCCTAAAGTTAGCAGACGGAAAGAAATCATTAAGATCAGAGCAGAACTGAATGAAATTGAAAACCAAAAAACAATTCAAAAGATCAACGAATCAAAAAGTTGGTTTTTTGAAAAGATAAATAAAATTGACAAACCATTAGCATGGCTAACAAAAAAAAGAAGAGAGAAGACTCAAATAACAAAAATTAGAAATGAAAAAGGCGATATTACAACTGATTCATCTGAAATACAAGGAATCATTCAAGACTGCTATAAACAACTATACGCCAACAAATTTGAAAATCTGGAGGAAATGGATAAATTTCTGGACACACACAAGCTCCCAAAACTGAACCGTGAAGACGTAGAAAATTTGAACAGACCAATAACAATAAAGGAGATTGAAGCTGTTATCAGAAGGCTCCCAACAAAGAAAAGCCCAGGACCAGATGGATTCACAGCAGAATTTTACCAAACATTCAAAGAGGAATTGACACCGATTCTTTACAAACTATTCCAAAAGATTGAAACGGACACAAATCTCCCAAACTCATTCTATGAAGCAAACATCATCCTGATACCAAAACCAGGTAAAGATATAACCAAAAAAGAAAACTACAGGCCGATATCCTTGATGAATATAGATGCAAAAATCCTCACTAAAATACTAGCAAACAGAATACAGCAACACATACGAAAAATTATTCATCACGATCAAGTGGGATTCATCCCAGGGATGCAAGGTTGGTTCAACATACGCAAATCAATAAATGTGATACACCATATTAATAAACTCAAACACAAGGACCATATGATCATCTCTATAGATGCTGAAAAAGCATTTGATAAAGTTCAGCACTCATTCATGACAAAGACCCTCTATAAGTTAGGTATAGAGGGAAAGTATCTCAACATAATTAAAGCCATATATGACAAACCCACTGCCAATATCATCCTGAATGGGGAAAAGCTGAAAGCTTTTCCTTTAAGAACAGGCACTAGACAAGGATGCCCACTCTCACCACTTCTATTCAACATAGTGTTGGAAGTACTAGCCAGAGCAATCAGAGAAGAGAAGGAAATAAAGGGCATCCAGATTGGAAAAGATGAAGTCAAACTGTTCCTGTTTGCAGATGACATGATCCTATATATCGGACAGCCTAAAACCTCTACAAAAAAACTGTTGGAATTGATAAATGATTTCAGCACAGTAGCAGGATACAAAATCAACACACAAAAATCAGTAGCATTTCTTTTCTCCAATAGTGAACATGCAGAAGGAGAAATCAAGAAAGCCTGCCCATTTACAGTAGCCACCAAAAAAATAAAATACTTAGGAATTGAGTTAACCAAGGATGTGAAAAATCTCTATAATGAGAACTACAAACCACTGCTGAGAGAAATTAGAGAGGATACAAGAAGATGGAAAGATATTCCATGCTCTTGGATTGGAAGAATCAACATAGTGAAAATGTCCATACTACCCAAAGTGATATACAAATTCAATGCAATCCCCATCAAAATTACAAAGACATTTTTCTCAGAAATGGAAAAAACTATTCAGACATTTATATGGAACAATAAAAGACCACGAATAGCCAAAGCAATGCTCAGCAAAAAAAATAAAGCTGGAGGCATAACACTACCTGACTTTAAGCTATACTACAAAGCTATAATAACCAAAACAGTATGGTACTGGCATAAAAACAGACACACTGACCAATGGAATAGAATAGAGAATCCAGAAATCAACCCACACACTTACTGCCATCTGATCTTTGACAAAGGCACCAAGCCTATTCAGTGGCGAAGGGACTGCCTCTTCAGCAAGTGGTGCTGGGATAACTGGATATCGATATGCAGGAGAATGAAACTAGATCCATACCTCTCACCGTATACTAAAATCAACTCAAAATGGATTAAGGATTTAAATATACACCCTGAGACAATAAAACTTCTTAAAGAAAACATAGGAGAAACACTTCAGGAAATAGGACTGGGCACAGACTTCATGAATACGACCCCAAAAGCACGGGCAACCAAAGGAAAAATAAACAAATGGGATTATATCAAACTAAAAAGCTTCTGCACAGCAAAAGAAACAATTAAAAGAGTTAAAAGACAACCAACAGAGTGGGAGAAAATATTTGCAAAATATACATCTGACAAAGGATTAATATCCAGAATATATAAGGAACTCAAACAACTTTACAAGAAGAAAACAAGCAACCCAATTAAAAAATGGGCAAAAGAGCTAAGTAGGCATTTCTCTAAGGAAGATATCCAAATGGCCAACAGACATATGAAAAAATGCTCAACATCACTCAGCATCCGGGAAATGCAAATCAAAACCACATTGAGATACCATCTAACCCCAGTTAGGATGGCTAAAATCCAAAAGACTATGAACGATAAATGCTGGCGAGGCTGCGGAGAAAAAGGAACTCTCATACATTGTTGGTGGGACTGCAAAATGGTGCAGCCTCTATGGAAAATGGTATGGAGGTTCCTCAAACAATTGCAGATAGATCTACCATACGACCCAGCCATCCCACTGTTGGGAATATACCCAGAGGAATGGAAATCATCAAGTCGAAGGTATACCTGTTCCCCGATGTTCATCGCAGCACTCTTTACAATAGCCAAGAGTTGGAACCAGCCCAAATGCCCATCATCAGATGAGTGGATACGGAAAATGTGGTACATCTACACAATGGAATACTACTCAGCTATAAAAACGAATGAAATACTGCCATTTGCAACAACATGGATGGACCTTGAGAGAATTATATTAAGTGAAACAAGTCAGGCACAGAAAGAGAAATACCACATGTTCTCACTTATTGGAGGGAGCTAAAAATTAATATATAAATTCACACACACACATACACACACACACACAAACCGGGGGGGGGGGAAGAAGATATAACAACCACAATTATTTGAAGTTGATACAACAAGCAAACAGAAAGGACATTGTCGGGGGGGAGGGGGGGAGGGAGAAGGGAGGGAGGTTTTGGTGATGGGGAGCAATAATCAGCTACAATGTATATCGACAAAATAAAATTTAAAAAAAAAAAAATAATAATGCAAAACCATATGTTCCCACTAGAATGGGCTAAAATTTAAAAGACTGATAATATTAAATATTTTTAAGAATGTAAAACAACTAGAATTCTCATAAATTGCTGATAGGAGTATAAAATGGCATAATCACTTCGGAAATCAGTCTGGTAGTTTTTCCTAAAGTTAAATTTACATCAACCTATGACCCAGCAATTTATTTATAGGTATATAACCAAGAGGAATGAAAACATAAGCCTCCAAAAGACATATATAAGAATGTTCACAGCAGCTTTATTCATAATAGCCCCAGACTGGAGACAACCCAAATTTCCAAACTGGAAAATGAAAACCCATGATATAGTTACAATATGGAGTACTGCACAGCAATTAAAGAAATGAACCACTGTTACATACAGCAACGTGGATAAATCTCCCAAACATTTTTCTGAGCAAAAGAGTTCAGATACAAAAGAATATATTAAATGGTTCCATTTATACGAATTTCTAGAACAGGCAAAGCTAATCTATGGTGATAACAGAACAGTATGTGCTTCTGGGGTGGTGGGGTGGTGGTAGGATTGAACTGGGAAGAAACACAAGGCAGCTTTCTGGGGTAATGAAAGTGCTCTGTATCTCGACAGGGGCATGGTTATTAGGTATACAGATCCTTTCATTCAATACTTCAATAAAATTGTACCTCAGTAAAAAATGATTATAGAAAAGGCAAAAGTTTTAAAGTAAATAGTATTTTAAAAATAAAAATATAGAAACCCAATGATACTTGCCACTTTCGTATAAAAGACCAAAAAAGAAACTATATATTTCTATTGCTATAAATATGTATATCTGCAGAATTAAAAACAGTATTTTTGCATTAAAAAAAAAAAAATTTAAACTTTATTTCTCAACATAAGCTCCATCAAGTTCACGACACTTTGGCAAGCCATGATACCAGCCGTTTAGCTTATCCCAAAATAACCGAGGGTCCTGGGAATTTAACCATGTCAATGCAGTTTTTTTAATATTATTAACAGAAGAAAAATTAGAACCCTTTAAAGATTTTTTAAGGTTAGGAAACAGAAGTCAGAAGGAGCCAAATGAAGACTGTAAGTTAAAAACCTAATGATTTTCTGTCAAAACTCTTGCAAAATTGCCCTGTTTGATGAGAGGAATGAGCAAGAACATCATGGTGGTGGAGAAGGACTCTCCGGTGAAGCTTTCATGGTTATTTTTGTGCTAAAGTTTTGGCTAACTTTCTCAAAACACTCTCGTATGAAGCAGGTGTTATCACCCTTTGGCCCTCCAGAAAATCAAAATGCCTGAGCATCTCAAAAACTGTTGCCATGACCTTGCTCTTGACCAGTTCACTTTTGCTTTGACTGAACTACTTCCACCTCTTGGTAGCCACAGCTTTAATTGTGCTTTGTGTTTGGGGTCACACTGGTAGAACCACGTTTCATCTCCTGTTACAATTCTCGGAAGGAATGCTTCAGGACCTTCACTCTACCTGTTTAAGATTTCCATCAAATCTCTCCTCTTATCTGCAGCTGATCTGGGCACACAGTTTTGGCACTCGTCAAGTGGAAATTTTGCTCACCTGTAATTTTTCAGTCAGAATTGTGTATCCTGAACCAACTGAGAAGGCTGTGGTGTTGGCTATTGTTTTTGCTGTTAATTAATTGTTGGTCCTCTTCAGCTAGGGCAAAAACAAGATTAATTTCTCCTCACGAGTTAATGTGGATGGTCTGTTGCTGCAGGCTTCATCTTCACATATGTCTAGTCCCTTCTTAAAACTAGTTACCCATTTGTAAACTGCTGATTTCTTTGGGGCATCGTCTCCATAAACTTTTCATAAAGCATCAGCGATTTCACCCAAGCTTCACCATAAATCTGATGTTTATTCAATTCTAGCAGAATTTATATTTCTCTGATAGGGGCTCTTTTCAAACCGTTGTATCATCCTTCTTAGTGTCTCAAACTAGATCCTGTTCAGATATAACAAGTTCATATGAGTTTATTTTGGTGCAAAACAATTTTTGCAACCCATGCACAGCAAATAATACGACAGGAGACACTCCACCAGGGCTGTTAAGCCCATGGGCTCTGAACGAGACTGTCTGGATTCAAATCTCGGCTCTGTCACATAAATATGAACTTCCTATGTTTCAATTTCCTCATTTATAAAATGAGGCTAATAATAGTACCTACCTGACAGAGTTACTTGAACCCTGATTTTTAACCACTGGATCTCAATTTTTCCACACATATAAAATGAGATCTTCTTATCTTAAAAATAAAACTCCTAATTAAAAGGAGAATAAAATTAGATGCACATTCACACATATTTTACAGTTGCAGGCTTCAAGAATCATTGATTCTCACCTTTGGGGTTTTAACTTATGCCTTGCAAAGTTACTTATGTGAATGTCTTATCTTGCTTAAACTGCTTTTTCCTTAGATTGAGGGGCAAAAGCCATTCACTGAACGACATGCAGCTTCTGTTAATTCCAGTATTCCCATGGAAGTCAGTTTATGATTTTATAATTTTTCTGACCTAACACAGCCATACTATCTACATTTTACTAAGGAGAGTTATCATTTGCCACCTCACCCCAACCTTTTATTTTTCACCTTATTGGTAGCATCACAGTGCCATTTCACCAACTCCACCTGTCCCCCTTTTTACTCCTTGGCAGTAACTACTTGTCACAACAAATGACAGGCATGGAAAACAAATGTCATTGCTATTGAAATCCATAGGTACGTGGTTCTCTCCCAAGTGCTATAAGCTTCATTCCCTCTGTTATTTTGTCAGAACTCACTGTATCAGAATTTCTCTTCTCAGATAGTTTAACATGTGGTAAGCCGCACTTTGGGCTCCATTTGTTTTGACTGAGTATTGATTTCTCTATTAAAAATTGTACCTTTTGTGGAAAGTCTTCTCCCTTGGGGGCAGTTCATGTAGACCTGTAAATCACAGTTTATGATCAAAGTTATGCCAATCAAACTCAATCTTGGGGGCTTTGCATCTTTGCTGGCATGATGCAAGCACAGAAACAACTGGAATTAATTTATTCCAGTGGTGACTCCTGGACAAGGTCATTGAATAGTTTTGTTTCTGAAGCTATCTAGTTCTTATCCTTTCTCAGACTTATTCTTCAGTGTTTCTTCATATGCTTCTAGTAAATTTCTTTTTTGTGTGTTTTTTATTTGTTTGTTTTGGGGGAATGGGTTGTTTTTTGTTTTGTTTTGTTGCTTTAAGTCCGTATTGATTTTTGTCCCTTGCAGCAAAAGGATCCTAACTGATACAATTTGTATTGGTTCTTGGCCCCACATTAAAGATAAAAATCCTCCCAGATAATGTGACTGTGCTCTTCCTCTCATGGATTTACCAAAATGAAAGCAACAATTCCAATTACGTTCCACTTAAATAAAAGGTTTACTACTTTTCATTAAAAAGGCATTTTACATGACAGAATTATGAGAGGAATCCACAACCACGCTGGTTGTTTTCCAGATTCACCCTCTCCTTGCTTTTCCCTGCTGCCCGGGCTATGGGGGCTCATCTGTTTGGACTCATCAAAAGTCTCCCTTGCACTGTGGCTTTCAGCTGGGCTCAGTCAATGGTGAGCTCCCAGGAAAAGATGAAGATAAGAGGAGAGCGAGATCAGGGCACGCAGTCCTTGGGTCCCTCTCTGCAAATTGGCCTCAGGCTGGCTGCCTCTACCCCAAGTCACAGCCCCTGCCAGGCAGCTGTTCCACACAGCCCCTATCACATCACCTCTGTAGATCTGGGGTGGTGTAGCCCCAGACTGCTAAACTGTCTTGGTGGTTCCTCCCCACTCAAGCCACACCTTTGTCAATACTGCTGATATTTGAGTGTTTCATCTGCTTCCTGAAAAAATCCTACCTGATATAGCAAAAATGGGTTCCAACTTGGCAGACTGGCCTTGTCTTCCACCTGTAAGAACATCTTTTTGTTGCCGTTGCTACACAGTAGTCAATATCCATTTCTGGGTTACTGTAACAGAACACCTGAGACTGGATAATTTATAAAGAAAAGAAGTTTATTTGGCTTGTGATTCTGGGACATCTGGTGTGGGCCTCAGAATGCTTTTACTCTTGGTGGACAGTGGCAGGGCAGCCAGTGGGTGCAAGATCACATGGCAAGAGAGGAAGCAAGAGACAGAAAGGGAGGGCAGGTGCCAGAAAAAAGGAAAAACAGACCCCAAACAAGTCCAAAACCCATCAGGGTAGACATTAAATCTTAAAGCCTCAAAATTATCTCCCATAACCCCAAGTCCAGCATCCTGGGCACAGTGGGTGGTTTGGGCCCTGACAGCACAGGGCAGCCCCATTCCCATGACTCTGCCAGGCACATCCCAGTGGGCTGCAGTGGTGCCTGCAGCTTTTCCAGGCAGGCACTGCACATTGCTAGTGACCCTACAGTTCTGGAGTCCTGGCAGCAGCCACACCCCCATGACTCTACTAGACATTGCCCTGATAGGAGCTTTCTGTAGGGGACCCAACCCCACATTTTTGCTTGGCATCTCTCTAGTAGATGCCCTCTGTGGTGGCTCCTCCCCTGCAGTAGATCTCTACCTGGGCCCCCAGGCTTTTCCATACATCCTCTGAAATCTGGGCAGAGGCTGCCACACTTCCTCTGCTCTTGCATTCTGCCTACAGACTCAACACCACATGGATGCCATCCATCTTACACTCTCCAGAGCTACAGCAAGAACAATACATGGGGCCACTTGAGGTAAAGCTGCTGCATGCAGGGAGCAGTGTCCCAAGGCAGCACAAGACAGCACCCAGGTCTGTCTCCCCAGGAACAATTTGGCCTCCTAGGCCTCTGGGCCTGTGACAGGAGGGGTGGTCCTGGAAACTTCTGAAATACCTTCAGAACCTTTCTCTTATTGTCTTGGCTATTAGCACTTGACTGCTGTCTAGCCATGCTAATGTCTTTAGCAACAAGTCCCTCTGCTCCACTCTTGGATTCTTCTCCTGAAAATGCTCTCTCATTCTATACCATAGGAGCAGACTGCTGTGAACTTTCTACTTCCTTTTCAATTATAAATTGTGCCTTTATTCATGCCTTTGCTGCCATAACTCAGCATAGGCTGTTACAAGTATCCATGCAGCTTCCTGAATACTGTGCTCCTTAGAAATTTCTTCTGCCAAATATCCTGGTTCATAACACTTAAGTCCCACCTTCTGAGGCAGGAGTTAGGGTAGGATTAACAGGAGAGACAACATGTTGTTGTCTGTGCCATGAACCCAGCAGCCATCTACGTGTCAGAAAGAGGCCCTAGGGACAGCAGACCACATCCTGTTCCAGGAAACACAGGGACAGCAATAGTTAAAGATAAATCCTAAAGACAGCAGTATGTCCCTCTCCTTAAGACACATCATTACCCAAGGTTGATTAACTCCCTTGTAGAATCATACTTTTACAGGCTTTGAAGGAACAAGACCCCAGAAACTATGAGACCCCAGCAGAAGAAAACCATCAGCCCTCACTAGCTGAAGCTGAAAATAGAACATCCTACACAATCATAAGACCAAAGACCACATCCTCTTTCCAAAGCCTCTAATCCCATTCTTTTGCCTTTGAAAACCCCTTACACTGAACACTCAGGGAGCAACACTTCCCTCTTGAGTTGGCTACCTTGTGCAAAAACTATCTTTCAACAAACTTGGTTTGCCCACTCTCACTAAGGGTTCAGTGTTCATTTCTATGACATGGATTCCCGTTGATTCCTGGCTATCGAGGTCAAGTAAGACTTCCACAAGGTCCTAGTGCAATGACACAATGCAGCCAAGTTTCTTGCTTTGGTGTAGCAAGGATGATTTTGTTCCATTTCCCAGTAAGTTTCTCATTTCTGTCTGAGACCTCATCAGCATGGCCTTTACTGTCCACATTTCTATCAACATTCTGTTCACAAGCATTTAACCAGTCTCTAAGAAGTCCCAAACTTTCTTTCATCTTTTGTCTTCTTCTTTATCCTCCAAACTTCTCCGACCTTTGCCCATTACCTAGTTCCAAAGCTGCTTCCACATTTTTACATATCTGTCTAGCAATACCCCACACCTCAGTACCAATTTTCTGTATTAGTCTGTTTTAGTGTTGCAGTAACAGAACACCTGAGACTAAGTAATTTATAAAGAAAAGAGGTTTATTTGGCTCATGATTTTGGGACAGCTGTATCTCATGCAGGGCTCAAGCTGCTCCTACACATGGTGGAAAGCAGCAGGTAGCTAGCAGGTGCAAGACCACATGGCAAGAGAAAGCAAGAGAGAGACAGAGAGAGAGGAAGTGCCAGGGTTCTTTAAATAACCAGCTCTCACAGGAACTAATGGAGTGAGAACTCACTCACTACCCCTCCCCCCTCCGGGGAGGGCTTTAATCTATTCATGAGGAATCCACCCTCATTACCCAGCACTTCCCAACACTGCCACATTGCAGATTAGATTCCAATATGAGCTTTGGGGTGAGCAAGAGGGCAACACATCCAAACTATATAAGGGTCACTTTTCAAGTCTCTCTAGGATGAAGGCCCATGCTAGGCACTGGTCACTCTTTAACACTTCATTCCAATTTTGTGATAGAATTCTCTTCTTGCTAGCAAGAGGTATAAAGCAGGGGTGGTGAAGTTGGCTCTTGGCTAGATGTCAGGCAGCAGAGAAAGCCTAGTGTTGGCTGCTGCCATATGCAACACTGATTCATATGACAAACAGGGAGTTGATGTTATAAATAAAAAAACAGTTGATGGAAGAGTCCATTCTGATCTTTTATCTGATACTCATATTTTCCCTAACATCTCTTTATGCCAAGCACCTGAGCCATTTCACCTGTTACAAAGGCAGGCTAGATGTGCCAACTTAGTCATTAAGGGCAGATGCCAAGCTCTCAGGAGTGTGCATAGGTGTCTGCCAAGCATTTCGAAAGAGGCCATTATACACTGGCCATTTACAGTTAGTTGTGGGTGTGTGATTTTATTCCCACATATACTTCTGTATTACTCTCTCCCAGAAGTTATTATCAGAAATCAAAATAAGCAGATTTGCATCCCAAATAGCAAACATGCCACTGACAAGGCTTTCTCTAGTACTGAGGCAAATACATGTGGCATAGTGAGGTATTGACTTGAATGGTGATAGGGTGAGCCTTTTCTTGAGGGATGAAGAGGCCCTGTGAAAAAACTGTACCTCTGGGTTGAGTATGAAGCTATCAGGCTGTCGTATCAAACAGACTTAGATGCTAAGACCCTACATTTACTAGCTGTAAAAGTCAAAGTATTTCACTTCACTAAGCCTCAATTTCCTCAACTACAAGAGTATCTACATAATTAAATAAAATGTATGTAAAGCACTGAGCACAAGTCTGTCATATAGTGAGCACTCCATAAATATCAGCTATTATCGTCACTACATTATAATGCCCAGCAAGAAAACCCAAAGATCAGGCCTAAAGGAGTAATTTTCACATTATAAATGCAGTGGATAACAAGAAATGCCTTAAGGGAATTCTTTTATACTTTAAACCTCTCCCAGAATAAGTGAAGATCATACGATCAATTTTATATAGATTTTACTACAAAATTCCCAAGGAAGGCAGCAAAGTTCATCTTATGCACTAGAATTGAATATCTGTGCTGATTGCATTGGAAAAGGCAGATAATGGAGATAATAAAATAACAAGAAAGGTCAGAACCCAAAGAAATAGTTCCCAGCAGATAATTTTGTTTTAACCCTTAGGTGGAAACAATAAAAAGTTAAACCTATGCTATCTGTAAAGCATGAAAAACTTGGATAAAGGAGACTTTAATCTGCATGTTAGAGTTTTCTTAGCATCAGATGTGTAATTCATGGTGGCACAGTTTGACAGGATGCTTAAAAAAAAAAAAAAGTAACATAGCATGTTGTATTTTCCAAAGATTGCCTTGACAATGTTTCCCATCCTATATGCTTTTCTGTGATGTAACTTCACACTCTCCCATCAAGAGATGTTTATTTCTTCACCCTGTTGAATCTAGGCATGCCCTGTGACTGCTTTGATTAACTGAATACAAAAGAAGTAATTCTTTGTCAATTTCAGATGTAACCATTAACTGGCCTGGCAGTTGCCACACATGAAAAAGCCCAAGCCAAACGGAGAGGCCACACATGACCTTCCATTCCACAGCTCGAGGGGGGCTTCCAGCCCACAGTCAGCCTCAACAGCCAACCATATTTGACAGCTATCCTGTATGTCCAGCCCAGTCGAGCCTTCAGATGACCCCATCCCCAGCCTCCATCAGACTATAATCTAGGAGACCTCAGGGGAGAGCTTCCCACTGAGATCAGTCAGCCCACAGAAACATGAGAGCTCATAATAAACTGTGTTAAGCCACTGTGTTTTGAATTTGTTTGTTAAATAGCAGTAGATAACCAGAGCAAGTTCCCATATTCAATTTAAGCATCGATTTTTTCCCCTCTCCCTAAATCCATCTTCCATTCTACAGACAATAGATGCTTTTGTGACTCCTTTCCTATATACTTGATTCAAAGCATGCAGTTTATTTAAAAGTCCCAATTATCTGAATGTCTTTTAGTCAAAATTGTTATCTATATTAACTAATGCATCAGCAACTTAATAAAAAAGTCTGATTTGATTAAAATTTTCCAACATTAATTGAGTGAATGAACAACAACAGACGAAACAAATAATCCCTAACTATAACAGTACAAATGGAAACACAAGTAAAATCAAATCAAATCATAAGATTTATTTGATTTAATTATTGCTATATTTACAAATTCTTAAGAATATTAGAAATATTTCCTCTCATAATAAAACCTAGTCATAATTACACTAGCATATATGACATCATTTTTAAGGCATAACTCCTTATGAGATATTTGAATAATATATTTTACAGTAAGTATAAAGTCCCAGAAAGGCAAGTAATTAGTAGGGTTTTACTTTTATGTGAGAGAGATTCCTTTCAAATCTTCAATTCAAATATTTAAATATCAAATATTTAAATGAAAATATAGATATATAAATGCATTCTAAAAATGCGTTTTGAACTACTTGCCATATGCTAAAATCAAAGACATTACAACTGAGGCATTATAAGGATTAAAAATAAAAGTCCACTTAAGAATGATCAATAAAGATGCCAAATTTAAAGTATTACATGAGGCATTTACATGGAAAAAATAGGAATTGTAACTTTTCACACTGCATGTAATAAAAAATAAAATTCAAAACATTGATTTTCAAAACTATAGTTTTGTAAATAAGAATTTTGCCAGAAACATTTTAGATACAACCAGGTAATTTCAGTGAAAGCAAAAGCATGTAGTTGATTCTACAATTTTGATTATTTTGTGAGTTAAATCCTGGCCCACTTTTCTTATTTCCATATAGTAACATCATACTTCCCTCTTTTAATATCACAAGAAGCTAGTAACTTTATATGCGGTATTCAAATGGTACATGGAAAAGAAATGCAAATTAAAACTACAAGGAGATACCATTTCCCACGCATTAAATTGGTAAATTTCCAAAAGTTTTACAATGTACTTCATTGGCAAGGCTGTGAGGAAGCAGGCATTTTAAAACTTTGTTGGGAGTAATGCAAACTGGTACAACCTCCAAGGAGGAGGATTTGGCAAATGTCTAGCCAATTACTTAGGCATTTACTTTTTGACATTTCTAAACATCTATACTGAAAGCAGGCTGACAAAAATATGAAATTATTTAAGCACAATATACTCAACATGGTATTACTTGTATTAGCAAAAGAATGGAAATAACCCAATTGTTTATCAATAGGAAGACTAGTTGAATAAACTATGAGACATCCAAACAATTGAAGCTGTATAACTATAAAATGTAATGTGAGCCATATACTATCACAGACTGGTGTTTATTACATATTTTAGTGAAAAAAGCAAGGGGCTGAAGAGTACGTATAGGATAATGTCTTTTTGTAATAAATGTGAAAATGTGAATACAAAGACAAGATTGTTCTATTTGTAAAATTAAATACTGAATCATAAACCAACATAAATGGTTACTTACAGAGAGAAGGTAGAAACAGGGAGGTTGAGACAGAGATGAATGCAAGACTTCTCTAAAAACTCTGCAATCACAGTTCTAACTTTGAAGCCATAGAGGTGTTTTAGATACTACTACTAATAATAATAACTTAAAGAGAAATCCCTAAAATTTGAAAACAGAAATGAATATATCTAATTCATACAAGCTGGCATCATACCTTTCAAATTTTTGATTGTATAACCTTAGTAGAATATTCTAAAAGGAAATAAAACTGCAAAACTGCAAAGACATCTTAAACTTCATTGAGTAGCCTTCTTTGAAATATTTTTTATGTAATACAATCAAACATTAACACTAATCTAGGTTCCACTGTGAATGTAATTAAGGTCTAATTACAGGTGTAATTAAGGTCTAATTGCAGGTGTAATTAAGGTCTCAAATCCATTGCCCTCAAAAAAAGAAGATAATGGAGTTGTGGGTCGGGGGAGGCAGTCACCTAATCACATGAACCTTTTTTTTTTTTTTTTCTTTCGGTAGCAACTTTATTGAGATGTAATTCAAATACCATACAGTACACCCATTTAAAGTATACAATTCAATGGTTTTTAGTATGTTCACAGACTTGTGCAGCCATCACTACAGTCAATTTTAGAACATTTTCATTATCTCAAAAAGTAATTTTACCCCTTAGCTATCACCCATCAATCCCCCAAAATCTCAGCCCTTCCACCAAAATCTCATTGAGATTATTGTAATTATATTGAGAAATTTATACCAAAAAGGGTACTATTAAAATCTGTACAATACTGCCTTCTCTTCTGGGAATAGGATTATGTCTCTTTTTTTTTTTTTTTTTTTTTTTTAGATTCTAAGGGATTTAATTCCATATCTTTTATGGTGACTACTTTTTAGAGTTCTTAGAGTCTCAAATCCTGTAGACTATTTAAAATGTTTATATCCATTGACAAGCAGCCATATGAATTAGAAATGTTAATATCTCATTTCTTTTTTATTTTTAATTTTATTTTGTCGATATACATTGTGGCTGATTATTGCTCCCCATCACCAAAACCTCCCTCCCTTCTCCCTCCCCCCCAACAATGTCCTTTCTGTTTGCTTGTCGTATCAACTTCAAATAATTGTGGTTGTTATATCTTCTTCCCCCCAACCCCCCGGTTTTTTTTTGTGTGTGTGTGTGTGTGTGTGTGTGTGTGTGAATTTATATATTAATTTTTAGCTCCCACCAATAAGTGAGAACATGTGGTATTTCTCTTTCTGTGCCTGACTTGTTTCACTTAATATAATTCTCTCAAGGTCCATCCATGTTGTTGCAAATGGCAGTATTTCATTTGTTTTTATAGCTGAGTAGTATTCCATTGTGTAGATGTACCACATTTTCCATATCCACTCATCTGATGATGGGCATTTGGGCTGGTTCCAACTCTTGGCTATTGTAAAGAGTGCTGCGATAAACATTGGGGAACAGGTATACCTTCGACTTGATGATTTCCATTCCTCTGGGTATATTCCCAACAGTGGGATAGCTGGGTCGTATGGTAGATCTATCTGCAATTGTTTGAGGAACCTCCATACCATTTTCCATAGAGGCTACACCATTTTGCAGTCCCACCAACAATGTATGAGAGTTCCTTTTTCTCCGCAACCATGCCAGCATTTATCGTTCATAGTCTTTTGGATTTTAGCCATCCTAACTGGGGTGAGATGGTGTCTCAGTGTGGTTTTGATTTGCATTTCCCGGATGCTGAGTGATGTTGAGCATTTTTTCATATGTCTGTTGGCCATTTGTATATCTTCCTTAGAGAAATGCCTACTTAGCTCTTTTGCCCATTTTTTAATTGGGTTGCTTGTTTTCTTCTTGTAAAGTTGTTTGAGTTCCTTATATATTCTGGATATTAATCCTTTGTCAGATGTATATTTTGCAAATATTTTCTCCCACTCTGTTGGTTGTCTTTTAACTCTTTTAATTGTTTCTTTTGCTGTGCAGAAGCTTTTTAGTTTGATATAATCCCATTTGTTTATTTTTCCTTTGGTTGCCCGTGCTTTTGGGGTCGTATTCATGAAGTCTGTGCCCAGTCCTATTTCCTGGAGTGTTTCCCCTATGTTTTCTTTAAGAAGTTTTATTGTTTCAGGGTGTATATTTAAATCTTTAATCCATTTTGAGTGGATTTTAGTATACCGTGAGAGGTATGGATCTAGTTTCATTCTCCTGCATATGGATATCCAGTTATCCCAGCACCATTTGCTGAAGAGGCAGTCCCTTCCCCAGTGAATAGGCTTGGTGCCCTTGTCAAAGATCAGATGGAAGTAAGTGTGTGGGTTGATTTCTGTATTCTCTATTCTATTCCATTGGTCAGTGTGTCTGTTTTTATGCCAGTACCATACTGTTTTGGTTATTATAGCTTTGTAGTATAGCTTAAAGTCAGGTAGTGTTATGCCACCAGCTTTATTTTTTTTGCTCAGCATTGCTTTGGCTATGCGTGGTCTTTTATTGTTCCATATAAATGTCTGAATAGTTTTTTCCATTTCTGAGAAAAATGTCTTTGGAATTTTGATGGGGATTGCATTGAATTTGTATATCACTTTGGGTAGTATGGACATTTTCACTATGTTGATTCTTCCAATCCAAGAGCATGGGATATCTTTCCATCTTCTTCTATCCTCTCTAATTTCTCTCAGCAGTGGTTTGTAGTTCTCATTATAGAGATTTTTCACCTCCTTGGTTAACTCAATTCCTAAGTATTTTTTTTTTTTTGGTGGCTATTGTAAATGGGCAGGCTTTCTTGATTTCTCGTTCTGCATGTTCACTATTGGAGAAAAGAAATGCTACTGATTTTTGTGTGTTGATTTTGTATCCTGCTACTGTGCTGAAATCATTTATCAATTCCAACAGATTTTTTGTAGAGGTTTTAGGCTGTTCGACATATAGGATCATGTCATCTGCAAACAGGGACAGTTTGACTTGATCTTTTCCAATCTGGATGCTCTTTATTTCCTTCTCTTCTCTGATTGCTCTGGCTAGTACTTCCAACACTATGTTGAATAGGAGTGGTGAGAGTGGGCATCCTTGTCTAGTTCCTGTTCTTAAAGGAAAAGCTTTCAGCTTTTCCCCATTCAGGATGATATTGGCAGTGGGTTTGGCATATATGGCTTTAATTATGTTGAGATACTTTCCCTCTATACCTAACTTATAGAGGGTCTTTGTCATGAATGAGTGCTGAACTTTATCAAATGCTTTTTCAGCATCTATAGAGATGATCATATGGTCCTTGTGTTTGAGTTTATTAATATGGTGTATCACATTTATTGATTTGCGTATGTTGAACCACCCTTGCATCCCTGGGATGAATCCCACTTGATCGTGATGAATAATTTTCCGTATGTGTTGCTGTATTCTGTTTGCTAGTATTTTAGTGAGGATTTTTGCATCTATATTCATCAAGGATATCGGCCTGTAGTTTTCTTTTTTGGTTATATCTTTACCTGGTTTTGGTATCAGGATGATGTTTGCTTCATAGAATGAGTTTGGGAGAATTGCGTCTGTTTCAATCTTTTGGAATAGTTTGTAAAGAATCAGTGTCAATTCCTCTTTGACTGTTTGGTAAAATTCTGCTGTGAATCCATCTGGTCCTGGGCTTTTCTTTGTTGGGAGCCTTCTGATAACAGCTTCAATCTCCTTTATTGTTATTGGTCTGTTCAAATTTTCTACGTCTTCACGGTTCAGTTTTGGGAGCTTGTGTGTGTCCAGAAATTTATCCATTTCCTCCAGATTTTCAAATTTGTTGGCGTATAGTTGTTTATAGTAGTCTCGAATGATTCCTTGTAGTTCACATGAATCAGTTGTAATATCGCCTTTTTCATTTCTAATTTTTGTTATTTGAGTCTTCTCTCTTCTTTTTTTTGTTAGCCATGCTAATGGTTTGTCAATTTTATTGATCTTTTCAAAAAACCAACTTTTTGATTCGTTGATCTTTTGAATTGTTTTTTGGTTTTCAATTTCATTCAGTTCTGCTCTGATCTTAATGATTTCTTTCCATCTGCTAACTTTAGGTTTGGATTGTTCTTGTTCACATGAACCTTTTTAAAGCAAAATTTTCTCTAGCTGGTGCAGAAGAGGAAGTCAGAGCACCAACTGCTTGGCTTGTCTGGAAGAAAGCAAACATCTTCGTTGTGAACTGTGGCAAGGAACTGCAGGTGGCCACTAGGAGCTATGAACCATCCCCAACCAACAGCTAGAAGGCACATGAAGATCTGAGTCTTACAACCACATGAAATAAATTCCACTAGCAACTGGTGAGCTTGGAAGAGAATCTGGAGCCCAGATAGGAACTGCAGCCGCAGCCAACACCAGTGAAATCCTGAGCAGAGAATCCAGTCACACCATGCCCTGACTTCTGATCTTCAGAAACTGAGATAATAAATATCTGTTGTTCTAAGCCACTAATTTTGTGGTCATTTGCTGCACAGCACTAGAAAACAAATATACTGAATGAGGAAATTCCTAATCTTAATTTCACTTAAATCTTTTTTGAGCCCTTACAAATTAAATTAGAGCCTTCAGAAAAGAGGCCCAAGGGAACTTGTTCACACTTCCACCATGTGAGGACACAGCTAGAAGCCTTGTCCATAATCCAGAGAGCAGGACCTCACCAGACACCGAATCTGCCTGCACCTTAATCTTGGACTTCCTAACCTCCAGAGCTGTCACAAATAAATTTCTGTTGTTTATAAGCTACCCAGTTTATGGTATTTTATTATAGCAGCCCAAACAGACTAAGACAATAGTCAGTAGAATAAGCTTATTTTTCTAAATATTTTAAACTCCAAGTTACAAACATAATATATGAAGCCAAGCTTTCATGATATAAGCTCTTTCTGCTAATTGCCTAAGATATCTCCTCATTTAGTAACTAGTTTAATTTTAATTCCCTCTTAACATTTAATGGGATATTCAAGTGATAAATGAGCTAACAAATATAGCAAAACCTGAAATAACTGTTTAAAGATACATGAACTGCACTTTCTTAAACATTTCATCTTTTAAAAGTTGTGGATGTTATCACTTACTGCTTTTTTTCCCTTCTATTTTACTTTATCAAAAAATGAAGTGAATTAAAAATTGAGAGAAAGGACAAAGTAAAAGAAGAAAATTCAGAACAGAAGGAAAAAAGATACTTAGTGACACTTTTTCTATTATCCCTTAATTTTGGCTAATGCCCCCAAACTGAAACATTGATGACTACCAAAGTTCTCTCCTGTTATGAACTGAATGTTTGTGTCCCCTCAAAATTCATATGTTGATGCCCTAACCCCCAATGTGGTAGTATTTGGATATGTGGCCTCTGGGATGTAATTAGGTCAGATGAGGTCATGAGGATGGGGTCCTCCTGATGGGACTAGTGCTCTTGAAAGAAGAGACACCAAAGAGCTTTCTCTATCTCAATCCTTGCCCACCACACTGAGAAAAGGCCATGTCATCACACAGCAAGTCAGGAACAGAGCCCTCACCAGAAAACTATTCCCATGCTGGCACCCTGACTTCAGACTTGCAGCCTCCTGAGCTATGAGAAATAAATTTCTGTTGTTTAAGTCACCAAATCTATGGTGTTTTGTTATTGCTGCCTGACCAGACAAAGATATTTTCATATTCTTAAAGAGCTGCCAGGCACACCATCTAGGCCATATTAAAAAGTGGCTGAGTCAGTACTGAGAAAATCACCCCATCATCACCTCCAGCCTATGTAAAGAAAAAGGTAAAAATTCTAGGAGTTCACTAAGGCCTCTGGACAGGAACGTGGCTTTGCCCCTCCATTTTCATGGGGGTTGCTTTATTGCCACATTGAAGGTAAGGGCCCTGAAAGAGCCCTTCTTAGAGATCAGAAGAGCCTGTTAAAAGAGGAGACTGGGATCTCGTTCTCTGGCTAGACACATGGTTATGTAGTGTATTAGTCTATTTCTGTTGCTTATAACAAAATACCTGGAACTGGGTAATTTCTAAGAAAATAAAATGTATTGCTTACAGTTTGGGAGGCTGGGAAGTCCGAAGTCCAGGGAACACATCTGGTGAAGGCCTTGGTGGTGGCAACAGTGACACAGGGGTCTCACATGGCAGAAATGGTAGAGCAGAGAAGAAGATAGCTCCTCATGCACTCTCCTTTTAAAGCCCTCAGAACCCTGCCCACAATTCCATGAATGGATCAATCCATTCATGAGGGTACAGTCCTCACAATCCAATCACCTCTTCAAGGCCCCACCTTTCAACTACAACAATAGCATTTCCCACCCTTTTAACATTGTCACAGTGGGGGTCAAGTATGGGGGGGACATTCAATTCAAAGCATGAAGAAAACTGGCTGAGCTGCTTTGTGCTCCTACACAAGCAGGAGACTGGCAGTGCAGGGCAAATAAAGAGGATAATGTATACTCCCATTTTAGCAAGACTGTGTGAGTTTCCACTGAGCCAAGTGGACATCCAGGAAGCTAGCCAGGCCTGAGCTATCCTGTCTTTTCCATTCTCCTATACTCCCCTGAAGGGAGCCCCATCAGTAAGAGGCTGTGAAGTACACTGTGAAACCATTCAATGTCATCTCTCATTGCTCACCTTGAAGAAAACCATACAGTCCATTCAGGGAGGGAAAAACATTGCTTCTGGCTTGGCATTTCCTTCTTAATCTTTCCTTCCACTCCTTGGAATTTGGATAGTCTCCAAAAGTAAAGCTCTCTAATGTTAATTTGAGGAATTCAGAAGTTATAACTCCAAGGAAGAGAGTGAAGAATGGAAGGTTCTGCCTGTGATCAGCTTCAAACTTTCTGGTGGCATTGACATGTACATGAGTAGGCTGGCCATCCAGGTAAGCAGTGCCACTTGCTACCAACAGTGCAGTAATACCTCAGTATCTGCAAGGGATTGGTTTCAGGACTACCACAGATACCAAAATCTGTGGACGCTCAAGTCCCTTATATAAAATGATATAATGCTTGCATATAACCTATGCACATCCTCCTTTATACTTTATATCAGCTCTAGATTACATATAATACATAATACAATGTAAACACTGTAAATAGTTGTTATCTCGTATTGTCTTTTATTTGTATTATTTTTATTGTTGTATTTGTTATATTTTATTGGGGGGTTTTTTTGGGGGGGTTAATATTTTCAGTCCACAGTTGATTGAATCCGTAGACGCAGAACCCACGGATATGAAGGGCCAACTGTACTTTAAAAGACTTATATTTTGTCCCACTCAGAACCACCACTCTGCCTAGGTTGGACCCACTGTATTAAAACACAGGTTTTATTGTTACTCAGGTACAGTGAGAATAGCAGATCAGAAAACTGCCATTGAAAAGACAGTTTGTTACTCAAAGAACCCAAGAGAAGGGGCATGCCATGCCACAGGGGTCACATGGAGAAGCACTAGAGTTGGTCAGGAGAAAGAGGGGGAAGGGAGAGCTGTGGCTAGAGCCTTTACTGTAGTTTCAACAGGAAGGAACAGGTGAAGTAGGGTAAGCAGGCTTAAGATTTTTAGTGGGCTCTGGGGCATAGTGGCTGTCTGTAGCTGTCTGAGACCTAGACCTAAGATAATGAGGTAGATGGTGATCCAGAGTGTGAAAGCCCAATAAAGGAGGTGACTGGGTATGAGGGCTCTGTATTGGTGGGTTTGCACATGAAGGGCATGCTCCTGGGTGAATTGTTTACTATTTCTAGGAATTGGCTAGCCCTGGGAAGGGCAACCCCTCCAGGGTTAGCAAGATCCCAAAATGTCAGTGCATCAGAATATAGAAAATAAAAGAAAATATATGGCTAATATACCCGCAACAAAAGCAATGTCTATTTCCTCACTGATCTCCATTGTTCATTTATGACAGCACCATTTAATGCTCACACTTGCAAGGTTAGGCTTTGATACCCAATCCACAGGGAACAAAGTCATTTTCACCCCTTGGTGGAATGGGGCTCAGATGGTAATAAGAATGGTTTGGGTGCAGGATCACCTGCTACCTTCTATAATTCTAAGATTAGTGAAATCCAAATCCCCTCTATCTCTGCCTCCTCTGTCATTTGGAGCCCAAATAGTCCCAGGGAACAGAAGTTCGTGTGGCAGCTTGCCTACTATGGATTGAATTGTATCCTCCAAAGTTCCATGTATTAAAAACTTAACCACCACTGTGATAGTGTTAAGAGGGTGGGAAATCCTATTATGGTAATTGAAAGGTAGGGCCTTAAACAGGTAATTAGATTGTGTGGACCATGCCATAGTGAATGGATTAATCCACTATGGTTTAATGGTGGTCATGGGTGTGCTTCTGATGGCTTTAAAAGGAGAGCACATGAGAAGCTTTCTCTGCTGAAGCAATCCACCATGTGACACCCTGCATTGCTGTCACCACCCACCAACAAGGCCCTCACCAGATGGCTCCCTGGACTTTGGACTTCCCAGCCTCTGAAACTATAAGAAATATATACTATTTCTTTATAATTATCCAGTTCCAGCTATTTTGTTATAAGCAACAGAAATGGACCAATACACTGCCCTATGCCAATTCTAGTGGGACTTGGGGGAGTCTTTTATCCCAGGACACTTTGCTATTTCCAAGATTTGTTCCAACGCACTCAAGCATTTAACATATGGTATACACATTCACATCACAGTGCCCCAGCATAGTTTCTGAACCAGGTAAGGATAATAGAGTAAGTTAAATTCTCCTCTTTGTGGGGTTTTAAAATTTCTTCACCTGATCAGATAGGCTACCAGATAGAGTATCCCCACTCTGTTTTCCAGAGGCCTTAGACTTTAAGGGGGTTAAAGAGCTCTTCTTCCAGCTGCTAGGACTTTGGCCAGCACCATGATTACACCTTTGTTCAAGAAGTGTGTCCCTGTCCCACAAGGATGGCCTCTGCTCTCCCCCTCTTTCCTTTGCCTGAACAGCTACAATAACTAGAGTTACATTAAATCTTGGATTAAGCCTAAATGGAGAGAATCTCTTGGCATATGGTTGGTCTGACTGGGAACGAAACATGTTTTCTTCATCCAAAGCCTCAAAGCCCAAAAACTTTGCACCAAACTGTCCAGCCTCAGCACACACTATTTATCCCATGTTCTTGTTGCATGCTCAAGAAGTTGATCTGCACTGCCCCTGTTCTCTACACACACTAAAGCCTCATTGCAGGTACTTATGCATTTTGTTATCATTGTTTAAGGACTGTTTGCTTTGAGAACAAGAGTTACCACTACTGGATGCTCTGACATCCCAACAACCACTCGTGTCTCTCATACTCTGATGTCTGCCATTCTAGAAGCATCCTTGTTAAATCTGCTAACTGCGGTCCTAAAGCAGCTTCTCATTATGCTAGAGAAGAAATTTCATAAAAGAGCCTAACTTTCAATGAGCATTTCCTTCTAAGAAACACCCTAGCATAGAAGTCAGCTTCTCATAAGGACCATTACAGTAAAAAGAATCCAGGGGGCTGGACAGTTAGCTCAGTTGGTTAGAGCATGGCACTATAAGACCAAGGCCAAGGGTTCGGATCCCTGGGTCAGCCAGCCATCAAAAAAATATAGAGAGAATCCCTATTCATCTCTACTTGTGCCATAAAATGACTGGCCACCAAAACCCTCCACCCCTAACGTTGAACAATCCTTCCTCTTTCGAAATGTCCCAAAATTGCTTGTTTGTCCTCTTGTAGCCAGCCAAGGATTTCCAAATGTACCCAAAGATCAATTAGAAAGTTTTCCCATTTCCAAAACCTCACGTCAGTAGAATGGCTGCCAATCAGACACTCTCTCAGAATTTTCCCTTTTTACTCTATAAAACTTTCTCTCCTTTCTAACACCTTTGAACCTCTGCTGAAACAAAAGCAACAACGTATGGGTTCCATTCCCACAAGTTTATATAAACAGCTTTTAATTTTGTCTCAGACTTAATTTGCCTTTGACACTTCATTTATAAAGGGCACTATATTCTCCACATACTTACTAAGTGATAGATTAGGATAGAAAAACCACAATAAGACTTATATTTGGAAAATGAAAGATTGGGAAACACAAAAGTCATTATTTCACAATGTCAGGAAAATCTGTCAGAAACTTAGAAATAGGCAAAAGAGATTACAGGGCGTCATCTCAATGGGAGTGGTCTAGCAGGTCCTTTGCGGAGTTATCAGAGTCTATGGGGTGGGCATCTTGAGTACTCTTTAATTAGGCTATTTCTCATCCCTCTGTAGGGATTAGAAATTAAATTGTACAAAACTGATAACAATGCAAATGTTTCCTGTCCGTGTCAATGTAAATGACTCCTATTTGTGAGAATGCAAATGAGTTGTTTTTCTGTATAAAATACAAATCCCTGTAAGTCAAATTATCTATTGAACCCATTGTAAGCTTTTACAGTTTCCCTCATAATGAACTAAACAAAATCTTTGCACTCATTGTATATGTATGAGTGTCATGACTTTTACCTTTTTGCAAATCATATTTAAACAGTAATGGAGTCCTGAGCTCACCATGGAGTATGTTCTTTGCTCAGACCTGTTACGTGTGCTGGGAGGAGCTCCTTTCCCGTTGTCCTCCCTGATCTGCAGTATGATCCTGGGAGATGCTCCCTGTTTCTTGCAGTCAATCAAATCTGAGGTGCCACATCTGTCCTCAGTGCTGTAGAGTTTTTATAGCCTATTCCCTATTGCCTCAGATTTGGGGAGTCCCAGGACTTATCTTGGCCAGTGTTGTGATTCCTTTGGCAATAAAATTCCCTTAGAAGCTTTGTGAGCTTTGTCTGTTGGCTTCTAATCAGCTCTATGTACTAGTAACCTTAACCTTGTGTCATTTTTGTTTTGTTTTGTTTTGTTTTTCTCTTACCTTATGTTATTTTTTGGAGCTAATGTTTACACCTGGTTTTCATTTACTGGCTTCTTTGCTCTGCCCAAGCATTTCTTCCTCATTTTATTGGGAGCTACCTTGAAACTATCTGAGCCAACAGGCTCAAGTTGGACAGAGATCTTCTGATTTGATTTTTTTTCTTTTTTCTTTTTTTTAAAGATGACCGGTAAGGGGATCTTAACCCTTGACTTGGTGTGGTCAGCACCACGCTCACCCAGTGAGCGAACCGGCCATCCGTATATGGGATCCGAACCCGGGGCCTTGGTGTTATTAGCACCGCACTCTCCCGAGTGAGCCACGGGCCGGCCCCTGATTTGATTTTTGCTACAGGGTAGTAACCTTTCATTTAACTAATACAGATACTGGGCAAGTTTTACCTCCCAATGTTTGAATTTCAAAGAATTTGGCTTTCCCAACCCTATAAAACCATTTTTTTTTCATCTGTATTTGCAAACTGACCAATTCTTGCCTGAGTTCATCCCACTCTGACTCTTGACAACTCTTTCCCCTAAAGAAATAAGCAATGAGCCTTACAGCTTTTTGGATAACTGTGAGGTTACTTCAAAAGTTCATAGAAAGGGCCGGCCCGTGGCTCACTCGGGAGAGTGCGGTGCTGATAACACCAAGGCCCCGGGTTCGGATCCCATATACGGATGGCCGGTTCGCTCACTGGCTGAGCGTGGTGCTGACAACACCAAGTCAAGGGTTAAGATCCCCTTACCGGTCATCTTTTAAAAAAAAAAAAAAAAAAAAAAAAAAAAAAGTTCATAGAAAGAGTCCTATTATCTTTCAATTCTATTTTTCCATGAACTTTTTGAAGCACCCTCATATAATAAGAAACTACAATAAGAAAGTATTATAAGGAAATGTAGATATAATATATATAATAAGAAAATTAAAAAATAATAAGCGAATTATAATACCATAATATTTTCCCATATTAAGATGTTACAGTCAGACTGGCCGGTTAGCTCTGTTGGTTCGAGCACGGCGCTGATAACACCAAGGTCCAGGGTTCTATCCCTGTACTGGCCAGCCACCAAAAAATAAATTAATAAATGTCATAGTCAACCACAAGGAATAAGGGAGACAGGCAGGAGACTGCATGAATATTAAGCTGTGGTCAGCCTATTCTATTCCCAATAGGTGGGCCAGTCTATCCGACGTACCCTTCTTCATGGGTCACTTATGCCACGTTCTGCTCTCCTCCCCCTTTTTTGCTTGAGTCCCCCATACCTGGTTCTATCCCCTAAAGTTAGAACCAAGCTCTGAGTCCAGCTGGTAGTCAAACAACTGCATCTGACTGACTTCCTGCCAGCTTCCTCCTCTCTTCACCTCGAGCTTCCTTTTAGTGTGTATTAGTTGTCTCTGATTTAGAACCAAACACCCACCAGAGCTGAGAACTTTCACTGTCCCCTTATAACCCACTCTATTCCGAATAATAGACTTGAGATTAGATTTTAGATTGACATAAGATTTCGATTTGGTTTGGGCCCCTCTTCTCCTAGAGGGAAGTTGTTTGCCCCACTCTATGCCTAGAAGCAATTCCGTGTTGATCCTGTTTCTCCATCATTTTCGGCAAGAGTTCCAAGCGCTGAGCACAGCTATGGCAGTGTTGTTTATGAAAATACACGTAATACAGACAATGCTGGAAAACATCTAACTTTCCTTACACAGCTGGAAATTCTCTCCCTGCTTTATTCCACCTGAAATGATAATATGTCTCTTGCAGTTGCCAGAACTCACAAATCATCCTCTACTGGGCAAGAGCCAGCCTAAGACAGCTGGACCAACATTAGACTATCACTTCTAGAAGTTAGATACAATGTAAAAGTTTGGGATCTGGTTTTCTGGGAAGGTTATGAATGAGATGAGATCTTTCAAGTAGCAACAGAACTATTGGTCAAACAATTGCAGAGGGAGGGGGTCTTGAAGGAAAGTGTAACTAGTTCACTGAAGGGGCTAAACCTAATGGAATTAACGTTTTGGAAGCAGATATATTTTTTCTCCCTCTACTGCCTTCAAACAGACTCTGTGGCATGCCCCTCCCCTGTCCCTTGACAATATCTAGGATAAATTCCAAAACCTTCTGGTCATTTTCAGCTTTAAGAAGGGCCTCATTTTCAGCTATTAAAAGCTTATCCCAGTATAAATAAAATCTTCAGTGTTGTCCAATCCAGTTAAACCAGGCCCGACCCACGGCCACCTAATATCTCAGGACTCAAAGTACCCTCTTCTCACCACTTGTGACTTACCCACCTCCACTCCATCATCCAGTGGTCCAAGCACCCACTCTTTCTGCTTGTGATCCCCTTGTCCCTTATGTTTTCAAGATTAGTTCACAATGGCTACTCTTCGCAATATCCACTTTGTCCACGTTAGTCAAGCATACGACAAAATAAATAAAATGGAAGTGTAGCTTGCTCATTTTCTGGTCTCTTTCCATACCCTGCCATCACGAGCTGTTCTAGACAGATTTCCCTCTCAAAATTCTCCAGTCACAGTAACTAGCCTATATGCTCACATTTGTCCCCAAATCCAAAAGACAAACATGAAGTTCTCCTAAGATTCTTTCATCCCACTTTACTGCCTCTCTTTGGCAGCATGAGGGTGCACAATTCTGAAATCCAGTAAATATTTATCCAGGGAATAAGGTGCCAGTATTCCCTTCTTGCAAACAGCCTCCTAGCTCCCTTGGCTCAGAGAAGGGACAGAATTTCTCCTCTCTCAATGGGAAAGAGATAGAGAAAAGCCCAAGAACTCTTCACTCTAATGAAATCTCTTCAAATAATGTTATTAAAACCTTGCATTCTTTTATATAGTCTAAATATATGGGATAGGGGTAGATGGTCAAAGAGTGAGTTTGACCCTCTTACAGTAAGTTCTGCTGGGAAGTCCTCATAGTAAGTCCAGTGGGTGTCTAGAATTGGAGGGTGTTTTTCTCTTGTTTTCTCAGATTTAAGATTGTCCAAAATTCTGAGACACCATAAAAAGTCCCATTTTAATACCCTATTGTACAAGGAAGAAACCACCACCACGGTTGCCACCCAAGCTCTGAGAGTTGGACCGTGAGGTTCTGCCTGCTACTGGCACCATTGTTGTCCACCCAGCACTGCACCGTGGTGAAAATTAATCTCACAACAGAGTGACAGGCTTCCTACTCAAGCCCCAAATGAATTATGTGCCCACTATCTTCCAGAGCCTAGGTTTTCTTACTTCACTTATAAAAAGTATGTCTTAGTCCATTCGGGCCATATAACAAAATACCTTAGACTGGGTAATTTATAAACAACGAACTTTATTGCTCACAGTTCTGGAGGCTGGAAAGTCCAAGATCAAGGTGCCAACAGACTCAGTGTCTAATGAAGTCTGCTCTCTGCTTCACAAATGTCACCTTTTTGTTGTGTCCTAACATGGCAAAGGAGCTAACAAGTTCCCTTGGGCCTCTTTTATAAGAGCACTGATGCCATTCATGAAGTTCCACCATCTTGGCTTCATCACCTCCTAAAGGCCCTACCTCTTAATTCTATAGCTTTGGGGATAAGGTTTCAGCATATACATTCGGAGGGAACACAACATTCAAACATCATAAGGGGGCTTAGAAAACACAGATTCCTAAGCAGTCTTCCTTCACACCACCAACTTCCCCAATCCTTTTCACCCCACCCCACCTCTCAGATTCTAATTAGTAAATAAGTGACAGAGGCCACAAATCTGAATTTTTCATAGGCCCCTCAATGACTCTGATGCGAGTGATATACAGACTATGCTTAAACACTGCTTCAGGGGACTTCTAATCACCAAGGTGTACATCCCTGTTTTCTTTGGTTCAAAATTAAAACCTTCTGCTTTGTTTTGTTTGTTTATTTGTTTGGCAGCTGGCTAGTACAGGGATCTGAACTCTTGCTTTTGGTGTTATAACACCACGCTCTCACCAGCTGAGCTAACCAGCCAGCCCCACCTTCTGGTTATTCACACTCTCCACCACTCTCATCACTACAATTCTTTCTTGATCAAACACCTCTTTTTCTCTCTCAAGCCTCTGGAATGACTGGGCCGTCATTAACTCCTTTAGACCTTTAAACTCTGCTCCACACCTCCCAGCTTTACCAAACTCTGGCTTTATTGAAACCTGGCTACCCAGTGAAGATACTCATTTCCCTGTAGCTCTCTCAAGTTAAAAACTGCTCATCTTCCTACCCTCCACCTAAGTCACAATTGGAAAATGAGGTTGGTATCTTCCTTTCCCCAAAAAACTGCTTCCACACCATTACTCCTACACCTTCTTGCAAAAGCTCCTGCTCCCTGAGCCTCATGTTATTTGGCTCTACACTCTATCTCCACACATGCTCTGCCTCCACCTTTCCAGACACTGTCAAATACCAACCTCCTTCATTGCCAGTGAAGACATTGACAGCCAGGTCACAATATTCTTTCCATGCCAAGTCCTGCTATCATCCTGGATAAAGTACTGGACAAATGATTTAGTTCCCTGACTTCTCACATTCTTGACTTCATCTGCTCCATCACTTTAGCTACTGCTTCCTGCACTCTGAACCTCGTCATCACCTGGAAGCTCTCTATATCTGATACCGCTAATTCAGACATCTCACTCTCTGTCCACAATCTCCCATCTTTTCAGCTCTCTCACGACTCTTACCATAAAGGTTCCTTAAATTCCAGGGCACCGTCAATCCATAGACCTCTCTACTTTCTCCTTATCTATGAACTGCTTCATTTCATCACTTCCCTCTTTATTTTTCTCAGGTGCAAGCTCAGCTCCTCTTCCTAATGTTCTAAACTCTCTTGCTCCACAGATGTCTCATTGCATCCACATGCAACAATCCCAGTCCTAGATGTAACTATCCTCCTTATTTGTTTCTGTACCCTAATTGCTAAATGTAGCTAAAAACAAATATTACAACAGTGTAGATTTGTCCTGACCTCAACAGGGCCTGTAACACTGAGCAGCAATGCTACAAAGCTTCTCTATTCTCCACAATAAATATTTCAAATATTTTCCCTCATCATCAAACCCCCAATCCTTCCATATCTCCCTTCTCTCTCAGCACAGGACCTCCTACTTCTCTAGAAAAATAGACAACCCTCCTATACCTGCATCAACATTTTCCTCCTATTTCCACCCCCATTTACAAAATAAAAATGTATCACTGTTTCCTGGGCAGCCAGACTGCATGGGCGAAGTTAAAAGGGCCACCTAGGGAAGAGATAAGTGCATGGTTTCAAGGTTGTCAAGAACAAATAACAGGCTCAAGTGGTACAGCGTTTACTAGCAGCTTTGCATGTGTCAGTCCCCCATGGCCAGCAGATCTGATCTGCAGCTGACATGGACAGTGCAACAGCACATAGCCTACTCAGTGCTGCGGTGGAAGGAACCCAATTTCCCCCCTGTGGGGTAAGAAATTTTAAAAGCTGGGCTTATGCCTGAGGGCAGTTGACACAATATGAACAGGGAAAGATATTTCCTCCCAAAGTGATTCCTCACAGGCTATGAGGACTCTTCATCTCTTTGCAAGAAAATGTTCCAGGCCCAATGCCACTCTTATGGGACCACGCTTTCTCATCAACTCTTTCTTACCTCCTAAAGCTCAAGACACTTTTAGTTATGTACTTAATATTGTTAAAATAATAAATTTAGGCAAATTAAATTTAACAAAGTTTAATATGAAGAAGAGAAGAAAAGAAATAAAAACAATTCTTGAATTGGGCAGCCCCTAGAGTCAGAACAGATTCAGAGGGACTACAGCTGAAAACACACGGTCAGTTAAATTTATAGACAGGAAGGGCCGGCCCGTGGCTCACTTGGGAGAGTGTGGTGCTGATAACACCAAGGCCACGGATGTGAATCCCTATATAGGGATGGCCAGTTAGCTCACTTGGGAGAGCCTGGTGCTGACAACACCAAATCAAGGGTTAAGATCCCATTACCGGTCATCTTTAAAAAAAAAAAAAAAATTTATAGACAGGAAAAAAGGAAGCGATGGTACAGAACAGTTGATTGCCTGCAATTGGCTGAGATTCAGCTATTGCCTCAAAAGCATACTTCTAAGTTAGGTTTTCAATTTGCACATGTGCTTGCAACATGTAAGAGATCTATTTAAGAATTCAAGCTCTGTATAAGAGTTCAAGAGAGTACGAAGGCTTTCCCAGGCCAAAATTGTTTAGTTTAATTTAACAATACGCAAGCTCCACGAAGCATGAACGGCACTTGTCATATTTGCTAGTGTACCCTAGTGCCCAATGTACCTAGAGAATATAGTGCTCAGTAAACACTTTTTGAAATAATGACACAGAATACAATCAAATTTTCTTGAGTTGCACAAAACCAAACTTGATCAGATATATTTTTCCATGAATCCAAGTTTCAACTGCAAATGCATTTTAATAGAAATAATGTATAAAAAATTCAGTCACCATTTATAATGTTGTTCCTATAGGAATGAAATATTAAGTTTAATCCAACCTACCTACAATGCACGTTTTATCCACAATCTGTTTGAAAATTAGGAACTCTTTCCACTCAAAGTGCTATCATTAATCATTACTGCCTCAACTTATCATTCAAGCCAAGTCTTCAAGCTAAACATGTACATATACATGTTCTAGCCGTGCCAAGTAGAACCATAGGTCTTAACCCTTTCTGGAGAGGCTATCACTACCTAGAGAGTTCAAATATAATAAAGAAGGACAAGAGAAATGAAGTCAATATTTCTCAGCCTGACTGGGGACCACACTGCTCCATTTCTCTTTCCTTCCATTCAACCGAGTGTTCCACACAATCACTAATATTTGCTGGTAGTTTGGAAGAGAAGTTAATCTCTGTAAATAAATATGGTATGTTTGCTTACTTCTCCCTTTTTGCCACCATTTTATTACTTGCCAAAACCAGCAAGAAAAACTAATGCAAATTCTGCTCTACATTCTCACCCAATCCATTTGATATATTTGTGCTTACAATAATCATCATTCTTTACCCTGGTATCCTGTTTCATGTAAAACTAATAGGAGCATTGTCATTTCTCCTAATTCAAAATAGCGCTACCCACATCTAAGCCTCTTTCCATGATCCCTAACTCAGTAAATAGTATCACCATTGTATTAGTCTGCTTTTGTAGCTTATAACAGAATACTTAGAAGTGGGTAATTTGTTTTAAAAAAAAAATTATTGCTTATAGTTCTGGAGGCTGGAAGTTCAAAGTCCAGGGAACACATCTGGTGAGGGTCTTCTTTGGTGATGGTTTTACAGCAATACAGGGGTCTCACAAGGCAGAAAATGGTAGAGCAGAGAGCAAGAGAGACTAACCTCCTCATTCACTCGCTTTTTAAAACTCTCAGAACTACAGCCCTGATCACCATTATTAATCCATTCACTACAGCATGATCCTACGATCTAATCACCTCTTCAAGGCCCCACCTTTCAATTACCATAATAGAATTTCCCACCCTCAACAGTTACAATGGGAATTAAGCTTCTAATACACAAACTTTGGGGGACACAATAGAATCCAACCACAGCAACCATCCACCCAGATCATTTCTACCAACCAGAAGCCTAGAAATCATTTTTGCAACTTCCTTCTCCCTTCTCCATTTCCAACCCCCCAAGTAGTGTCAATTTTACTTCTTAATCCATCCATTTCCCTCAGTTTCCACCATCATAACCAATTCTCATCCAAAATAAAGTCAACCCTTGTCCGTACTACTATAGAAATCTCCTAACTGAGCTCCCTTCATTCACTTTTTCCTCCTCTAATCCATCCTGCACGTTGAAGGCAAAACACAACTCGCACGGCGTTGCCCCTGCAAACCCCCTTTACCTCTCATACCACCTCCATCCCTACCTCCACCTCCCAACTTGACCTTCTCAGTTGTTTCCTTTACTGTTGGGACAAGGACCAAAACCTTAACAATAGTCTGCAAGGACCAGCACGATTTTACCTCTGGCTATCCCCCTAATTTCATCTCTTACCACTCATCTCTTCCATTTCTAGCCTCCTTTCACTTCCTTGAATACACCATGTTCATTCGCTTAGGAAAACTTTGCATATTCTGCTCCTGCTGCTGGGGGTGCTCTCCCACCCTCCCACCCCACCCCCATCCACTCTATCTTTGCCAACTCCTACTCAGTCTTAAGATCTTAGTGAGATCATCACTTCCTCAGAAGACCATGTCCTTTCAACCCCCCAAATTACATCATTACACCATTATGTAATCTCATAGCACTACGTACGTTTTTCCTCAGCCCTTATCAGTGCTGGCAACAGGAAATGTGAAATAAGTGTTTACCAAATCAATCCTTGCTCTGGGAGATTTGACCTGCCAAAAGGAACAATACCCATTTTTAATATTGTTTGAGCTGCCACCTGCATACTTCTTTTAGAAAGAGAAAGGAAGAAAGAATGAGAGAGAGAAAGAAAGAGAGGAAAGGAAGGAGAAAAAATGTAAAAAGCCAAGAGGCCATAAATTTCTCTTTCTTTTCTGAGTTCGTGCTAGGTCTAACAGCTGTCTAGAAAAAATAACATTGCATATCTTTCTTACCATAGATTATAATCCCAGAATGCTCCCTAATAAATTTGGTTGTCTGAAACTTCAGTCTCTCTCAGATCATGGATAGATTCATGTGTTGAGTGAGGGACGAGTGTCTTCTTTAAAACTAATCACTCCCATCTCTGTGCTTTGTTTTATGTCCTATGCTCATGTACTTTATACTTTTCATATTGTTCTACCATTATTTTTTGCCTTTTAGTTCCCACTGAATATACACACACATATACTTGCTCATCAAGAATAGATGATGTTCACTACAGGGAAGGAGGAAAGAAAGGGAAGGAGGGAGAAAGGGAGAAAAAAGGAAAGAGGGAGAAAAGAAGAAAGGAAAAAGAAAATAAAATTTAAAGCTCAGAAAAGTGAACAAAAGCCCACAGAAACTGTAGGGAATCTACACATGGATGAAGAGAGCCCCATTTTTACAGCCTCCACCAAGAGAACAGGCCGAAATCAACACCTCGTGGGACAGCTAACTTCAATAGAAAGCCTGTAGTTTCTCTGGCATAAAGGATGAAAGGCAAGAGTTCAGGGCAACCACTGGTAAATGGAGGGAGAAATCCCAGAAAGGAAAGAGCCTGAGAGAGGACATCCAAAATCTGAGTGTAAACTCTGCCCAATTCCCTGGCTGACCCTTGAACCAAGCATGCACAGGAAGGACTCAAAGCAGCCCAACTAAAGATGAAAGAGCTGAACTGAGACTTGAGGGGCTGTCCAAGAGATAGAAATTACACTTTGATTTCAACCAAGCTAATTACCTGCTAAAACAAAACCTCACCACTCTTTGGAGGAATATAACAGGATTCAGAGTCTCTACAGCATAACACTCATGATATCATGGTAAATTCAAAATTACTCAGCATATAAAGGACCAAGAAAATGTGACTTTTAGTCTCAAGAAAAAAGATAAAGAAAATAAACTCTGAGGTGACCCAAATGTTTGAATTAGTAGGCAAGGATTTAAATGCAACTATTATAACTGTTAAGCCAAAAGCTACCCCTTAGTGTTTTCCTTGGTCAGGAACACACACTCATAATGAATAAAAAAATGGTAAATTTCAACAGGAAAATAGAAACTTTATAGAATACCAAGTGGAAATTATAGAACTAAAAAATATCATATCTAAAATTAAAAAGACAGCCTTGCTGGGCCGGCCTGTGGCTCACTCGGGAGAGTGCGGTGCTGATAACACCAAGGCCCCGGGTTCGGATCCCATATACGGATGGCCGGTTCGCTCACTGGCTGAGCGTGGTGCTGACAACACCAAGTCAAGGGTTAAGATCCCCTTACCGGTCATCTTTAAAAAAAAAAAAAAAAAAGACAGCCTTGCTGAGACAACTTTCTTCCCCAGAAGAATTCTTTCTGTTTTTATTTGTAGTAACTTCTGTTCAGTGTCCTTGATAACTGACCTCAGCTAACTAACTACTTAATTCCTCCTTTCTTGAGTGTTTCAGTGCCTGAGTCTAGTATTTACAACAGGTAAGATCTCTATGACTTGATTCATATCTTAATCTCATTCCACTGCCCTGACCAATATTTCTGCCTAATTTGACCTAATCCTGATTCTCTTCTGTGATGGTGTTAAACTATATCCACAAAATATGTGACATTCCTTTGTGGAGGATACCAACATTAATAAAACAAATGTATTTCAGAGGGCCTAACACACAGAAATGTTAAGCTTGGGAAAGACAGAAAACTTTCCCAGAGCTAAAGTCTCTGTTGTAGATTTTTTTAAAAAATTGTAACACAGCAAAACTTCTGGCTCTAAGGGCAGATGTCCTTGGTGCAGCTAAACCTAATGATTGTTGCCATGACAAATATCTTAGTGTTCTTTTTGTGACCACCTATATTCCTTTTCTGTAACTTTCTTGCCTGGAGAATAAAAACGGAGAGAAAACTGGATTTGGGGTGATTCCCAGGATCTTTCTTCTCTTGAAAGAATTATTCCTGGGGGCAACTGTTTCAGACCTCTCACTGCTCAGAAGAAATGGGCTTTGAGTAATCCTTTGCATCTCTGTCACCCTGGGGGAGAGATGATATTCCTTCCTTCGAAAGGTACAGTCTTTTTCCCTTTAGTGTGGACTAAACTAAGGGACTCACTTCCAATGAGTAAAATATGACAGGAGTGGTGGTGTGTGACTTTTGAGAGTAGGTCTCAAAATGTATTGAGTCCTCTTTCTCTTTCTCTTGGGCCACTCACTTTGGGGGAAACCAGATGTCCATGTCATTAGGACATTGAGACAACCCTATGGAGAGGTATACATGGAAAGCAGCTGAGGCCTCCTATTCATAGCCAGCAAGCAGTTTCTGTCAATAGTCTTGTGTTATGAGTTAAATTGTATCTTCCACAAAAAAAGGTAAGTTAGAGTCCTAACCCCTAGTACCTCAGAATGTGACCTTGTATGAAGATAGGGTTATTACAGAGGAAATCAAGTTAAAACAAGATCATTAAGGTGGGCTCTAATCCAATATGACTGGTGTCCTTATAAGGAGGGGAAATTTGGACACAGACACACACACAAGGGAGAACAGTATGTGAAGATGAAGGCAGAGATCAGAGGTGCAACTACAGGAAAAGGAATGCCAAAGACTGCCAACAAACCACCAAAATCTAGGAGAGAAGCATCGAAGAGATACTCCCTCACAGCTCTCAGGAAGAACCAACCCTACTGACACCTTGATATTGTACTTCCAGCCTCCAGAACTGTGAAATGATAAGTATCTGCTGTTCTGAGCCACTCAGTTTTTCGTACTTTGCAATGGCAGCTGTAGGAAACTAATACATCATGTGAATGGGCCACTTTGGAAGCAGATCTTCCAGTCCCAGTCAAGCGTTCAGATGATTGCAGCCTTGACCGTTATCTTGACTGCAACTTCTTGAGAAACCCTGAGCCAGAACCACCAGCTAAGTGGCTTCTGAATTCCTGACCCACAGAAATTATGAGATAAATATTTGATCTTTTAGCCACTTTATGAACTGAATTGTATCCCTTTTCTCCCACCTAAAAAAAAAATTTTACTGTGTTGAAGCCCTAACCCCCCAATGTGACTGTATTTGGAGATAGGAATTATAAAGGTAATTAGGGTTAAGTGAGGTCATAAGTGTGGGGACTTAACCAAATATGACTAGTGTCCTTATAAGAAGAGAAAGAGACACCAGGGATGCAGATGCCCAGAGAAAATGCCATGGGTGCACACCGGGAGATGGCAGCATCTGCAAGCAAGAAGAATGGCCTCAGGAGAAACCAAACCTGCTGTCACCTTAATCTTGGACTTTCAGCTTCCACAACTGTGAGGAAATAAATTCCATTGTTTAAACCACTCAGTCTGTGGTATTTTGTTATGGCAGCCCTGGAAGACTAATTCAGCTGCTAAGTCTTGGGATCACTTCTCACATAACTATAGATAACATACCTTCCCACCCCACCCCGCAATAAACGTACATACTTTCCATTTCATTCATTGCCCAAAACTGTCTCAACCGTCTAGACCCAAAGTACGCAAATTAGGAACTTGAGCAAAATTCCTTTGAACTAATTTGGTGTTCTGAAGCTTGGGTCCCTTACAGATTATGCTAAAGGCTCTGTGACAAATCTGTCAATTGAGAAACCAGGCTTCCCATGAGTGACCTCTAAGTTTTAAGCAAAAGTAGTAGAGGGTGACAATTAGCTTCTGTATGGCCCTGTTTGATTTTCAACTGTGATCATGACCAAGATCAGAAGAGGAAGATGGGAGGAAAAGTAACTTATGTTTCTAGCCCAACTGAGAATTTCTGTCCCTTAGAAATAATCACTGCCTTCTCTCTGCTTTCTCAGCCACTTGTACCTACCTCTACTACAGACATTGCATTATATGAAGTTGATGACCCTTCAATGTACAAAAACACTTGCTTTTCAAAAGCAGTGACTTGTCTCAGTTATCTTTTAAATTCATTACAGTTCCTAGCAGAGAGTAAGAATTCAATAAATGTTTATAGAAAGGATTTGGCACCTTAATTCTATCCTCAGGCAGTGCTAAGCCAAGTCCTTAAACAGGCTGCACTGAGCTGTGAACCTTTACTCATCTTACTCTCTGAAAAGACTCCTTCTGCTATCCCACCTAACAAATCCGAAGTCTGATTTTTCTGGCAATAAATTTCACCTTCAATTTTCAGCTTCTAATTGACTGGTAAGCTCTTCCCAACTTAACCCTTGCCTGCCCCTTTCCCACCACTGTAACTATATTCTGCCTTGCATCTTCTAATCATGACCCCCAGGTCCCCTGCATTACATGAGCCTGCCCTGATAGGCTGCTTCTCTGCCTCTCTACCTGTCCTGAATCATCAACCAGCTTATGATCATTCAGCACCCCCAGCCATCTCACCTATCCTATTCCAGGACAAGCCAAATAAAAAATTCAGCAAACTGTTTAAGGGTTGAGAGCCTGCATCATATCATTTGATGCTCTTAAATCTCTTTAATTTGGTTCCTTGAATTGTGGTGCCTTTGACTGGAAAGAAAAAAAAATTAGTTCTGCATTTTAAAAAATGCTTGTATATAATAAATATTACAAGAATCACAGACCTGAGCATGAATGTGGTTGTAAAGACTAACCTTTAGTGTTTTCCTTGTCCCAGACTTCAAACTCCCTTCACCAAACAGGCTCCTGCTACCACAGGGAAGAATTTGGAACTTGTGTTAAGTACCTGAAGGAATAATACTAGTTAGAGCAAAAAAAAAAAAAAAACCCTGTAGTCTCCAGTAACATCAATATTTGTATTTTTAATTACATTTCATAATTAATATTGATCTATACCTTATTTCGATTCATTTAGAAATTCAGGGGCAACTCTTTTTAGAATGGACAATCTCAAAAAAATACTTAATTGTATACATGAATTCATTAAGAACACAATTTGCCTTAGAAGTTGCCAAATAGCTTCTCTAGCCAAAAACATCTGGAGGCTGAGTCCTTAAGTTTTGCTAAAAGCACTCTTCCTACTCATAAAAACAGCTAACATTTATTGAATGTTTCTACAATGTGCTGGCCACTGTGCTGATGAGTCTAATATAGATTATCTCATTTAATCCTGCCAATGGGCCTGTGAGAAAACTGATGCACCGAGAGGTTGAGTAACTTGTCCAAAGATACCCAGCTGGTAAGTCATCAATTGAGATTTAAACCAGTTGAAGTCTCTGAATCCAGAACTATATTGCCTCTTGGGTTTCCAATAGCTTTACTAATGATATTCCCTTCTGTTATCGAGCTGCTGGCATAAAGATTTTACTAGGTTATCTCATCCTTTCATTGCCAGGACCTATATAAGAGAAAAGTGTCTCTTCGACCAACCTACTTATGTCTAAAAGAGAAGCATTTAGCAGTGTGTCAGTACTCATCCAGGAACTACTCAGGAAATGTTTACTGAACTCATGCATCCAATTTGGAATTTGTTAAAACAAATGACTCTTTCATATCCATTAAAGAATTTAAAAACAGAGAAAGTGAAATTGTCTCAAAATTTTATCTCATTAAGTGCTCAGATAGAACCTTGGACCTTCCATTTTGGTGATTCCGTTGGAGTGGGCAAGACTGAAGCAATGTTGGGACCTATAACCACATGGGCTGTAGGCAAATTTTTAAAAGACTTTTTTTTTCCTTGGCATATATTTTTCTGAGTTCCCTCTTTTTGCATGACTATTTCATATTCTGAACTTTGGTTATAGCGTGAAGTGACATTATTTACATGGATGTAAAGTTGTTTTCCAGTCAGCCTGGAGCTGCAGACTTGCACGTACTATCTAAGGTAACCAAGGAAGACATCAATAAAGTTATGCTGATTCCACCCCTCCAGCAGGACCATGATAACAACAAGGACAGAAGCAGAAACCAGAAAGCAGGCGTCTTGGCGAGACTGCACCTGCCTCTTGCAAGTCCCCCTCCCTCCTGCTTTTCATTTCCCACGTTCCATTCCCTCAACTCCTCTTTAAAACCCTCCTGAGTCTCTAAAGCTGGACGACAGTTCTATCTGTCTTTTCAGACATGTGATAATAGACTTCCTGCCTCGCACCAGCATCTGGGACTGAGAAGTCTTTTGTTTCTGAGCTGAGAACAACAGTACCTGGACACAGGTAACAGTTCAGGAAGAAGAAACCACAGAGAAAATTTACATGGTTGGGGTATGGAGGTTATTCTGTAAGAAAAGAGAGCAAGGTGCTCTATCGAAAGAGAGTTGGATATGCAATTCCAACCTTATTCTTACCTCATGAAAGGTCAGAAAATCGAAGGGGAGGGCGACACTAAAATTGAGACTCTGACAGTAATTCCTCAAAGTTTGTATCAACACCCCACCCGCACTCTAAAATGCTCGGATCTTGGAGAAAGTGACGTTGGAATTCACCTGGGTCACCTTGGTGACTTCCCAGGATAGTGCCTACAGTTTCATTAAGGACAGGTGAGAATTTAGCACAGCAACGGTCCCAGTGGGTAGAACGCCCAGCCCACGTGGCCAGGGGCGGCCAAGAGAGGGAGGCGCCGCGCACAGAAACGCCTGGTGCAGCGCCAGGCTCGGCGCAGCCTTGAGAGCCGCTGCAATGGACCAGAGCAGCCGCCAGATGGTATCCAAGGATTAGGATGGCGGTGAACGTCCTGTCCCCTCCCGCAGACCCTCAGCGAGACCCGAGGCCGGCGCCTGGGGGCAGTGTGCTGCGGCCACTCCGCGCTGCTAGGGTCGTTCTAGCTTTGAATTAATCCAGGCTCCGATCCATGGCTGCAAATGCCTCGCGCCCGGGCCGTCGTCGTCACGCCTGGCGCCCCAGGTCGATGACCCAGGACGGGGAAGGGCGAGCGGCCGGCCGCCATAGGCCGCGGCGCGGGGCGGGAGGTGGCGCGGCGAGGCCGCCTGCAGGGTGGGACCCGCCCGGGCCTCTGCATTGGCCGAGCGCGTGCGGCGCGGGCGCGGAAAAAGGAGGGGACCCTCCCTCCCCGCGTGGACTTTGCTAGTCTTGCCACCGCCCCCGGCCCTTTTAGGACAAAGAGACCCAGCGCAGCCTCCGGGCAATGCACTTGGGACCCAGACGCAGCGGGGAGACAGTTCAAAGTGGTTGTGCCGGAGGGAGGAGTCAGGAGGCCGCCTCTAGCAGGGCTGTCTGGTTTCTCTAGTCCTCGGCAACGGGAGACCGCACTTGGCGCTTGGCTACTGGGGACATGAATTACTCACGGTTCATCACCGCCACGAGCGCGGCCAGAAAGCCTTCTCCCATCCGAGTGACGGGTGAGAAGCGGGACTGGCGCCTCTCCTCCCGGGGTGCGTGCGGCTCTCCTCGCACAGCCTCTGGGAACGGAGCCCTGGAGTCATCGCTCGGTGGCGTGGGGCGTTCATTCATTCAACTGTGGACGCTCTCCGCGAGCCAGGCGCTGCGTGCACAAATGAAATGGGCACAGCCCTTGTTCTCAAAGAGCTCGGGCTGGAAAGGCGGGTAGTTGGGCATCTCTGCCGGAGTGTAGTGGCAGCAGCAATTGAGAAAGGCACAGGCTGCTGGGGGACCTGGCCTTGGAAGGGAGCGGTCGTGCTGTCAAGGAAGGCCCTCTCGGGGAAGAAGTGTAGGGGTGGGCACAGTGCGCAGATGTGCAGATTCCAGTAAATGGGAGAGAAAGGGGTGAGCCATGAATTTCAACAGGCAGGCAGGGACTCAGCGGAGGAGGATCTTCTGTTTTTATGGTTCTTTGAGATCCTCCTTATCCCTCTGCCTTCTCCTTGGTCATCTCCATACTTTAGTCTCTCCGGAAAAGAGAACGCCCAGAAAAAAGTTATTCTATAATGTTTACTTTAGACAAGAGTTCTTAGTCCATCCAGGCTGCTGCAACAAAATACCACAAACTGGGTAATTTCTAAACAACAGAAACTTATTCTCACAGTTCTGGAGGCTAAGTAAGATCAAGGCACCAGCGGATTCCATGTCGGGTGAGGGCTGTGTCCTTATTGACAGAGACTTCTCCTGCATACTCACTTGGCAGAAGGGAACAAGGGCCTCCCTCAGGTCTCTATTATAAGGTCACTAATCCCATTCATGAGGTGGAGACCTCATTACCTAATCGACTCCTTAAGGTCCCACCTCTTAATACCATCACACTAGATATGAGGTTCAACATAGAAATTTGTTTGTACACCAACATTCAGACCATAGCATATTCTATCACTAAAAATTGTTACACTTTACTTTTGTTGGCTGTAATGCATACTGAGCCATCACTGTTTATAAAAATCTTCAATGAAAGTGTTTTTTCTTCTCTTCTATGTTTGTTGTAGCTGAGATTTTGAGCAGAAAATCACTCATTTCCTTAGCTGCTGGATCACCAAATCCAAACACATTCCCCTTTAAGACTGCTACTATCACTGTAGAAAATGGAAAGACAATCCAATTTGGAGAAGAGCTGATGAAGAGAGCACTTCAGTATTCTCCAACTACTGGGTAGGTATCAATAGATGGCTCATTTTCATGGGCAATATTCTTAGGCCTATTGATAAAGTGACTTGTGCAATATACTTAAGAAAGGTTTGGGGAACTTTTCAAAGGGCAGGAGGGATAGTGAATGTTTACCACTCCTCGGTGATTGTTTCTCAACCTTCAATGGTTGGGAGAGTCAGAGAAGGCTTATGGAAGGGAGGACCATTTAAGCTGGTCTGAAAAATGAGAAGATAGCTAGGTGAAGAAGCATATTGGAAGAAAGGAGGAAATGGATGATCCAAGGAGCAGCAATTTTAGGTCCCTGGGCAATCTTCTAATCAATATGTTCCCTTTCTAAATAGGCAGTTATGTAAATACACTGCCCTCATAGGTTTAGATATCTTTAATTTCTTTAAAGCAAACTGAAACACATACCTTAAGACTGTCTCTAACTGGTCTACTTCCAGTGACAAAGGACAAATTTATTGAGAATCTATAAATTATACATTATTAAAAACTTCTATGTTCTATGATTGAAATATGTTATTCATATGTATATATGAATTATATGTAATATATGCATGGGCTTTTCTTTACTTGATACGAAGAACTTACTGAGCCTGAACTACTAGGAAGCCTATTTAGATCTTCCTAAGGAGAACAGATTATGCAATGAATGCTCTAGTGTAAAAGAAAGACTTCAGGCTTTAGAATAAGAAGGATGGAAATTCAAATCTCAGCCCATTGATTAAATGATTGACTTTATGTGAATTTCTGTCTCATTGATTTAATGTGAATTTCCTAATCTATTGCTTCATCATTTTTTTTTTCCACGACGGGTGGCTGGTATGGGGATCTGAACCCTTGATCTTGGTGTTACAACACCATGCTCTTACCAACTGAGCTAATAGGTCAGCCCTATTGCTTCATCGTTTAAATGAGAATACTAATAATGGCAAAAAGCTTCTGAAGTTTTTTTAAGTGAATGCATAAAGCACTTGGCATAATGCTACCATTTATTTCCTGTCTACTCTTACTATGATTTTTATTTTGATAAATTAAAAATACATTTTATGCTTTAGAATTCCAGAGCTTTTGTCCTGGATAAAACACTTACAAGTAAGACTTCATAATCCTCCCACCATCCATTATCCACCCAGTCAAGGACAAATGGACGTATGTGTCACATGTGGCAGTCAAGAAGGTCTTTGTAAGGTAAGACTGAAAGGAAAAGGTAGTATACGTGTAGAATTTAATATGTTCATAACTACAAGTATAGTCATCTCTCGCTTAACCACAAGAGGATCACGTTTTGTGGATTGCTGGTAGTCTTCCTTGTCTTCACTTAGAAATATAAACAGAGAACTCAAAGACAAGACGTAGGATGAGAGACGTGTATGTATGTGGGGGATGGGGCGGTGGGGAGTTTGTTCGCAAAAGCCAGGTAGAAATACTTTAGGTTAATTTATTGATATTTCCCTTTAATTTCCCTTATTGTGAGCACAAGGACTTTCAAAAATTATCTGCTTTTAGTATCATTTGCCTGGATGATTTTTCATAAATGCAGAGCATGTGGTCAATGACCCAGGGCTGTGAGTCATTAAAACAAGATTCCCGTTAAGGGACTACTCAACTCCTATCAAAAGCTTAGTGAGCGTTGCTTTATTTCATCTGGCTCAAAGGTGCAGGTTACATATGATTACTGCTTGTAGTTATGATATTTCTGTATGGTTTTTAAATTCTTTAGAAAACATATCCTCATACTTCTGAGATGAAAATGTTATTCCTTTGCATGTCTGTTTATGTAATCTCTGTGCTCACCACTGCTTGTGTCTTGTCTCTCTCTAGACTGTACTCCTCTAGATCTATAAATATGTCTGTGTCTCTGACTTCTCTCTCTGGGCTATTTCCCTCTCACTCCCTCTCTGTCTCTCTCTCTTTCATTTTACACCTCCCCACCCCCCATTAGTTATTTCATCAGCTTCCCACCTGTATTCCAGGAACTCCACAAATGTAACCACCTCCGGGTAGTTCCCACAATGGGGGTCGTACCTACGGTCCTCAATTTCATCTGTTTGTTTTTTTCGTTTTCACGAATAATTAATCCTGAATAAAGATTCTCTATATTCCATCTCACATGTAGGTTAAAATGTGACTTATTTATCTTTATCTTAAGCCAAAGTAGCTTTCTTTTTCTTCCTTTTCATGGAAATGGGAAAGCTGTAATCGAGTTTGCTTTAATGAATTTTAATTACATTATTATTACAAAATAACGGATTGTAGTAACAAAAATATTTTGTAAAGATTTTTTTAAATTTTTTTCAAGTTTTTCTTCCTGTTTTTGTATTTAATTAGGAAAAATAAAAGGGTTAGCTACTGTTTGAGTTTGTGCTTAAAAAGAAACATTTGTGATTCTATGGAGTTTATTTGTTTATTCATTTATTCATTTATTTATTTATTTTTATTTTTTTATTTATTTTATTTATTGAATCAAAATCAATTATACATATTTAGGGGGTTGAACATTGAGATATGTTGATCAAATCAATATTACTAGCATATATATTGTTACAGATCGTAATTATTCTTTATGCCCCTTGTCCAACCTCTCCCCTTCCCCCATTCCCTCCCCTCCCCCCTCTAATTGCCCTAGATTTCTTCTCTCCTTCTGAAAGAATCATGGTTACTCTGTTAATATGTTGCCTAGATGATCCGTCCAATGCTGAGACATGTGTTCAGGTCCCCCACTATTATCATAGAACAGATGCTGCTTCTGTCACTCTGAAATGGGCTTTGTGGAAAGAGACATCCTCTTCTTTTCTTTGACTCTGCTGGTGACTCTCCTTGTGTGAATGCACTCCAGTGGTTGGTGGACCATTTGCATGGTGCTTGTGGTGTCTGGTCGCTTTTGCAGCAGCCATGGTTATAGTGGGCCACCTACATGGAGGTGCTGTTTCTGGTATGCTCCTTGGCACTGGCAGTATGCCTGTTTGCGGGGTGTGTCTGGTCCCCTTCTCCATGTCTCTGGTCCCTGGGCAGGCCCCAAGTCACTGGTGCCATGTGCCAGGTTGTGGGAGGTGTGTCCAGTCCCCTTCTCCATGCCTTGGGTCACCAGGTGAGACCCAAGGAACTGGCACGGTGTGCCTGGTTGAGGGAAGGCAGTCTGGTCCCCTTCTCCATGACCCAGGTCTCTGGGCGGGCCCCGAGGCATTGGCGTGGCATGCCTGGTTGTGGGAGGAGGGTCCAGTCCCCGTCTCCATGCCCCGGATGGGCCCTGAGGCACTGGCATGGTGTGCCTGGTTGTGGGAGGGCAGTCTAGTCCCCTTCTCCATGCTCCAGGTCCCTGGGTGGGCCCCAAGGTGCGGGCACAGTGTGCCTGGTTGTGGGAGAGAGGTATGGTCCCCTTCTCCATGCTTCGGGACCCTGGGTGGGCCCCGAGGTGCTGGTGTGGTGTGCCGGGTTGTAGGAGGGTGGTCTGGTCCCCTTCTCCATGCCCCGGGTCCCTGGGCAGGCCTCAAGACACTGGTTTGGTGTGCCTTGTTGCGGGAGGAGGGTCTGGTCCCTGGCTCCATACCTCGGGTCACTGGGCAGGACCCAAGGTGCTGGCTAGGTGTGCCTGGTTGTGGGAGAGGGGTCCAGTCCGCTTCTCCATGCCTTGGGTCCCTGGAAAGGCCCCCTATGGAGTGATATTTTAAAAACTCTTTCAATGAAATTTTTTTCTTCAGAAAGTATACTATGAACTTTTTCTTTCAGAAAGATGCTCAAGACAGTTTCTCCTTAATCTGTCACAACATCAGTCATATCAGTGAAGGAAGATAGCATAGATGGCCAAATACATCAATAACTCATTAGTTATAGATATGTTTATTGCAGGGACTTTAGTAGGAATCTGGTTTAATATTTCTTCCACTTTATTAGCCAGAGTAGATATTATTTTAGGCTCTTATGTTTCTGTCTGCATCTATTAAACAGTGCTGCCAGGTGATATACAGCCTTCTCTTTTAATTTAGGACATTTGACATTTGTATGTCACCTAATTGACATGGAAAATGTATATAATTAGGTTTTCATTTGTTCTATTGATAATGCACATGCCACCCGAGTGATTTCTTTGGTCTTAGGATGTTCTAGAAAGCCCAAGTTAATTAGAAACTTCTCGGAGGAGGATACTGTTTGTCATAAGATAACAAAAGCTCATAAGGCCAAGGTGAGGAGCAAAAATCAAATCTACTAACTCAGTTGATAATGGCCCTACTGGTTGTTGTGAGATGCAGGTCGTTAAAATGATAGGAAGAAGAGCTTGAATTGGGGATTATGAAACATCAGAAGGTAAGGATTATTCTGTGACTTATATGCAATTTAGTTATAATAGATCATTTTGATTTAGGCTGGAAGAATCTATTGCCTGACTCTAATGATGTCAGTAGGCATCATATTGTCCACAAAATCTCCTAAGATTTGTCAGACCTTGCTTACTTGACCTCTAGATGTCCTTTAGCACTGTTGCCCTCTCCATCCTTTTTTGAAACGCTGTCTTCCTCTGGCTGTCCCAGCACGACACTTTGTGACTCTCCTCCAGCCTACTTGCAGCGGCCTCCTCTGCCTTTGGCAGCGGCCTCCCCTCCCTTGCCATGATTTATTAGAGCTCCGTGAGGCTCAGTCCCTGAGCATCTTTCCCCCTTAATCCATACACTCTACTGGTACCTCCCTTCACACCCATGTGATCGGCCATAATATGCTAGTTACTGCCAGGCTCCTTCCAAATCCATCTGTCCGTCTGTTCACCTGACACCATCACAGGATATTTCAAAGGCACTTCAAACCAAAACAACTCACCTCAGATGTGGGCGACTTAGTTCTGTATTTCAGTGAATGGCACTACCCCACCCTCTATGTAGTTGCAGAGGCTGAAAGCTACGAGTCATTCTGGACACCTCCTCTTCCTCACTCCCCTGTAGTCCATAATCATTTTCATGGGCTAAATATTTTTTCAGTTCTTCTCTACAATTCCACCATCACCACTCTAGTTCAGACTACCTTATCTGTCCAATAACTTCCCAAACAATCCCAAAAACTTCCCAAACTTTCCACGCATATACTCGCTCTTCTTTCATTCTTTCATACTGTAGCCAGGAGGATCTTTTAAAAAGGCATATCTGATAATGTGGCTCCCTCTCTACACCTCCTTCTTAAAATTCTTACTTGCCTCCCTTGGCTCGAATGCCCACGTGGTATGGTCTCTGCCCACTTCTGTCTGATCTCACTCCACTCTCCTCTTCACACTCTTTACTCTTTACAAATCACTGAATTCTTCTAGTTTCTCAAACTGTACCTATTGTCACCCCCTATACCAACTCATCACTTCCTCAGGGAAGCTTTCCCTGAATTCCCTGAATGCCCAGGGCCTCCTACAATGAGCTCTTCTTATAACATTGTGCATCCATACTTAATTGCACTCACTACTATTTTAAATTGTACGCTTTTGGGGTAATTATCTGGTTAGTGTCTAGTTCTCACAGTGGACTGGTAGCTCCATGAGAGTGAGAACCATGTCACTTTGCTCATCATTTTATGTCCAGTACTTTACACAGGCCTGGCTTATAGTAGACATTTAATATATTTTCAAAGAAGCATAAAAGGAATAAGTGAGTTTTAGGAGTGTGATATTATGATATTTACATATTGGTTTTCATCCACAGTTCCTGGCTCATGCTGCTCTATGACCTTCTCCTGCCCTTCTTTCACCTGCTCCTTTTTCTCCCCAAGGCAAGAACTTCTCTGACCTACCTTATCTGATTATAGGTCATAAGACCCCCATTCCAAAGGGGTCCTTCCCCCACCTCGGGAGGAAGGAATGCTACAGAGAGGCCAAGAAGAATCTGGACAAACACCTTGCTGGGTTTCCCCACCCAGTCTGTTAATGTGGATCATACCCTCTTTGTCCAATCGCATTTCCGCATGGTTGTCCATGCTTCCATCATGCCTATGTAATGAAGTTTCCGTAAAAACCCAAGAGCACAGGGTTCAGAGGCTTACAGATAGCTGAACACATGTAGGTTCCTGAGGGTGGCGTGCCTGGTGAGGGCGTGGGAGCTCCATACCCCCTCTCCGATCCCTCACCCTGTGCATCTCTCCATCTGTCTCCTTTGTAATATCCTTGATAATAAACAGGCAAATGATAAATACTTGTTTCCCTGAGTTCTGTGAACCGCTCAAGCAAATTAATTGAGCCTAAAGAGGGAAGAGGGGATTATGGGAACTTGATTTATAGCTGGTCAGTCAGAAGTTCCAGGGGCCTGAACTTGTAACTGGCGTCTAAAATGAGGGCAGTCTTGGGGACTGAGCCCTCAACCTGTGAAATCTGACACTGTCTCCAGGTAGATAGTGTCAGAATTAAATCGAATTAGAGGACACCAAGGGGGTGTTTGCTGATTGACTGCTTGGTGTGGGGGGGGTGTGGGAGGGAACCCACACATTTGGTCACAGAAGTCTTCTGTGTTGATTATTGTGGTGTAAAAGAATAGAGAAAACTGTTTGTTTGTTTTTTTCCACTTGGAGGAGCCAAACCAGTTATGCTCTTTCTCACCTTATCCTAGAACAGGGGTTGGCAGACTATGGCTTGAGAGCCAAATCCAGCCCTTCTTCTAGTTTTGTAAATAAAGTTTTATTGTAATTCAGTTATACCCATTCATTTATAAACTGTCTACAGCTGCTTTCCCACTATCGAGGCAGAGATGAGTAGTTGCAACAGAGACACAGTGGCCCACAAAATACTTACTATCCAGCCCCTTACAGAAAATGTGCCAACTTCTACTCTAGAATCCTGTGAGCTCAAATTAAAAAAAAAAAAAAATAGGTTCTATGAATGGAAACAATACTATCAAGCTAACTTGTGCCTCTTTTCTTAGGTATTTGAAATGATCATTAATCCCGGAGATAATGTCCTCCTAAGTGAACCTGTTTATTCAGGAACACTTCACATTGTGAGTACATATTTTTACAATTCTCCTAATAAATAAGAAGAAACCATTGCACCTTTAGAATTATCTGTCCAATGGGGCTGCCCATTAGCTCAGTTGGTTAGAGTGCGGTGTTGTAACACCAAGGTCAAGTGTTCGGATCCCCTTACTGGCCAGCCACAAAAACAAACAAACATTGGCTTTTAAAAAAAAAAAAAGAAAGAAAGAATTATCTGTCCACTGGAAAAAAAATAGCATTTTTGATCTATAAACAGGAGGATCTTAAATGATATATGCCAAATATGTTAAACGTACCCTCTGCTTTATAAATTTCTTTAAAATCCAAATGTATGTGTGCTAAAATTAGGTTGTGCAAAATCATATCGTTTTCTTAATATTTCACTTGAAATGTGACTCAAACTACAAAAACTTACTTTTTCATTGTCATCTTTTATTACCATATGCCTAAGTATAACCATGGTATGTGTCAATTTAATATATCTCTAAACTAACATGGTATAATTACGGATTTCTGCTCCAGTGTTAAATCAATGACACCATAATATCCAGAATGAGGAAGCTGATCATATGACTCTGCTGCGCACTGGCCAGAACACACCACTGAGAATTATATTTGTTTGGGGCACACTGTGATAGAAATATCCACAAACTGGAGCACATTCAGTCAAAGTGAATAGGGAATTGGAAACCACTGCGTATGATGAATGGTTAGAGGAACTGCAGCTGCTTTATCCAAAAAGAGAAGATTCAACAGAGACATGAGAATTGTTCTCAAATATACAATAGTTAACCATGTGGCAGAAGAATTAGATTTATTTGTTCATGTCCTTAGCTTGACAAAACTGGAACCAAAGAATGGTAACCACAGGGAAACAATTTCAACTCAGTATAAGAACTTTCTAACCATGGGCCACCCTTGACTGTCTAAGGAGGAAAAGCACTGCCCATCACCGCAGGTGCTCAAAGTTACTCTCGATCACCACCAAACACAAATATTGTAAAAGTAATTTTAGCTTAGTGTAGGGGAATTGAATGAGATGACCTTTATGCTGTATTGATTCTAACTTCATGGATTCTTTTTTTTTCTTTTTTCCGAATTTAATGTTATTTTTGTAGAAATCAATATATAAAGCAATATACAAAATAATTCCATTTATAATAGCACCCAAAAGAATAAAACACCTAGGAATAAATCTAAAAAAGGAGGTGAACGACTCGTACATTAAAAACTATAAAACTTTGATTAAAGAAGACCTAAAGAAGTGGAAAGATATCCCCGGTTCATGGCTCGGAAGACTTAAAATTGTTAAGATGTCTATACTACCCAAAGAAACGTACAGATTCAATGTAATCCCTATCAAAATTCCCACAGACTTTTTTGCAGAAATAGAAAAGCTGATCCTCAAATCATGTGGGATTTTAGGGAGTTGTAAGATAGCCAAAACGATCTTGAAAATAAAGAGCAAATTTGGAGGACTCACGCTTCCCAATTTTGTATTTTTCTTTTTTTTTTTTTTTTTTTTTTTTTTGTCTTTTTCGTGACCAGTACTCAGCCAGTGAGTGCACCAGCCATTCCTATATAGGATCCGATATAAGGATCCGAACCCGCGGCGGGAGTGTCGCTAAGCTCCCAGCGCCGCACTCTCCCGAGTGCGCCACCAGCTCGGCCCACACTTCCCAATTTTGAAACCTACTACAAAAGCTACAATAATCAGGATAGTATAGTACTGGCATATGGATAGACATATAGACTAATGGAGCAGAACAGAGAGTCCAGAAATAAACCCTTGATCCAATTGATTTCGGCAAGGTGCCAAGACCATTCAAACGGTGCTGGGGCAACTGGATTTCCACATAAGCAAAAGAAAGAAACTGGACCATTACCTCACGCCATATAAAAATTTAACACAAAGTGGACCAAAGACCTAAATGTAAGAGCTAAAACTATAAACTTTTAGAAGAAAAAACATAAGGGCAAATCCTCATGACCTTAGCTTTGGCAATGGATTCTTTTAGATATGATACCAAAAACACAAGCATCAGCAACAGTGACAATAAAAATAGATAAACTGAGGGCTGGCTGGTTAGCTCAGTTGGTTAGAGCATAGCTTTATAACACCAAGGTCATGGGTTCGGATCCTCTTACCAGACAGTGTCCCCAAATAAATAAATAAAGATTATTCTTTAAAAAAAAATAGATAAATTGGACTTCAGAATTAAAAATCTTTGTATGTCAAAAAATGTTATTAGGAAAGTGAAATAACAGCCTGCAGAATGGTAGAAACTATTTACAAATCATAAATCGGATAAGGGTTTAATATTCCAAATATATAAAGAACTCTTACAACTTGACAACAAAAAGACAAACAGCCCAATTAAAAAGTGCTCTAAAGGGCCGGCCCGTGGCTCACCCGGGAGAGTGCGGTGCTGATAACACCAAGGCTGTGGGTTCGGATCCCATATAGGGATGGCCGGTTCGCTCACTGGGTGAGCGTGGTGCTGACAAGACCAAGTCAAGGGTTAAGATCCTCTTACTGGTCATCTTTTAAAAAATAAAAATAAAAATAAATAAATAAATAGATAATGCACTGAAGTCTTGAATAGCCATTTCTCCAAAGAAGATATGCAGATGTCCAATACGCCCATGAGAAGATGCTCAACATTATTAGTCATTAGAGAAATGCAAATCAAAACCACAGTGAGATATTACTCCACACCTATGAGGATGGCTAATATCAAAGACAAAAACAAAATAATAAGTATTAGTGAATATGTGAAGAAATTAGAACCCTTGTACGTTGCTGGTAGAAATATAAAATGGTGCAGCCCCTATGGAAAACAGTTGGTCCATTCCTCAAAAAGTTTAAAATAGAATTTCCACGTGACCCACAATTCTACTCCTAAGTATATGCCCAAAAAGAATTAAAATCTAGGGCTGAACTGTTAGCTCCGTTGGTTAGCATGTGGTGTTATAACACCAAGGTCAAGGGTGCAGATCCCTGTATCTACCAGCTGCCAAAAAATAAAAAAATTAAAATTTGTCAAAAATGGAGTCTGGATTATTCCCACTTCATACATAATAATTCATGATTATTCCCACTAGATTTGACTACTAAAAATAGTGTTTGCTTTTCTTGTGCATTTTTTTCCCAAGGATCCTCACTCAATTACTGCTATTTCCTAAGTTCCAATTTTTTTTTCTTCACGTTCATCCATGAATAAGATTGCACAAGATTTTTATGAAACTATCTCTATAAGGAATGCCAAAATGTGCCAGTTCAGCCTTAGCAATTGGTAAAATATTGAAATACTTCTACACTGATTGGCACGCCACTCATCCCCTAAAGTGCCCCGACACCACCCTGGCTTCCCTGGCCCTTCACCTAGGACCACCCTGAATTTCCCATGATCAAAAGTTAATGCTGGCATAGCAGGGGCCCTCCTGGACCCCATTCCAGCCCACACCTGTATCTGATGTGCCCATGCTAAATAAACCACTTGCTAAATTGATTTTTTTTTTTTTTTTTAAAGATGACTGGTAAGGGGACCTTGACTTGGTGTTGTCAGCACCACACTTAGCCAGTGAGCTAACCGGCCATCCCTACATAGGATCCAAACCCATGACCTTGGTGTTATCAGAACCACACTCTCCTGAGTGAGCCACGGGCCGGCCCCACTTACTAAGTATTTTGAATATCACCCTTGTTTGCAACTAGTTTATGTATAAGCACAGCAGATGCTTTGTGTGATTCACTTACACTGTCAAAAAACATTCATTAATAAACACCTACTTTACGGATCAGTTCTAATTCTAATTATAAAGATAATTCAGTCAGAAGAGTCTAGGTTATGCTGCAGAACAAGTGATCCCAATGTCTCAGTGGCTTACAGCCACCACAAAGGTTCATTTCTCTCTCATACTACATATCCACCACAAGATCGCTGCAGCTCTGTTCCATTGCATCTTCATTTCAGCCCCAAGCTGACAGAAGCAGCCTCTATCTGGAATACTGCCAATCCCAGAGCAGAGGGAGAAGAGTCACAGAGAACCATAAGCTACATTTTAGTGCTTCTGCCTGGAAGGAACACACATCATTACTGCTCACAGTTTATTGGCTACAGCAAGACACATGGCCAAGCCTGACATAAGTGGGGCAAGAGGTATAATCCTTCTCCTGAGAAGGGACAGCAGATATTTTTGAACAATAATGGAATCAACCCCATGGGAACAATAGAATTAAAATATACAGTCTCAACCCTCAGAAGATTATAACTGAGGTTTATAGGCTTAAGGATATAAATGGGAACATTCTTGACTAGTATAAAAATAAAAATAAAAAATAAATAAAACAATAGCACTTACATTTTGTCACCATGTCTAACTCTTGGGCTTTTTTGTGTGTGCTCAATAGCTACAACCGCTGGGCTGCAACATTCTTAATGTTTCCAGTGATGAATATGGGATTATTCCAGACTCCCTCAGAGAAGTACTTTCCAGATGGAAACCAGAAGATTCAAAGGATTCCAAGAAAAACACCCCCAAATTACTTTATACTGTCCCAACTGGAAACAACCCTACTGGAAGCACATTAAGAAGTGACCGAAAAAAGGAAATCTATGAGGTATTTTAAAAGAATGTGTTAATGTAGTTATGTTCCTGCTTCTTCTTGACTTTTTAGAAGTATACTGTGCAAGTTCCCTTTCTTCTTAGCCTTTTGCTTTCAAGGAAGATAATTTTTAATAAAAGGGAGTCGTCTATACCAGGGGTCCTAATAAATTTAGACACAATATGTGACTACTTCCGTTGTTAATTGTAAGATTTTTCTTTTCCCTTAGTTGATATTTTGATACAAAAGAAATAATATTCTTGGTCTGATGTTAAATTTTATATGGTTCTTTAATATTTGACCCCAAATTTCATTTTCATTACTTTATATTTGTGTTAACTTGTGTATTCTGCTTCCTACTCCTTATCATTTGAGGTTACAAAGAATTCTTTAAAAATAAGAGGCATGCTCCTGTTTTGTAAAATCTCTTTTAGGTACCTATGATGCCAAGCTGTTCACTATAAACATTTCTTTTAAGTATCAAACATATATTGAGCTATGCAGAAATCTTTGACATGTAGGAAATAATGTGCCTTTTGTAAAGTCTCTTTTACGTACCCGATTGTGCTCTCTAACGTTTCACTACAAATAGCTTTTTAAAATGAGTATCAAGCCCCTGTGAATCTGTTTAATCATGTGGAGTGGAATCATAAGAAAGATTTCAACCAGTTCCTTTTACTTAGAAAATATATATAGTAGTCTCCCCTTGTCCACGGTTTCGCTTTCTGCGAGTCAAGTTACTAGCGGTCAACCACAATCAGGAAAATTGTCATGGCTCATCATGACTCAGTGATCCACGATCACTTAAAGCAAATGATCATCTTTCTGGTCTATCATCAGAAGTCAGCAGTAGCCTAATGCTACAACACACGCCGACGTCATTCACCTCCCTTCGTCTCATCACGTGGGCATCGTGTCACCTCACATCATCACAGAAGAATGAGTACAACAGAATACTCTGAGAGGGAGGGAGACCATGCTGTGTTATAGGACGTTGTTATAATAGTTCTATTGTATTATTAGTTATTATTGTTAATTTCTTACTGTGCCTAAATTTATAAATGAAACTTAATCGTAGGCATGTACATCTAGGAAGAAACAGTATGTATAGGGTTCAATGTCATCTGCAGTTTCAGGCATCCAGTGGGTGTTTTGGAACATATACCCCATGGATAAGGGGGGATTGCTGGAGGTTTAAAATACTGTCTTTTTCTTTTTCTGTATGCCCTCCCTGGCTCTGTCCTGAGTTCTTCTCTCCTCTGTTCACATACTGCCCCCCAGACAGCCTCATCCAGTTCCCTGGCTATAAATTCTAGTCTGCATATGATGACTCCCCGACCTCTTCCCTGAACACCAGCCTTTTGTATCCAGCTTTCAACTTGGTATCTCCATGTAGATGTCCAATAGGCATTTCAAACTCAGCATGATCAAAACAGAACTCCTGATTTTCCCCAGCCCCCGCCCCAAGCCCCTCATCCAGAGCCCCTCACATTCTCCATCCCCATAAGCAGCATGACCATGCAGTTACCCTTTATTCCTCTTTCCCTTCTCCCAGGCCCTGCCCCCGCCATAGCTAGTCCATCCTGCGGACTCCACCATACATTTAGCCAAATCCATCCATTTTTCTCCACTTCCTTTCCAATCCACACCTTCTAAGCCACTGCTTGCCTTCGCTGGGCTACCACAAGGACTTCTTTGTTGCACCCTGCTGCAGGTCACTCTTGGTCTCCAACCAGTCTTTCCTCACACAGCAGCCAGTCACATGCCTCCCCTCCAGAGATATACATGTAAAGCTGGTCTCACGGTTCTCCTGGTACAATCCTCCAGTGGCTTGCCCTTGCAGTTAAAATAGAAACCAAATTCCTTTATCTGCCTTGCAAATAGATGTGACATGGTCAGTCTGTTCTCAAGCCATATCTCTTATCATCCTCCTTGCTGCAGCCACACAGGCCTTCTTTCTATCTCTTAAACATGCCAAGTTTTTTCTCACCCAAGGGCCTTTACCCTCACTCATGCCTCAGTCTAGAATCTTTTTCTCTGGTATGTGCAAAACTGACTTCTTCCTGTCATTCTGAGCTCTAGTGTGACCTTGTCAGGAAGGGCTTCCCAATGATTCCAATTGAAATAACTACCCTATCATTTGCTTTCTCAAATGTCACCTGCTTTAATGCCCTGCCTAGCACTTTGAAACCATCCATCTAATAATTCCTTCTTTCCATTATCCACTGGCTTATAGCTATTCTGTCTCTTCCTCTAGAATGTAAGTTCCTTGAGAATAAAAGCATTTAGTGCCTTGTTCATCCCTTTATCCTCACTGTCTAATACAAAGACACTCAATAGCTTCTTGAATGAATGAATGAGCACAAAGAATTATGATTCCAAATGATTTTAATTTTAGATAGCTCTTAAATAAACATATTACTTTAACCTATTTTTAGCTTGCAAGAAAATATGATTTCCTCATAATAGAAGATGACCCTTACTATTTCCTCCAGTATGACAAGGTAAGTGACAATGAGAACTTATTTCACTATTAGAAGATAAGTTGTTATAAGTCATAGCACTGCATTTGATATTTGGCTGGCTGCCGAGTCAGCGCTAATTCACTTTTACACTGAAATTAAATGAATTATTATTAATTTGCTGCCACTTCAATTTTCAGTCTTCCACTTTTATCATGGGATTACTACTTTCATTTTTTGTATTACTGCTCTTGCCAGAAATTACTTACCTTCAAAATAGCAGCTGTCTTTCTGTACCATGCATTTGGGCAGAGTGAGTCAGGGCTGATGGTCTTCTCGAACTCTAGATCCTAGTTCACAGTTCCTTAAGCATCATACCAGGGATGTGAAGTGGGTTTCATCTCGGATGTCAACTTCAGTCCCTTGGTAGTGGCTGACTGGATGACATCAGAGAAGGATCAGGAAGTTGTGTTCAAGCTGAAGGAGATAAAGGGTTGTGCTCAATTCGTGATGTCTGTTATGGGCACAGGAGAAGGTGTTACAGGCAGCTTGCCACATATTTGCCATCCCTGTCATTTATGTCCCGAATCTTATCTGCAGAATAATGGGCTTTTAGATTCATTCTGACTATAGCTGTATGCTACTTTTCATGATTACTCTTTTCTAATAGACAATAGTAGTGATAGAGACAACCAGTTCCTGATTTCTCAAAATCCAACACTTTCTTTACTCTCAGGGCTGCAAAGAACATATACTTAAATTCAGCTCTCTCTTTAAACATACTGAGAAGAAATAAAAACTCTTGATTTCTCTCTAGGATTTGCCAGAACATCACTTCTGCCTGCCTACCTTCCACCCTCAGCCTGGCCATGGCCCCCCTTTCTCATTTGTACCTATTTTTGAAGTACAAAGTCAATATTTCATACTGACTACATTTATCATCTTCGTTCTCATCTTTTTTATCTTTCTAGTTGGTTCTAAGGATCAACATTTTCTCTCTAAACAGCCCTGAATGCTCTGGCCCTTGTCATTTTGATCTTGTCCAAACTAGTTTTTCTTAAGTCCTTCCTCTAAATCTGTTTATCCTGGATTACAACCATTGGGCAGGGAAGGCCTGTTAGAGGTTTCCCGAAATTCATAATAATGGCATTGCTGTGGGTCACCTGTGTTCCCCAAATGCTCATGTACTGGAAACTGTTAAGAGGGTGGGAAATCCAATTATGATATTTGAAAGGTGGGGCCTTGAGAGTTGATTGGATCATGAGGACTGTGCCCTCATGAATGGACTAATCCATTCATGAAGTAATGAGTTATCATGGGTGCAGTTCTGATGGCTTTATAAAGAGAGCGAGTGAGAAGGTTAGCATTCTTGCTCAGCCCATTGTCACCATGTGACACCCTGGTCACCATGGCACCTGTAGAGCGTTCCCATCCAGATGAAAGCCCTAACCAGATGTATTTCCTAGACCTTGGACTTCCCAGCCTCCAAACTATAAGAAATAAATTTAATTTCTTATAAATTACTCAGTTTCACGTATTCTGTTATAAGCAACAGAAACGGACTAATACAGGCATCTTGGGCAAATAAGGAAGCCCTTGTGTGTGTGTTTGACAGAAAAACCATGAAGACAGTCAGATGCTAGTAATAAAAGACCATGCATCTCTGTTTCTTATTCCATGTTAAAGGGTTGAGATAAAGGTAAGTGATACTTGTGCTATTTGTTATCTAATTCCATGCCCTCTGCACTCTATGCAACATAATCATACAGTGACTAACAGAGTTCTCAAGCCAACAGTTTTTTGATTTGGGGTTTTTGTTGTTTTCGTTTTAAGTCCCGGCCACCAACATTTCTTTCCATGGATGTTGATGGGCGTGTGATCAGAGCTGACAGTTTTTCGAAAGTCATCTCCTCTGGGTAAGGCCTTCTGTCTCTAACTTGAGGGTAAATCTAAAAGAGCCAGAGACTGCACATCAGTATCGTTTAGTCCACACAATTTTTTTCATTTAAGGTACTTGTATTCCACTTGCCTTAAAACACAGGTTTCATTGTTATTATTCACACAGGCCTTTATTCATCTCCAGTAGTCAAAGATACTTGGCCATTAATCTAAAGTTGTAGTGGGACTGGTCAGGTTTTGGTATCATTACAAAATAGTACATTTGGAAATACTTGGTTATACTTGCATTTATTTTAAATGCACCCTTAAATTTAAATATGTATTTGAAATGAGAAGTACTTAGTTTTATTAGAATGCTTTGATTCTCCAGGTCCATTTGTCCCCAAGTCACAACTCTCTTCCTAATTAAATCATTAAAATGATATGTATTAATTGTTAATATGGGAATGATATCATGCCTTTTCTCTTTTTGTGTAGATTGAGAATAGGGTTTATAACTGGTCCACAACCCTTGATAGAGAGAGTTGTTTTACACATACAAGTTTCATCACTACAGCCCAGTACTTTTAATCAGGTAAGGACAATTCAGGATACAGGATTTTTTTTTTTTTTTAATTAGATCAGAACAGAAAATAGATGATAAAGAGCAAAAATTCCAAACCTGTTTAGTGACTCATTATTTGCCTTCCTTACACATGTGCTAACTTGTCCTGGACACATTGGTTAGAATGCATTTTAATTAAAATAAAGTAAAATTAATTTTGGAGAATATATAAATGTCCTGACAAACTTTGAGAAATTATTGGATCTATCCCTAAATACTACCTTGAGAATTGCTACTTAAGAATTCAAAATGAATAGAAAAGTTTGTACAGAATAGGATGTTTGTTTGACATTGTACATTCCATAAAGTGCAGATGTCCCTATGTTTTACCAAGTTGCAGGCTTTTTTCCATATTTTTGTATCTGTTATCAACAGAAGTTCACTATTCATTTATAATATTTAAAACTTCCATTTTAGGTAGGAAATCTCCAAATACATTACATAACCTTATCTACTACGTATTTTTTTAAATCTTTTGAGAGGCAGGACGGTATGTCAGTTAATAGCATGGATCTGGAGCTGGATAGTCTGACTCTGAATCTGGGCTCTGTGACTAGCTGTTGACTTAAAGTTAGCAGGAAAGTTAACTTAACCCTTGTGCCTCAGTTTCCTCATCAGTAAAATAGAAATTTATGATGATTGAATTACCTAAAATATATTAATATGTTACAATAGTGCCTGGCACATAACAAGAATTATATAAATACTTGTTATTTTTACTGTTGTTGTCATTCTTTAACATTTAACATTTACTATAAATCACTAACTATATAAGCCAGGTTCAGCTTGTTATATCTTCTTATGGTTGTTTACATGTAAATCAAGAGTGATTTGCTTTCGCATTTGACCAAAGAACACATTTTTAGGAGATGAACTGTGACATTTCTTATTGTTTCGTCTCTTTTAGTTTATGATATTACAGCTTCTACAACAGTGGGGAGAAGAGGGCTTCCTGGCTCATGTTAACAGGTATTGAATCATTTGCTAAAATGTTTATAAACTAAATGGGAGCCCAGTGGATATTATATTATAGAGCACCCAGAGAGTTGATTCGTTATTCTTCCTTCGTAATCCTAAGATAAACCACAGGAGCAGTCTATTAGAATTGGAAAGTCGACTAGTTCTATTAGATCAACTAGAAAGTCTTCTCAGGAGCATCCAAGGTATGGTTTGAAAGCAGCATCCACACACACCTAAGGTAATCTAAAATTCCCACCAGTTTAGGATTCACTTATTTAACTGATTAAGAGACTAAAGTACTCATACACATAAATATTTTATTTAATAATAGATTAACTATGAGGGACACAGGAATTGGCTTAAGTATAGATGAGTGAGAACATAATTCGCCTAAATAATCAGTATATTGGTTAAAGTTATTAATTACTCTAGTTATATAAATGTGGTACTCGTAGGCAATTTAGAAATAAGGAGAAACAGGGTATCTTCATTCCCAGACCAGTGATTCGTCATTTCAATATTATTTTCTTGATCCTGAGCATTCTCCTACCCTGCAAATGATCATCGTTATTGCAGACAACTAAACACAAAGATTGGTGCTGCTACCTCTGCTACTTCTAAGTTCCATGTTTTACATAGAAATAGACTTTGCTTTATTAATTTTCATTTTCGGATTATTCCACAATAAAGAAAAAAAACACAATGGTAAAAAGTTTATCACCAGACAAGTCAAACAAATATGCTCAATATTTTAATCAAAATAGAAAACAAATTCTTATAGCCTGGACTCCAGACCCTTTTTCATCCTGCAATCAGTGTTCTGAACACATCCTTTTCCTTGTTTTCTTATTTTAGAGTTATTGATTTCTATAGGAAACAGAAGGATGCAATGCTGGCAGCTGCAGACAAGTGGTTAGGTGGTGAGTGAAACGTACAACCTCCCTTGTGATAAACAGTCACACCAGTGTGAGTGGGTGATAAACACCACATAGTATTAGAAATCCTGACGGAAAAGAAACCGCAGTGCAGGAGTATTCTTGCCAAGGAAATGTTACCGTATAAATTATCTCAGTAGTGACATTCTACAACCCAGGCACAGTTCTACCAATCTCTACTTTACCCGTCTGCTGCAAAGAATTTCTGATTTAAAAAAAAAAAAAAAAGATAGTCTAAAAATCAATCAGAATAACTTGCTGAAAGCTAAATAATGTCTAGATTCAAAAAATTTTAGTTATTTTTAAATGTGGATCCAGATAGAAGAGGAATTGTCACACTCCTTTTCTAACTAAACTATATAAAGACAAAATAGTGCAATCTTAGGCAGATCTCTCATTACAAATTATTTGCCTTCTAATCATTAACTTCATTTAACTGTCTAATATTATCTGTGGCTAATATGTGTTTTAGATTTACTTTTCCATTATAGAAGAAAGTCAAATGAATTACATGGTTTTAATTATACTATTTCAAATGCCTTTAATATCAATTCCTTATTTCATTCATAGGTCGTTCTTTACAAAGTCTTGATAAAAATATAATTACAGTATTATCTTTTTAAAAATAAAAGTACCATTCTGCAACTTTGCATAGTAGTGCTAAAGAAAAAATTTTAATCAACAGCAAGTTTTTCTTAAAAAAAGTTAGTAATTAAAATCAAAATAATTATCCTTTCTTCTTGATTTCTCTATCCTAATACTCAATGAAACATAAAACCTACAAATGCCTCTGGAATTCTTGAATTTTAAGCACTTCCTTTCATGATTAATTACATTCTGATAAGAACTCTAATCCACTGGGCTTCCAAACTATTACATAAATGATAGGACTTATTAAAATGCTTGAATTGAAACAGCTGTATTTGTCCTAGGTATGGTTCTAATTCCATGAAGGAGAGAGAGGCCCTAGACCTGCACCACTGGAGACTGCCATTGTAGATACTGCACACGTGGCTATTATTCAGTCTTCCTTTCACCCCTCCCTCACCCGCACTTGACTCTGAAATAAAATCCAGGACATCAATTTTCAGGACTTATTAAGTTATATTTGTAAAAATGCTATCCCTGAAGGAACTTACAAACACTAGTTTATAGTTACTGCACTTAGGCCATTTAACGATATGTTTGATGTAATCGAAAAACTCCTTCCTTTGGAAAACATTTATTCTCTTTTTTGTAGATTTGGCAGAATGGCATGCTCCTACTGCTGGAATGTTTCTATGGGTTAAAATTAAAGGCGTGCATGATATAAAACAACTGGTTGGAAAAGAAGACTTTAAGAAAGAGGTAAAACTGGGGGGAGGGGTGCTAAAGAAAAGTAGTGCTTTTTCTGTAAAGTAATTTTTTACTTGAATAAAAGTAGAAAGATGTTTTTTGTTGCTTGCCACCCAACTCATAATGTTCTAATAATAGATATGTTATCTCATTATTAAAATCGTAACAGGCTTTTAAGTTATGTAATTATCCAGCTGGTCTAAATTATTGGAAATCTAGTCATTGATCTCAGCTACTGGTTAGCTTAGTGGATAGAGACGTCTCTGGAGCCACACTCCTTGAGTTTGAATCCCAGTTACACCCCTTAGTGAATGTGTGGCATTAGATAAATTACTCTCTCTGTGCTTCCTCTGTAAGATAGAGATAAGAATCCCCCCTCAGAGGGATGCTATGATGATAAATGAGTTAATATATGTAAAGCACTTAGGCTAATACTTGCACGTGGTAAATGCTCAGTAAGTATTAGCCATTAGTATTTAAAACAGAGGGATTTTTTTCCTGACAATGGAAGTAAAGTATACTCATGGTAGGAAATTTGTAAAATACATAAAAGCATAACGAAAACTTTTTAAATAGCCCATAATTTCACCACCCAGATTTTGTGACCATTTATGGTGTATTTTCTAGATTATATATATTCTAGTATTTTGGCTGTGCAATTATTTTACATGGTTAAAATTACACAGAAAAGTTTGTATCCTGATTTTTTCACTTAAAATTAGTTCATGAGAATGTCTTCTAGGTTCCTGGGTTGTTGGGGTTTTTTTCTCCTTTAATACTTAAATCATTAAGTCTACTTAGATTTCATTTGGGGGCATTGATTAAGCTGAAAATTCTAAATATTTTTCTGTGTAGCTTTCCAATTTACCAAATAAATTATCCCTTTCCATTAATTGATTGCATTATTATGTTTGCAAATTTTTAATCACTGAGTTCTGTTTCTAGAGTCACTTTTGTCTTGAAGCAATAAGTACAAAGGAATAGATTGGGTTGACAACAGCAAAAGTACCATGCTCGTGCATAAGAGACAAGGTACTCTAACAGTTAGATCTAAAGACACATGGCCTGGACTTCAGTCTTAGCTCCAGTGTCTTGGAAAAGTCATTATCCTTTCTAACCATCTTATTTGAGGGCCAGGCTCATGCTTAATTAATTGTTATAATCCTAGTAACAACATGTAGTAGGTACCAAATATTTAACTGACCTATTTCAAATAAACGCATTTTAGTATACTAAATCAATTTGATGTTTTCTTTGCTTTTCTGTCAATGCCATTATCAAATACATTTAGTAATAGTTGCTTGTGTGCCTCTCTGTACTAGGTGCTATGGACATAGACTTCATGTTTCACTGCACTTTTTTCAGTCCTCCTCATTTATTCCCTATATTTTGCTGCATGTTCCTTTACCTTTCCTAAATAATCTCCAACTTTATCACCACCACCTTAGCCCAGATTTTGGTCATCTTGCAAAGAGATTATTACCACTCCCTCCTTCTCTTACAGATCCTTGCTTCTAGTACAACTCAAAACTTTTCCACTACATTGGAGAAAATGACAGCTTTCATTTTATTGTTAATTAGGACAAAGAAACCTATATTCTGCTTGAAATCTTTTCCCCAGAGCACCCCAGATCATTTCACCCCCAACTCATCTTGCTTTAGCAGACAGTGCCCAGATTTATACCACGTAGCAACAAGCAGTTACTTAATTCTTTTGAAGATCATGATTGTACTAGTTAATGCTAATTGCTATAAAAGATAAACTCCAAAATCTCCAAGACATAACACAATAGAAGCTTATTTCTGACTCACATGAAATTCAAAGATGTGATCTGCCCACACCTCTGCTTCAACAGTGATTCAGAGACACTGGCTTTTTCTGTCTTGTTGCTCTTCAGTGTTCAACACATGGAGTCGAAGATTGCTACGAAACGGAAAGAGCATAGTGGATCACACATGGGAAGATGTGTATGAGCCAGACCTTGAAGTAGCATATATGACTTTGGCTCACATCCATTGGTTAGGATTCGCTCACACGGCCACACATAACTGGAAAGAGGCCAGGCAGTAAAGTGTATTTGTATGCCCAAGAGGAAGAGGAAATGGAGTTGACAGTCAGTGAGCTGTCTCTGCCATAGTCCCAGTGATAGCAGTGTTCACACCACTCCATCTACACACACATACTTAACATTTTTATTCCTTTACTTTATATATTAAATTTTCTACCTCCCTTCAGTTCTTTGCACCAATTTTCTTCTGATTTCAGGGCCTTTATGCTGTGTGTCTTCTCCCTGAAATGCTGTTCCCCTCTTTTTGCCTGGCCAACACCTACATTTCAGGCCCCTGTTTAAAAGTCCCTTCAAATTTGATAACTTAGAAATGGTATCTTATTGTTTGGGTTTATATTACTTTTCTAGTTAGGCCCAACATTCATTGGTATTTATTACTGTCTTTATTTCTTTAGTAAGTTGTCCTTTGTACATTAAAGCTAGAATTTTAGTTTTTCCCCTCTGTTTCTGTGCATTCTTTATATAGAGAGAAGAGATAGCATTTGCCATATTTAATGTAAATATTTGTTCCAGTTTTTATGTGTTTTGTTATTGCATGACATACACCTTTTTCTTTTTCTTTTTTTTACATTTTTCTATAAATTGTTTTTTCTCTCGTGATTTCTTTAACTGTTTAAACTTAAAACGTTCCTTCTCACACTGAGATTAGGTTATTTCTATATTCTTTTAATTTTTCTTAACAGTACATCACCTATTTTCCACAAACTCTCTTAGATATTAATGTTTCCTGGAAACGATTTCCAAATCGATAGCTCAATTCCTAGCTCCTACTTGAGAATGTCCTTCTCTTCAGCTTCTCCAGAACAGATGGATGTGGTGAGTACAATATTCTTTTCCAAGTAACACTAGCTGTCAGTTCTTTTTTCTATTTTTGATGCATGTGTTTTCTTTGTTAGAATATTACTTAATGTCTTCTTGGGTTTCTAAAATCCAGATGTTAGCTGACTAGTCAAGAACTACCATTGAAAGACTTATTTTACTTTGTCGACAGACCTCTATAGACAAATGAGACTAAGTTGGAGTTAAAGTTTGTTGTCTTTATGAATAATTTTTCAGAATTTACTGACAGTGTTGGGAAATTACCAACATGTTATGAGAAAAACCTCTTTTCTTCCTTCATAGTATTAACATGAGCCCAAAGTACAAATTCATGATAGCCATTGGTCTCTTTCTCTGACCAAAAAAGTATCAGCGAGGATCAAATAGAAAAATATTCTTAAAGTAATCATAGTCTAGCTTTAACCAAAATAACAAGAAGCAGGGCAACAAAATCCTAAGGATTGTATGTCTGGAAATCCAAACAGAAGACCTGTAAATTAAACAGTACCATTAACCATGAGAAGAGTCTGTACTTATCCTTGGAGATGAACACTTTTGGCATGTTCTTTATTTACTTGCTTTCTCATGTCATTAAATATGCTTTTCATAAGTTCTCTCTGCTTTTATGAATGAGAAGAGTTGGACAATTGAAACTATATAGAATGAGTATGCAGGAGAGATATTATACGAAAACATAAAATTATTTGTGTTATTATGTTATGGATTAAATAGAAAATGATGATCCTGAGGGCTATAAGGCCAAAAAAAAAAAAAAAAAATCCTGAAAATCTGATGTGCGTGTACCTATATGGTTTGATAAACATTGATGGCATCCTGTCCACATAAAGCTGATGTTAAACTTGACTTTTCATTACCTTATCTTAACCTTAGATGATTACTGTGTTTGAATTTTTTAAGTTATGACATACTTTTCCAAAGTAGCATTCAATTTCTTCATTTCCTCTCTTTTTTCTACTTTAGGCCCTCCAGAAATTAGCCCAACTTATAAAAGAATCATTATGAAGAATCTTTATGAAGAAATCATACTATTTGCGGATTTTTCAGATAGATAATATGTTCTGGCAGGAAGAAATGATCACTGGGTATTAGACTTACAGATTAGATTTCATCAAACGTGGATATCTGTAGTAGTTTAACTGGACAACTTTTAAAGTGCCTTTAAATCCATCAGCTTGCCAAAATATGCGTGTAATCTGCTTATGCCTTTTGATAAATTTTCAACCTACAAAAAATTATTTTTACCTTGGCTTTTATTGTAAAGAACTCTGTAGTTGCTTTATAATTTCCCATAAATTGTCTTTGAAAATGACATGTTACACTAAATTATTTGGAAAATCTGAGGAAATAATCAAGTTCAAAATGATATAATGTGTGCTTTTTCTATTTTTAGGAAAATTTAATGAGAGGTTGTTGTAAAAATTGTTTTAATTTGACCATTATAAATGATTTTTAGTAAGAACATCATAGACATTATGTTCTGCCACAGAAATCCTTTTAAAATAAAATTCTGATGGAAATCATCATGTCAAAAGGATACCTGCACTCCCATGTTTATAGCAGCTCTATTTACAATAGCTAAAAGTTGGAACCAACCTAAATGTCTATCAACAAATGAATAGGTAAGGCAAATGTGATAGATATAAATGATGGAATATTATTATGCCATAAAAAGGAATGAACTTCTGCATTCACAGCAACATAAATGAACTTAGAGAAAATTATGTTAAGAGAAGTAAGCCAGGCACAGAAAGAGAAATACTGCATGTCCTCACTCATAAGTGGGAGCTGAAAAAAATAATAATAAATAAACAAAAAAAAGAAAGAAAGATATAACGATCACACTAATTTGTTAAACTTTCAGAAAGAACGGGAACTGAGACCACCAGAGATGGGAAGGGGGGGAGGGTTAGTGAGAAATTGGTAAAGGGCCACAAAAAATTATTACATTGTGTAATGACAAATATGGCAATAATAAAATAAAGACCTGAAACCTGAAAAAAATAAAATGAAATAAAAATTCTGAAACTAAACATACCTAAAGACATTAAATCTATTAATTCTAAGTAAGGAGGGGAGATCATGGGCTTAGGAAAATTTGCTATGTTGTGTTTCCATAATACTATATAATTAACAGAAGCACATTTTTATCAATTATGTAATTGAAATCTACTACAACCCTTTGAAGTATTAGGATATACTTTTTAAATGATTTTCTTTCTCACCTTTTAAAATCTTTACTTTCCCATCTGATTATTAAAGTATGTTAGGCTCATTTTTTAATTTTCAAACAATCCACAAAGTATAAGGAATAAGGTTTAAAAGGCACTCACTAACACCCCCCAGTGATAACTGCTGTCAACATTTATGTGTCTTCCTTTGACATGTTGTTCTATGGATACATATGTAATATGTAAAAGAATAAGGTCTCATGTGACAGTGTATCATAAATACTCTGTATTAGTTTTGTATCACTGTTTAACAAATTACCACAATGTTCCAAGGCCCAGTAAGTATAAAGTTATAGGTTTCTCTGAGGCCTTAGGAAGTTTGTGTCATTATTATTTATGCCATCCCTTGTGTATATAAACATCTCCGTCATAGGTATTATTTTCCTGGGATCTGGATGAGATGTTACATCTTCTAACAGCTAAAGTTCTTAGCAAAACTCTCAATTTCAAAGGTCAAAACTGCTGTCCCAAACCCAAATCCCTATTTCTAAGGCAACTGGTGGTAGTTATTTAGGAGAGATCAGAGACACGGGGCCTGGAAGAGGGCAGAGGAGGAGCCCAACCAATCCATTAACTGTGAGAAAAGGAAATTACAGAGACTTATAAAAAGTGAAATAAGCTTTCCACTTACTTTATTCAATAGCTTTCAGCAATACCAAAATTGCCTAGCCCAGCACTACATAAATGAATGCCTTACTTTGTTTTTGGTTTTTAAGTCACCATCATAGAGTAGTTGATTTATAATTCCCAGCTTTCAAGCAGTGGATTCCCCTTCACCACAATCTTTAGGAATTTGTTTCTTCAAAGAAAACAAGAGTGAGAGAAAGGGAGAGAGAGAACACACAGGAGATTAGACTGTCCCTTATCGTTCAATATTTATTTTTGTCCAGTAGGATTACTTTTCCCTCACTAGGACACCTTAAAGTATTAGAAAAATGGAGCTTAATTCATTGTTATTGCCATTGTGAATTTTTTCATCCTTTTGGAAAAGCACTTTGGTAGTGTGTATCAAGAAGTATTAAAATGTTTATACCCTTTAACACTATGTGTTAGATACTGTGGATTGGCTCACTTGACATGAATTGTAATTTTCTTCTTGTGTCTTTGAGCATGATACAAGGAAACTACTACATTTCCAGATGCTCCTGCAGCTACAATTCCACATGTGGTTTAGTGTCTGTCATTCTGATGCCTGGATTAAGAACTGAGTTAAAAGAGGAGCAAGGCAAGATGCAAGGCATGCATTTTGCTGGCATGGATTGCAGCTAAGGCAGTACAATTTTACAGAAAGCAGCTTCTTAGTTGGTGGCTTTCTGATTCTGGCAGAAGCAATGAAATGCTGGGGCTAGAAATGGTTCCTGGAAGTTCTGTCCACTTTTTCAGCCATTCTAACAATTCTAAAAACCACAGAATACATGATAATAAACATTCCTTGATTAAACCAGCTAGAGTAGTCCCCAATATCTGCAACTGAATTCAAACCAGTATAGCCAGGCATGTCAGGAGTCTCCAAGACCACCCTCAGGCTTGATGGTTTGCTGAATGGATTCACATACACCCAGAAGTTGTTATACTCACATTCACAGTTTATTACAGCCAAAGGATAGAGTAAAATCTCAAAAGGAAAAAGTGCATGGAGCAAGTCTGGAGGAAACCAGACACAAGCTTTCAAGAGTCCCCTTCCAGCAGACTCATACAGGATATGCTTATTTCCTCCAGCCATGATATGTAACAACACATTCAAAGTGTTGTCAACCAGAGAAGCCCACCTGAGCCTGGTTTTCCATAGTTTTTATTGGGGCCGGTCACATGCATACACTGCCTGCATGACTGACCCCAATTACTGACGCTCAAACCCACAGAGGGAAAGCAGGTATTTGCCATAAATCACATAGTGTAATCTATCTGGGAAAACTCATACAGTATGGCCCAAGACCTCAGGAATGCAAAGCACTCTTATCAAGCAGAATATTCCAAGGGCTCAGTTTCCAGGAGCCACCTAAGGGCCAGTCATGAAAACAGCCATTTAGAGGGAGTGTGCATGATTTGAGTGATTCAGAGCTGCTCAGTTAACCCTCTCCTTCCCACTAAGGATCCCACTTTTAAACATTTATAGCAAAGAATTATCCAAAATATGGAAGAAACTAAAAAAAAAAATGAAGATAATAATTGTAGTTTAAAATAACAAAAAGCCAGGAGAAGGAGTAGAGGTTTTGTGACTAAAGGCCTCATAATAGGAAAATGGTTATCAATTGTTCATCCACTTAACTAAACTTTAGGCAACCACTAAAATACCATCCTGAAGGAGTATTATTCATTTTATGAAGAATTGTGGTAAAATGATTATATAATATGGAATAAAAAATCAGGGTATAAAAAGTACATACATAGTCTAATGTATACTTTTTCTATGTGAAAACTAAGAACACATCTTAGATAATTTTTTCTACACTTTCAAAATATTGCATAACATGGCTTTTTACTTTTATAGTTTAAAAATAATACCTTCAGAGATAGGTGCCACCAGGGGACTCCCAGCCTAGGCCAGTGCGCAGCACCCAGAGAGGCCTGAGAGCTGCCAGGGCCCTGTGGGCCCTGAACCACCTGCGTCAAAAACAGGTAGACGCCTCCATGGAACTCCCAATCCAGGCCAGTCCCCATGACCCAGAGAGGCCTGAGCCTCCAGCCCATGGGCACTGAGGCAGCCATGCCAAGTTGGCAGTCCCTGCAGGGTCCTAGCCAGACATTAGGGTCAAATGAGTGGACTGTGAAATCCCCTGCCACAATGACTAAACACCAAAGGAAAGATACCAGAAATATGAAAAATCAAGAGACTACAGCACTACCAAAGGATAATAATAACTCTCAAGCTCTAGATCCTATACAGCAGGAAGTCCTTGAAATGACTGACAAGGAATTTAGAGCAACAATTCTAGAGAAACTAAGTGAGATACAAGAAAACTCAGTTAAACAACACAATGAAATGAGAAAAAGTATGCAGGACCTGAAAGAAGAAATGTACAAAGAAATCAATGCCCTGAAAAAGAATATAGCAGAGCTTGCAGAGCTGAAGAATTCATTCAACGAAATAAAAAACACAACAGAGAGTTTAACCAGCAGGATGGAACAAGCAGAAGAGAGAATTTCTGACCTTGAAGATGGACCGTTTGAAATAACACAAGAATTTTAAAAATTGAGGAAGATCTAAGAGAAATAACAGACAACCTTTAGCATTCAAATATTCGAATCATGGGTATTCCAGAAGGGGAAGAAAAAGGAAATGGTATTGAAAACATATTCAATGAAATAATGGCAGAAAACTTCCCAGGTATAGGAAAAGACACAGATCTTCAGACTCGGGAGGCCCAAAGATCCTCAAACATATTCAACCCAAAAAGGTCCTCTCCAAGAGATGTTATAGTCAAATTGGCAAAACTCAAAGACAGAGAGAGAATTTTAAAAGCTGCAAGAGAGAAGCATCAAGTTACCAATCAGACTAACATCAGACCTGTCATCAGAAACCCTAAAAGCCGGAAAAGAATGGGATGATATATTCAAAATACTAAAGGACAAAAATTGCCAGCCAAGAATACGTCATCCAGCAAGGCTACCCTTCCAAGATGAAGGACAAGTAGTATATTTCTCAGACAAACAAAAACTGAAGGAATTCACTACCACACGACCAGCCTTACAAGATATTCTCAAGGGAGTACTGGTTTGGTACCTGAAAAAACAACCACCACTGCCATAAATACTAAAGAAAGAACAAAACCCACTAGTAAAATAAAAATGCTAACAATAAAGAAAAAAAAAAGTTTATCTACCACCCCAAGAAACCAACAATTACAGAAGACAAAAAGTAAATCAGAGAGAAAGGAACAAAAGATACTTAAGACATCTAAACAAAAATCAATAAAATGCTATGAGTAAATCAACACCTTTCAATAACAACTCTTAATGTAAAAGGATTAAATTTCCCACTCAAAAGACACAGACTGACTTACTGGATTAATAAGGTGGACCCAACTATATGCTCCCTTCAAGAGATTCACCTCACCAGTAAAGACACACATACACTAAGAGTGAAAGGATGGGAAAAGATATACCATGCAAACAGAAATGAAAAACAAGCTAGAGCAGCTATTCTTATATCAGATAACATAGACTTTAAACCAAAAACCATAAAAAGAGATAAAAAAAAGGCCACTGTTTAATGATAAAAGGATTTATCCATCAAGAAGACATAACAATCATAAATATATACTCACTCAATGTCAGAGCAAACACTATTAGACCTAAGGAATGAGATAGACACTGATACCGTAATAGCAGGGGACCTGAACACCCCACTGTCAATACTGGACAGATCATCTAGGCAAAGAATCAACAGAGAAACACAAAATCTAAACAACACTTTAGACCAATTAGACTTGGCAGATATCTACAGAACATTCCATCCAACAACCTCAGAACATTCATTCTTCTTATCAGCACATGGACATTCTTCAGGATAGATCACATGCTCGGTCACAAATCAAGTCTCAAAAAATTCATGAAAATTGGAATTATTCCATGTATTTTTTCAGATCACAAGGGATTAAAACTAGAAATCAATAACAAATGAAATTCTGGAAACTGTACAAACACATGGAAATTAAACAGCATTCTACTTAATGACATATGGGTCCAAGAAGAAATAAAACAGGAAATCAAAAAAATTATTGAAACTAATGAAAATAATGACACATCATACCAAAACCTGTGGGATACTGCAAAAGCAGTACTAAGGGGGAAATTTATCGCATTAAATGCTTACTTCAGAAGAACAGAAAGATGGCAAGTGAACAACCTATTACTTCACCTTAAAGAACTAGAAGAACAAGAACAATTCAAACCCAAAGATAGGAAGAAATAATTAAGATCAGAGCAGAACTTAATGAAATAGAAACCCAAAAAACAATACAAAAGATCAACGAATCAAAAAGTTGGTTTTTTGAAAAGATAAATGAAATTGACAAACCATTAGCAAGGTTTGCTAAAAAAACAAGAGAGAAGGTCCAAATAACAAAAATTAGAAATGAAAAAGGTGATATTACAACTGATGCATCTGAAATACAAGGAATCATTTGAGACTACTATAAACAACTATATGCCAACAAATTTGAAAATCTGGAGGAAATGGATAAATTTCTGGACACACACAAACCACCTAAATTGAGCCAAGAAGATATAGAAAATCTGAACAGACTAATAACAACAAAAGAGATTGAAGCTGTTATCAGAAGGCTCCCAACAAAGAAAGCCCAGGATCAGATGGGTTCACTGCAGAATTCTACCAAACCTTCAAAGAAGAATTGACACCAATTCTCTACAAACTATTCCAAAACATTGAAACAGAGGCAATTCTCCCAAACTCATCTATGAGGTAAACATCACCCTGATACCAGAACCAGACAAAGATACAGCAAAAACAGAAAAGAAAAAAACTACAAGCCAATATCCTTGATGAATATAGATGCAAAACTCCTCAATAAAATGCTAGTCAACAGAATACAGCAACACATACACAAAATTATACACCATGATCAAGTGGGATTCATCCCAAGGATGCAAGGTTGGTTCAACATATGCAAATCAATAAATGTGATACACCACATCCATAAAATCAAAGACAAAGACCATATGATCTTCTCTATAGACACTCAAAAACTATTTGACAAAATTCAACATTCATTCATGATAAGGACTCTCTGCAAGTTAGGTATAGATGGAAAGTATCTCAACATAATTAAAGCCATATATGATAAGCCCACTGCCAATATCATTCCTGAATGCGGAAAAGCTTAAAGCTTTTCCCTTAAGAACAGGAACTAGACAAGTATGTCCACTCTCACCACTCCTATTCAACGTAGTGTTGGAAGTACTAGCCAGAGCAATCAGAGAAGAGAAGGAAATAAAGGGCATCCAGATTGGAAAAGATGAAGTCAAACTGTCCCTGTTTGCAGATGATATGAGCCTACATATTGAACAGCCTAAAGCCTCTACAAAAAAACTCTTAGAGTTGATAAACGATTTCAGCAAAGTTGCAGGACACAAAATCAACACAAAAAAATCAGTAACATTTCTGTACTCCAACAGTGAACATGCAGAAAAAGAAATCAAGAAAGGTAGCCCATTTACAAGTGACCAAAAAATAAAATAGTTAGGAATAAAGTTAACCAAGGATTTGAAAAATCTCTATGATGAGAACTATAAACCACTGTTGAGAGAAATTAAAGAGGACACAGAAGATGGAAAGGTATCCCATGCTCTTGAATTGGAAGAATTAACATTGTAAAAGTGTCCATAGTACCTAAAGTGATCTACAGGTTCAATGCAATCCCCATTAAAATTCCAATGACATTTTTCTCTGAAATGGAAAAAACTGTCCTAACATTTATATGGAATAACAAAAGACCATGAATAGCCAAAGCAATTCTGAGCAAAAAAAAATTAAGCCAGAGGCATAACACTACCTGACTTTAAACTATACTACAAAGCTATAATAACCAAATCAGCATGGTACTGGCATAAAAACAGATACACAGATCAATGGAATAGAATAGAGAATTCCTAAGTCAACCCATATACCTACAGCCATATGATCTTTGATAAAGGCACCAAGTCTACACACTGGGGAAGAGACTGCCTCTTCAGCAAATGTGCTGAGAAAACTGGATAACCATATGCAGGAGAATGAAACTAGACTTGTACCTCTCACCTCATACCAAAATCAATTCAAAATAGATTAAAGAATTAAATATACACCCTGAAACAATAAAACTCCTTAAAGAAAACATATGGGAAACACTCCAGGAAGTAGGATTGGGTACAGACTTCATGAATACAACCCCATAAGCACAGGCAACCAAAGGAAAAATAAACAAATGGTATTATATTAAACTAAAAAGCTTCTACACAGCAAAAGAAACAATTAACAGAGTGAAAAGACAACCAACAGAGTGGGAGAAAATATTTGGAAAATATACATCTGACAAAGGATTAATATCCAGAATATACAAGGGACTCAAACAACTTTACAGCAAAAAACAAGTAACCCAATTAAAAAATGGACAAAGGAGCTGAATAGACATTTCTCAAAGGAAGATATACAAATGGCCAACAGACACATGAAAAAATGCTCAACATCACTCAGCATTCGAGAAATGCAAGTTAAAACCACTTTGAGATACCATCTCACTCCAGTTAGGATGGCTCATATCCAAAAGACCGAGAATGATAAATGCTGGCGAGGTTGTGGAGAAAAAGGAATCCTCATACACTATTGGTGGGATTGCAGAATGGTGCAGCCTTTATGGAAAATGGTAAGGAAGTTCCTCAAACTATTACCCATAGATCTACCATATGACCCAGCTATTCCACTGCTGGGAATATACCCAGAGGAATGGAAATCATCATGTTGAAGGGATAACTGTACTCCCCTGTTTATTGCAGCACTGTGTACAATAACCAAGAGCTGGAACCAGCCCAAATGTCCATCATCAGGTGAGTGGATAAGGAAACTGTAGTATATCTACACAATGGAATACTACTCTCCTATAAAAAAGAATGAAATACTACCATTCGCAGCAACATGGAAGGAAAAATATATATTAAGTGAAATAAGTCAGGCACAGAAAGAGAAATACCACATGTTCTCCTTATTTGTGGGAGCTAAAAATAAATAAATAAATATACAAACAAATGGTGCAGGGGTGGGGTAGAAGACACAACAATCACAACAATTTCTTGAACTTGTTAAGACAAGTGAACAGATATGATATTGGTGGGTGAGAGGGGGGAGAGGGAGGTGGGAAAGAGGAATTGGTAAAGAGACACAAAAATCAACTACATTGTATATTGATAAATTAAAATAAAAAATAAGTAAATTTTTTTAAAAAAGAATCACGATTTATTGCCAATTGTGGCAACCTGAAAAAAATCAGCTAGGTGAAACTGAATTAGCAAACCCTAAATAATAATGCACACATTTAAAAGGAGTGCAGTAATCTAAGGGATTAGGGGTGTACTAATGCAGCTGGTATTTATTACATTTGAATATTGTCTGCTTTTGAAACTGAGAACACACTTAAGTAGATTACATAATTTATTAAAATAGCCCAAGGAAATTTTAAGCTACAGTAAATAGGCAAATAACTTGAGATTTTGTGGGAATTCACTAGATATTAAAATTATCCAGAAGGAAAAGTAGGGAATCTCTTCTTAAATAAGTGATAATCTTTGTGGGCAGTGTTGTCTCTTTATTTTTAATCACATATATTTCAATATTTGATATCTCAGCTCCTTTCAAATTTTCACCACACTTAAGCCTATTTACTCAGACATGGATGAAGTGAAATACTATAAATGGAGTAAGAATATCTAATTTGGGGGCTGGCTGGTTAGCTCAGTTGGTTAGAGCACCACCCCGTTAACACCAAGGTTAAGGGTTCGGATCCTGCACAGGCCAGCTGCCAGGAAAAAAAAAAAAATAGAATACCTAATTTCAAATATTAGAATAGGTACCTATTTTTGCATAACTCATAATTTTTGCATAACTCATAACTTTTGCATAAATCATAATTTTTGTATAAATCGTTTGACTTCCACATTTTTATGTAGAACTAGCTTAATATTTGGGGGGGCATGGGAATTTAGGTAGTATTGAAAAGTTAAATGCATATCACACTACTCTAACTTAGTGTAAATACAAAAAAATTGCTTTTCTCTCCTGGAAATTGTTTGCTTTCTCCCAATGTGTGTATTCTTTAATGTCAAATTTAGAAGGTACCATTTAGTTTAATTTTTAATTAAGTGCTTTTATATCCCTACATTTCTTTTTACAAAAGCCAATACTGCACAGTTCAAAATATATTTTTGGTTAAAATATAAATTATATATGTTAAATGTATTTAGTAAAATATATACAGTATGTCCAATACAGATTTACTTTGAGACCAAGAATTTTATTGGAAATACAGAAATGTAAATAGAAGCATTTGATGGTTCTACATTTAATATCAACTGTGCATTTTTAAAAAAATAATATTCTATGTTAAATTTTCTTCTGCCTAGTATTAGTTGGGGAAGTCTTGGGTATAACAAAAGGGATTGTCTCTGAAGCTATCCTTACTAACATGTTACTTCTTATGTAAGAAAATAAGGGTTTTTTTCCATATGAAATCTTATAAAAAATATCTTAAAATTGAGGAATATATTTCCCATGCTACAATCATCACTCTAACACAGCTTCTAACAAGAGCATCCTTCCATCAGAATCTTTATTCATGACAGGAAATATTTTATATTTGATATCTCTCTCAAATATATACATTTTCTTACATGGTTTTTTTAAATTCTGGAGGGAAGGGAAGTGAAAAGAATCTATCATTTTGCAGTAGTTTTTATAGGGATGTATTTATATATCTCTTATGCTCCCTTACTCAAGCATAGTTGGAATTCTCAGAAAGCACATTCTGTGACAGAGTTTAATGTGCAAATGTTTTTTTTAAGATCAACATCTGAAGAAGGGAAGGAGAGGAAACAACAAAAAAAATAATGATAATAATAATACCTTCAGCAAACTAGTGAGAGAGTACCTTTTTCAGGTGGATAAGTAAAGATTGTTAAAGGCAATGGTAAAAAACATATCTAGGGACAGCAAGGGAGCAATTGCCATGTAACAGGAAATCAAACTGGAGGTCATACCCACACAACCACAGTCTATGTGGATCTGGACAAAAATTACGTAGGTTTCATTTCCTATTGTTAGGGTATGTGGCTTCTGTGTGGAAGCCATGGTCTCGCCATTTGTCACCGTACACCAGCAATGACCTGAAGTAGCTGGAGCATTTGGTCCTGCTGGTATTAAGTGTGGCAACTTCAAGTTAGCCTAAAACGGAGTAGTTATCACTGGGCATAGTTTTCTTTTAGTTTAAATTTGAATATTTGTCCACTTTAGGAATTTCTTCCCCTCCATGAAAGGTCTTTATTGCTTTCCCTATGATGCTTATACAACATGGTGCATCTTCAAATTCCTTTCTCAATACTAATTAATTAAATCCCTAGTGGGTGGGAAGTATTGACTATTAAAAGTAGGTTTAATTAAAAATTTTTAGAGAATCTAAAATCTTAATGAAAGTTAAATATTGGCTGAACGTTTGATTTTAACTAGCAATGTGTGTTTATTAAGACTTTAAGTTCTGGGCCGAGCCTGTGGCGCACTCAGGAGAGTGCAGCGCTGGGAGGGCGGCGACGCTCCTGCCGCGGGTTCGGATCCTATATAGGAATGCCCGGTGCACTCACTGGCTGAGTACCGGTCATGAAAACGACAAAAAAAAAAAAAAAAAGATTTTAAGTTCTTTGAAGTCAAGAACCATAACTCTCCTCTCTCTGGAACCCAATGGTAACTAGGAGAATGTCATTTTTTAAAAAGGTATGAATTGATCAGCATACATTTGCAGTTACCTAATTCCAAGCTTCAGGATTTTAAATTTTATTTATTCATTGTATTCATTCATTCAACAAATATTTATTGAGTACTTACTATTCTTGGCACTCAGCATATAGCAGTGAACAAACCAAAGAAATTCTTGACATCACAGAGCTTACCTTTGGCACAGGGGTTGATGAGGGAAGACAGACAATAAAGAAATTTATTTATTAGTCAAAGTATTTTACATCGTGATGATAAGTGCTACAATGAGAATGATAGAGCAGGGGTGCAATTTTAATAGAGTGCTGAGAAGACTCTCCACCCAGAGTAGTTGGCATTTGGGCAGAGAGCAGAATGCAGAGTGCAGCGAGGGCCACGCAGATATCTGAGCACAGCGCTCCAGGCAGACTGAGCTTGCAAGGCAAAAGCCCTGAGGAGGGACTACACTTAGCCTTTTTGAGGGACTATAAAGAGTTCCAGCATGGCTAAAGAGAAAAGAAAGTCATATTCATCTGCTAGGGTTGCTGTAACTGAGTACCACAAATGCAGTGGCTTCAACAACAGAAATGTATGGTCTCACAGCTCTGGAATCTAGAAGTGCAAGATCAATATGTTGTCAGGGTCATGCTTCCTCTGAAGGTGTAGGGAAGAATCTGTTCCAGGCCTTTCTCCCAGTTTCTGGTAGTTCCTTGCTTGTGGCAACATAACTCCAGTCTTCACATGGCACTCTCCCTGAATGTATGTCTGTGTCCAAATTTCCCCGTTTTATAAGGACACCGGTGACAGTGAATTAGTGAACCACCCTACTCCAGTATGACCTCATCTTTTTTTTTTTTTTTTTTTTTTTTTTTGTCTTTTTCGTGACTGGAGTGCACTGGCCAGTCCTATATAGGATCCGAACCCGCAGCGGGAGCATCGCCGCGCTCCCAGCGCCGCACTCTCCCGAGTGCGCCACGGGCTCGGCCCATGACCTCATCTTAACTAATTACATCTGCTGCCATCTTATTTCCAAATAAGGTCACATTCTGAAACCTGGGGTTAGGACTTCAACATACGGATGAGGGGGCAATAATAAAAGGAAAGTGGTAAAAAAAAAAAAAAAAAAAGAAAGTCAGAAAGAGAGGGGTGAGGAGGTGGTCAGACTGGGTAAGGCCTTGCAAGCCACACATGAGTTTGAATTATTCAGATGGAAATGGGAAGTCACTGGAGGGTTTTCAACAAGGGAACATCATGAGCTGACTTGGATTTCATACATCACTCTAAGCCAGCATACAGAATGGGTTAGAATGGACTGGCTGGTTAGCTCGGTTGGTTAGAGTGTGGTCCTGATGTCACCAAGGTCCAGGGATCGATCCCTGTACCAACCAGCTGCAAAAAAAAAAAAAAAGAAAAGAAAAAAAAAGAATGGATCAGAATGAAACAAGGATAACAGGGATAGAAGCTGGGAAACCACTTAGAAGTCTGAGGACAGTACCTTCTGTTTTAATTAGTGTGAACATTTAACACAAGACACAAATAAAATGAAGGACAACTCATGCAAATATCTGAGGAAAGACAGAAACAAAACTATTTCTTTAGTGAAAACTGAATGTAAAGAGGCCACTTAATGAATTTAAGGTAAAATAAGTATTGCATGACAACTATTCTCACATTATTTGAATATGTAGCTCATCTTAGTTCTCTTTTTACCTTGATTTGGGCAATTTGCTTTTCCTTTCCTTATTCGGCTTTCAGATTTTTTTTTTTTTTTTTTTTTTTTTTGTAGTTATAAAAATCAGTGTTTATTTGAATGGCCAGCCAAAGGAGCCCATGGCAGCTAAAGGAGCTTTTAGACCTCAGACTTTCCCAATAGCTTAGAATCACAAGCAGAATCATGGGGGGGCAGGGTGCGGGGTTGTGAGAGTCATGTCGGAAGCTAATTGGTTAAGGGTGAAGTCAGCACCACTATTCCTGACATCTTGACTGATATTTTCCACAGTGCCTTAGGGTTCAGTGTGTGTGTCCTTCAAAGCAGGTTTGTAGTTGCAGGTAGTTGCAGAAATAACTAAAGACTGGAATTGCAGATGTTATCTTAAGGCATAAGGCATTTAGGTAAAGAACAAACACCCTGACCTTCAAATCAAGTTCCAGCCTGAGGAAAGTATATGTTTAACTAACTTTATTTTTATTGTTAATTGTACTGGATTCTCTAAGAAATCCAGCCAATCCTTCTTGGTCAAGCAGTTTTTCTTTATCTATTTCCCCTTCCCAAGTTGAGGCCTATTCTGTCTGGGGTCAAGGAAACAGGGAAAATCAGGGATCTGTTCCCTATTTTTACTATGGTTCCTTTTTTTTTTTTAGGGGAAAATTTATACTTGTAAACACCTACATGAAAAATAAGAAATATCTCAAATTAGTAATGTAAACTTCTACTTTAAGAAAATAGAAAAAGAAGAGCAAACTAAACCATAAACAAATATAAGTAGAAAATAAAAAAGATTACAACAGAATTATATGAAATAGGGAATTAAAAAACAATATAGAAAATCAACAAAACCAAAAGTTGATTCTTTAAAAAGATCAACAAAATTTGCAAAACTTTAGACTGACAAAGAAAAAAAGAGTACACTGAAATTACTAAAATTAGAAATAAATCAGGGACATTATTACATTGTCATTATAGTTTTCTTGTGGTGGTTTAGTTTCTTTCTCTCGTTTGCATTTTTGTTCTGCTGGAGGTTTTGTTCTTTCTTGTGTATTCATGGTAATGATTATCATTTTTCAGATTCCAGACACAGGACTTCCTTGAGGATTTCTTCTGTAAGGCTAGTCATGTGGTGGTGAACTCCTGCAGTTTTTGCTTGTGTGGAAAATACACTATTTTTCCTTCTTTTCTGAAGGACAGCCTTGCTGGGTATGGTGTTCTTGGCTGGCAGTTTTATTCTTTTTGTATTTTGAATCTATCATCTCATTTTCTTCTGGCCTATAGAGTTCCTACTGAGAAGTCTGCTGTTAGTCTGATGGGGGCTCCCTTACAGTTGACTTGAGCTTTTCTCTTGCTTCTTTTAAGATTCTTTCCTTGTCTTTGCCATTGTCCATAATGTGTCTTGGAGAGGATCTTTCGGTGTTGAATCTGTTTGTGGATCTTTGAGCCTCCTGGATCTGAAGGTCCATGTCTCCCCCTATACCTGGGAAGGTTTCCATTATTATTTCATTGAATAGGTTTTCCATACCTTTTCTTTTCTCCTCCCCTTCTGGAACAACCGTGATTTGAATGTTTGTACACTTAAAGTTGTTTGCTAGCTCTCTTAGATATTCTTCCTTCTTTTAAATTCTTTCTTCTTTTTTTTTTTTTTTTTTTTTTTTTGCTCTGCCTGGGTAACTTCTAAAACAAACTACCTTCAAGATCAGAAATTCTTTCTTCTGCTTTTTCCAGCCTGCTGCTTAAGCTATCAGTTGTCTTTTTCATTTTGTTGAGTGCATCTTTCAGTTCCATGAGTTCTGCTACATTCTTTTTTAAGGTATTAATCTCTTTGTAAATTTCCTCCTTCATATCCTGGATTTTTTTTCTCATTTCATTATGTTGTCTAACTGAGTCTTCTCCTATCTCAGTGAGTTTCCTGAAGATTGTTGCTTGGAATAAATTTTCACTCATATCAAGGGTTTCCTGCTCTATAGTGTCTGGTATTTGAGAATTACTGTATTCTTTTGGAGTTGTCAAATTTTCTTGGATTTTTGTATTTCTAGTATCTCTACATTGATGTCTGGTCGTCTTGTAGAGCAGTTGCTTTTTCTGTTACTCTGGAATGAATAGGCTTTGAGAAAAGAGATGTCCTCTTCTTTTTCCAGTTTCCACTGGTGACTGTCCTTGTGCCAATGTAGTCAAGTATCTGGTGGGCCATCTGCACAGTTGCTGTTTCTACTACTGTGGCATTGAGGTGCTTTTGCAGCAGTCATGGCTATGGCAGTGGCTGTCGTGGGCCACCCACACAGAAGTGGTATTTTCAGTGTGCTCTCTTGCCTGCATCCAGGTGAAGGGGGCTGACTTTGGCTCCTTCCTAAGACCCCAGGTGTGCTCTCTGGCCTGCTTCTGGGTGGAGGGGGCTGCTTTCAGATTTTTTGTTCCCATTTTATTTCATGTACTTTTTGTAGAATGTTTCATGCCTTTTTCTATTTGGAATTTAGAACTAAAATTGAAAACTTAAGTACTAACCTGAAATCTGGTCATAATTTCAGGAACACTTAGTACAGTATTTAAATAGCTAGATCACCCAGATACTACAATATTGTGTTCATTACAGTCATTGAAAAAGCAACCAAAATTGGAAACTTATGGAGCTCTTTATGACTTTACACTGAAGGAAGAAACTAATTAAAGAAGAAACAAAAACGGTTCTTACTACACTTCAGAAATATCAGAGCCTGACTGGAACATTCAGCAGAACCTTGAGACTCTCCACACTTGTAGCACTGCAGCTACAGGCCTGCCTCAGTTTGCAAAGATTTGCCACAGAGTCTTCTTTTCTAAGGCACCTTGAGTCCCATCTGAACCATCTTAGGAAGGAAATAACAAAATAGTAAAGGCCCTGGAATTCCCCAGACACCTAAACTACCACCTTTCCAGTAATGTAATACAAAGCAAAGATTTAAAAACAAAGAAAAGGAAGGGAGGAAGGGAGAATGGATCTACACACGCTTTGACCTAGCAATTTCAGTTCCAGGGATTTATCTTAAGGAAATAATTTAAGAGACTTAATCACAGTGTATATCACGAAAGAATGAAACAATCTAGATATTTATTCATAACAATTTTCCTTCCAGTTCTCCCTCCTGGCACTACTCCCTTCACCTGCCTAATTCCTGCTTATCCTATAGGGCTCAGTTTAAACTCTACTTTCTGAGCGGACCCTGCCCTGGGCCCCAAGACTAGTTAGGGTTTTCCGTTAATTACTCATATAGCACCCTACGTCCTTTCCTTTGTAGCACTTGCCACAATAATAAGTAATTACTTGTGCAATTATTAGTTAATTTCTGCTGTCCCCTTCTCCACCCAGACCATAATCTCTTTGTATCTTCACAGCTGTATCCTCAGAGCCCGTGTTTGGTAGATATCATGCTTTCAATAAATGTGTTGCTATTGAATTGCATACTTTAAATAGGTGAATTTTATGGTATGTGAATTACATCTCAACAGAGTTGAGAAAAAGAAGAGGGCTGGCTAGTTCGTATGCTTGATTAGAGTACAGGGCTAATAACACCACATTCTAGGTTTGGATCCCCATACCAGCAAACCACCAAAAAAAACAAACAAAAAAAAGGATATGTCCATATACAGATGCTCCTTGACTTATGATGGGGATATTTCCTGATAAACTCATTATAAGTTGGAAATATCAAAAGTGTGTTTTTGACTTACGATATTTTTAACTTACAGTGGGTTTATCTGATGTAATCCCATAATGAGTCGAGTAGCATACTGAATGCATACAGCTCTCACACCCTGGTAAAGTCGAAAAACTGTAAGTCAAACCATGGTAAACCATCATAAACTGGGAACTATCTGTATTCTATCTGTATTTATTAAATGCCCAAATTGCCAGGCAAAGGTCTACCTGTTTGTGACACATCCATAAATAAAGATCTTTGTTATCATGGAGCTTACATTCTAGCATGGGAGAGAGACCATAAGTAGTGAACATAATGAATAAGTACATTACATAACATGTTAGAAGTTTAAAAGGGCCTTGGTGAGTTAGAGGTGTAAAGAAGAGGGTTTGGGAGTGCCAGGGAAGGCCTGGTTGCAGTGTTCAGTAGGGTGGTTCAGAAGGAAGCAAAGACTCAAGAGATGGAGTTAGCCAAGCAGGTGCCTGGGGGAGGAGCAAGGCCCTGAAGCAGGTTTGAGCCTCCTCTGTCCAGTGTTGCAAGAACAGCCAGGAGACCCGCGTGGCAGCAGCAGAGCAAACCAGAGGGTGGGTGTTGGGAGAGGACGGTGAGGTGGCCCGATAGTGTCTGGCTGCCACTGTCAGGACGTCGGCTTTCGCTCTATGAGGGATGGAGCACCACGGTGTTTTGACCTGGAGTGAGAGATGATCTCCTATTTCAGAGGATGTCTCTGACTGCTGAGTTAAGAAAAAAGGCAGGAGAAGCAGGGAGGCCTGTGTAAAAGTGCAGGAGACCAGAATACGCCTCCCCAAAACATGCCTCTGTGGCGTAAGGATGGTTGAGCTGAAGGCAGTTAAGTAGCAGCAGACGGAAGAATGTTCTCTGCCCTCTCTGTTTACCTAAAAGCAGAACACAGATTTACAAAGACAAAAGATATTCCACCTCTGCTCTCTACCAGGGAAACAAAGGTTGACGGCTGAAAACAACTTTAGATTGGCCCAGAGATGACACCAGAGGAATCTTCATTAACAAGATTTACAAACTAGCCTTTATTTGTCATGTATTTGCCTTCCCCCAGGTTATTGCCCCAAGAGACTCAAAAATCCTTTTCCTTTGTCTGTCACGCCTTTAAAGATTTGCTGCTCTTTGTTGAAGTCCCTGCCTAAGCTGGAATTCAAGGCCGCCTTTTTGAGACCTACTCATTGCCTGAGTGTCTTCCAGGTATCCATGAAATACACCAGACTTGTGTTTGTTTTTCTCTTGTTGATTTCTTCGTTTGTTACAGGGGTCAGTTCCAACTAAGAACTTATGAAGGTTGAGGACAAAATTACTCTTCCTCCTTTACAAAGGCTATGGCAGGCAAGGGAGGGCCGTGGCTCAGACCCAAGGAAGGGCAGAGTAATGCTTGGGAGGGGTTAGTGTCCGAACGTTTAAAGACAGAGCCAACAGAATTTCACTAATGGAGTGAATGTGAGGTGTGAAAGAAATTGAAAACAAAGGTTGTTCCTGTAAGCAAATGGGGCATGGAGTTAACGAGATGAAGGTGGATGGGAAAGAAAGGACTGGAGGTCAGCTCTGGATGTGTTATTTTTGAGACATGTGCTGGATGGTTTTCAACCCGTTGTCAGTGGCACCCTTTTTTTTTTTTTTTGTCTCTTTCGTGACCGGTACTCAGCCAGTGAGCACACGGGCCATTCCTATATAGGATCTGAACCCGCGGCGGGAGTGTCGCTGCGCTCCCAGTGCCGCACTCTCCCGAGTGCGCCACAGGGTCGGCCCAGTGGCACCCTCTTCTAAAGCATGTGCTGAGAAGAGCTGAGAGATTACTTTGCACGGAATCCCCTTCTCCAGAGGAGTCGGCCAAGGAAAAGCCTGAGATTCGAAAAACAAAAGAGGAGAGGCCATTATCCCATGGAAGGGGTTGAAGAGTGTAATTCAAAGTGGCTTTAGAGTGAGTGTTTTGAAAACTGGCCACATTGGGGACAGTTGGTGGGTGCTTGTTGTTCACAGCAGCTTCCAGACTTTACTGCTATAGCCTGAGAGACGTGGTGGGACTGTCCCAGAGGTTTCTAAAATCCTCAATGGCTTCCAGACGTGTGCTTGCTGCAGGCTGACGCAGAGTGACAGCTTGTTTGACTGTCCCTCTCCCAAGCCTTGCAACCATTGTTTAAACTTCCGATTCCCTTCATTCAAACCCTTCATACTCAGAATGCGCAGAGTGTCTCTTGTTTTCCTGACTGAAAACATCCAAGTGGGGATGGGTACTAGGTAGTTGAAATGTGATTCTGGAGTTTAGGGGACAGGTCAGGGCTGAAAATGAGATCTGAACGTCATCAGCAAATGATGACATTTAAATCTTGAGCTTGAATGATCACCCAATGTAGAAAGAGAATAGCTCAAGAACCGAGCCCGGAGCCAGCCAACAGAGACAGGCCGTGGGAAAGAAGAGACCCAGGAGGCTGAGAGGGAACCAATGAGGTAGAAAGAACCAGGAGCGAGTGGATCTCTGCAAGCCAGGCAAGGGGCGGCAGCAAGCAGGAGAGAGTGGCTGACCGTGCCAAGCGCTGCTGACAGTGGAGTTTGCTGAGGACTGAGAATTGGCCTGCTGGATTATGCAATGTGGAGGTCACTGGTGACCTGTACACAAGCGTTCTGTGGAGTAGAGGGGGGTAGAAAAGCTGATGGAGTGGGGTTTCGAATGGGAGGAAAAGACTTGCACACAGTTGTGCTCATTGCAAAGTGCCCAGTGATGTATATGAAAATGAAGCAGTAACTCTGGGGTGTGAGGTTACAGATTAGGTTTTGTCTCCTATATCTTTTTACCAATCAACTGAAATTAACATGCACTCCTTCTATAATAAGTAAAAATAAAAATTATTGTAAACGTCCCTTCCTAAATGCTTCAACTGCCAACTTTCCCGGATCTGAGGTCGATGCTGAGTTCCAGGTTATCAGGCCTAAGAAACAGAAAGTGCCGAGGCAGGTTCTCAGGCGTCAGTCTCGGTTCCCAGACATGGCTTCACCTTCTCTGTATTTCCAAGAATACCAAATTATGCACCTCCTGTCTGCTGTTCTCAAACTTAAATTACTGAGCATGCTGAAATTAAATGGTATCCCGGCAACGTGAGAATCCTCTTCATAAGTAAAACAAATGTTTTATGGAATATTTCCCATGTAGCAAGAACCTGCTAAACTCTACATTTAAAAAGATGAATGTGCCTCCAAATGCTTAATTCACACTGTGAACATCATTTATTAGGGATAGCCAGAGACCTATCCAGCAGATATACCTTCCAACCCTACTGAGTAAAGAAGCAAACATGAGGAAGTTCAGGCACTTGAAGCTTATATGACCAAGAAAGGTGAAAAAGAAATCTTGGGAAATCCAAATGCAACATTATGTAATAGACAGGAAAGTTACCTTGTTTCTGGGATTAAAACAGTTACAAAATGTTTGTGAACTACTTCTGAACAAGGGCTCTTTTCCTGATCCTGTATCCCCTGCACCTCCCACAGTAGCTACATGTAGTTAGCACTTAAATTTATTCAACTAACTGCCTCACGTGCTCTTATTTACTGAACTACTCATCATCCTTATCCCCTCTTTCTAGCAAATACAAAGTTAGGTTTAATGAGCACAGATTAAGTAACATAAAGTGAAGATGAAGAAGCTTCAAATGTTCAGAGAACTCATGGGGGCATTTCTCTCCAGGCTCCAAATATTTCTGTCATACTAATGGTGATGCCCTAAATTCCTAGTCCCTGGAATTGCAAAGTCTGGCTGCCAATGTAGGAGGTCTTCAAAGTACTAGAGGGAAGAAAATGAGGATTCAAAAGAGGCTTGGCAATATAGATGAGGAGGAAAGCCATACTGTCATATCCTGGTGAATCTTCTAACTACTGATGATAGACATGTATGGTAGCATTTCACATGACTCACGAATAACAAGAATGAAGCTAAGTGCATTTCATGCCTTACCTATATTAATGCTCAAAACAACTGGAAGCAGAATTGCCCCACTTTACAAATGAGGAAAATGAGGTTCTAAAAGGTCGTCACACAGGTAGTTAGGGCTGGGCTCAGAGCCAGCCAGAGGGATAAGAGGTAGCCTCAGGCTAGGGACCCAGAAGGGGACAAAAGAGCATCACCAATATATTTGTGAAACAGTGGTCAGAAAAAGAAGAGGCAGAGGGGTACAATTATGCAGCAGGTTCAGCAACACATAAGGAACTGTCACCTACAGATGATGCCTCACTCACAACTGCTCAAGAGAAAGGAGACTGATTCAAACTTAGCCTCTATATCGAAGACTTAGAATTATACAGCCATAGATTTGTTATCGATGACCATCAAGAGGGGAGAATAAACATGAAAGGCTTGTAGGGATGAAAATTGTTAGAACATTCAAGCTTCAGTAATTTGTGACAACCTAGGAAATCACAAAAGTCTGTATGTAGAATTGCTTCAAATTGTATTACATCCTAAGCTGTAGTGAAAAATGCTGCTTGAAATGTAAAGTGAAGTAACAAATCATGGCCAGCAGGCGGCAGCCTTACCTCACAATGATTTCTGTAAATGCTTGCAGAAAGGATTACAGTAAATGTTTTATTCTGATTGATATCATTACGGAAATCCAAATATAATTCATATTTAAAAGAAATTATGAATACAATACTATTTGATCATAGTATGACGTGGATTTTTGTGACTAATGTTGATTAAGTCTGTTCAATTAACTGCAAGAATACAAGATTTAATTATTAAGTAAATTCATCATCAAAACATATTTCTGCATACTAGAGAAAAAGTATAATGTCTAGACCATTCTAAGTCATAGTGGGGGAATATATTTAAATATTGGTTTTCCAATAAGATATTTAATATATTTTTATATATATATGTGAGACATGTATAATTTTACATTACACACTCTTGAAGTCTCATTTATTTTTTTAAATGTTGAAGTTTTCATTCATTCTAGAGTAATATTAAAATTTATTTTCAACTTTTTAGAAAGATTAATATTTGGTTGCAATTTTTAAAATATGTTAAAGCATGTTTCATATACTTAGTTCAATTTATGTTGTTATAACAAAATGCCACAGACTGGGTCACTTATAAAGAAACTAAGTTTATTTGGCTCCTGGTTCTGGAGGCTGGGAAGTCCAAGAGTATGGTGGCCACATCTGTCTAGGACCTTTGCGCTGTATGATATCATAGCAGAAGGCAGAAAGGCAAGAGAGAGAGAGAGCAAGAGAGAGAGAGGGCCAAACTTGCTTTTATTTTGTTATATATATATATTTGTTGTTGTTGTTGCTGTTGTTATATACACATATTTTTTTGTTTTATTTATATATATATATATTTGGGAGAGTAAACCTCTCTTTTGAGGTATTCTTTAACCAATGAATTATTTAGACATGTATTATTTTGTTTCCAAATATTTGGGAATTTTTCAGATATCTTATTATTGTTGACTTCTAATTTAATTCTACTGTAGGAAGAAAACATAAATTGTATGACATGAATAGTTTAAATTTTGAAACTTATTATATGGCCCAGAACATGGTCTAATTGGTAAAGCCCCATGTGTACTTAAAAAGAATGCACATCTGCTGTTGTCCGGTGGAGTGCTTATGTGTGTTGATAGTATTTTTAAAGTCTGCTATATTCCCACTAATTTTCTTACAACAATTATTGAGAAAAGGACATAAACATCTCGGATTCTAGTTGTGCATTTATCTATTTTTCTTTCCAGTTCTATGAGTTTTGGTTCAGGCTCTGAACTGAATGTTTGTGTCCCCACAAAATTCACATGTTGAAATCCTAGACCCCACTGTGATGGTTGAACTCACCTTTAGAACAATCCAGTCTCGCTATAACAAACACACTCCCATGATAAGAACATTAATCCATTCATGAAGGCAGAGCTCTCAATGCCTAACCACTTCTTAACAGCCCCACCTCTTAAAACCATCCCAATGGCAATTAAATTTCCATATGGGGGGGCATTCAAATCACAGCACATTCTATTCAAAATTAAAATGGCAAACTCCACTTGGTAAGCATGGTAAGTTTGCGTTTAGTCTCAAAATATTTAGAGTCTATTACAGTGAGTTAACACATTTTTCTTTATTGATCTTGTTTACATTAAGAAAATCTCTGGCTTCACTAGCTGATGTAATAAATTAAAAAGCATGCCTTTGCCCCCAGCATTATATTGAGCACTAAGAAATAGAAGGTTTGTTACAGAGACAAACCCAATAGGGTCTTACATCCCTGAAAACTTTCTAAAATCCCTAAATATGTAATTGCATATACATTGCTGGTTGGATTTTTGAATAACAAATAGTCCTCTGGATAGTCATTAATTCAGTTTCTCACTGCCACCTCACTCTACAACCCGGCCCCCCCAACACACATCCACTTCACAAGATTAATGTGATTAAAACTTGTATCTCAGAAAAGTTTCATGTGCTTAAGTATTAGAGTTTCTTTTAATAATGGAACCAGAAAACATTCAATGTATAAATGCCAGGAGTCTAGTAAATGCATGGCATGATAGCATAAGGTGGTGTATGTTTCAAATGTCAGAAAAAATCAGAAGACAGAATGGACCAAATTACTAAAGGTTGGTGCTGCAGATTACAAATGCAAAGTTGGGAAAGAGGACTGCCAATGAGAATAGTCAAAGACTTTCTCATCACGAGGAAGGTGAGCTGGAGTTGAGAGAGAAAGAGGAGAGAGGCCATTGAGTTGGGAGAAAGGCATAAGAAAACATAAAGGAGACTTAATTATGGGACATTTGGAGGACCCTTTACTTAATTTTTAAAATAATATGCTCTTTCCTGTCCAGTGATCTTATGTGAAAAATAAGGGTGGCAGACTGGCCAGTTAGTTGAGCTGGTTAGGGTGGGTGTTGACAACACCAGGGGCAGGGGTTTGGATCCTTATACCAGCCAGCAGCCAAAAAATAAATAAATAAAGGTTGCATCCAGTGATCTTCCAGGATTCTACTGGTGCTAACCTTCCATAAATTGATTATCTTCATGCCAATCACACTGTTATGAAGTGAATTTGTGAATTCTGTCCCCCCAAAATTCATTTGTTGAAATCCTAACCCAAAGTACTTCAGAATGTGACCTTATGTGGAAATAATGTTGTTGCAGATGTAATTAGTTAAGGTGAGGTCATATTGGAATAAGGTAGGCCCCTAAATCCAGTATGATTGGTTTCCTTATAAGAAGGGGGAAATTTGGACACAGACACACACAAAGGGAGAGTGACATGTGAACACTGGAGTTGTGCTGCCACGAGCCAAGGAGCCACCAGAAGCTGGGAGAGAGGCCTGGAGCAGATGCTTCCCTACACTTGCTGAGGAAGCGGGGTCCTGCCAACACCCTGATCGTGGACTTCTGGAATCCAGAACAGTGAGACCAAAAAGTTCTGGGGTTGAAACCACTCCATTTGTGGTACTTGGTTATAGCAATCCCAGCACACTAATAACACACATTATTATCTAAATATTTTGTATGTATAAACATATGCAGTACAGTGAAATCCAACATGAGTATTCAGATGTGGTCAGCCCATTAGAATTGCAGATTGGGGCGGGGGGACTGCTTCATGCAGAGGCTGTATAAGTTCAAAATCTCTGAGTAAATCATTTGCCAGTTTTAAATTATGCATGACTGGCGGTGGAGGCCAATGGAAAAATAGCAAATGGGGCCAGATGAGGTTGCTCTCTGGGTTCTGCATCCTACGGAAGGCTGGTTGCACAAATGCTCTATAAATCATCGACTTGCTTAAAGCTTCTTCCTGGCTTTAGGTATTCACACTGGCTTTCCTCAAGTCACTTTTCTTGTTCAAACAGTGTTCCCTGGTCAAACACTGCATCAGTTGGCACATGTACCACTTGAGTGGCAGAACTGGGCTTTTAGCTCTGACTGCCAAACTGACAGATGATCCAGAATGCTCCTGTCCCATGACTCTCCATCTTCAGTATTAGTACTGTGCTGATTCTGGGGGGGGGGGGGGGGGGGTGTCCATATCTCCTTGTTTATTTGGTGCAATTATTTAATTGACATCCCTATTTCCAAAAGGACTTGAGATGACTTAAAATAAAAAACACCTGGCCAACACGCACATTAGAAACTGTGTAGTCTGACATGGATAAGGTAGTTACACATACTATCTAGCCTGCTTTTATGGAACTGCGAAGTCTATTTATATACCAAGTAGAAATGCATACCTAGTCTATACTATTAGAACACATGCTTTCAAAGCTTGAAATAACTTTTGTCTGCCATGACATTATCCTTTACATAGACCAATAATGAAAGAGAAATTTATCAGTATAAATGGCAGAGAAAAGGGGGGGTCTTCATTTCTCATCTTTATTATCTGATGACTATATTTCCCTATAGCAGGCTCAGAAAAACAATGTTACTCCCTATGGAGAAAAATTTGCTTTGGCTTCCTCTTGCCATCTCTTAAGGGAGGACTGCTGCTGCTGGCCGGTCGTGGGGGCTGACCGCCACTTTGCCCTCGGCAGGAGAGGCTGCCTCATTTACAAGCAACAGCTTTGAAGTGTGGAGCAGGAAAAGAACCGTTTCTTAGCTGCAAAAGTGAGTCTCTAAACAGGGAACATGGCGCCAGGGCTGCTGTGGATGCAGACAGGATCCCGGAGGCCGGGGCCGCGCTGAGGGCGGCCAGCTGCCCTATTCAGGATTCGAGGTTTCAGGCCGGCATTAAAGAAGATTCCTGGGAGCGCCCGAGCCACGCCGCGGGGCCGACTGAACAGCCTGATGCGGCAGCGGCAGAGAACAGGGAAGGCGACAAACCAGAGGCAGAGAGTGAGCGCCTGACCTGGCACAGCCCTGTGAGTGACCCCTAGCCCAGCCCTGCTCCGGGGGCTGATGCCCACCCGGCTTCCGCCTGCATCACCGGGTCACTCACCGCCCCGGGGCTGCCTCCATTTTCCCAGGTGCTGGCAGCTCCGGCCTGGCTCGGCTCGGCTCCTCACTGAGCCTTCCCACTTGCTTGGCCCGGCGCAGGGCTTCCCGGGGCCTGCAGGCCGGCCTCCCCTCCCACTCCCTCCATGGTTCTCTGGTGGGGCGGGTGGCATGGGGCATCCCCGGCCAGTGTTGGGAGGGCAAGGAAGTATGGGCGAGGCCAACTGTTACTGCACCACACCCTGGACTCCGGCCCCCATAAACTTCCTGTTACTGTGAGGCAGATACCATCTCAGCGGCCACCAGTTTGGAAAAACGCCTAACCAATTTCTGGTTGGGAATAGTGTGGTAGGAGAGTTCCCAAGTCCGCTTGAACCTGCCGGAGAGCTGGCTGCAGGCGGGCGCTAGACTCGGTCCATGCCGGGGGGATACAAAGGTGAACAACTCCCGAGAAAGATCTACACGGTGCTACAAAGGCACCCAGAGTGACCGGTCGTCTGTGCCTACCAGAAACATGGTAGACTTCCTGGGCGAAGCGGTGCCGAGCAGGGTCTTGAAGGCCCAGCTGATAGATGAGGGTTGCAGAAGACACGGCCCAGCCCAGCACAGTGCACACAGAGTGGGGAGACGTGTGGCCAGGGAGGTGGAGACTCGACAGAAACCACACACCCTGTGGGGTCACCACTGCACAATCCAACAGCCTGGGCCAGAGCACACGGAACAGGGAGAAGTCCTGCACAGGAAGTGAAAGCTCAACAGAGATCACACACCCTGTGGTACGTGATCCACCAGCCCAGCAGAGTCCAAGCTGACCAGAAAGGTGGCTCCCCGGAGAGGCCCAAGACCCGAGGCAACCACACACACAAGGCACTAGAGGCCAACTAGGCAGTCACGGAGGTAGCCATACGAAATTGGCAACCACAGCAACATCTTAGTTAATCATTAGTCTCAAACTGGTGGACTGTGAAACTCCCTGCCACAATGAATAAACATCAAAAGAAAGATACCAGAAATACAAAAAATCAAGAAAGTACACCACCAAAAGTTAATAAATCTCAAACTCTAGATCCTATAAAACAAGAAGCCTTTGAAATGACTGACAAGGAATTTCGAGTGATAATTCTAAGGAAACTGAATGAGATACAAGAAAACTCAGCTAGACATCATGATGAAATGAGGAAAAGTATACAGGATCTGAAAGAGGAAATGTACAAGGAAATCAATGTCCTGAAAAAAAATGTAGCAGAACTTGCTGAACTGAAGAATTTATTCAGCGAAATAAAAAACACAACGGAGAGTTTAACCAGCAGGCTTGTCGAAGTTGAAGAGAGAACCTCTGAACTTGAAGATGGGCTGTTTGAAATAACACAAGCAGACAAAAAGAAAGAAAAAAGAATCAAAGACATTGAAGAAAATCTGAGAGAGATATCAGACAACCTTAAATGCTCAAATATCCGAGTCATGGGTATTCCAGAAGGGGAGGAAAATGGAGATTCCATTGAAAACATATTCAACAAAATAGTGACAGAAAACTTCCCAGGTATAGGAAAAATCACAGATCTTCAGATCCAGGAAGCTCAACGATCTCCAAACGTATTCAACCCAAAAAGGCCTTCTCCAAGACATGTCATAGTCAAATTGGCAAAACTCAGAGACAAAGAGAGAATCTTAAAAGCTGCAAGAGAGAAGCGTCAAATCACCTATAAGGGAGCCCCAATCAGGCTAACATCAGACTTTTCATCACAAACCCTAAAAGCTAGAAAGGAATGGGATGATATTTTCAAAATACTAAAAGACAAAGATTGCCAGCCAAGAATACTCTACCCTGCAAGGCTATCCTTCTGAAATGAAGGGCAAATAGTATATTTCTCAGACAAACAAAAACTGCGGGAGTTCACTACCACACGACCACCCTTACAAGAAATTCTCAAGGGAGTACTGGGTTTGGTTCCTGAAAAATAACTACCACTGCCATAAAAAATCCAAGAAAAATCAAAACCCACTAGTTTAATAAAAATGGCATTCATGAAGAGAAAACAACCAAACAAAAATGCTATCTACAACCTAAGGAACCAACAAACACAGAAACCAAACAGTAAATCATGAAGCAAGGAACAAAAGACACCTAAGACAACCAAACAACCAATAAAATGCTAGGAATAAATCAACACCTTTCAATAACAACTCTTAATGTAAAAAGCTTAAATTCCCCAATCAAAAGACACAGACTGGCTGACTGGATCAAAAAGGAGGACCCAGCTATATGCTGCCTACAAGAGACCCACCTCACCCATAAAGATTCACATAGACTAAGAGTGAAAGGATGGAAAAAGATTTACCATGCAAACAGAAAAGAGAAACAAGCTGGAATAGCTATTCTTATATCTGACAAAATAGACTTTAAACTAAAAACCATAAAAAGAGACAATGAGGGACACTACTTAATGATAAAAGGACTGATCCATCAAGAAGACATAACAATCATAAATATGTACGCACCCAATGTTGGAGCAGCCAGATTTATAAAACAAACTCTATTAGACCTAAAGAAGGAAATAGACACTAATACCATAATAGCAGGGGACCTGAACACCCCACTGTCAATATTAGACAGATCATCTAGGCAAAGAATCAGTAGAGAAACACAAGATCTAAACAAGACTCTAGACCAATTGGAATTAGCAGATATCTACAGAACATTCCATCCAACAACCTCAGAATATTCATTCTTCTCATCAGCACATGGATCATTCTCCAGGATAGATCACATATTAGGTCACAAATCAAGTCTCAATAAATTCAAAAAAATTGGAATTATCCCATGTATTTTCTCAGACCACAATGGATTAAAACTAGAAATTAATAACAAACAAAACTCTGGAAACTATACAAACACATGGAAATTAAACAGCATTCTACTTAATGACATATGGGTCCAAGAAGAAATCAAGCAGGAAATCAAAAAATTTATTGAAACTAATGAAAACAATGATACATCATACCAAAACCTGTGGGATACTGCAAAAGCAGTATTAAGGGGGAAATTTATTGCATTAAATGCTCACTTCAGGAGAATGGAAAGATGGCAAGTGAACAACCTAACACTTCACCTTAAAGAACTAGAAAAACAAGAACTATCCACACCTAAAGTTAGCAGATGGAAAGAAATCATTAAGATCAGAGCAGAACTGAATGAAATTGAAAACCAAAAAACAATTCAAAAGATCAACGAATCAAAAAGTTGGTTTTTTGAAAAGATAAATAAAATTGACAAACCATTAGCATGGCTAACAAAAAAAAGAAGAGAGAAGACTCAAATAACAAAAGTTAGAAATGAAAAAGGTGACATTACAACTGATTCATCTGAAATACAAGGAATCATTCGAGACTACTATAAACAACTATATGCCAACAAATTTGAAAATCTGGAGGAAATGGATAAGTTTCTGGACACACACAAGCTCCCAAAACTGAACCATGAAGACGTAGAAAATTTGAACAGACCAATAACAATAAAGGAGATTGAAGCTGTTATCAGAAGTCTCCCAACAAAGAAAAGCCCAGGACCAGATGGATTCACAGCAGAATTTTACCAAACAGTCAAAGAGGAATTGACACCGATTCTTTACAAACTATTCCAAAAGATTGAAATGGACGCAATTCTCCCAAACTCATTCTATGAAGCAAACATCATCCTGATACCAAAACCAGGTAAAGATATAACCAAAAAAGAAAACTACAGGCCAATATCCTTGATGAATATAGATGCAAAAATCCTCACTAAATTACTAGCAAACAGAATAAAGCAACACATATGTAAAATTATTCACCACGATCAAGTGGGATTCATCCCAGGGATGCAAGGTTGGTTCAACATACGCAAATCAATAAATGTGATACACCATATTAATAAACTCAAACACAAGGACCATATGATCATCTCTATAGATGCTGAAAAAGCATTTGATAAAGTTCAGCACTCATTCATGACAAAGACCCTCTATAAGTTAGGTATAGAGGGAAAGTATCTCAACATAATTAAAGCCATATATGCCAAACCCACTGCAAATATCATCCTGAATGGGGAAAAGCTGAAAGCTTTTCCTTTAAGAACAGGAACTAGACAAGGATGCCCACTCTCACCACTCCTATTCAACATAGTGTTGGAAGTACTAGCCAGAGCAATCAGAGAAGAGAAGGAAATAAAGGGCATCCAGATTGGAAAAGGTGAAGTCAAACTGTCCCTGTTTGCAGATGACATGATCCTATATATCGAACAGCCTAAAACCTCTACAAAAAAACTCTTGGAATTGATAAATGATTTCAGCACAGTAGCAGGATACAAAATCAACACACAAAAATCAGTAGCATTTCTTTTCTCCAATAGTGAACATGCAGAACGAGAAATCAAGAAAGCCTGCCCATTTACAATAGCCACCAAAAAAATTAAATACTTAGGAATTGAGTTAACCAAGGAGGTGAAAAATCTCTATAATGAGAACTACAAACCACTGCTGAGAGAAATGAGAGAGGATACAAGAAGATGGAAAGATATCCCATGCTCTTGGATTGGAAGAATCAACATAGTCAAAATGCCCATTCTACCCAAAGTGATATACAAATTCAATGCAATCCCCATCAAAATTCAAGACATTTTTCTCAGAAATGGAAAAAACTATCCAGTCATTTATATGGAACAATAAAACACCACGCATAGCCAAAGCAATGGTGAGCAAAACAAATAAAGCTGGAGGCATAACACTACCTGACTTTAAGCTATACTACAAAGCTATAATAACCAAAACAGTATGGTACTGGCATAAAAACAGACACACTGACCAATGGAATAGAATAGAGAATACAGAAATCAACCCACACACTTACTTCCATCTGATCTTTGACAAGGGCACCAAGCCTATTCACTGGGGAAAGGACTGCCTCTTCAGCAAATGGTGCTGGGATAACTGGATATCCATATGCAGGAGAATGAAACTAGATCCATACCTCTCACCATATACTAAAATCAACTCAAAATGGATTAAGGATTTAAATATACACCCTGAAACAATAAAACTTCTTAAAGAAAACATAGGAGAAACACTTCAGGAAATAGGACTGGGCACAGACTTCATGAATACGACCCCAAAAGCACGGGCAACCAAAGGAAAAATAAACAAATGGGATTATATCAAACTAAAAAGCTTCTGCACAGCAAAAGAAACAATTCACAGAGTGAAAAGACAACCAACAGAGTGGGAGAAAATATTTGCAAAATATACATCTGACAAAGGATTAATATCCAGAATATATAAGGAACTTAAACAACTTTACAAGAAAAAAACAAGCAACCCAATTAAAAAATGGGCAAAAGAGCTAAGTAGGCATTTCTCTAAGGAAGATATACGAATGGCCAACAGACACATGAAAAAATGCTCAACATCACTCAGCATCTGGGAAATGCAAATCAAAACCACACTGAGACACCATCTAACCCCAGTTAGGATGGCTAAAATCCAAAAGACCCTGAACGATAAATGCTGGCGAGGTTGCGGAGAAAAAGGAACTCTCAGACGTTGTTGGTGGGACCGCAAAATGGTGCAGCCTCTATGGAAAATGGTATGGAGGTTCCTCAAACCATTGCAGATAGATCTACCATACGACCCAGCTATCCCACTGTTGGGAATATACCCAGAGGAATGGAAATCATCAAGTCGAAGGTATACCTTCTCCCCAATGTTCATCGCAGCACTCTTTACAGTATCCAAGAGTTGGAACCAGCCCAAATGTCCATCATCAGATGAATGGATACGGAAAATGTGGTACATCTACACAATGGAATACTACTCAGCTATAAAAACGAATGAAATACTGCCATTTGCAACAACATGGATGGACCTTGAGAGAATTATATTAAGTGAAACAAGTCAGGCACAGAAAGAGAAATACCACATGTTCTCACTTATTGGTGGGAGCTAAAAATTAATATATATTCACACACACACACACACACACACACAAAAAAAAAAAAAAAAAAAAAAAAACCGGGGGTTGGGGGAAGAAGATATAACAACCACAATTACTTGAAGTTGATACGACAAGCAAACAGAAAGGACATTGTTGGAGGGGGAGGGGGGGAGGTAGGAGGGAGGGAGGTTTTGGTGATGGGGAGCAATAATCAGCCACAATGTATATCGACAAAATAAAATTTTAAAAAATAATAATAAATAAATAAAATTAAAATTAAAAAAATAAAAATAAAAAATAATAAAATAAATTTTAAAAAGAAAAAAAGAAAAATTTGCTTTGTAGAAAATGTTATTCTGTGTGTGTTTCTAACTTGTTCTATATATTCTGAAGGTAAGAGAATATCTTAAAAAATAAGAGACAAAAAATTTATGAACAGAAGCAATGTATGAGGAAGATGAGGAGTACAAAATACAGGAAAAATAAAAATGAATTAAATGAGTGAATAAGTAAATTTTATTCTAGAGAAATAACCATCCAAGCACTACAGCTCCTAACAAGTTTTTTACATGGAGAATCACAATTCAAGAAGAGAGATGGGGCGGGGAATGACTTACAAAATTTAAATTTTTTAACAAATTCATTTTTTTATTTTAAAAGAAGAAATCAGAGCCCAAGAATTTATTTTAATAAGAGCAGAATAATCATAGGCCTTTTCTCTATGAGATCTTATGAATTATCCTAAAGTGTCCCAAATCAAACAAGCCAACAAACAAAAAACCAGAACCATTTCTTCAGAAAACATATACCTGGTACAGTTGCATTCACACCACAATTCCACATATGCCCCCTACAAACTACTTCAAGCAACACAGCAAGCAACACACCGAAAACTTCTCAGTGCTTCACCTGAGCAGCACACAGCACGAACACGACACTAGTGTTGGCCCCTTCTTAAATTGTTAATCAGTCGTCCTGCTGTAAGCTGATTCCTCTGTACTGGGAGACAAGTGTCAGGTAAGACTAAAGAAGGATGACACTCTGTTCCAGATGAATGTTTTCTGTTACTCGTATGTGCGCAGTTGGCACACAGCCCAGCAAGACTCAACCCAATAGGTTGGTTCTGAGTCCCAACTTCAGGCTCAGATGGTGCTGCACAGCCACTGCAAAAGTAACAGCACATTTTTGGATGGAGCTTTACAGTGAATATTCAAACACAGTGCACTCTGTGCTTTCATACATGAGATCACAAGCACTTGAGGGAAGGACAATCGTCCCCAATTTGGAAATGAAGTACAACTCATCCGGTGGGCATACACAGGCGGGAGGACAGAGGTATCCACGGCTGGCTGGCCAGAAGACACTGCAGGATAAGCAGCATGCAGAAGATGCAGAGTCATTCAACAAGTGGAGGTGCAGCCACTCTGCCACCAGGTAACGTCAGGCCTGCTGGAAATGGGTCCATTATATTGCACTCTAGGTTGGAAACAGTAAGTGTAATGAAATGAGAAGAGCACAGAAGTTTGTGGAATCCATGCTCTCTACCGTTCAGTTTTTGCTCGATAGTATGGCAAGTAACAGTGCTCTCGTGACCCCCAGAAAACCACCTTGAAGCTGAAGCTCTCCATAAAATTTTCAGAAATAAATCTCATTGCTAATTTAAGCTGTCACGGCCACTGATATTTGGAGCTTAAACTTAAGTCAGCGTTCCTGGCATCGAAATGGTCAAGTTGTTTCAGGATAAAGCGTGCATCAGCCTTAAACCATCCAGGTTCCTTACGCAGGTTGCAAACGGGCCTCGGGGTAGCACTTAAGTTAGAAAGAATATTATTAAAAGAAAGGCTGAGAAGTGTATAGTACACTCACACAGATGAAACAGAAATACTATACCTTTTTCCAGAAACATTGTTAATCATGGACTTCAGACATATAATCAACTGCAGACTGTTACCCAGATTTTGCATGGTTTTTCTAATAATGGTGACAAGTCGCACTAGTATACTATGCCTTATGTAGTCTCCCTTGTGACCATCTTAAAATTGAACAGTCTTCCTAACACCTAGAACAAAGTGAAATTAAATTTCAAACATCAATGAAATCTTGGTTCTACTGTCACGCTGTAGTGTACTGTGACCTGAGAGCAGTAACCACCTCAGTAGGATGTCATCAAGCAGTTCCTTTCTGGATCAAAACCTCTCTGAGCAAATTCCAATCCAGGATGGCTAAGGTATGGAGCTACAGCAACTCTGAAACAATTTAATTGAATCAGAAAATTGCCAAGGACTTCTAGTTTCCCTTCACATTGGATAAAACCATATTTATAAGATAAAGAGCAGTGGACTCCCTGACTTCGGCATCTGACCCTTCCCTACATATGACAGAAACCGTGACTCCTTCTTGTCACATTTAATCCTCAGAGTGATACGTATTAAAGTTATAAAGGTTTACTATAAACACAGAATGGAGGAAATCCTTCGGGCAAGCAGGAACCCCTTGGGATTCCTAGCCTCCATGCACTTGGGACTTTGATAGACATCTTCAAGACACATCGACCTGATTGCCACACAGACATCTGCATAGAGACATTCCTTTCACCCTCCCCTTGGAAATTTTTGTGCACATAAGAAGTACTGTATAGATTATATACTCAAACAGGTATGTCAAATTTTATGGTCAATTTAAGTGGTTGTCTAGATTAATTTTTTACTATATAGTTACTTTGGAACCTGACCCTACAAGAGAAGCCATCTCCCTGAAAATCAACTTGTTTCTAACCAAATAATCATTCATTTTTCTTTTTAGATGAACAACTGTTGTAAATGAAGTCATTGACTTTCTTTCTTATACCTCCTTTCTTAATATGGACCAGTTTATTTGAAAACTGTATAAATCACTAATAAGTTCACATATTTTCATCAATGGACATTTACCTAGTACCTCTAGGTATGGGATAATGCCTGGATGTAGACGTTGCAAGAATGTGGGTGTCCTCTATCTTCAAGGGATTTTAACCCTAGTTTGGAAATATAAGCAATATAAGTCACATGCAGTTTACATAGTAAAACAATTTTGATGTTGTGCTGGATAAAAATAAAATCACTTAATTTGCTATTTAGCAAAATTCTTCAGGCTGATTAAAAATATAAAATTCATTTTATTTTTACTGTCACTGGTATTTTTCCTGCTGTAATCCTGTCACTGGAAATGCATTCATCATGCATAATGTTTTTATTAATCTTCCACCATAAATAAATCATGGGGTGAGAGTTACTCTCCAATTTGTTTTATGGCTTAAAAAAAAAGACATTCTACTTCTTTTGTAAATGATCTGTCACTATAAATTACGCAATGTTCTTAAATTGTTAGACAAATCTGGCATATTTATTTTATAATAAATTAAAATGTATGCATTAGACTTTCTTTTCCCACTTATTTACAGTATTAGTTCCACTGGTCAAAAATATTGCATCTAATCTATTCTAAAATTCATTAATTATGTGGCTAATTTCTTGTGATGACATTAAGAGCAAATCATACTGAAGCTCACACAACATTGCCCAATTTACCACTTCATAGATGGGATGGCGATCTATGGTGATCTTAATGCTTAGAATGACACAATATGACAGTTAATGCAACAAATGAAAAATATTCTCTCCCCACAACTATCAATTTTCTATCTGTAATATAAATAAATGACTTACTCATATTAAAGATAATGAATCCATTAAAAAGTTGTACTCTGTTGACAAGAGTATGAATTGAAGGCATACATACCCCCTTCTTCATTTTTTTTTTAAGAAATAAGGTTTATTGAATATTAAGAATTGGCAAAGCATTTCTATAGGGTAATCAAATGAGTCATCATATTTGTATGTGACATTCTTCCAGATGAACGGGGAGATACTGCTATTAATTGTTGAGAAAGAGAAAGTGACAGAAAGATATCAGTCATACCCCCTTCCTAAATTCCTGTTTCCTGTCTTTCCATGGTCCTGCCCCCAGGCCTCTCTCAAGGAACTTACTGCTCCAACCACAACTCCAGATACAGCTGCAACTTTGAGAGGTGGACTGGATTTTGAGGAACTCTGAGGAAATCCCCGGGGGGCATCCATAGGACCTGAGGTATCTTCAATAGGACCAGGTTTAGTGCCTCAGCACTAGAAACTAGCAGGGCCTCAGCCCATGCTTGGGAAGGAGGGGTGATAAGAGGACAGTGGGAGTGTCCTTTCAGCCCCAACGCCAGGCTTCAACCTCTGACATCACCATGAGGGGCTTGGATGTTGAAGGGTAGTTAAGGGCGGTGGCAAATGACCACAACATTCTTCTGTCTCCCTCAACTATGATGACAGAGGACAGGGGCCAGGAAGCAGCTGGAGCATGAAGCAAGACAGTATGCTCTTGACCAAAGGTAACCCTGAGCATCCAGAAAGTCCCCATCACCCTGTGCTTTCACCTTTCAGCCTCCTGTTTCCTGGCACTGTCTGCAGAAAGGTACACTTAGACCATAGCCTTCTTCTAGAGGAAGTGAGACCCTGATGGAGCCAGGGGCAGAGGCTTTTAGGGAAAGGTGGGGAAGCGGAGCAAGGGAAGCCTTAAAAGGGGTTTGATAATACAGTGGCCTCTTTGAAGCAGGCAAATACTGCTTTTAAACATGGTTTCTTAACAGTGAAATGCATTCTGTCCAAGTAAATCTCACAAATACAAAAAAGTATACTCCATGTGAGTCAAAAAGCCAGAGATCCTTGAATTATGTAACTTCTATGCTCCTGACTTGCCTATCATAATCACACTTTTAGTACCTTAAGGAAACTTATGCCTGAATCAGTATCTTATAAGAAATAATCAATCATTTAAGCACTGGGTCTTTGAAAACTGTCCTGGAAGTCAGGTCAACAGGAAAGCTGTTGGAGGGCTACAGCCTGGTTTGCAACTGAGAAGTCTCTTGGATTCTTCCAATAATGATGTTGGGTTCCTCTTCTCCCCATCAGTCTTCTCATAAGCCTTTCCATAACATTATGAAAGGAAACCAAGCAACACTCAAGAAAAATAAATAGCGTCATAGTAAATACAAGTGAAAGTAAGAGACAGAAAACCAGATTAAGACCTTTGAACCTAAAGCACCCAAGTACTAAATAGGGTACACAGTCAAAATGCAACAACTTCAAGCTGTAAAATGAGTGTAAAGCAGTTTGAAGGAGTATGATTTTCCTACAGATGACTATTTTGGTGCTCTTTTGTAATATTGACACTGTCTGAGCTGTCTTTGGTTTTCCTGTTTCTCTGGTGCCCTCAGAATGGGAGTCCAGTACTAGAATTATAGGTTGGTAAATGGCCAAGAGATGACAGGCAGTTTTGCTCAGAGTGAACTCATTACCTACCATGTCTCTTTGGGCAATAAGAAATAGTGGATTTTTAATGTGATTAAATGTAATATTCATGTAACAGTCAAAGGTTCCTGAAGATGGCTGGGTATTCCCCTTTTCAAGCTTAGTCCATTTTCACTAATTAGTACTACAGGCCAAAGCACACACACAGCATTATAAATCACTGAAATCAATCATGTCAAGAGAGATCTGTGGAGTCCTTTTATACTGCACTCTGTTCTCCCCCTGTCATTGCTAGCCAATGTCATTATGCTTATTAGAAATTCTTAGCTGCACCTCCTATTCTACATTCCATACATGTGAGCAGCAAGTTGTAATTTCTACTCAGTCTAAGGAAACAGCCCTATTTAATTCATAAATACCACCACAAGATTCCTCAAGTTTGGGGGATGGTTACTTTCAAGACTTTTAAAATTCCTATTAAAGCAACAAGGAGGCTCACTAAAATTAATAGTAGAAATGCCAACCTATTACAATAAAGAGCCCATGAACCATGATGCTAAAAAACAGCTACTAACTATTCCTTAGTTAGGGTACACCTTCAAAGTTATCCATGTATTTAGCCATACATTCATCCTGGTCTTATTGACAGCTATGTCATTTTGCTGGCTGACCCAACTGAGGGAGAAACACATTGGTGACAGATCTGAAATACATCAATGGAAAGAAAAGCAGAATCAACGACATACAAATATTGTTACAGATAGAGTTGAAGTCAAAATCTGAATGGCATTTCAGACCAACCACGTGGACTGTGTATTTTAAAATGCCTACCTCCAAGATACTCCAACATGTACTTCTAACACCAATTTACAGCAAATAATCCAACCAAATTTATTGGCATCTGTTATGTGCCAGAAACTATACCAGATTAGATCAAAAAGACTCCTAAAGAGAAGCTGCAGAGCTTATAAATGACTGAACATCACATGTGGTCCAAACAAAGAAACCTATTTCCTCAGCTGGATAATTGCAGTTATAACTTCCACATGATCCATAAGTAAAGAAAAACTATTCATGAGTATACTATCCATGATAGAGAACAAAACAAATGAACCAATCATTCCTGTAATTACAGGGGGTAGGAATTGTATTTATTATTTGGGGGAGAAAGAGCTGACATCGTACTGAAGATTGTCACATCTGGACTGTAACTTTTGTGATGGGGAAGAAAAAAAGTTTTAATTTGTTAGGAAACTTCATTTCTAGAGTTGGGTCAAGTCAAAACTGTGACATCATCCAAAGTAAATATTAGTGACAAACCCCCTTTCCCATTATGACAACCCATTTGTAGCCTTCCTGCACCTTTGAGCTCCCCACTGTGGAGCCTCTCAGGGTAGGGCCTGGGCTTTGGACAGCTGGCTCCCAGCTCTACAAAAGCCTTGGCCCCAAGAAAAGCCTATCAGTGTCCTCCAGATCCTATGGTGGAGAAAGCCAGCATCTTATTCTTCCCATTCTTAAGGGAATGTTAAGTCCCCTAGGCCCCAAAAGGTCTTTGTGCTCTCCTGTCATCCACCCCAGCCTCTTCCCTCCAGCCTCAGCCTCAGCCGGGGCTTCTCCTCAGCCTTTGTCCTTCCAGGAGACCCTGTCCACTCCAAGACTTTTGGTATGGCATTTATCCAAAAGATAAAAAGATAAAATATATCATTTCCTTTCCTTCCCTCTTAATTCTAGTAAACAACTACTCAAAAACAAGAACCATGAAAGTGACCAGCCCAGAAACTTACGTCAACTTTCTGAGGTTACTTTGGATTTCTCATCGTGCCAACACAAAGTCACAGTTACGTAGCCTGCTGAGGTTGCAATGAAGTTGCCAGGACTTTCTCTGGACCTGAGAACCCCTCTGTCCTGAGCAGCATTCTGAAGGGGGTGGTGTGGACTCCCTATCAAGTCTGGAGGCAAAGGATGGCCTTGTGGGCCACACTCCTGGAGAATATATTGGCTTCTTTGGATGTTTGTTTTCCCATTTGTCAATCAGTGTTTTGTATTTCTTTGCTTGTTTGTTTGATTATTTTGCTCACCCAACTGCAACCTCCTCCATCCTATGGTAGGAAAGTAGATGTTTGGCCTTCCCTCCTTTCTGAAGAAATTACAAACTAAAAGAACAAAATTTGAAGCTATTTACAAGACATGACTTCTCCAGAGTCCAAGGGCAAAGCACCTGTGAAGTCAAATTCTTCACAAAGGGGTCCTCTCTAGAGTTCAACCTTCTCCCTAGTTGGGGTCTCCAGGGCTCTGTTTTATACCTCTGTCACCAAGAGCTCCCTTCTTCCAACCTTCCCATGCAAATATCCACCCACCTTACAGGAAACCCACCCCCACACACAGGAGGCAAAGTCCTGGATTCATGCCTTCTCCCACCAGTAATCCATTTCCCTAACTCTAAGTCACTGTCTGGAAAGAAGCCCTCAGCGTGGGAGCTCTGTGATGGCCAATAGTGTCCCAGGCTAGCAAACTGTCCAGCAGGGAAGGGCTATGGCGTGGTGTGAGAAGGAAGTCCAGGAAGGGCATAACTCTTCAAGCTGAGTCTTCTGCCCCCTGTGAGTCACAGGCACACCATTTAATGTCCAGATTGTTCCAGCTGGATAACAGCTTAGACCCACATGCAGACACACCTCCAAAGGACCAACATCAGTGCTCAGCGCAAACACAGAATGAGGAAGGGGATATTTTCCTAATACTGACTCAGCCTTTTCAAGAGGCTTCACTCTCCCCAGCAAGCAAGTCACAAGACTGTAGAGAGAAGCATTTGCTTCCTTTCATTACTCCCCCAACCCCCTTCCTAATTCTGCTCTTTCAAACTCCCAGTAACAAAGAATGGCCCAATGTAGGATCGTATACCTCTTATCTCTTCTTCTAGGAAGGGTGTAAAGTCAAAACTTCCATTGCCCCACTCACTCTTTGCTGAAAAATGCAGAATTTCAGAGAGAGGTGCTGGAGAGTACCACCTGGCCTACATCGGTTACCAGGTAAAATCCCCGTATGATTCAACAAGTGGAAAACAGGCAGTTACTTTACTAGGTGACTCTTCTGTATTTTCCAGATTCTCCAGTATAAGCCAAAACAAATTAATAAGCACAAACATGGATAACACTTTTTAAAATGGATTGATAGTTCAAGATGACAGGAATAGATGGTCCCCAGGATTACCATTGCCCACAACTGACCGATTTACAACACTGAAAAGCAAGGACTGCCAACCTGGGACCACTGGAACATGAGGGAAGAGGAGGAGAGATCCACAGGGTTCATGAAGGCAGGAGAAGCCATGGGAGAGTAAGAAGAAACTGCTGGACCATTTCAAGTTCTGGTCATTTCAGGGCCAGCCCTGTGAGAGGCGGGAAGAGGCTGCAACAGAGCAGGAGCCAGCAAAAGCCACAGCTGAGCCTTTTGTGTGAAGTCGCCTGGAGCCTGTAGGGCAGAAGAGGCCCTCAGAGCACAACATTCCAGTCCCCAGGCCAGCGAGACAACTGACAGGGGACTGTGGCCCCACATAGGAGGAAGGAACCACAGCCAACAGAAGAAAGGAACCACTCAAAGACCTGTGAGTGATTTCAAGGAATCCGTGCACAGCCAATCTCATGGGAAGCATTTAGGTGCAGGAGGGAGGCTGGCCCACCGGAAGAACATCGGGGTAGAGAGTGGGCAGCGGATCAGCCTTCCAATCGGCACAACCCCACTCAGTGGAGACTGGTCAGAGCAATAGAACTATATTTGGTGCAGTTTGCTGGAAAGACTCAGTCCTGGGCTGGAATTTCCACAGGGCCCTGGTGTATCTGACCTCCCAAGACCTGGAAGTGATTAAAAGGCCAACAATTAAAATCAGGTCTGCACAAAAAGCCTTCCCCAGAGAATCAGCAGCAAAGCAGCGATTTAGCACAATCGCAGAGCTCAAGTGCTGGTCCTCACAGGAAGTTCCCCCAATTTTGGAATTAGCCAAAATCACAGACCAGAGACAAAGCTCTTACATTAGCCAGCAAAAGTCTAACACAACCAAAGAACATCTACAAAACTTAGATGAGGTAGCAGTCTCCTCAAATGCCAGTCATTAACATAAAGACACAAAGATAAAGAACCGATAAATATGACACCAACAAAGGTAACAAACAAAGCACCAGCAATGGACTCAGAGGAACAGCAGATTTACAAAATAACTGACAGAGAATTAAGAATAACCTTCTTAAGGATGTTTGGGGAGACACAAGAAAATACAGATACAAAATTAAACAATCCGGGAACAGAATGAAAAACTTTACAAAAAGAATGAATCAATGTAAAAACAAACAAACAAAAACAAATAGAAATTCTAGAAATAAAGAATACATTATCTGAACTGAAAAACTTGATAAAAAGCTCCAACAGCAGACTTAATCAAACACAGGAAAGAATCAGTGAGCTCAAAGATAGAACATATAAAATTATCAAATCAGAGGAGCAAAAAGAAAAAAGAATAAGAAAAATGAAACAAAAATACAGCAAATATGACACTCCTCAAGTAAAATAAGCTCCACATAATTGGCATACCCAAAGGAAAGGAAAACAAAAACATATGTAGAAAGCATATTCAATGAAATAATGGCTGAAAATTCCCAAATACGGAGAACAATAACAGCATCCAGGTACAGGAAGCTCAGAGGTCACCAGAAAAATTCAGTCCAGCGAGGAACACCCCAAAGCACATCAAAATCAAATTATCAAAAACCAAAGATAAAGAAAGAATACCAAAAGCAGCAAGAGAAAAGAAACGCAGAACATTTGAAGGCCCCAATGCATCTCTCAGCAGATTTCTCAGTAGAAACCCTACAAGCCAGAGAGAATGGATTAATATGTACAGGGTGCTAAAGGAGAAATACTGTCAGCCAAGAATTCTCTATCCAGTAAAACTAACCTTCAAATATGAAGGAGAAATAAAACCTTTCCCAGAGAAACAAAAGCTAAGGGAATTCATCAACACTAGACTTGCATTACAAGAAGTGCTAAAGGGAGTTCTTCAGTCTGAAAGACGATGATGCTAAGGAGCAGCAAGAAAACATTTGAAGGTATATAATTCATTAGTAAAGTAAACTCATAGAAAACTTCAGAATATTCCAATGTCATAGGGAGGTGAATAAACCACTTACATCCTTAGTATAAAGACTAAAGGACAAACCTAACAAGACACTAACATATACCACAACCATATAAGAGATAGGCAATATTAAAAGATGTAACTTGAAAGAAAAATGGTCAAAAAGTTCGGGGGGAATGACACCAAAGCATAGAGTTGGCTTTGGTTTTTTCTTTTCTCTTAGATATCAAAATTAAATTATTAGCCTAAAATAATCTGTTATAACTATAACATGTTTTTTGCAAGCCTTATGGTAACCATAACACACATACTTATAAGAGACATACTAAAACTATATAGGAAGAAATCAAAATGCACTTACTAGAGAAAGCTACTCAATCACAAAGGAAGACAGTAAAATGGGGAAAAGGATCAACGGAACAACCAGAAAAAAATAAACAGCAGTAACTAGCCCCTACATATCAGTAATAACTCTAAATGTAAATGGATGAAATGCTCCAATTAAAAGACACAGAGTGGTTGAATGGAGTATAAAACAAGAACCAATAGTATGGGGCCTTTAAGAAACTCATTTCACCTATAATGACACACACTGTCTGAAAGAATGGAAGGGATGGAAAAGATATTTCATGCAAATGGAAACCAAAAAAGAGCAGCAGAAGCTATAGTTATATCAGATGAAATAGGCTTAAAGCCAAGGAAAGTAAAAAAATAAAGGTTAAGAAGGTCATTATATAATAATAAAGGTATCAAGTCAACAAGAGGATATAACAATTCTAAATATATACAGCCCAACTGTGGAGCACCCAGTTATATAAAGCAATTACTATTGGACCTAATGGGAGATATTGACACCAATACAATAATAGTTGGGGACTTTAACACCCCATGTTCAACAAAGGACAGATCATGCAGACAGAAAATTAACCAGGAAATATCAGAATTAATCTCTACTACAGGCTGACTTGACCTAACAGACATATATATAGAGAACATTTCATCTATCAGCTGTAGAATGCACATTCTTCTCAGCAGCACATGGAACATTCTTTAGATTAAACCATATGTTAGGTAACAAACTAGTTTCAACAAATTTTAAAAAGTTGAGATCATATCAACTACCTCATCCAACCATAATTGAATAAAGCTAGAAATCAACAACAAAAGAAACACTACAAACCATACAAATATATGAAAATTAAACAACATGCTCCTGAACAGTGAATAGGTCAAAGAAGAAATCAGAGAGGAATTTAAAAGTTTCTGGAGACAAATGAAAATGAAAACACAACAAACCAGAACCTATAGGGTACAGCAAAAGCAGTTCTAAGAGAGAAGTTTATAGCAATAAATGCCTACATCAAAAAAGAAGAAAGACTTCAAATAAACAACCTAACATCACACCTTAAGGAGCTAGAAAAACAGGAACAAACCAAACCCAAAATCAGTAGGAGGACAGGAATAACAAAGATCAGTGCTGAAATAAATGAATTAGAGATTTAAAAAAATACAAAAAGTTGATGGAACAATGTTGTTTTTTTCAAAAAGATAAAAAAGTAAATAAACCTTTAGCTAGTGTAATGGGGAAAAAAGAGAGAATACTCAAATAAATAAAATCAGAAGTGAAAAAGGAAACATGACAACTGATACCACAGAAATACAGAGGATCATAAGAGACTATTATGAACAACTATATGTGAACAAACTGGTAAACCTAGAAGAAATGGATAAATTCCTGGACACATACAACTTACTAAGGTTGAATCATGAAGAACTAGAAAACTTAAATAGATGAATAATGAGTAATAAGATTGAAGCAGTAATAAAAAGTCTCCCAGGAAACAAAACCCAATGACCAGATGTCTTCACTGCTGAATTCTACCAGATATTTAAATATGAACTAATACTGATTCTTCTCAAACTCTTTCAAAAAATTGAAGAGGAGGGAATACTTCCAAACTCATTCTGTAAGGCCAACATTATCCTCACACCAAAACCAGAGAAAGACACAACAAAAAAGAAATATCCCTAATGAAAACAGATGCTAAGATCCTCAATAAAATACTAGCAAACAGAATCCAACAACACATTAAAAAGGTCATTCACCATGATAAAGTAGGATTCATCCCAGGGATGCAAGGATGGTTCAACTTACCCAAGTCAATAAGTGTGATATATCATATTAACAGAATGAATGAAAAAAAAAATGATCATTTGAATAGATGTAGGAAAAGCATTTGATAAAATACAACTCTCCTTCATGATAAAAACACTCAACAAATTAGGTATACAAGGAATGTACCTCAACAGAATAAAAGCCATATATGACAAATCTACAGCTAATATCATCCTGAATGGACAAAAATTGGAGGCTTTTCCTCTAAGATGGAACAAGGATGCCCACTTTCCTCACTCTTAGTCAGCATAGTACTGGAAGCTCTAGCCATCATAATAATGCAAGAGAAAGCAATAAAGGGCATCCACATTGGAAAGGAGCAGTCAAACTATCCCTATTTGCAGATGATGTGATAATACACCTAGAAAACCCTCAATATTCCACCAAAAAAATTATTAGATCCAATAATGAATGAATTCAATATAGTGGTAGGATACAAAATCAACATACAAAAGCCAGTAGCCTTCTTAATTAGATCCAATAATGAATGAATTCAATATAGTGGTAGGATACAAAATCAACATACAAAAGCCAGTAGCCTTCTTATATTCCAGTAATGAAATAGCTAAAGAAGAAACCAAGAAAGTAATCCCATCCACAATAGCTATAAAAAAGAGAAGAAAAGAAAAAAGAAATTTAACCAAGGAGTAAATTTAACCAAGCAGGTGAAAGACCTCTGCAATAAAAAACATAAAACATTGGTGAAAAAAATTGAACAGGACACAAATAAATGGAAAGACATTCCATGTTCTTGGGTTAGAAAAATTAACATCATCAAAATGTCCATATTGCCCAAAGCAATCTACATGTTCAACTCAATCCCTATTAAAAATACCAGTGACATTCTTCACAGAAATAGAAAAAATGATGTTAAAATTTGTGTGGAACCACAAAAGACCCTGTATAGCTAAACCAACCTTGAACAAAAGTAACAAAGATGGAGGCATCACACTTCCTGACTTCAAATATACTATAAAGCTATAATAACCCAAACAGCATGGTGCTGGCATAAAACCAGACAAATAGACCAATGGAACAGAATAGAGAGCCCAGAAATAAATTCATGCACTTATAGCCAACTGATTTTTGGCAAAGGTGCCAAGAAAATACAGTTGGGAAAGGACAGCCTCTTCAATAAATGGTGCTGAGAAAACTGGATAGCCACATGCACATGCATAAGATTGAAACTATACCCCTGTCTCTCACCATACACAAAAATCAACTCAAATGGATTAAAGACCTAAATTTAAGACCTGAATGTATGAAACTACTAGAAGAAAATGTAGGGGAGACACTACACAAAATGGGAGTGGGCAGTGCTTTTTTGAACAAGACTGCAAAAGCACAGGCAACTAAAGCAAAATATGCAAATGGGGCTACATTAAACTGAAAAGTTTCTGCACAGCAAGGGACACTGTCAACAAAGTGAAAAGACAACCTACAGAATGGGATAAAGTGTTTGCAAACTACACATCAGACAAAGGGCTGATGTCCAGAACATACACTGAACTCAAACAACTCAACAGCAAAAAAACAAATAACCTAATTTTAAAAATGGGCAAAGGACATTTCTAATAGTCATTTTTCAAAAGAAGACATTCAGATGACCAAGAAGCACATGAAACAATGCTCAAAATTGCTAATCATCAGGGAAATGCAAATTAAAACCACAATGAAATATTATCTCACCCCAGTTAGAATGGTTATTATTGACAAGACAGAAAACAACAAATGCTAGCAAGGATGCAAAGAAAATGGAACCCTCTTACATTGTTGGTGGGAATGTAAATTGGTACAGCCATTGTGGAAAACAGTGTGGAGGTTCATCCGAGAATTAAAGAGATCTACCTTATGATCCAATATTCCGCTACTGGGTATATACCCAAAGGAAATGAAATCAATATATCAAAAGGACACCTGTACTCCCATGTTTATCGCAATTCTATTCACAATAGCCAAGAGATGGAAGCAACCTTAATGCCATCAACATATGAATGGATTAAAAAAAACCAAAACTGTGGTATATATACACAATGGAATACTACTCAGCTATAAAAAAAAAAAATGAAATCCTATCATTTGCAGTAACATGGATGGAACGGGAAACCACAACATCAAGTGAAGTAAGTCAGGCACAGAAAGACAAGTACTGCATGATATCACTCATATGTGGATTCTGGGGGAAAAAAAAGTGGTTCTCATGGAAGCACAGAACAGAATATGGTTACTAGAGGCTGGGAGGTAGGGGGGAGAAGTCGTGGGCTAATGTTTACAAAACTATGCCCTCTGCCCTAAGTGAATCATTATGCAGTGTATGCATGTATTGAGACAACACACTGTAACCCACAAATATTCAAAAGTAAATGTTAAAATAAAATAAAAAAATAAAAATAAAATGGATTGATATCCTCTTTACCCACATACTTCTCTGTGCCAAAGAAAACCCATATAAGGGTTACTAGAAGTTCTGGGCCAACAGTGAGTATTTTTCCATTTAGTCATATGACTTAGAACTGCTTCTCAAATACGAGGGTACTTTGAAAAGTTTGTGGAAAAATAGAATTAAAAGATAATACTAATCTTTTCATGAACTTTTTGAAGACCCTTCATATGGTGTGCAGAATCACTTGGAGGCTTGATAAAATCACTGCCTCCTGGATCACTCTATCCAAGTCTGAAATGGGTTCATCATGCTCCAGGTGATTTGACGCACGTGATCTGTCTCCCCATATTTAGTTCCAGATGCTCTCAGCAGACAATATGAGCTGAGAGAACTGTAAAAATTATGTTAATTCCTAAATGGTTAATCTGCATTCTTAGGGTGCCATGCTTTCAATAGAAAAAATAAACAAAAATCTATTCTAAGGAGTAACCATATAATTAGGAGGTTATAACTACACTGGAAGGAAACACAGTGACAGAGGACAATGACATTTGGGGATTAATTAGCAATATAATGTTGAGCTTCATATAGTTACAGACCAATAAAACAAGTATATCAGACTGGCTCACAAAACACTTCCTGATTTCTGAAGCTGAAGAAAATTCATTGGGTTTAAGGAGGTCAAATCTTAGGTCTCACTTACGTTACTCAAAGAAACATACCATTAAGCAGATTGTATGTGATGTGACTTTGTTCTGGTTTTTTTTTTTTTTTTTTTTTTTTTACAATCTACTTACAATTCTCAAAAAGAATTTTATAAATTAATGAACTTTAAATATTATATGAGTGCATATGTCTATCATTCATTAAATTCTATTGCAGACTACGAACAAAAATACAAAGATGATTGAGATATAGCCCTTGCTATCAAGTTGCCTACAGTGTAGTGGAGATGAAGGAAAATAAATCAAGGTTAGGTGTCAAACTGGAGAGAAAGTACACAATACAAATGAAGACCATTCAAGAGGAAGTCATCTTGTGAAGGTCAGAGGACACCCAGCCTGAAATGGATCTTGAAGGCTTAACAGTTTGCCAGATGAACAAAGGGGAAGGAGAGTCAAAAGAACTAATAGGTACGTGAAGTTGTGGATTTGCATGGCAGGTAATGTGAATTCCCTAGGATATGGGCTATTAGGAGATCCGGGCCTGAGACTAATTTGGAGAGGAAAGCAGGGGCCAGTTCATGCTTAAAACTTGGACTTTATCTTGAAGGCACCATGAGTTCACTGAAGGTTTTTTAGCAGACATATCGTAATATAATTTGCTTAAAAAGAAAAGTCTGAGAAGCATGGAGGATGGATTGGAGGGAATGCAGAGAGAGGATCCATCTAGGAAATTCTTACTGTATGGTTGATTGGGAAGATGATGGAGACTAAAGATGGCAGGGTGGCGGGGGGCAGTATTCAGAGATGCCAAGGGCAGGGTGACAGTGCAGGGGACTGGCTGAATGATATGGGAAAGGCAGATGAATGAATCTAGGATAGTGTCCAGATTTGTGATGTATACAAATGGGGGTACCAGCAACCAAGCTAGGAAACACCAGCAGAAGAACAATTGCAGCTCATGAGTTCTGTTCTGTTTGGGACATACTGGGTTCAAGTTTCCTGAGAATCATACCAGTTGAGATATTTGGTAGATTAGATTACATATAAGGGCCTGGACTCAGGAAAACATGGAGAAGATATGGTTCGGGGCAAAGATGATATCCAAAATATTAACAAGCAGTTTGGACAAACAGTAGGCACTGACCAACCAAAACAGCTGCATCAGAAAGAAAAATACTTCATATCCTCACTCATAAGTGGGAGCTAAAAAAAATTAACAAATAAATTCTAAAAAGGAAAAAAAGATACAACAATCACAATAACTTATTGAACTTTCAAAAGGAGAGAACAGAACTGAGGCCATCAGAGGTAGAAAAGCCAGAAGGGGAGGAAAATGGAGATTCCATTGAAAACATATTCAACAAAATAGTGGCAGAAAACTTCCCAGGTATAGGAAAAATCACAGATCTTCAGATCCAGGAAGCTCAACGATCTCCAAACGTATTCAACCCAAAAAGGCCTTCTCCAAGACATGTCATAGTCAAATTGGCAAAACTCAGAGACAAAGAGAGAATCTTAAAAGCTGCAAGAGAGAAGCGTCAAATCACCTATAAGGGAGCCCCAATCAGGTTAACATCAGACTTTTCATCACAAACCCTAAAAGCTAGAAAGGAATGGGATGATATTTTCAAAATACTAAAAGACAAAGATTGCCAGCCAAGAATACTCTACCCTGCAAGGCTATCCTTCCGAAATGAGGGGCAAATAGTATATTTCTCAGACAAACAAAAACTGCGGGAGTTCACTACCACAAGACCACCCTTACAAGAAATCCTCAAGGGAGTACTGGGTTTGGTTCCTGAAAAATAACTACCACTGCCATAAAAACCCAAGAAAAATCTAAACCCGCTAGTATAATAAAAATGGCATTCATGAAGAGAAAACAAGCTAACAAAAACACTATCTACAACCTAAGGAACCAACAAACACAGAAAACAAACAGTAAATCAGAAAGCAAGGAACAAAAGACACTTAAGACAACCAAACAACCAATAAAATGCTAGGAATAAATCAACACCTTTCAATAACAACTCTTAATGTAAAAGGCTTAAATTCCCCAATTAAAAGACACAGACTGGCTGACTGGATCAAAAAGCAGGACCCAACTATATGCTGTCTACAAGAGACCCACCTCACCCATAAAGATTCACACAGACTAAGAGTGAAAGGATGGAAAAAGATTTACCATGCAAACAGAAAAGAAAAACGAGCTGGAGTACCTATTCTTATATCTGACAAAATAGACTTTAAAATAAAAACCATAAAAAGAGACAATGAGGGACACTACTTAATGATAAAAGGACTGATCCATCAAGAAGACATAACAATCATAAATATGTACGCACCCAATGTTGGAGCAGCCAGATTTATAAAACAAACTCTATTAGACCTAAAGAAGGAAATAGACACTAATACCATAATAGCAGGGGACCTGAACACCCCACTGTCAATATTAGACAGATCATCTAGGCAAAGAATCAGTAGAGAAACACAAGATCAAAGCAAGACTCTAGACCAATTGGAATTGGCAGATATCTACAGAACATTCCACCCAACAACCTCAGAATATTCATTCTTCTCATCAGCACATGGATCATTCTCCAGGATAGATCACATATTAGGTCACAAATCAAGTCTCAATAAATTCAAAAAAATTGGAATTATCCCATGTATCTTCTCAGACCACAATGGATTAAAACTAGAAATTAATAACAAACGAACCTCTGGAAACTATACAAACACATGGAAATTAAACAGCATTCTACTTAATGACATATGGGTCCAAGAAGAAATCAAGCAGGAAATCAAAAAATTTATTGAAACTAATGAAAACAATGATACATCATACCAAAACCTGTGGGATACTGCAAAAGCAGTATTGAGGGGAAAATTTATTGCATTAAACGCTCACTTCAGAAGAATAGAAAGATGGCAAGTGAACAACCTAACACTTCACCTTAAAGAACTAGAAAAACAAGAACTATCCACACCTAAAGTTAGCAGACGGAAAGAAATCATTAAGATCAGAGCAGAACTGAATGAAATTGAAAACCAAAAAACAATTCAAAAGATCAACGAATCAAAAAGTTGGTTTTTTGAAAAGATAAATAAAATTGACAAACCATTAGCATGGCTAACAAAAAAAAGAAGAGAGAAGACTCAAATAACAAAAATTAGAAATGAAAAAGGCGATATTACAACTGATTCATCTGAAATACAAGGAATCATTCGAGACTACTACAAACAACTATACGCCAACAAATTTGTAAATCTGGAGGAAATGGATAAATTTCTGGACACACACAAGCTCCCAAAACTGAACCGTGAAGACGTAGAAAATTTGAACAGACCAATAACAATAAAGGAGATTGAAGCTGTTATCAGAAGGCTCCCAACAAAGAAAAGCCCAGGACCAGATGGATTCACAGCAGAATTTTCCCAAGCATTCAAACAGGAATTGACACCGATTCTTTACAAACTATTCCAAAAGATTGAAACGGACGCAAATCTCCCAAACTCATTCTATGAAGCAAACATCATCCTGATACCAAAACCAGGTAAAGATATAACCAAAAAAGAAAACTACAGGCCAATATCCCTGATGAATATAGATGCAAAAATCCTCACTAAATTACTAGCAAACAGAATACAGCAACACATACGAAAAATTATTCATCACGATCAAGTGGGATTCATCCCAGGGATGCAAGGTTGGTTCAACATACGCAAATCAATAAATGTGATACACCATATTAATAAACTCAAACACAAGGACCATATGATCATCTCTATAGATGCTGAAAAAGCATTTGATAAAGTTCAGCACTCATTCATGACAAAGACCCTCTATAAGTTAGGTATAGAGGGAAAGTATCTCAACATAATTAAAGCCATATATGCCAAACCCACTGCCAATATCATCCTGAATGGGGAAAAGCTGAAAGCTTTTCCTTTAAGAACAGGCACTAGACAAGGATGCCCACTCTCACCACTCCTATTCAACATAGTGTTGGAAGTACTAGCCAGAGCAATCAGAGAAGAGAAGGAAATAAAGGGCATCCAGATTGGAAAAGATGAAGTCAAACTGTCCCTGTTTGCAGATGACATGATCCTATATATCGAACAGCCTAAAACCTCTACAAAAAAACTGCTAGAATTGATAAATGATTTCAGCACAGTAGCAGGATACAAAATCAACACACAAAAATCAGTAGCATTTCTTTTCTCCAATAGTGAACATGCAGAAAGAGAAATCAAGAAAGCCTGCCCATTTACAATAGCCACCAAAAAAATAAAATACTTAGGAATTGAGTTAACCAAGGAGGTGAAAAATCTCTATAATGAGAACTACAAAACACTGCTGAGAGAAATTAGAGAGGATACAAGAAGATGGAAAGATATCCCATGCTCTTGGATTGGAAGAATCAACATAGTGAAAATGTCCATACTACCCAAAGTGATATACAAATTCAATGCAATCCCCATCAAAATTCCAAAGACATTTTTCTCAGAAATGGAAAAAACTATCCAGACATTTATATGGAACAATAAAAGACCACGCATAGCCAAAGCAATGCTGAGCAAAAAAAATAAAGCTGGAGGCATAACACTACCTGACTTTAAGCTATACTACAAAGCTATAATAACCAAAACAGTATGGTACTGGCATAAAAACAGACACACTGACCAATGGAATAGAATAGAGAATCCAGAAATCAACCCACACACTTACTGTCAGCTGATCTTTGACAAAGGCATCAAGCCTATTCAGTGGCGAATGGACTGCCTCTTCAGCAAATGGTGCTGGGATAACTGGATATCCATATGCAGGAGAATGAAACTAGATCCATACCTCTCGCCGTATACTAAAATCAACTCAAAATGGATTAAGGATTTAAATATACACCCTGAAACAATAAAACTTCTTAAAGAAAACATAGGAGAAACACTTCAGGAAATAGGACTGGGCACAGACTTCATGAATACGACCCCAAAAGCACGGGCAACCAAAGGAAAAATAAACAAATGGGATTATATCAAACTAAAAAGCTTCTGCACAGCAAAAGAAACAATTAAAAGAGTTAAAAGACAACCAACAGAGTGGGAGAAAATATTTGCAAAATATACATCTGACAAAGGATTAATATCCAGAATATATAAGGAACTCAAACAACTGTACAAGAAGAAAACAAGCAACCCAATTAAAAAATGGGCAAAAGAGCTAAGTAGGCATTTCTCTAAGGAAGATATACAAATGGCCAACAGACATATGAAAAAATGCTCAACATCACTCAGCATCCGGGAAATGCAAATCAAAACCACATTGAGATACCATCTAACCCCAGTTAGGATGGCTAAAATCCAAAAGACTATGAACGATAAATGCTGGCGAGGCTGCGGAGAAAAAGGAACTCTCATACATTGTTGGTGGGACTGCAAAATGGTGCAGCCTCTATGGAAAATGGTATGGAGGTTCCTCAAACAATTGCCGATAGATCTACCATACGACCCAGCTATCCCACTGTTGGGAATATACCCAGAAGAATGGAAATCATCAAGTCGAAGGTATACCTGTTTCCCAATGTTCATCGCAGCACTCTTTACAATAGCCAAGAGTTGGAACCAGCCCAAATGCCCATCATCGGATGAGTGGATACGGAAAATGTGGTACATCTACACAATGGAATACTACTCAGCTATAAAAACGAATGAAATACTGCCATTTGCAACAACATGGATGGACCTTGAGAGAATTATATTAAGTGAAACAAGTCAGGCACAGAAAGAGAAATACCACATGTTCTCACTTATTGGTGGAAGCTAAAAATTAATATATAAATTCACACACACACACACACACACAGACACACACACACACACACACACACAAACCGGGGGGGGGGAGAAGATATAACAACCACAATTATTTGAAGTTGATATGACAAGCAAACAGAAAGGACATTGTTGGGGGGGAGGGGGGAGGGAGAAGGGAGGGAGGTTTTGGTGATGGGGAGCAATAATCAGCCACAATGTATATCGACAAAATAAAATTAAAAAAAATAAAAATAAAAATAAAGTGATTGCTGATAATCTATGGAAGATAGAATACAAAAAAAAAAAAAAAAGAGGTAGAAAAGGGGGAGGGGAAATTAGTAAGAAATTGGTAAAGGGCCACGAAAAAAGATAACACTGTGTAATGTTGAATATACTAATTATCTTGATTTGAGCTTCACATATTGCACACAGGTATTGATATTCAATGCTGTATCCCACAGATATGTACAATTATGTTTCAACAATAATAATAATAATAATAAAGAACTGTTATCTCATTAACCAGAAAGGATTCCGGCACTATACAACTAGCATGGCCATATGGGCACACACCAGCTAGCATCACCTTGACACTGACAATCACCAGAGCAGATGAGAGCCCTCGGGAGAATAACAAGTGAAGAGGCCACAGAACTCCTACAATGGGGTGGTGCAAAGAGAACCCAGAGAAAAGGACTAGAAGGAACAGCCACAGAACTAGGGGGCCAAGAAAGGTTTGTATCATAATAGATCAGGGAGCAGAAAGCTTCAGATGGATAGAAAAGGCAGAATGGACTGTTGAAGAGACATCTTGCCCATCCTTTCCCAGGCTAGACTATTTGAGGCGTGGATGTCTATGGGGATCTAGGCAAGTTCAAGAGCAGTGCTCAGGCCCTACCAGCAAGAGTGGATTCTCAAATCTCAGGAGGAGGATGAGAGTGACCCCAGAACAACTTGGGATTCGAGGGGGAAGCAACTAAGTAAACTTATTTTTCCAGGAGTGGCCTTCCACTAGAGATGGTGTTTTCAATTCTGCGGAAGCTGACTGAACTGCAGCTGGGCAAGGCCAAGAAGGTCAAATGAAGGGCAACTCTCGCTGAGGGTATTTCCCACTATCACACCAAGCCTCACTGGGCTGCTGACCTGCCTGCCCTTCTTCCTCCTGCTCAGACAGAAAACAGACAACTAATCCATTATCACCTTCCTGGACTCTCCGGGTTCTCGCCTTTACTAATGAAAGGCTCTCTCTGGGTTGTCACATTAACTGATCTCAAAACCTTAAGATCTTTTCCCTGTAACCTTCCTCCATTTCAGTCTTCTGTAAATGAGGATTAAAAGCAAGTTCCCCATACCTACCCCAAGTGTTACTAAGATGGCAGGAGGGCATTTTGCAGGTTCTCCGAGAATTTACAAGGGGGGGGTGGAGGGGATAGAATCAGAGTGAATGCACAAATGCCTGAGAAGAAAAAGGGATACGTGTATAATACCGAGAAATTATTTGAGTGGGGATACAGATTTAACATTTAATAAAACAGGCGAAAATTTAGTGCTTTAGTGCAATTGTAAAGCATGCTTATTAAATGCTTGAAAATAAAGATTTCGGTTTCTTGAAAGACAAGCTGAAAAGTTTTTGAGCTAAAATGTGTTGTTATTCGAGATGCCATTAAAATTAATGTTAAAATACTGTTTCTAATTTCAGTCTTGGAGAAATATCAGGCTTTGATTCACTCGGAAGCCAGATCCCACGCACCCTCCCACCAACAAGGCCCTTGGCAAAGGTTACCCGTCCACGTATGGATACTATCGCATACTTGGTGAAAGCCCTGCTTTCCCCGGTCCCCTGAGGTTAGATGTCGTGACAAGCGAGCGCAGCTACATCAACCTTGGGCGACCAGCCGCAGCCGCGTGCGGCAGTCTGGCACTGCCCGGAGCATGCTCAGTCGGGTCCTGACCCACTTCTGCAGGTCCGAACTCGGGGCGTGGGGTCGAAGGTACTACTTTGCTTAGTTTGCCAGGGACGGAGAGGAGAAGAGAGGCTGAGAGTTACTCAAAGCCTCCTGTCTTGACAGTCATCTCTGACCCGGCGGCGGTATTGCCCAGTCCGGCTGCAGGAGCAACCAGGAACTTTAGTGTGTAAAATCCACTTTCCTTGTTTTCTCAGCAACCTAAGGAGAAACGGGAGGTGCGCGAGTGTAAGCGCCTGGGTGGGGCGTGGCCAACGGGGCGGGCACAGAGCGGGGAGGAGGGGCCTGGGCCCGGTCCCAGGAACCCAAGGCCTCGCTCACGTCTTTAGAAAAAAAAGAAGTGCACTTCCATTGCAGGACCGTGCATAGAAACTTCTGCAGGTGTTTAAAATAATATTTTAGAATTCTCTATTTTTTGTTATTAAAAAAGCAATTTACTGTTTATTAGAAAAAACATAGAAACTGCAAATAATTTTTTTAAAGAAAATTAATAAAATTCCTGGAACCCCACCACTCGGCAACCACCAGTGGACGTCCTGCTGTGCTTTCTTCCAGCCTTTTCTGTGGGGGGGGTTTGCTTTAAACGGCGTTTAGCATGGTCAGCGCAGTCACCCGGGAAGGCCCGAGCGGCTTTTGCTTGCAAGGTGGACTGACAGACCGCCTTGGAGACAGGGTGGGCTTGGGGGTTGGGAGGCCCCCTTTAGTTTCCCAGGATGGGACCCTAAGAAGCCTTGCACTGGGTGCCCTTGAACAGCAGTGCGATGCGACGCTCAGAAAAGTTGCGGTGGAAGCCCTGGGAGCGCCCTGGTCCCCGACAATTATCGGTCACGCTGCCCAAGCATGACAGCGTCGGAAATAAGCGCCGTCCGCTCCAGTAAATAACCTCGGCGTGTCGGTGCCGAGTTCGCGGGGCCCCCGCGTCCCTCCGCAGAGGCAGCGCTGACTCCGGGGGGGACTCCCCGGCCCTGACAGCCTCGCCCCGGTCCTCTGCTGGTAGATCCCGCCGCGCCCACCGAGCCGCCCCGCCCCCGCCCGCGGCTGCCGCGAAAACCCGGCGGCTGCACCGCGCCCGGCCCCGCGCCTCCGCGCCGCCCGGCGAGCCGCACTGGGCATGCTCGGCCCCCACCGGCTCCGGCTCCTGTAGGTGGGAAGCTCCGCACTCCCGGCCGCCCGCGGCGCATCCAGCATCGCTGCCGGGCGCCGACGGAGGAGGCTCGCCCGCACTTGGCGCTGCCGGGCGTCGGGAGCGGAGCGTCTCGGCTGGCCATGGCGAGGAGTGCACCGCGGCCACCTGAGTGGCACGGCCGTGTCAGGTTAGCGGGGGCGCCAGGCGAGCCGGGGTGGCGGGGCACGGGTGGCAAGGAGCCACATACCGGGTCGGCGGCCGAATCGTCGCCGGGGCCGTGGAACTTTCGGGCGCTTGGGCTGGCGGAGCCCGCGGAAGAGGCTACGCGCTGGCAGGCGCCACGAGGTTCCAGCACCCGGCTCTTGGGGGGTCGCAGGATGCTTCGAGATCCGTGCGGGGGCTGGCGGGCTGGGGACAGCCGCGTCCTGGGCTTGTGCCGTAACCTTCCACTCCGCGCTGCCTGCGATCCCCCCGGGTCTCCTGGGGGAAGGGGATTCCAAGCAGCGGCGGGGGCCTTGGCCGGGTTCTGGATCGCTCGGGTCCCTGTGCCTCAGTTTCCCCCAGACAGGGAGGAGGGTGTACTAGCCGAGACCCCCAAGAGCGTGAGTGCGGGTTCTGCGTCGGGAGCCGGGAGGGCGCCGTGTGCTGATGCTGCAGAAGTGCGAGAAGCTGTGGGTGCCGCCGGCCACCGCCTCGCGACTGGATCTCTCGGAGTTTGTCGCATTTGACTCCATAGCAAGTTGACATCGAATTGCTGCATGGCGTGGAATGGGGAAACGTGCTTCGTAGGCTTAGAAAACAGTAATTGCAGACCTGATTTATTTTAAGCCTGACCATTAATCTGCCTCCCCATCCAAAAAGAAAAAAGAAACAACTTGAGCTTGCGAGTTGCAAGATTTATAAAGCAGGGTAGCGAAACAGAAGGTTTGCAGGTCCATTCTCTGCTCACACTGTAGGACATAATCTATTACGGTTGAATTGTCATTGTTTTTAAGGGTACTTGTTAACATAAAAGTTTGGTTACTGTAGCGATCTTTATTTTGCTTTAATCTTAGCTTTATTTTAAAAACTTGGAAACCTAGCATTGCAGAAGCACAGTGTTTTTTGTAGCTTTCTCACTTTCGTTCCTAGATGAAACATTTTTTTTTCAGTTGCTACTATGCTGATCATAGTAAAATTGTTCAGAATGAAATGCAAGATGGAGAAAGATTTCTTTTCAGAAGAGAGTAAGTTAGAACAATGTAGTTCTACTGACATTTATTTAAACAGAAAATGCAATTTGTAGGTCCCACTGCGGTTTGTATTGTTTTTTTCTAAAACATTTACTACCATTATACCACTATTAAGATATTGGATCTAATAGAGGCAAGGTAAACAAACAATCCTTGTTCTAGTGGGAATTAGTTCTACCTCTAACTAAAGCTAAATTTTCAAGCCTGTTTCCATAAGTACTACTTAATGGGTCAGTTGTTTTATTTATTAAGTTTATTACACAACTTCTTGTTTGCGGTCTTACCAGACCTTAATAGACTGTAGAAAGGCATTGACTTCGTTGGATTGTGAATAGCCTTTAAGATTGGTGGTTGCTTATAAGTCTGAGATGCCTCCAGCTCCAATTCCAGATACTTGGGTGATTTCCTCAAGTTGGCTTTATGCTGTGCTTATACACAACCAAGATTTAATAATAGGAAAGGCTTGAATCGTCCAGCCAGCCAATAACAACAACATAATTACCATTTGTATGGGTTAGACCTGCAGTCCTCTGTTTTAACCAAATTGGTTGGTGATGTTCATAGCTCTTAAATACATTTGCAGACAAATTTAGAAGTTTGAAAAGCCCAACACAGATATTGAGTAATTGTGCTTCCCTTTTCTATAAAAATGCATCATTTAAAATCTCCCATGAAGCACTGCATGTATGTACAACTTATCCTGTGTAGCAGTAAGTCTCGTGTTCTCAGGCTCTATTCCCAAGGGTCCTTAGCTTTGGGTTCTTCCTGACCTAGAGGAAGAAGCTAGGCCTCAGTTTACACTTTGTGAATGTGAGGTCTAATACAGTTCAATAGATGCCCTTTTTGATCTAAAAATCTTGTGTTTTCTCAGTGTTAGGAAAGAATGAAATTTAACCAAAGACTTATTTACACACCGCTCTTGGCTTCAGCAACTTCACTTTAACCTAACCTAAAACTAACAAAACTAACAGGAGCTAGGTTGAAGAGGGGTTTTATTATCACTAATGAAGAAAAAATAACAAAATAGACTTTGTATTCAAGTTACAAAACAGGTGATAATTTTTTCCCTCTTGTACTTCGCTATTAGGTCCTTGCAGCTCAACTTCTAGGCACATAAGTTTTAGTTTTATTTCCAAGTGTTGAGATTTCTATACTGTATGGTGGTGTTAGTGACATTAGACATTCATAGCAAACTACTGCCTTTAAAAATAAGTCTTCTCCCATTCATGTGACCTTAATTTGTTCAACTCCTCCTTTGGCTTGTAATTTAAATACTTGAGACTATTTAAATTTTTCTTAGTTTGGACTTCATATTCTTTTTTTTTTTTTTAATGAAAGAACTTCTCGATACTGAAATGCCAAATAAATATTGTAGCCACGTTGCTTTTAACCTTCAACACAACCCAGTCAGACTTGTTAGACAAGTGATTTTTTTTTTTTTTTTTTTTTGAGTTCAGAAATCATGCAGATATCACTTCACTAACTAGGCATTTAACCCAGTGCTTCAGGTGTGACTAGCCTTTTCTAGCCAAGCCCGTTGAGGATACTAAAAACTTTGACAGTATTTTGTAATCCATGGCAAATCACATTAAAGGTGAAAATAGCCTTAAGATGCAAGATTTTAAGTTTGCTATAATGCCTAGAATGGTTGAAAGATTAAGGGGTTTGGTTGATTATATGATAATAACCTGTTAAGAACTGTCAGAAGTAGTTTATAAGTTATATTCCAAGCAGAAGTCCTGTGAATTTATTGGTTTTTCCTCTGCCTCCACCTAAAGTCTTGACTCATTAAAATATCATATTAACCTTTCTTCCTCACAAACTTTTATAGTTAGGTCCCTGAGGCTGCAAAAATGAGTAAGACATGGTGATTCACAATCTAGCCCGAGAGACATGCCTGAGGACAAATAAATTACAGTATAAGTGCTCCAGGAGAGCTATGCATATGGGACTGAGGAGACAAAGTAGTGAGCCCCTTGGGTTGGAGGAGGAGACGGACCCGTGCAAGGGTGACATTTCCACAGGATCTTAAAGAATGCCTTAGGAATTGGTAAAAGTCTTCTAAGCAGAAAAGTGGACACTCCAGGAAAAAGGAACACCATTATAGTAGGCAGAATAATGACTCCCAAAAAATGTCCACTTTGGGACTTTGCAGATTAAGGATCTTGAGATAAAAAGATTACTCTGATTCCAATGTAATCTTGTAAGTGAAAGAAGGAAGCGTCAGAGTGATGCTGTGTGAGAAAGACAACCTATTGCTGGCTTTAAGGATGGCGGGTGGCCACAAAGCAAGGCGGGTGGACCACCTTGAGGAGGTGGCAAAGGCAAGGAAATAAATTCTCCCCTAGAGCTCAAGAAGGAACACCGCCCTGCCACCTCATTGACTATAGCCCATAAGACCCATGTTGAACTTCCAAGTCACAGAACTGCAAGAAAATAAATTTGTTTTAAGTCACTACGTTTGTGGTAATCCATTACAGGAGCAATAGAAAGCTAATACAGCCACTTGGAAAGAAAGATTCGGTGTGATGGAACAATGAGCAGGAGCAGGAGGAGGGGAATGAAATGGTCCTTTTATTGTGATGAACTCAATGTTATGCTAAAGAGATTTTATCTTATCATAAGTAAACAACAGAAAACCAGCTAAGAGTTTTTAAATAGCAACGTGAAATGAAGACTGCTACCAGATTTATTTTCCTAAAAAAGCAATGTATAGCTAAACCCCATGTTTCACTAGGAGGTTTAATAAAGAGGCTAACCAGAGGTGGTCAGTGGCCAGTAGAGATCTGGAACCAGCATGTTATAATTCAATTCTCTGAATTGACCCGAAATGACAACATTTGTATGGGTGTTTGAAATTAGGATCTTCTATTCACAATTTGTAGGACATAGAAAATAAAGCAGAAGGGCCAAGTCAAACGTTGACTACTTTGTTTCTGCTCATTGTCCTCTTGACAGTAGTCAGCTGTTGTCTATGCCATGCACACACAAGCAGGGACTGTGAAAGCTCAAATTTAACATAATTAACTTGAATGATGAGATTTCACATGGGTCAACTCTGACCAGTTGGTAATAGCTGCTTGCAATGTCTTGGGTTTATAGTGGCTCAGCTGGGAAATTGCCACAATCAATTAGCAATGTTTGCCATGGCTTCATATTTGGCGGGGGAGGGGTGACAGCTGTAATGCTAGATGACCTAACTTACGCGTTTGAATATAAGAAACCAAGTCCGTCTTTCCAGACATGTTCAGTCTCTTATATGTGCAAGGCCTCAATATCTGCCATGTAAAAACTTCTAGTCTGGTTGAGTTGATATCTGTGTCTGGAAAACCTAAACTGAAGAAATCTTGTAACAAGTGTTACAAGAGTGGTTGTGAATTGAAACTGAACTATATGTAAGAAAAAAATTAGAGAAAAATAAAATTTAGGCAGTGTGATAAAAGGAACCCTGATCTAGCAATATCTGATACTGGAAACAATATGACTTGATTAAAATATCTCCGTAAAAACAAAACTGTACTTTACAGTGTGTAGCTTCCATTTCCATAACTTAAGATTTTTACCCAGATGTCCTTAGTGTTGCAATAATTATTCTTTTCAACTGTAGAGTACGAGCTCCAAATAAACCATTCTTAATTGAATCTTATCTGCCTTGGTCTTTAAGATACTGTGCCCATGCTTTTTTTATTGCTCCTTCTCAGAAGGTTTGTCCTCTGCCTTCCCTGGTTTCTAACCATGGTCTTCTTGTCTTGTGACTCACTGTTCTTTCTGGGTAATTTATTTTCTCATGATTGAATCAGTCACCCATACACCAGTGTAAAGTAAGGCAAATCTTAACTAAAGCTAAAATGTCTCATTATTTTAGTTATACTAAGTTTCCATTTATATTGTCAGAGCTAGGTCTCAGACCCTCCAAACCCATTGTACAGACTGGGTCCCCAGACCCCTCACACGCAGATCCGTGGTAGGTAATTGGGAAAGATTCCAGGAGCTGTTGGCAAATAACATGAGCTCAGTCCTCAGCTTCCTCAGCAGTAGCAGCTTACAGGTCCAGCACCTTACAGGTCCGGCAGTGGCAGTGGCCTTGCAGAGGGTCCCAGAGGCACTAGCAGCAGCAGCAGCCTCCAGCAGCAGCAGTGGCCTCCCCATCCCCCCCACGGGGGGGCATCCCAGGGATGGGAGGCACCGTGGATCAGAGCCACTCATCCTTATACTTAAGTCCATAATCCAGGACACCTGGGTGTATATGCTCAATTACACTAGATGATAACCATGGAATACCTGAGCACATATGCCTATTTACATCAAATGCTCAGCAAGATTCTGAACATCTGAGGGGCCCTGACCATTTTTTCCTATATTTCCCAACAATCCACCCCTTCAGGGTCCCTCACTGTACAATCTACACGTTCAGAATCTTCTATGTTTTCCACAGTGTTCCCTTAGCGAGGATAACTGACCTTGCATTCACATATCCTATTCCATCCCAGCAGTCCCAAAAGTCTTTAGCTCGTTCTAGCACCAACTCAGTAGTCCAAAGTCTCATCTGAGACCAAAGGCAAAACTCCTTTCAGCTGTGTACCTGCAAAAATCAAAAACAAGCTTATCTACTTCCAAAATACAGTGGCACAGACATTGGATACACATTCCTGTTCCAAAAGGGTAGGAATAGACAAGAAAGAAAGACAGTCTTCAAATCCGAAACCCAAACAGGGTAAACATTAAGCACAGTGGGCACCTGGATCCCCAAAGCATTGGGCAACCTTGCTCCTACAGCTCAGTCAGGTGCAGCCCATTGAGCTGCCCTGGTGCCTACGGCTTTTCCAGGCCATCGTTACACCCTGCCAGCAGCCCCACAGTTCTAGGTTTCTGGCAGCAGTCCTGCCATCCTGGCTCCACTAGACATTTCCTCAGTGGGGGCTCTCTGTGGGGGCTCCAACCCTACTTTTTCTGCTCCACATTGCTCCATAGATGACTTCCACAGTGGCTCCACCCCTGCAGCAGGTCTCCACCTGAGTTCCCAGGCTTTTCCATACATCTTCTGAAATCTAGGTGGAGGCTGCCACGCCTCCATGCTCTCACATACTGCTGGCCTGCAAACTTAACAACATGAATGCCACCAAGGTTTTTGGCTTTTTTTTTTTTTTTTTTTTCCTTCGGAGGTGCTGAGACAGGATTGCTCCAGCCAGAGCGGCAGGGATGCAGGGAGCAGTTTGCCGAGGGCAATGACACATCAGATCTACCCTCCAGGACAACTCAGTGCCCTCCCAAACGTCTCAAATGCCTCTAGGGCATTTTTCCCTGTTGTCTTGGCTCTTAGTATCTGGCTGCCTCACCTCCAGGATAATGTCTTTATTTTTTTTTTTTTAATTTTATTTTGTCGATATACAATGTGGTTGATTATTGTGGCCCATTACCGAAACCTCCCTCCCTCCTCCCTCTCCTCCCTCCCACCCAACAATGTCCTTTCTGTTTGCTTGTCATACCAACTTCAAGGAATTATAATTGTTATGTCCTCTTCCCTCCCCACCCCTAGGTTGTGTGTATATTTATTTATTTTTAGCTCCCACAAATAAGTGAGAACATCTGATATTTCTCTTTCTGTGCCTGACTAGTTTCACTTAATATAATTCTCTCTAGGTCCATCCATGCTGTTGCAAATGGCAGTATTTCATTCTTTTTTATAGCAGAGTAGTATTCCACTGTGTAGATGTACCACATTTTCCGTATCCACTCATCCGATGATGGACATTTGGGCTGGTTCCAACTCTTGGCTATTGTAAAGAGTGCTGCAATGAACATTGGGGAACAGGTATACCTTTGACTTGATGATTTCCATTCCTCTGGGTATATTCCCAACAGTGGGATAGCTGGGTCGTATGGTAGATCTATCTGCAATTGTTTGAGGAACCTCCATACCATTTTCCATAAAGGCTGCACCATTTTGCAGTCCCACCAACAATGTATGAGAGTTCCTTTTTCTCTGCAACCTCGCCAGCATTTATCATTCAGAGTCTTTTGGATTTTAGCCATCCTAACTGGGGTTAGATGGTATCTCAATGTGGTTTTGATTTGCATTTCCCGGATGCTGAGTGATGTTGAGCATTTTTTCATATGTCTGTTGGCCATTTGTATATCTTCCTTAGAGAAATGCCTACTTAGCTCTTTTGCCCATTTTTTAATTGGGTTGCTTGTTTTTTTCTTGTAAAGTTGTTTGAGTTCCTTGTATATTCTGGATATTAATCCTTTGTCAGATGTATATTTTGCAAATATTTTCTCCCACTCTGTTGGTTGTCTTTTAACTCTGTTAATTGTTTCTTTTGCTGTGCAGAAGCTCAGGATAATGTCTTTAGCAAGCAGTTTCTGCTTCACCCTTGTGTTTTTCTCCTGCTTTTGAATTACTTCAATCAGCTCGGCTTCCACCGGCTATACACTCAGTCTCAGGCCATTTTTTGCAGTGTTCTCCCACAGTTCAAACTGCATTTTCCCAGACCATCAAGGAGTGGCTGCCCTGCCCCTGGGCACATCCGTGGCCATTCTGCAGCTGCTGCCTCAGAGACAGGCACGTAGTAACCCAGACTAACTTTCCCACCTTTTCACCAGGTGAAATCATACTTAATTCTGCAGGGGCACCCATCCTCGGGTCATCTGCCTATCTGCATGTGGCACTCTTTTCTCAGGTTTTACAGCACCCGGCTAGCCGTTGGGTTTAAGTGGCACCCCCCAAGCCATTTGCCTTCGGACAAACGCAACATGCATGGGTTTACTACATTGTCTCCCAGAGCACGTTACACCATCCACCTGTAGGTCCCATAGCTGTAGTAACCAGGGGCTCTCCCTGTTTCTACTGCTTTGTTTCCCCAAGCCAACCTATTCAACCTTGGTATATGGGACATAGGCAGTGAACTGGATCACCTGTTGGTTGCCCACCAGTCAGCCTGGTCCCACAGGCTGCTCGTGCTTCACTTTGATAAGCAGGTAGTTCCAGGAGACACAGTCCCCACACCAGCTCACCACTGGGTTTGACATCCATCTTCAGTGCTGGAAGCAAGGATGACCTATCACTGTACTTCAGCCTCCAGGGCAGGCATCTGTACTTCTAGTCTGTCTGCTTTCTGCTGCAAGTTTCAAAACTATGCCGCTTTGTGGGGTTTCTGGTCCATGGTGGCTTACAGTGCAGCGAGCAACAGCCAGACCCCATTCAACAGGAAAGTGGCCACCAGGCACCACATACTCAAGAGTAGCCACATTTCCTCCCCCTCCCAAGGGACTTCCTGCTTCTTTACCTGCTTGTCATCCTGCAATGACTACTTGAATTGCTGGGCTCTTTCACCTACCCGTAATCCTGCCAGGACTATACTAATTGTAAAGTAAGGCAAGTTATAACTAAAGCCAAAATGTTTTGTTATTTTAATTATTTTGGTTATACTAAGTTTCCATTTATATTGTCAGAGCTAGGGCTTAGACCCTCCAAACCCATTGTACAGACTGGGTCACCAGACTCCTCACACGCAGATCCATGCTAGGCAATTGGGAAAGATTCCAGGAGCTGTTGGCAAATAACATGAGCTCAGTACTCAGCTTCCTCAGCAGCAGCAGCAGCAGCAGCTTACAGGTCCCGTAACTTACAGGTTTGGCAGTAGCAGTGGCCTTGCCGAGGGTCCCTGGGGCACTAGCACCAGCAGCCTCCAACAGCAGTAGTGGCCTCCCCATCCCCTCCATGGGGGGACATCCCGGGAATGGGAGGCACCACGGCTCAGAGCCACTCATTCTTATACCTAAGTCCATAACCCAGGACACCTGGGTGCACATGCGCACTTACACTAGACGATAACCAAGGAACACCTGAGCGCATATGCCTGTTTACATCAAATGCTCAGCAAGATTCTGAACATCTGAGGGGCCCTGACCATTTTTCCTATATTTTCCCAGCAACCAGTCTCCAAATTTGCATCTTCAAACCAGCCTCGCAAGTGCATATTCCACCCATTCTTTAATTCATTGATTCATTCAACAAATATTGACAACCTGAGATCTTATAATCTAATGGAGGGACAGATGTGCAGAAAGTTAATGACAGCAAAAATATGAAGTTATGAGTAAATGTCTGTAAGAAAAGGGGTGTCTGGGGCTACCTGGGGAGCCCTGGAAGGCTTTTGAACCAAGACTTCAAAGCTAAGTAGGGGTAGGGGTTTGCCAAATGAGCAAGGTAAGAAAGGCAGCATAGCCAGATGCACAGAGGTGCTGTGGGGAACTACAGTCAGCCCTCCCTATCCACGGGTTCTGCATCCGCACAATCAATTGCAGATGGAAAATATTTGGGAAAAAAGACAATAAAACACAACAGTGCAACAATAAAAATAAATAAAAAACAAATACAGCCTAATAACTATTTACATAGCATTTACATTGTATTAGGTGTTACAAGTAGTCTAGGGATGATTTAAAGTATACAGGAGGATTTGCATAGATTATATACAAATACAGTACACCATTTTATCTAAGGAACTTGATACCTCAAATTTTGGTATCGATGGAGTAGGGGTGGTGGAAGAGGAAGAGGAGGAAGTTCCAGAGATAAAGAGGTGGCTGGGAATCAGACCATGAAGGCATGGTATGTGGATTGCAGGTAAGCAAGAGTAGAAGCAGGTCAGTGAGGAAGGAGTCTAACTAGAGTGATGCCAGTTAGAGATGATAAGCACATAAACCAGGCGAAAACCAGGTTATGGTAGCCAGATATTTAAGAGTGAGAATGACTAGGACTCGGTGATTGATTTGAATGTCTGGGCAGGCAAGGAAAAGAGGTATTTTAAACAACTCCCAAGTAATTATAATTGGATTATGTGTGTCAGGTACTGCAGGAATGCATAAGGCACACCTGTCTTGAGGGATTGTGGGCTTAGAGCAGCTCTCAGGGGCTCTCCTGCCAAGGATAGGACTTGGCAGCATCAGAAAGACTAACTTCCACTGCAAGTACTTAACTAGAAGGGACTTAAAGCAGGGAAGGAGCACTAAAGCCCATACATAGAACCATGTGAGAGCAGAAGTTGGAACCTTGTCATTGCAGGGCACAGACTTTGTAAGAGAGGCATAAAAAATAAAGAAGGAATCAATTCCCTGATGGTTCCCCAGCTTCTGAATAGAAGCATTTGGGGCTTGCTGATGAGACTGAAAGAAAATTGGTGTGAGGTAGAGTTTCCTAATTTCTGGATTGAGACAGTAACTCATTTAGGGGCTGGGCTGAAATTGACTCTTTGTAATCAGTGGGAAAGAGGAAAGCTTGCCCAGCAGACATTTAAATATAATCCCAACCCTTTCCTTCCATTGAGGGTTTAAATTTGCTGATGGTGGGAGGAAGAGCATAAGGATAGAATTTGCTTCTTGAGGAAATAAATGAGTTGGAGTCAAGTGCTCCAGAATTGTTCGTTGACAGCCCCCCCCCCCCCCCCCATTCAGGCCAGGCTAGAGGGCTCCAGCTGGGGCTAGTTCAAATCATTCTCATTGGTTCATTAAAGCAGTACCTCCTAAACAAGATAGGATGCATCTGTTCCCATGTCTATACCTTTTTGAAACTAGCGAGGGCTCTACATATGTGGCAGTAGGGACCATCCCAAGGAGACCAGCTAACTTCTTTCTTCCCCAAAGGCCAGGCTCTCTTGTAAGGAAGTAGGTATACAGTGCCCATGCTGAAAGATGCAAAACCCATTTTCCAGGGTCCTTAGCAGGGAATGGTACTTGAGTGGAGACTGCGTTAGTGTTTGGCTCCAGGGTTTACCCAGGACTTCCTTATAGGTGTTTACAGCCTAGGATGGGTGTCAGTGACTATTGAGCTTTCTTGCTTCTCAGCTGCTGTTACTAATCCCATTTTGTAAATGTCTGCTTTCCTGCTAACAGCAGGCACTGGGCTGCGTTGGGCTGCTGCCAGCCATACCTATACTTGCTCTTGCCCTCTAGCTGCCCATCTTTCTACTGTTTCTGATAGCAGTCCCAAGTTGGAGGGAAGGGGGGGTTGTTTTTCCTTTCAAGACTTAAACAACCCTAGATTACTTGGTGTCTGAGTCCAGCTCCTGTGAGACTTCCCAAAGGTAAACTGTTTTTCTCCATTTCAAAACAATTTCGGGGAACTTGGAATTCATTTTCAGAAAGCATTTGAATATTGCCAATCGTTTGCCTTCCCAGGGGCTGAGCATTCCTCCCTGTGCATCTGTACCCAGGACCTGCAGTGGACTTTGATTCCCTCTTGACTTTGTAGGGCTTCTCGTCCTTTTCTCCAGGTTGTGACTGCCTCCCTTTCTTTCCCTAGGGTGTTAGTTTTTGCTTCCTAAGTAATGGATCATCTGTCCCAGAGTCCTCTTTATCATTTCTCCTAAGAAGCCCCAGAGGCTCTTATTAAATAGAATTTCTGGAGGAGTGCCCCAATTCCCAAAATTCTCGAGATGGGCATGCACAGCAGATCCACTGCACGAGCTTCATGAAAACATACTGTAACGTAGATTTTTGTTAACTGGCATGTCATGTTTATTTCTACCCTTACTTGTCTAAACTAAGCCATTACTCCTGCTGGGAAAACCATCCTGTCTCTATTCATCCTTCAGTTCTTGGATAATCCCAGGGAATGTTCTGTGACCTTTCCAGCTCACCCTTCTCTGAACTTTATGGCATTTACCTAGTTTAGTGCATAATTACGTATTGCTTTGTATGCAAGTATCACTAGGATTCTAAGCACCTTTAAAGACCTGGCCTTAAACTTTTTTTTAATCCCAACAGCAAGTGGTACTAAACTGTTAACAGTGGTCTCATCAATACTTTGAGTTCCGTTTAATTGGTATGACTGGCTCCTGACTTTTTTTTTTATCACTTAGAGCTGACTGCCCAGCTAAGAGATCATTGAGAACACCTGGAAAGTACGCACAGTTTAGCCAGGCCTTTCCCATTAAAGCTGAGAGAAAAGCAAAATTCAAAAATTGTGTGTGGAAACTATTGAATCCCCATTTTCAAATTTCATCTGGTGGTTTTGTTTAATTACAATAATTTGCCTTATTGTCACATTGATAAACAGATAACTTTGGTGGAAGACCGATCTTAGGATATGCACTGAAGTCAGCTAGAAGATTATTCAGATCCATGGCTGGCCAGTTAGCTCAGTTGGTTAGTGTGGTGCTGATAACACCAAGGTTCAGAGTTCGATCCCTGTACCACCCAGCTGCCAAAAGAAAAAAGATTATTCAGATCCAACCAAATTCTGAAAAATATTGCTCTTATGTACAAAATTTAAAAATTATAAGTACCTGGACATTTATGTCCAGTCAGACCATGTATAGCATTTAGACAGTTTGCCCAAGCTATGGTATCACTCATTGATCACTGCATATAGGTTACGAGAGCCCTGGACTGAATCTGAAGATGTGGGTTCTGCAAAGACCTTCCCCTTGTGGCTTGGTGGCTTGGTGGCTCAGCCCTTGCTCCTTATGCTGTCCTGTGGGCAGCATCACACAGGCCTGTCCCTGTCTTAGAGTGGGGGTGAAGCTCAGATCGGATATCCATGTAGTCTTTTATAAACCATAAATGCTCGGTGAATATAATGGAAGTTATTTTCACACTCTGGTTAAGAATTAAATCAGGGAGAGTTTGAGTTACAGGATCTCTTCCGATCTGTTTTTCACTGCACTGTAGTTTTTAGTCAAAGAGTCTATGGGATTCAGAGAAATGTTCATGATGCAATTCCACTTTGTGATAATAGGCTGGTAAAAGAGGAAGAGGAAAAGCTATTTAATTACCCTCTCCAATTATTGAGTGAATTTTTTCAAATAGATAAAATTTTATTCTGATGAAAGAAGAAACCTTAGGTGATCTAGTTCCTACACTGTGATTCTGAATGGCCTTAAACAACCCGAGACACAAGGAGTGAGGGGTGGTTCAATATTTTGAAAGACAGACTAGGTAAGTGATTGCTTTTCATTGCAGCAGCAGCAATAAGGACATGTATTTCAGACACAGAAAATAGCCCCTGTGAACTTTCCTCATCTTTCTGCAGTCTCTGCCTCCTCCTGCTTGTTACATGAGCTTCTGCTCTCAGGACTGTCTTTGGAGTATACCAGCCTCTTAAGTCTCACTGTAAGGAAAAGATGTATTTCTGAAGACTGCCTTTTAAAGAAATCTTAGTTTATATTTTAAAGTTAGTTTTGTGGTAAAGAATAGACATTTACCTAAAACGTCTAAGAAATTGGTAGAATTTGTAAGAAATGCAGGGTAAATGTAGATGATGAGTAAGTTAGTAACAAGTCTAATTGAAGGGCATAAAAGTAGAATAAATTCACTCAGCAGATATTCAGGTGCTCACTGGGAGCAAAGCATGTTTCTGGACACTGGACTTACAGTCGTGAACATCATCAACAGCAGAAGCCCCGCCCTCCAGGAGCTCCCATCACAATGGGGCAGACACAGCACCGAAGTATGTAGTAGGTAATGCTGTGAAGACCAAGGCAGGGTAAAGGTAGAAAGAAAGGCATGGGGGGTGGGGGGCACTCTTTTACAGAAGGGTGACCAGATAGGGCCTTGCTGATAAGGTGGCATTTGAGCAGAGACCTGAGGATCAGAAAGGAAATGTTGGAATAAGCCTTCCAGGTGTCCTGAAACATAGATGGAGTAGTAAGTGCAAGGGCATATTCCAGGACTGGCAGAGCCCCGTGCAGCTGGTGGGGAGAGAGGGAGGCATGGAGAGGCTGGAAATGCAGACTGCAAGTCAGCCAGGGCCTACCCTCAGGCCAAGGGAAGGCCTTCTCTGACTTGCACCCTGGAAAAGGGGGAACCGCTGGAAAATGTACATTGTAATAATTTAAGAGTTTCAGTGTTCCATTTTCTTTGAGTCATTTCCCCATGCACAAAGTGCTACTAATCTTTAAGAAAATAAGAGTAAAAGTAATGAATGCCTGGTGCTAAGCACAGTCGACAAATATTTGTGCACCAACTGCATTTTGTTATGGCGGAATTTTGTTAATGATAAAAATTACATCCCCAAATTGCAAGAGCAGACACAGGGCCTCTCTGCAGTGAATTATCAAGTGAAATGAAGGTCTCAAGGCCTGAGATGGGGGCAGTGGTATTCTCTGCTTAGACCCCCAGTGGTACAGGAAAGAGTCACACAACCAGTGGTCTGTGGCCTGAAGAGAACAGTTTGGGTCAGTGGCATGGCAACCGGTGCTAGGTTAGTCGCCTGCCCTTAGTTCAGGTAGCGAGGTAAAAATAGTGAGGCATGCTCTTTACTCTGAGCTGCCCCAGGAGTGGGGTTGGAGGGAGAACCCTGCAACTGTGTCTGAGAGGACCGTTCCTCCCTGTCAGCCCATCTGGTATCAAGGAGTCCTGTAGGAATCTGGGCTGATTCACATCTGCTGTGGGATGAAGGAATCTGGAAGGTATGAAGAGGTGGGGGGTGTAATACTCTGGAAGCTTGAGCCTGTTTTGCCCTTCATTATATTGTCCATAATGTAAGGAACACACAAGAAGTTGCATTCCTTATGGAGAACAATTTATCATGTGCTTTGTGGTGCACAGGCTGTCTCTGTGGGTCGTCCGCCAAGTCACAAATGGCTTGGTGATCACAGTATTTTGCCTTGACGGTATTACTGAAATGCGATTTTTATCTGTACGTGAACTGCCTTATTCTTTCCCTCTTCTCACCACCCCTCCCCATTTCTTTCCTTCTCAGCCCCAGTCATAGCTCCGGTTGTCCTGGTCACAAAATGGTAGATTTGGAAAGGACCGAAGAGCTAGGTCTGTGGCTCAGAGAGACCAGATAATCCCAGGGGTCATCTACTAGTGATTCACAGAGTTGATGAAAGGAGCTAGTAGTGGCCTCACTCCCAACTTGTGGGTCTTGATGTTAAAATTCTAAACTGGTCTGCTCTTCATACCTCCACCCAGAATTCCTGTTCTTGACCTTAACCTCAAGGCCCATCCCGTTTCTTATCTGAGGAACCTGACCCTGCCCCTTTGCTGTATTGTAATCTCAGCCCCCTGTCTCCAGGGGAAGCTGCAGCAAGTTCTTCACGCTGGCTGTCCCTAAGAAAGCTGGGTGTCTTCCTATTAGGAGTTACTCTCTCTCTTGCTGGATACTGTTAAGGCTATCCTTCAGATTCATAATGAATTATAATAGCTTTATTACGGGCTGTCCCTCCACAGAATAATCAACCACTCTTTATAAGATTGTATGGGAAACTTCCCTCCTAGTTCCAGACAAGTAAGTTACATCTGGCAAGTTGGAAAGCCATCTGTTGCTCTCTGATTTATAGACAGTGTGCCCTGCAGGCTGCACAGGGGACCTGGGTTTGCCTCCTCCATCCGGGCAGAGCACTGGTCAGTCTGGGCTGTGGGTGGGCAGCTGGGGTCAGCACTTCAATGGAACACCTTCCTGATATATATGATCTTCTGGCCATCTTTCCAAGCCGGAGAGGAGTTCTGATTTATTGATGGGTCCAGGCTTCCAGATATCCATCAGCTCCTGCCTGGCTTCACTCTGAATATAGGAGCTTCTACAATAAATACAAGAACTTCTCGGGTAATGGGCTTGAGATCAAATGAAAACAAGGAAAATTGAAAGTTGGCAGTAGTAGTTCCAACTAATTTGTTGGAACTAGAATTAAAATTTAAGTTTCCCTATATGCACACCCCAAATGAGTAGGGAGAATGTTTTGAAAGGACATAATTTTTTTAAAGTGGGGGAAATGTTGGAAAAAAATATTCTAATGGTAGAGACAGGCAGAAAAAGATAGAAGGCAGCTAGAGGTGCTCTGAACCAGGTGTAGTTTGAGTATGGAATCTGCGAAGGATGGTGTCAAAGATTAAAGAAAAATGCTGAGACAGCGTCCTATCTCTTTTATCTGCATCATCATCTTTTTGGGGGATTGACTTTGCAGCACGAAGACATCATCTCCCAGTGCATCTATCCCATTTGTATTCGGTTTCCAGGTTTGATTTATCCCCGGATCATCAGATTTCTGAGGAAATGTTTCTCTGATCAATTAAGGATTTATATTAATTGGACCCAGAACTACTGTAGTCTATTTGTATAGAGTGAGAAATTGAAGAAGTTGAATATGTACTAAAACATCAATAAACTCTTCTAAAAGACATACCTGTGATTAGAATAGCTTTCATTGCATGTCTCAACTGCTGAAACAACTTAAAAAGTGCCTTTGTGGAACCAAAGATTTTAACATAATCCCTGGCCGCATCTGGGCGTGAGCAGTCTCAGGCTTTTTATTCTGGTTCTAAGCCACTAAATTAATCCCATGACCCTGAGCAATCATTTACTTTCTCCTGGCTTTCCTTTTTTCATCTTGTATAGAGAAAAACCTTTATGAAAAGACTTCCAAGTTTTTCCAGGTCTAATGCTCTAGTTCTGTGAATAGTATGTATGATAGACTGTTTTTTATCTCATCTAATAATAATCATTATATCCATAAAAGAGAACCTTTTTTTGTTTTCTTTTTTCTTTCTTTTTTTTTTTTTTTTCTTCATTTTGGCAGCTAGCCAGTACAGAGATCCAAAGAAGACAACCTTTAATATAATTTTTTTCTCTTCCTCTTTTTTGAGGGTTTATGATTCTCTTTTTGTCTTTAAAAGACTATAGTAACAGGTCCCTTGAATACATTCCTTCTGATCAGGCTCAACCAACACTTGAAGTTAGTAGGATATCAGCAGTATCTCACCTGCATATTAAAGTGATTTTTTTTAATGATTTGATGACCCAGGGCAATTTAAACATTATATTTCTGAGAACTTTATTTTAAATCATTCTTTTAATCAGGAAAACATACCATGTGGGAAAAAATGTGATGAAGATCCAAGAATGGTTTCTTAATATTCTACATCGTCAAGAATAAAATATTACAGGGCCGGCCTGTGGCTCATTCGGGAGAGTGTGGTGCTGAGAACACCAAGGCCCCGGGTTCGGATCCTATATAGGGATGGCCGGTTTGCTCACTGAGTGTGGTGCTGACAACACCAAGTCAAGGGTTAAGATCCCCTTACCGGTCATCTTTAAAAAAAAAAAAAAAAAAAGAATAAAATATTACAAAGATAGCATCTCTGGGCCTATAGTTCATTTTTAGGCTTGAAAAACAGTGATTTTAAACAGATCAATTTTTGAAAAGTATATACCTTTTGTGTATCAGAAAATAAACAAAGCATAAAATTCTGTAGTGTGGTTGTAGAGTTATAATGAGACCTTAATGGTGAAGTTCCTCCCTTGTTCAGTGAGCTCAAACATCTCATCTGGTGGTCATTCACAGCAAATCAGGGTATATATTTTGTTCTATCTATTAAGTAGCTGGAAATTATCCTAACACTACACAGTTAATAAGTAAATGGTGTACCCAAAATGCCATGAGGTCTCTCCTTAGTCTCTTTTTCCTCCTAAGCGCCAACTACTTAAAGACAGGCCCTAATTCTTCTCATGATGTGCTGACATACAGCTCTCAATTTGTTACAGTTTATATATTTAAATGTCATTACCACTGCTTGGCATCACAACACCCACCATCACCCAGGAGTTCAGAGAGAGGGGACAGTGAAGCCAGGAGAAGTGAGGGAACCAGGCAGGAGCTACCCTGGACTCTGCCGGGTCACTGTTAGCAGACAGGCCTTCATTCAAGTGTGGCTGCGAGGGGATAGTGCTGCCCAAGGCAGTTGTTAGTTGAAATTCTTAATTCGTGTATTTTTGTTCATTCCACTGACAGTGCCAGGCATTGGTTTTTGGTGAATGAAACACTCCTTTCCTAAGAAAGTTATCAGTATAATTGTGAGCACCACCGCTCAGGAGGTCTGGTGCTACTTTAACCTGCTATAAAATGGTCATTAAATCCTGTACATTGTAATTCCTGTACCTTTTTTGGTCTGCCACTTCTTTCCTTCCTCATTGCTTTTAGTTCAGGCCCCTGTTACTTATTTCCTTGCTGGATATCATAGTAGTCTCTTAGCCATCTCTACATCATCAGCCACACTATGATCAAAGTGATCTTTCTCAACAAAATAGCCATGTCACTTCTCCCTTTCAAAACCTGTGATTACACCCATCCTTGGCATTGCATTCCACTCCCATCATTATCTAGACCAGCCTATCTTTCCAGCCTACTTCCGCCTTGATTCTTCTACACACCACCTACTACTGCCTAATTATACACTTTCCCAATTGTTCCAGGTTCTCTCTAATCACCATTTCTTTGAGTATGCTGTTCTTCTTTTGACATAGCTTCTCTCTCCTAGTCCACTTGGTGACTCCTTTAAAATTAAACTAAAGGATCACTTTTAGAAAGTTTTTCCTGGCTCTTCCAGACTGCTTGGGTCTTCTCTCCTGTACCCCAGTGGCTCCTGACAGCCTTCGGATGGGGCAGTCACCACAGCATCTTGTAATTGTTGACTTACGTTTCTCTGTCCCCCTACTAGATTCTTGGATGACGAGTGGTCAGGACTGTGTCTTACCTTTGTATTACTCACCTCTGGCAGTGTGCCAGGGTCATTTCTCAGTTAATGTGTATTGATTTGTATTGAACTGATCTCCTGTGGGTACTTCCAAAAGTAACCTAAAAGCTATGCTCTTTCATTTTTTTCATGTGATGATCACAGTTGCCTTCTGAATCGGGTATTACGTTTGTGTGCTTAGAGGCATCAAGAATTTTTATACACAAATAGACTTCAGAACAAGTTGAAGATACGTCAAGAAAGGAGGGCAGTATGAATATCTTTCTGTAATATGACTTTGGACATTGAGATAAAACTTAGCTGATTTACCACTTTGATTCTGGACTGTGGTAATTACTGTAGGAATATTCTTGTTCCACAAATATTTGGCCTTTGACTTTGGATTCCCAGAGTCCATATTCAGAGGCCACTCAGTGTATGTTGATCTTGAAAGATGTTAGGTGAGGCAAAATGGTCCAGTGAGAATTTTGTTGTTATAATTTTTCTTAAAAATGGCAAAAGCAAGTCATTTTTAAATTCTGTTTTAAAAAAAGACTTGTGTGGATATTTTAAAGTATGATATATGGGAAAGTAAGTTGCAGAAATATGTCCCTAACTAAAATAGCATCGGTTGGCCAGTTTTGAAAAGTTAGCATTTATGAGTTAGTGAGTATTTGAGTGCCTCTCTAGTTCATATGAAGTTGTGTTTTCCCCTCCTTACTTCATGAGTAGAAACCTATCAAGAATGTGTCTTTAACCAAAAGACAGCTTTTGTGCCTGGGATAACATTCATGCTCAAGTGAAAATAGTGTAACTCTGTAGATATTGCAGCAAAATCCACTTGTGCATTTTTATGTGAATATGAATTATTTATCATAGTATATGACAAAATGCCAGTACCAACACTGCCAAGAAAAAACATATATTCATTTAATACAAAACACCCTTACCTAAGAGACCCTTTCCTCCCAACTCCAGAAATATGTGGACAATAGTCTTGATTATAGGTGGAGACATAAGAAATAAGACTCAACAAAGCATTTGATTAAACATTTTTGTATTTTTGATTTGTTTTTCCTTTTTTTCTTTTATTATTCTTTATTGAACATTTTTAGATGAAATACAATTGATGGGAGATAGGAAAGGGGTCAAATTAAGGAAAGAACATTTGATGTTTGCTCATTTTTTTGTCCTATTTATAGAAAATAAAGTATTCTATGAAGGTTTTCTCAAAGGCCATGAGCAAACACATGAAGCTTAACAATTTGTCCATTGTAGCTTTTGTTAAGCCCTGGTTTTGAAATCTGTGGTTTTTGTTCTTGTATTTTGAAGGACTGCATTCTAAGCTGCTGGATTATGGTACTTATGGTTTACTCTTTAGTGGCTAAAATATCTTTCACAATGTTATCGTGTTATTAACTAAACTTTTCATGATGCTGTCTGTAAGATCCCAATCTGACAAGGTGAAAAAAGTACATTTATAGAATATTTCCGCAGCGTCCAAAGTTACATGATGTCTTATGTTCTTCAGGCAATGCTTTGTAACTTAAACAGTTGCCTTTGGATTCTATGTAAGGGTGGTTTCATAGGCAAGTACGTAAGCATTATTATGGGTGCCCAATATTAAGAAAACCCTACAGAACTGTATGTGAGAGTTTCTGCCACCCAGGAGCTCTCCTTGTAATTGAGAAGAAGTTTCCTCAACATGAAACTGAAGAGGGCAAAGTCATATGCAAGGGAGAACTGTCAGAAGTTTGGCTCAGGCTGCCAAGTGCCGTGGGAAGGTTAGAAGGACTAGACCTTCCGTGAGTTATGGGATTTGTAGAAAGGAAAAGGTTGAAGAGAGGATGGATGCTGCGTAGGCATTCAACAAACATCATCTCTAGGTGTCCCCAGGCTGTCCAGTGCCCCCTCTGCCTACCGCCCCACCCCCCACCTGCAGCCCACAGCACCCGGAGAACATACAAAAATTCTCTCTCTCTCTCTCCAGCTGGACTGTGAGTGGACATGGCCTATGGTGTTTTGAGCTTCTTAGCACAACCCATCCCCTCAAATCCCTGGCCATGTGCCCAGCACATAATAAATACTTTTTTTTTTAAATGTGAAAAGGAATGATATGAAATATAGTGAATTCTTACTAAAGCTGTTAATTTATTAGTGTTAATCAGTTCATTGCTTTATTTTCAAAAGTCAATTTTGAAATTACACTTTTTTTTTTTTTTTTTTGTCTTTTTCGTGACCTGCACTCAGCCAGTGAGTGCACCGGCCATTCCCATATAGGATCCGAACCCACGGCGGGAGTGTCACCGCGCTCCCAGCACCGCACTCTCCCAAGTGCGCCACGGGCTCGGCCCAGAATAAAAACACTTTGATACAAATAACCTATAAATTACGCATTATGTTTTCTGTACCTTAGTAACTTTTCAAAAAAAGGATAGGGGTAAGAATAGGGAGGAGGGGGAAACCAGTTTTTTTAACTAAAATTCTTGCATTAAAATGAAAGTCTCTGCCTCTATACATCTTAAGTTCTCTAAGGGAACTAGATGCATTTTCAGAACAGTTCCTATATTTCTAGTCCAAAGTGCCTACTGACATCATTAAAATATGATACAGAGTAGCATCCCCTTCTCTTTATTCTTGCTAGCACAAACAATGGGTTTGAAAATAGAAAACCAGTGTCTAGGCTTTGTTTTAAAACAGCTCTTGAAGTATGTATTTTAAAATTCAGTTTGATCTTCCATGTGTTGCATTCTCCCTAATTCTGAAAAAAAAGTTATAGTGTATTTACTACATATTTATTAGAACCTGTCTCCCCCTTTATCTTGTCTCTGATTCTCCTCCAAGGTATTTAGCCAGGTGTCTGCTCTGGCTTGGGCAGAGTCAAAGATGAGTGACCCCAGCTCCTGCCCTCATATGCTCACTGTAGCCTATGCCTACTGTGGCAGCTTATGCACTCTCAGACCAAGTCCCTGCAAAGGACCCAGTGCTGAAAGTCATTTGTAATTACTTCTTGTGGTGAGATGGCAGGCAATGTTGTATTAAACTGGTTGTCTGGTTAGCTCAGTTGGTTAGAGCGTGGTGCTAATAACACCAAGATCTGGGGTTCAATCCCTGTACTGGCCAGCAAAAAAAATAAAATGTATTATCCAAAAACACGGTATGTCTTTTGCATGTCATAACTTAAAAATAGGCTTGAGAAACATGATTTTAATAAAGATATTTTATACTTTGTGCCCAATAATTGTTTATCAAGCTGAGTAGGATGTAAGTGCTTGACACACATTTGGTTGCAAGTACTTAGCCAAAAACAAACAGCTAGTAAAGGTGGTTAGATCTAGGATCCTGGCCCAGTCTTTCTAAAACCTGAGGCCATGCTCTTAGCAACTATTCTGTATTGAATATATCAGCTTTGCAGCCACCCTGATAAAAAGAAACCACAAGTTTAACCAAGTAAAGAAAGATATTTACAAAGTCATAGCAAGTTATCTGCCATGCCATTGCAGCCTAGGCTATCTCCCTTAGCCACAGGATTTCTGCTGGTGGAGTAATGTGTTGGCATTACTAGAGCACTAAGAAAACTCTTTTCTTTCCAACTGAGGAATGTATGATCTGAAGCTAATTTATCACCATCAAGTACCTCTTCAGTTTAATATTATACAGAATTGGAATAATAATTCCTGCCTTTGGAGAGATCTTTATTCATTCAGCAGACAAATTCATTGAGCATCTGATGCGTCGGGGCAACTTCAGACATTGCAGATACAAAAATAAATGAGACAGACACTATGGTCAGTACAGTATTGGCATAAGGATAGAGATACAGACCAATGGAACAGAATAACGAGTTTAGAAATAGACTCACACATATATGATTTATTGTTTTTGACCAGAAGTCAAAATAATCCGTTGGAGAAAGGATAATCTTTTCTACAAATGGTGCTGAAACAACTTGATATCCATATGGGGAAAGAGATGAACCTTAACCCCTTTGTGGCATGCACAAAAACAACGGGAATGGATCAGTGTAAAAGCTGACACTGGGAAGGGGCACAAAGGAACTTTTTGTGGTGGTGAGGGAAATGTTCTATACCTTGTTTATTGTGGTAGTTACATGGGTGTGTAGATTTTCAAAGCTCATTAAAATGAGTACCTAACGGGCACATTTTAGTGTATGTGAATTATACCTTAGTAAAGTTAATTTTCAAAAATAAATCATATCTTGTCACTCCCTTGCTTAAAATTTGCCTATGAACATTAGATGAGATCCAAACTCTAAGCTTACTCCGGCCTGTGAAGCCCTTGGTGATCTGGGCCTGTCTACTTCTCTGACCCATCTTGCAGCACTCCCTCTCTTCCGGGCTGTTTGCTTTTGTTCTTTCTTCCTCGAACACTCTTCTCCCAGCTGGTCCCAGCTCAGAGACCACCTCCTCAGTGAAGTCCTCCCTGACTGCTTAACTCAGCTCTTGAGCACATCATGGTGTGTTTTTCAAAGCATGTATCACTACTGAAATTCTTATTTATGCATGTACTTGTTTACTGTCTGCTTCTTCCCGTGAGACTATAAGCTCTGCAGTTAAAGATAGTTTATTTAAAGTTTCAGAATTGCAGTCAGCCCTCCATATCTATGAGTTACCCATCCTCAGGTTCTTCAACTGTGGATCGAAAGTATTGTTTTGTGTATATATACACAACAGAATACTATTCGGCCATAAAAAAGAATAAAATCCTGCCATTTGTGACAGTGTGGATGAACCTGGAGGACATTATGTTAAGTGCAATAAACCAGACATAGAAAGATAAATACTACGTGTTCTCATATGCAGAATCTAAAAAAAGTTGATCTTATAGAAGTAGAGCACAATAGTGGTTAGCAGAGACTATGGAGAGTATGGAGGTGGGGGGGGGGAGGTTCAATGGGTACAAAGTTACAATTAGAAAGGAAGAGGAAGTTCTGGTGTCCTATTGCACAGTAGGATGACTGTGGTCAACAATAAGATATTGTATATCTCAAAATATGTAGGAGAGGATTTTTAAGGTTTCCACCACAAAGAAATGATAAATGCTTAAGGTGATGGATATGTTAATGCCCTGATTTGATTATTACACAATGTATACATGTATTGAAACATCACATTGTACCCCATAAATATGTGCAATTATTGTGTCAAACAAAAATAAATACAATAAAAATAATACAAATAAAAATACAGTATAACTATTTACATAGCATTTACATTATATCAGATATTATATGTAGCCTAGCGATGATTTAAAGTATAGAAGAATCCTCCCGTATAATTTACCCATGCATAGGTTAATATGCAAATACAAGGATACTTCAAAAAGTTCGTGGAAAAATAGAATTGAAAGATAATATGAATATTTCTGTGAACTTTTTGAGGTACCTGCTTTTATGCTGCAATACCTTGTACTATGCCATTTTATATAAAGGACTTGAGCATCGGTGGATTTGGGTATCTATGGGGAGTCCTGGAACTAACCTCCCTCTGATACTGAGAGATGAATGTATGTGAAACTTTAGCATTTAAAGTTCTAATTTGGAAAGATGAAAGGTCCAGGGTGTGGCTGTAGGATTAGTGTATGAAATGGAGAATAGGGAAATCGGTTAGAGTTAAATCTTTGGATGTAGAAGTGCAACCACCCGCAATGTGACCCCGTACGTAGTGGTGATGTTCCCAAGTGTCTGGGAGGCAGATAAAGATCAAAAGCAGGGAATTCAGTGAGTGAGCAGGAGTTGGTAAATCATAGTAACACAGAGCAGAGAGAGCTAGGTGAGGTGGAGCTTGAAGGAGCAAGGGCTGTTGCGTAGGGCAGAGGGAGTATCCTAGAATCCGCAATGGAGGGTTAAGAGAATGCCAAGCTGATTCTGGTGAAGTCCTTCCAGATGCTGGCAGAGCCCAGTGACCACTGAAATAGACTGGAAGTCACATTTACTGGAAGAGAAGAGGTGAAGGAGCACCTCAGGTGAACACTCAGGTCATCCTCAGTGAAGACAGGTAAGGGGGTGGAAAGAGACCCTGTAGTGCCAAATGAAAGACGCCTGCCTCGGTTTTTGAACTGATGGTTTGTATTTTAGCTAGATTGCTAACATTTTATAAATAGTATTTTTAAAGTATGAACGCTAATATTTATGTGTGTATGGTTTGTTTTGTTTTGTTTTTAACAGGTTCTTAATCAAGTACCAACTCTATGGATCCAGGACAGGTTTGTCCCATGGCCTGCTCTGAACAGTGTGTTGTCTGATAGAAGATTCCATTGGCAAACCATCTCTCTGTTGCCTTACAGAACAAGCAAAGAAGATGGATCCATCAAAGAGCCATCTGACTGTGTGCTTTCTACCTTCTGTGCCCTTTTTAATCTTAGTATCCACTCTAGCAACTGCTAAGAGTGTGACTAACAGCACTTTAAATGGCACTGACATGGTCTTGGGCTCTGTGCCCGTAATCATTGCCAGAACTGACCATATCATAGTCAAGGAAGGGAACAGTGCCTTGATTAATTGTAGTGTTTATGGCATCCCTGACCCACAATTCAAGTGGTATAATTCCGTTGGCAAGCTGCTGAAAGAAGATGAAGATGAGAAGGAAAGAGGAGGAGGTAGGCTTTAAAGTTGTGTCAAGTGTCATAAAATATAAACACAGACTCTGGAGCCGGCACCCTGTTGTTCTCATGCCGTTCATTTAAAGATCTCATTTTGTCTTGTCTTTCTAAGGCCAGAGACGGAATATATATCCTTAAGGACTCAAAGCAGTAGTTAATTCATTTTTTTTACTCACTGACTTGGGAAAAAAAAGAGTAAACATTGAAGTCTTTAAAATGGCCTCTTGGAATTTTGTAATGTAATGCATTCAAAATGTTATAGAGACAAATGTAAAAATGGATTTTCCTTAAGTGTTCCATTTATAAAGGAGTTCTGTTTTCTTTCATGAAAATGGCTCGAATTAACAATACTGCAGTTGTTTATCGTTAAATGCCAGTTTAATTCATTGACTGTGGATTTAAAGACCACATTTCTTAAAAGGATTCTCTGTGCAAATTCTCAGCGTCAGGCTGGGATCATTCTGTGGCCCTGGAGACCTGGCCGAAGTTTCCAGACTCAGGCCAGAGTTAGGGAGGATTCAATAGTAAGAAATGGCATCAGGCAGTAGGAAAATGCTTGGTTTTAAATGAATGAGCTTCTGGCTAAAAAGTGAATCACCTTCCTAAGCACCAAACTTACACAGGAAAGATTCCAGCCTGAGAAATGGTTGGGTCATCCGGAATCAGCATTTCTTGTTTTAGATGTGAGAAGTAATTGTCTGAAAACCCACGTCTGATCTGATTGAGCAAAAGGAGTTAATCTACTTTGCTCAGCATTTACTGTGTGATTGGGGATTGGGGATGGGGGAGTAAAAAGACCATTGTTCTGAAGTAGCAGCTTATTTTTTTCATTCGTGTTGCTCTCCCCATTGCACAACCCTTTAACCAACGAACAATCCCCCAAAGAGTTTCTGCTCCAGGAAAACCTACATTTTTTATCTCTTTCCCTCATCTTATCTTAATTGCTCTGAAAAAGGATAGAGACTAATGCCTTATATCTCCTTAGGAGCTAAGTGAATGGGGTTTTCTTGCAACTACATACTGGTTCACAGCTGTGTCCCGAATGGTTAAGGCTGCTAGAAGTCTACCTGGGATGTGGGGTTGCACAATAGTGCTATCACTTACCACATTTTTTGTTAGCCATTCAGGGTTGTACAGACTAATAATAAAGATTCTTCCCATAAGTCAAAATATCATATATTATGAATCATATGTATGTTTAATGTAGAAGAAAGGAGCTCTTTCCCCACCTAGTAAAATTGTGGGATAATAGAAATTTTAAATTAGAAGGGACCTCAGAGACATTATAGTTCAAATCCCCTTCTACTGAAATTCGCCCAAGGTCCTGCTGTTATTAAGTGGCTGTGACTAGAAGCTTCACTACTAACAGTGGAGAGATGAGGGAATACCATCCCTGGGCCATGACTGATTTCTGTTCCTACAGCCCCTTCCTACATGACTGCAAGTCAAAAGGAAGTGACATCACACTTGTGAAAGAAGGGCAGTAACCATGGTAACATAAACACACTCAGACCCCTGTACCCGCTTAGGTCGTTCTGTGGGACCAGGCCACTGCTAGGGATATCAGGGTGACTGAATTGAGAACGAGGACTCCAGACCAGAATCTGCCTTTCACATGGACACCGAAGTAAAGGTTATCCCTGGGTATTAAAGAGTTGGGGCTAGGCACTGTACTGCTGAGTCCTAGAGAGGAAAAAAACTATAGTAACAGCATAATGCTGGGGCCTGAATTTCAGTCACAACATCTTGATTATTGTCCAAAAGTAGTACTTTACTGCTTCAGACATATGTGTGGTGTCTTAATTTAAAAGGCCCTTATAACTACTGACTCAGTGTTTGCAAGCAGAATCTGTACCTTGCCTTCATCTGTATATTAAAAGGGTTAAACTAGAAGGTAGTCACATTTGGCTCAATTTCCTTTGTTTGTGGGTGCTTACATGGTCTATAGCAGTAGCCTGACAGTAACCCCCAAGCTAGTGCCAGTCAAAAGCACAGAGAACTGCTCCATCAGAATTCAGCACTCTCATCTTTTTGTTATAGCCAGCGGTCTTGCTGATAAATCAGCTATTTTAAATCTCATAAGGAAGATGCACTTTAGATTTTTTTAAAAGAACTCATGATACTAGTACTTTATGTTCCAGCTCAGCTTCTGTAATTACAATGCATAATAATAGTAATTTCAGAGCATAAGTAGCATGGGGTAATATACAAAGCATTGTCCCTAACAACCAAACAATGCGTAGAAAATAGCAGAAATGAGAGATTGCTCATCATAAAATATTAGAATTTTAGTGCTGGCATGGCCTATTAGAGAACCCATAGCCCTTAACTTTTCATTTCTGATGGAAGAAAATGCCCATATTATAACATGAACATAGATTTTAATTTTCAGAGCGATAGGCTAGAAATTTAAATGGAGCAGTGTTTCATTTATAACTCAAGAAAGAGGTGATTGAATAGAGTATGAAAAATGCTAATATCCTAGAACCTTGCCTAGATATACTAGGACTACTGTTAAAGCCAAACTAACAAAATTAGTATAATTTTCATTAACAACTGCTGCCATTTACTAAGCCCCTGTACCCACTTACATATATTATTTCTAATCCTTATAGTAAGCGTGATGGTGAGATGTTATTAAACCTCATGTGCACAGGTGAGAAGCCAGGTAAGAGGAGAGGATACTGCACAAGCAGAAGGTGGCCAGCCAGTGTTTATCGGCTCTGTGCCCGACCAGCATCTATTTTCCTTTAGGTCTCTGTAGGTGAAAAATGTTGAAGAGCATCTAACCCAGACTGAGTGAGTGTGGGAAGAGTTCCTGGACGGAAGAAACATTATAACCACCAGCATCAAAGTTAGACAGCGTTAGAATTTGTGCTGTTGTGTATATGTGCACAGCATGCACACAAAAATATGTCTTCAAAATCATCTTATGAGTTGCTGAAGGAGCACACGCTACCATTCACTTTGTGATTAGCCTAGAAAAGAACAATTTCATTTCTTGTTTACGCTGAAGAAGTGAGATAGCTATTCTTCATGCCAGCCCCACTGGTCTTAGAAAGAATGGGGCCATTTCCTGTCATTGGCAGTAGCAGCAGCTGGTTTGCTTTGCTTCCCTGGTGTTTGTCACTTCACCTCCACAGGATCAGGAGAGGCTAATGTGTATCTCTATCAGGAAGAAGATTTTTTTGTGGTCATTCACCAAATAACCAGTTTGGGATGGTCCACCAACCATGTTACAGAAATAACTCAGCGTTCAAACATGAATAACCCACAAATGCCCACAAAATGTACTGTTTTCAGTTTTCCTTTTGCTAGAGGTGAGTAAAAATGTATAGCTGCTGAGAAGTATTATGAAAAAGTCCCAATTATTTCAGGTACTAATTATCTAATGTATTTTTTTCAGTGGCTTCTTATTAAGACTTTAAACCATGTAAATTCATATTAGCACCTTTTTCAGATGATACGTAACAATCCATTTCAAGAAAATCTGTATGGGCCCTTTTAACACATCTGGTTTGTTAGAGACTAGGATCGAAATTCTTCCTTTAAGTTAGGTTTTCTACTTTTCTGTGGATTTGTTTTTCATATTCTTGTAATGTCCTGTCATCAAAAACAATTAAGAATTTTCATTAGTAATGAATATGCACATGAGTAAACCCAGCTGAAATGCACAAAGTTCACAGTTGTCACAACTGCTACTATGGCCATTATAATAATGTTTGCCTTTAGTTTACATTGCTCCATTGTTTTTATCTCTCTGCTTTTGCAAAGTTTTTGAATAGACTGTGAAGTGCCATTTAACTAATTCTGCAAGTGACAGTAACAAGCTGTGCCAATCAAGTTTTGAGACTAGTTTATCACCTCCCTACTTTATACATATATATATATATATATATATATATATATATATATATATATATATATATATATATATATATGCATGCTTATACGGCGGTTAGTTCCCATGACATTAAATGTAAATTACCTCTAAGAACAGTGTGAAGTAGTGTATTAACCTACAAAAATGTTATACTGAATTCCTCATTTAGTACATTAAATACTTGAGATGAAAAACTCATCAAAGGACGTTAAACACAATTTATGTAATTAGGACTCCATTATTGGAAATTCAGAAGAATTGCATAAGTCTTTCTTTCAGCAAGTTCCTTAACTTTTCTGTGCTACAATTTTGTCATCTCTAAAATATGAAGGTACTTCAAAAAGTTCATGGAAATATGCGTATTATCTCTTAATTCTATTTTTCCATGAACTTTTTGAAAAACCCTGGTAGATAATTACCCTTTTTTACTATCAAGTGGGGTTGTAAGTTTTGAATAAACTATTGTGTATTAAATACTTAACATAGTGCCTGGAACATACCAAGTGTATTAGTCCATTTTGTGTTGCTATAACAGAATACATGGAATTGGGTAATTTAGAAAGAAAAATTGAAATTTATTGTTTACAGTTTCTGAGGTTGGGAAGTCCAGAGTCCATCTGGTGGTGGCTAGAGTGACCCAGGGATCTCACACTGCAAGATGGTGGAAGCAGAGAGAGAGACAGACTCTCCTCTTATTTTAAAGCCCTCAGAACCACACCCTTGACCACCATTTTTAATCCATTCACTCCTGCGCGATACTACAATTTAATCAGCTCTTCAAGGCTCCACCTTTCAATTACCATGATAGGATTTCCCACCCTCTTAACAGTCACCGTGGGGGCTGAGTTTCTAATACATAAAACTTGGGGGACACAATTCAAGCTTCAGTGAATTTGGGGGGAACATAATTCAATCCAATACACCAAGCTTTCAATAAATGCCAACTGCTATTATTATTGTTAATATTGTACCATATCCTCATAGTAATAGATTTTAAATACTTAAATTCCTGTTTCTTGATATACTGTATTTTGTTATGAAAGGAAATAATTTTCTGGGTAATTATTCTCTAAATTTCTCAGCCTTTTTTAAATTTATTTTTTGTTGTAACATAGTTGATTGTACATGTCTGTGGGGTATAGAGTTGAATATCAATACCTGTGTGTAATATGTGATGCTCAAATCAGGATAATTAGTATATTCAGCATTATTCAATGTAATCGTTTTTTGTACCCCTTTACCAATTCCTCCCTTCCCCTCCCTCCCCTTCCCCCTTTCCCACCACTGGTAGCCTCAGTTCTGTTCTCTCCTTTTAAAAGTTCAACGTATTATTGTGATTTTTGTGTCTTTCTTTCTTTAATTTATTTGCTTATTTTTTAGCTCCCACTTATGAGTGAGAACATGTAGTATTTCTCTTTCTGTGCCTGGCTTATTTCACGTAACATGATTTTCTCTAAGTTCATCCATGTTGCTGCAAATAGCAGAATTTCATTCTTTTCTATGGCAGAGTAGTATTCCATTGCGCATATATACCATATTTTCCTTATCCAGTAATTCAACAGTGGGCATTTAGGTTGATTTCAACTCTTGGCTATTGTAAATAGAGCTGCAATAAACATGGGGGTACAGGTATTCCTTCAACATGATGATTTCCACTCCTTTGGGTATATACCCAGCAATGGGATTGCTGGACCATATGGGAGTTCTGACTGTAGTTGTTAGAGGAATATCTATGCCATTTTCCATAATGGCTGCACCAATTTACAGTCCTACCATTAGCATAGGAGGATTCCTCTTTCTCTGCATCCTTGCTAGCAATTATTATTCTGTCTTTTTGATAACAGCCAGTTTAACTGAAATGAGGTAATATTTCAGTGTGGTTTTGATTTGCATTTCCCTGATGCTGAGTGATGCTAAGCATTTTTTCATGTATCTGTTGGCCATTTGTATGTCTTCCTATAAGAAATGCCTATTCAACTGCTTTGCCCATTTTTAAATCAGGTTATTTGCTTTTTTACTGTTAAGTTGTTTTGAGTTCCTTGTGTATTCTGAATATTAATCCTTTGTCAGATGCATAGTTTGCAAATATTTCTCTGACTCTGTAGGTTATCTTTTTGCTCTGTTTGTTTTACTGTGGAGAAGTTTTTTAGTTTGATATAATCCCATTCATTTTTCCATTTGTTGGCTATGTTTTGGAGGTCTTATTCATAAAGTCTTTGCTCAGTCCTACTTCTTGAAGTGATTGCCCTATGTTTTCTTTTAGAAGTGTTATAGTTTCAGGTCTTATATTTAAGTCTTTAAGCCATTTTGAGTTAATTTTGGTATATGGCGAGAGGTAAGGTCTAGTTTCATTCTTCTACATATGGATGTCCAGTTTTCCCAGCACCACTTATTGAAGAGGCAGTCTTTTCCCCAGTGTATGTGTTTGGTGCCTTTGTCAAGGATTAGTTGGCTGTAGGTATGTGGGTTTCTGGGTTCTCTGTTCTGTTCCATTGATCTGAGTGTGTCTATTTTTATGCCAGTACCATGCTATTTTGGTTACTGTAGCTTTTTAGCATAATTTGAAGTCAGGTAGTCTTATGCCTCCAGTTTTATTTATTTTGCTCAGGATTGCTTTGGCTATTCAGAGTCTTTTGTTGTTTCATGTGACTGTTAGGATTCTTTTTTTCTGTTTCTGTCAGGATGTCATTGGTATTTTGATGGGGATTGCATTGAATCTGAAGATTGCTTTGGGGGTATGGACAGTTTCACAATATTAATTCTTCCAATTCAAGAGCATGGAATGTCTTTCCATCTTTTTGTGTCCTCTAATTTCTTTTAGCAATGATTTGTAGTACTCATTGTTGGACATATTTCACCTCCTTGGTTAAATTGATTCTTAGGATTTTGTTTTGTTTTGGTGACTATTATAGATGGGCTTACTTTTCTTGATTTCCTTTTCCTGCTAGTTCATTGTTCGGGTATGAAAACACTACTGATTTTTGCATGTTGATTTTCTATCATGCAACTTTGCCGAAATCATTTATTAATTCTAAGAGGTTTTTTTGTGTGTGGAGTCTTTAGACTTTTCAATATATAGGATCATGTCATCTGCAATCAGGGACAATTTGACTGTCTTTTCCAATCCAGATGTTATTTCTTTCTCATGCCTGATTGCTCTGGCTAGTACTTCCAATACTATGTTAAATAGAAGTGGTGAGATTGGGCATCCTATCTTGTTCCTTAAGGAAAAAGCTTTCAACTTTTCCCCATTCAGGATAATGTTGACAGTGGGCTTGTCATATATGGTTTTTATTGTTTTGATATATGTTCCTTCTATTCCTGACTTGTTGAGGGTCTTTATCATGAAGGTATGTTGAAATTTCAAATATTTTTTCTGCATCTATTCAGATAACCATATGGTTTTTGTCCTTGATTTTGTTGATATGGTGTATAACATTTATTGACTTAAGTAAGTATGATGAACCAACCTTGATTCCCTGGGATGAATCCCACTTGATTATGGTGCATAATATTTTTTTGATGTGTTGCTGTATTCTGATTGATAGTACTTTATTGAGGATTTTTGCATCTATGTTCATCCAAGTTATTGGCCTGTTTTGGTGTTAGGGTGATGCTGGCCTCATAGAATGAGTTTGGGAGAGTGGCTTCTGTTTCAGTTTTTTGGAATAGTTTGAAGAGAATTGGTATTAACTCCTTTTTAAAGGTTTGGTAGAATTCAGCAGTAAAGCCTACTAGTCCTCAGCTTTTCTTTATTGGGAGACTGCTGATTACTGCTTCAATCTCATTGCTTGCTATCAGTCTGTTCAGGTTTTCTGTTTCTTCTTGAATCAGTCTTGGTAGTTTGTATGTGTCCAGAAATTTATCCATTTCCTACAGGTTTTCAAATTAATTGGCGTATAGTTGTTTATAAAGTCTCTAATGACTCTTTGTACTTCTGTAGTATTGGTTGTGATGTCTCCTTTTTAATTTCTAATTTTTGTTATTTGGGTCTTTTCTCTTCTTTTCTTAGTTAGCCTAGGTAATAGTTTGTCTGTTTTGTTTACCTTCTCAAAAAACTATCTTTTTGTTTCATTGAACTTTTGTATCATTTTTTTGGTTTTCTATTTCATTTAGTTCTGCTCTGCTCTTAATTTTTAATTTTCTATCTACTAATTTGGGGATTGGGTGGTTCTTGGTTTTGTAGTTCTTTGAGGTGTAGCATTAGGTTGTTTACTTGAAGTCTTTCTGTTCTTTTGATATAAACATTTAGTGCAATAAACTTCCCTCTTAGTACTGCTTTTGCAGCATCCTAAGGCTTTGGTATGATGTGTCTTTATTTTCATCACTTTCAAGAAATTTTTTGATTTCCTTTTAATTTCCTCTAGGATCCATATTTTGTTAAGGAGCATGTTGTTTAATTTCCATGTGTTTGTATAGATTCCAGAGTTTCACTTGTTATTTATTTCTAGTTTTAATCCATTTTGGTCTGAAAAGATAGTTGAGTTGTTTTAATTTTTTTTAATTTGTTTAGACTTGATTTGTGACCTAACATGTACTTTATCCTGAAGAATGTTCCATGTGCTGATGAGAAGAAAATATATTCTCTTGTTGTTGGATGAAATGTTCTATAGATTTCTGTCTAGTCCAGTTTGTCTAAAGTGAGATTTAAATCCTTTATTTCTCTGTTGGTTTGTTGCCTAGATTATCTGTGCAATGTTTTGAGAGGGGTGTTCATGTCTCCAACTATTATTGGGGTCTGTCTCTTTCATTTGGTCTAATAGTGTTTGCTTTATATATCTGGGTGCTCTGATATTAGGTGCATATATATTTATGATTCTTATGTCTTCTTACTGGATAGATCCCTTTATATTATATAGCAGCCTTTTCTGTCTCTTTATTATTTTTGATTCAAAGTCTATTTTATCTGATATAAAAATAGCTACTCCTACTTGTTTTTGAATTCCACTTGCATAGTACATTGTTTTCCATCTCTTCACTATTACTCTGTGTTTGTGTGTTTACAGGTGAGATGAGTCTCTTGTAGACAGCAGATAGTTGGGTCTAGCTTTTTCATCCAATCAGCCAGTCTATGCCTTTTGAGTGGGGAATTTAATCCATTTATATTTAGCATTGTTACTGAAAGGTATTGTCTTATTTCTGGCATTTTATTAATTTTCATTTGGATGTTTGAAATGTCTTTTGTTTCTTTTCCTTTTATTGTTTGCTTTTGGTGTTTGTTGGTTTTTGGAAGTGCTAATATGTAGTTTCTTTCTCTTTCTCTTTTACATTGTTGTTCTACCAGTGCATTTTGTTCTTGTGTATTCATGGTAGTGATTACCATTTTGGGGATTCCAGATGCAGGGACTTCCTTGAGGATTACTTGTTAGGCTGTTCATGTGGTGGTGAACTCTTGTAGTTTTTTTTTTGTCTGAAAATACACTATTTCTCCTTCATTTCTGAAGGATGGGTTTGCTAGGTATAGTGTTCTTGGCTGGCGGGGGGGGGGTTGTTGTTGTTGTTGTTTTCTTTTAGTATTTTGAATATATCATCCCCTTCTCTTCTGGCCTGTGGAGTTTCTGTTGAGAATTCTGCTATTAGTCTGAGGAGGATTCCCTTATAGGTGATTTGATACTTTTTTCTTGCTGTTTTTAGGATTCTCTCTTTGTCTTTGAGTTTGGCCAGTTTGACTATAATATGCTTTGGAGAGGACCTTTTTGGATTGAATCTGTCTAGGGATATTTGAGCCTACCAAATCTGAAAGTTTGTGTCTCTCCCTATACTTGGGAAGTTTTCTGCTTTTATTTTGTTGAATAAGTTTTCAATGCGTTTTCCTTTCTACTCCCCTTTAAGAATACACATGATTTGGATGTCTGTGCACTTAAGGTTGTCTGCTATCTTAGATTTTCTTCATTTTTTTTAATTCTTTTTTTCTTTTTTGTCCACCTAGTTATTTCAAAGAGACTGTCTTCAAGATCAGAAATTCCTTATTCTTGCTCTAGCCTGCTGCATAAGCTCTCAGTTGTGTTATTTTATTTCATTGAATGACTCCTTCAGTTCCATGAGTTCTGCTACATTCATTTTTAAAGTATTAATCTCTTTGTAAATTTCCTCAATCATATCCTGGATAGTTTTGCTCAGTGTATTGTGTCATCTGACTGTGTCTTCTTGTATCTCATTCAGCTTCCTTAAGATTTTTACTCAGAATTCTTTTTCAGTCCTTTCAGGGGGTTCCTGCTCTACAGGGTTTGGTACTTGAGAATTATTGTATTCCTTTGGTGGGCTCCTATTTTCATGTTATTTTATAGTATGTCTACATTGATTTCTGGTCATCTGTTATAGCAGTTGCTTCTTCTATTGCTCTCCTTCCCTGGACTCCACTGAGGATCCTCCTTTTGTCAGTGCAGTCAAGTGGTCGGTGGTCCACCTGCTCAGTGGCTGTTGTGGCTGCCATAGCTGCTGCTATGGTAGCAGACTGCCTTTGCAGCAGTGGTGGTCATGGAAATGGCTTTGGCAGGATGCCCACATGGCAGTGTTGGCTATAGTGGCAACAGGCTGCTTGCAGGACAATGATGGCAGCCCAGAAGCACTGATGATGGTGGTGATTGCAGCAGTGGCAGTTGCAGCAGTCACAGACTTGGCTGAGATGTCCACAGTGGCAGCCTGTGCACCTATGGTATCTGCAGCAGCAGCAGGGTTACCTCCCACTGGCAGCAACATCAGTGGCTGCAACTGCCTCCCTCTTGTCTGCAGTATCCATGATGGCAGCAGGGTCACTTCACGGTGGCAGCAGGGGCACCAGTGGCTGCTATGGATCCCTCATGTCTGCGGTGTCCACAGTGACAGTGGAGATACCTCACGGTGTGGCAGCAGTGCCAGTAGCTGCAACAACCTCCGTCATGTCTGTGGCCTCCGCAGTGGCAGCAGGGTTACTTAGTGGGGGCAGTAGTGGTGCCAGCAGCTGCAGCCATTTCCTTCACATCTGTAGTGTCCTTGGCAGCGGCAGGGTTAACTCACAGCAGTGGCAGTGGTGGCACTGGTTGCAGCCACCTCCCTCACATCTGCAGAGTCCACAGCTGAAATGATGGGCCACCCGCAGGACTGCTGCCCTGTGGGGAGCTGCACTGCAATGGATGACAGTTCTGGGACCAGACAATGGCTCTGGTGACAGTGGTGGCAGTGGTGGTGGGCCCATTTCAGTCTTCTTCTGTGGAAGGAATGTGACCTGCACATCTAGTCTGCTCTCTTCCCAGAAGTCCTCCTCAGCTTTTTAAAAACTTTGAATAAATACAAAAAGAAAAAAAATTATATCCCTTAAATGTCATTTGAAATTTCAAGGTAATGTTGTGACTGCTGTGATAGCAAGTTTGGAATTCTCTCCTCCGTTAGAGGCCCCCTTTTCCCAGAGCATCACTTTTGTGTCTAGGGCGCTTTGATATCCAATATGCTTCTATCTCTGAAAAAGCAGTATATGTAAAAATTACAAAGTATATTATTTACAGGATGAACTTCATGTCTGCTTAACCCAGTGGTTCTCAACTGGGCCCTCTGTCCTCCAGAAGACACATGGCAAGATCTGGAGACATTTTTGGTTGCCATAATTGGGGAGGGTGGTGCTATTGGCATCTAGTGGGTAGGGGCCTGGGATGCTGCACAGGACAGAGCCCTACAACAGAGTTATCTGGCCCAAAATGTCAGTAGTGCCAAAGTTGAGAACCCCTGGTCTAATCCAAAAAAGCACCTAACTAAAGACTTATTCCAAGTAGATCTTTGAGTTGGGTGTTTCAGCCCATAATGTATTTTTCCATAAAAGAGGTTTAATTTATGGTACTCGGGTTCATTTTCCAAATTGAGCCATATTAAAGGCCAACCTGATAACCACCATTTGTGTGTTTCTTTAGTAAGTTGTGCTTCATTTGGGATGTGAGCCCAGATAACTTTACTTTTAGCAGTGAAAAGACCCTTCTAGGTCCATCTTAGATAAGGATGACAACTGAGATTCCCAAAATGGAAGTTATTTATGTGAACCAAGTGTAAAGTGCTCTTGTTTTGGAAGACCACCTGTAGGTAATCTCAAGAAAGACTGTCACTAGCCCACATGGAATTACATGCTTGACACTTTTAAAAAAATAAATTAGATTACTAGATCAAATTAGCTAAAGGATCAGATGTTTTCTTTTCCAGAAAATAAAAAGACAGTAGGTTTTTTTCAGATATTAATCCCTTTAAGCAGAACATAACTGCAGATTCTGAACAACAAAATCCTTCTACCCTCACCTTCCTGAGCTGAAAGCTGAGGCTGAGTCTTTATTATCCTGGGCCACCTTTGCTCCACATGATGTAGGAAATAGCTTGTTAGGGCTGCCCTAGTACTCTCTGAAGAGGTCTCCTGGGAGGATTGAGGGGTGGGGGTTGGGGCACAAGAGCCCTTGCAATTTGTGTTTATAACCTGGCTCTTCGCAGTGGCTTCAAGGAGCTGTCATCTGCTACACAATTCTGCCTATAACAGGTACAGCCATGCAGTGCTAAATTTGTTTTCAATTATGGTTTGTAAAAAGGCATGGATCCTTTCTCTTCAGTAGCCTATATTTGCATAGTGGAAAATATGCACCACATTTATAGACACACACACACATACATGCACATATTTTGTGCTTATTTGAAGAGTACTGATTTAGTGTGATATGCATTCAGGTGAGTGTTTTATTTCACTTATGTTTGCATAAACATTTATTGGAACTCTCATTACCTAGATGTTTTTATTTAAATTGGTTTCAAGAAAACAACACACAGGCATACCTCAAGATATTGTGGTTTCTGTTACAGATCACCACAATAAAACGATTTTCTCAATCAGGATGGTAATTGCTGAAGATTAGGGTGGCTGTTCCTTTCATGAAAGGTTTCTCTGTGGCATGCAGTGCTATTTGATAGCATTTTACCCAAGTAAAACTTCTTTCAAAATTAGTCAGTCCTCTCAAATCCTACGACTGCTTTATCAACTAAGTTTATGGAATATTCTAAATCCTTTGTTGCCATTTCAACAGTGTTCACAGCATATTCACCAGGAATAGATTCCATCTCAAGAAACCACTTTCTCTGCTCATCTGTGAGAAGCAGCTCCTCATTCGCTAAAGTTTTATCAGGAGATTGCAGCAATTCAGTCACATCTTCAGGCTCCACTTCCAACTCTGCTTCTGTCACTATTTCCTCCACATCTGCAGTTACTTCCTCCACTGAAGTCTGTTTTACTTTGCCCGGATCTATCAGAGAAATCACTACCTATGGCAGATACAGTCTTACAAAATGTATTCTTAAATAATAAGATTTGAGGGCTGGTCTGGTTAGAGTGCAGTGTTACAATACCAAAGTCAGGGGTTCAGATTCCCATACCAGCCAGCCACAAAAACAAACAAACAAACAAAAAAAACATTTGAATGTCAAAATGACTCCTTGATCCATGGGCTGCAGAGTGGATGTTGTGTTATCAGGCATGAAAACATTAATTTCCTTGTACATCTTCATCAGAGCTCTTGGGTGACCCGGTACGTTGTCAATGAGCAGTAATATTTTGAAAGGAATTTTGTTTTCTGAACAGTAGGTCTCGACAGTGGGATTAAACAGACATACTGCCATCCAGGCTTTTTCATTCTATTCACAGAGCACAGGCAGAGCAGACTTAGCATAATTCTTAAAGATCGTAGAATCTTAGGGATGGTACATGATCACTGCTTCAACTTAAAGTCATCAACTGCCGTGGCCCCTGATAAGAAAGTCAGCCTGTCCTTTGAAGCTTTGAAACCAGGCATTAACTTCTCTCTAGCTCTGAAAGTCCTAGATGGCATCTTCTTCCAATATAATGCTTTTTGCCTACATTGAGAAATCTGCAATTATATTAGCTAGATCTTCTAGATAACATGCGTTAGCTTCTACATCAGCACCTCCTGCTTCCCTTTGCACTTTTATGTTATGGAGACGGCTTCTTTCTTAAAGCTCATGAACCTACCTCTGCTAGCTTCAGAATTTCCTTCTACAGCTTCCTCACCTCACTCAGCCTTTATAGAATGGAATCGCGTGAAGGCCTTTCTCTGAATTAAGCTTTGGCTTAGGGGAATGCTGTGGCTGGTTTGATCCTCTATCCAGACCACTAAAACTTTCTGCATATCAGCAACAAGGCTGTTTTGCTTTCTTATCATTCTTATATTCACTGGAATAGCACTTTTCATTTCATTCAAGAACTTTTCCTTTTCATTCACAGTTTAGCTAACTGCTTGGCACTAGAGGCCCAGCTTCCAGCATGTCTCAGCTTTCAACATGCCTTCCTCACTAAGCTTAATCATTTCTAGCTTTTGATTTAAAGTGAGAGACATGCAACTCTTCCTTTCACTTGTACACTTAGAGGGCATTGTGGGGACGTTGATTGGCCTAATTATAACATTGTGTCTCAGAGAAAAAGGAGGTCTAAGGGGAAGGAGAGAGACAGGGGAAAGGCCTGTCAGAGGAGTAGTCAGAACACATAACATTTATTAAGTTGGCAATCTCAAGCAGGCACCCCAGAACAATTACAATAGTAACATCAAAGATCACAGATCACCATAACAGATATTATAACAAAAAAGTTTGAAATATTGTGAGAATTACCAAAATGTGACATGGGGACATGAAGTGAGCACGTGCTGTTGGACTTGCTCGATGCGTGGTTGCCACAAACCTTCAATTTGCAAAAACATTATCTGCAAAGCCCAGAAAGTGAAGCGCAATACAATAGCATATGCCTGCCCTTGTTTTGGCCGAATGACGCCCCTCCTTAAAAGTGTGAGTGTGTGAAGCTTAAGAGCCTCAGTGTCTAAAGGGGATTGTGAGCAGAGTTTTAATCTGTTTATCACACTCGGGGATAAAGACAACGCATGCATCAGTTTGTTTACATGTACACATTCCCAGGATATCTCTGAGGAAAAAGAAATCCTTTTATTCAAATAAGTAATTTGAGGGAAATTGTAAGAGCTTAGCATTTGGGTATGATGTTAATTTTTAACATTTGATGATCTTCAGGAAAAGTTGGAAAGACTTAGGATTTGTGTAGACACGGTGTTTGGAGAAGAGCTGTGATTACAGGATCTTTGTAGGTCATGCTCTCACTTTCCATGTGGTTCTTCAGTTCCAGAATATGTTAACACTGCTCATTTCTATAATGCAGTAATTTGGTCAGAAGTCGTTTGTGTGAGCAGTATTTCTGATGGTGCCATATATTGGTTTCACATCGAGTCACAATGACCCCTATTTGTACCATAGAATTTCTCACTGTTTACAGGTTTAATTGTAGCCATGTGATGCTGTTGATCTGCTTCTGTCATTGCTAGATGGCACTGTCCTATTGACATGACTTTGTGCCATAACGTGTGCATGCCATAACTTGTGCATGCCACCACGGTGAGCACAGTGGTCCCAAGTCAGCCACCTTCCTGGTAAGTGACCAGCGTTACAGCTTCTCCCAGAGAAAGTTGGCAGGGGAGGAAAGCTTTGGAGCTATGTCCCTGGAGAGACGCACTAGTCTGAAAAGGAGATCTTTTTCATTACCTTGATGTTTTTTTAAAACATTCATTAATGCTTTTCCAGTCAATGTAGGCATGCTTGATTTAAAGTATTTTAAGAAGTCTAAAAGTGGGTCCATAGGTTACATTCATTTTACATTTTGATGGATGCCTTTTTTTAATTGTACATATATGTGGCATATAGTATGTTATTTTATACATGCATATATTGTACAATGATTCACTTAGGGTAGATGGCATATCTATCAGCAGAACTTATGCTTCCTATCTACCTGTAACTTTATGCCCATTAACCCACCTCTCCCCCTCCTCCCTTATCCCCCTTTTCTTCCCAGCCTCTGGTAACCATTTTTCTACTCTCTACTTCAATGAGAACCACTTTATTTATTTATTTTTAAGACTCCACATATGAGTTAGATCACGCCATATTTGTCTTTATGTGCTTGGTTTACTTAATGGTTTCCAGTTCCATCCATATTGCTCCAAACAGCAGGATTTCATTTTTTTAATAGCTGAATAGTATTCCACTGTATATACATCACAGTGTTTTATCTATTCATCCATTGACAGGCATTTAGGTTAATTCCAGCTCTTGGCTCTCAGGAATAATGTTGCAATGAACGTGGGAATGCAGGTGTCTCTTCAATATATTGATTTCATTTCCTTTGGATAAATACCCAATAGTGAGATAGCTGGGTCATAAGGTACTTCTATTTTTAGTTTCTTGCGGAACTCTATACCATTTTTCATAATGACTGTATTAATTTACATTCTCACCAACAATGTAGGAGAATTCCCTTTTCTCTGCATGGTGGGTGCCTTTAAATCAACCTTCCAAAAGTTTTACCAATTTACCTGCCACTTGCAGTATATGGGAATGCCCCTTTCCCCCCATTGTCAGCAATATAATGTATCAATGTCCCCCTCCCCATGGCCCTTATTTTGGCAATCTGAAAGGTGGAAAAGTATGTTTTTAAAAATTACTTTAATCTCTTTAAATTGAATTATAGCAATCATTAGTGACTTCATACACATAGACGCCATTTGCATTCTTTTTTTTCTGTGAATGATCTGTTCATATCCTTTTTCCACTTTTTCTTTTGGGTTTGTCTTGACTTGCTTAATTTATAGGCGTTCTTTAAGTTTTATACTCATTAAACATTTGTCTTTAAATATACTAGAGTTTTCTCCCAGTCTGTCAATTGATTTTAACTTTACTTTAATATGGCACATTTTATAATGCAAAAAAAATCTTGATTTGGGGGAAATCTGATCCATCAGTGTTTTCCTTTATAGCTTCTGAGATTCTTGAAATGCTTAAAAAGCCCTCCTTTCCCAAGGTTACAAAAATATTTTTATACCTTCTATTAATTTATACTTTAAATTTTTACAGTAGGTCTTCAGGCCTAATTTATTTTTATGTATCACAGAAACTAGTGATTTATTTTTATTTTCTTTCACATGAGCAGCCAATTATCCCAGCAGTCTTTCCCCACTGATTTGAAATATCATCTTTCTCATTTTTAAAATTCCCACTCTAAGCTGCATCTGCTTCTGGACTTTAAATTTTCTCCACTGATTTAACCACGGGTCAAAGAAGGCTTTCCCAGGGAAGGAGGTAAGATTTGAGGGTGGTGGTTTAACTGGGCTAAGAACGGGTCAGGTGGGGGACTGAGAGTAGGGGTCAGGAGGGCCTTCTAGGACAAGAGGAAGCATGTGGAAAAGGCCTGTGTCCCCTCTAAGAAATAAAAATAAATATGAAGCTCTTGCACATGTCGAGGTCCTCCTGTGATCGGGCCTGTGTTCCTCCATCCAAGCCCTTCTTGGTTTTCTGCTTGGTTTGGCAGCTGCAGCAGCTTGCGCTGTGTTCTCTCTCTGTTCCAATGCTCCCTCCCACAGGATCGCCCCTCTGGCCTTAAAAGTCCTTTCTCTTTACTCCCATTCCTCTTCCTACCTGCACCACCCCACCCCATCGTGGCTTAGTACTGCCCCCTCCAGGAAGTCCTCCTGTCCTGTCCCCTCCACCCCCTCCCATATGCTGTTACACTCACCATGTGATACAGTAGTGTCTGTTGGAGTCTGTTTCCCTCTTGGGGCTGGATATTTTTTGCAGTCAGGGATCCAGGTCTTGCTTATCTTTGTATTCTCATCGTCTAGCATGGAGCCTGGTACACAGACAGTTTGTTCAATGATATTTGTGGACTGAATTAGTGAATAAGATAGAAAAAATCATTGCCCTTCTAAAAATGTCAGCTTTGTTGTTCAGCATAGCACATGCCCTGTGGCATAGCTAAGAAACATATCAGTTAGCTTTTCTTTTTGCAAAGGAGAGATTGTCACCTCAACACTTGTATTCATATGTGAGAGATTTTCACATGTGATGCTTGTGCCTGGAGTTTCTTGGGCAAGACTGTGACAGATTCCTGGGCTATCTGTATTCTTCCAGGAGAGATGCAGCAGCCCTTCTACTAGCCTAAAACCTCAGGTGTGTATAACCTTATGGGCAGGACTTTAGAGTGGGAAGAGAGAGGTTGGATGGAGGAAGGGCATTCCGAGGGGGTGTGACAATAGGAGCAAGGCCCAGGAAATGAATAAGTGAACTAGCATGAAGAGTGTTGGGAAATACTTCACACATGATCTTTGGATCATAATATATGTATTCATATTTGTCATGATTCATGGTTAAGTCAAAATATTCACTTCACAAATACATGACTGAGCTTCAAACTTTAATAACAAAGGAGATTAAATGTTGAGCAAAGTATGTAAAAGATGCTAGTCTGAGGACCCACTGTTCTGGGCTAAGAATCAGAATATGCTCCTAACTAATAATTTATCTGATAGACATCTCACAGTTTTCCCCAAAACAAACCACATATACCACCTAATTAGGTTGCATTTGATTCGAAACTATGCCCCTTTTAACAGTGTGACAAGAAACTTCTGAAGTGTCTGTCGGTTCTCTGAATTTAACTGCTTGGTTCCAAGTTAATTAAATATATGTCAATAGACAAATAAAAGCATGCCTGAAAATAATATAAAGTTCAAGTTCAGAAACATTTTTAAATATTCAGTAGAGGAAAACATTGGGGATCCTTGCGTGTCAGCTTTGGGCCAGGCTCAGTGGACTGTGGAATGAGGCAACAGAGGGCCTGTTTTATTCCAGTGTCCCCTGTTCCAAGGAACATTCTTAAGGAAGCCAGCGAGACGGAGCAATGAGGTACCCGCTGGGGGCCTACAGCTCCTCCTACTTGCAAGCCGTGGTGAGTCTGGCAGGAGGCATCTCCTTCGATGCTGTCCTGTTACTTTGCCTTCTGAAAGAACATCTGTGAAGACTGGTTCCTGGTGTCCCCGAGTAACCCTTTTCTAACAATTCAGCCAGTGTATTTTACCCCAAAGTAGAAAATACTGGTTTGGAAAATCTAGTGAATTTTCAGTCCCTTGTGAATGTGTATGAGCACACAAACCTAGTACTGGGCCTGTGAAATTCTCTCATCCAGACTAGCCAAGGGCAAACCTTCCACCCCTTCCATTCCCTGAACATGAATGTTGACACTTCAGCTGCAGATTTATCCAAATATACAATGATCTGAGGCCAGGAAAATTACTTTATCAATTCTTCTTATAATTTGTATGTCTCATAAAAGTAGAATACAGCAGGTATAGAAAAAATAAATAAAACTCTAGTTGATTGGGAGCTTATTCTGTATGGAAGGTATTGGGTTCCAGAGACTCACAGACTATACTTGCAGTAGTTCCTCATATTTTTCTTCTTCTGTTGGAAAATGTAGCAGAAGGTAGGGTGAGGGAGGGTGAGGAGGTGAGGTTATTTGTATGGGTAATGGTTAGGATCAATTTGTTTACCTCCTCCCCAGCCCCGCTACTTTTGTAGAGAAATTACATGTGAATACAAGGATAGAGTAGTCTGAACCTGGGTGTAGAAGAAAAGCACAAGAAAACACTGAACTAAGATGGCGGGCATCTGAGAATAATATAAAAAGCTTCCTCCCCATACCTAAAGAGCCATTTTAGTGCTAATTGTGTTGTATGTATTTTTGCATTTTATTCTTCTCTAACAATTAGAATTCTCCATCTCGCTGGCTTCCTTAAGAATGTTCTTTGGAACAGGGGACACTGGGATAAAACAGGCCCTCTGTTGCCTCGTTCCACAGTCCACTGAACCCCTGGTCACTTAACTGCTTATAAGATTTTTTTTTTTTAAATGTTGCTTTGGGGAAATATTAAGCTTTTAATTAGAGTTAAAAGTCACTGCCATAGGGAACAAATGAGGAAAATGCAGTGCAGTAATACAGACTTAAGAGGAAACTATACATTGAATTGCCCCAGCTCTCAGGAGTGGTTAATTGGCTTGGAGAACTAGAGCACTTTTATGGAGAAACATCTGCCTGCTCCTTACAACTCCCAAGAGGCCTGACCTGGATCCTCCTTGCTCTATAGGCCAATCTAGTTAGGTAAAAGGGGTTCAGAAAGGCTCAGACACAAGGCTCTAAAGCCAAACCTAGTATCATATTTCACAGGCATCTTTTGACCTGCAGGTAAACAGGAAGATTAAAAATTAATCCAAACTAAAGAGTTTCGCCAGATTCAGAACCTCATTCTCAGGGCAAGACCAGATCCTTTTCAAAGAAAGGGGGAAGAAGAATCACATCTATCGACGTGCGTTCTCCCTTCATTTCAGGCTCATTTTCAACTTGATGGGTCTGTAATTTATTGGCAAGACTAAAACAAATTGATATTAATTCATATCCAGCCTCTGAATATTCACATTGTTTGCTTGTAGCTTTAAATAGTATAGACAATTCATTGTAGAGTCTCGAAATTAATGACCAAAGTTACATGTTAATTAACTAGTCATACAAGGATAACTTCAATGTCAAATACAAGAAACCCAGTAAACGATTATAATTTAATTGAATTAACCATCCCAATGAGCATATATTCGATCGAGTCATGCTCAGAGGCAGGTTAGAAAATCAGATGCTATAGTTAAGGAATTCTTTAATAAGAGCACAGTGTTTTCCACATTGTTTATTTCTCTCATGTTTCACTAGGATGTGGAGTTCCATGATATAGTTTGGTGGTTAAGAGTAAAGCCTCTTGAGCCTGTTCATCTTCTAGTTCCACTACTTACAAAGTGGTGACCTTGGGGAGGATAGTGAATCTAACTGTGCCTCAGTTTCCTCATCCTGTAAAATAGGACCAGGATTAGTACCTACCTCATAGAGTCACTGTGAAAGTTGGATGCATTAACACATGGCACTGTCTGGCACATAGCAAGCATGCTGGGTAAATGTTCCTTGTTACCATTAGTACTAGTAGATGTTTTTAGAAATGCGTGAGTTTGTACTAACGGGAACTGTGTGTCCTTGGTTGAATTCTCTGCTCTCCCTTCTGACAGGAAAATGGCAGATGCACAGCAGCGGCCTCCTGAACATCACCAAGGTGTCCTTCTCGGACCGAGGTAAATACACGTGTGTTGCTTCTAACGTCTATGGCACCGTGAACAACACAGTGACCCTGAGAGTCATCTTTACCTCTGGGGACATGGGCGTCTACTACATGGTTGTCTGCCTTGTGGCCTTCACCATCGTCATGGTCCTCAATATCACCCGCCTGTGCATGATGAGCAGCCACCTGAAGAAGACCGAGAAGGCAATCAATGAGTTCTTTAGGACAGAAGGCGCAGAGAAGCTGCAAAAGGCATTCGAGATCGCCAAACGGATCCCCATTATCACCTCAGCCAAAACTCTAGAGCTTGCCAAAGTCACCCAGTTCAAAACCATGGAATTCGCCCGCTACATTGAAGAGCTTGCCAGGAGTGTGCCTCTGCCTCCTCTCATTATGAACTGCAGGACGATCATGGAGGAGATCATGGAAGTGGTGGGGCTGGAGGAGCAGGGGCAGAACTTTGTGAGGCATACTCCAGAAGGCCAGGAGGCCACGGACGGGGACGAGGTGTACACAATCCCAAGCACTCTGAAGCGAAGTGACTCTCCCACCGCCGACTCAGATGCCTCATCGCTACATGAACAGCCTCAGCAGATTGCCATCAAGGTGTCTGTTCACCCACAGTCCAAAAAAGATCACGTGGATGACCATGAATGTATACAGTTTGACGTCAAAGATGAAGAGGAGACAGAACCGTCGGCTGAACATTCCCCAGAAACTGCAGAGCCTTCTACTGATATAACATCCACGGAGCTCACGTCGGAAGAGCCGACACCGGTTGAGGGATCAGAGAGAGGGCTGCCGCCAGCTCACCTGGAAACTACAGAGCCCGCAGTGACACACGACAAAAACACCTGCATTATTTATGAAAGCCATGTCTAATATCAACTCCGAAAAGCTATGCATATCAAGAAAATCAGGGGCTGCTCCTTGTAATACACATGTAGTACGCACTTGCCGCTAAGCCTTACCGGGAGACTCGCATCCCTTAGGTAGGAGAGATGCCATTTAAAGAGGGGAACCACCTGTGTGCAGCTTATGGGACTGGAATTTTCCCAGTAGAAAAGGATGCAAGAAACATCAGGGTGCAGAACTGATAAAACCGGACAGTAGGTGTCTATCCATGTGATACGAATTTTTGAGGCTTCTCTCTGCCAAATACCTTAATCGGTGATGCCCTTTTGGCAGAGTACACTACTGTAAGATATTCTGAGTTCAGGAGCCCTGTCCAGTGCACACTGCGTTGCTTTTCCTTTTAAAAATTATTGGTCTGCTACTGTAGCAAATGCACGTACCTGGGTTTGTTGCACCTTCTCAGTTTTAATTACTTTCACTGTTCCTTTATGGTGAACTAGTTATTATATTAATACTAATTGCTCTTTCTGGCTCGGTCCTCTTTGCCACTTTCGTCCTTATTTTTCTGTAAAACATTTACCTCAGAGGCTTTGGTCTCAGTCACCAGTACCAGGGCTGATATCTACAAGTCATTTGTAACGTAACAAAGTAGTTGCTAGGCTCCTTATTTTTTCCATTCACCAGGTCTATTTCATGCATTGCTTTTTTTGTTTCCAATGAAGCTGCTGTTGTGAAACTGAGAAGAACTTTGCCCTGGAATAGCACTTTAAAAGTCAGATAAGAATGTGTTTACCTGTTCAATTCTAAAAGCCTTTTGGTGAGCTCAACTGAGGTATAGAGGGAGATTGTGAAAGGTTAAACATACCCACAATACCCGTGAAAATTGCTGCTTATGTTTAAGTAACGCCGTCCTCTAAACAAAGACTGATTCTTACCTGGAAATTTTATTGCTTCCAGGCAGAGGTATTTCATGAATTCTTCTAGGCTGCAGAGCAGTGGCTTCTCAGAAGGGCTTGCAGGGACCATATGCCCTCAGATGACTCAAACACGTGATTTAGGGTGGCGAATATAAGGATCTGTGAAGCTGTGTAACCAGTTCCACTTTCGTGAGCTGTATATTGACTTGTTGGTCCTTTAAGGGAGAGTGAGATGTTATGGTAATGGCATAGGGAACTGTGCCATCAAATTTTATGCCAAAATTATTGAATTATTATTCAGTCCCACAAGAAAGCAGTTATATGCGAGGCAGCATGATGTGATGGAAAGAAGACGAAACTAGTCCTCCAAAGGCTTAATCCCTTACCTGACTGTGCCAGTAACAGCTGCCTGACTTTGGGCAAGTCTGGGCCTCAGTTTCCTTATCTGTAAGAGGGGGTAGACTATATGAGTTCTGAGAACCATTGAAATGGACTCACTCTGTCACAGAACCAAACCAATATTAACATCCTTGCTATTTTTCACAATTACTTTAAAGATTTTGGCTGTCGTCTCTGGGTTCACCTAACATTTTGTGCTCCATTGCTTACTCAAAGAAAGCAGTCTGGTTTTGAAAAATCATAGCATTTTAAACATATTGTGGATCTTTTCCCCACTTCCATCCCCCACCCCCCCAAATCATTTGGACCACTTCTACAATTTAAATTTAATCTCGGTGACAATGAGTGGGGTTATGTCATTTTAACTTACAAGCAAGGGAGACAGGAACCTTAAAGTAGTTATAACAGTCATGGCCATGTCAAGTGATGGCGTTACCATGTCAGAGGTCATGTGGGCCATGTTGATAATGAGGGAGTAGCCCCAGATGTTAATTTCTTACGCTGTTGCCATCTGGGGAAGTTACCTTGGACAACTTCCTTCCTCTCTCTGAGGTTTAATCTTTTTTCATCTGTAGTCCCTGATGGTCCACAAGATACCTTCTAGCTCAAACATTTGTAGTTTTATGGAAAGTTTGTGTCTCTCATGATAACCCCTGTTGCACAAGACAGCAAAATTGGGATCAAAGATAGGTACACAAGACTGGGTACTTATGCTATCCAAACTTTACAACAAACATCTGGCTCTGTAACTTAGGGCAGTGGACTCGGTTTTAAAGGTGGCCTTGACAGGTCTATTTCTAGTTAACTGGTGTGGAAGGCAATGTGACAAGACATGGAGTTTGATCACACATCTCTTGAATAGGAGCAAACTATTGGCATCCAGTTAGAAGTGTCTTGGATAGTTACATAAAGAAATTAGTCATGAGCAATCAAGAGAAACCATGACTCCTGTTGGGTTCTCTGAACTAGGATTTTATGGATTTGGATAGCAAAAAAGTTTTAATTTCCAGCTCTTATAGTATAAAAATTTTCCAGTTGTCATGGAGGTCAACAAATTCTTACCATGGATTTACACCCCCAAAGCAACAACAAGGACTTAAGCTTATTTTGTGATATTGTGTGAACTTTTCCCCATTCCATTTACTTCCCATTCCACCCCAACCCATGTGCAGATTTCCACATGGAAACTACTGGAGGGCCAGCCCGTGGCTCACTTGGGAGAGTGCGGTGCTGATAACACCAAGGCCCCGGGTTCAGATCCCATATAGGGATGGCTGGTTAGCTCACTGGGTGAGCGTGGTGCTGACAACACCAAGTCAAGGGTTAAGATCCCCTGACCGGTCATCTTTTTTAAAAAAAAAGAAAGAAAGAAACTACCGGAGAAGGCATCCATTCCACCTAGACATTGATTAGTAAGCTAAAAGTGGATGGATATTTTATGAAGCAAGAGCAGAAATGTATGATCAAAAAATGTTTCCAGATTTTTTGCTTCTTTAGACAGCAATGGTGGGGTAGATTATATAGATTTTCAAAACTTTCTCCCTCTTTACGGCACCAAAATGTTCTTATAATTTGGTAATTAGAAACCTAAAGGAAGGTTAGCTTCCAATGGGAACTCTCCTTCGAGAAATTGTACACTCTTCCTATCCATTCTATAGCTTCTTTATGAAATCAGAGGCCCTCCTGCTAGAATAGAAAATGTAGAAGACCTCATGACTTTCAGCTAACCTTTCAAAGATAAAGTGCACTGTTCAGCTTCATAGGAATTCATAGGAGTGTGACTGAATGTGTGTGCATGTACACACTCACGCACATTGGACTCATTTGGGCAGTTTTAAGACTAAATTCCAAGCCATTTCCTTTGGGTCTTATGTAGTCATTCTTAGAATCAAACTGTTTTTGGTTTCTGAGTCATCCTGGTCATATCTTTAGCAATTTGTTTTCTTGAAATTCTGAAAATGATTTACATATGTGTGCATATTTAATTCACTTAGATGATCTGTAAATTTGGATGGTATTTATTCTAAATGGGGGAAAAAACAGATTTTTATATGGAAATCTATGTAATTTATAATGGTTTTGTTTTATATATTATATTTTCATATCTTTAGGGCACATCTACTACTATTCTCATCTTTTTGTATATCATACTTGGAAAAAGAAATACTAATACTTGACTAAAATCTCTAGGAACCAAATGTGGTATATATGATATGTAACATATAGAAATAGCTCTAAAAATATCTGACTGTCTCACCATCCCAAGCATTATTGTGCCATATCATTACACCCAGAATGAATTGTCTTGGGTGCTTATGAGCATTCCTTTTTCTCAGCTAAGGCTAAAAGGCCTGACATCCCACACAATGGATTCTAGAATCCGCTTCCCTTCTTTAATTTTTTATTGTTTGTTTCATTTTAATTGCACAAGTCCATGTTGTTTAAACTTCCTTTTGAAGGTCAAATGTGAGATAACAAGAAAACAACTTCATGGAAAGACTGAATGAATTTAACTATGCTGTGTAAATTATTTTAATGGACTGATAACGTTTTAAATCTAATGCTTGGATTGTTATTTACTGGTGATCTAGGATCTGCTCAGCTCTTTAGCACATGAAGAAATTGTAAGGTACAAAGAATATTTGCTTATTTTGAACAGGCACATTCTAAATGTAATGCAGCCAACACAGATCAACTTGACTATATAGAAACACCAATCCCAACTACTGGAAGAAATATTTTAGAACGACAAATCAGATACCTGTTATTATGCCATTTAAAATACAGTGTTTTATCAGTGCTAAAACTCTTAAATGTCATTCCCTACAGTTCTGTTAACAGGGGATTTCCTTTCAGTGTTTCATTTTGTAAGAAAATCGAGCATTTAACATATTTCAGATACTCTTGTTTTCTCAGCACAGTTCAACAGGTCCTTTACCTGTTTTCACATATCTTTTTGGCAGTCCTTTAAGTAATTCCTGTTTCTATTCTTGCTTTTTAAACAAACTTATTAGTACTCTTTAAATATCTACCAAATCTCATTGTATGAGGGTACTTCAAAAAGTTCATGGAAAAATAGAATTAAAAGATAATATGAATCCTTCCATGAACTTTTATATGAATTTTTCCACGAAGACCCCTCATATATTCTCACGTATTTTGAGCACCTGTTATCTTCCAGATATTGGTCATTTTTACATTCACCTATTCATTTAAAAATCCTTCAATAGATAACAAAGTTCATTTTCCTAATGGCTTTTTTAGGTTTTTTTCAGTGATTAACCAGGTTTGGATTAAACAAATCAACGGTGGTGGAAAAAATCAAAACAGAATTATTTTATTTTCCAAAGGACTGAGCGTTTTATCTGTTGTACAAAGAAAATATCATATGAAGATAATAATGATCTTTAACTGAGTTTTTTTAGAGATGAAATTTATAAAGGGGCTAGTACTAAGAATCCTACAACCAAATTGAAGCTAGAGAATATAAAAATAGAAAGCAAAGAGTTCTAAGAATATTCTAGCATAAATTATGTTTATATAACTAATAATAAAAGTCTCCAAATGTATCTCTCAGACGCCATAGAGCTGCTAACAGTGAGTTACGGTCAAAGAAGATGCTTGCACTTATGTTTGGTTTGCTGTATTTTAGTAGTTATGGATGTCCTTTGTTAAAATTGGAAAATAAGATGAAAAATGTATCTGGCACAAATGTCAATCTGGTGATTTTGAGAACTATAAAATGTTCTCTTTTTAAAAATAATTTAAAGATGTATACAAATGACTAATATATAAATTGGTATTATAGTAGCAAAAACAAAACATCATGTGATCCATCCTGTATTTTGATTGTTGCTTTAATAAAGGATTTGTGCAGGTATATGGAATGTGTGTCATGTCCTACCTGAAGGGCATGTAATTGTGGCCTGATTTACTCTTTCCAGTGATAGGAAATCTGTGGCCAATTCTTATCCCTACCTTTTGCTTCTGTGACATTTCCTGGGAAAAGGGGAAAATGTAATTTTCATGTACGACTACAAAATTCTATCCAAATTCAAGCCTTCATTCTGCCCTGACAAATTTTATAACAATTAATCTTTCTATCTCAAGAAGTACTTTTTAACATGTAAAATCAAGCTTCTATAGAGAATCCAAGAAACTCAGAAGCCCAGAACATTCCACAGGAAGAAGTCTTCAGTAGCAGAACTGCTACAAAACACCTTGACAGCACCAAATCCAGGTCAAATCAAAGAACATGCTCAGTGGGTTCCTTTCACAATCAGTAAGCTGCAAACACTAAATTCCTCTAAGATGAGGTGAGTTGTGGGGTATGTAAACAAGCCAAGAAAGGGATTACCTAATGAAAAAGAAACAATAATGGAAAGGGCAGAAAGTCCATATTTTCCTGTAGGGCAGACCAAACAGGCAAACAAAATAGCCGGGTGAGTTCTCCAATAAACTATGCGTATAGCCATCCATAGGTTCTCTTAAGTGAGAAAAGGTTTAAGAGAATTATTAATGGAAAAGTTAACAGTAGTGTCATCACAAAAGAGAAAATAGGAAAGTTTTGTCCTAACCAAGAAATTTTGGCTGGGGATTGGGGGGGTGGGGGCATATTTTCAAGACCCATAACAAATGGCTGCTAATTTTTTTTTGCAGGTTTTAGAATGCCACATTCTGCATGGGGCTTACTTAATCTAAGGGGATAGGTAAGGCTTAATATTACCAAGTGATTTTCAAAGAAGTGTACAGTCACAGACCTGGAAAAAAAGTGCAAGGTTCAGTGTCCCTGACAAGTAGTAGATCAGCTCTGTTTGAAACCTCTGATAAATGAGGAGCTCATTACATCATGCAGTAGCATATTCTGTTGATAAATTTTAAGTGCTGAGTCAAAAAAATCTTAAAAACAGTACCCTACTGGTCCTTGTTGAGCCACTTGGAACTGAAAACATAAGTTAGTCCTGCCACAATAAAATTGTCTTCTTTACTGTTAACACAAAACTAAAATTATAAATATATTCATATGAAAGAAAGTATTAAACAAAGAGATTGGGTACTCCTGATACTACCATATGAACTCTATGCCATGAGGTGAACACCCTTCTGAATAAGCAGGGATGTTAAAGGCAGAAAAAGGTTCTCCCACCACCGTCCTGAGATGCCTTAAGGCTACAGCTCACTGAATAAAGGGTTGTTCAGTAGCCAGAAAAAAACAAACGGACCAACAGATTCATTGCCTCAATTGATTGAGAATGCTTTTGAAGGACCATTAGAATTGATTTCCTGCAAGAAGAATATGTATTAAGTGGTGACATATTGAGGTATTTTTTAATTTTAATTTTTTAATTGACATGTAATAATTGTACATATTTATGGGGTACAGAGGAGTATTTTGATCATGTATATACATTGAGGATTAAATCAGGTTAATTAGCATATCCATCACCACAAACATTTATCATTTCTTTGTGATAAGAACAATGAGGTATTTTTAAGTACCAATAGAATGGGGCCAGTGCCAATTGCATTTACACTGTTAGGTAAAATGAAGATACCAAGGGTAAAATAATCATTTTCTTAAGATATATAACAAATACTAAATAATCTTTTTTAAAGAACGAAAGTTGATATAGCAATATGAATTTTTCAAAAAATGAATTTCTTACTACCCACGTATTTTCTATCTCTGGTCCAATGTTCATTGAATTATTTTGGTGAGCACTTGCAATTAAAGAGTGGATGTTTTTACAGTTGACCCACGTTTTAAAGTTTATTGTGGAATAGGAATCCCCCCAAACCAGGCAAAAAAAATCACCAGAGCATAGAACTCTAGCAAAATTAGAAGACTTTTTATTGTTCAGTGTATGTGCTATACAGTATCTATTTCCCCCAAATTTTCATGATTCATATGAAGCTGTTGTATCTTGGAGATCCCTTAAGTGATCAGTGTCTCTGGTTTTAAGTCGGCTTGGTCACTATATCTGCTGGTGCTGCAACTTCTTGCCATTTAGACATTTGATGAGGTGAATGAACAAAGTCTCAAAGCTTTAAGAGATTTCATGATTTTACGTGAAATGGAAAAATACAAGTTTGTTTGAAGAAGGGAAAATTATTCTTCAGCAGTTGCATGGATTGCCCTCGTGAGATGGTGTTTTTTGTTTTCGTCCCTGCTAGCATTACTTCAGCTGTTTGACCAGCAGACCAATTATTATGCATGATGTAAAATGCTTGGTTATGGAATAGATTCCATGAGAAAACTCTTCTGCCAAGTAGTAGACACTTTATCAGTGTAGCATAAAAGGTAAATTTTAATGTTGGTTATATCTGGAATTACTTAAAACCAAAACATTACAAAATCTAGGACCTGGTATTATATTTGGAGAAATGTTTTCAACCTAATGAAGAAATTTGAAAGTGTTAAGACCTCAGAAAATTTAATTGCATGGTGTGCATTCTATCTGTAGGAAAAAAGCTGATATGGGGAATCTGTGCTTGTTAGTTTTTTGGTTTTTTTTTTTTTTTTCTTTGACTGGTAAGGGGATCGCAACACTGGGCATGGTGTTATCCACACCAAGCTCAGCTAGTGAGCGCACCGGCCATCCCTATATAGGATCTGAACCCACGGCCTCAGCGCTACTGGCACTGCACTCATCCGAGTGAGCCACGGGGCTGGCCCCTTGTTAGTTTTTTTTTAAGGTGCAGAATATATCTGTATCAACTCAGCCTAAATTATTTGTCTTTTAGTAATAATTGAGATAACGTTAGTGATATTTCTGAACCCTGTCAGATTCTGGAAAAAATCCAAATTTAAAAATACATATATTATTCTTGTATCATGTTGACTATTTTATATTACCTTCTCTCATCCCATAATGGATTTAAGATGGTTGAGTTAAATATATTTTGCTTTATGTGAATCCTTTTAAATTGTTAATTGCTGTATTTTCACATAAGCTTACAAACTCTCAATAACCTGACTACTTGATTAATTAAACATTCCACTCCCGATCATTTTGAATCAATGAGAGATTTACAGTATGATTATAAAAGCAGAGCAGCTAGATGAACTTTAAATGTGTTTATCTGAAACTAAGAAGGCAAGGCTTTCCGCTACAACACAAGAATAAAACATTGCTATTATACTATGCTCACAAATAGCGTGTATAGTGGAAAACAGAGTGCAAAAACCCATAAAACATTCAACGTGTTTCCTCCAAATCTTTAAATATAAATTTGGACTTGACTTTTTAAAATTTTTTGTTTATGAGATTTTTTAAACACCTCAATATAAAAATCAGTACAAATGTAGAGTTATAAACCTCCAAATTGTATTCCTTCTTCATTAAACATCTACATTCACGAGCATAGAAAAATTCTAACGTAGTCATGATTTTCCTATTTGTGTGAGATCTAAAGAGGATGGCTAAGCTTTATGACAGCTAATTTAGATTCAGCCTATACCAGACATGAAATTGTCCCACTCCAATTGGTAGCAAAAATGTATTTGTACTCACTGTGGTGGGCTAAACCTTGATGACAGTTGCAAACACTCATGTTTGCTTATCTGTTGCAGGTATGAATTTTATCTTTCTAAATACTCTGAGCCTGGAACATAGAACACATTTTTTAATTAGACTTTTTATTTTGAGGTAATTGTAGATTCAATAGTACAGAAAGGTCCTGGGTACCCTTTACCCAGTTTCCCCCAATGATAACATCTTGCAAAACTGCAGTACAATATCACTACCAGGATATTGACATTGATAGAATTCCCTAATCTTAGATTTCCCTAGTTTAACATGTACTCATTTGTGTGTGTGTGCATGTGTGTGTTTATTTAGTTCTATACCATTTTATCACATGTGTAGGATTGTGTATCCTCCACCACAGTCAAGATACAGAACAGTTCCATCACAAGGATCCCTCGTGTTGCCATATATAAACATACCTACATTCCTCCTACCCTCAGAAAACATTTTTTTAAATTAGTAAACTTTGCTTCATTAGATAATTGAAGCTTGTCTGAAACCAATTGTAATGAATGTGTTTTTCCATAGAAATATGTGCCAATTTATCAGTTTCTTGGTGTCTGATTTCACATCACTTCAGAATGACTTGTACAGTGAAGACAGAGAGGTGGTTTGTGAAACAGAATAGGAGACATCCATACACATGAAATCCTAGACAACCCTTTAGAAGAAGGGTACTGTAGGCAACAGTATGTCACAGTGTGGGAACTTTTGGACATCCCATTCATACCCTAAACTGCCCTTGTGGCCAAGAGATGCAGAACACAGAGGAAAGGCATGGTTTCCACATGTCTTTCAAAGTCTCAAAGAGGAGTACTCCATTATCGAAAATTTCATGTACCCACCACCTCTCCAGAAGTTCTAAAACTAAGGCCACAGAGTGGTAGAAAATCTTGGGTAAAGGCTCAAACAACCTTTGCGATACCAGCAGTCCTATGTTATCCTTGCATTCTTCTCCCTTGAATAAGACAGGACTTAGTATTAAATATCCAGCACCCAGGCCATAATGAGATACCTTCTGATTCTGATGTTATATTAAGAAAGCATTAAAGGCCTTGGTAAAAACCTAATGTCAATTATCATTTCAAATATCAAAGTTAAGACAACTGGCCACAAAGTTAGGAGAACTGGCCTCAGCTCAAACTCAGAGGAAGGTGCAGGAGGTAGATTGTTGAACAGGATCACTTCATGAGTCTGCAACCATCCTTTTTCAAAGCCACTGAAATGCCACCATGAAAGATTCATTCCTTCAGAGTAATATTTTTCTTATTATGCAAATTCCCTAGACCTGTAATCAGCATTAGCCCCTGTCAGGAATGATTAATTCCTAGCATGAATTGGATTAATCCTATGACTCTGCCTAACAACCCACCGAAATCTGAGCATGTAGGGGTCGGGGTGGAGGAGAACAGTAATGTGAACTCAAGGACCTGTGGAGGGCTGTCCTGGAGGGGGGGCCTCAGCAGTCAGCATGCTTCAGGAATGCTGACCTTCTGGAAGCCGAAGACTGAGTTGCCTAAGGGAAGCATGAGAAAACCTGAAAAGTACCTTCTCCTTTGTGCCATTAGCCAGGACCAGCCACACCCAGATATCACTGAAATTTTTCAATGTAGCAAATAGCATATGTGTCAGCTTGTCAATTAATCATTAAAATCACAGAAAATTATACTCACTTACTTTTTTTTCTATTGAAAGATAATTGATTATATTTGTGGGGTACAGAATCGAATATCCATACATGTATACAATATGTGGTGATCAAATCAGGATAATTAGTATAGTCATGTTTACCAAACGTAATCACTTTGTGACTCAACTAATTTCTCGCTAACCACCCTCTCCCTCCCCCTTTCCCACCTCTAATCACATTTCTGTTCTCTCTCTCTTTTTTTTGAAAGTTCAGTGTATTATTGTGATTGTTTCTTTCTTTCTTTCTTTTAGCTTCCACTTATGAGTGAGAACATGTGGTATTTCTCTTTCTGTGCCTGGCTTATTTTACTTAACATGATTTTCTCTAAGTTCATCCATGTTGCTGCAAGTGGCAGAATTTCATCCTTTTTTATGGCTGAGTAGTATTCCATTGAGTATAGATACATTTTCCTTATCCAGTTGTCTGTCAATGGACATTTAGGTTGATTCCAGTGCTTGGCTATTGTAAATAGACCTGCAATAAACATGGGGGTGCAGGTATCCCTTCAGTATGATGATTTCCACTCCTTTGAGTATATATTCAGTAGGCTCACCTACTTTCTAGTCAAGAAATTCCTTCAGTCTGAGTCATGTTGTCTTCTCAATGACACAAACCTCAAAGGTTAGAGCATTTTGGCCTAAGCTAACTAGTGTCCTGTTATAAAAACCAAGTTGCCAAATCATTTCTGAGAAATGATTCCCAATGATAGTGGACGACAGACTTTCCATTAAGTAGCAACATTAAAGGATCTTTCAAATACTAGTTTATTTTGAGTGTGATAAACTATAAGAATACTTTATTTCCATCAAGTGTAAAAATGTTCTTTATAATTGCCATATCAGTAGCATTGCTGTTTTTCTATTTTCCACTCAAAACTCAGAATTAAGCACCAAAATCTATTCACTATACTCCAACTATAATGTTCAATTTCATTTGGCACTACTTAAGTTTTGCTCTATTTTCTCTGCACATGATGTATTTCAGTCTTACAAAATTATTTATACTCATTTATCAACAGCAGAATGTAACATTTCCTGTCCTTTTTTTTGTATCAAAGAGTATTTAGGTAAAGCTCGGAAAATGCTTAAATCTTTTCTCCAATTTCCCTCCATAATAACACTCATTATTCCTCCTCACAGTTTCACTTAAGTAATAGATGATTCCACATTTTAAAGAACAAAAAAGATAAAAATTTTCCTGAGACCATAATAGCAAGTCCATAATAGATTCTGCATCTAGACCATGAGCTCTGTAAAGACAGGAACCACGTGCCTTTCTCCATAATGCTTCCCAGGGAACTTAAAAGATTGCTGGCCTTAAGTAAATAGTAATTAAATGAAAACAATATGTCTTCCAGCTAATTAAGATTTTAACCCAGTGAAGGGTAAGAAATAAATTTTGAAGCATCTCTTAGGACCTGAAACCATACTTGTTCAGACCCCCATTCCCAGATGGTTGCTATGTTCTGAATGTTTGAGTTCCCCCAAATTCTTATGTTGAAACTTAATACGCAATGCAATAGTATTAAGAAGTGGCACCTTTAGGAGGTGATTAGGTCATGAGGGTGGAGCCCGCGTGAATGGGATTAGTGCCTAATAAAAGAGGGCTACAGGAGCTCACTTGCCTCTTCTACCATGTGAGGGCAAAGCGAGAAGGTGCAGTTTCTGAGAAAGCAGGTCCTTACCAGACACCATATCTGCCCACTCCTTGCTCTTAGACTTCCCAGCCTCCAGAACTGTGAGAAATAAATTTCCGTTGTTTAGAAGCCACCCAGTCTATAATACTTTCATTATACAGGCCAAACAGACTAAGACAATGGTTTTTCGGGGAAGATTTCTTTTTTCAAGAGTAGAATGTAACATTAAATTTTTTCACATTTTTTTTCTTTGCCACTCTAACCCAATATTTGAAAGAGCTATTTAAATAAAAGGCTTTGATCCACTCTAGTTCTGTCATGGTGACACAGTTTTCCACAATTAGAAATCTGCAGTAAATTCGAGAGAAATAAATTGTAACATTAAAATTACTTCTGTGTCATTATGTGTCATGTTCTCTGCAAACACTTTACAGTCACTGGAAGATTGAGCAGAATAAAGCCATGAATCAAGCAGAATAAACCCACATCTTTTCTGCAGTTCGGATATTGGCAGGGACAATAAATGTGCTCCAGTTATAGGTTAATACATTAACTGTCCAGCATGCCCTGGCTGTGTTCTAGGTTGCTTTATCCTCAAAAGAAACAAAACAAAATTCTACTGAAAGACAGGATTGGAGAACCCAGTTCCTAGAGCCTTCTCTGTAATCTTCACCAAGGTAGACCGCCTCCAGTGGAAAATTAGCCCACAAACAGCTGATGAGTTGAAATTTTGCTTTCCTAGATGAGAAGGTGTTTATCTTCCCTGATTTGCTTCCAAACCACAAACAAGGCAGCATGGCACATGGATCTCATTGTTGCAGGAGCAGGAAAATACAACTCATTCAGTGAGGGAGTTATTTCAAGACTGAGAAAGGAGAGGATATAAACATAACTGGCATGCTATGCCACGTTAAACATGTATAGACTCCAAAATCCAGAGCATGTGCATGGTTGATTGATTACATTTTCATTTACCCAGCTAGTGCCTGTGTCTGTGAAGGGCCACCATTCACACTGGTCGTGAAGAGATGAAGGACTTCTGCAGCTTGCATTTTTCCAAGAAGTCACCGTTTCCTCCTCCTTCCTCAGAGAAGCCCAATTCCTCCTTGTCTTTTTATGTCTCTCCATCCTGACCTTATGGGGCAGGCTGGCTTCAGCCTCAGAGCCCCCAAACCCACCCCCTTCCATGCCCTGTGGTTAATGAATACCTTTGTTTTCCTCTCAAATTTAGCCAGATGCCCACAGTAGAATGGTGCTTAAATTTACACAGGCAACTACTGAACACATCTCAGGAGATACTGGCTTTTCCTGGTTCTCATATTTCTGCCATAATTATCTCGTTACCTCCAGCCATTCTCAGTCACGTTATGCATCAACTAACACACATAAAATGTCCAAACATTAATTGTTCTTAATGCTGTGGGTTAAATTTTTCCCCATATTTTATAAGGGACTTTGAAAGATAAGGCTGTATACCTTCTTAATTCCACCTCTCTTCCAAACTTCAAAATAATCAGGCCTAATTTATCTCCACTAATCTGACTCTTTTCTGTCCTGATGCCTTGACCTCAAAAGCTCATTTTCATTCTCCGTTTCTTGAACATACCCTCCACTGTCCTGTACCTGCCATGGTCACCATCATAGAACATTGTCTTCGTTCACCTTTGTTCTTCAGGACACCAAGAAAGCTCCTCTTACATGCTGTGAGCTATTGGGCCCTAAACTGCTTCCCTTAGTGACAAACTGCTTACACACCATGTGCCTTACTTGCCATCACACATGCACATGGGTTCATGCATGCACATGTGTTCATTTGTGCATATGCACACGCTCATACATGTTACACACAAACTTAGCACTCCACTGGCAACCAGACGCAGGCAAGGAGAGGGAAGAAGTCCTAACAGAGTGGGGATTTATTCTGATCAGTCTCAGAAACAGTAACTATGGAAGATCAAGAGAAGAGGCTAATCTCATAATGGCAGAATCACACCACTGTATGACACAGATAATCTCACAATAGCGGGAATGATATCTGCAGCCATAAAAATCAACCCATCCCCTCTCACATCCTTCATGACACAGCACATGGGCAGGAATGCCCTCACAAACAAAACAGCCAGTTCTTTGTCTTGGTTCTAACACTACCCTCCCACCCTGAAGTTTAACATTTTAGAGGCAGTGGAGAGGGTAGAATTCAAAACCAGATTCTAAACTTATTTCCTCTTGAGTCCATTTATGGCCAATCTGTCACATTCTGAACGGCCGAACTCTCTAACTGCTGCTACATGAATCTGAGCAGGGTCTTAGTGCCCAGAGCTCTCCATTGAACTGGCATCTGACAGTGCGGCTGCTGCTTTCTTATTTAACACCAGCCCTGCCCACCCTCACTGTAAATCCTCTTTTCTAGCATTTGCAGAGTCACAAGAGGCTGGACTCTAGGTATTATTTAACTAAATGGTGCAAATCCTTTTGAACCTCTTTGTAAATCACTTCTCCCTACTTATTTGCAGTATTTATCTGAGCAACTGTTGGCCTCTTTGTCACAACCTGTTGAAGGAACTGTTGGATCCAGATATGAATAGAAAGTGGGCTCAGTTGATATTACTTTTATGAGAATAATTGTGCAAATAAAATCTTAATTGTTCTTGCTATGTGCTCAGGAATTTAATTGTACCAATTATGAAAGTACTTACTTTGTAATCTTCCCTTAAACTAACTGAGTCAGAACAAATCCTACTGTGGTGTAGAGTTACATTATCTTCTTACCCAGTAAGCAATAAGTTCATGGAAATGAATACGGTGTGTTTACTATAGTTTTCCTGTTCTAATAATCTCTGGGTCTACTTCTATTTTACACTGTGTATTAAATTAAGATAAACAGCTGGGGAAAATTTTACGGATAAGAAAATGTGGAGAGTAACTTTGCATATTTCTTAGAATTCCTCCATGCCTGGATATGGGTTGCATTGTTTTTCTGCAGACCAGCTGATTAGGGATTCCTGAGGTTCACCAGGATCTCCCTTGTGTTAATTGGTAACTAGATAATTGTGCGTCTGATCAGGACACCTAAAAGTAAACAGCAGCACATTAACCTTGATAAGTGGAGAAGTCTGCCAGAGAAAAAAATAGGCATTTCTTTTTATAAAAGTATCCATCACTTTGATACTGGTGCATATGACCTCTTGATTCATCAACAGTGGTGTTTCTCAGTAAAGCAAAACAATCATTCTTTTGTAAAGTTCAAGTAATAATCTTCAGATGAAAGGCCAAGAAGTCCTTTTAAATTTGGAGAATAATCCTGAAGCATTTATCCATTATTCAAACTCTGCTTCAGATTGAGTATCTCTGAAATAAAAAACTAAGGCATCTATCCTATTTTGTAGTTGACAAGATTCTGAATTCATCCCCCATTAAAAAATTCTCCCTCATGTGGTCTATGACTGACCGAGTGAACCAATAATTTCCCTTTTCTTTTCAAAATTTTATTACATTTTGATTAATCAGATGATGATAAGATTTAGACACACAGAAAAGGATTTAACAGAAAGCTAGTCATTCTTCAGTAATTCAACTTTATTTTTTGGGTATTTGCAAAAGTTCAGAAAATACGCTCCAAGGTGAACACAAAAATGAACCAAAGTTTGAAACTGACTTGACTTTTTTGCAGAGTGCATAAGAAATGTAGTAAAGGGCCGAGCCCGTGGCACACTCGGGAGAGTGCGGCGCTGGGAGTGCAGCGACGCTCCCGTCGCGGGTTCGGATCCTATATAGGAATGGCCGGTGCACTCACTGGCTGGGTGCCGGTCTCGAAAAAGACAAAAAAAAAAAAAAAAGAAATGTAGTAAAAACTATTATAGAAGGTAAAAACTAATAAATGCCTTCATCAATAAAGAGAGAAAATCCTAGTGAAATTCAAGGGGGGAATAACATGTGCTTTTGACTGGGAGAAATCAGGAGAACTTTGTGAAGAAAAAGATAATTTGAGATAATCAGTGAAGGATAGTTAAGATTTGAACAAATGTAAGGAAGAAAGACTTCCCAAGAAAGAGATTTGATGTGAGATGGGGGCCAGGGGCAGTTGAAGCAATGAAAGCCAAAAGCTGCTCTTGGGCTGAATTTGAGTGTGAGGCAGACAGCAGTGAGAAGGACGGGGAGGCTGGCAGGAGCCAGCTCATGGGACCTCCAATGCCCAGATGCAGCCCTCTCGCCTTACCCTTGGGCTACATGGACTCACTAAGGAGAGAGTAAGCATGATACATCCCTACTTTAGAAAAATGAATGGAGAGAAAGTGGAGGCCCAGAGAGCAGTCCAGATGAGGGTCTGAACTAGGTTAGTGGCAGTGAGGGTAGAGCAAAAGGAAGGGACGTAAGAAATATTTCTAAGATGGCATCATCAGGGGCTCAGCAACAGATGGCTTATGGAGCAAGAGACAGGAGGGAGCCCAAAATACACTGGAGATGTTAAGCTTTGATGACTAAAGAATGGTAGTAACGTTAGCAGAAGTAGGGAGGAGAACATAAAGAAAATAGAACATTTGGAGCAATTATAAGTTATTCACATGATTTTTAAAAATCCATTTTAGCTACTGAAGATTAACATATATGTGTATATAAACATGTAATGTGACAGAAAGATTTTCTCTCTCAATACATTTGGAATTATCAAATATCTTCTCTTCTGATTCCCTCACATGGCAAGATTTTAAGAGCCTGCTGAGATATGAAATATGCAGTGGCATTCTATATATTGAAAATAAAATACAAAAACACTAAATTTTCTAGCACTTAAAAATAGAATTAATAATTAGTCTTCTGTTCAAAATAGACCCATCATCTTTGGTATCTTGACAGAGTAATTACTTGAAAGTCTTATAAGTTGGAAGTCCCCAAACCAGTGAAGGGGTGGGGGGAATTATAAAGACATGTTGGGCAAGCAAGCAGAAATGAAGTGCCTTGGTTAGGATGCTTTTGGCTGTGAGGAGAAAACCCAACTCAAAATAACTTAATATTAGGATTTTTTTTTTTTTTTTTTTAAACTCACATAACAAGAACTCTGGAGGTAGACAGGTTTGCAGACTGGTTAAATCATCAGCCTAATTAAGTACCAAAGTTTTCTCCAGCCTTCAAGAATCCCATTTTCTCGACGGTTCTTCCACTAAGTTTCCTCATGGCCTCTAGATGCAGGCATCGTCTGCTCATGTATGCAATTTGGAAACAGAAAATAGGAAAGGGCTGTTTCTTCTTCTTGTTCTTTGTTTATCTCATTTTGTTTTAAAGAAGGGAAGTCTTCCTCCTAAGTATACCCAGCAGACTTCCCCTCACACCCCATTGTCCAGCACTGAGTGAAATGCCCATCCCTACATCAGTCAATGGCTTACACCAATCATAATAAACACCCCGTGATTAGGGCCAATCTCACTGAAACCAATAGTTGTTAAGAGGTGTGAACAAAATCAGGATTACATTAGAAAGCAGGACAGTAGGGATAAATGGTAGTTAGGGAGCAAGAAGTGGTATTTGCTACAATCCCAATGGTAGGGGAGAGAGAGAGACAGAGAGACAGTGTGTATGCCAAGAGAGAAAATAAATTGAGAGTGAATTTAGAGAGTGAATTTTTAAAAAACATTTTATACCAATGAATTCATAAATTGAGAACAATTTGCCCTTATTTTCTATCACTGTTTCAGGGGACTTTCATAGCCATAGAAACCAGGACAGATTGGCATAAAGTTCTTGGCCTCTCCAGCCACAGTCATCATTTGGAAAGGAATTCTAAGTCACCAGAGAGCTAATGCTTATTCTTGGGAGAATGTGAGAGCAAACCCTCCTCACACTGCCAAACTGGCACAGGATACTGCAACCACTCTGCAAATGAACAGTGCACAATAAACAAGCCAAGGGAGAAAGCTTACAGTTCTAAATGCCCTCTTGAGGAAAGAGAGAAGGCAGTTCCTGGGAACAGCAAACCAACACTGTCAGAAAAGTGGGATCATTGATTTCCATCATGAATGACTAATGATCAAGGTGGCACGGTTTAGAAAGAAATAGAGCTTCTGCAGCTGAAAGAACTACCGGCCTTGTTTCCTGTGATGTTCTATTTACACTTACTTGATAAAAGCATCATGATAAATTAGACCATCTCAAGTTTGTTTAAACCCGTCTATCTCAGATTCATGAAGTATTTTCCCATAAATCCAATTTTCATTTCCATTTGTCATGCCTCCAGGACATTTCTTACTTGATTAGGGATGGCTGATAAATGTCTAAGGCTTGGGTAAGATAAATATTGCACACACAGCTAAGCTCCTGGTATCTTCATGTCAATGCATATGGTATTTTTGGCATGCCAATTTGATTAATTTCTGCATTTGCCATCATCAGACAATATGAAAGCCTTGAAAAATTAATGCTAAAGTATACAAATCCAACTGACTGGCCACCTATCCTTACCCAGCATGGTAACAGACCACCCCATTCTGGATTCTCAACTCACTGGGCCATATGCAATCACTGCCACAGTCAGGCGGTCAAGGATACCTTGGCCTATGTGTTGATTGTACCATCTGCATTCTCCTTTAATCATGTTCTTCCAAGTCAACATGAAGAATATCAATATGCCAGAATCAAAATATGCTACCACAGCAAATGATGGTGATGATAATGATAATTATCATTAATTCAATAAATGTTACTGATTGCCTACAAATGTATATGCTAGGGTACTATTCAGGTTTTTTGAAACTCAGCAATGCACAAGGCAGAGTCCCTGCCCTCATGGAGCTTATGATCTAGTTAGCACAGACAGTCAATACATAACCAATTGAATAAGTTAACTTTTGAAAGCAATAAGCAATATGAAGAAAATACATCAGTATAATGGTATGGCAAGTCATAAGAATGACAATAACAACAACATAACCTGTTGTATGTGTGTGTCTTCCCCTCCCACGCACACACATAAAACATATAAACTTGTTCAGAAATTTTGACTAAAACCCTGGTTATAAGTGTGCATGCATCCACACAGAAACCCCCTCTGAGTCAGCCACAGTCCAAGACTTTATTTTACAACAATAACAAGTTGCATCACAACAAAGGCATCAAACCTAACAACTATTTAACTCAATCAACCAATATTTACTGAGTACCTGCGATGTACCAGGGAAGCACTGTTCTGGGCACTGGAGATACAGCATCTAACAAAAGAAAGTCCCTTCTCTCATGAAGCTAAAGTCTAGGGGAGGAAACAGACAATAAGCAAATCAACAAATATGTAGTATATTGGATGGTGATAAGTGTTAAGGTGAAAAATGATACGGGTAGAGAGAAAAGGCAGCGTAGTGGGTGGGGAAAGGTCCTATTTAACATCTGTTGGTCTTTGTATGAAGGCCTAAATGATACGAACAAGTACAAAATCCCTGCAGAGTAGAGTGCTTGGGTTTTTCCAGAAACAGCAGGGATCCAGTGTGAGCTAGTGAGAGGGGAGCAGCAGGAGATCTGGCAGGGGAGGAAGGCAGATCCTATAAGGACTTTTTCAGCCTGTTAAGAACTGCGACTTTAATTTGAGATAAGAAGCCTTTGGAGGGTTTTAATAATGGGAATTAGATGACCTAGGAAACTTGTAAAATGGAGAAGTAACTTAAGTACTACGTAAAGTCCAAGGACTAAGATGAAATCGTGTGGGGTAGCAACTCTACAGTCTTGTCTTCATTAAACTGGCCCTAGTAGAGTACAGCAGTCCTTTGTGGAACCCCCCCCTCCCCCCCCACACACACATGTTGTGCCACAGTATCTTTAGCCTGGGCTCTCTGAAGAGTCTGGCCAGGAATAGCTCATTCTGCCCATCTCCACACTGGCTGCGGCAATGCAACCTGCAGTAGACATCTGCCATTCTTTCAGGCAGCTCAGTAGCTGTATTTGAGGAATCTCCCACCCCTTGAGACAGAGCCTGCCTCTCACTCTGGAAGTTGAAAATGCCTAATACTGGCCAGCTTCCCTTGCAGCTAGGACTGGTTCTACAAGTAAGAGATACCCTCCCTCGAGGTTGGATAGGAGGATAGTGACATGTGGAAGCAGGGGCCATGTAGCATCTGTGATTCTGAGGGGGTGGAGTGGCAGTACCTTCCTTGCTCCAGGTCCAGCCATGGCAGAGGTTCTGTCATCCAAGCTGGCCTATGTGATCATAGTGGTACAAGTTTCAGGGTCTGTACCCAGCCACTGAGGCAGTGCACTGTTCTGGTTATCTATTGCTGTGCCACAAACCACCCTGTAACAACTATTTAATTATACTCACAGGTTCTGTGGGCCAGGAATTTGGACAGAGAACAATGAAGATGACTTTCTTTTGTTCCATGATATCTGGCTCCTCAGGTGGGACTCCAAAACGTCTGAGGGTGACTAATGTCTAAAGTCTGGGATCGTATGGAGGCTTCTTCACTCACGTCTGGGGCTGGGCTGGAATGACTCAAACAACTAGGGGCTCACTGCACATCTCTTTCTCTCTCTAGTCATAGGACCTCTGCGGTCTCTCCAAAAACTATGGGGAAGCTGAGAAATCGTATATGGTGGCTCAGGGCTCCAAGAGCAAGTGACTAGTCTAGAAGTCACATAGCATCAATTTGAAGCAGTCACAAACCCACCTGATTCAAGGGGAGTGAACACAGACTCCACATCTTGATGAGAAGAGTGTCAAAAAATTTGCAGCCTTGTTTTAAAATCATTACAGGTGTCTTCATTAAATCATGTGCCACGAGGTTGTCCCTGGCTGTGTAACCCCTAAGCCCAGCTATTTCTCCATCCTTCGAAACTCTGTAAGCTCCGCAATGTCCTTTTATAAAGTCTTTCTCTGGTTAAGCTATCCAGAGTTCATTTCTGTTGCTTCCTTCTAACAACTCTGATTGGCACAAACACCAACCTCAGCTGAAGACTTTTGCCCCCAGACAGTTCAATAAAATATGATATATGCAAATGAACTGGAGGCAATGGATCATAGCTAATCTCATTCCTGGAAGGCCAGCCTTTGAACCAGGGCCAGATGCACACCTTCTACCTGTCACTAAACCCATCCCCCACACTTATCCCTTATCTTCTCTTACTCACCTCCCTGTCTATAATCTTGTCCCTTTCAATTCTGTTCTCCAACTTTCACACAGAAAGATCTACCAGTTCAGCTCATCTGCCATGTTTCCCTTACTTGAAACCCTTCTTACCTGGCCCTGAAAGCTCCCGAGAACCTGCCGCCTACCCATCTCTCTCCCCACCCCCATCCCTTTCTCACCAGTCCACTCTCTCTCCCCAGCCTTGCACTTTGAAATTCCTTATCTCTAGTTTTATGCTTTAGGAACAACAACCAGCTGAAAGACTTTTTCCTGCTGTGCCTTTGATCAAGGAAATCACTCTCTTTGGAATGTCTTTCTTCCCCCTTTCCTTTCCAACTTCCCCCTATGAATTCCTCGCTAACTCCTACTCATTCTGGCCCACTTCTCTGGGATCCTTCCTTCTTTCCTAGTCTAAGTTGGTGCCCCCCTTCCCTTGAATTTCTCTGGGACAGAAGTTAGAGTATTGTATCTGTTCATAAACCTGCCTGCCCTCTGTGATTGGGAAGATATGAGAGAGGAACCTTGAGCATCTGAGCTTCCTCAGTGTCAGGGTTAATATCAGCTCACGGTAAACGAATTTTGGTTAAGTAAGTGAAATGGGTTTTGGCAGTGGGTTTTGAGTCTGATTGGATTTGCACTCACTTATCCCAGACTCCTTCATGATTAAACAGACACAGAACACAGTGAAACCACCAAAATGCATCAGCCTATTGGATCTTAGGTTTTTTTTAATATGGAGAGAAAGTATTTAATAAATAACGGCAGAGAGAGAGAGAGAGTTTAGTAAATAGTGGCACCTTCCTTATAAGGAATACATGGGGTATTTATAACATTCCCCTGACTTTCTGCTGTGTTTCTGAAAAGACTTGAATTCTCTAAATCCAAAGCATTTCTATTACTGTTGTTATCCCTAAAATCAGTTCATGATTTTTGTGACCATAAAACCTTGGGTCTATAAAAATTATTTATATATGCGTGTGTGTGTGTGTGTGTGTGTGTGTGTGCACGTGTGAGTGTGTGCAGATATATATAGTTTGTTTTCTTTTCTCTGATCAAGCATTCTGACTGCCTCAGTTGCTGCTGGAAAGAAAAAAATTTCCAGAATTCCCCACCAGATGTGAAACCTCCATCGTCTTCAGCATGTCAGACCACAAAAGCAAGCACCTCACTAGAGCTGTCAGAGGACAATTCTTTTTCAGACTGCTAGTCTAAGGGCACAAAAACTAGCAATCAGTTGAAATAACAGAAGGAAAAGGAAACCACGGTTATGTGGTATTGCGTATTTTGACTATTCATGAAATTTACAAGTTGAAAGTTATTCATACAAAGAGCAACATTTTCCAGGGATACTCAGGTTTTAAAATCTCACCTATCTACAGATTTAATATTTATGAATAGCTTTCCACTTAGATGGCCCATGTTTTGTCTGGAAATAGCATCTTGCCATTACCTCATACTTCTCAAGAATAGCTGTCTTAAGGATCAGTGAGCAGATACAACTTTCTATCATCACAAGCTCCCCAGAATATTATAGCTATATAACATTATCAACCATGATTATAGCCATTAATGTAAAGTGCTGGAAAGCAAGTTTTGTTTGTTTGTGTGTTCGTTTTCCAATGAAGTGTTAACATCATTGGACATCAGGGGGGAAATGTACTGATTCACCAGGTTTAAATCTCTCAGAGGCTGAAATATATTTGCAATGGTTTCTCATGTAACTATTTTAGGCCATAGTATTTCTCATAGATTGGACTTCTGCCTAATCATACAGTCAGATTTCTTCAACCACCCAGATACATATGGGCAAAAATAGTAATTCCGCACCAAGTTATTATTAGCTTTTGCTGACTGAATCATGGCTGAGACCTATTTGTTTTTAGAAGTGATATTGACATAATCAAATATGACCAATTTGATTCTTCCTAGCTTATGTCCCTAGTTAGAAATGCTCTCTCATAAATGAAGTGTCCTTCATTAAGTATTGTCAGTTTACCCATAAAACTTGAACCTTTAAGGAAGTCTGACTTACTATGTATGTTATAGTGATATGCTTTGTATTATAAAACTTTGGTGCTGGCCATAGCTACTGTCTATTACTTTAGGTCTAGGGCTCTAAAGTTAAAACCAATCACCCATCACCCAGTATAAAGGATTCTGAAATGGTGAGAATTACACAGTACACAAAGGATTAGAATCACTACAGTCAAGTCCATAGTGATGACAAGAAAATGCCCTTTATCTACCAGGGAGCATGAAATACAGGGATCACTACATAAGTGTGAATGTGTGTGTGTGTGTGTGTGTGTGTGTGTGTGTGTGTAATTGGAGTGATCACTTGGGAAATTTTATTTCACTTGGTTTGACATAGCTCTAAGGCCTAATGTAATAATCCTAAACCACCTAAAATTGTTTCTATCAGTCAATATAATATATTATTTTGAAGTATAGTTATAATAACAAAATGTGCTTCATTATTCAGAAGGTATGAGTTGGGCATTACTTTTAAAAACAGCATTTGGTGCTTTCCAAGACTAGCAGTTCAGGTTTAACATGAATTACTGGCCCATTTAACCCTCTGTTATGAAGTAGTTCTTTGTGGAAATTAGGCCAAATTTAAAGTGTGTGTGTTTGTGTGTGTGTGTGTGTGTGTGTGTGTGTGTGTGTGTGTGAACATTAATGCACACGCATGCATACATACATGGGTCAATGAAAACCATACAATTAAGTCAATCTCAAGGATTTCATGAGTTTTATTAAGCGATTACTATAAATGCTTTGGCTGCACGGAAAGAACAGTAAACTGGTTACTACTTCAGGGCCCTGCCCCACAGAATGTGCTCTGGCCAACAGAAATCATCCAAGGCTCAGTAGACTTGACTTTCTTCCTCTCCTTGAGGCATCTCACGCCCCAGCCTGAGGACTAGGCCTGTGGCCCAGCAGGAGAAGGCAAGAGATGAAACATGTAATCTTTGGGTTTATCAGTTTTCCATTTCCTTTTCATTTTCTCCCACTCCTTTCACCAACTTCCTATCTTGTGCCCATTTCTACTGGATTTTATGCTCATCCAGCTATTGAGCAAATCTCCAAGTAAGTTTGAATCTGATAACTAATTAAGCAAGATCAAAGTAATATCTCTGATGGTGAATTTCAGGCAGATAAGGATAGGCAATTGGACTTAGGAGGGGTGGTTGGAGGGGATTTGAGGAACGGGTTTGGAACATTTATCCCTCCTCATTCTGCCTACCCTTAGGTTCTAGGAGTCAGAGGTCCAAAATGTTAAGAATACCCAATCATTACTGTTTGTGCTATCACAAACTTCTGCCAGACCACCCCCACCCAATGCCCTTAAAATAGATAAGCCAGAGACATTGGCTCATCCTAATCCATCATTCTTCTGTCAATAAAATATCTTTCATAACTATAAATAACTTAGAACACAGTTAAAAAATGGCAAAGCCAAGAGCTTATTCTACAGTGACAGATAAAAGTAACATTTTAAATCAGATTAGATTGAAGCACTGACAACATTTAATAAAATGTTTCTAAGCAACAGGGTAGAAGAATCAAAGAGTTTCAATAGAGCTGACATTAACAGAATAAAAAAAAAAACCTAAAAATAGCCTCTTTTTAAAATAATCAATTCTCTCCGGAAGGTAAAACAAATTTCTTCCCAAAACTCAAGTCTATTGAATAATAATGTCTTTCCAAACATCCCATGTATGGTCTAGCATGTAATGACCATGTTCATAGCCAAGGTTTAATATGCATGAAAAACTTGGAGACTAAGTGCTGGAGAACAGTGATGATTTAAATGCCCTGGCTAAACAGAAAGGACATTGTTGGGGGGGAGGGAGGAGAGGGAGGAGGGAGGGAGGTTTTGGTAAGGGGCAACAATAATCAACCACATTGTATATTGACAAAATAAAAGTTAAATAAATAAATAAATGCCCTGGCTATGTGATACACGCTTCTTCAACCAGGGGTTTTCAATATAACTTATAAGTGAAAAGGAAAGCTCAATATTTCCTTTTATCTATGCTTTGGGCCCATGTACTAGAAGTTTTGATATTTTGTTGCTAGTGACACCCTAGCTTTGTCAGCAGGAAAGATTTTCTAAAGAGAAATGATTGTCTATAACAGACCTGAATTAATTCCTAATAGATTTTAGTCTAGAAGAGAGTATGTGAACATTTCATGGCACCTTAATGCCACAAAACCAAAAACCCTTTGATACTTGTAGATAAGTTCTCTCACCACTGTGTCTTTGAAATTATAACTTAGAAGTCAGAGAACAGTTTCATTAGTTTATCCAAGAGATGAGTACAGCATGTATAGCATGTATGAATGTCCATAGAGAAGGCTTGTGGCATGCAAATGTGTATTCTCTTTTACTCTGCACAAAAACAAAACAACTGCATAATGGGCTCAAGAAAGAAAAAAAGGAGGCCCCTGGGCTGGCCATTGATCTGGTTGACAAACCAGTATTGGATACTTTGGTTTCTCCATTCCTGCAGCCAGCTGGAGGTGGGTGTAGAGAGTCAAGATAGACGGCAGATCATCGATTGCATCAGAGAGAGAAAGGTTTGTGTGAAATACATGCACACGTTTGTATATACACACATGAGGGAAGCATAGCTTTAAGAGTTTTTTATTTTATGGTTAGCCACTTTTTAGAAAAATATATATATATTTAAATATATATACATATATAAAAAATGTGTCCACTTAAGCTCGCCAGAGATAATCTGTAAGGTTAAGGACACATGACTTTGTTCCAACCAAGTGATCGTACACCTCCTGCCAAGATAAAGCTGATTCTTCTCGCGTGTCATGTCTTTACGTACTCTATATACAAATTTTAGAACTATTGCTTTGCTCTTTTGAACTGCCTTCAATTTCAAAAGGGATCAACTTAACCCGCTCCAGTCTTTCTTCATAAGTCTTGGGGGACATTTCTGAGACAAGGGTTTGATGTTATGGTTTTCGTTGTTTCTGGTGTTCCCATCAATTTCTGTTGTATCTCAGTGAAGGTGTACAGTCATCACAAAGCAAAATGTTAAAATGTTTTGAGGAGAATGATTATCACAAAGTCCATTTAAGATTACTTCCACAAAAGCCGAAATTAAGGTGCCAAGTGCTCCCACCACTTTTCTGAGGGAGATGTTCTAGTGTCCCCTCCCCACCACCGTTTTTTAACCATTGTGTGTCTTAGCTCCTATAATAAGTACACAAGGGAGTCAGAGATGTGATACTAAAATTGTAGGCAAGAATAATGTTTTTTGTTTTGTTTTGTTTTCTAAGGGATGACCGGTAAGGGGACCTTGACCCTTGACTTGGTGTTGTCAGCACCACGCTCTCCCAAGTGAGCCACGGGCCATCCCTACAAAGGGATCCGAACCCGTGGCCTCGGTGTCATCAGCACCGCACTCTCCCAAGTGAGCCACAGGCCGGCCCTAAGAATAATGTTTTTTTCCTCAGCCTCCATCCCTAATGCTCTGTTTGCTGAGATAGCCATTTTTCATTCTGATAATGTAATGGTGCTTTTATTCAGACATATCACCTACATTAATGCTGCCTGTCCTGACATCGGCATGTATATGTAAATGGCACCACACCCTACAACAAAATAAAGCCATAGATCACAGCAGTAAAAAACAGTGCTGAATTGAGGGAGAGATTAAATTGCATCTAATTACATACTGTGCTTCACCTTTGAGAGTCAAACTGCAGAAGTATGTTTTGTGTTGTCGTGGAATAGCTTCCAAACAATTATATAGGTGAGTCCACTGATTTTGCTTATCCCGGAGAGTACCCTGCAGATAAAACCTAAATGGCAGGGCACGAGTTACCTCCATTGCTTGCTTCTTCAAGAGTCCAGGCTCTTAAATCATCATTTAAGAGATGTGGAAGTGACGGTGAACCATAAAATACTACCTCCAGGCACCAGAGCTTTAGGAAATAGTGAAAAACAGCAAACTAGGAAGCTAGAGACTTATTTTCTTATCTGGCTCAGACAATAACTAGTTATATGAACACAATTCAGATCACACTTATTGCCATTTCAGATGCCCTACGTGGCTCCCAGTTGTCAGCCAAATCAAAATCAAGCTCTTACTGTTGCCTTCGATTTCAGCGTCTGTTCTGCTCCAGACTGAGGGTGAAGCAGGCCAGTGGGGAGGTGCCCAGACTCTGAAGCCAGACTACCTGCATCAAGTCCTGAGTCTGCCGCTGACCAGCTGTGCGACTTTGGGCAAGTTTCTTCATCTCTCTGGAACTCAGTTTCTTAATCTGTAATTGAGAGATAATAACAATAGCTACTTTGTAGGGCTGTCGTCAGGATTAAGTGAGTTAAAATTGTCATGTCTGTAGCACGGTACCTAACAAAGAGTAAGTGTTATGTGTTTGTTAAAGAAAAAGCAGTCCCTTCGCTTTATACCCCAACTTTAAACCCAACTACTCCACAGTATTCTCCCAAATAAATATAAACGGTTGAAGAATCAGTGGACAATTGTTGAGATAGCAGGTCAGACGTGTTGATGGATTAAGGTGTCTGGGAGCAAGGAGACTGATTTTCCTTTGATGCTTGATCTGCTTTATAGCCATCCCCTAAACTCCTTTTTCTTGTATTTCTGTATTCCCTGTGTATGTGTGAGTCTAAAAGGTGTTGTTTCCTATGAAGAATCTTTCTCTCCCACCCCACTTCTTCTGGCAAATTTTTGTTCCTCTTTCCAGATGCAGCCCACATACCACCGTGAAGCCTTCCCGACTCCCCAAGCTAGTAGGGCACTCTCTTTTCATAGCAGTTTTCAAAATGGCCTCAAAATTATTTGATATTCTTCCCTTTGAAAGTTAAGGTCTGTGTCCCTTCCCTTTGCATGTGGGTGGACTTGAAGCTGCTTCATCCAATACAGTATGGCAGAAATGACACAGTGATGCAGCTTCCCCCTGTTTGCTGGAACACACTCACTTGGAGCCTGAGGCTGACATGCTGTGAGGAAGCCATGTGTACACGCTCTGGTGGGCAGTCCTAGTCATCATGTCTTCCCAGTTGGGTCCTAGACATCATGGAACAGAGACAATCCATCTCTTCTCTGTCTCTTCAGTGCCCTCTCCAAATTCCAACTCACTGAATCTGCAAGAAAAGTAAAATGGTTGCTTTATGCCAGTAAGTCCTGGACTAATTTATTACACAGTAAAAATATCTGGAACAATTTTCTATGATTCCCAAAGACTTTGTATATTCCAATATTGTAGCCCTCAACCACACTGCAGAATAATAATTTTTATTTGCCCCATTCACTGAGTTGTAAGCTCCCCAATGGCAGAAACTCTGCTTTATTCACCTTTGTACACCAAGTGCCAAATATGGGACCTGGCATGTGATAGGTGCTCCATATATGTTTGTGTAGTAAATTATTTCTTTGAGGCTATAGATGTTGTTGCACTCTCTTTGTCATCTCTCTCCCCGTGGGTGATGGAGATGCAAAGGATTACTCAAAGCCCATTTCATCTGAGCAGTGAGAAACCCCGAAGGAGTTAATTTACAGGAACTCTCAAGAGAGAGGCATTCCTCCTTGGGAAATTAACACCGGACTGGGGTTCTGTCTCAGTATTTATTCTCCAGGCCAGAAAGTTATAGAAAAGAAACATAGGTGGAGTTATGGCTAAGTGTTGTTTAAAAGTAGAGGCTGGTAACATCCGTGAAATAACAAAGTGACATTCCATAATTCAATTTTCAAAAGGTTAAGTACATCCACCAACAAAAGCTTGTTCTTAGCAAATACTGTCTTTTCCTACAGCAGTTTCCTCAGTATTTTTACAGAGCAATAAAGTAACTTTAGGTTAACCTGCTCCTAGGACATCTGTCCTTGAGCACGCAATTTTGCTGTATTACAATTCTTTATCTACATCAGAGACTTTAGCCTATGGAAATTTTCCTTTCTTTTGCAAGCTTAACATTTCTATATGTAATTTTAAAAAGTTAGGTTATACCTGAAACTACAGGGCTTTGGAAACTAGGCCCTGTGAAATACATTTGCTTTATAAATGTTAGTATACTCCACAGATGTAAAATAATATTAGATTAATTTATAATAAAATTATAATATAGTTTTTATTTATAATCACCAGAATTTTTTGTCCAGTGCCTCAAACTCTGTTAGTCCTCAAAAATGCATGTAACAGATGGCAGTGGTTGTATACCTGCCTATACATTTAACACATGTGAATGTACACACATTTTATGTGCATTAATCCTCCTCAGAATCCCTGCCCAGCCTCACCGACACCTACACATATATTGGACTTATCACTCAAAGAGATTACCTAACTTGGCCTAGCTCACAAAAAATTCTTCTTTCTTTCCTGCCACATAAATTGTTCCTGGGCATAAAACCCTCCTTGAAGTCACCTCTGTTAAATTAGCACAGAACATGACAAAGGGTTGGCCTCTGGCTTCAGAACCAAGCAGGCAGTCAGACGAAGATTCTTAACAGATTCTTTCATGGTATATGCATACACCCTTCAACTAACAGTGGCTTGCACATCGTTCCTTTGATTGTCAAACACTCTATTTTTATGCAGTTTGAGTAAGCCAAGAAAGTACAGAGTTTTTGTTTTCATTGCCAGCTTTAGCTGCCTATATATAGATATATATTATGCTTACATAGATGTGTAACATATATATATATATATTCACACCAAGTCTTCTCCATCAGGTTAGCAGTCTGATTTGGCTCCACTCTTAGAGCTCCTGGTAATGCTTCAGGGAATGCTGTTCACTTGCTCCTCCTTGTGCTGTATGGGAAAAATCTGTGCCAGCCCTGCTAATGCCAAACAAACGCTTCATCTGGTTTCATTTGTTTTGTTGGGTTGGAGGTGTATCTTTGATTCAATGTCCACATGTACACCAATTATGCCACTTCTCAGATGTCTAATTTTGTAAATACAAGGATACTTCACAAAGTTCATGGAAAGATTTGTTTTTTTTTTTTTTTTTCCTTTTGGTAGCTGGTGAGTATGAGGATCTAAACCCTTGATCTCATTTTACAACACCACACTCTAACCAACAGAGCTAACCAGCCAGCCCCTTACTTTTTAATTCTGTTTTTTCATGAATTTTTGAAGTATCCTCACAGCATTTCAAGAAGCTACACAAGTCAACAAGCTATGCAAAGGGGCTGAGATTGAAGTATACATGAAATTTACCCAAAACTTAAATCACACACTCTGAGATTGTGATTTATGGAGGGATACTAATCTGTGAAGCATAAAAGGGGAGATGGGATTTTCTGGGATGGGGAGGTGCCTGTGAGACCACACAGGCACAGTGGACAGTGGTGGGCCAAGTGGAACAATACAGAGCACATTGGCAGGATGGCCATTGACCTGTGAGCTCTGGCCTTAGAAGACTCCATATTCAGTGGCCTAGTAAATTACATAAAGGAAAATAGAGAGGTCAAATATTTACCAAGCACCAACTAACCATGTGCTAGGAATTTTTCCAGGTACGTTCCATGTTGCCTGTGCACTTTGCACTGCTCGCCTGGCCAGTCATTTGATGTCCCTGAGCCAGTTTCCTCACCTGTGGTGATGTCTCTCCCTCCCTAGGCTCCTGCACCCCACTCCACCAAAGTCTCCTCTCCCTTCACTGAGATCAGGGCTGTCTGGTGGGAATTCACTCCACTTCCAAATCTCTCTTTACCTTCACTTATGTTTGTTGTTTTTCTTTCTTAACTTTAGAAAAACTTTCCAAGTCTCTATCTTCAATCCCAATTTTCCTCTCTATTTTATCTTCAAATATTGCCTCTGAGTTGGCCCTTTTCCCTCAGCCTATTAATATTCTCAAATCTGGAAACATCTCAATTGACTGCTATCTCCTCCAGGAACTACCTTCGTTGTCTACTTCAAGAAATGTTGAACCCCTGAGAATGATGTTCAAGTCCCTCTAAACCTGATTAAAAAGATTTTCCCAACATCGTCTTCTACTTCCTTCTATTCATACCATTGTTTCTGGATCTATCAGATTCTGTACCCCCTTCCCTATGTTATTCTGTACCTTATGCCCCAAACCACCTGAATTTTTTCACACCTATACCTTTACATATACATATATACTCTTCCTATTGCCTTCTCTGTTCATTGAAATCCTACTTACCCTCAAAGTAAATCTTAAATCATACTTCCTCTCAGAATAGTTACTAAAGATGAGTAAATGAAATTTCTCTCTTCTATGGGCATCAAGTAAAATGAAATTTCTCTCTTCTATGGGCATCAATCTATTTCAATACAATAACAAACAACCTCCAAATCTCAGTGGCTTACAGTAATAAAAGTTTATTTCTTACTCTTATTACATATGTGGGTTGTGGGTGGCCTCATTCTGGAACCCAGGCTAAAGGAGAAGTCCAGTCTAGCTGAGAGGAAGAAGAGCAAGTGATCTAGTAGAAATTCAGAGTAATTCTCACATCTTCCGCTTGGAGGTGACACCTGTCTGGTTCTCTCACATTCCATTGGCCAAAGCGCATCACTTGGCCAAGTCCAAAGTATGTGGGAATGGGCATATCTAATCCTTTTCCAGGTAAATAAATGTAAATATGATCTTATAGTACTTTTCTTGTATCTTTATTATGGCATGAAAAGCAGTATGCCTTGTATACCTTTTATTTGAGGTAAGAGCTGAGTATTGATCATCTTTGTATCCCTCATCCTTGTCTTAATATTGAGATTTAAATTAGAGATTTTTGAATACTATAATTTTCCTAATGTGGCACATGTGATTTAATTTTTCAATTAAACTTCTTTGTGTTGGATAAGTACTGCATTTAATAAACACTGATTGAGCACTTATTATGTGTTAAGCTTCTTATGTCCTAATGGAGAACCCAAGGCAGCATGGAGGGGACTTGGTTGATTCCTTAGTGTAGTTTAACCAAGAGGACATTACAATCAGGGTTTTCAACAGCAAGGGATTTTATACAGGATATTAAGCACCTACAAAATCATGGCTTACTAGAGGAGTAGTTGGGTTACACCACCAGATTCCAATTTCACAGACACACCAGGATTGGTGAGATTCAGAGACCAGAAGGTTGACCCTTTTGTCACCTCTGCTGCTATCATAAATGCCTCCCATACTCACCAGGCTGAATACTACACAATGGCATTCTGAGTCCAGCTATAAACCTCCATGCCTCCGTGACCTGGCTTGTCATCAACCTCAGCAGCACAAAGATGGCCTCTGCTCATCTTCCACCTTCCACAAGTGTATCTCATTGCCAGAATGTGTTCATGTACAGAACCCCAGCTACAAGGGTGTCAATAAAATGCTGGTTTTGTTTTTCCAGTTATCTGTGTTTTACAAGGGTGGGAGCATATGCTGAGTGCCTTATACCACAGGCAGCACACTCAGTGATGCTACCTGAACTTTCTGGCACAGGAGACATGGAACTATCTATCTGCCACCATTCAGATCCCTGTACCGGCTAGCAGTCAAAAATAATAATAATAATAACTTATCTACCACCCACACACTCTACTGTTTTGGACAATTTAATTAATATGTTATCATGAAAATGGAGATTGATTTTACAGCACCTGGAAAGCTATGGGTTTCCCATCTTCTCCTAGAAGAAGTGATGCTTAGACTTGCTTAGCTGTCCAGGAAAATAGAATTCTATGAAGGAAGGTCTTTGATATCTTAGATTTCTTCTCTGATAGATGCAACCAAGGATTAGAACTAGAGTTTGCAAGCTGAGCAATACAGATAGGAAGCAGAATGTCAGGACTTTCCTTTGGAAGAATCACCCATAATTAAGATTAACTTTAAAAAACATTTTTAATACTGAAATGCTAAGCGAGTATTGAAGGAAGTTTTAGATCTGAAAATACTTGTTCTTAGAGATAGACCCCAATACAGTAATAGTGGGGGACCTGAACACCCCCCTCATCATGAGACAGATCATCTAGGCAACAAATCAACAGAGAAACACAGCATTTAAACTACATTTCAGACCAATTGGACCTGGCAGATATCCACAGAACATTTCAGTCAGTAACTACAGAATATACATTTTTCTCATCAGCACATAGAACTTTCTCCATGATAGACCACATGTTAGGTCACAAATCAAGTCTCAATAACATTTAAAAATCCAGAATCAACTCAATTATCTTTTCAGACCATAACAGATTAAAACTAGAAATAAATAACAAGCAAAACTCAGAACTCTATACAAATACATGGAAATTTAAAATAGGCTCCTTAATGACCTATGGATCCAAGAAGAAATTAAACAGGAAATCAAAAAATTTCTTGAAACTGATGAAAATAAAGACACATCATGTCAAAACCTGTCAGATGCTACAAAAACAGTACTGAAGGAAGTTTATTGCAATAAATGCTTATATCAAAAGAATAGAAAGATTTCAAGTAAACAACCTAACACTATACCTCAAAGAACTACAAAACCAAGAACCATCCAATCCCCAGATTAGTAGATGGAAAGAAATAATTAAGATCTGAGGAGACCTAAACGAAATAGAAAACCAAAAAATCAATACAAAAGACCAATGAAACAAAAAGTTAGTTTTTTGAGAATGTAAACATAATAGACAAACCATTAGCCATGCTAACTAAAAATAGAAAAGACCCAAATAACAAAATTAGAAATCAAAAAGGAGACATCACAACGAATACCACAGAAATACAAAGAATCATTATAGACTTTATAAACAACTATATGCCAACAAATTTGAAAACCTGGAGGGAAGGGATAAATTTTTGGATACATAAAAACCACCAAGACTGATCCAAGAAGAAACAGAAAACCTGAACAGACTGATAGCAAGCAAAGAGATTGAAGCATTAATCAGCAATTTCTGAACAAAGAAAAGCTGAGGATGGGATGGCTTTACTGCTGAATTCTACCAAATCTTTAAAAAGGAATTAATACCAATTCTCTTCAAACTATTCCAGAAAATTGAAACAGAGGCCATTCTCCCAAATTCTTTCTATGAGGCCAGCATCACCCTAACACCAAAACCAAAGACACCACAAAAAAAGAAAACTACAGGCCTATATCTTTGATGAACATAGATGCAAAAATCCTCAATAAAATACTAGCAACACATCACGATCAAGTGGGACTCATCCCAGAAATGCAAAGATGGTTCAACATATGCAAATCAATAAATGTGATAAATCACATCAACAAAATCAAGGACAAAAGCCATATGATTATCTCAATAGATGCAGAAAAAGCATTTGACAAAATTCAACATCCCTTCATGATAAAGACTCTCAACAAATATGGTATACAAGGAAAGTATATCAACACAATAAAAGCCATCTATGACAAGCCCACCACCAATATCACTGTGAATGGGGAAAAACTGAAAGCATTTCTCTTAAGAACAGGAACACTACAAGGATGCCCACTTTCACCACTCATATTTAACATAGCACTGGAGGTACTAGCTAAAGCAATCAGGCAAGAGAAAGAAATAATGGGCATCTGGACTGGAAAAGATAAAGTCAAAGTGTCCCTATTTGCAAATGACATGATCCTATATATAGAAAAACCTAAAGACACTATTGAAAAATTCTTAGAGCTGATTAATAATTTCAGTAATGTTGCAGGATACAAAATCAATGCCCCCAAATCAGTTGCATTTATATTCTCCAATAATGAGCTAACGGAAAGAGAAATAATGAAAGTAAGCCCATTTACAATAGTCACCCAAAAAATAAAATACCTAGGAATTAATTTAACCAAGAAGGTGAGAGATCTCTACAATGAGAACTACAAACTACTACTGAAAGAAACTAAAGAGGTCACAGAAAGATGAAAAGGCATTCCATGCTCTTGGATTGGAAGAATTAACATTGTGAAATGTTCATACTACCCAAAGTGATCTACAGATTCAATGCATTCCCCATCAAAATACCAATGACATTCTTCATAGAAATAGAAAAAAACAATCTTAACATTCATATGGAACAACAAAAGACCCTGAATAGCTAAAGCAACCCTGAGCAAAAATAAATAAATAAAGCCAGAGGCAAAACACTACCTAACTTTAAATTATACTACAAAGCTATAGTAACCAAAACAGCATTGTACTGGCATAAAAATAGACACTTGGACCAGTGGAACAGAATATAGAACCTAGAGACCAACCCACAGACTTACAGCCAATTGATATTTGACAAAGGCAACAAAAACATACATTGGGGAAAAGTCTGCCTCCTCAGTAAGAGGTGCTGGGAAAACTGGATTTCCATATGCAGAAGAATGAAACTAGACCTGCATCTCTCACCATATACCAAAATCAACTCAAAATGGATTAGACTTAAATATAAGACCTAAAACTGTAAAACTACCAAGGGAAAATATAAGGGAAACACTTCAGGAACTAGGACTGAGCACAGACTTTATGAACAAGAGTCCAAAAGTACAAGCAACAAAAGAAAAAATAAACAAATGGGACTATATCAAACTAAAAAGCTTCTGCACAGCAAAGGAAACAATCAATAGAGTGAAATGACAGCCGACAGAGTGAGAGAAAGTATTTGCAAACTATATATCTGACAAGTGATTAATATCCAGAATATACAAGGAACTCAAACAATTACTCAGTAAAAAAACAAATAACCCAATTAAAAAATGGGCAAAGGAGCTAAATAGACATTTTTCTAAGGAAGACATGCAAATGGCCAACAGGCACTTTTAAAAAAATGCTTAACATCACTAATCATCAGGGAAATGCAAATTAAAACCTTATTGAGATATCACCTCACCCCAGTTAAACTGGCTATAATCAAAAAGACAGAGAATAACAAATGTGGTGAGGATGTGGAGAGAAGGGAGTGCCCCTACACTGTTGGTGGGAATGAAAATTAGTACACCCACTATGGAAAACAGTATGGAGGTTTCTCAAACAACTACAGATAGACCTTCCATACAATCCAGTAATCTACTTCTAGATATATACCCAAAGGAATGGAAATTGTTGTGTCAAAGGGATAACAGCACTACCATGTTCATCACAGCTCTATTTACAATAGCCAAGATATGGAACCAACCTCAATGTCCATGGGCAGAAGACTGGATAAGGAAACCATGGAATACTACTCTGCCATAAAAAAGAATGAAATTCTGCCATTCACAGCAACATGGATGAGCTTGGAGAAAATTATGTTGAGTGAAATAAGCAAAGCCCAAAGGGAAAAATACCACATGTCCTCACTCATAAGTGGGAGCTAGGCCGGCCCGTGGCTCACTCGGTAGAGTGCGGTGCTGATAACACCAAGGCCACGGGTTCGGATCCTATATAGGGATGGCCGGTTTGCTCACTGGCTGAGCGTGGTGCTGACAACACCAAGTCAAGGGTTGAGATCCCCTTACCGGTCATCTTTTTTAAAAAAAATAATAAATAAATAAATAAGTGGGAGCTAAGAGAAAAAGAAGGAAGGAAAGAAAGACCACAGTGGTGCGTTGTAGTTGCAGAGGGAGAGAACAGACCTAGGGTTGTGGAGTGGGGTGGGGGGAAAGGGAGAGAGGTCAGGGATTAATTGGGTGCCGGACATGAAGAATAATGACAATTTGCAGGGATGTGCATCCTGATAGTATTGATCTAGCCATCGCATCTTGGGCACAAGTGGTGATGGCCAGCTTTGTACTCCATGAATTTCCATAACCAATAAAATTTTTTAAAAGATACTCATTCTTATCACACTCCATCTTCATTTTTTTCATGTTCTTCCTTAGTCTTCAGTCATGGGCATTGCTATGTTTGAATGTCCCCTACAAAGTTCATGCTGAAACTAAATCCCCATTGTAACAATATCAAGAGGGTGGGAAATCCAACTATGGTATTTGAAAGACGGGGACTTTAAGACATGAATGGATTAATTTATTCATGGATTAATGGGTTATCATGAGAGTAAACTGGTGGCTTTATGAGGGGAGGAATAAACACGTGAACACACTCTTGCCCTCTCACCATGTGATGCCCTGCACTGCCTCAGGACTCTGCTGAGAGTCCCCACCAGTCAGAAGATCGTTGCCAGATGCATCCCCTTGACCTCGGACTTCCTACCTTCCAAAACTGAAAAAAACATATTGTGTTTCTTTACAAGTTACCCAGTTTTACATATTTTGTTATGAGCAACAGAAAACAAAGACAGGCATAGTCATTCACTCAGTATTGACTGTGCTCCCCCTATGAGCCAAGCACTGTGCAGAGAGCAGGGATACAGTGGAGAGCAGGAAAGGCATAGCATGTGCCCCCATGTAACTTCTTTCTATTCTAGTGGGAGACTGAGATCATGAACAAGTAATAAACAAATAAAATAAGAATAGGAGTTGCTCTGAAGAAACAAAAGGGTGCAGAGGACCTCTTTAGATAGGATGGGCTGGGAAGGCCTCTCTGAGGATGATTGCAATCTCAGGTGTATATGTGATTGCGTGTTGGGAATATACGTTCTCTACATTTAATTAGATAATACTTTGGATATTGCTTAAGATTTATTTATACATATTCCTATTTGACTTCAGTTTTTAGGTAACAGGCAAGGAAATATATACTTATACTTTATTATAATTTGTCATACACTGAATTAACTTGTATTTTATATACTTAAAATGTGGATGTTTCAGTGTAGCATTTATGTTATATAAACTAAAATAAAATACATGCAAAATAATGTAAAACTGTATACTTTAGTATTTTACTGGAATAGCATTATAGCTTTAGTGCAAAACATCACACATGCTAGAAACTGGTCACAAAACGCACCCCAGTGCACTACAACTCAATCATTAGAACATAGAAATTATCCTTTTCTTTTTCCTATCTGTGATACCTATTGTGCCCCAGGTATCTACTACTGCACACCAAAACTTACTGGCTTAATGGATAAGCAAAATGATGTATATCCATACAATAGAATATCCTTCTACAATAAAAGAAATGAAGTAGTGACACATGCTACAACATGGATGTACTTGAAAACATTATGCTAAGTGAAAGGAGCCAGACACAAAAGACAATGCTTTGAATGATTCCATTGCTATCGAGTATCTGGAACAAGCAAACCCATAGAGACAGAGTAGATTCATGCTTTCCAGGGACTGGGGGTGGATGAATAAGTTGGGTGGGGAGGGACTGCTGATGGGTAAGGGGTTTCTTTTAGGGGGTGATAAAAATGTTCTTTAATTAGAAAATGATGTGAATGTACTAAGATCCACTGAATTGTATACTTTTAAAAGATAAATTTTATGTTATATGAATTACAGCTCAATAAAACTTTTATTTTAAAAAGTTCATGGCTTAAAACAACAACTTACTGCATTTCTCACAGTTTTTTGAGATGACTGGGCTCAGCTGAGCAGCTCTCATTTGGGATCTCTCTGAGGTTGCTGTCAGATGCTGGCTGCAGAGAGAGTCATGGAAAGATTTGACTGGACTAGCTGTCCATGGTGGCTCACTACATAGCTGGCAGTTGGGCTGCCAGGCCAGCATGGCACAGTGTCATATCCACTGTGTTGTGTTTGTTAAAAGGGTCACAGGGCCTGCCCAAATTCAAGGCAGGAGTGACAAATTCCCATTGCAGAAGATGATATAGTTTGGGAAATACTTATTGTGGGCATCTTTGGAAAATACAACCTGCCACACTGTCCTAAATGTCAACTTGGAAACAAGAAGATCTGCAGAGTGCATGGTTGATTGCTATGTATAATAAAAATTTGGAAAATATAATTATATTGGTGAAAATCTCTGTTAGAATAACCTTTTGTCTATCAAATTTAGAAATAAACTCATCCAGAAACCTCAGTTGTCTCTGCAGGGCTGAAGAGGATGGGGAGGACGGTTTCTGGGTTTCCCTTCTCTTCGGGGTTCAGTAGCCGGGGTCTGAGAGACAGCATTTGAGGTTACAATCCCACCACAGCGTCACTATACCCAAGGACAGAATTCCTCATAGCTCCAAATATTTTCAGGCATTTCTACAAAACCTTTTCTCATCATGCCTCCAATGGCCAAAGTTCTAACCGGTTACATTTCAAGGAACTATCTCAAAGATGTTTCTGGCTTCTAGGATCTTAGCTGGGAAGAAAAAAGGATCTATGAAAATCTGAGAGGAACTCCCATTCAATCAGATAAGATACTTAGAGGCACATTGACACTCACCTGGAGCTTACTATACTTCCATAATCACAATATCAAAGCTAAAAATACCACAGTAACAAGCAGAATGAATAATGACATTCTACATTGTTATGCTTTGCTCGTGAAAGCAAAAGCCATTTTCTCCTATAAATCATTTATTTAAATGACCACCTCTTCTTTACAATCCATATCCCAATGTATACAGTTAAATTTGGGTTCTGATCCTGGATTAGTCCATTTTTGTGTTGCTGTAACAGAATACCTGAAACTGGCTAATGTATAAAGAACAGAGGTTTATTTGGCTTACGATTCTGGGACAGCTGCATCTGGTGCAGGTCTCAGGCTGCTTCTACTCATGGCAGAAAGTGGCAGGCAGCTGGTGGGTGCAAGATCACATGGTGAGAGGAAGAGAGAGAGGGTGGTGGAGGGGAGGTGCCAAGGTCCTTTTAACCACCAGCTCTCACAGGAATTAATAGAGCAAGAATTCACTCTCTAACCCCCATACCTTGGGAGGGCATTAATTTATTTGTGAGGGATTCGCCCCCATCATCCAAACAGCTCCCAACACTGCCATGTTGGGGATCCGATTTCAACATGAGCTTTGAGAGGACAAACATACCCAAATGATATCAGACCCCATTACTCAAGTGAAGTTATTTTCAATAGGGTCATTGTAAAGCTACATGACTACACCAGTTGTCAAGTAAGGCCAATCATAACTAAAGCCAAAATGTTTCGTTATTTTAGTTATACTAAGTTTCTATTTGTATTGTCAGGGCTACGGCTCAGACCTTTCAAATCCATTGTACAGACTGGGTCACCAGACCCCTCAGATGCAGGCCCATGCTAGGTAATTGGGAAAGATCCCGGGAGCCGTTGGTAGACAGCACGAGCTCAGTCCTCAGCAGTAGCGGCAACAGCTTACAGGTCCAGCGGTGGCCTCTTGAAGGGTCCCAGAGGCACTGGCAGCAACATTCTCCAGCAGTAGTAGTGGCTTTACCATGCCCCCCCCGGGGGGGGCATCCCAGGGTTGGGGGGCACCGTGGATCAGAGCCACTCAACCTTTATACTTAAGTCCATAACCCAAGACACCTGGATGCACATGCGCGATTACATTAGACAACAACCAAGGAACACCTGGTGCATGTGCATATTTACAACAAATGCTTGGCAAGATTCTAAACATCTGAAGGGCCCTGACCATTTTCCTGTGTTTTCCCAACAGTCATCTAAACACTGATTACACCAAAATATTTAAGAGAGCAGAAAGGGGCCTTCATAGTCTAATCCTAGAGTATGGCCCACTTCCGTTTGCAGCCACTCTTGCCGTGTCCCCTATATTCGAGCCACACTGAACTACTATGAATTGTTCCCCAAACTCCCTTCCTATCTGCAAGCCTTTGCTCATGATATCCCCTTTACCTGACCATCTCTTCCCCCACTGGTCTCGCTTTTGAACTCAACCTTAAGGACCAATGCCACTGTTACTTCCTGCCTATACCTCTCCCTATCATTCCTCCCCCACCCCATTATTTGCTCCTTATCCATGTTTTTTTTTTTTTTTTTTTCTCTTTTTCGTGACCGGCACTCAGCCAGTGAGTGTACCGGCCATTCCTATATAGGATCCGAACCTGCGGCCGCTGGGAGCGTCGCCGCGCTCCCAGCGCAGCACCCTCCCGAGTGCGCCACAGGCTCGGCCCCTTATCCATGTTTTCCGTATTTTTATACATACCCTTATCATACCATTTATATTTTATTTTAGCTATTTATATGTATTTCTTCTTCTTGCATTGCATAGCACACAAAATGATAATGATTAATACTTGCTGAATGCATGCTTCCAGTTTGTTTCCCTTTGAGTGAAAGTAACTGTCACTAGTTTTTAACCATCACCCCCACATATCCAATCTCAATGGGGAAGAGAAATGTGAGCCCAGGAGTGTACACATAGACATGTCTTAATCTAGTTGTGTGGGGGCAGAAATGCTGGGAGAAAAGTGCTCTGGAGCTTAGAGGAAACCCAGACATTTCAATGTGAACTGAGGCTCATGTGAGTGATTGCGGTGAACATAAAAGGAAAGTGGGAGGCTTTTTATAGTTTTTACTAGAAAAATAGTGACAGAAACCCAAGAGGTGGGATGGCAAAGGCAGAAGCTACAAAGGTAGGAGGCTCCCCCTGCTCAGCTTCAAGTACTCTCTGCAGTTGTTAACCAAGTTGCATTCAGCCTAGAGCCTTGTTGGCAGCTGTTGTGTTTTCTTAGGCTACTATTCAATGTTCTCAAGATACATTTTCTCTTCATCATTACTTAAAGAATCTAACTTCTAAATTTTTCACAGTTGTATTAGTCCATTTCCTGCTGCTTATAACAGAATACCAGAAACTGGGTCATTTAAAAAGAAACAAAATTTATTTCTTACAGTTTTGGAGGCTGGGAAGTCCAAAATTTTGGGAACTCGTCTAGTGGAGGCCTTTTTCTTGGTAGTGATTATCCACAGCAATGCAGGGTGTCCCATGGCAAATGGGCTGAGCAAGAGAGAGCTAAACTGCTCACTCACTCTCCTTATAAAGCCATCAGAACCATGCCCATGACAAGCCTTTAGACTATCAACCCATTAATCCATGAATGGATCAATCCATTCACAGGGGTACAGTCCTCACAATCTAACCACCTCTAATGGCCACGCCTTTCAATTACCATTATACAATTTCTTGCCTTCTTAACACTGTTAAATGGAGATTAAGTTTCACTGAGTTTGGGGAGGACATTCAATCTATAGCATCAGTAGAAAGCCTTTTGGCAGAAGAGTAGAAAATTGATCTTAAGTACCTATCACCTACAAAACTACTCATACAAAAACCCAGCCCAGCATGGTTCTCCAGCTTTCTTGTGAGTCAGTATCACCTGAAGGACTTGTGAAAACACAGATTTCTGTGCCCTACCCCCAGAGATTCTGATTTAGTGGATGTGAGCTGGGATCCAGGAATTCATATTTCTAGCAAACATCATCCCAGGTGTTGCTAACACTGCTTGTCTGGGGACCTCACTTTGAGAACCACTGTTCTCGCTTATCTACCATGCTGGCCTCCAGGCAGGATCATGGAGATCTTCTTTCCCAGATCTGGATACTTTCTCATAAGTCCTCCCTACTATCCCAGTCTAAAGGTATGTGATCCCGGGCAGTGAATGTCAACAATGCCCAGGCATACTGCATCTAAAATAACAAAGAGATGGAGTTATGAAAAACAAAAGTGAGGAAATATATTAATTTAATTGGTAAGAAAAAAAAACCAAAAAATAGATATCCCCTGCATTCTACAACACCAAAACTTACTTTCTGTCAGAATTAAGGCATGCCTTTCTCTAAGCTCCTCGGCAAAGACTTAACAAAATTATCTCACCCACAGAGTTCTGTTTGATTCTTCTGAAAAATATATTGTCTCTACCCATATGTTTTTTTGATTCTCCTTTCCCATCCCTTCTATTGTTCCATGTAGCTAAAAATAATGCTGAAAGGCTTGCTGTCATTATTTTAGTGATAAGAAAAATCGTGGACATACATTTGATTTTCACAATGTGGTGTCAATGGGGGTCACTTTCTGCTTTGAGATTCAAATAAAATTGGCTCAAATCCCCAGCTCATACATTGTGAGAAATCCTCTGACCCTCCCAATGTCTCCACGAATTTTGTAGGCTTTTGTTTTGCCTAGTCACTTCTAGCTATTATTTTGTCTTCTACTGAATTCTAGATTTCTCTCATTCTTTGCTTCTTGAATTTGACACTTGACCTGCATGATTCAATCATCCAACTGGAGAATATGACTGTTGAACCTACATTTCTTCCCTAACACTGTTCCTTCAAAGCTTTGTTGTATTGCGGGCCCTACTGAAGATTTATGGGTAACAGTAGGGGATTACATAACTTCATAACATAATATAACTTCAAATTGAATATTAGGCATCTATTTATTAAATGTGAAAAGAAATTATCAGCATGGAAGAAAATAGGGGAAGGTGTGGGGCTACACATAGATAGAGCCACTCCTTTGAACTCTATCAATGTTTGGAATTATTTTGCCTCCATGGTTTATCCATTTATTCAACAAATATTTATTGAGCATGTACTATGAACCAGGTACTGTGAAAGACATTGCAGGCACTATAACTAATACAACAGGGCAGTGTTGGAGACAGACAGATGTGGTTAGTACTGTAGACTGTGATAGGTCCATGTTCCATAAGAGAGGTTGAACCTAGGATAAGGGAGGCTTCGTGGAGGTAGTAAATTTAAGCTGATTGTTGATGGGTGAATTGGAATGAGCCAGGTAATGAGGAAGGAATAGAAAAGGATCAGGCCGAAGAGTTACACTAGGACAAGATAATGAATGTCCTGAAACAGCATGCTGAGGGATTTGTACTTTAACATGTAAAATGTGAACCATAGTGCCTGGCACAAAATAAGTTCTCAGTAAATCTTACCTTTTATTATTATCTTATGGATAATAGGAAGTCAATGAAGGATTTTAAGTGTTATGTATGCGTGTCAGCGAGGCGGGGACGGGTTGACAATAAGATTTGTAGTTTGCAAGCTCCCTTTGGCTACAGAGAGGAAAACAGATTGTAGAGGATCAATATTGGAAGCGGTGAGGAAGTGTAGGAGCCTGATGGAGTCACCTGGCAAAATACGACGGTGGCTAGAATAGAAGAACAGCAGTAGAGAAGGGGGAAAAGTGGTAGCGTGTCACGTAGATGGGTATGGGGTGAAGAAAAGGACAGTGTCACGGATGACATTGAGTTTCCTAGTTGAGCAAATGCGTAAACAGTGGTGCCATTCCCTGGGGCAGGGAACACTGGGGGAGGGAAGAGGACAGGGAGGCAGAAATGATGCTTTCTGTCTTGTGAACTGTCCAGCTTCGATGCCTGTGGGACATGCAGGCAGGTGGCATAGGTTGAAACTAATGAGAAAGTCTGGACTAGAAATACAACTTTTGGAATTTGGCCGCCTTTAGAGAGTAATTAAACCCATGGGAATGGATGAAATCACCCTGAAGCAGACGCAGGGAAGAAGCCTGATGATCACCTTTAGTTGGAGAATGAACAAAGGAACAAGAGGCGTTGAACAAGACCAAGACCCCTGAGAAGTAGGGAAAACCCAGACAGTGCATGCTATGGAAGCCAAAGAGGAGCACTTCAAGGAGCCAGTGTTTCAGGTTTTACTAGAAATGCAAATAGGAGGAAGAATTTTTAAAATTCCCTTTACTCTATCATTCCCTCAGTCTTATTGAAACTACCATCTGCCCTCATGGGAATGCGCCCTTTAAACTCTCTGTTCTTACCATTTTATTTATTCTTGACCTCACTGGCCTCCTTGCCCAGCTTAAATCCTGTAGTGAGCCATGTGAACTTTGTACATCGTACAACATTGAACAGCATTTACCGCTGTCGGCCAACAGTTCTAAAACAATTCATGTTAAACAACCTAAGCTGGCCCTGTCTGCTGCTTATAACCCTTTTCTTTCTCTGTTTTCACTTCTAATCAGCATCTATGACATTCCCCTTAGCACTTGTTTCAAATATTTTCCGTTTTCCTCAGAGCATGAATCCCCCCTCAACTCTCAGATTCAGCAAAGAACCCCATCTCCTACTTTACGGGGAAGATGAAGGTCCACTGACGTGCACTTTCTTGGAAACTTCCCTTCTTCACACTTCAGAACGTCTCTTATCTTCTCCCGTTCTTTCCCTTCCCTATATAGTGAGAATAAAAAAGTCCTCCTCTCCAAATCTAACTCACTTACATGTGACCTTAGCCCCTGTCCACCAGTTGTCCCTGACCTGACTCAGATTCATTTCCTTCTGCTCTAGCCATTGCCTTCCAGTCTATTATCAAATTCAAGTCTTCTGTGGCAGACAGACTCTGAGATGGCCACCACAATCCTTGACTCCTGGGACTCATGGCCTTGTGTGTCTCCTCCCCTTGAGTGTGGGTGGGACCTGTGACTTGCTTCTAATGATTAGAATACTGCAAAGGTGATAAGATGTACGTGATTATGTGTGTGTGATTAGGGTACATAATGCCTTGTAATTGTGTTGTAAGAACACTTGTTCCCTTGCTGGGTTTGAAAAAGCAACTGGCCATGTTGGGAAGCTTCGGGTGTCCAGGAACTGAGGATGGCCTCAAGCCTCCAGCCATCAAAACGGAGGTCCTTGGTCAAACAGCCCACAAGGAACTGAACAATTCTAATAGCCGCATAAGCTGGAAGTGGATCCTCCCCAATCAAGCATCAGATGAGACCACAGCCTTAGATGACACCTTGATCTTAGCTTTGTGAGGCCCTGAACAGAGACTCCAGCTAGGCCATGCCTGGACTCCTGACCCACAGAAACTGCATGATAATAAATGTGTGTTGTTCTAAGCTCCAAGACTGGAGTAATGTTATATAGAACTACATCACTAATTCATCTTCTATACCCCAAAATAATCCTTCCCTGAAACCTCTGTGCTCTCAAACAATGACCATTGTTCTCCTTTTCCCTTCATTATAATATTTCTTGAAAGACAATCTATACCAGCTAGATTCACACTCTTATCATCCACTGTGAGATGAATTAAAAGTGGCCTGAAATTGTTGGCGTCTCCTCCACGGAGAACTGGAGTCTATTTCCCCTGCCCTTGAATCTGGGTTGGCCCTGTGGCTTCCTTTTTCTAACAGAATGTGGTTGAAGTAATACTTCATAACTTCAGAGACTGGGACTTAAGAGATGCACAAATCTGACGTTGTGCACTTGGAACATATCCTCATGGAACCCCACTGCCAAGCTGTGAGAAGCCCAGACGCTCATGAATAAACCATTTGAGGGAAAACCAGAGGTCTCTGGTCAACGGTCCCACATTCCTGCCCAACCAAGTCTCCAGACGACTGCAACCTCCCAGCACCCCAGCCAATGCAATGTGGAGCTAAAGAAACATCCAGCTGAGCCCTGTCAACCCACAGAAATGTAAGAAACAACAAATGGTGCTATTATTTTAAGACACTGTGTGTGGGGTTGTTTGATAAGCAGCAAAAGATAATTAAAACACTCATTTTTAATGCCTTTCATGTTTACCTCTCTGGTGACCCAGTTCCTTTTAAGAACAGTGACCTTAGTCTCAAAATTCAGTAGCCATTTGATTGTTTGTTTGTTTGTTTGTTTTTCCTTCTTGACAGCTCCAAGGCATCTAATCCTAGAGAAATTTTCTTTCTTGATGCTTCTTTCTCCTTTCATTTCTGTGATATATTCTAGGAATCAGTTTCTTTCCCTCATCCCCTAAATGTAAATGCTTCCCAAGGTACTGTATTTGGATTTCTCTCAAATTTTTCTGCCAATATTTCTCTTTGGCAATCTCATCCAATCTTATTGTTTTAAATGTCATCTCTATGCAGATAATGTTCAAATCCTTTAAGAGGCATAATGATTAGAAGCTCAAGGTCTGGAAATGGACCAGACAGGGTTTTAATCCCAAATCTGCTAATTGCAAGCTATGTGACATTGGACAAGTGATTTGACCTCTCTAAACCTCCATTTTCTTTTCTATTAAACCTGGATAATAATAAGATCTTGCTCATAGGGATATTCCTTCAGCCTGCCACAGAAGAAGTACTCAGTAAATCAATGCTTTTCAACATTTTACAGTTTTTCATTTTACTGCTTACACCAGAAAAATGATAATGCTAGCATGCACTATGGGGTAAATGGAAGTGGCTACTCAGGTCAAAGGCAATTGGCCTGAGGGCTGTGGCCTCTCCTGGCCCTGCCCACCCCTCACTCTAGAGGATGATCAATATGTAGGCCCATCAGCCCATTATTGGCACACCAATGGAAAGCTTTACAGGAAATAGTCGCAATTATTATCCTTTTATCTAGTCCTGATTTCTCTCCAGGGCTCCAGGCCCACAGTAACAACTCTCTGCTGGACACTTCCATCACCTTCATCCCAAAACCAGATGGTGATTCTCAAAGTGAGGTCTCTGGGTCAGCAGCATCCGCATCACCTGAGAACTTGTTAGAAATGCAAATGTTTAAGCTCCAACCCAGACTTACTGAATCAGCAACTCTGGGGATGGACCCAGCAATATATATCTTAACAAACCCTCCAGGTCATTCTGAGGCAGGCTAAAGTTTGAGAAACTGTGAACCATAGTGATTTCAACTCTCAGTGTCCAAGCCTGCTCCACTCCCTTTGCTCCCTACTGGAATAATTAGTTCCATGACCTTCCCAGCTACCTGTGCTCAAAATGTCCCATTCATTCTTCACCCTTCATCCTACCTGCTTTCTGTATCTAATCAGCCACCAATCCTGTCTTTGCCTCCAGCAACGTTATTCATTATTCATGTCTCTTCCTTTCTCTATTCCACCACTCCCCAGAGGGAAAGCTGACCAATTTCTCCCAAACCAATTCACTTAAAAGACAATTTGCCTATGACCGATTTGCCTATAACAGCCTGTTAGAATAAAGCAAATTTATTTAAAAATTAATTTCATGCAATCAAATCTGCCCATTATTTTCTTCATGACTTTTACCACTTCAATGTTTACTACATCCTTCCCCTCCAGATGTTTGAGAAATATCTATTTTTCTAGTTTTTCTTACACTTCTTGCATTTAACTCTTGAACTGTCTGGAGTTTGATTTGGCTTTGGCTGTAAAGTGAAGGTCAAATTGCCTGCCCGCTTACTCCCAGCAAAGCAGAAACGCTCATTTACAATTCTAAGTTCAGAGCTCTAAGCCATCTACACTTTTATTCCCCTTCAGGTCAAGCAGAAAGATCAAAGAGAGAACCAGCAAGTGTGAGGTGCTGTGATCTTGCTTCACAAGAGAGTGATTGTCCCACTTCGTATATTTGACTGACTTACTCTGAAGGTCCTTACTTTCTTAGTAGTAGCTTGAAATGGGCTTATTTGCTAGAAACTAAGGAAGAAGTGTCTTTGGGCAAATTAGCCTGAAAATCCTTAAATGTTCAAACATTAGGAGATTAAACCTGGATCTTCCCTTACTCTGAGGCAGTTTCTCTTTCTGCTCCTCAACCACCATTATGGCCCCAGGAAGGAAATAAGAAGGAAGAGGAAATACACCCCACCCAGAGATGCAACTACCAGGTGAAAGAGAACGGAGGCCCACGGCCCACCATCTTCCCTCACGTAACATACAAAGGAGGAGGCAGGGACCGAGCGGTGGGGGAGTATATTTTCTTCATCCATCATAGGGTTCGTGGCTGCGACCCTAGCACAAAAGAGATTAACAAGAGGAAAGCAGATAAATTTACTTACGTTTTACATGAGATGGGAAGTTTCAGAAAATGGAGACCCAAAGAAACAGGGAGATCTGTGTATTTTAACAGACAGTTGAAGTAAGACCAGAGGACAAAAGGGTATGATCTGATGGTGATAAACTAGAGGGAAACGGCAAGGCCTGTTGGCTCAGATTCTTCTCTGTGTGACCTTCCCTCCAGGTATAGGGCAGGACACCTGTCACATGAGGGTCTCCAAGGGAGAAGGGAGGAGGAAGGCCAGAGGGTGACCGCCCTAGGTTTTATGACCTGCTTCAGACAATGGCCTTCGTGCTTCTGTTTTTTCAGTATCCAAGGTGCCATATTTTGGGATAGTGTTTCCTGAAACCCCATCAGGAGACAAGGTTCAGACACATTTAGAATGACATAAGCCTGGAAGGGGGACAAGCATTCCTTAAAAAAGAGAGGAAAGCAAGAAACAGAGGAGGGCTCCACGTGGGGAAGTCTCCCTAGCAGGTTCCAGGCAACATGGGCAGATGCAGCTCAGTGGAAGAGGTGGGGCTGCTTGTCAGAGAGAGCCTGAGGTGCTTGGCCTGAGCTGCCCTCAGCTCCTGTGTGACATGAAGGAAAGTTCTATTCTTCCCAAGATGGAGAGTAAGGCCACTGGATTGAGAAGCAGTGGGCCTGACCAGAGGGCTGTCATAGCCACGGGAAAGGTGACCCTGCCAAAGAGGCTTCAGAGGGTTGACGGAGATGCAGCTGGGACACAGGGTAGCCTCTAGCACTCACAGCATCCTGTGGGGTCATATCATCAGGGTAAACCCACCAGGACCTGCTGAAGCCACAACCAGAAACTCCCTACCAAATGTAAATTGTTACAGACACTATAGAATACAGCATGGAGTTTCCTCAAAACATTAAAAATAGAGCTACCATATGACTCAGCAATCCCACTTCTGGATGTACATCCAAAGGAAAGAAATCAGTATGTCAAAGATCTATCTGCACCCCATGTTTATTGCAGCACTATTCACAATAGCCAAGATATGAAATCAGCCTAAGTGTCTATCAGCAGATAAATGGATAAAGAAAAGTGGTATATTTATACAGTGGAATACCATTCAGCCTTAAAAAGGAATAAAATCCTGTTATTTATGGCAACATGGATGATCCTGGAGGACATCATGTTAAGCCAGGCACAGAAAAACAAATAACTGCATGATCTCATTCATATGTGGAATCTAAAATAGCTGATCTCATAGAGGTAGAGAGTAGAATAGTTGTTACCAGAGGCAGGGGGTGGCTGGGGAGAGGTTGCCCAACGGGTACAAGTTACTATTAGACAGGAGGAATAAGTTCTAGTGTTTCATTTTCACTGCTGATTAGTCTCCCAGTATATGTCTATACCACAATTTGGACTGTCCCAATTGTCAGCCACCACCAACAGTGCTGCACTGAACATTGTTGTCCTGTCTTGGGCTACACAATCCAAGAGTTTCTCTAAGGTGTATAGGAGTATCTAGGAATGGCCAGCTTACCAACCTTGCACAGTCACACAGGCCCCAAGCTTAGAAGGATCCTGTGCTTGGTTTAAAGCTCTACTGTCAATGTCTTGAATTCTTAGTTTTCTCATAAAAGGCTTTACATTTTCATTTTACACTGGCCCCCACAAATGTAGCTGGTCCTATACCTAGAGTGGGCTTTCTGGGTTGCAGCATCAACTTTAGTAGATCATTGTACCATTGCAAATTTGGCAAATGGTTTTCCAAAGGTGTTCAACCTATTTACATTTCCCACCAGCAGTGGATGAAAGCTCATGTTGGTCTACATCCTTGGCCACACTTATTGTCCAACTTTTTAATTTTTGTCAATCTGGTGGGTATAAAATACATTTTATTATATTATTTTTAATTAAACTTTTTGTTTTGAGATAATTATAGATTTATATGCAGATAGAAAGAATACAGAGAGATCTGTTGAGCGCTCCACCAAGTCTCCCCCCATGGCAATATCCCACAAAACTATAGTACAGTGCACAGTCAGGACACTGGCATAGATACAATCCACTGACTCTATTCAGATTTCCCCAGTTTTACTTGTTCTGATTTGTGTGTGTGTGTGTGTTTATTTAGTTCTATGCAATTTTATTTTTTTTTATTTTTATTTTTTTTAATTTTTATTTTTTTTAAAAGATGACCGGTAAGGGGATCTTAACCCTTGACTTGGTGTTGTCAGCACCACACTCAGCCAGTGAGCGAACCGGCCATCCGTATATGGGAACCGAACCCGGGGCCTTGGTGTTATCAGCACCGCACTCTACCGAGTGAGCCACGGGCCGGCCCATCTATGCAATTTTATAACATTCATAAGTTTGTATATGCACCATCACAGAAAAGATACAGAGCATTTCCATCATCACAAGGATCCCTAGTGTTGCCAAACATAACTGTACTCATCTTCCTCTCACCATTTCCTCTCCTCCACTGTTCCCCATCCCATCCCTAACTCCCAATAGCCACTAATCCATTATCCCTTGCTATAATATTTTTATTTCAAGAATGTTATATAAATGTAATCGTACAGTATGCAACCATTTAGGATTTGCTTTTTTCAATTAGCATAATTCTCTTGAGATACATTCAGGCTGTTGCACGTATTTGTTCTTCCATTCCATGGCTGAGTAGGATTCTGTGGTTGGATGTACCACAGCTTGTTTAACCATTCACCCATTCTAAGAGATCTGAGTTATTTCCAGTTTTTGGCTATCACAAATAAATCTGCTATGAACACCCATGTACAGGTTTTTGTGTAAACTCTTATTGTACTCATATTTTTTAGATGAATTTCTCTGAAAACTCAAGTTAAACACCTTTTCATCTGTTTAAAGGGTATCCAGTTGCCAAACAGCTCTAATGAGTTTTCATTAGTCCTAAAAGAAAGTCAAAACTCCTCAGCCTGGCCCCTTGAATTCAAGTATCTAGTGACATTATCCTTCCCACCAGTGCTGTGGTAGGCAGAATGGCCCCCAAAGATGTCCACACCTTAATCCTAGAGCCTGCGAATATGTTAACTTTTATGGCAACAGGACTTTGCAGATCTAATTTGAATTATGGACCTAAAATAGGGAAATCATCATGGATTATCAGGTGAGCCCAAACTCATTACATGAGCCCTTAAAAACAGAGAACTGTCTCCAACTGGAGGCAGAAGGGGAGGTGACAGAGATACAAAGCATGAGGACTCAAGATGAAGAGGACCACAAACCAGGGAATGTCAGCAGCTCCTAGAAGCTGGAAATGACCTTCCACTGACCTTAGTCATATAAAGGCATGGAGCTGAATCTGCCAACAACCCGAGTGAGGCTGGAGGCAGATCTTCCCCTAGAGCCTCTGGATGAGAACTCAGGCCACCTGACACCTTGATTTCAGTCAGCATTGTGAGACCCAGAGCAGAAAATCAGTCAAGCCCACCCGGACTTCTGACCTAAAGAACTGTGAGAAAATAAACTTGGGTTGTTTTAAGACTCTAAGTTTGGGGTCATTTGTTTTCTTGTTTTTTGTATTTTGTATTTTTTTTTTTTAAGATGACCGGTAAGGGGATCTTAACTCTTGGCTTGGTGTTGTCAGTACCATACTCAGCCAGTAAGCAAACCGGCCACCCCTATATAGGATCTGAACCCGCGGCCTTGGTGTTATCAGCACCGCACTCTCCCAAGTGAGCCACAGGGTGGCCTTGGGGTCATTTGTTAAGCAAAGCAATAGAAAATAACACAAGTGTCTGTTAAAAGGAAGAACACTGAGGTCAGACAGGTGTGTTCAATCCTATCTCTGTCACTTATTGAATTTTCAACCTCTCTGAGCTTTTGTATCCTCATTCTTAAAAAGGAATGTAAATTCCTATTTAGCTTAGCTCACAGAGGTTTTGGAGGAATTCAATGTGATAACATATATAAAATGCCTCATGCATGATAGAGTAACAAGAAATGACCTGTGTACACATGCCACACTCTCCTGCATCCATGCCTTTGTCTTGACTCTGACACTCCAATTTTTTCATGTCTACCTGCTGCCCACTCTCCAAGGCCAGCAGCAATGTCACCTCTCATGCTAAGCTTCTATGATCCACCACATACAGGTAACGACCTCCTGTGATTCTTGCAGTGTGCTATCTTTCTCTACATCAGAGCAAGGTTAAAGCTCTGCAGTCTCAGACAATAGCAGAAAGGAAATGCAGAACATTAAAAGTTCCTGTTAGGAATTATTCATTCCACCACTGAGCTCTGGGAGCATGTGTGAGGCACCCCCAATCTATCCCTGCCCCCCCCCCAAAAAAACAAGCACTTTATTGATTCTCTGAATCCTAGTCATTGCCTCTCAGGACCAAAACTATATATTAGGAATGGAATGGAAAGGGTTATGGGTTGAATTATGTTCCCCAAAAATTTATATGTTGAAGCGCTAACACCCAGTACCTCAACATGTGACTGTATTTGAAGATAAGGCCTTTAAAGAGTTGATTAATTAAAATAAGACCATTACGGTGGGCTGTAATCCAATCTCACTGATATCCTTAAAAGAAAAGGAAATTTGGACACACAGAGGGACACCAGGGATGCACACAAAGAGGAAAGACCATGTGAGGACACAGCAAGAAGGTGGCCATCTGCAGTCCAAGGAGAGAGGCCTCAGGAGAAACCAAACCTGCTGACACCTTGATTTTGGACTTGCAGCCTCCCGAACTGTAAGAAAATAAACTCCTGTTGTTTAAGCCACCCAGTCTATAGTATTTTGTTATGACAATCCTAATAGACTAATACAGGAAGGATAAAACTATGGAAGAGATATATGATGATAGGTCATTGTTCAGTATATCTGGCTTTGTTTAGAGTTGACTTTACATTTAAGAATTTACATTTTTTCATACACTATGTACATTATGAAAATAGATCTTTAAGGACCACCAAGAAGATTTGAGGGGAATGCTCCAGCATGAAACGTGAATCTGTACAAGCCACAGGTATTGAATCTACACCTCTTCACGAAAGTAACCAAAATTGAATTCCAAAACACAAGAGAGAGGACTAAGTTGTAAGTTGAGACATTCCACAATTCTCTAAGAAATCCCTTTCTGTCAGTACCAGATCATTGGCCATGTACTAACTGCCCATGACTGGCGATGACTCGGAGACGCCCGTGGGTGCTCCTGTGCAAAAGGCCCTGTTACTCTAACAATGGAAGCTACCAAATGGCCACGCTGAACCTCTTCAGACCGTGACGGAACAGCTCCCACCGATGCTTCGCCTTCTGCGTGTTTACAACCATTTCCCCCATTTCGTCCTAACAGCGTGAACAGCTGACAGGCATATGTTCATCGTGCATTGTTCACAGTTTGTGTATTTTGCACACTACTGTGATTAAGTTGACAGCAATATCTAAAGGTGAGAAAGAGGGATTGAAAGAGAAAACGGGCAGAAAAGGCTTCACCTTGGACCATTGTGACTGCTTCCACAGCCACAGTTTTGTTTTTTCACAGGCTACAAGAGGGGCAGCCACTTGTCCTTCCTAACACGCTATGGTACAAACAGCCTGGCAAATAACCTGTTAATAGCATCCTCTCCTCTCCAAACCATACTCTTTCTCTATCTCTTCACACATTGCTAATATAAAAGAATTTGCCTGAAGTATACAATTTATTAATTATACTTAAATCATTACTATGAATATGTTCATGTATTATTTACCTCCTTGGACAGAGAGTACAAGCTCCTGGGGACAGAGACTGTAATCTCTTGTTTACTGTGGAGCTCCAGCAAAAGCACTGATGGAGTTTGGATGTGTTGTCCCCTCCAAAACTCATGTGGAAATTTTTTTTTTTTTTTTTTTAAAAGATGACCGGTAAGGGGATCTTAACCCTTGACTTGGTGTTGTGAGCACCACACTCAGCCAGTGAGCGAACCGGCCATCCATATATGGGATCCGAACCCGGGGCCTTGGTGTTCTCAGCACCACACTCTCCCGAGTGAGCCACGGGCCGGCCCACTCATGTAGAAATTTGATCCCCAATGTGGCAGTGTTGGAAACGGATTGAATCATGGGGGCGGATCCCTCATGAATGGATTGATGCTCTCCCTGGGGGAAGGGGGATTAATGTGTGAGTTCTCGCTCTATTAGTTCCCGCCAGAGCTCGTTGCTTTAAAAGACCCTGGCACCTTCTCTCTCTCTCTTGCTTCCTCTTGCCATGTGATCTGCTTGTACCCACTGGCTGCTTGCCCCTTTCTGCCATGAGTACAATGCAAGGGTGAAGCAGATAAACTGGTTGCTAAAGACATTATCTTGGCAGTGAGGCAGCCAGATGCTAATAGTGGAGAAAATGAGAGGAAAGCCCTGCAGGCATTTGAGAAGTCTGGAAGGGTGCCCCACCATCACAGACCCTGCGGCCTAGAAGGACTGAGTTATCCTGCAGGAAAGACCTGGGGTTCAGCTGCCCTAGGGATCCTGTTCCCTGCATCCCAGTGGCTCTGGCTGGAGTGGCTCCAAGTGTGGTTTGTGCAGTAGCTCTGGAGAGTAGAGGCCTGAAACCTCGGTGGCGCCCACATTGTGTTAAGTCTGAAGGCCGGCAGGATGTGAGAGCAGTGGAGGCGTGGCAGCCTCCACCCAGATTCCAGAAGATGTATGGAAAAGCCTGGGGACCCAGGCAGAGACCTGCCGCAGGGGCAGAGCCATCACAGAGGACATCTACTAGAGCAATGTAGAGCAGGAAAGTGAGGTCAGAGCCCCCACAGAGAGCCACCACCAGGGAAACGTCTAGTAGAGCCAAGGCAGCAGGGCTGCCACCAGGACCCCAAAACTGCAGGGCCACTGGTAACATGCAACACAGGCCTGGAAAAGCTGCAGGCAATGCTAAGCCTGGCAGAGCTGTGGGAGCAAGAGTGCCCAAGGCTTTGGGGGCCTGGATGCCCCATTGTGCCCAGGATGCAGGACTTGGAGTCAAAGAACATTATTTTGGAGCTTTAAGACATGTCTGCCCTGCTGGGTTCCGGACTTGCTTGGGGCCTGTTTCTCCTTTCTTCTGGTCTATTCCTCCTTTTTGGAATGGGAACGTGTACCCAATGTCTGTTCCACCGTTGTATCTTGGCAGTAGATAAATTTGGTTTTGTTTTTCAGGTTCACAGCTAGAAGCACTTTTGCTTTTGGTCTCAGATGAGACTTTGGACTTTTAAGTTGGTGCTGGAGCAAGCTACGACTTTTGGGACTGTTGGGATAGAATGATTGTATTTTGTATGAGAGAGTGACATGAGTTTTGGGGGGGGCAGGGGTGGAATGATGGAGTTTGGATGTGTTGTCCCCTCCAAAACTCATGTGGAAATTTGATCCCCAATGTGGCAGTGTTGGAAACTGATTGAGTCATGGGGGCGGATCCCTCATGAATGTATTCATGCTCTCCCTGGGGGAGGGGGGAATTAATGAGTGAGTTCTCACTCTATTAGTTCCCGCAAGAGCTTGTTGCTTAAAAAGACCCTGGCACCTTCTCTCTCTCTCTTGCTTCCTCTCTCTTGCTTCCTTTCGCCATGTGATATGCTTGTACCCACCAGCTGCCTGCTGTTTTTCTGCCATGAGTAGAAGCAGCCTGAGGCCCGTGCCAGATGCAGCTGTCCTAGAATCGTAAGTCAAATAAACCTCTTTCCTTTATAAATTACCCAGTCTCAGATACTTCTGTCATAGCAACACAAAATGGACTAAAACAAGCACAGTGCCTGGCACATAGCGGTCAGGTGACTAAGTATTTGTTTAACAAAGAAAGCCCAGTTCCTAAGAAAAATAGCACCAGAGCCTTAGAGAGGAAAGAAATGCCTTAATAAATCACCTTCAGTCCCACTATTTCAATTCGGTCTGAATTCTTTTGAACTCTAAATATCTGAGCATTCTAAACATGCATGATTTGAGCAGAATCTGATCCAGTCTCTTCCTGACATTCTAAAGGCTAAATCTGACTCAAACCAATACTTGTTCCCACCTCTTTTCCTTTGTTCATGCCCCTTCCTCTGCCTCTGAAGCTCTTCTCCTGTTTGTCTTTTCAGATTCTGTGCCTCCATGTGTCACAAATGACACTACTTCTTTCATGAAGCTAGCTCAACAACTGCATTTCACACTGACCTTTCCCTCCCTTAAATTCCCGTTACATTTATTTCCATATTATTCTTCTTTTGTTGTTTTATGTTGCATCTTCCCCCACCAGAAGACAATATGCTCTTAGAGCTCAGGAACTGATTTTATAGGTCTTAACAGCACTAAACACATGCTACTTGCTGCATAGCAGAAACACAATACATTAGTGCCCCCTTATCCATAATTTCACTTTCCACAGTGTCAGCCACCAGTGATCAACTGTAGTTCAAAAATATTACATAAAAGAAGATATTTTAAAGAGAGAACAAGCACATTCACATCACTTTTATTACAGTATATTGTTATAATTGTTCTATTTTATTATTAGTTATTGTTGTTAATCTCTTACTATGTCTAATTTATAAATTAAACTTTATCATAGGGAGGTTACGTGTGGAAAAAAACCTAAGTATATGTAGGGTTCGGTACTTCCCACCGTTTCAAGCATCTCCTGGGAATCGTGGATGTATCCCCTGTAGATAAGGGAGGACTGCTGTACTTGCTTATTAACTGCTTTGTCTAAGTTGAGAGGAAAGCATTTACTAATCTGTTCACATCTCTGCTCATCTTCCTTCTTGCTTCTCCCCAAAAGGCAGTGATGCCAAATCAATTGGTCCTATTGCAAAACATTGATCGGGCCACATTTATTTTGGGGAGGATGACTGTTAAAAATTATTCTTGGCTGGCCGGTCAGCTCAGTTGGTTAGAGCATGGTGCTGGTAACACTAAGGTCCAGGGTTCAATCCTTGTACCAGACAGCTGCCAAAAAAAAAAAAAAACAGAGAGAGAGAGAGAGAAATCATTCCCCTCTTCAACCACTATTTATTGAGAACCTGTTGAGCAGGCCAGACTGTTTTAGGCTGGGAAGGTAGCAGAAAGTAGACTAGAAGCTTCCATTGCAGAAGGAAAAGACAATAAGTACATCAGTAAACAAATGAGATTATTTTAGCTAGTAAAGAAGGCTAAGAATAAAATAGAACAGTATAGTGGAGCTCAGGTGGAGAGGGCAGAGAAGTGGGTCATTTAGTTTAAGGTGTCAGGAAAGGCCTCTCTAAGGAGGTGACAATTTAGATGAGGCCTAAAATAATGATAAGGAACCAGTTATGCAACAATCAGATGAAGGACATAGGAACAAAAGCAAGGTCAAAGAGGCTGGAGCAGAGTTGGGAGTGGGACACGGAGTGGTCAAGATTGGGTGCAAGAGGTGGACAGCCATCAGAGCATGAAGATCCATGAGGGGCCATGAGGAGCAGGTTGGCCATGAGGTTGGAGTTTTGTTCCAAATGCAGTGGGAAGCCACTGCAAGGTTTTACAAAGGAAAAGATAACACATCAATTTACACGTTAAAACCTCATCTGGCAGCAGTGTTGAGAATGATTGTGGTAAGGCAGGAATAGGAACAGGGCCATAGTTATGACACTCGTACAGTAATGCAGGCAGGAAATGATGGAGGCCTGCCCAGGGTTGTAGCAATAAAATAGCGAGAAGTGTATGGATTTAGAAGACAATTCTGGTGGCAAAGTCAACTGGACTTCCTGATGGATCGGATGGGTGGGAACTAGGAGGAATTTAGGGTGACTCCTGAATTTTTGGCCCAAGCAACTGAGTGCTTTTAACTGATATGGGAAAGACTTGAGGATGTACAGGTTTAGAATAGGGATAGGATTGTGGACATAACTGTTCAAGATTCAGTTAAGCCCATGTGGATAGATCAATAAACTCACCGTGACTTGTCTTGGGAACCAGTGACCATTTTTTTCTTTTTTGCATGGCCACCGAAGCCAGCTGGTCATTGCTTCAGGTTTGTTGTAGCTATCCAGAGGTGAAGATTGCAGGATTTCAATTTTTAAGATTATGAAGATGTAAAAGCCCCACAATGGGCTCTAGCCTAAGCCATATGCTCCATCCTAGAAGCATGGACAATGAGAAAGGGTCACTTTGACTTGGTCCAAAAGAATATGATCCTGGAGTCCGGGTTTTTACCCCTCTCTCATAGCCATTTGTTATATAGTTTATTCTTTCTGGTTTTGCACCCTTACCTATACCATAGAAAGAAAATGGAAAATATCTGTTGGTCACACAGTTCTGTCTTGCAGCTTGTTTTAATATTGTCTCACTCTCTGAGTTCATTGCCCAGGGGCAATTATTATTGATTGCCTGGGGGGCAATCAATAATAAACTATTTCTTAGACTAGAATCTCTGAAGTTACCTGAATCCTTTGTACTACATTACTAAAAAAAACTTTTCCACTGGGTAAAATTATTCATCTTGGAGTGGTTAGTAATGATGGTATCATGTTTAGACCAGGCTGAAAAGTTTTTTAAAAAGCAGGTACACTATTTCTTATTGAATGTTGTACTTTGAGTGAATAGCTCTCTTGAATACCTCATGGGGGAAGGAGGCATCATCTAGGTAAATACCATCAAACAATATCCAGTTCCTAACCTCATCCTATAATAAAACTAATATTAGTTTCATATAAAATTGCACTATTTTTTAAAAATATATCATGGCAAAAAGTCATCAGAAAACATAAAAAGGTACTAAATTTTAGGTACTATTTGTAAAATAATTTCAAAGGAACAATATGGGTTTTAAAATGACCTAGTGGGCCGAGCCTGTGGCGCACTCGGTAGAGTGCTGTGCTGGGAGTGCAGCGACGCTCCCGCCGCGGGTTCGGATCCTATATAGGAATGACCGGTGCACTCACTGGCTGAGTGCCGGTCACGAAAAAACGACAAAAAAAAAAAAAAAAAAAAAAATGACCTAGTAATTAATCCACCTTGTGGAAAATAAACAGAAACATAATTGTCATTTTGAGATATACTAATAATCCTTTGTAAAAACATCAACCGTTAATTAACTGACATACTGGATTGAGAATAGAAATATCAAAGCAAGCACAAGCAACAATTTTTTGGTTATTAAAGGGCATTAGGTGTTCAAAGGCATTCACATGAATCCCATTCATGTATATCCTACATATGCATAAATATTCATATATGCTTGTGTACACTTATACAATTTTTTTTTCTTTTTGGCAGCTGGCTGGTACAGGGATCCAAACCCATGAATTTGGTGATAAAAGGCTGCCCTCTATATCAATATTTTTAATACCCACTCCAAGCAAAATAACCCTATTTTAAAAATATTGAAATTCTCTCTATTTATCTTCCCCCAGGCTCTAGGGCCTAGGACCATGTTTGAGTTGAGTCTAGAAAAAAAAAAAATAGGCAAGGGTCCTTTTCTTCCCCTCATGAGAAATGAATCAAAATTGAAGTCTTTCGCAATGGAGGTCCACCAGCCTCCCTCAGCAAAAAGACTACTTTTCTGTTCTTTTTCTCATGTCAGCAGTTTGTGCAGCAGCTCTGCATTGTATCTCAAGAAACTAGAGATTTTTCTGTTGAAAAGCTGAGGAAAATATATTTGGCATGAATCCTTAGAGAAATACAAAATTGTCTTTCTACTTGCCTTAGCTTATCTGATCCCTTTCTGCAGGGCAGGACTTTTCAATGGCCTGAAGGCTGATACTCCAACCTGGTCCCTAGCCTCTACAAAGATTTAAAAGCTTTGCAAGTCTAGTTTTTAAGGCTTAGCCCCAACCCAGCTGATTTTGAACTAACTTTCCCTGTTGACAGAGATTTTCTCCTTTTTCTGTTATCAATTGGTCCAAGTATTTTATATCCTTTCTCACTAAACATGTCATTTTTCCCCTCAGTATTTAAACGGTGAGGAATTTCTTCAACAGTGTCAATGTCTAAGGTATAGATCCAAGAAGATACCCCTCCCCCACCCTCCCTCCAGGTCACTGCTGCTTTCTGCACCCTACTTAATTTTTACAGACAATGAAGGTATTTCAAAAAATTTCTGGAAAGATTTGCATTATCTTTTAATTCTATTTCTCCACAAACTTTTTGAAGTATGCTCATATCCAAGATCTTGAATGAACTTCAAACTAAAGCCTAATTCAATGGAAGGAGGAAAAAGGATTACGTGCTTCTCCGTGTCTGTGGTTTTAATATTTGCAACTCAGTTGTTCAGCATGAAGGCAGGGAGTAAAACAGGAAGCAAAGCAATGCTTGCCCCTATTTTTTGTTTGTGTTTTACAGCTCATCGGGAGGCAATGGCTTGTGCAGTGCCCATCTCTTTGACTTTCCACCTTCTCAACTGAAAATAACTTCTCTAAAAGCCAGACTTGTCCTGTGGGTGTTAACAGGGTGTTGTTTTTCATGTAATTTATGTGGAAGGATAATTATGCAGTGGCCATCAACTTTGCTTTACGGTCATTCACCATAACTGGGTATTTGTTGATGGTAATGTGCCTCTGGAGACATGTAGGATTTCTATTTTAATAAGAAAGAAGAATTTATAAAAGTTCCTCCCTGACTTTGATGAAATCGAGGTCTAAATGCCATCATAACAGAAATGCAGGCCACATTTTTTAAAGCTACCTCAGGGGGAAACAAAGCAAACACACAACAACAACTACAAAAAAATCTCTGCATTTATGCCATAAATATTAATAGTATCTTCCACTTGTATAAGCACTCTACCATTACAAAGAGATATCTCATTCATTCTTTTGTTTATTCCCCACAACACCCTTGTGATGAAGGAAGAAAAGCCTTTATTATTTCTATTTTCCACATGGCACAGCCATGATTCAGAGGCCGAAGGTCATATGGCTTGTAAGCAAAAAGAGCTTGAACCCAGGTCTAGCACTTTCTCACTCTATTAATAACACACCATCCCTCAAATATAGGGCCAAGGTCTTTGTGTTGCTTTTTTCAGTAATTTTGATGGGAAGTATGAGCCATAAACATTCTGTAGCCCAGTCATTTTATGTCCTGTGATGCACATTGCTTAAAAAGCCAGTCCCAGTTGGGGGTTCAGTCTATAAATGTGAGCTAGACTGTTTATATAATTGGCCAAGATCAAAACTGTGTTCTTGGTTACGTTAGCACCACACTTTAACAAGAATAGTTTTTCAAGATTGCTAAAATAGCTTTATAGGTATCACAAGAGAAATGAAAAAAATAAAATAAAACAGCTTTATAGGTATCTATCTACACTCCTGCCATGATGCCAACTTTTACCAAGAACAAAAACAGGGCTGGCTGTTTAGCTCAGTTGGTTAGAGCATGGTACCACTAACGCCAAGGTCCAGGGTTTCAGTCCTGTACCGGCCAGCTGCCAAAATAAAAAAGATCAAAAAGATCATCTCTGACCAGAATGGAGAAGATGGTATTTCACTGATCGTAGTAATAATTAAATATTTTTTGTGTTCTGTTGAGATTGGGGCCCTGATGGTACTACACCAGTCTGTCGTCATTATTCATACTAGTCAAAGAAGAACATTACAATCATTTCATTCTGCCCATCTGAATGATCCCCAAAGGGAGAATGAGAATGTACGGATTTGGAGTGCTTTTTTTTGTTTTTGGTTTTTTGGCAGCTGGCTGGTATGCAGACCCAAACCCTGGTGTTATCAGCACCTCGTTCTAACTGAGTGAGCTGACCAACTAGCCCTGGAGTGCTCTTAAAAGAACAATAATTGCTGGAATTGGGATGAGCTGTGCTCACCCGGACTATAGACTATAGATTTTCCTCCCTGGATGGTCCTTTTACAGTTTTCTAGTGTTGTATATTTCCTCTCACCAGATAGGGGAACAGGTTATCATTTGCATTCCATTTTAGCTTAGAATATTGATCTTCAATTTTTCCCTACTTTACATGTAGGATTTATGTGACTTTGCTGTTCTTCTTTCATACTGGGGCTGCCCATTAGGGAGGAAATTTATGGAACTAAATGATACCCTTGATGCCAAGATCTCTTGGATTCATCTTGAATATTCTTAAGCTCACAGATGAACTATAGGTTATGGGGTGCCTAGAGAAGGAAAAGGGGGGTTTACCAGATGGATACAATCTCTGATCGGAGACAGGCTTTATGTACAGGCTGATTTCTCCTATCTATTTTGATAATGACTCAACTTTTCTAGTGGTAAGAATGGGAGAACTGTGAGAAAAAGGTTTCCATGGAGAGAAAGAGTTTAATCTTAGAAAACTTTGTCAAAATATATTCCTTTGGACTGGGCATGCAGCTTTACACCGCTGCTCCCACGATGCTGGTGTTCATCAGGAAGCCAATCTACATTTCTAATATCTCACAGCTTCACTATTTCCCCTAGAACTCCACAAGGGTTAAACAGTAAAAGAGAGACTCCAAGGGGAAAAAAGAGAGAGAGAGATTCCAGGGGTTGAAACTCAATTCCATTTTCCTGATGGTATAGTAGTGGGAGGAAGAAAAAAGGAAATTATAGAGGAAGGGAGGAGTTTGGAGAAAATGCTAAAGATTCAGTAGTATTCTAAAGCAGGTCCAGACCAAAGTTACTGCTTCCTGGTTCTAAATCTGGAAATAGGCCGATGAAGCAATCAAAACATAACTTACTTCTTTCCCTATTAATATTTATAATTAAGCTAACATACACTGAGCAGTTACTATATACTCTGCACAAAGCAATTTACATGAATCATTTCATTTAATCTGCACAAGAAGTCTATTAGGTACCCTATTTTTCTCATTTTACCAATGAGGAAAGTAATGTTTAAAGAAGCTAACTAATTTGCCCAAGTTATAGCTCCAGTAAGTTCAACAAACTGTTATCAACCTTGTATCTCTTTGATTCTGGAGTCTGTATAGTCTTTTGCCAGAGGATGTTTTCTAGGAGATGTTTCTGCTCTGTGGGGCTCCCTTAATTTGCTCTAAATACTAAGGCAGCTTCCCAGGTCTTAACCCTTCTCAGACACTTAGATGAAAGGCAGCCAGGTATAACAGAAAGAGTCTGAACTAAGAGTCAGAACTTTCTTCTCCAGCAGTTGTACTTACTAATCACACGAACCTGAGCTAATCATTTGGCCTATCAGATTCTCATATATAACGTGGAGTTAATATTTTCTCTTTTAACCTGACATGGTTGTTGAAAAGCACAAATGAGGGAATATTGTATTGTGAACGAGCTTCAAAAACCATGAAGTGCTGTCTAACGAACTCATGCGACGATCAGACTGAGTTTATTTTCCCTAATCTCTTCTTAATGACAATTAGATGAAAATAGTAATGCTACATTTGACAGCTGTCTTGGGCTTCTCAACCTCTCTCTTGGTTTCCTTATCTGCCAAATAAGAATGATGGTCTAGATCTGTACTGTCAACACAGCAGCAGCCACGTGGGGCTATTTAATTTGAATTAAATTAAGTTAAAATAAAAATTTAGTTCCTCAATCATACCAGCTACATTTCAAGCGGTTACCTGAGGCTAGTGGCTACTGTATTGGCAGTACAGACATAGAACTTTTCCATCATCTCAAAGAGTTGTATTAAATGGCGCTGGTCTAGATAATTTGTAAAGGCCATTCTAGTTTTAAATTTATTGTTTCCTGTATGTTTTGAGTTTTGAGTTAGGTCCTCTTGCATTTGATATGTGAGTATATGTGCACACTATGTAAAAGATTGTATTGGTTTAGTCAACAAAAGATATAACATACTTGGTACATTACATATGTGGAATTGTTTTAATTTTTAATTAAAACATTTCCTGAGGCAATATAGTTACATTAAAATTTTGAAAGAAGGAGACTTTAATGTGCTTAGAAAGAGGTTCCTTACGTATACCAATTTTTTCTTACCTCCTTTTGAACCTAGAAGGGGGGTTCTCTTATGTATCTCTGTTGTTCACATAACCTAATTCTATTTTAGACAAATACGTAAAGCAGACAACTCTGCTAAATAACTTTTCAAGCCAAAACCTGTAGCAGTTCTGGGAGAAGCAGCTGCTTCATCCCTGAGGATATCAGGCATTTCAAAAAGTTACATTGAAGAAAAAAAAATACATTAGTTTCTATTCCATTTCTTAAAATGCCAACACAAACATCATTCAGCCGTTCATACACCAAAAATAAGCATGAAAACCTCCTAGTAGTTAGTATTTCAAGACAAAGAGCCAAAATCTAAAGTGTTTCAAGCCAGTTTTACCAGTTTTTTTTTTTTTTCTCTGACACTCTGGTAATACTTGAAAATATCTAATTCCACTTCTCTCTCTCCACACACACACCTACGCACGCACACACACACATACACACTCTCTCTCTCTCTCTCTCTCTCTCTTCTGATCTTAAGGTATATTAGGTATGTTTATTTATTCTCCCTAAGTCATATGCTTCCAAAAATTATTATAGGCACAATGACTTCCCATTATGGAAAGACACCACATATTGGAGAACTGGAGAAAATGGTGGGGAAAGGGAGCATCTGTAATCCAACGACTCTCCTTTGCAATGGCCATTAGCATTTTGATCTATTTCCTTTTAAGTCTTCTTATATAAATACTGTTTTATTTTTACTATATAGGTATCATTACAATACGTATGCAGCTGCATCCAGTTTTTTTTAATGATATTTCCATTTTTCACATTTACCCACATAAAATTAGTGCTTTAAAAAAAACACATTTTTTTACTCCTAAAACCAGCCCTGATGGTTAAGGGAGGAAACAAGAAGCGTTGTCCCCCTTTCAAAGTGGCATGAAGCCAGAAAAGCTTGGTCAAGTTTTAATGAGTTTCTGTGGGGACAGAGGAGGAACATTCGGCACACAGGAAAGTCTTGTGGAAGTTGGGAGTGATCTAAAGAAAGCACAGCCATTCCCCACCCACCTCTAAAAACACGAGGTTAGTCATAAATGGTGTAATTATTTATTCAGATTCCCACTGAATTAGTCCAAATCCCATGACTTCCTAAGGCTTATATGCCTGCAACTCTAACTTTCAAGAATTCTTAAAATTTTCAGTGAATTTGACCGAGAGTCCCCTACCCCAGAGACTTATGTAATTAAGATTTTTAGGGTTGCAAATAACAGAAGTCACTCTGGTTAGCTTAAGAAAAAAAGGGGCAGGGGATGAGGAGTTATTGGAAACACACTGGAGTAGCCCATGGAACTCAAAGCAAGTTAAAGTTCATGGTCCTCTTCTTTAGAAAGCTGCCATCTTTGTTGCCTTTCTTTGTCTCTATTTTGCACACATCGAGTGCTCAATAAATATTTGTTCTTGAAAGTTTGTACCTCCCTCAGGCAAAATGAAATTGCTGGGCAGAACCATTGCAGGATCTCAGAGCCTGGCCGGGTTCTTCCTTCCCATTCTGTGTGGGCCCTGCTTTGGGGGTTGTGCTCTGCTCTGAGCTGCCCCCTTCTCGCCACTCTCTGTCCTTGTTCCCCTCCTACCCACAGTGGAGCCTGGCTCCTTTCTCCCTCTTACAAGAACTTAATTTTTCCAGTCTGAGACTAACAAAAAAAAGCATTTCTCTGAATCCAGCTGTGGGAAACATTTAGACCAGTAACTCATCTCTATTTTTAAAAATTTAGTCTATAAGCAAAGAAAAATCTTTGCTATCCACTTCACTTCAGATTTAACCAAACATAAAGGAGGATATTAAACTTCTAATGAATTAAGGTTGAAATTGGTCTAAGGTACAATATTTAGCTTTGAAGGTGAAATTTCAGTTTTGTGTTTTGTTTTGCTGAATTTGTTATTTCCCATTTGGTGAGTGATGCTCATTTGAAATTTGATTTTGCTAAGTCATTTTTTTCCCTAGCACATCTCCTGACAGCTAGGTTCCAGGTTTTGCCTAAATGTCCCAACTGCTGAACCATGACACTGGTGCAGTTCTAAAGTTATTTTTCAGACAAATGACCATGAAGAGCAATGTTTTGTTGTCACCATCTGGAGCCTGGGTGTCAGGATAGAGATTCTGAAGCAGAGCTAGGAGCATTGCCAACAGAAATACTGGCAACCAGATTGCACTATTCTGCAGCACACCTTGTTCTCAGGGGATTTCACAATTACATTTCAAGAACAACCCAAGGCTCACCAGCAGCAGGAGCATTTTGTTTCCTAATTCCTGATGCACAGACTTGCAGTGCTGTTAAAGCCTTCATTTCTCTTTGTGCTTCAGAAGAGAAATTATAGCCTGGTGTCAGCATGGTGATTACCTGGCCAAAATGGAATTATGCTATAGACTGGTAAAGGTGTACCTCCTGATTCCAGATAAAGATATCAATCTCTTTTCTACTTCCCTTCCCATCACCCTGCAATCTCTTCAGTCTTTTTTTCATAGATAAATAGATGGATAGATAGATAAATAGATGTAGATCTCCATCTCCCCTCTCTTCCTAATGTAATTCACACCAACATGACTGCAGGCTCCTTGAACCTCAAGAATCCAGGTAAATAGCTAAAAGTTTTGAAGCACCACTCAGAGTCAGGCAGATCTAACTGAATGCAGCACCACCATTTTCCACCAAAGAAAAGAGAAAACAAATTCAGGAAAATTCAGAAGGAAAATTAAAAGTGTTTTGTTTTGCTTTTTCCCTAGGAGTATGAATAATGTCTTTAAATCATAACCTGTTCAGGTGCTTGATATTTTAGGTCTAAAACATCTTGCCTTTCCAATTGAAATATTAAGTCACCAGATCAGTGACGATCTGACATTGACAATAACAATGACAGTCTGCCTTGTTGTTAGGGCACATTATAATAAATAGTAATAATGACAACAATTAACTTTGCCTATTTATTCTTAATGCAATTCAGTACGCTTCCCTCCCCTCTTCCCCCTGCAACACATCTGCTATTTCTCATGCTGCCTGGATTGCAAACATATATTCACTCCATTCTGTAATGTGGTTATCAGATCTTGGGGGAGGAGATGAGGGAAAGGATAAGAGAAGGGGAAAGTGATAAACAAAGAAAGACAGAGAGGGCATAGAGAAGCAGAGAGAAATGTGTCTATACAAACATATTCTGAATTTCAGGAGGAGAGATGCTGCCTACACATGCTCGCCCTAACACATGCTCGAAGGTGTCCAGGCATATATACAGCTGCCACAGACTTTGTATTTTGTCACTTCAAGTGGTTTCCACATTTATTCCTGTACATCCAGGAAAGAAGAAAATCCTACCAAAGATTGAGAGAGATCAATGAGTGTACTTCCAAAGAATCTGAAGGAACAGACTTCCATCTTGTCCCTCTTAACCTCCTCTGTCAAGCTCAGGAAGGGAATGCATTAAAAAACTTTAACAGTCAGCTCAGAAAATTCAATTCAAAGCCATGGTGGGGACACATGACACATGACGTCCCACCAGACAGCCATCTTGCTAACTAATACACCCTGGGATTACATTTGCGTTTATGCTAAATATGACCTTCAAGATCCAAACTCATTCTTTTTTTTTTTTAATTTTTATTGAATCATAATTGATTATACATATTTTTGAGGTTCAATGTTGACATATTTTGATCAAATCAATATTACTAGTATATATATTGTTACAAATCGTACTTATTTTTTATGCCCCTTGTCCAATCTCTCCCTATCCCCCCTCCTTCCCCATCCCCCCTCTGATAACCCTAGATTTCTTCTCTCCTTCTGAAAGAGTAATGGTTACTCTGTTGATTTGTTGCCTAGATGATCTGTCCAATGCTGAAAGGTGTGTTCAGGTCCCCCAATGTTATCGAACAGCAGATGCTTCTTCTGTCACTCTGAAAATGGCTTTGTGGAGAGAGACATCCTCTTCTTTTCTTTGGTCTCTGCTGATGACTCTCCTTGTGTCAATGCACTCCAGTGGCTGGCCAACCATCTGCACAGTGGTTGTAGCATCTAGCCGCTTTTGCAGCAGCCATGGTTATTGTGTTGGCTGTGGTGGGATACCCACATGGAGGTGATATTTTTGGCATGCTCCCTGGCACTGGCAGTGTGCCTGGTTGGGGGGGGGTCCAGTCCCTGGCTCTATGCCTCAGGACCCTGGGAGGGCCCCAAGGCTCTGGCAGTGTGCCTGGTTGTGGGCAATGGGTCTGGTCCCCGGCTCCATACCTTGGGTACTCAGGTGGGTCCCAAGGCACTGGCAGTGTACCTGGTTGCAGGGGGGCGGTCCCTGGCTACAGTGGACCCCAAGGTGCTGGTGGTGTGCCTGGCTATGGAAGGGGGGTCAGGTCCTCAGATCCATGCCTTGGGTCTCTGGGCAGGCCCCAAGGCACTGGTGGTATGCTTGGCTGTGGGCAGTGGGTTTGGTCTCTGGCTTCATAACTTGGGTACTCAGGCAGGCCCTGAGGCACTGGCAGTGTGCCTGGTTGTGGGTGGCCAGTCTGGTCTCCAGATCCATGTCTCAGGTTCCTAGGCAGGCCCCATGGCACTGGCAGTGAGCCTGGATGTGGGCAGGGTGTCCAGTCCCCAGCTCCATACCTCAGGTCCTTGGGCAGGCCTTGAGGCACTAGTGGTGTTCCTGGGCCAGAACTAATTTTTTGTCCTTTGCTTACTTCTAACAGAGGGGAACTTCATATGAGGACCAGAACTTGAGCTCTGTGGTTGAGCTAAATTATTGCTTTGCTGCTGTTTCCCTATGGAAGGCTTTCTGTTCAGCTCAGGGTTTCATGGTTGACCTTATAGGTACTTCTGGCTCTCCAGAGAACCGGTGCACCTGGGTTGTGTGGAAACTCTGATCTGGGCCTGAGTCTTTTCATCATACTGCACCCCATGCAATTCTATATTTCTGACCAGTCTCCTCTGAGTGGTCCTACGCTGATTGGGGGGTGGAATGGCTATCCTTGCTGTGTCCCAGTGTTCTTCTGGTAGGCCCATGACCCCCACCACCCATGCTCCAAACATTTCCCATGGGATAGGCCATGCACTGGTCCCTTGAGATGACTTGCCAGTCTCTGAATGGCTCCTTTTCTTCAGTTGTTTTGGCTCTTCACTCATGTGTGGGTCCACAGGAACCCTATTAGTGGTCTGTCCACAGGAACACTATTAGTGGTCTTGCTTTCCTGGGGGCCACCAGGAATCCCTTCTCCCCTGCCTCCTCCAAGCAACTCCATCTAAAGGACACAGCTGTGGCTTCTGCCAGCTCCTGCTCCGTGTGCTCAGCAGCTCTAGCCTTAAAGTGGCCATGGCCCAAAACACTTCAAGCAGTTTTTTCTTTCTCTCATCATGGCTTCTCTCACCTTCATGAACTCTGTAGGTCTCTTCTCCTCTTCCCCTGAGTTCTAGTGGCCCCAGTGTGGCTGTTGTTCCTTTTTTATAGTTGTAAATTGGTTGATTTGTGGGAGACAGTGACGCTGGGGACCATCTATTCTGCCATCTTGACCAGAAGCCCCAAACTCACTCTTTGGTATGTTCTCAGCTTATGAGCCTGAGCAGTATGTGATGGACTGGTAATGGGGAAGCATTCCTTTCCCCAGTGGTGAATTTCTCTTCTATCAGGCAACAGACTGCTCAAATTGGTCATCATAGCTGTCTCTTCATCATTCACACCATTTGCCATTAAATATACCCAAGTAGGAAGAAGTGTGTCTTTGTATTTGCTATTAAATGTAATCAGAGACTATTCTGGATCATGATCATCAGCATAATTAGTACTTTAGAGAACAATTATCGTACATATATGTGGTATAGATATGTAGAGAATCAAATGCAGAAACGTGGACAAGCAAGAAGTACCTGTTAATGTTTTACAGAAGCTGTAATTAATATTGAAAATTAACTAATTTACATAAAGGAACTATTTCGTATAGGATATTGTTAGCTCAAAGGATTCAGCAAAGTAGAAAAACTGATAGAGAACAAACCTTACTCAGTACATCAATGCCTGAAGTTCCACAATTAGAAGCAATCTATATTTTGCAGTGTTAAGAATCGTCTCCAGTTATAATATCTTCGAATAAAAATGTGCACTGACTCCTAAGTCAATAACTACGTAAGTATCTATGTATGTCCATATATTTTTTAAAAGAGAGGTATGTGGAAACATGTTCTCATTCTTTTTTCTTCCTCACTTTTTTGCATGTGGCATTTCTCCTCTTCAACCAGAGGACTTCATTTGCCTTACAGAGAATTTGAATTACTATGGAAATGCAAAGGGAAAGAAAGCTTTTGACTCTAGAATAAGATTTTGAGACCCACAGAAGCATAATAGTCTTGAAAACCTATAAGTTTTAGAGAGAAATTTTTTAGAGAGGAATTTTTAAAGCCTCAAATACTTTGTTTACATCTCACGTGTAAAACTAGCAGGACTGATCATAAGTTTACTCTAAAGCCATTTGCAGGAAGAACTTAAGATGTGCCATAAGGAAAGTTCCAACCAGAAAGAAAAGTTTGGACTTAATATGTTGTTTTGCAATTATAAGTTTATGATGGGGAGTTCTTGTGAGAATTAATGAGATAACATGCCTGAAGCATTTAGTACAATTTAGTACAATTCCCAGCATGTGATAAACACTTGGGTGTTTATAATAAACATTACTGCACTTGCCACACTATCTAGTAAATATTACCTCTCTACTTGTCTGCTCCTCCCCACCCACCCCCACCGCCCCCATCTGTGAATGGATAGAAGGCAGGGGATCCGTTTCACTCATTGCTTCATCCTCAGATCACATCCCAGAGCTGGGTGCTCAATAAATGTTTGCTGAGTGAATGAACCTCACTGGTTCTCCAGGACAAAGAAGATGTGCAGTAAGCGGGGAAAAGCTGTCCTTGTTCTTTGTCGTCCATCCACACGATACCATCATTCAAGCTCCAATCTGTGGTTGGTTGTGAAAAGGAAAATAAAAGTCTAGAATAAACCATCTGAGTTTTAGATTGGGTAAGAATGAGGTGTGTTTTTGTTTTGTTTTGTTTTGTTTTAGTTTTTATTCTTGGCATGATAAAATAATCAGGTAAGTTATCAAAACAGGTGGAGGACTCTCTGTCCTAAGAGAGCTCTTTGAGATGCAAATAACATCTGTCCTGAATGATTTAGACATTCCCTTGCCTGAGACAGAGAACTGGGCCAGATCATCTCTGAAAGTGCCTTCAGATCTACTATTCTATGATTCTATTAACCAGTTAATGTTTTTCCTGTAATTTGCTCCTAGCACCTGCCTAATAACATTGTAGTTTCTTCCATACAATACAATGATGTGACATTAATCTAATACCATGTACCCACTCTGCCTGTACTCCACAACCCTGATGAATTAATTATTCAAGGACAACTTCTTACCTTGTCTTCAGCTAAACAAAGACCATCCTTAGGGCTTTAAACCGTACCTGTCATATGCTCAGTACTTATTAAAAATCTACTTGGAATTTCAGATACTTAATTCACCAGGCTTTAGATTCCTCTGTTTCCTTCTTTCATCCCATTTAAGTTATATTTTTTGCTGTTATAAGCTAAATCAATTGCTAACCATAAAGACTGGATTAAGAATCTGGGTGTTATCATATTCCAAAATGTCTGAAAATGCCCCAAATTTATTGTAAGCCTGTGTCTGTCTTTTCTGGGTAGCACAGCATGATATCACCAAACCCAGGAGGACAGACTAAACAGAAGAGAACCCCTAGGGTCAGAGGATCAGGATGACTTGGAAGCTTCTTTCTTTTTCACTTCCCAATCTCTTAACCATATGAAAGAGAGATTAGAGCTGACTATTTAAAGGAAACTTATTGAGACAAGAAATGTTATAGCATCACAAAAGAGCTGGCTTATCCCCAAGGAGAATTAGAATCTATGTGGATCCTTGAAGCCTTGAGCCAAAGGTAGCTCTTTTGCTGCCAACAACTTACACACTGTTCAAATTTGCCTCTGCCGGGCATGTCTCTTTTAAACTTTATAAATCAAGTGAACAGATTCCGTGAGAGCAATAATAACTGCCATGTATGGGGTGCCTAGTATGTACCAGGCCCACTAACAGGTCAGTGCCATGCACACTGTAGTCCACACAGACGGCATCCCCAGAACCATGAGATGCTGCAGCCCAGCCTATCAAACAATAAAATAATTCAATCTTATAACCACACAGGCTAGTATTATCATTCCCATTTACGGATGAGGAAAAAGGCTCATCAAGGTAACTAGATTGACCAGAGTCACACAAATGGTAAAGAACAGAGCTAGATTTGAAATTCAGGTCTAATACTAAAAAGCCTGCTACTGTCAGAAATTTTGCTTCATGCTGTGGGATTTGAAAATAAGTGAGTGGGCCTGGATTTCAAAGACCTTGAAATGAAGTTAGAGAAAACAAGACAGATTCATAAACAGCAATGAAATATTGAAATAATGGCTCAAGTCAAAAGAGAAAATTTGTCACAAGGCAGAACATGATTAATTGGTAAATGGACCATCAGGCAATAATTGGAACAACAATTTAGAGGAAAGGCAGCTCTATAAATGTTAACAAGCTTTGATAAACATAGTCCACGTATTGGGAATTTCTAAATAAGTCACCCAAACTGGAGAAAGCACAAAGGCAGATAATAAGAAAAAAATTAGGCCTTGTGGAAGAAGCCTTGTGCAAAAAGGCCTTGTTGAAGAGAAGCCAGCAGGCACTTGTAGGGCAGAAAGAAGACTAAGTATCAATGGTAAAAATTTCCGAACTCTGTGAGAATGAGTTGACATGATTTGTTTTCCTTAAGAGAGTTTTGATTTTGGATTTAGCTTAAGGCCTTGGGGTCTCAGTATTTAAAATGTTAATGATGTTATTTGAGTTAAAAGCATAGTATATGCTTTGGGTTTTATTTTATAATTTAATATAAATTTATCTGAAAAAACTATGGTTTAAAAAGGAAACTTGAATTTTTTTTTCAGTTTAAGTAGAGTTGCACTGGCAAAATCTAAATAGTAACTTCCAATTTAATTCTAATGTTGATGGATATGACAATGAAAGCCTTGTGTTCTTTCACTTTCCAATCATGTGGGTAAAGGAGATGCTGATAAATACCAGTTTTCTATTTAAATCCGTACTGCAGATAACAGTCATGTGTACTTTTGACTAAGACCAAGTAAACTAGGGCTTATAAAAAGCCTAGAAAAAGAATGTCAGATTTAGACTTGGGTTTTGATTTCTTCCTATGCCAGAATGATGATTCTTCCTTTAAATAGTTAACCAGGTGGTTTGTTAAACAAAGCATGTTACAGTAATAGTAAAAGCATTGAAAGCAGAAAAAAGTATACCCCTACATAGTTATATGTGACTAAGGAAGACCTTAATATGCAAATCACTTTCACATGCATGTAATCTTGAAACCACTTTGGGGGTAAATATTATTAGCCACATTTTATAAATGAGAAATTCAGAAATTGAAGTTAAATGATTTGCCTAGTTAGCAGCAGAACCATACTTAAACACATGTATTCTAATTCTGACTCCAAAAGCTCACAACAAACCCTTGAAGGTGACTTATGTTGTTAGAAATATACAGGCCCCTTTTTCATTTCCATTTATTTGATTAACCCTTGGAAGCCAATATGACTTCATTGTTCAAGACATACAGCATTCCAAAATGTAATTGCATTCTCACACACATAAACAGTCAAAAGGAATGAAATTAGAGACATGTCATTAGTGGTTAAAAACACTGGCTTTGGAGTCAGACCAGCATCTTACTCGGCCTCCAACTTTTACGGCAATGTGACTTTCAGGAAGCTGACCTCTCTCGGCCTCAGTTTTCTGCTTTGTAAAATAGGGGTAACAGGACCTAGCTCATAGGGTAGTTGTGATCATTAAAGAAGGTATTGTATACCAAGAGCCTCATTAATGCCTGGAATATATATGTGCTCAATAAATGATAAATCTGTTGCCATCATTTATTTTAAAATATTATACTGAGTGTGTATTAGATGAAGGGAATATGGAAGGACAAAATATGGTGCTTGACCTCATAAATGTTTATTTCATTCCTCGTTGCCACCACAATTTTTATCATGAAGCTCATTATGAAAAAATGTCTTAAGCATCAGTCCTGATATATATGTATAATTACAAATTATATGCAGACAATACTGACTTAAATTTATGCAGCTTATAAAACATACAAAATAAATAACTGCAAAAGAATAAACAATTAAGATTCAACTGGGTTATTATGTGCACCCCTTGGAATGTAAACACCACACTTTGGAGGTCATTGTTTTAGATCAGAAATAAGTAAACTTTTCTGTAAAGGGCAAGATAGTACATATTTAAAGTTTTGCAGACCACACAAAGTCTCTGCTGCATGTTCTTTGCTTTTTAAAAAATTTTTTAAATGTAAAGCAATACTTAGCTCCAGAGCCATACAAAATTAAGGCTTAGGCTGTAATTTGTCCACCCATGTTTTAGATCATAGACTATTCTAGAATAAATAATTCCAGACAATGAACTGGTAAATACACAAATACTATAGTAAGTTCTGAATGAAATAAACTGTTAATACAGTGGAGACTAAGATGATCAGAGAAGACCACTCTTAAGCTGAGACCTGAAGGACAGGAGGGAACCAGTCACAGAAGAGGAGAAGAAAATCTTTCAGGCAGAGGAAGAACATGTAAGTACAAGGTCGTGAGGCGGTAAAGACTTGTTCAAGGACTGACAGGAAGTCTGTGTGCCTGGAACTTGCCGAGAGGCTTGGGATCAAGCAAGAGCCAGCTTTGAAGATGATTTCCATCAAGTAAAGCATGTGAAGCAGGAGTGTAGTTAGAGAAGATAAAATCAGCATTTTATATGTCTCAGGAATGTAGACAAAGTAAAATAATAACCAGAAAGTGGTGAATCAAGGATTTAATCCTAGACCAAAAATAAAGTTAAATAGAAGTAGATGCTTTTGATTATGTCCTTGAGCTATTTAAGATAATTATTAAACTTGTAAGATCTTGATTGCTATCCACCCTTGAAATAAAGACAACTTTGAGGTTTATGCTGTTCTGACTTTCATTAACCAAACCAACTAAGTTTAGAACAAAGTCCTTATATTCCCACATATTCATTTTTTAAAAAGTTATTCTCTTTGAATCAAAATTGCACTAAAATGTCTTCCATGGAAGACTATACAGAAGTAGGTAACACTGGTTACCTCCAGGGAGGGAAACTAGACACGTGGAACACAGAGGTGGGAGAGAGACAAAAACATTGTGTATCTTGTTGTACCTTCAGAATTATGAACCGTGTGACTCTAGTACCCATTTATAAAGCAAATAAAATTAAATTAAAAATTTTAAACTACATTAATTTTGTATAACCCCAGAAAAATGAAACAGTTCACTACAGATTCATTTGACTGGGAAAAATAGGCAATTTTGCCATTCCAGTATTTTCAAAACATGGTTAAGGTGACAACTATGCAAAGTGCATGTGTATACACACATCAACATGATACCTAGAAAATGTATAAACTAATGAAAAAATTTACTCTAAGGGAGAATGGAAGCAGTACAGGTAGTACTTTAAAAGCTAACTTATACGTTGGAAAATAATTTGACAATTCCTCAAAAAGTTAAAGTCACCATATGACCCAGAAATTCCACTCCTAGGATATTCTCAAGAGAAAGGAAATCTTATGTTCACATAAAAACTTGTTCACAAATGTTTAACATTATTTATAACAGCCAAAAAGGTGGAAACAACCCAGTTGTCCATTAACAGACAAATGGGTGAATAAAATGTGGTAAACTCATGCAATGGAGTTATTATCTGGCAATAAAATGAAATGAAGTACTGATAAATGCTACAACATGGGTGAACCCTGAAAACATTATGCTAAGTGAAAAAAGCTATTGGCAAAATACCACATATTGTATGATTCCATCTATGTGAAATATCCAGAATAGGCACATTCATAGAAATAGAAAGTAGATTAGTGGTGGCCTAGAGCTGATGGGGCAAGAGAGGATGGGGAATGACTGCCAGGGGGTACTGGCTTTCTTTTAGGAAGCATAAACATGTTCTAAAATTAAATTGTGGTGATGGTTGCATAATCCTGCAAATATACTAAAATCCATTGAATTTTACTTTAAATAGGTAAAGTGTATAGTGTGTGAATTATATCTCAATAAAGTTGTTTTGTTGTTTTGTTTTGTTTTTTAAGTCAACTTATAAAGGGCTATTCAAGCACCACACTGTAATTTAAGGCATAGGTGAACTGCCTCTTAAAACAAAAGACTAACAATGTCAGTATATGAACACTTGGATTTATAAAGATGGAAACCAACAGGACATTTCTTGTTTCAAAAATTTTCGTTTGGTTTTCTTATTGTGCATAAAGTATGACCTCTACGGAGTCAGTTATTCTGGAACACACCAAGTTGCCTGCAGCAATTCTCCTTCCTAACTGCCCTTGATCATGCAAAGTAGCAGACTAAAGAGGTGAAAACATCACAAAACTATAGAAAGTCCAGAAATCAATGCGAGTGGCCTTTAGGAAACACTTTGATACACACAGATACTCAACCTGTGTCTGTCAGGACTGCAATTCTCTTCTGCCTATGGGCCAACACAGGGCATGCAACTGCAGAAAAAATGCCAACAGATAATTTACTTGTGGATAATGGAAAATTGGTGCACTGCATATGTATAGCTGATGCTTATAAATCATTCATAATAGATTGTTATACTGACAAAGTAGGCAATAGTTTCTTTTGTATTGTAAAATATTCTTGTTATTTTACTTGATATAATTTTGTTATGCCAATTTTAAAAACTCCTAAAATTAGTATTACATTCGTATAGTAATTGATAACATTACATACTGTCCATAGTAAATCTTATCCTTGTTATATAAAATAATTCCAATGAGTAATCATAGTCACATTCAAATTTCCTGCATGAAAACTCAATGGCTATACAGAAATCTATTTATCCTTCTTCCTAAAGCTAAATTTATAAAGATTTTGCTCAGTTTTATTTCAAAATTTTATGAGAGCAGATGCTTTCAGTAATGATGTGTTCCAAGGATTTTTCAAACTTTTTCAGGGCAGAATTGCAAGCTAAAATAAACTTAATTTACTCAGTACATATTACAAGGTAGAAAGGTAGATAACGGGGAGGGACTTGTTACAAATATTGGCTAAAAAATCATATATTTGCCAACACTGTCATCTACTAAAAGGTAAATTATGGCTCACAGTAGCTGTCTTAAAATGATATAATTTATAATCTATCTCTTTAGTCTGCATCTATTTCTGCTCTTCAGACCCATATGTGCATCTGCCCATGTGACATCTCAACCTTCACATGTCAAAGCGTAGCTGCTGATCTTTGTCCCCCAAACCAGCTCCTCCTGAAGTCTTCCCTCCCTCCATTAAAGACAATTCTTCCAGTTGCTTAGACCAAAAACCGCGTAGCAGTCTTAACTCTGCTTTTTCTCTCACATCCCACACCCTATCGGTAGCAAATCCTTTCAGCTCTACTTTCAAAATATATACAGAATTTTCTTTTTCTTTTTTTTTAAAGATGACCTGTAAGAGGATCTTAACCCTTGACTTGGTGTTGTCAGCACCATGCTCACCCAGTGAGCTAACTGGCCATCCCTATATGGGATCTGAACCCGTGGCTTTGGTGTTATCAGCACCGCACTCTCCCAAGTGAGCCATGGGCCAGCCCCACCCCCACCCCTTTTTTTTAAAGATGACTGGTAAGGGGATCTTAACCCTTGATTTGGTGCTGTCAGCCCCATGGTCGCCCAAGTGAGCTAACTGGCCATCCCTATATAGGGATCCGAACCCGTGGCCTTGGTGTTATCAGCACTACACTCTCCCAAGTGAGCCATGGGCCGGCCCTAAAATATATACAGAATTTAAACAGACTTTCCACCACTTCCACTGTCACCTTCCTAATCCAAGCTACCATCAACTCTTACCTGAATGTCTGCAACAGGCTCCTAACCAGTTCACTTATTACTGTCTAATAGGCCTACCATTACCTCACACAGTGCCTTTGCACAAATTAGAAAAATATGCCTTCCCCAAGAACATCTGCAGAAACACTGTAGAAATAAATCCACATAACTGTGATGTCTACAATATCACAGCACTCCCTTAGATTGTGGCACAACTTGCATAATTGTATAAGATTGCCTCGCTTCTTAGCAAAACATATTTTTACTCATTTGTCTTATTTATTGTCTGTTTCTCCCAATAGCATTCATTCTTTATGAGGGAAGGGATTTCAGTGTCTTGTGCACTGTTGTATCCCTGACACAGAAACCATACCTGACATCCCTGACATACACTGTCCTTAATCAGTGGATGTTGAGTGGAAATGTCCAAAGAACAAATAGGTCACATCACCAATACCTCTGGGAATGAGCTGCCAGCAGGATAACCTAAATAATGCAGATACCCAAATATTACTTACGTGGAAAGACAATCTGAAAACAGAGTTTCTTTGGGTTGTTAGTTTCCATTGTAACAAATATTGCCGAGAAGAATATCTTAGCACTGTGAAAACGCCAACTGTAGACAGCAAAGTATAATTGAAAGAGAACTGGACTGGGAGCTCAACAACAGGGCTTCCAAGTCCACTGTGAGGAAGGGCATGGAGATCCGAAAGAATGTGCTGTGTTGGGCAGAAATCCAATTGTTCTATGTGGAGAGAAGCAGGGAAAGAGGAAAACAGAGAGATGAGGCCTTTGCCACTTCTTCTCTGGCCTTGAGAAGAGTCACCATACCTAACTATGACCCTGAACAAAACTTTACCAAAGGTTTGGAAGTTAAGGAAGAAAAGAAGTGACATAAACACGTTTATTTACAACTGCTCATAGAAAGGATTGATCTTAGAGCCCAGTGGCCCAAACTAATTTTTAAATCTCTTCTGAACTATCAGCAGGCTAGTTCAACCTCCACAGAAGGGATGCTCTCCCCTAATCTCCATGAATCTGCCTAGGTCCAACTTTTTTTTTTTTTTTTTTTTTTTTATTTTGTCAATATACATTGTGGTTGATTATTGTTGCCCCTGACCAAAACCTCCCTCCCTCCTCACTCTCCTCCCTCCCCCCCCAACAATGTCCCCTCTGTTTGCTTGTCGTATCAACTTCAAGTAATTGTAGTTGTTATGTCTTCTTCCCCCCCCACCCCCGGTTTTGTGTGTGTGTGTGTGTGTGTGTGTGTGAATTTATATATTAATTTTTAGCTCCCACCAATAAGTGAGAACATGCAAATCAAAACCACACTGAGATACCATCTAACCCCAGTTAGGATGCCTAGGTCCAACTTTGCCAGCATCCTCCAAAATAAAAATTTTCTCTACCATTCAAATGCCTATTTTTGGATTATCTGCCCCAAAATGATTGATAGCAGGAACAGTCAACTCCTACAAATAAAAGCCCTCCATTTACTCTCAGAAATGTGAAATAAGATGGATCAAATAAGACAAACATGAGTGTCCACAGAATACTTCTCAATATCTGAGTTATTCGTTCTTAAATAACACCAGCGTGGAACACCGACATCCTGATCCCCGCTGTGCTATACTTTTCTAGTCCTTCCTCCAAAGAGAGTGGAAGAGATTGAGGCAGAATATTTCTTTAGCCTTGCTCTAGCTTCAGATTGCATGTCCCACGTACAAATGCTTAGAAAAAGAATCCATCAGATATCCACATCTGGTGGGTAGGAAGGATGTCACTAATTCTATAGGGGCTTGGCCTAGCTTACATAATGGAGGCTGTGTAACACAGTGCTGAAGAGTGAGGTCTCTGGAGTTAGACTGCTTGGATTCAAATCCCAATTCTATGAGTTACCTATCTGTGTGCCCTTGAGCATGTTATTGAACTTCTCTGTGTCTCCATTTCATCAATTATAAGGGATTGTGATGGAGTTATTATGAGTATTAAGTTAACTAATACAGATAAAAAGCTTAGAAGAGTACCTGATACATAGGATTTGGCTCAATAAATGTTAGTTATACGTATTACTTCTTTTTTCTTTTCTTTTTTTTTTTTTTTTTGCCACAGAACACTTTAATGATTCTTGTATTACATTATTAAGGAGGGCATTTAACATCTCATACTGAGCATTTTCACTGGTTACATCAATTTGAGCCATCCACAAGAATAATGTCTGTCATCTTATTACATCTGCATAACTAAAGGTGAATATCGGAATGGTCTCTTTCTGAACAAAGGTAAATTCCAACCTCTATCCCTAGAAAGCAAAATAAATAACCTGCTGGTAACCCTCCTAATGGAAGTATTTTCTAAGTTGAAACAAACTTTTAAAGACCAATCCTTATTTGGCACCTAGTTAAGAAATTTGGACTTTAGTCTGATGACAATGAGGGGCCAGTGCAGAATTTTAAATAAAATGTGACTTTATCAAGCTTGGGTTCTGAGAAGATCACTATGTCACAGTGTGGAGGGCTGATGAGGGGAGCTATCGAGAAACTGCTCCAAGTGCAAGGCCATGTCAATTATCCAGACAAGAAATAAGGCGAGCCAAACCCAAGGCAACGGCTGCAGGTATTGTGCCAAACTATCCTCAATGGCCATTACACCTCCACAACATTAAATGTAGAAGTAACCCATTTTTTTAGTTTATTCTAATAACATTTGACTTGTGTAGTGTTAAAAAGTGTTGTTGCATGGGTTTAAACAATGACCATCTATTAATTTATCTTATGCTTCATATTCATGAATGGCTTTCACTTTCCACAATGATGATTACCCTAAAATAAAATTTAGCATTGAAAATTGAAAATTATTAGACTTGGGTCATAGCACCTTCCCTTCTGAAAACTCCCAGGACCTGGGCTAGAGTCTGAAAGGTCATAAGGCTCTGCCTGAGAATCAGGCACACGTTCTCCGAGGAACCAGCAGAGTGAGGTGTCAGGAGGGCCAAAGTCCTCTGTCACAAAGAGCAATTGTTGCTGAGTCCATAGCACCCCTTTTTTTAAATTTAAGGGTTCCGTAGATTAGCCTGACAGCTAACCTTTTATTGTAGAAGAGAATCCAATTTGCAATTTTTTTAACCTCTTTTCCTAAAGCAAACACAAAATCAAAAATTCTCTGTTCGGTTATATGCTACATTAGCATCATTTCTTTTTTGGCTGCACAAATGCTTTTTAACATATAATTTATTGGCAATAATCTTATTTGTATAGAACAACTAATGGCAGCATGAAGAAGAGCAATGGCCTCCCCAAAGTCACACAGTTAATCAGCATCCAAGCTAACCTTATACTCAACATTACACCTAGTGCACTTAGTAGATGCTTACTGAGTCCTCAAATTTCAATCCAGGACTCTACCCAGATATTTTCATAAACAAAAGATAAGTTAATTCCACTTTTTGGGAGATAGGAAGCAGAAGAAAAGAAAAGAAATGTTAAAATTAGATAATGTGACATTAGATAATGTGAGAAAAGTAAAATGAGTAGAAATTTTAATCATCAATGCCAGAAGAACATTATACATTCATGTGCAAACATTTTTGGCAAATAATGTTCTCACTGATTTTTTTATAAAATATGAATCCCCATATACTTCAGTTTTATAGATCAATTATTTATAATGTTTTCTAAAATCTTACCCTCTTCACTTTGTTTTTTTTCCCCAGAACTATATCTCTAAAGATTTTCCTTTTATCTTTTATGCTAAAAGAAAGTAGTAACTCTTGTGACTAATGTCCCAGTATCCTGAGACATAAACTCTCAAGTGAACAAACATGAACTATGCAGTACTACATGATATGAAATATTTTCCAGGTAAAACATATTAATCTTATCTGGAGTGTCCTGGTATATTTGGGACCACAAATGTTGCTTTACTCGTCCATTAGATTTACTTTATGAGTCTTTTTTTTTTTTTAACAGACAAATGGTGGTTTAAATAAACAAAGTAGATTTCCACAACCACGATTTCAAGCATTGTCTGTCTCTCCAGAAAAACTGCACTAAGATTGGTCTAGTTTTTCCTATTCTTAGATTTCTTTCTTTTATACTTCCCAACTGTCACCATCCTGCAACACAACTAAGAATCAAGTACAACAGAAATAAACACGTGTTCCAAGGACACTTACCTGGGAAGGGTTTTGTTCTCAGAAGGACAAAGGGTATCACAGATTCAGCATCCCCCAGGGGCTGATTAGAGATGAGTTTACAAGACACGTACACAAACGCACACACTCACGTGTTCTTTCCATAAACTGAAACAGGAAGAGAGAAAGTCAACACAGCTCCCCTTCCCCAGGAAAAAGATGGTGTGTTATTTTTAAGAAAAACCAAAGGCTTGTGATGGAGTTTGGATGTGTTGTCCCCTCCAAAACTCATGTGGAAATTTGATCTCCAATGTGGCAGTGTTGGAAAGTGATCGAGTCATGGGGGCAGATCCCTCATGAATGGATTAATGCTCTCCCTTGGGGAGGGTGGAGTAATGAGTGAGTTCTCGCTCTATTAGTTCCCACGAGAGCTTGTTGCTTGAAACGACCCTGGCACCTCCCCTTTCTCTCTCTCTCTTGCTTCCTCTCGCCATGTGATCTGCTTGTATCCACCAGCTGCCTGCTGCTTTCCACCTGAGTAGAAGCAGCCTGAGGCCCATGCCAGATGCAGCTGTCCCAGAATCATAAGCCTAATAAACCTCTCTTCTTTATAAATTACCCAGTCTCAGGTATTTCTGTTATAGCAACTCAAAACAGACTAAAACAGCTTGTGACTTTTTTTGGCCTTGGAGCATCTCACTAAAACTGGTATTTTTGTTACACTTGTGAAGGAGACTCACCACCACCCTATACTCATAGCTCCAGAAAAAGTCACAGAACAGGACTTGGGCTGGAAAACTCTTCAGAGCTGTAAACAGAAAAGAGAAGATTATTTAAAATCCTAAACCAAGCTGAAAATCATGGCCACCATTTACTGGGCTTTTACTATGTGCCAGGCACTGTACTAGGTGCATGTATAGGCTATATCCTTACCACACTCTATTGAGATAGGAATAATCAACTCGGTTTACAGATAACAGAAGTCAGGTTAGGGGGATTAAGTAATTTTTCCAAGACAACACAACCAGTAGATAGCCAGGCCTGTTTCAGTACCACATCTGCTTTATTCATGTGTCCCACAAACATTTAATAAGATTCTGCTATGAGCCAGGCACTGTCCTAAGACCTGGCAAGGAAGCAGGGAGCTAATATTCCAGGAGGGAGATAAGACAATAGACAAACAAGTGTGTGTGTGTGTGTGTGTGTGTGTGTGTGTGTGTGTGTGTGTGTGTGTGTGTGTGTAGATATAGATGTATAGTCAGGGAATGAGGATTATCACACATACACAAAATAAACTGGACTGAGAGGTGGGACAGAAAAAGGGGTGTGATTTTGGATGGGGTGCCAGAGAAAGACCTCTCTGGGAAGCTGACACCTGAGCAGGGCCTGGACAAAGTGAGTGAAAAGTCACACAAGTATCTAGGGAAAGAGTGTCCCAAACAGAGGGAGCGTCAGGAGCAAAGGCTGCGATTTGTACGTTACAGCGACTTCACAGGAGACCCATGTGGCTGGGACCATGAGCAAGCGGGAGCAGGATGGAAAATGAGGCTGGAAGTGCAGACAGTCGAAAGAACTTTGGAGTCTCATGGAAGCAGATGAGAAGCAGCTGGAGGTGTTCTGGGGGAGGGGAAAGGGTAGATGATCTGTTTGCCTCCATAGCCACTGTCCTCTCTACTTTGCTTCCATCCCCATAGTACATAATTTGCCCTCTTGCTTGCCCAGCACCTACTTCTTTGAAACCTGTTCTAACACCCCGACTGCCCTCGCCTGTTTCTCTGACCACAGTCTTAGAGCTACATGGCCACTGTTGTCTTTTCACTGCCGTCCTTCCTTCTACCCTATGGAAACATGGCCCTTAGCTCATCTGCCAAGGGCAACTTTCTGAGTCCTGCCTGGAAAACACCAACCCGTCAAGAGACAAGAGACTTTCTAAGACACAGCCCCATTACTTCTGCCAGTCTGTATTTAAAACATCCCCACAGATTTCATGCCTGATTTTGTGCCCTGGTTTTTTCATCATGGTGCAAGATTAATTCAGATTCACAGTCACAGCCACATCTTCCAGGACAAAGGACAAATCAGAACCCCTGTTATGCTCCAGACATTTCTAGGAGCTGGGGAAACAGCAGCAAACAAGATAAAGTCCCTCCCCACACACAGCTTACATTCTATGTGCATCTATGTAGTGATTTTCCATCAGAAAATGGGGTGGGGGCCTTCAAAGTTTGACAGAGTGATTGAAAGAAAATACTGGCTTTGTTTTTGTTTTGGGTGGCTGGCCAGCACATGGATCTGAACCTTGACCTTGGTGTTATAACACCACGCTCTAACTAACTGAGCTAACCGGCCAGCCCTGGCTTTGTTTTTCGTAACAACATTTTATTTATCTTAAAAATATTAAATAACATTAAAGAAAGGCATGTTTTATGTTGGCCTGGAGAAAATAGGCTTTAAAAGGCTGAAAAACAGCGGAATAGAGGGCTTTAGTAATTCCATCATTTTTGTTATCTAAACCGAAGTAGCACTCTAAAGGGCGAACTTCAGGTGATAAAATGGAGGAGGTGTCATGAAACACGGCTACAGGAGACGATCGGAGGGCAAGTGCAGTCTCCTCAAATCAGTCCCCGACTACTCCACACATGCAGGGGCTGGCCCCAGCCCAGCAGGACTGGTGGTGCTATGTGTCTGTTTGAGAGTCCCCAGCTCAACGGTTGCACCTCTGTTCTGACTGGTGCAGCTTTTAAGGTACTTCCCTTAGATACTCCCATGAAGTTCTAGTCATCCTCTTTTCTTCATTAAAAACTAATTCTAAGAGCAGGGAGATCTTGACACCTGGCCCTTTCTATTTATCCTTCAGAGCACATAACACCGAGCTGGTCACCAGCGGAGGCTTCAAAATTATTCATCGATTCATTTCCTGCTCTCCTACTTGTCAACTGCCTGTAGGCCTGTGTGTGTGATGTATCATATAATATATACATATGATATATTAACTATATATGTATATATAAACAGTACACACATACATACATCTATCTATCTTATATCCAGTAACAGCTCATTTTTTGGTCCACATAAGATTCTTTTTTTCCTCGGAGCTAAGATTCCTAGTATCTTCTGATGTTGCTCACAGCCATTATCCCCACAGATTTCATGCCTTGATTTTTTTTTTTTTTTTTAATCATGGAGCAGCATTCATTCAGATTCAGCCACAGCCACATCTTCTAAGACAAAGGACAATGTTCAGACCACTGTTACTCAGCCACTGGTTCTCTATAGTAGCAAAGTATCTTCTGGATTTTGACTCCAAATTTTTCTTCTTTGCTTCCTTTCAGAAACAAAACCTTGTCAAAGCAGATTTTCTAATCTCTAAAATCGCTGGATGGGGTCAAGGGAGCCTCTGATCCTTGCCTTTCAGTCTTTCGACACCTCTCCCACCAGGCTCCTTGCATACAGGAGCACAAGTGTGCCCCAGCCTACTCCTGGAGAACCACGCCCAAGAGGAGGGCAGCCCACAGAAGAGGTCAGACCAGACTGATGCCTGGGAAGGGGGTTTAAACGGGGACATTTTTACCCTTCAGCTGTTCAGTGTGGAAACAAATACTCATCCCACTCTCCTCCAAAACAGGTGAAGACATTTTATAAGCAAATGGTCAGCTGGGAAGCCTCAGACAGAGCTTCCCCCACCCTTCTATGTTCCTGCTTCTCCCTCCTCTACTGGCAGTAAATTTCTAGCCCTAATTGTTGTCTGTGATTCACATCTTCAACGAATATTTATTGAAGAACCCACTGTATCCTGAGCTTGCTTCTGTGTGAATATAAGACATTTATCAAAGATATGGTCCCACACTATTGCTGATATTCTAGGTTGGAAACAGAAACATATAGGAAACATATGTGGAATCTGTACAATAGTGACAGAAGGGAGTCCAAATATGTAGGTTGGAAGGCTTTGTGGAAGACAGCAACTTAAGCTCAACTTGGCAGGCTTGTGCATGCTGTTCTGGTGGCTCAGAAGGCCATTCCCAGCAAGGTAAGAGTCAAGCATGAGCAAAGTGGGTTGGAAAAAGTCAGTGATCAGACCTGCTGACTCCATCGATGTCACAGCGTCGATGTTCTTGAGTGTGTGGTGTGTGTGTGTGTGTGTGTGTGTGTGTGTGTGTGTCTCCAATCTGTAATGCCTAAATATTCTTATTTGACACCTCTCTCTCAAGAGTACATGAATGGGAGAATACAGAATGATTCACATCTTCTTGAGGAGGAGCTGGAATAATTTAACATGGAGAGAGATCCCAAATCAGTACTATCACTCTCCCAGAGAAAAACACAGAAAGTCCTCAAAGTGAAAGACAAATAGAACTAGAAGTATATTTTCATGGATTTATAACCCCATTTGGGCCTATATCTGTGGATGTCACTCTGCCCACAAAGCCACCAGAGGAAATTCCCAAGATGTTCATATTTCCTCCTGGCCACTCTTTCTCCCACCTTCTCTGGAAACAACATTTGACAGCTCTCCACGCCTGCTCTTGCCTTCTGCTTTTGTATGCCACCTGTTCCTGTAGTGTTTCAATGAATACGCATAAACCCTGACTCATAAGACTAAAATGAGCCCCATTCCAAGAAGCTGAATATGCCATGGAGATTCACAGCTCATATATGTAGGCTGAGCCAAAAGCAAGAACTGGGTTTCTTTTGTGCTCTTGTTTAACACCTACGTCCTCTCACCCTATGATGTTCTATTGTGCTTTTCTGGGCTCCATGAATCACCACCAGCCTTTGCATATCAAACAGAGAGATGGAGTTTATTCATTTTTAAGGGATTGGGAGGGGGCGGGTCTGGAAACCCCAGACCATAAGGAACTGCTAAAGCTGTACAATTTTCTGAAGGAGAGAACAGCTGCCCCTGAAACATTTTATTCTCAAATTTGGCTGATGGCAGCACCATATTGATTTTAGCCACCTTGTTTTGCTAGTAAATGACGGCTGGATCTGCCGTGGCTTATATCCCCCTCACTACAATCAGTTCTAGCCTGAGAGGAGGAATTATGCTTGACAGGTAATTAAGAAAACTGACAGGAAATAGCATTTGACCTCTTTGAAGGTGAACTACAGATTGTAAAAGATAATCTACATCGAATTTACCAAAACCCAGATGGCAAAGCTATAAGTAGCATTGCCTCCGCATGAGGTTTATATTAAATTAATCTTTATTTACCTTTTACTGTTCTTTAAATTTTAACTTTAACATAAGAGAGTAGGACTAAAATCCTGCATGGCTTGAATTTGGAACACTGCGGTTTCTGGGTCACTGCTGGAGATAAGGTGTAGAAACACTGATTGGGAATGCAGACTGCTCAGGCTGGAACTAAGACCAGACTGATCAATGTGAAAAGAATCAGTGTTCACTCACGATGCTGAAGAATGCAGGAGAAAGTAACATGTACTAGGACATCAGCATAAGGGATGAAATCTATTTTAGGAATTTATCTTCATCTCAAGTAAAGGGGAAAGAAACAAACTGCTGATCCCATCTGCAAAATCCTATGGGGGATTGTTTTATGCTTTTACTACATTAGGGTGGAAGAAAAGTATCTCATTGTCTTATGTGCAGAAAGAGTTACTTCTTAATAGTTTTTTTTCTATATCAGTACAGGGACATATGGCTCAGATCATCTGGAAAGGCATCAATTTTAAATATTCAGCTTGAGTCCAGGCTAGGAGTGGGAATGAGACATCTAGTAAGTGTAATCATCAAGAACCAGTCTTCCCACTCTCCCCAGGCACAGCTTACAGCTCCTTTTTGTTATGACCTAGTTTCCATCTGTAGAAATGGTTTTTTGTCCCATGAAATGTCTGGGAGAGACTCATGGCCTGAGATTCTTGGGAGATAAGGACAGAGATCAGCTGTGCACTGCCTACCCTTTGCTTGGATTAGCAAAGACAAGGGGAGAATTTCCATTATTATTCGTAAGACCTTTGGAATGCTATTTCCCAGCAAATATGGAGGGAAAAAGCAGTTAACTTCTCAGGCTTTTTTCTCTGCTCATTCCAAGAATTTTATGCTAAACTCAATAAATCAACATGGTGTTCCTAACCAGGAAAAATGACCTGTTGTAACTAAAGGGACAGTGCACATTACAAAGAGCCAGCTTTACGGAATTCATTTTTTTTTTTTTTCTTCTTTGGACATGTTTGTGGGAGGGCCATATGTCATAAGGATTTGGGAGGTGGCCTTTCAAGTTTTCATGCTCTTTGGGAGCAGCACATAAGATGACAGTTCTCCACTTTAATGTGTTGATGATAGGAGCCATTCACTTGTCACCTTTCCTGTCATTCCCTTAAGAACATAGAGGGGGGCAGGGTGTTAAGGCCAAGCCCATCAGCACAGCCAAGCTCAGATGCCTCAAGGAGCTACCCCACCCCACCCCAAATCCCCAGCCCTTTCACACAAAAGCAAACAGATCTGCAAGAAAAAAAGAAAGAAGCAAACCAAAAGCATTTCCTCTCCATATCCTCTGCTATATGGCAGTTTTACATTACATTCTCTGCACCTCTGACGGCCATGTCCAGACTTTCATTGTAAGTAGCATTTTCTTACCCCAGAATATGATACCAAATCACCTGTGATTATATATACTATTAAAGCTTCATTTCTTTGTGTTGCTTTGCCTCCCACGGATTTGTCACCCTTTTTCCCCTGGGTGATGGAACCTCCAAAGATTACTCAAAGCCCATCTTTTCTGAGCAGTGAGAAGCCCCAAAAAGGGGTTAATCTCTCAGAACCCTCAAGAGAGAGGCATTCCTTCCATTTGGGAAATTAACCACCAATTGGAGTTCTCTTCCCACATTTATTCTCCAGAACAGGAAGTTACAGGAAGAGAACACAGGTGGGGTTTTTTTTAAGTACAGTTTAACAAGTTTAACAATAGAAGCTGGTAACATTCAGTAAGACAAGCATGGTGACATTCTATAATGCAATTAAGTCAATCCACTAACAAAAGCTTGATTTTAGCAAACATTCTCTTCTTACAGCAATTTCCCAGTATCTTTACATATCAGTCAGTAACCTGTCTGTCTTTGAGCCAGCAACCTTGCTGTGTTACAATTCTTTATCTTACAACAGAGACTATATAGCCTGGGGAAAATTTCCTGTCCTTTGCAAGGTCAATATTTGAAACTGCAAGGCTTTGGAAAACCAAGCCCTGTGAAGGACATTTGCTTTATGCATACTCCACATCTCTGAATATTAGAGGACTTCCTCATTTCAGAGTTCTCTATTAAGGCTCAAAACCTCCTAGGAAAGATGATATGTTAAATTATTATCAGTCATTATCATAAACATCAGCTAACCTATCTGCAGAGAAAGACAGTCTGCTGAAAGTAAGGGACTGTGACAAAGAGGAGGGCATTGGAAAGTGAGGAAAGGGACTTGGAGGAGGGTGAAGGAGCCTAGAGGAAGGCAACAGGCCTTAACACAGGGCATGAGAGACATTCTGCCCATTCGATTAGTGGTGAACTCAGAAGCACACAAATATAAAATGGTGATAATATTAATAGCACTTGTTGACAAAATTGTTTGTGAAGAAGGAATGGGATATGCATTTTTTAATCACTTTGAACTGTAAAATGGTATATCTGTTTCATTTTGTTATGTTTAATCCTGAGGCTAAGTCACTTAGACTCATTTTATCTGTCTTTGGTTGCCAGCCTTTAACTCTCTGGAGGAGAGGTGGTATATAAATCTAAGTGTTTATGATTTATGTCTTGAAATGTACAATCTTAGTACACAATCCTTTGGACTAAATTTAAACTAACTGTTATTAACTCAGGATATGTGATAATAAAACACTTAACCATTTCTTGTGTAAACATTATCTTTTTCTCATTAAATTGCTGCAAACAGGATATTTTCTTTTCTTTTTTTTTCTTTTTTTCTTTTTTTTACCGGTAAGGGGATCGTAACCCTTGGCTTGGTGCTGTCTGCACCACGCTCAGCCAGTGAGTGCACCGGCCATCCCTATATAGGATCCAAACCTGCGGCCTCGACTCTACCAGCGCCACACTCTCCCGAGTGAGCCATGGGGTCGGCCCTATACAGGATATTTTCACCGACCATGAACAAGGCATCTGGACAGTCCCACTCTGGTGGATGGCTGACTTTCATCTTTCATAATCTTTCATCTGCCATTTCGGTTGCTCACTGGTTTTTCACCGCAGGCAATGGGGGCTGGCCTATGGAAACTCCAGAGCCTCTGCTACTCTCTGACTCTTCTTGTGTGCTTTTCATCTTTCCATAGAAATTAATGACTCCAAACATCATGAGCATTTCTGCTTCCCTGACATTTCTTTCACCATCTCTCCTTTATGGAGCTCTCCTTCTCACTCCTTATTGCTTTTACAATTAAAAGAGCATAAGCTCTAGATTTCAGACAAAACTGGGTTCGAATCCCAGCCCATTCACAAGTTGTATTTATGACATCAGGCAAATTACTTCACTCCTCTGAGCCTTTGTGTCCTTACTTGTAAAATGAAACTACTATGAGATGAGAGAGATAGGAGAAGAGAAACGAGAGAGATAACAATGCAAAGCATCAGCTGGAAGATGCTCGGCACACTTTAATTCCCTCTCCTCCACTGTGGCCAGGAAACTTTCCCTTGTTGCTCCAGCCTTAGGGATCTCTCTCCTTCTGAACTCTTCTTTCACATACCACCTGGCTCCTCAATTCCATTCTAAGCACTTTGAGGGGGAAAATGTCTTGCAGTTCTTCGTGACTCAGTTTTGATTTCTGTTCTTCTTAATGACAATAAGTCATGTCACTGGCTTTCCTGTCCACACTTTTCTAAAGGTAGTCTCTTTCTCCAAAACCATTCCCCAGATATACCAAAGATAGTGAGAACTGGACCAGTCAGAGGAGGAGTGGGAAACAGAATTCAACTCAGATACAAATAATAAAGAATCTTTAACAAAGGACTATGTTTAGAAGTGTGGGCAGAGTTAAGAGAACCAACATGGTGTGCCGAGGTACTGAGAGACTGACATCATCAGGAAGCCACTGCCACCCCTGCGCTTAGAGGACAATATGAGTGGAATGAAAGCAGGAGTGGTGGATGTGAAGGGACACAGCTACTGGCAATGCCATGGGGCTAAGCAAAGCAGTGACAGCCCCAGGGTAATAAATGCCTTGACCTCTCTCTCCTCCAATGTGTTGATCTCCTGCAGGCTAGTATTTCCTATCTGCTGAATCTATTCAGAAGCTGGGAGCAGAGGAGCCCTGGTGAAGCAGCCCCCAGGAATCAGCCTCCCAGAGTACGGAGCAGAGAAAGGAAAGGGAGAGAGTGGATCTAGGATGGGGAAAATGGATAATAACCAGGACAAGGCCACCTTCAATCTGTGTGTCTGAGAGTCTCAGAAGGTATAACATTGCCTCACAACACAAAATAGAAGGTAGGATTTCCAAAAGCTAGTCACAGTTAACATCACCAATATTGGAGCAAATCAACATCATGTGCCTCCCGACATGCTGCATAAAGGAGGACACAGCATCACTTCTGTGATAGTCCTACCAAAAATCACATTCTTCAAAAGTGTCAAGGTCATGAGAGATGAAGAATGACTGTTTCGAATTAAAGAAGACTAAAAAGACCTGAAAACTAAATGCAACATGCCGTTATGGATAGGATCCTGGATCAGAAAAAAAAAAGTTTTCTTTTTCTCTGAAGAACATCAATCAGACAATTGACAGAATTTGTGTAAGATCTGTAGCTTAGGAAAATATAGCATCATCGTTAATTTTCCTGACTTCAATCTTTGTATTGGGATTACATAAGAGAATGTCTTTTTTCCTACCCTTGGAAGTATTCCATGGTAAAGGGGCACAATGTCTACAACTTACTCTCAAATGGCTCAAAAAAAATGGGGTGTGCATGGAGGGGGAGAGAGAGACAGAGAGAGAGAATGATAAAGTAAAAAAATCGGGGGAAATGCAAACAATTTAGTAGATTTGGGTAAAGGACATTGAGGAGTTCTTGTTCTATTCTTTCAACTGTTCTGTAAATATGAAGTTATATTTTAAAAGAGAGAAAGAAAGAGGAGAGGATCCAGCCAAGAAATGAGGATGATACTGACAGGAATGCTCATCTACACCGAGAGAATGGCTGGTTCCCCACAGTGTCACCAGAGCTCATTAAATGCATGTTACTCAGACTGTTCCGGGCACCCAGTGACTTCTCTCATTACAGAACTCCTACAGGGAATTCTACTCCTCTCGTTAGGAATTGTTCTGTTTTTATTTTTAATGGTCTGGTCACAATGTTTCAACGTTGGAAGCCGCCTCTAATTCTTTTTAGAAGTATGAATTATCACTTTAAAGTAGGAAGAAACTAGGTGAAGCAAAAAGCCATGTCTTTGTTAGAGGATTGGCATGAAATCATGGAATTTTCTTCCATCAATGTAAGGAAGTGAGTGATCAGTGCGATTCAATGCCAGCCTTGGAACTGGATTATTTTCCTCCTCCAAAATAGACCAGCTTTCTGGGAGAAATGGTAGCGGTTTGTTTATGTTCCCACTGCCTCGCCCCATCCCCTCAGCAGTTGTTTGGAAAGACCGTGATTACATACATGGCACACAAATACATCTTTCCAGATGTCTTAGAGAACACCAATAACTGCCATGGCTTTTAGGGTGGGAAAGGCACAACGAAACCTATTGCAACTTCAGTGAAAATTAGAATGATTCCAGTTTTAGAAAAATTCTGATATTGATTTGGGTGTTTGTCTTTGGTGGTGATTGTTTTTTGACTGGGGAGTTTGGCAGTGATGAAATGTCTATGTTTTTCAGCGTGCTATCAATTTTAACCCCACTAATGTTACTGCAGGACTTTAAGAAAAAGGAAGAAATTCTATGTCACAACATAGAATTGAAAAAAAAGAAAACTAGTACCAAGTATCATGATTGCTTTTAAGATTTAGACTACCAAGCAAGTATCATTAGTTTGTGTCATTTTTTTATGACATCAGAATT